>NC_137972.1:90715129-91915129 GCF_963924665.1 Micromys minutus | reverse complement strand
GACACACCACTCTGAATTTTCACATGAACTCTTATTTGGCGAGTTACACCAGATGTGCTGACCTATACCACACTTGTGGACCACACAGTACCACAAGTCTGGCAGCCTCGTGTGAGCAGGATTTCCAGATAATGCCTTCCAGGGCAAGCGTCTTCCCTTTCTCCACTTCTAGCTTGAGCTGCTGCATTGGCAGCTATCAGCTTCCCTTATCAACCCTTAACAAGAGGTTCAAGTACCCCAGCGTTTCCGAGGCCAAACAGAGTAGAGAAGTCTATGCTCTTCCCAACAACTACTTAGAACGCATCTCAGTGCTTAGTGAGGAGGTTATAGAACAAAGCCGCCCACTTCAGTAAACACTGTTACCAGTCCATGGACCTAGCCCAGCCTGCCTCAAACCCTGAGCCTTGACCTCTAACTTGGGATAAAGATGGCTGGGAAGGATAGATCCCTAAAGGAACAGAGAGCAGGGAGTCCATCTTTCCTGGTCTACAAGGAATTTGCCACAGGGGAGTGCAGGTAAGGCAGCCCAGAGCCCTTCTGCACTGAGACTGAGGAGAGCAGCATCTGGTGTGCTCACAGGAGCTGCAGTGAACTGTCTGTCCGTGAAGTGGGAGCACACTAGTCCAGCCCGGTGGCTGGAAATAGAACAGATCCCTCTCTTAAATCCCATCCTAGGAAGGCTGGTCATCCAAGTGCCCCAAATGCTGCTCTTAAGAAGGTTCCTAAAGGGGACCTGTTCACAGTGTCACCCCTGAGAGAAGGACCTCAGTACTGCTAATGCAGCTAAACCATTCACTTGACTGACCTGACCTATCAAAGCTTTCACTGACTAAGGCGGAGTGGGACTCAAATCAACCAGTTAACATCTTTGTTTTTTTCAAAGTGTGCCCCGGTGTGTGTGCATGGTGTGTGTGTGTGCGCGCGTGCATGCGAGTGTGTGTGCATTCGTGACACAGAAGCTAAATAAGCAACCCCCTCCTGTCAAAATCCAGAGTATGGAAACTCTGAGCGTGGTGAAAATATGGGACCATACTACCACCGAATACAACAAAAGTCCTTACACAAATGTCTCTTGTAGAGACAAAAAAAAAAAAAAAAAAAAAAAGTGATCATTCTGAAAGCAAAGTCCTAAGGCCCCGAACAAGGTCACTTAAGGCCATTACTCGTCTTTCCTGAGAACGCTCAGCAGGTTCAAGAAACAGTAAAAGCTGAGCAGAAAAACCAACAGAGCCACTGGCTGACCGCTCTGCAGGGGACGGTCCTCGAAGCACTGCAGTTACAAGCCAACAACTAGGTGTTGTGACGCAGTCCAGAGGGCAGGGCTGTAGAGCCATTGGCCACCTGAGACAGGAATTCTGCTGCTGCTGACCGGAGTGTGCCTGTTCACAGGGCACAGGCATCAGGAGGATCCAATACATCGCTATGCTCACGGATGAAGCAGCCTTGTCTCACAGTGGATTCCAGAACTTCTAATTATTCCTCGACTACTCTACACTGATGGCAACTTTCACTATAAATCATGATATGTAACCGAGACTTCCAGTACCCTTTAATCACGCCACGCACCTAAATCCTCTCCATTAAATAAGAAGATAAAGTCAAGTTCAGAATCTCTCCACTATTCACTCAACACCGTGCTCACACGGATCCAGAGTGTGTCTATATTCCTAGTCTTTCCTCTAAGGTACTCTTTAAGATTTACAGAAAATATTTATCCTATGTATGTATGTGCCCAAGTGCACGTACGCACACCTTATGTGTTCAGGAACGTAGCGGGTTAAGAATGGTGTAAGGTCTGCAGGAACTGGAATTACAGGGGGTTGGAAGACATCATATGGAGGCTGGGACCCCAAACTGCATCCTCTACAGAAACAGAATGTGATCTTAGCTGCCAAACCATCTCTCCAGCCCCGAGTTCTGATGATTTATGGACACAGAAAAATTCATTTCTGATTCATTGCATCTGGATTTCCATATTGGAGACCGAGGGGCACAACCAGAAACAACAGACCCCTCACACTGTACTTTTCTTGATGACATCTGAGTTACCCCAATCTCTACCACATCCCTACCCCAGAGACACACAATCCTGCACCTTTGTTTTAACCAATAATGAAGAACCTCAGCTTCATTATTTTCCATAATGCTTTATAGGCAACAGCTGCCTTTTGACAGATTTATGCCTAAGGCACACTGTATAACTGCCCTTTAAGTGTTTTTTTCTAAAGTAATGCAATACATTCTTTTAAAAACATCAACAGGGCATTTCTAACATTAAAAAACAAACCCTTGGAATCGTTACTGCATGTGACTCTTACCCTCTTTGGTTGGCCTGAAAGTTGTTTTTCTTGCCATATAAGCATGTCTATAAGAAGTCCAAACAAGCTTTGAGTTATATAACACACTTCACATTTTTGGGGGCTATAATTAGAGTGATAAGATTGTGGCAATGATCCTAGAACAGATTAAGGACGTAATTCTGATGACAGAGGGCTCTGGGTCACTGAAAGTGCAGATCCAACGCTGACTGAGCCTGACTCTGGCAAAGCATCAGTAATGAACCTGTGTGCACGCCGGTAGCTCTGCAGGGCAGATCACCTGACATCCTGCGGAGTCTTCACTGCACAAGTGTTGAATTTGGATGTGACCATTGCCTTGCAAGTTTTAAATAAGGTTAGAAGACAGGGGCTAACTCTCTGGAACCTGCCCAGTTCACAAAGGCTTGAAAAGCCTTGCAATGGGGAGAAACCTTGTGGCTTCAGCAACCATGCTGTTCTAGTTAAAAGGATGACAGTCAGCAGGAGAGATGGCTTAGTCAGGAAGGCTCTTGTAGTGCATTAAGACCTGAGATCAACGTCCAGGACCCAGGTTAAAAGGAGGAACGAGGTAGCATGCTTGTAATCCCAGCACTGGGGAGACAGGCAGAACCTTGGGGCTCAGTGAGTGAGTCAGACAGCATAGTCCACTTAGTGAGTTCCATGTCTCAAAAGTCTTTAAAGTACATGGCACCTGGGCCTTCTCTGTGTAAGGGTTACACCTAGGGCACTAAATCCTGCCAGAAATGGTGGGAGCACATTTCTACAACAGAGCTTCCTCTCCCCAAGGCTAGCAACATGCCTCAGCCTGACTGTGGGCTCCCTCATGGATGTCTTACCCTAGGCCCGGCCCTGGTTAGCGCACGGATCCCCAGGCACTGCTTTCAGCTCTTCCCTTCTCCTCTCCCTCTCTTGCTACTGACAGATTGCTCGGAGTCGTGCCTTCCATGGAAACGAAGCTAATTCTAAGAGCAGAACAGACAAACTTTAAACAGGGGCTCGGCCAGAGACAAAGGGAGAGGACTCTGGCTGTCTACACTCCTCTTAGGTCCAGGCCAGTCGCTCCCTGGACCATTTCAAATCCTGTACTGTTGACCTGCTCTTTGTGTCTTCCCATCCAACTGATGTTTCTGTATGGACGACTCCAACGGATTGTACAGGAAGCAGAAGACCTTGGTTAGAATAAAAGATGACAACCTAACCTTTTTTGGGACTAGGACACTGAGGAAATGGGGCAAGAAGGGAGAACGCTCAGAGACTATATGGGTCAGTCACAGAGGTTTCTATTGTTTATTAGGAGGGAGATCTGGGAATCTATGTGCTGCGGAAAAGCAGTACCATCTTGCACTGTGGTGTGTGCCCAGCATGTGGGAGACTTGAGGTGGATGGATCACTTGAACTGATGAGTTGAACGTCAGGTCTGGCAACATATAAGACCCCTCAAAAATAAGAGTGAGACCAGCAAGTATTTGGTCTTGAGTGAAATTGCAAATGCACTCTATTTTCGAATTTTATTAACCTACTAATGCCTGTGATAACAGCACAAACTCTTTTTCTCGGCAGTCAACTTTTAGAGTTTAACCACAGTCTTATATTTATTTTGATCTTTCAGTTTTGACTTTCCAGAACTGCGTTTCACTCTGTAGCCTAGGCTACCTTAGAACTCACTGTGGAGCCTAGCTGGCCTCGAACTCAGGGTAATGCTGCTGTCTCGGGTTCTTAAGTGCTGGGAACACAGGAATGAGCTATGATGTCAGTATATAATCACGTATTTTATGTGGTACTGGTAGTAGTTAGTAGTAGTAGCAGTAATAGTAACAGTAATAATAATAGTGATAAGCTAGGCCTAGTGGTGAGGACCTTCACTCCAGCCGCTGAGGAAGGTGAAGGGGAGGATGGAAAGTTCCAGGTCAGCTCACCTTACTCGTTCTGTGTCAAGAGTACAGTGTAAACACAGGGCTTTTTACTGACACAGCTTTGTGGTGGCACCCATGCTGACCAAGGCCCTAGTTCCAATCCACTATGCTTAAATTAGAAAACTAAATAAACTAAACAGAGGAGTTCCACAAGGGAGGCCGCCACAGCAAATTTGGATAAGCACGAGTGAAGCCACAGAGGAGGAAACCTCAGGCTATGGCCTGTGAACAGAAAGAGCAGATGGTTCGTTGGAGATATCGAAGCACAGGCTGGCTGTTTTCAACATCAAAGTATTAGTGACGTGTAGATCCACAGTGCACATGCCCAGTAAATCAGTCTACATTGTATCAGGATGCCTATGGAAGAGTATCTAGTATTAGTGCAGTGTAGATCCACAGTGCACATGCCCAGTAAATCAGTCTACATTGTATCAGGATGCCTATGGAAGAGTATCTAGGAAAAAAAAAACACTTCAATGCTACATTTGCTTATGACAGAATTTTTTAAAAGCCATTTTTTTTTTTTTTTTGTAACTTAGTAGTTCCTGTGAGAGTCAAAGCCAATGCCAATGCCCTCATGGTTATGCCAACCATGAGAAGCTTCTGCAGGACTATGGGCAGAGGTTCCCGTGGCTCCAGCAAGATACTAAAACTTCCTTCCTGTGCTGTAAAGTTTCCCATGATCCTTCCAGGATCTAGCGTGGATATAAGGTAAGGATGGAAAAACACATGTGCGTTTTTCTTTAAATCCCAAGGTAGCTCCTAAGGGGCTCAAGTGGATTAGGAAAGCAAAGCATCATGGGTGGAAAGATCCACCCATCTCCATGAAGATAACTTGTCTTAATACTGCTTTGCCACTCTTTGTGGAGGAAGAGGAGATGCGGAGCTCCAACGCCAAGGGTGAAGTTTTGGTGAGCCTGGGTCCCCTGGCCTGACAAGTGACATCAAGAACTGAGACCATGTTCCCGCTGCGAACTTGAACCGCGGGACACGAGCGACTCAGGAAATGAATCCTTCATACTGACTTTTCAGTGACAGTCAGAAGTGATTTTCAACAAGTCAGAATGCGTCATCTAAATGGAATGACTTGGTTTTGACTACTAGAAACAAACACACCAAGGAACTCCCAAATGTCCCGTTCCGGGCACATACGGTGGTTTGGGCTGTGACTAGATAGAAGTAGGGAACTGTTATTAGAATTAGTCAGTTTGCAAACTTCTGGGAAGTAAGCGGTCTGTGAGTGTAGACGATGTGGTTAGGATATGTGGGGGCAGGGAAGTTGGAGTAAGTACTTTACACTGGCTACATGGGTCTTTACTCATTTTTTGGCATTAAACAGATCTCTTTCCATGAATTTTACCCAATTTCTGCAAATTCTGAACTTAAGACTGAGGCATCATCGCCTTAGGAGTGTCAGTAACTTGTAGTCAAAGAGGACTTCAGGGTGGGCTCTCTGCTAAATGTCCCAGGAGTCAGAAGAGGGGCTCTTGCTACCCCATGTTCTGGGATTCTGCTTTGCCTGAGACTGGACATAGGATGGAGGAATTAGATCTTTAAACTAGCTAAGCAGTCTAAGTGACGTCAGGCTAGACAAAGGGCTGGGCAGATATCACCGTGGGTAGTGGGGTTTGCCTAGTTTTGCATGAGGCCCTGGATTTAACTTTTAACACAAACAACAAAAACAACTAAATCATTTTTTCTGACATTCCCCTTTGACACTGCTGGGGAAATCTGCCTTCTTATAAAGAATGAAAGATCTAAGTCTGCAAGCTTGATGATACACAAAGGATGTCAGAGGAAGTATATAGATGTGTGTGTGAGTGTGTGTGTGAGTGTGGGTGTGAATGTGGGTGCCGGTGTGTGTGTGTGTGTATGTGTGTACTGGTGTGTGTGTGTGTGTGTACTGGTATGTGTGAGTATGCTGGTGTGTGGATGTGTGTGCTGGTATGTGTGTGTGCTGGTGTGTGTGTGTGTTGTGCTGGTGTGTGTGTGCTGGTGTGTGTGAGTGAGTATGTGTGTGTGCTATGTGTGTGTGTGTTGGTATGTGTATGTGTATATCTGTGTGTGCTGATGTGCATATGTGTATGCTGGTCTGCATGTGTGCGCTGGTATGCACTGTGTGTGTGCTCTGATGTGCATATGTGTGTGCTGGTGTGCATTTGTGTACTGGTGTGTCTGTGTGTGTGCTGGTGAAAGCATCACTATCTTTCATTTCATCTCTCTAGACATTTCAAATCTCTTCATGACAGACCTTAGCAAGTCCAGGGCACTATTTCAGAGACAAGACCCTTTGCCAACTTATTTTTGGAGCCTCTTTAGAAGTCAGTTCACTTTAAGTTCACACGCCACTTGGGAGTGCACAGCAGCTTGAACTTTTGGCCCTGGAGATGTCCTTCCCATTGGTGAGTAAACACGCGGCCGGGACAGACAGTTTTTATACAAGCCTTCATTGTACAACGATAAGATCTGGAGAAACATTTCCCCCCTAGTTTAGATGTCTTTATTCAAATATCACACTCAGAAAATTCCCCACCCCACTGTGCCAAGACGGACATTGGCTCTGTTGTCTGGGAACGTCAACAGTTTGGCAACCAACTTCATCTTTCTCTAAAGAGAAGTTCAAATGCTCTGCAACCATTTGGTTTTGTTCGCCATCAAGATTATACCAAGAGCACGCAGGCTGATGGAGAAGATAAATAGAGTGCCCGGGCTGCCTCTGCCGTGTTCACAGCTCTCCCTCTCACGCCCCGCTGAGGTGAGGCGGGCATTTGTGGCTCTTTTCTATTCAGGGCCTGAGTGCGCTGCTGCATCCGACTTTGAAATGGCTCTTTAATAAAAAGGTCATGCACCCGACCCTCCCTCCACTTCAGCCTTTAACACTGATTTATTTTTACTTTATGTGTATGGGCGTTTGGCCTGCGTGTATGCCTGTGCACCTAGTGCATTTGCTCACCACAGATGCCAGAAGAGGGAGTCAGATGCCCCTGAATCGCTCTCAGACAGTTTGTGGTGCTATGGGGACTAGGAACTGAAGGTAGGTCCTCTGCATGAGCCGCAGGAGGTTTTAACTGCTGAGCCATCTCTCCAGATCCCCCTTCAACTTTAAAAAGTGTGTGTGTGTGTGTGTGTGTGTGTGTGTGTGTTTGCTCGTGCGCACGCATGCGCATGAGAGAGAGACATACACAGAGAGACAGAGAGAGCACCTACCTGGAAATCAGAGGACAATTTTGATTATTACCTTCAGATTCTCATTCACCTGAGGCAGCATTTTTGTGTTGGTTCTGGGGATTGAACTCAGGCCCCAGTGTTTGGGAGTTGGTTTCTTTACCAGCGGAGACAGGCCCCTAGTTTTTGGTGGGGGTGGGAATGGGGACATGCACATATATCACTTCACAGACAGTGGCCACGTCCCTTTTTGGTGCAGGGGCCACCATCTTTAAGATACCTTCTTTGGCTCCCAAAGGCCTCCTCTGAGCTCCAGGAATATGGCAGTATTTGTAGGCTGAACTGTGGCCTAAGAAGGAAGAACAGCCACACGGAATCCCACTCCCAGAAGCTCGGGAGCTGTAGCTATCTCTTTCTAATGTGTGGTTTCTGGCTCACTAATGGCTGGGCTGTTTTTCCACCTCTTTTGAAAAAAAAAAATTGGCAAGTGAGTAAAACAACACTAGCTCTAGAGTTACCAGCCCAGGAACAGGAGCACTAGCCCAAGGGCTATCCGACCCTTCCTGAGTAGTTTATGTAACAATGCCTCCATAAGCCAAAGTACATTAGCTGCTAATCCCTTGATGCCCTGTCACTGGGTAAAAATACCTCCCAGATTTTCTCACACAGGTTTATGAGTGATGTAAGGAGAGAAAAAGACTTGGGGCGGCTCACACAGGAGTCTGGCTTGAAGCCTGGGCTCCTTATCTTCAAGTCCTAACTGCCTTCCTGGCTCAGAAAGCCAGGAGTGTTTTCCATTAAGAAAAGGTGCCCCCCTTTTTCCTTCCCTCTCTGTCACTCCCAGCTGATGGTGTCCCAGCAAGTCCAAAAGAGATGAGAGTTCTCCTGCAGATCTCGGATGTGTCTGCGGCTTGGAAGGAACCTCACTTGTGCCCACTGAAGGGTGATGCTTATCAAGGGGCATGGGAAAGTCTTAGTCCGCTGGTGGGAACATGGAGTCCAATGCATGGACAGCAGCTATGGTGACAAAGGGCTTGGCTCTTGGAAGCTTTTGAGAAGCCGAGTGCAGGCGGTTCTGCCAGATAGGACTAGGATTCCCTAGGGTGAGGCAGCCAGACTTTACTTGGCTTTGGAGAACCTTCTCTGTCTGCCATTGAGATGGTCTAAACCCTGCCCTGGCCTCTGTCTTTCTTTCTTTCCTCCCTCCCTCCTTCCTTCCTTCCTTCTTCCCTCCCTTCCTCCCTCCTTCCCTCCCTCCCTCCTTTCTTTCTTTCTCTTTCTTCCTTCCTTTCTTCCTTCCTTCCTTCCTTCCTTCCTTCCTTCCTTCCTTTCTTTCTCTCTTTCTTTTTTCTAGATAGCAGTGCAAACTCTCCTCCAGGCTTTGTTGCCATGTTTTCTGCTAGAGAAATCCTAAGGCACCCACATGGCCTCTTGTAGGAAGTTTTCCCTGACCGCACTGTCCCAGAGAGAATTCTATCTGTATCTTAAACCAGCCATCCAGGTGCTTTCCATGGCACATACCTGTCCTCATGGTCACCCAGTTTTAATTCAATTGTGTTATTTTTCAAAGTCACTAGCTGAGGTGACTCAGCTCATTATCCTAGCCACAATGGCCTCATCACTGGACTTTACAGTCAGGCACGTTTCTGCCATAGGACCTTTGTCCTGGCTGTGTCATCTGCCTGGAACTCTTCTGAACAAGTCACTCTTTCACTTCCTTCATGCCTCTGCTTATGTGTTAATGCCAGCTCTGAGATTTCTGTGCTTTCTTTAGGTTACCAAACACACACACACACACACACACACACACACACACACACACACACTCACACATACACACATGCATACACACACACTTACATACACATACACATACACACATACACATACATACATGCAAACACACACACACTCACACACACACACTCACATACACTCACATACACACACACTCACATACACTCACACACACACATACACACACACTCACACACATACACACACACACACACACAGGACCTAACTTTCCTACACATCTGCTTTGTCATGCTTTGTGGGTCATTGGTCTCATTTGTAATCACACTGGTCACCATGATGTTAGAAATCTATTGATTGCTGTTCTGAGGTTGCATGCTCTAATTGGGCAGTTTTCCCACTATTTGTTCACGACTGGATTCCTAACAAAACAGTGTTTGTGTGTAGTAGACACATAGGAAGCATGTATGTGAAATGAATATTTGTTATAGCTCCTTGTGGCAAACCACATAGTGTTAGAATGAACACATACTTACATACTTATGCATGTGTATATGCATGTGGTGTGCAAGCATGAATGCTCACATATGTATGCCTGTGTGTATATTTACTATGTGTTGAGTCTAGAGTCCAGCCTAGAATCTTCACCTGGGTTCTGTCCAGGGTGCTAGGTTTCTGCTGAGACCCAAATGTAGGCTATGAGAAACACAAAAGCAATGGCAGCATTGCTTGCGTTTTAGTGGCTACGTGACCAGAAATCTCTATCAGTCTCAAAATAGAGTCCAAATGAGAAGACCAAGGGAGAAGACAATATATGATGAGCAAGACCCAGAGCGTGCTGCCCCTCTACTAAAGAGCAAAGGGAAAGGGCCCACATGGGCTATCACCCACAGGCTATTTACGATGGGCCTGGTGCTGCGCCATCTGATCTTTATATCTACCCTAGAGAGTAGGCAGAAACCCCCATCTAAGGATTACACAGCTTCGAAATCCCACAATACACTTATAGGCAGCACTAGAGAGTATGTACCCAGAGTCTGGAGTCTTTTAGAGCCATTTTTATCTTAGGATACTTAAGACATTAATTTTTATTTCAAAGCAAAATTTTTAAAGGGCAAAGAGTTGACTGCCATCTTCAGAATGCTTTATTTTTTTTAAGATTTATTTATTTATTACATATAAGTGCACTATAGCTGTCTTCAGACACACCAGAAGAGGGCACCAGATCTCATCACAGATGTTTGAGAGCCACCATGTGGTTGCTGGGATTTGAACTGAAGACCTCTGGAATAGCAGTCAGTGCTCTTAACCACTGAGCCATCTCTCCAGTCCTCCAGAATGATTTTTAACCAAGTCTTTACCTGCTGGTGAATAAGTCACACCATCTAATGAGACTTGGTGGCCATTCTTGGCTCATTAATAAGAAATTTTAGGGAGCCCTAAACAATGCTCTCTGAGGCTATAGCCTTCTCTAAATTAAAACATAGCCATTTTGAGGGGTCACCAAGCTCAAGATCCTCCCTTCAATGGTGGCTCCTTAGTTGTTCTTTCAGTAGGGCCCTTCCCTTCTGAGTCATAAGTAGCAATTCTGTGGCCCTCTGGACTCCAGGTCAGCTGAAATGCCACCTCCTATGTGCAAGTAGCCCAGGCACTCAGAGTTCTTGGAGCTCCAATGGCTCTGCAACAGGCCCTCCTCACATCCTGTTCTGCCTGTTGCCCTGATGTAAATCTCAACAGAGGAATGCTTCCCTAGACTCAGCTGTCACTTGCTGGCCCGTCTTATAGCTAATTCTCTTGGGGTAGGGGAAATGGCCCAGTCAGTTAAGAACTTTTCAAGGAAGCTTTGGATCCTGAGTTTGAGCCCCGGCACCCATGCTAAATGCTAGGTTTCGTGGCCTTTGTAATCTCAGTGCTGGGAAGACAGATGGACCCTAGGGATTGATTGATGTCTGAACAACCCAAACAGTGAGTCCCTGGGTCATAGTAAGAGGCTGACTTAGAAAACAAGGCAGATGGCTTCTGAAAAATGACATCTGAGATTGACCTCTGTTCACCACATACACACCAGCCTCTGGCACAGCTAACTCTCTCCAATAAGAAGGTGACTGCTTATCATACAATATTTCTCAAGCCCTGGTGAACACTAAAAGTTCTCCAGCCCCAATAAATCATTATCTCCAGAAATGCAATGTCTACATTTTCATTTAACTCGTCTTCTTGGAAAACTTCCTTCTGAAAACACATCTGTAAGGGACAGCACGACTTTTATAGTTAGCAAAAGTTATGGTAGAGGGCTGTCAGAACAGAGTGTGGGGCTCTGGTGTAGGAATCCCCCATATTGGTCATCTTCCCACCACCAAACCTAGTGAGGAAGGTGGAGAAGATGGCTGTTCTGCAAAGGAACCATGCTCTGATGTGTTCTCACTGTTACTTATGAAATTTTGGGCCTAAGTTCAAATGAAGTGTGTGGTTCACCCTCCCCATCCTCCCCATTCCCCACCCTCCCCATCCCCCACTCTTCTTATCTCCTTCCACAAACACCAATCTTTGTAAATCTCCCTTGTGACTCTTGTCAGTGCTCCTTGACGGGAGGCCACTGCATCTCTGCTCCTACACTGTCAACACGGAGGATCAAAGACAGCTCTGTCCCTTCTAAGGTGGCCCCAGCCCTAGGAAGGAAGTCTCAACCTCTAATGTAGCACCAGGGACAGCTACTTCAAGCTGTTCTCTCTTCTCCCATGTATGATGGATCATTTGGCAAAGAGCTCCTTCTTCACAGCTTCCAAACACCGACAGGCTGCACATGTGGATGCTTGGTTGGGAAATATGAAATTTTATAATCTCTAAAAGCACACGCCTTGGAAGAGAAACTTTATCCATGACTAATTAGAGTCATTCTTAATGAGGAGACTGTGAAGAGGATTAAAGTGGTTCATTCCCTTCTCAGCTTCCTGATGAGGAACTTCTAGCATGACAGGTCCTTTCATAAATCATCTCTTACTCCAGCCAATCTGACTCCACGCATCAGCACACACACACACACACACACACACACACACACACACACACACACACACACACTTTGCCTGGGAAATCTGGGAAATTTTCAGTTTAGCCAATAAAAACTCCCAAGTCATCTGGTAACTTTCTGAGGTGACTGAGAGGCAAGAAAAAAGATGGTGATCTTTTAACAAAATGAAAGGCAAGCAGGGGAAAGTTCTGGAAGGCTGGAGTAAAGAGGTGGCTTGGCAACAGTTAAGAATAACAGTTAAGGACTCCAGCAAAGTCGTGGCCATTTTCAGAGAGGGATGCAGGTTTTCCCAGGAAGGGACAGGAAGCTGGAGAGTTAATTCCAGATGTGAAAGCTGCCCCTTTCTCCCCTTCCCACAATTAACAGTCCCAGGGAGAGGAAAGACAGGTGTACTGCCCATCTCACAGGAAACATGGAGATAAAGTGAGGTGGTAACCTTCAAAGGACTAAGAAACACACTGAAAGCTGCATGCATACTACATGTGTGCTACATGTGTGCTACATGTATGCAATATGCGGAGTTCTGTGTTAAAGACGGCACAAGACTGTGTTGCTATTATGTCTGCTCAGTAGAAGAAGAAACCAAAGTTTGTGGTATTCTTAATATCTGCTGGAAACTTTAAAAGAGAGCAAAAATCAGACCAGACAGAGACTTGAAAACTAAATGTTCCCCCACGGCGAGTTAGTCTACTCCTAAGGACCTATGAAGAGATGTCAAAACAAACAGACGAACAAAAAACTGTGATGGGACTCCCTTCCATGTTCATCCCGGTTCATTAGGGATGAATGATGCTAGGGCTTTACATGTGCTGAGAAAGGAGCCACTCTTCAGCTAATTTTAATTCCAGGGAGGATTTCTGAGTGCTGTGGCCCTCGCTCACATCACTGACGTAAGCTGTGTACACTGAGGGGTTATGGTGGGTAAGTAGCATCCTATACACATAGAACACGGTGTGTCTGGGGATGCTAGGGACTGAGTTGGAGAAAGATGATTGTATAGACAAATCTATTTTATTATTGTTGTTTTAGATCAGGGTCTCACTACGTAGCCCTTGCTGTTCTTGGACTCACAATGTAGGTGAGGTTTACCTTGAGCTCACAGAGACCTGCTTCCCTTTGTCTCCCAAGTGCTAGGGTTGAAGACATGGGAATCCAAGAGCCAGGTGTGTGGCACATGCTGGTGAGAGGGGTAGACAGATGGCAGAGGGATGGATGAAAGGCTCTGTGTGGGAGCCAGGACTGAAGGGTGGGTGGCGTCAGGATAACTACATAGACAGGAACTGAACCATTCATACCAACTGAAACAGGCATGGGTTTATGGGCTGGAATGTCCAGGAAACAAGGACTAAAACTGCAGCCAGCAGGTTGAGATCCAAGAGACACTGACATCTTACTTTATAGGTTACGAGTAGTGGTCCATTGTGTAGAACTTGGCAGCAAAAGTAGGCAAGCTATTTTAACCTGTTTTAAAATTTTCAATGAATGTCTGATTTCAAATAATTGCTACTCACCCCCCCCCCCATCTGCTGTTTCTGTTACTATCCAAAATAGTGTTTGAGGAAAGCCCACTTAAAGGTGATTTCCATTTTCATGGTGTGTGCTACCTCACCACATGGAGGGTGCCTGAAATTAGCATATGTTCTCTGGGTCACTCAGTGTATTCTAGACTGTTCGAGCCAAACCCTCAGATAAGTTCCCACCAATCAGCAGAGGGGATGCAAAATAAAGACAATTTTCAGAAAGAAAACCGTGCTGATCATATAAATCACAAAACCAACAGGGACCCCAGAAGGGTAGCAAGGGGAAAAGTACCCCGCATAAGACAGGACAAGGAAGAGCAGAATGAAGTCAGAAGAGGAAAGAGCCTCTCTGTCCAGATGGGAAATTCATTCCTATTGGTTGGGCATAACTATAATTTGCCCTGAGACAGTCCCTGGCAATGACCCAGGGGAGGTTAATTGCGGATAGCCGTTCCCCATCTAGTGCATCACACCGGGAGGACGCAAGAGCTTGTCGGAAATACCAGCGACAGAAGATGGGGCAGACCTGGGGAATTCCCACAGAGGGTCTGTGGCTGGAATACACAAGTCATTTTGAAAATTGTACATTCTACACCCCTACCCCACCATCAAACGCCACTGCCCAGAGGTATTCTGGGATGACAGGAAATGCTTAAGCCCAGCTAGCAAGCCAGAAAACTCTCTAGAGACTCCTGCTGTGGGCTTGTGGGACGGCCATTAGACAAGTAGGTCAGCTGACAGACTGCTGGGAGAGAGCTGGGTTTCCCGTCTGCTCCAAGCCTGGGTTTGTGGGTCCAGAAGCATCTCTACTGATGTGCTATCCATGTGCTGAGGGACACCTGTAACTCCATCCATCTTCTTGGACGAGGAAGCCACAGGCAAGATCACTGTCCCTCCACGAAGCAAGGCTCTCAGGAGGTGGAGGCATTTGACAATAGCTCACCTCAACAGTTTGGAGCATGAAATCATTGTTACAGCTCCCTAAGTAGAAGTAGCTTAATAGGGTTACACGGTCTTCTAGTCTTGCTTTGGGGGTGTCTTTCCCTCTTTGTGTCACAGGGAGGATATTTAGGATAGCCGCAGCACGGGAAACATTTACTCGGACATATGGCTCCGGAAGGGGGTCATTAGTTGCAAAGTTTTCTGTCATAAGGACCCCAAAAGTCCCCCAATCATCATTTCCTCCACTTTATTTTTAATGCTGCAGGAGTTTGGTACTTTCTCGAAGTTTCCTTTTCCTGGCTCTGTACAGAATGATGTAGCTGTTTACTTTAAGGCTCAGGAGTTAGCCAGTTATGGTGAAAAGAAAAAAAGAAAAAAGAAAAAAAAAGCTTTTTCACACAAAGCTTCAGCCACTCTTTCCATGTTTTTGCAATGAGTGCACAGGGACAGGTTTGCTCCGGGGCAGTTTCAGCTCTGCTCCTGCCTCCTGTTTTGGGACCAAGTCACCTTTACCTTGGCATCCTGGCACTGGGGGATGAAGGAGGCATGCAGGAGGAGGAAGGGACAAGGCCGGTGAACACATTCATTGGACGTCTCCAGGGCATTTTAGTGGTTCCCTTGGCTACAGAGTCATGTTGAAAGACCCACCCCTGCCTCAGTGTCGTTACCCACAAAAGGAGGGGTGACAGAGCTGACTGGTAAGAAGAGATGACATCAAGCCCTAAAGCCAAGAGGATGGCATCTGACACAGTGCACTGGGGACATCTGGGAAAGGGAGACGAGGCCACCTCAGCTCCAATAAGAGCTCTGGTGAGTTAGCTGTGTGATGTACGAGAAGGTGTGCTGGTCTGTCATACCTTAGGACACCGGAGTCCCACTGCAAGGATTTTCAGTCGCTACCATGAGCTTTGGAAAAAGACAGACACATGGTAGATACTAAAAAAATCAGCTCCTCGAAGAGACTCCCTCCTTCTCTCTCTCTCTCTCTCTCTCTCTCTCTCTCTCTCTCTCTCTCTCTCTCCCTCCCTCCCTCTCTACCTCCATCTCTCTCTCCCTCTGTCCATCTGTCCATCTGTCTGTCTCCCTCCCTCTCTCTCTCTCTCCCTCCCTCTTTCCCTCTCTCCCTCCTTCCCTCTCTCTCTCTCTCTCTCTCTCTCTCTCTCTCTCTCTCTCTCACACACACACACACACACACACACACACATTTATACCAGCTACTTGGGAGACACCAGGGAAAGGAGATATTGTCAACTAGAAGCTGGAATGGAGATGAAGGGGTGACTCGGGGCATGTCCAACATAGGCCAGAACTTGAAAGAGATGCCAGACAATTGGAGCTTTAAAATCTACTTAATAATTTATGATTTCATTTATAGATGGAAATGCAACGATGCCTATGGTCCTCATGATACAATCTGTAGGTGGTATGCTTGACTATATCTTCCTGGTTACAACACATGGCTTCAGCAACGCGAGGAAAGAAGTCTTTATAGAAACACTTCCTTGCAATCTCTCTCCCTGTCTCTGTTTCTGTGTGTCTCTGTCTCTATGTCTCTGTCTCTCTCTCCCTGTCTCTCTCTCTGTGTCTGTTTCTGTCTCTCTGTCTCTCTTTCTCTCTCTCTCTCTCTCTTCAGTAGAGTTATAAAACAACCATGATTTTCCTAAAAGTCTCAACTCTGAAGACAATGCATTATACCTCCTTAGAAACAAAAACTGTCCACCACATTTAAAGGGCTGTGACCAATTCCCCACTTTTTCAACCTAAATATTATCTTAACATCAATGCGTCTTTTGTGTATCTTTAAACATGAATAAAAGAGCTATAGTCAACCTGCCAAGCGGGTTAATAATAACACCATATTACTAATATTTTTGGATAGTTGTTTTTGTTTGAGCTGGGATCTACGTAGCCTAAGCAGGCCATGGAAGTGTCATCCTCCTGCCTCTGTTTCTAAGTGCTAGGATAACAGGTCCACACCCTCATGCCCAGCTCTGCACAGGCCTCCTTTGTCCACGAAGATTGAACATCTTTGAACACTTCCTCTTCAGCCTTATGCTTTCTCTGTACAAACGCCATGGGAGGCAATGGGTGTCTGACTCCATGATGCTTGCACACCCTCATCTGGCTTTTATACCACCCTTAGTGTCCCCGACCCTCCAGGATTAACACTTTCCCACGGGAGCTGGACGATGTACACCTATCAGTTTTTTAAGTGGCGGCATCTACTTGTCCTCTTGCACATTTGGAAGGCCAACTCTGCTTTTGTCTATGGCTTCCCCAGGGTGTCTGTCTGGGTGCTTACCCAGTGCTGGGCGCAGGCGCTCTCTGTTTCCCAGGGCACTGCCTCAGTCTTCCCCCTTCAGACTAACATGATTTTAAATCTGTGTAGATGAGTTCTGATCAAGCATCTGCTGGTAGGGTCTGACCTACCAGTAGACAGCCAGATCTGTGCTCTGTTCTATTCTTTTCACACTATGATACACAGACACCTACTCTATACCAATGCCATGAGCTCTCACCACGAAGCCCTTGAGGGATGGTGATGGGGACTGCTCGGTTTCAGACCCTCGGACAAAGAACTCAGGTACATACTTTATACTTCAGAGCAGACCTGCCCTCCAGGTTCTCCCAGCATCCCTCTGTCCCTACTTGGCATACTCTTCCCCCAACCCTGAACTTTCTAACCCAGGGGCTGAGATGTCCTTCCCCTAGAGGCCCTTCCCTATATAATCTAGAGGCCCCTGTCCCCACTCTCTTATCTCTGCACCCGTTCTCTTTCTCTCTTCCCGTAGCAACTCCCCTGGCCTCCTTCCTCGGAGCCAGTGAACTGGCCGGTCCGAGAGCAGTTTCCCAATAAAGCCACCTTTAATATATTCTAATTAGGCTTAAATTGGCTCATTTCACCAGTGAAGAAATAACCTATCAGAGTCCAAGGTTCTCCGTCCAGTGATAAAAGTCCTCCAGCTGAAGGAAGCATGCCCCTCCCCTGAGAAATGGGTTTTCTCGGACCTGTAGAAGTGCACATACTTCTGTGGCTTGCTCATCTCTTACGTGGATCCTCTAGGATGACTTCTGTGTGGTCATTTTCACACTGAAACATCCCGATTAATTTTTCTTTCCCAGGTAGGTCAGAGGCTCCTTAGACAAAAATTACACCCTTTTCTATCCCCAGTTAGTGATCTTGGAAGCCACATTAATCTTGGAAAAATAGTCCAGTGATACTGAACCAAAGATGCATCGGGTACTGGAAAAAAATCAGCTGATATATATATTAAAGCAGAACACTTCCTCCCTAGCGGCTGGCTCATGATACAGGTGTCTAACACTTCAGGTCTCAGACACTCCACTGAAAACCTCTACACCGCATACATATTTTTTTTTTTAATAATGGGAGTTGAATTTCTTTGGAAAGATGAACAATTCAAACCTCAATTTATAAATTTTTTAAAGTATTATTTATTTATTTATTTATTTATTTATTTATTTATTTATTTATTTATTTATTATATATAAGTACACTGTAGCTGTCTTTAGACACATCAGAAGAGGGCATCAGATCTCATTACAGATGGTTGTGAGCCACCATGTGGTTGCTGGGATTTGAACTCAGGACCTCTGGAAGAACAGTCAGTGCTCTTAACTGCCGAGCCCTATCTCCAGCACTATCAGTTTGTTTGTTTTAAGGTCAGATTTTATTTTCAAGATTTTTTTTTGTTTTTGTTTTTTTTATTTTTTTATTTTTTTTGGCTTTTTTGCCAAGTGTAATGTTTAATCCCCAAAGTTGGACAGCTAAGGCAGGTGGATCATGATTTCAGGTCCACTTAGGACTAAATAGCAAGTCTGTGGCTAGCCTAAGCTACTTAACAAGTGTCTATTAAAAAACAATCAATAACTAAAACTTTCTCCAAACAAAACAACAGAGAAAAAAGAAAGAAAATGAACACGAACACCCTCTCCCCCAGGCAAGAACAACTTGGGGCGCCAACTCTGTTTCTGTCTATTGTGATTACCAGCTTCCAGCATCTTGCGCTTACCTGGTCCCTAGAGCACAGGCTTTTTTATGTTATCCAGGTTACCTCCCCGCAGACTCATGTGGCTTCCACGATCACTAAGAAACTTCCTCCAAATGATAAAACTGGAAAGCCATGCCTACAGAGGTGTTTCAGCAATGCCCTAGCACTGGGTTTGGTGGTGATAATGTGTTTTTAGTAATAACACTGGTTAACCTGGAAAATGTCCACAAGTTACAGCCAGAAAAAAAGACGTTGGATTCTTTTTTCAAGCTGTTGCCCCCAAAACAAAACAGAATTAGCTTGGGCTGTTCAAGTGGTAGCAGCTCAGGAAGATCAGAGACTGACTTCTCGGACTTGTTTAATCCTCAGACTCTTGCTACCCCATGCCTTACTCAGCCCTTCCAGAGAAGAGGGGTGAAGAGCCTATGAAGGTCAAATCCAGGCCCGAAGGGAAGTGAACAGGTCCAGCGCTCGCAGGCAGATCCAGGTAAGAAGCTTAGCTCCCTAGCAACCTGCACACAGATGGTCCTGATAAAGTGGCTTATACTCTGCTGGTGTAGTGACGAGCCAGCAGAGACATTTATTTTTATATTCACCCAAACTAAGGGGGCTAATGGAGAAAATTTTTCTTGCCTGGGATCCATCCTGGTGTTCTCCTTAGAACATCGTGGTGAAAACGAAATGTTCCAGTGTGGGTGGGGAACGCAACTTCCTACTGCCAATGACATCCATCCTTATTCCAGGAAGAGGGGCCTGCGGATGCTCTTGTGTCCCAGATACCAGCCCTAAACAGCCATCCCAGAGATCTCTGGGCTACATGCCTACAGAGTCTGGCTACCTCACTATAAACAAGCTAGCTGACATTTCGGTTACATATTGTCCTCTAGGGATTCTAGCTTCTCTTTGTCGATCCTCAGACGCTAGCTTCCTCTGAGCAGTCAGACAAAATGAAGCTTCTGGAGGCCAACTAACTGGGTTTGGATTTCGACTCAGTCACTTTCTGCTGGGTGGCCTCCCAGGATGATACTCATATGTCTTGGGGTGGTGTGAAGACTGGTATCTAAAGCAGGATTTAAATTGCCTGAAGTTGACCCTGGCATTGCGGAGGACTCCATGAGGTGTAGGTTAATGCTCTGTCACCGCTGAGCCAAGACTGGTCCTGAAGTGGAAGAGGAACACCAGCCCACCTAGAAGGCACCTCTCTGCCCAAGTGTTCTTAACTAGAGCCAGTAACCACCTACGACAGAATGCCCAAGAACACCGACTAAACGGGACAAGATTTGTTTGGGTTCATGGTTTCAGCCCATGTTTACCTAGCTCCATGGCTTTGGGCCTGTGGTTTGCAACACCATGCTAAGAGCTGCTGGTGAGTGGACGAAGGCATATGGAGGATGGGTAAAGGGCTGGGGTAAGATATGCCTTACGAGGACTCTCTCCCTTCTATGAAGTTCCAATTCTGGACTTTCAAATTGAGTCTGGAGCCCTCAAGATCCAGTCTTCTTCCCCCCTCTGAATTTACTTCACGGAAGACTAATTATTTAATATAGGGGTTTCTGGGGAAATTTTCAGATCTAAATAACAATATTATCTACTTCTGTATTGATGAAATGGTCCCAAAATGTAACCTTCCCTGGGTATAAGACAGAGGCAGACAGATCTCTCTGAGTTCAAGGGCAGCCTGATCTACAGAATGAGTTCCAGGATAGTCAGGGCTACTGAACCCTACCCCCCCCCCAAAGATCTTGTAGGCAGGCCTGGGCTGGGGTGGGAAGCTTTACTGAGTTGAGCTTTGGGAAAGAAGCAGTAAGCAGTGTCCCCATCTGCTCTGCCTTTGCAGCAGATTAAGATGAGAATGGTCTGCTTGTGGGTTCCTGGTGAAGCTCACACCCACAGACACTGTCAGATTTGTGTTCTTCCTCTGATTGACCATGGTCAATAGGATATTGTGCTCTCAGATGGCCTAGTGGGCTGTACCCACCAGCTGGCAAGGCCTTCAAAGCTACAGTGGTGGGGTTATCCAGAGTATCAGAGCCCCACAGGAACAAAAAGTCCAGGTTCTATGAGAAAAGGCCATGGATTTGGGAGAGAAATTTCAATAGAAAAGGCAGAAACTTCTCCCTGGAATGGCCCATGTGACTCTCTCTGTGGAAAACATCACACCACTATCAAAATTCAACACCAATCTAAAAATAGAAACTCTAAAAAAAGGGGGTAAATCCTGAAACCCAATAGACGAAGGTGCTAGGGAGAGATCAAGAGGGCTGACGTCAGCCATGAGGAAACTGGCTTTGTTTGGTCAGAAGGTTAGGTAACTTTGGCCTCTAGTTTTAGATTTCTACATGAAACTTTTCATTCGGATTAGGAAAGGAGCATTTGATATGGAAGTGTGCCTGTCACTTACGATGGCGGCAGCAACCTACGTCTCCCTCTCCTGAGTCCAGAACTCCCTGGTTGATAGTTCCACACCAGTCAGGAGAAGCCTCTGCCTCCTTCACAGGCTGGCTGCCCTTCTAGATACAGAGGGATGGACTCGATTCCAGATAAAAGGAATGGCTGATGCCAGTGTCCCCTTCAGAATCTCTCTTGGCCTCTGGACTTCTGGGCCATTCAAGTGTCCTCCTCAGATGTCCCCGCTTGTCTTTCTTCTCTTCAATTCATGCCATACAGCGTGGCATGGGCTGTCGTTCCTAAGTCATTGTTCTCTAGAGCATCTTTAAGAGGGTCTCTTCCAGAGTGAGTCTGGACTCTTGTCTGGCTTTGTTAATAGTTCTAGCACTTGGCCAGAACCTCTCAAATGAAGTTGTCTCTCACAGCATCCCTGTATGAACCCGCTGTTCCAGTACATTCTGCTGTTCAGGATGTATTCTATGAAACCCCTTGCTCTTTAAAACTCTCACTCCCTCAGCAGTACCCGGGCAGATCTCATTCCTTCCTTATCCCTCCCAACAGTGGCCCTCTTCTACCCCAGAGGCAAAAGTGGGTGCTGTGGTCTGAACCCCAGCTCTGTCTTTAGGAATGTTAGCAGGAACAAATGAGGCTGTGCTGTCAGACGGGTAAGGCGGCCTATGAAGGCCGTTCTGCTGTACCACACGTGAGTCTGCATGAGTGTGCACACGTGCACGCACACTCACACAAACACACTACCTCAGCCAAGGCACCCTATGTACAAATACAAAATTTGGCAGCATTAGAATAAACAAATAGGGTCTGGAGAGATGGCTCAGCGATTAAGAGCTCTGTCTGCTCTTCCAAAGGTTCTGAGTTCAATTCGCAGCAACCACATGGTGGCTCACAACCATCTGTAATGAGATACGATGCCCTCTTCTGGTGTGTCTGAAGACAGCTACAGTGTACTCACATAAAAATTAAATTAATAATTAAAAAAGAATAAACAAATAGCTTAGCAGAATAAATATGTTCCTTCATGTTGGAAACTGTGCCAAATATACCCACTGCATGCATGTGCGCACACACGAGCGGGCGTACACACACACACACACACACACACACACACACATGCACTCACACATACATGCACTCACACACACACTCATACTCACACACGCATGCATACACACACATGCATTCACACACACATGCACGAACACACACATACATGTGTGCATGCACACACACATTAAAGGCATTTAGCACTTGGTCTGTGTTATGTCAGCATCAATGGGTTATTTATAAGTTACAGTCAGGTCTGTATGGTAGAGTGTGAGAATTACAGACCTGGTGTTTGTGTCTCCGAGAAGCCACGGCCAGCCCTCAGGCAGAGATGAACAAGGACTGTAGAGAAAGTCGAATCTTTCAGATTCAAAACCAAGCATTTGGGGCCACCTTCCACCTCCAATGCAAGATTTCTGTACCAGGGCCCTCATGTAGTCTAGAAGCCTAAAACCATCAGGCGAAGATCACTAAGAGCAGGAGAGCAGGAATTCTACATGACAGATGCCACTATAGGAATATACATATCACGTACGTGTTATTGTTAAAGCTCGGGAAACATGCATAGTAATTCTCATAATAGTCATTTGAATTCTTCTTATTTTGTCTTTTTAGAATTTTTCAAAGAATAAATATTCTTGGTTTTAGTATGGTGGGGCACACCTTTTACCCTGGCACTCAGGAGGCTGAGATAAATGGCTCTTCATGATCCTGAATCCAGTCTGGTCAGCGTGGTGAGTTCTAGGCTAGCCAGGACTACACAGTAAGATCCTAGAAAGACGAAGCCCCGTGTTTGGGAACTAGAATGACACCAGCACTTTCCACAGTGGCACGAGCGTCTCCCACAAGGTCAGAAGACTGGTCACCACTACATCCTGTGACAGAGAATGTGATGCCTCGTGATCTGGCACATAGTAGGAGGTCAACACACTAAATAGAAGAACGTGAGGCCCCTCCCTAGCCCATTCTGGATTCGGGAAGACGTGCAAAGCCAGGGGGAACAACTAGCCAAGCCAAAACGACGAACTCCGGGTTCAGTGACTTGTTTCAAAAATGGAACTTAATGCAGCATGCTCCAAGTTCACCTTGGGCTTCACACGCTCAGATACAGGTGTGCACGCTCACTTACGAGTGTATAGATGTGCCCTATCACCTGTCCCCAAGCTTAGAGCATTTGCTGCTTGGTTGGTTTGGGCATTTTGTTTGTTAGGTCTTTCTTTGAGTCAATCCTCTCATACAGCAGAGCATTGCCTCAAACTTTCTATCCTCCTGCCTCAGCCTCCAAGTGTTGAAAGGTGATAAATTTTATGTTAATGTTACCATAATAAAATGTGGAAATAATCAAGAAAATAATCAAGCTTACCTTACTACATATAACATGTGAAGAGGATAGTTGAGCCTGTGTTCAGGCACATGGTTTCCTTACATGAAAAGAAGCTCCCGTATGTGGCAGCCTCTAGACTAAGAGGCAGCACTCTGCCCTGAGGTGGGGACACCTGAGCAAAGTGAACTCTATTATCTTGCATTTCTTTCTGGAATGGGTCCTTGCTTCAAGACCTGAGTGACCATTCTCTTCACTCAGCCTGGTTGGTATGGAACTATGTGACCCCTCTACTTGCATTCTCTTCCCACCCCTCCATAAACATGTCCCGCAGTCCTCAGGCAGCAGAGCTACCACTCAATGACTTTAAACACTGACCCTCCTAGCAGAGTCTCCGTAAGCCCTAGGTCGCTTGCAGGCCACAGGGCCCCTGAAGGTAAACTGGCTAGCTCAGCAGCCTCACCTAAGATGCTCTTTGGCACCAAGAAGGCATGCTTCTCAGCGTCTTAATCGCTGGATAAGACACGGCACCACACAAAGCCCAAAGTATCTGCGTGTAGACTCATTTCACCTAACACCAGAGAACATTACCAATCCCAGCATTACCACTTCGAATCCCCTACTGGCAAGCATGTGGAACAGAGTCCCTGAGGGCTGGCAATCCAAGCCAGCTATGAGTATTAAACATCTCAGGCTTTTGTTTTCCGGAAACAGCCAGCAGAGGGGCCAGAAGCCCTCCAACTCCTCCCAGGCCCCGCCACCTCCAACATTACCTACCTGGTCTAGCAGGACTATGGCCAACCCTTCAAGTTGCTTTCTCCGTTCTCTTACATTGCCAGATTATTTATTTATTTATTAGATTGTTCTCTCTGCCGTTCAACCTGCACTCCCACCACCCCCTTTTTTCTCTTAGGGTTTGCTGTTCTGTTAAAAGTTAAAAAAAAAAAAATTAGAATTCTTTGAAACTACAAACTATCTCCTATGTTGCCAACACTTGCTCTGGGCAGCTCTCCCCGTGCCCACAGAGATGACTAAATCACATTTGAAAAACATCTTCGGTTGCTTTTTAAGGATTTTCCATGCCACTGTTCCCCAGGGCTGGAGGGAGGGAGGCCAGCGGAGATCCTGTAGGAGCTCAGCCCCGTTCCCCCATTTCCTTCACAGCAAAGTCCTCTAGGATTTGGCTTCCCAGGCCTGGCAGGAAATGCCAGAGGGTGGGGGACGGGTACACAGCGTGCAGCGCTGCAAGTTTTAAAGAGGCAACACCATGGGTGAAACTGGCCATTGTGGGATCAAGTTGGAAAGGATGGTTCTGTAATGGGGATGATAAAACACAGACAGGCAAAAATCTAAAAGGGCCTGGGAATTTCAATTTTCTGTTAACCACAAAATCAAAATAAATCTACCTCTTGGGAGCTCTCTGAGCTCTAGCAGCCAACGGAACAGGCAACTTTTGGAAAAGTAGCTTCTGCACCAGCCTCTAACCTGGAGCAGGAGGGCCATGTCCTTTAGTGCCTAGCAGGACACCTCAGCCCCCTAAAGAGGGTCCCCAGCACTGTCATGTCCCTTTCCCTCAGCCTGTGACTTTGCAAGAATTTGTTTTCCTTATTTTCTTGGTATGCAGCCCCCGCCCCAACGTCACCTCTTTTTCTGTGTCATTTGTCCACAAAGCAGCAGAACGGAGCTGTGAAGTCTAGTGTGGGTAAAAATGTCAAAATGAAGTCTAGAAGGGACTTTGGAGCCATCTCTTGGTGCCCACCTTCTTCCCAACACTTACCCTATTTCAAAGGCCACTTCTATGACTTCCCTGGCCTGACTCGGGTTCTCTAGAAACTCAAAAATGCAGCAGGATCTGAAGCCCAGCACCAAGCCTGAATCTGATGGGTACATATTTGTGATTTTATTCACTGGCCTTTCTGACTGTGCTCACTAGTGCTGGGTGCTGGAATCCTTTTGCTTCCTCTCTTCCGGAGTCTGTGGAAGAAGACTACAGTATAGTCTTCTGACAGAACAGCTTAGTAGAGAGAAATCTCAAGTCACTATTTGAATTTAGCTTGGTCCCTCAACAGGCCGCTGCCACCTCCAGACTCTACTGAGCCATTATGGTTAAGGTGAATGGCTCTGCACAGTCGACATTGCTGGATGCCAGAAAAGACACAGGGCCTCACTCTGCCAGCTCGGCCAGCTGTCTGTACAGGGCACCCAGCTTAAAGCGTTGCATAATCTGCCAGGGTGCTGTCCGGGCAGCCTCCAGAAGAGCAATGTCTCCCTATATACCAAAACCTGAGTCTATTAGTGACCTTTCTATTGCTGTAACAAGACATCATGACCAAGGCAACCTAAGAGCAAAGAGTTTCTTGGTGCTTATGGTTTCAGAGGGGTTGAGTCCATGATGGCGTATGGACGAAGTGGCAGAAGCAGCAAGCTGAGGGCTCAGACCTTGAGCATCATTTGGAAGCAGAGAGAGCACATTGGGAATAGTGGGAGGCATCTAAAGTCCAAAGCCCACTCCCAGTGACACAGCCCTTCCCCCAGCAAAGCCACACCCCCTAGGCCTCCTTGCCTGGGGTGCGGGGGGGGGGGGGTCCTTCTCATTTAAAACACCACACTGAGGCTCAGCCCAAACCTGACTTAACATCAATGTTGCTCTGCCCATTCTAATCAAAGATGAGACCAATATCTTAAGATTGAAACAGATCTTTGTGGTTTTGAATCATATGTGATAATCTTAGTCCAAACCACAACGGTATGGGTGGAAGGGAAATGGTACTTTTTCAGGAAAAACAGCATCCAAGCAAGCTTGGGAAATTGACAATGGGTTGTGGCTGCCCTTCTGTTTCCAATCCTGCCCAAATCTCCCCCTTCGAAAGCACCACTGATTCGCTAGACCCCGAGGAACAGCAGCTCCCGGGTCCTCCTGGTTTGCATGTCACTGGAACACCACAGATTACTTAGTGCTAATTCACTGCAGAAGTTGGTATGAGCCCCCAGTTCTGTACCCTGACACACAGTAGCCATCCTTCCTCATGCAAATCTGTGTTCTGCTGATAACCCCACACTTCAGTCAGGAGGATAAAAGACAGCCTATAAAGCCCTGACTATGGGCCAGTAAAGGACAAATCCGTTTTTAAAAATTAAATTTGGGGGTCTTTAAGATGATTTCTCAAAGGTTCCTTTTATTAGTAACTCAGTGCCCTGTAGTAAGATTAAATTATAGTGTATTGAGAAAAATCAAGTATATACATGCTCTATAAAGCAGGTGCCAAATTTGCTCCTGTGACTCTGGGTACCTGACTCCGGTCTAAGGGAAGGATCGGTTGGTCTCTGAACTGCAGAGAAAGTTTCTCCTCTCTCCTCCACCCAGACCCTCAAAACCACACCAGGTCATTCCAAGGCATTCTTCAGTGCCCCTTTGTGTGCCAATGGGAGACCTTGACTTCGAATTCTTCAGTGCATGATTTCTGTAAAAAAATGATGGCGCTGTCCTTTCTCCTTTGTCATCGAGCAGACCTTCAACTGTGGCTCCCCAGGATCCACTCTATGTAGGAACCCCACACCCCACACCGCCTTCATGACCAGACCGACTTTTTCAGGTTCCCAGGCCTTCTGACCACAAGTTCAAAGAAAACTTAATGTAGCTCCCTCTCTACACAGCCACATCAGTCAGGAGACAGAGATGGTCTTGAGAGACAATCGGGGTTCTAGCTGGCTTGGCCACAGCAGACAGCCACACCAGATCATGGCTTCACAGGGGTAGCAAATCCCAGAAGCCACTGGTGCCAGGTTTGACTTCTAATGTGTACTGCCCGTGGACAACAAAACCTCGAATTCATAGGCCAGAGACAAAACTGCTGCCTAGCAGGTCTGGGACTCTAAATCCAATTCCTAATACCCACAATACACACGCACACACGTACACACACACACACACACACACACACAAACACACACGTGCACACATGACTATTGGTTCTCTGAAACAAATTTTTCTCAGTGGTACAACAAAAACTTGTTTGTTGTTGTTATTGTTTTTAAGACAAAACTCAAAACTACTGGATTTTAAGCCCATGTGAAAAGAGCCAAAGACACATAGGACCTGATACGTTTCTCTTTAAGCTTAAATTAAGTCCTAAAAGATATGGTGGCTCACACCTATGATGCAGGACTTAAGAGGCGGAGACAGGATTGTCTCGAGTTTCAGGCTAGTATGAACTGAACTTCAGAACTCAGTCCCATCTCAAAGCTCAAACCACAGCAGCCAAGCTGTAGTGGGAGAATAGGAAGCCGAGTCCATCTCTGGATTTGCCATGCTGGACTCTGTACACACACGAACCCACACTAATCTGTGTGGCATTATACAACACAAACTTAAAAGAGAAATGAGACTTAGCAGCCAGTCCGAGGCTCACTCAGAAAAGAAACAGATTCTTAAGGAACAGATTCAGGGAACCCTGGTGTCCCTGAAGCAATAGGCCGTAGAACGGCTGAGCATGCTCAGGTGGTTCCCGTCTCTGAAGAGGTCAGAAGGATAGGAAACCTTTCCTAGATCAACGTTGCTTAATGTGGACTAGGTGTCAGGCGAGGGTTGACGGGACCTAGTAAGTTGGGCAATGGTGGATTAAACTAAGGTCATCTTTCTCTGTGTGCTGCGGGGCTCTTCCCAGACTTCAGTAAACACTGTCCTGAGACTACTAGAGAGAAGTTGGGGCCACAGAGCCTTTCCTTTTTAAAGCTCCCCAGAGGAAGCAGAAACAGCCTGGGGGGGGGGGGTAAGGGAGTGGGGGGGAGCAGAAAGGCTGTAAAGGGTCTTGTTCACCAGCACCTAGCATTTGAAGCACACACAGGCACACGCTCACACACATGCACACAAAAGCACACAAAAGCACACACACACACACACACACACACACACACACACACACACACACACACAGGCACGCACGCGCACACTCATGCAATCCTTCCCCGTCTAGGATCCGGGCAAGAATCGGTAGGAGTCTGGATTGCCTTCTCAAGAACCCAAGCACTACAAATTCATAATGCACCCCACACTTTCTCCCACACAAGTCCCCCCCCCAAAAAAAAATAAAATGAGAATTTTATAAAGAACATGTGTTTTTTCCCCTAAGCAAACCAGATGAACTCTACAATGTCCTTACAGACAAACATTCATCCTTTACTGCCACCTGCTGGCAGCCGGACGCATGTGCAGTAACTTTTATAATGGTTGGATTTCACTGTGGAACTCCAGGCATTTGTTTAGATTCAGAATCTCCAATGACATCACTCAAGTGAGAAGGATTAGGGTAGCTTTTGCTTTTGCTTTTTCCCCCCTTTTGTGCTGCAAGCAGCCTAGAAGCGATCTTACTGCTGATAGAGAGGAGCTGGCGCAGGGAATACACCGTGTCTGTTGGTTTTTCCAATGAGTCAACACTGGGGTTGGCCATTTGCCTTTGTGTTGCTACAGTCTGAAAGTGCACTATCGATCTTTCATCCCTGCACAAGTGCACACATGGAAAAGTCCCATGACCCCGAAAGAAGACTGTGCTCAAGCCAACACCTATCTCTGCAAGGGTAAAATCCACTCCGCTATGCCAAGTTTTGCAGAGAGGCATGCGGATGGTCAAAACTGGTGCCTAACAGCTGCGATCCGTGCGTCGGATGCTGCGGTCCGTGCGTCGGATGCCGCGATCCCGCCCCTTCCTGAGCATACCTTGGTCTGGAAGCAGCAATAGAGTTGGGTTAGATATGGGTGTTTCCGGGCCAGAGCCAGAATCCTCTTCTCTGTCATCGTACAATCTACGTCATCGTCCTGCAGGATGACGTCCTTCTTTAAGACCTTCACAGCATAGACTTCGTCTTTGCCCTTGAGCTCCGCCAGCATAACCTGCAACCAGTTTTAACCGTCCGGTCAGTCTGCGCACACACGGAATCAAGTGATGTCAGACACCTTAATGCTAACTGCTCTTTTCCTGTCATTTTTAATGACGGTGTTTAGGAAATTAACATTTTAAACGTTTAAGAACTGCCTAACGTTTTAGAAAGATCTCTGGCACAGCATTCAGGTAAGAGAAGTTTCCTACACCGGGGTTAAGTAATTATTCATCTCCATTAGTGGAACCATAATTATCAAAGATCAAATGTAGCATGCTCCCCCCCCCACCTCTTTTATCCTTCTCTTCTTGCTTTTTTCACTCTTTCTTCCTTTCTTTTGACAGTCCACACTATGTAGCCCAGGCTGGTCTTGAACTCACAAAACTTCTGTTTCACCCAAGTACTGAAATATTAGGTGTGCCCCACCATTCCACACACGCAAATACAGGACTTTCAGAGGAAGCAATATGTTAGGTGTATTTTCCTACCGGTCTACATCTTTATCGTGGTTGCTGGTACTCAGTTCAAAGTAAATCACTGTAATTAATTCTGCTATGTCCTTCGCATTAGAAACTAAAGTGAAACCCAATTAAGTTCTCTGTAAGTTGTGCTGAGTGCTTTTGGACACAATGTAAAGGTTTTTTTTTTTTTTTTTTTTTTTTTTTGGCATCATCTCCTTGAAATAGAAAGTTTCAGCTGGAGAGATGGCTCAGTGGTTAAGAGCACTGACTGCTCTTCCAGAGGCCCTGAGTTCAATTCCCAGCACCCACATGGTGGCTCACAACCATCTGTAATGGGATCTGATGCCCTCTTCTGGTGTGTCTGAAGACAGCTACAGTGAACTCACATACGTAAAATAAATAAATATATCTTTTTTAAAGAAGAGAAAATTTCAGAACTAAAGGGTTAAACATTTTTCACATTTCCTGATTTTTAATAAATCATTTGTTTGTTTATTTATTTATTTTATTATCTGTTGCTTCTCCGTCCTTAACAAGTGGGTGATATTACCTTGATTCTGTTTCCAACTCGCAGCCTCTCCTCTGTCTAGTAATGTGTGGGGCTATATTATTTCCCCTAAGTCGGTACACCTATAAGTCAAGCCTCTCACGTGCCTCTCATTGAACATGGCTCTTTGTCTCTGTGTGCTTAATGCTACCCTGTGTCATTACAGTTTTAGCCACAGTGCTGCAGGCAGACACAATTCCTTCCCCCGGTGGCCTGGTGGCTTATGGGTAGTCTGTTGTCTTGGCATTTGCCTATCAGTTGGTGTTTTCATTTATCTCCAAATAGCCACAGGTCATTCTCCTTCCAAGGGACTCTGAGGAATGCTATTCCAAGGTTGCTGTCAAATTGAAGGGACAAAACCCAAGGAACACGAGAGGCTGAAGATTCTGTCACCTACAAAATACAGCCTATAAAACTGGCTCAAACCTTATTGTGATGGCCCTGATTTTGCCTAAAAAAAACTAGTTAAGTGCCCGGAGTCATCAGAAACTCCTGTCTACATTATGTACAAGCATGGAAGCTCAGAGCATGCTCATTTCCCTAAAATTTTGCTCACTGCCTAAGCCAGAGTCTCATTTAAACCAAAGGCCTGGGGTCTGTTTCTTATTCGGCTAGTTTGTAAAGAATGTGATTGCTTCAGCAATTGCCACCAGAGGACATTCTGGTAACCTCCTTACCAGGTGATCTCAGGACAGATAGGACAGGAGAGTGCTGAGGGCTTCGAAGAGCCTTCAGAATGGCCCTGGAGTGGTGGGGTAGGCCTTCAGCTCCCGGCTGCTTCCCAGAGCCCAGGGCAACTGAGGGCACCTCACAGAAGAGCTGCCCACCAGGCAGACATCAGGACAGACAGACAAGGCGGTAGTCAGATGTCTGAGATGCTTCCTCAGCTTCCCGGGCTCCTTGCCTTTCTAAGAATCAGATCTTTGTATTTTGTCTCTTAGGGGCACAGCCCCCACCAGGCATATGATGCGACAGAGATCAGCGGGAGGGGAGCTGGGGTGTCCTCAGACACAGAGGCCCGGAATCCACAACAGGGTTATCCAGTTCCCCTCTCACAGGGAGAGGAGGAGCTGAAGGTTCAGTAAGCACCACAAAGGTCACTTAGAGGACATTCGGCTTCCCAAGTCCTACACAGAAAGGTTTGCTCTGAAACTGGAGTCCACCAAGGACAGGGGCTTAGAGTTCATGCTTAAAGCCTACTGAGAAAGCTCTCTGCCCAAAGGGAGAAACAGGCACATGCTAAACACATGAAACCTCTCAGTGTGCTAGCTCCCTCCCTCCCCTCCCTCTCCTCCTTCCTCCCTCCCTTTTGATAAATGGGAACAACCGAATCCTTCAGATATGCCCACAGACCTTGCCAAAGCTGCCTTTGCCCAACACCTTGATGAAGTTGAACTCATCCAGGCCCAAGCGCTTGGCCTGGCCTTGCCGGACTTCGCCGTTCTCACCAGGGCTTGCCAGTTGGCCATCAGTAGATGACGAGGCCCGGTGCTCCTCTCCTCGGTTGTCAAATGACAGGGCCTTCCGGATGTTGTTTTCAAGTTCTTTGAGTTCTAGGAGCAAAGGGAAAAGGGAACTAGATTAGAACACACTTCACTAGCCATTTACATTAAGACTCAGTATTCAGAACCCACGAGCTCTAGATCATCCCTCAGTTCTTCCCTGCAGCAGATCCAGGGCATCCTTGTAGGTTCCTTTCCCTGCCTAAAGCATTTCTGGTACCTAATGTGCAACAAGGTATCGGCCTGGAAAGACGAGGGCGTAGTTCCTGATCTGCCTCTGAAGAACTCCTCGCAACCTTGTCCACTATTTAGGAGTGGTTAGACTACATCTCTTCCCTGGGTCTCTTCGGATGGGGCAACAGGTACCCTTCCCTTCAACTTCCCTTTGAAGATGAAAGCGCGCAGAAGCCAGCATCACAGGCATCACTGCTGAGAGACCCGTTCACTCTCACTCCCAGGGCTGTGAAGTTGAAAACATCAGGAGGCCTTCGCTTTCCCAAATGTCTTTACTTAGCCTTGGTACTGGCTTTACTGAGTACCTGTCCCACACAAAGCCACCTAAGAGAATGAGCCACGGGCTTATCATTAACAAAAGACTAGCTTCCCACAATGGCAAGTCACAAACTTATCTCTGCTCGGCCAGGAATTCTGAAATCTAATTTTACAACTGCGAGATGGCCTTGTGGCCTTCTGGAGTATGTGACCCAAATTACCTGGATGATAGTTCTGAGTGGCCCTTTGGCCTTTCCTAGTTGAAGAAGGTCTATTGTGGTTAGACATCCATTCACTGACATGAGCACTCATCTGTATGGTCTGGGTGTCCTGACATGACCTTGCTGTAAAAGGTTCTCATAAGTCACAGGGATACCTTGGAAGATCTCTGCCTCCTGTCCAGAAGAACTTTAGTCACAAGGGCCCATGCAGGGGGTCTGGAGTGAACTCATAAAGGGGTGAAAGGACAACAGCCAAGCCTGCAGACAGCCCTGTGGTGACAGACTCAACACTTGCATAGCTCACTCACTCCAAAGTACGACTTTGGTCCCGTTGGGAAGGACTCGGTTGTTAAGAGCATCTTGGAAGTAGGGTAGAACCCAGATGTCTGAAGACCCCAAAGCTGGAGGAAAATGGCTTTCTGAGTTCTTACGACAGAGGAAAGACAGTGTCTCGCTTGTCTCTGTTTTGTGATATAAGAGGGTCCCACATTCATTTGTTCTGGAAGCCTGGCTGGTACGTCTGTCTGAACAAAGCCCCAAGAGGCGCAGCAGATAGCACACCAGGCAAGAGCCAGGCCTGGAAACCAGGGGTACGTCACCCTACAAAGGAGTGGCCTCAAGACAAGCATTTTCAACTCTGACCTCCAATTTCTCAGCATGCTACCTGGTATGAGTAAAATATTAGTGGCAACATCACAGGAAAGACCATACAGAAGGGTGCCACCATTCAGGGAGGCCATTCCACCTTGTAAGCACATGCATCTCTTTCCGGGGATGTTTGGGACCCATTTGTCACCAGAAGGGAGGCTTCAGACAGAAGTCCTTGTTTTAGCCCTAGCTTCTCAGTTTGCATAAACCTATTCACGCTATGCCCGCAAAACTTACCATCTTAAGCATACTTAGTCAGAAGGACAGGGACATCCCCAGTGCAGGCAGAGGAAAGTCAGGCTGCCCTGTTTCTCACCTTTTACCTTTCTATTTCCATCTGTTCATTCAAAGAACAGGAAAGAAGGCATCTTCCTTAAGTCACCCTGATCAAATCTTGGGGTGCCATGATTAAAGGGGGGGGGGCTGTAAAGTAAATGTATGGATATGTATAGGTCCAGACACTTGAAACCAGGGTAAGGAGTGAGGCAATAATGGGGGGAACTCCACATGTGGGGGCCCCCTGATCCTAGCTAGAGAGAATCGGAGGCGAGCACTCCCTTGAGAAAGCCTTGTGGCACACAAGAACAGCGGCCATATTAACAAGGAAGAAGTGTGTGTGGACCTGCTGCTGGCTGCTGGCTGTACCGAGTAACTGGAGACATGGGGCAGAGGTAAGAGGCAAGTCTCAGAGTCTCACCCTGGTCACAAGGGGACGTGGGCGCTGACTTGGATCGGTCATCTTCAGAGGGGGAGTTTCCAGAAGCCGGCTGTGGGGACTCAGCACCAGCAACGAGCTAAAGAGGACAGAGGATGGGAGAGTCATCAGAAGGGAGGCTTGTGCCGTCAAAAGCATCAAGACACTGTACGGAAGCCCAGAAGCACAGCAATGTCCGTCAGTCGGAGAGCAGGGGCTTAAGGGTTCATGTGCCAACTTAGTGGAAAAACAAAACAAAACATGAAAGATCTCCACTGCCTCAATATTCAACCTCTCCAAAGACAGATGGCCTCTAAAGCAAAGCTCTGCTCCGGTCTTTCTGTAACACCCCCCCCCCCACACTCATCATCCCTCACCCCCAAACCCACAATATCTACATAATGCAACTTCTCCCACATCAACGCAACCGGGACTGGTTCTACTCCGTTTTGTATTTATTCATGATCTTATCCACCTTTATACCAATAACAGCATCTGCAGGTGCCTATCATGTGGGGCTCTTAGACTTTCCAGCACTTTCCCTGCCTCTAGTGGCTGGCACAAAGCAATACACAGGACAGATGGTCATTGATCTTTCAGATGTCCTTTAATCCCGTTAGCGCCTCCCATTGGAAGATGCTCAGTCACATGTGTTTCCTGGACCGGGGCTGGCAGGCCCAATTGAAGTGTCAGTGTGGATCTAGAGATCACAAGAATTTCAGCTCCTTCTGTTCTCCGTCTTCCCAAAAAATCGTCTGAGACTCCTGCCAAGACCATTTAGCTTCTGACTAAGGATCCGCCTTTCCCTGTCTGCTTGTCATGCAGCTGAGGCTTTCTACTGGGACTGTCACTCAGTGAGGATCGCTGGATGACAGAGCTCCTTGGCCCTTTCTCTACCCATCCCTACATTTCCCAGATGGCCCTTTCCCATCCTGAGTTCACAAATGTAGGTCTGCAAATGTCAGGCAGGGGAGAGCACCCTGTCACCAGAACCTCAGTATGTGAGAAAGCAGGACAGAAGAGGGCAGGGCATCCCCTTTAAGCCTCTTGTGACAAATGGCCTGTGTCACTTCCAGCAGAGAAAAGCCATTCTTCTGAGCAGGATCTCTCCTCACTGGTGGGAGGCACCAGAGCCCTGGCTCAGCCTATTTGGGGCCTAATATTGCTGGCTAGTGTCAAGTGGTTTTGTAACTCCACGGCCTTGGGGCACCAAACAAAATTGGCTTCTTTCCCCCAGCAGGATTCACAGAACCTAGAGAAGCCACCCAATGTTTAGGGCCTCACAGTGACAGGGAGAGAGGGTAGTTTCTTCAGGGCTTACATAGCAGCTTTGTTTGTTGGGAAGACAGAAGAGAGAGTTAAAAAGAAGAAAGCTATCTGACCCTCCTCATCAGTGGGAATCAAGCTTCTCTGGGGGCAGGAGGGCAAAGGCATGGACAGGTTCAAGACCAAGAAGAGTGGGGAAGGAATGCTCCTTGGAAGGAACTTCAGGCCAAGGATGGAGGGAGCTCAGGGAGCAACGGCCATGAGGCATGTAGAGAGACGCTTGCTCTCCTAAAAAGAGCACTTGGAGAAGTTTGGCACCGGGCAGATGAGGCAAACACCCCACCACACAGCAGCCCAGACGTCTCAGCAGTGCACTCCTCATCCCCTCTTTTCCAAAGTGCTCTGGAGCAAGTACTATGACTGAGGCAGAGCCCACTAGAGATGTCCTTAGCTCTGTTGACACTTGTAGGCCTTTATTTGCCGAAAGAACACATTAGAAAACACAGCTCTTCCTCACCACACTTAGAATGTCATATGGATAAATAGGGCGTTGGTCTCTAAAGAAAGACCATGCATTCTTAAGTATTTCACGATCAACTCAGGGCTAGCTGAAGCAGCCGGCTCATCTGTGCACCCAGTTATCCTCAACACCGGGGCCCAGACTCAGACACTAACTACTTCATGGCAGGTCTGGCAGCAGGTTGGTTAGTCTGATTCAGCATCTAGAGCAGCAGAGATCAAGGGAGTTGGTGGGAGTCAAATGACCCTAAGGGCATCGGGAAACGTGTCCATTTATGTTATAATGCATAGCCATAGCACATTACAGTTATGAAGTAGCAATGGACAGGTTTATGGCTGGGGGTCAGCACAACACGAGAAACCGTACTACGGGGCTGCAGCAACTGGGAAGGTTGAGAATCTGTGCTCTAGAGTGCTATGTTTTCTTCTAGAAGGCACCTCAAGGTCCTCAACTTAAGGCTTGTTTTCTCTGGTGACCTTTTTATTCTGTTGTGTTCCTGAAAATTGAACTTAAGGTTTCACGAACACATAGGAAACACTCTAGTGCTAAGACCCGCAACCCACACATGACTCTTAAAACTCGCTTTGCCATCTGCTTCCTCCAATTTTGAGGTATAATGAGCCTTTCGTGTTATCTGGGGTTCTTTCTACAAACACAGGATATTTTGAGTAATATCAATTACTCAAATGCCTAAACCCAGGAACCCGACACCCTCACGTAAGAACACCAGAAGCAGGCCCGGAGAGAGCTCCAGGAAAACTACCCTGTGGTCCTTACCTTTTTCCTCCTCTGACCACTGTTGGTAATTTTGTCTGGAGTAACACCAAGGTCAGCCAGCACTTTGGCAATTCCTCTGGCATCCACCCCGCAGTTGGGAGCCACGTTGGTCTCACATCGACGGTGAACATTCATTTTGCAGACTGCAAGGAAACATGGGGGACAGACACCTAATACTCATGCCCAAAACATGACCTTTTTACAGATTACAGAAGCAGCAAGCGCTCCTTTGAAAGAGGTTGGAAAGTGAAGAAAAATAAAAATAGGTAAAACCACCACATATTCTGTTACAGAGCTACAATGGCCCCTCAGCCACCTCGCAGAGAATGTCCAGAAGATGTTTGTGGTTGTTTCTTCCTGACACATTTTCTGCGTACACGAAGGGTAAGCAGATAGCACATTTACATCACCTTTAGGGCCAGAGGATTCTGCCTCTGTAAGAACCAGATTCTCTTCACTGACCTGTGCTTGATTCTAGGCCCAAATGGATGGATGACACATATGTACTGTGGGTCACACGGCACAGGGAGCTCTGTGGTAATCACAGAGGACACTCAGCCAGCTTCCAACAGGGCCAGAGGAAAACAAACAGGCCTAGAATAGGTTAGAGTATTTCTGCTTGTCCTGCACAGGCCTGTCCTGAGAAGAAACATCTTGTTTGAGCTTTATCCTGGGTTTTATCAGATCCTAACAAAACCTGGAGAAACATCAAGTCCAGACCACTCCAATCACCCCATTTCACCCAAGGCCTGAACTGGGAGCACTGGGGAGTTTATGCTCCACAGGCACATGTGACCTATGAGTCACCACACCATAGAACATTCACTGCCAGTCCTTTAGCCTAGGACATCATATCTGGTTAGCAAGAAAAAATACAAAACATATAAAATAGTTTGATGAGGTGGAGCAACGGCTCTAGACTCTGACATAGCAAGAGTGTTGGGACCATCAAACCATAAAACTATAGAACCTAAGCTTTAAGAGATTCTGAGGGTACAGTTCAATGGTAGAATACTGGCCTGCCTACTCATGCATAGAGCCCGAGGTTCAATCTTGGATGGCGGGGTTGGGGGCACAGTTTAAAAAGACCCATCACCTCAAGGTTTCCACTACTTTCCAAACCAAACTGTGGCCCAAGCCCCTGACACATGGGCCATTGGACAATGTTTAAAATCCAAACTGTCACTTGGGTGTGATGACAGTGATTGTTTTACTTAACGACGTCCCCAAACTGCAGAGGAAGTGATGCTGTCACATGACAGCTCAACCGTTACAAGTGTCCTGTTCTATTGATAGTTACTAATCTCTTATTGTGATTAATTTATAACTGCACCCCCAACACAGGTGTAAGACAGGAAGGAACACAGAATATATAGAGTTTAGTACTATTCACGGTTTCCAGTGCCCATGGGAGCTCTTGACCATATCTCCTGCCACTTCCATGAGGGCTTTTAGAGCAAATCTGCTGCTTTGTACCACAGTTTATGAGCTGGATATGGATAGTTTTAGACCAAGGAAAGGCACTGTATTAAAAGAGACAGCAGTATATACTGATAAACAGCAGATGAAATCCCTGGTGTGTATGCACCAACAGGAGAACGACAAAATGTATCTGGTTAAAAAAAAAACAAAAACAAAAACAAAAAACAACAAAAAGATGGTCTCACTATAAGATCCAAAGACCTCAATAATCCTCTACCAGACAGGAAGAGACTTGAAGACAGAAAATCCTCAAGGCCAAGGTTAAATGCTGCTACTCTATCAATCACCTGGGTAGAACTGACTTTCACCCAACAGAAACACACACACAGTCTTCAAGCACACAGAAATGCTGCTTTTTATACACCGCATACTGGACCATGAAATTTCTTAAATCAAATTGTTTTGGAACTGTTCTGACTTTACACCCTAGCCTGCAACAGACCATCAGAAGAGGTGCTCGTGATTGCAATTGGGTCCTGAAGCTACAGTATGAGGGATTAAGCTGTTCATGGGAAGCTGTTGCCATGGAGACATCCATTGCTGTACTCCAGCTCTGGGGCTGTAATCATGTTGGGTGCTAGGCCAGTGAAGTCAGGAATGGTCCAGCTCTTTCATGGTCAGCAGGCTTTAGAACTAGAGTTAGACTAACCATTGAGCACACACAAAGAGAACTATGGCTCCAGTAGCATATGTAGCACAGGATATCATTGTCTGGCGTCAGTGTGAGGAGAGGCCTTTGATCCAGTGAGGGCATGTTTTCCCAGGGAAAGACAAGGCACTGAAGTGGAGGGGGTGATTGGGAGCTGGTGCACCTTAGTGAAGTGGAGGGGGAGGGGGAATGGGAGCAGGGTGGGAGAAGGGGATAACATTTCAAATGCAAATACAGAGAGTATCTAATTAAAAAGATACAATCTAAAGAAAGAAAAAGAGCCAGAGTGGGGCCATGCCTAGGTCTGAAGCTGGTGTTGACACTGTGGCAAAGCTCCAGACTGTTGGGGCTGTGGAAGTTGGGAGCGTCACCAAGCTACTAAGCATCTAAGAAACTAGAAAATGTACAAATTAAATACAGGATAAGATAAAAATTACATCAAAATTAACTGGATTGTAAATGCAAAGTCAAGTGAGGAAAAGGCTGTTTTGTTTCAAAAGATCAATGAGCCATTCACCAGGAAGTGGGGGGGAGAGGGTCGGGGAGACACAATTGTTGGACCTTCTGAATCACAGACAAGTGATCTGTCACTGAGCGACATCTCCAAGCCTCTACAGATCCCTAATATATCTGAAATGATAATATCAGAATCAAACACCTGCAAAGCACATACAGAAAGAAAAAGCCAACGAGAAAAGCTCTTCTCTTGGTAATGTCCAGTCAACAATCACTTTCTAAAAAAGTACGGGGTCCGAGTAGATTCACTGGTCAAGGTTCCCAAACATTTAAGGAAGGAAAACCAATTTTCTGAGGTCTCTTTTAGGAAAAAAGAGGCAGAGGAAATGCTTCCTAACTTATCTCAATCCCTGCCACCCAAACAAGGAAAGGCATGGGAAAGCTATAAGGTAGGATCTTGCATGTTAGATGTAAATACTCCAAAATTTTTTTTTAAATTGACAATAACCCTTAACAAAACAATCGCAAAATCAATCAAACAGTAATTTAAACCTAATAGGGCGTTAAATGCTATAATCTTGTGGTATTACCGTAGGTGTAGAATGCAGATTCAACATTTGGAACAAGACTCATTCTTACTAACCTTGCCAGTGTTATTCTGGAGATGGGAACCTAGAGAGCAGGAAAAACACAAGAACCAAAGGGTACCACACAGAGAGGAAGCTGAAGGGTCCTGTCTGCAGATGCAAACTTGTCTGTAGAAAATGTTAAAGAACAGAGATCAATGGAGAGAGAAGAGGGGAGGGGAGGAGAGGAGGAAGAAGGCACAGGAAAGAGGAGTGAGGGTTCAGGAAGAGGAGGGTCACAGAGAAAAACCCCCTAGAGCCAATACTTGGTTATAATAAGGTTCAGAATATAGGGTCAATAGAAAAAAAAAAATCAATCGATTCCTTTTATACCTGCCATGAATAAAGGGATTTTAAAACTAAACCATTGCCACTTAAACTATCACTCCTAAGTCACATAGATAAAACTCTACCAAAATACATAAAAGGTTCATATGAGAAAAAATACACAATTACGATTTCAAATTCCTAAAGAATTGAATTTCCGGTGGTGTGAATGAAAAGGGCCGTATGGGCATGTGTTTGAATACTTGGTCCCTACTTGAGGAAGGATAAATGAATGGTGTGTCATTGTGGGTGGGCTTCGTGGTTTCAAAAGACACTCCCATATTCTCCCTGCTTCCTGTTTGAAGATAAAAATGTGATCTATCAGCCCTTCCTCTTACTGTGCTGTCACTCCGACGGTCTAACTAAAGGTTTTCTTTTATCAGTTGCCCGGTCACAATGTCTTATCATAGCAATAGAAAAGTAACTAAGATAAAAGCTCAACGCTGTCAGAATTTGAGCTTATCCAAACTTGAATTACAAACTTGAGGCAGTTCCAACAGACTGACTCCAGAAGGGCAAGAAGCCCAGAGTAGTCAGCCTAGTAAAGGGGAAGAATGAAGTCAGAGGTTTAGACTTGAATCCTAAGGCTTACTATAATGCTAAAGCAACCAGGACAATGCAGACTTGGTTAAAGAAGAAAGTCATTAAAGCAGAACATAGAGTCCAGAAATGGAGCCCACAAAATCATAGTTATTCCGTAGTTTTCCAGGGAGCAAAGCTAATATGAAGAAGTAAACCTAATTCTTTCAGCAAGTGGTGCTGGAACAGCTGACATCCACATACAACAACAATAAAACCAGCAAACAAGACCCTCAGCTCAGACATAAAAGTGAGCTCAGAACGAATCATAGACCACATGCAAAACTGTGTGGCTCCCTGAAAATGACAGGGGAGATTTGGGATCTTGGGTGTGGACTTATCATTTTAGATATGTCATCAAAGACCCGATCTAGCAGACAGACAGACAGACAGACAGACAATAATAATAACTAATGGTGAGCAAGACTTCAATAAAAGGAAGACCTCTGCTCAGCAAAAGACAGCATAAAGCAAAGGAGACAACAGGCCACAGATTAGAGAAATATATTTGCAAACTATATCCCTTATTACAGCCTAGTATCCAAATTAGAGCACACAAATTAGCTCAACAGCTCAATTAAAGATAGCCAAAAGATGTAGGCAAAAACCTCACCAAAGATACTCAGATGGCAAGTATATGAGGATATTGTATATGTTATACAGCATTAGGGTTTAATTCAATTAGATTAACTCAATTGCTTTCTAGTTAGGGTTTCTATTACTGTGATAAACCACCATGGCCAAAGCAACTTGGGGAGGAAAGGGCTTATTTAGCTCACACATCCACATCATGGTTCACTGCAGAGGGAAGTTAAGGCAAGACCTCAAGTACAGCAGGAACCTGGAGGCAGGAGCTGATGCAGAGGCCATGGAGGAGTGCTGCTTGCTGGCTTGCTCATCATGGCTTGCTCAACCTGCTTTGGTATAGAACCCAGGACCGCCAGCCCAGTGGTGGCCTCGTCTACAATGATCTGGGCCCTTCCACATTAATCACTAATTAAGATAATACCCTACAGGCTTGCATGACCTTATGGAGGCATTTTCTGATTGGAGGCTCCCTTTCTTCTGATGACTCTGGCCTGTATCAAGTTGACATAAAACTATCCAGCACAGGGGGGATGGGGAGGTAGCTCAGCACTTTCTCTATAACCATGGAGACCTGAGTTCATGTCCCTAGCAACCTAGTAAAAATCTGGGCAACAAGTGATAAAATAAGATGCCTGAAGGCCTGTTTTCATGTTCACATATTTATGTATGCACATGCACACCCATGTAATCATGTGTGTGCAACACACACACACACACACACACACACACACACACACACACACACAGTGGCCTGGAGTGGGCACAGAATAGAGGCTCCAGCTGAAGGGATGTCCCAGGATGAAGACAGTGTGATGTGTGGAAGGGAAGTTTTCTCAGTTACAAAAACAAGAAAACTCTACCTTAGCCCTCTGGGTCTGGACCAGATGTCACTAGGAAGGTCTGAGCGTGATCAGGCAGAACACATAGTCCAGAACACCTCGCCCCTGCTTGGCTTTCCACCCCTCCCCATCCGAAAATCAGCAACCCTCGCCTCTCCAGTCCTGCCTACCAACACAGGACAGCGCTACCTTGCCCAAGAGCAACAAACGTGTTTGTTCGGCTTATCCACTGGCGCCCTCTGGTGTTGAACTGTCAGACCTGTCCTTCCCCAGGATGGGTTTGGGTTGGGAGGTTAGTGAACTAGTGGTTTTAAAGAGGACTTTGCCTTTCTTTAAAATAAAACAGAACAGAACAACACACACACACACACTCACACACACACACACACACACACACACACACACACATGACTATGAAGGATTACAAATACGGTTGTCAGCCCCAAACGGTATTCCAGTCACAGCCCTGACTGCCAGACAACAATTCATTTGCATTGGTTCTTAGAGATGAAGATATGTCCCAAAGAAACAAGTCCCTTTGCGTTGGTGGGACACTTATTTGTTTTAAAGAGCCACTATTGTTTTTCCACGTAGCTTGTATTCCTGGTGAGCTGAGCACGCACTATGTACAGGTGGGGCCATGCCAGAGCAGCCTGGGATTTGGGCACAGGGACCTGCATCTTCTTCATTATGCTCTAACAACTGGTGTGTGTGTGTGTGTGTGTGTGTGTGTGTGGTGGGGGTATTTCTATGCTCACCTTTCCAAAGCTGATATTAAAGCTAGGCTCACAATAAGAAGGAAAAGGCTTGAAGATATCATTTTAGATCAAGCCGACCTTCTGACGGTGGCAACAGAGCAATGGCTGAGGAGGTGACTTGTGTAGGCCGTAAGACACTTTGTGTCGGGTGAGCCGGCTCTTGCACGCTTTGTGTCCGGTGAGCCGGCTCTTGCACGGCTCTTACAGGCATGCACAATGCGCACAGAGAGGCTTGGGCAGACCTAAAGCAAAAGCTTAAGCAGCAGTTAAGTTTCTGGTGGAAGTATAAAGACATAAAGGGCACCCCTTTATATATTCACATTTTCTCTTAGGTCTTGCCCCACTCGTTCACAGGGAGGATGCATCTTTATATTAGTCACACACATTTAATTCTAAAAACAAAACTTTTAAAAAGCTATGACATGGGGCCTAGTGGTTTAAAAGTAGCAAAAGTCTGAACTTTGGAACCGATGAGAGTGAAAGTTCTTTTGTTTCTAAAAACATCCAAAGAACTTTTGTATAAAAGGGAAGCAGAAGCGGGTGTGGCGGCACTTGCCTATAATCCTGATCCTCAGGGGCTGAGGCAGGAGGATCTCGAGTTACAATCTGTTTCAGAAAGAGGAGGAGGAAGAGGGAGGAGAGGAGGGAAAGGAAGAAGGGTGACCAGTCTCTCTGTGTGGCTCTGCGTAGCTGCCCCCTGACTTGTGTGGCTGCATTAACTCTTTCTATTACACACAGAAGGCAGAAGTGACCTGCATGCAGTCCCCCTACCAGGCAGTAACCAAACCAGGACATAGCCTGCAGTCTACAGACCACAGAGTCTCAGCACTTATGCTAATGTTTACCACCTCCCTCAAGCATCATGGGCCTGGGACCACAGGAGTTACTGAGATGGATGTCAGAGAGTCCGGGCGGGAAGCCCCCATTCCCAAAGCAGACATGCCTCTGCCTCGGTGTACCAGCGATGCAGTCAGAGGACCTTTGCCAGGCATGATGAAGGCTCTGCAGCCTGTGAGGGGGCTGTGGCTTCTTCAGTAAACTGTCTCTTGGTGTCTTCTGACCCTGGGGTGGCTGGGCTGATAACTAAGTGGGGGAGCGTAGGCAGTAGGTAATGGGAGGACTTAACTGGCGTGTGGATAAATGGCCCTTGTCAGGTTACACATCAGTGGTAACCTGAACTTCAAAAGCCCTTTGCAAGGCTGTGGATAATGGCTGTCAGGCTCTACAGAGCAAGAGCCTGTACCAAGTGCCTCATACTGTGCTTAGCCTAGACTTGCAGGCAAAAGAAGAATGAGTCTGTCTGAGTCTGTCTGTCTGTCTGCTCAGTGCCAGTATTTTTCTGGCCTTGCCCGAGGCGCTCTACTGCACAGTGATTGTGTCAGCCTGGCCCTTCTGTAGGAAGGGTAGGGAAGGACCAGCCCAAAGGCCAGAGGCCAGCCCCAGACAGGTTTCTGGCTGTATGCCCATTCTATCAATATTTTTCTTCCCTGTCCTTCAACAGAAGTAAAGTTCCGTAGCACACAAAAGCATTCCCCTCACTGTCTGGCCACAAACAATGTAGACAACGATGGTCCTAAAAGATGATGCCACTCAGAGCATCATGGCCACTGCAGTCTGTCAGTAGAGTATGTTCAGTGCGGTTTGCACAATAGCAACATAATCTCTTAACCACATCGCTTAGCCAAAGTCCTCCCCTCCCACAACCCCCGACTGACAAAGGGGCAGATCCTGACAGAGCAAATGTCCAGTGCTTGTATCCATGTGGTTCAGATCATTTCAAGCTAATGGTGCAGCATGACCGTGGCCAGCACAGTGTCACAGGTCCATCTCTTTAGGCTCAAGTTCTTGAGAAAACTGTTTTCCTAAACACTAGAACCTATTCCCAGTAGGAGGGCATCAGAGATGAGCTCATGGAGCTTCCCATGGGCTGTACAGAGGAGCTGAGCTCTAGCCAGGACGGCTCACCAGCATGATCACAACGGTAAAAGCTGGTCAAGCAGGAGAGCAGGGCAGAGCTCCATGGCGACCCCACATAGGTCAGTGGCTACACCAAGTCTCCCCTTTCTTTTGTCTCAGTTTCTCCTTCATTATCATCTTCCTCCTGGCTGTCCAAAACACTCTGAAACATTACCTACACACAGTCTCACTCTGGACTGTTGCACTTGAGGTGCCATTGCCATGTGCCTCCTGTGGTAGCCAAGTGTTTTCTCTGTAGGAACTCGTGCTTAGATAAAATTCTTTTTCTGTCTGTCTTTCTCTGTCTGTCTTTCTCTCTTTCTCTGTCTCTGTCTCTGTGTCTCTCTGTCTCTGTCTCTCTCTGTCTCTCTCTCTCTCTCTCTCTCTCTCTCTCTCTCTGTCTGTCTCTGTGTGTCTGTGTTCTGCTTATTTCCTTAAGCTACATTTATTAGAAGATAGTTAATATTTATTCATATAACCAGGACAGAAAATAAGACCTAATTTAAAAATACTCCCCATTCAAACATCTTTGTTCATGGTTGTCTAACACTGCGGGCACACTGGATCATATACACAACCAGGCCCTTTATTCAGGCTCCTTGAATATGTTCCCATGTGTGACGTTGGTGTGCTATCACTGAGGCTACCATGACACTCATTGGAACAGACAGTTAGGAGGTGGCATAGCAGGGGCAGAGGGGGAAACCTGAGATGGGGTTTCCATTTCTGTTACTATGCTGTGAGACATGTACACATTACTCTATTTCTTAGCCTCAGTTTCTGTCATGGGGATGTGGCCTTCCATGTACAGCCCATAGAGGACCAGTAAGATACCGCAAGTGTCAATGCCCTAGTGTGACTTTCTCCACAAGTCAGCTCTGAGCAAGGCTGGAGAGGGAAAACCACCAATTTATACCTATTTCTTCATTACTCTTCAAAAACCATACCCCTCCCCTTCCAGCCCAGTGACTCTTTTCTTTAAATCTTCCATTGTTTTCCCCAGGTTGTAGCCACTTTATGAGGCACAACCATGTCTTCCTTGTCACATTCCCTCTACACTCCTGGCCACTTTCTTCCAAGAGAGGTCTTAAGAGGCAAACGGTCAGGATATGATGCCTTATCAAGGGTTCCAGCCAAATCTGGAACCCACTTAGGAAGAAATGCTACAAGGACAGAATGTTTTTTTGCAAAAGGGAGAAGTAAAGGGAAGGGCACATGAATATTGGCTGAGGGCTCAGGAAGAGACTCACCTTTACACTGTAAGCCCTGCCGCAAGAGGCCCCAGAGCAGGGACCCACAGTGGTCACAGAACGTAGGGACCTTGTAGTTGTGAATCCCGAACTTGTGGGGCATGTTGACGCTGAACCGTTGGGAGCCCACCTGCAGGAACAGGAAGACACACCATCAGCTTCTTTAGGGAGCTCATTGCTCCCTAGGTTCCTGGATGGATTCTTAGAGAGTCCCATTCTCTGGGGACACAAACCATCTCAGGACCCTGAAGGGAACCTCTTCCCTGCCTGCTTTCACCTCCGAAGTCATCCCATGACCTATGCACGGGCAAGATGAGACTGCTTCCCATGCGTGCTCCAAGATGTCAGGCCTCTACATGACCACAACAGACAATTAGCAATGAGCACTTCACGCTCAAGTCAGTCACAAGACGTCACTGGGTACTATTATCACTGCTTTGTGCACAGAGGTCTAGTCCAGGAAAGAGAAGCTTCTGACAACTTAAAGATGAAACCCAAGATCCCAGGAAGTAGCCCGTGTTCACAGCACAGCTGGAAGATGCCAATGGGTGCTGCAGCGATGCCACAGGACACTGAGTTACGGCACTATTGCCTTAAACCACTGTCAGACGGTGGGGCTACTGGTTCCTCAACTTTGCTGACAAGGAAGCAAAGCACTGTGGGATTCTGAAACATGGAAAGAGATGCAAAAGCAGGCCGTGTCTCAAGCCCACGTCCCCCACATGTCCAATTCTAGGGCTCAAGGTTCTAATCCACTACTTGCTCATTAGTGAAAAGGAGACAGAATAAACAGAAAGGATATTGGCCAAAATATCCTCAGGTATAGGCAGGGGCTCAGCTATGGGTGTCTGGGCAGGGGTTCGGCTCTGGGTTTCCTGGTTCCTCAGGACCTTGAGATTTCTCATCGGGGATGTAAGGATAGTCTCTCTGCACCACCTGATGTCCTAGGAGGGTGAGGCCAGCAAACTAAGGGAGGAGAAATGAAGGGGACATAAAGGTTTCTACCTGAGAGTCACTAGTCAGCACAGGTCACCTTCCTGAGTCTTCTCAGAACCTCCCTAGAGCTACTCCTTGTCCACCTGGTGAGGCAGCCGCATGAACCAGCCCTTCTCAGACAGGGCTGGAAAGCCTGGGAAGAAAGATGCACTTCTGACCCTAGGAACCAGGGAGGATGTGTAGGGCGCCTTGGATCATCAGATGAATGCGGCGTGGGAAGGCGCCCTTGGAGAGGAACAGTGAGGGCTGGATACACACACTTATCAGGGTGCGGCCGTGAAGCCCTGCCTATGGTGTCTTTTGTTAGCTAGCTCCCAGAAATGGTTGGTCCTCCCATGGAGCCAGAATCCTCTCTTATCTGTGGGCCATCCATTAGGGTCCTGTCAGAGTATACATTTTCCAGGATTACTGAGGATAACTGTTCCCACCCACCTTAGGTTTATGGCATACATGTGTCATGTGTGTCAAACAGACATGTCCCTTTCTGATACCTAAGACTGATGAGGTCACCGTCCACTCAATTCCTGCAGTCCTGAAGATACAGTAGACACATATGAGAAGAGAAGGTAGCCTACCAGGAATAACTCAATAAGGGTATGAATGGCACTAAAGTGAAAGGTAGGAAAGTTGTCCGCAGCTCAGGAGGCCATTATGGGGTTGGAGACCGCTGTACGAATCTCAGTTGGGATCAACAAAGATTCTGAGGTATTAGAACAGTGAAAAGAGAGTGAGATAATGAGAAACATACACAAGAACACGACAGAGTCATATGGAGAAGCAAACACCAAGACAACACACACACACAAGTAAACATGTCCGTGGGGGTTTGTGTGTGCATACAGAGAAACTTGAAAGATTTAAAAACAGACGAAAGCCAAGGTCACAGGAAAACAGAGCATTTCTGTTTACTGCACCAACAAGGAGCCCACAGACTGACACAGACACGCAGCTGGCCAAGTGCTCACAGTGGGATAGAAAACACCCAAGGTGTCCGTCCTTGTCAGAACACTTCGGTTTGTTTGTGTTTGAGATGGAGTCTTTCTACGGAGCCCAAGCTGGCTTCAAACTCATTACTAAAGTTGAGTACTTTCTGAACAGAGGATGTTGGAAATGAAGCATGTGCTGTGTGTGTGTGTGTGTGTGTGTGTGTGTGTGTAAAATGGATGTGGGAATAAATTAAAGACTAGTTACCCAATGAGAGGCACTCATTGATAACAGAAACATGCCGGCCTCCAGAGGCACAGGCACGCCAGGATGGCTATCAACCCTACCATTCTAAGAAACCCCATTCTTGAGATGCTGACCATTTGTCTCTGGGTATAGGCCACACTCAGGAGCCTCACTGGAGACATCACTGCTCAGTCTGTTAGGAAAGACAGAAGGAAGCATCCGTGCCAGGTTGAGTGGTATCTGTGTGCTTCTAATCTTGGTTTCTAACTATTCAAAACCCAGAGTATTATGGGATATGCCCCTTCCACAAAGTAAACATCAGAGACCTGAGGTTCCCAGGCAAGACCGGTGAGAACCGCACAGTCGGAGTTTATGTGCTCTTTGCTACCACTGGACAGTGCATAATGTCTGCCATGCAGGAAGTGCCTAGTAAATAGTCAACTGAATGTCCACGGGAAGGAAGTCAGGCACTAAAGCATGTCGTCTCCCTCTCCATCCTTATGTGAAAGCAGTGACGGTAACCATGGGCTGCAGGTTATGCTCCGAGGTCAAGGGTCAGGTGAAAGAGCTGCCGGGTTGTACTGTATTTTTCCTTCCTTGGGACTGAGTCTCAAATATCTCAGGCTGGCCTTGACCTCACCATGAGCCAAAAACGACCATGAGCTTCCTTCTTCCTGTCTCTGTCTTCCTAGTGTCGGGATTTAAGGTGTACACCCCTGTGCTTGGGTTATGTGGAACCGGGGATATAGACATGGTGCCACCTAAGCTATATTGCAGTCTCTGGGTTTCACATTTAACCAGACCCCCTGTACACAGCTGTGGGGGTCTCAGCGTATCCTCAGGAGCACAGAAGATTGAGTTACAGCCTTGCTCGTTGCTGCTTTTGGAGGAAACACAGGAGCAAGAGAGACTCAAGGACGAAAAAGGTCCTGGATGCGACATTCCTGCTCAGCTCACACTTATTAGGACGTAGGTAGAAGGACCCTATAAGTCACTTGGGGACCCTGATTACACATTCACTCTATAGCCAGGAGTCTGGTCCTCCGGGTTCCTCTGACCTGAGTCTAGTGACTGATGTGCGGTGCTTAGTACACTGGGACTTGTTGGAAGCACACCGTTGACATTCACGTTCTGGGCACAGATGACCTCTGTGTTCTTCACTAACTGCCACCTCCCCCAGGAAGGCCTTCTAGCCCACCGATGGGACTGCTAGCTGATTTAGCGCTTCTCAACCTGTGGGTCGTGACCTCCAGGGGTATGGGGCGGGGGGAGGGGGGTGAGGGGTTCTAACTATTTTTTATACAGGTCACCTGAGACCACTGGAAAACACAGATATTTCCACTACAATTAGCAGCAGTGGCCAAATTACAGTTATAAAGTAGCAACAAACATAATTTTATAGTTGGGGGGTCAGTCACTACATATGAGGACCCACACTAAACAGTCACAGCCTCAGGACGGTTGAGAACCAGAGAGTCTGGGTCTTAGGCGAAGCCCGGCTCCCAGGTGGAAGTGCACATTCTCAGAGCCATAGACACTTCCTGACAGCCAGTCTAACCCAGTTTCTAAGAGACGGGGGTCTGGACTCACTCTCTGGGACAGAGCAGACCGCCCGGGTCTGAATACGGCCAGCTCTTTCTCCTTGTAGCTCTGTCTTAGGCTCTCTGTGCTAAGATGAGAACAATAATACCTGCTCTATCAGTAAAAATATGTGTTAAAGTGTTTCTGAGCCAGGCACAGGAAGTGCTCAACATTATTCTAACCTCTGTCTCCTAAGTACTCTTGGGTTTTTCGTTCCACTCTGGTTCCAACCACCTCATTAACATTTGGCTCCTGCTGTGTGTTGATCAGTGCCTGCACATGAACTTATCACTGGGCCATTTCAGAGTTCCTATGAGGGAACGAAACAAGAGTCTCCATTTCAAAGCCAAGCATAGAGGTGCATGCCTTCAACCCTAGAACTCGGGAGGCAGAGGTGAGTAGATTCTTAAGAGAGGCTAGCCTGGTCTACATGAGTTCCAGGACAACCGGAGCTCCATAAAGAGCCTGTCTTAAAGATAGATAGATAGATAGATAGATAGATAGATAGATAGATAGATAGATAGATAGATAGATAATACATACATACATACATACATACATATATACACACACATACATACATACATACACACATACATACACACATACACACATACATACATACATACATACATACATACATATTAGGTGCATAGATGCATAGATACATAGACAGACAGACAGACAGACAGACAGACAGGAATAGAATCTCCACATTCCCCTCATGATTTTCAGCTCTAGGCTCCCGCTTCGCTTGACTTGGGTAAATCTAAGTGCTGTGCTCATGCAATCGAATTGATGGTGCTCCAAGCCAACAGACTGTGGCCAACCCCCTTCATTTTTGCTCAACACAATGAAGACAACGGCAGGCGCTCAGAGAGATAAGACTCGCTTGGGGATCACATCAGGGACAGAGGAGGGAGAGGCTGGTAAGGAAGAAAGCACAGAATTCCAGCCTTGTAAATATTTACCTCGTCAGGGGTTTCCTGTTTCTTTAGCCCAGCGCACTTCGTAATAATGAGCTCATGACATCGCTTGTGGACCACGCAAGTGCAAACTGTCAACGGTGAAAAACAGAAGACGTTTGAGTGATGAGCGGGGCCACCAAGATCCCACCCCAAAATTTCATCAGGAGACACGACCAGAGCTGCGCCCCTTCTGACAACCTCCTAACCTAGCAGCATGCCCTCCACAAGCTTTTAATGTAACGTTTCAAAAGTACTCTGCCACCAAGGACCAAGGGGCTGCCTGGGTGCAGAAGGAAGAAATCGATGCTCAAAGGCTTTGAGAAAGCTACTCAGCCTTCCTGCTGCCATAGCCGAGGTCAGGGACCACCCTTTGCCCTGCTCTCTATTAAAGGTTCCGTTTCCCACTCAGGGCCATGACACAGGACTATTTAGGGTGTTGGGGATAGATCATATGATACACAAGTTCTTGGACTTTAAAAAAAAAATCTGCCTTATGTTCACTTTCATGTGCCGAGCTATAAAATTTCCACTGAATTTAGTAAGTCCACAAAGTGTGGCCTAGAGCTCTGCAGGGTCACGGGGCAGTGTGGCTCCTCAGTGGTTAAGGAGGTAGCTGCACGCATTTACACGCTCACCAACCATAGCAGAACCACCCCAAGTTCTGCTTGAAGTAAGACTTAAGTTCGACCCTGAAGGAATGGCCTGGCCTCCCGATCCTCACTAGAGAGAAATCTGGACGTGACCTCATCTCATTTCTATCTTCCTGTGCCACGTGACCTTGTCTATTGCAGCCAGTTAGCTAGAGAAATGCAATCCTCAACCGGTCAAGGAAACTGCAAGTGTTTAATAACGATTTCACAGTGGAAATCATGGAGACATTCAGCAAGAGCCATCCAGGGCTCCCACTGAGGTGAGAGAGCACCCCCAGAGAGCCTGGGAAGGGGGCGTGAGAACAGGAGAAACCCAAACAAGAGAGTGTGTGGCTCCATTCAAGTGCCACACCTATGGCGGGGGCGGGGGGATCAAAGTACTGCTGCCCCCTACCACTGTGGCTACGATGTCATGGGGGATAGGCAGTACTTTGGTGGCATGTATCCTACATGCATAAGAGTAACAGCCAGGCAGTGACAAAGGAGAGAGGCCATACTCCTCGGGGAGGATGGACAGTGGAACTGCACAACGACTAAATGTTTCTAATCCAGCACCTTCCAGAAGGGATTATAGTCTTAATCCAACCATGGGCTTAAGTTCATAAAATGCCTCTTACCTTGGCATTGGTATCCCTGTTTTCCTATGACACCCCTGAAAGGAAGAAGACAGAATTTTACTAGGTCAAAAGAGAAACACACAGAAATACCCAACTCTGGCCACCATGCATGCTGTGCTGAGTACCGTGGACTCTGCTGAGCAGTGTCGTTTCACCACTGTGTGGAGGGTTAAGCACGCCTTCCAGAAGGCCGCAGGGACAGCCTCACTGTGGAGCAGGCTCAGGGCTTGCCTGAATCAAGATTTGCTTTTCTGTGCAAACATTCACAGCAGTTGTGGTAGCAATGTTCTAGAAAGCCACAAGTAATCCTCCTTGCTTGGGACGGAAGCCAGTCAACTAAAACAGTCTCCTCTTCATGGAGAGAAGGTGACTCCCCCAATCCTAGAGAGGGATCTGTGATGGTAGAGAAGGCCTGCCATCAGCTGGCAAATGCCATGGGCATACCAAAGCCTGTCAAGAATCATGGGCAGTCTATAGTTAGGATTAAGGGCCTGGTCAACCGTTAGAAAGGTTCCTTCCACAGTCACAGTAGGGTTCCCCTGGCAAGGTTAGTTAGCCTGGAAACAGCACAGGCCCACCTACTCGGCCAAATCCCTGCCTCCCGGTACCTGAAACTCACATGTCTGCTGGCTAGGTTCACGCCTGCACTCCTTTGTTTTGGATACGTGAAGAGAGCGTGTTAGAAAGCTTCCTAGAGTCCTCACCCCAGAAGAAGGAACAATAAGTCATTTGGGACATTCCCAGGAACTCGGGGTGTTCCCAAACCTCGTAACCCAAACAGGAATGGCAGAAGTCTGAGTGTGTGTGTATGTGTGTGTGTGTGTGTGTGTGTGTGTGTGTGTTCGGGTGGGTGTGTCTAAGCGATGTCACTTCAAGTGGCCATGCCAAGCTCAGTGACTTGCTTTATGACAAAGATTAAAACTGGTGTCTTCTAGAACTCCAGGGTTCTTCAGAAGCCCAGTTCAGATGCTGATACTGAAACTTGGCCCCCATTCGCTCGCCTCAGTGGATCCACGTGTGCTGATCAAAGAACTCAGAGAATATGCCAGAAAGTCTGCTTCAGTTTAGTCTTTAATATACATAAGTAAAACTCATTTTTAAAAATCAGAATCTAACTCCAGCTTCTTCTTCTTCGGGAAAACACCAAATGGCGGATGACGCCGGTACAGCGGGAGGGCCCGGAGGACCCGGGGGGCCGAGGCTTAGGAGGCTGCGGCGGCTTCCGCGGAGGATTTGGCAGCAGTCTTAGGGGCCCGCAGTCTTGGTCGAGGCTGCGGGGCTTGTGGAGGTAAAGCTGAAGACAAGGAGTGGATCCCCGTCACCAAGCTGGGCCGCCTGGTTAAGGACATGAAGATCAAGTCTTTGGGGGAGATCTACCTGTTCTCCCCGCCCATTAAGGAGTCTGAGATTATCGACTTTTTCCTGGGTGCATCTCTAAAGGACGAGGGTCTGAAAATTATGCCAGTGCAGAAGCAGACCCGGGCTGGCCAGCAGACCAAGGTCAAGGCTTTCGTCGATATTGGGGACTACAATGGTCACGTTGGTCTTGGTGTTAAGTGCTCCAAGGAGGTTGCCACTGCCATCCAAGGGGCCATCAACCTGGCCAAGCTTTCCATCGTCCCTGTGAGGAGAGGCTACTGGGGGAACAAGATTGGCAAGCCCCACACTGTCCCATGCAAGGTGACAGGCCGCTGTGGCTCTGTGCTGGTGCGTCTCATTCCTGCCCCCAGAGGCACTGGCATTGTCTCTGCTCCTGTGCCCAAGAAGCTTCTGATGATGGCTGGCATAGATGACTGCTACACTTCAGCCAGAGGCTGCACTGCCACCCTGGGCAACTTTGCCAAGGCCACCTTTGATGCCATCTCAAAAACGTACAGCTACTTGACCCCTGACCTCTGGAAAGAAACTGTGTTCACCAAGTTTCCTTATCAGGAATTCACTGATCATCTTGTGAAAACCCACACCAGAGTCTCTGTTCAGAGGACCCAGGCTCCAGCTGTGGCTACCACATAAGGGTTTTTATAAAAGACAAAATAAATGAACTAAGTCTGTTAAAAAAAAAAAAAAAAAAGAATCTAACTCCTGTGAAAGCTTTCAATTTCATACCCTCATCCCAGCCGCTTTATTAAGGAAAACCATTATTGTTATCATCAGAAATTTGAAGGCTCTTGACAGGTTCATACTGTGATGTGATTCAAGCAAAGTGATACTTCTTCCTTATTGAGGTCTGCCTTTTAAACCTTAAAATCAGAGTTCTAAAGTAAGATGATGAAATTACTATAGATCGAGCTCCTAAAGTTAATATACAGCATACTTGGACTTTATTAGAGAAATCTCTCCCTTGTTTTCAAATTAAAATGTGATGCTTCTGTCTGGAAGAACATTATTTCATTCATTATTTGGTTTCATGGGAAAAGTTTCAATTTCTCTCTCCCTCTCTGTCTCTCTCTCTATCCCTCTCTCTCCCCCTCTCTCTTTCTCTTTCTCCCCTCTCTTCCTCTCTATCTCTCTCTCCCTCTCCATCCCTCTCTTTTTCTCTCTCTCTCCCTCCTTCCCTCTCTCTAGCCCCTCTCTCTCTTTCCCCACTCTGCCCCCCTCTCTGGACTTCCTATGTAGCTCTGGACCTGCTATGTATGCCAGGCTGGCTTTGAACTCAGAGTTCGGCCTGCTTCTGCCTCTGTGAGAAATCCTAGGATCAAAGGCATGTGCCACCGTGCCCAGAAGAAAGCCTCTTTCCTCCGCATCAGCACTTTTGACTGAAGTTCTTTATCTCCCATCCCAAGCCTCACCCTCCCTTCTCTTGGGACTTACCAGATGAAATCTCTGCAGTGGGAGCAGTAGGTGGGTTGCCGCAAGTATGTGGCCATGAACTTGTGGCCATTGACCTGGTGGACCCTGCGCCTGACGGCCCCTTGCCTCTTCCTTGGCCGCATACGCTCCCTGAACACTCGCTCTTCATTGTCTTTAGGGGCTGCTGAAGACATAAGCAGAGAGGAGAACAGTGTTAGTGCACCCCAACACTGACCTTTGGGTATAGGTGGGTTAAGCGGGGGAGGGGGGATGATGATGGTCTGAGGAGTCTCAGTGATCAGACGAAGGAAGTGAGCCTCCTGGGTGGGTTGAACCAGAATTCACGTACATCGTGTGATGTCTACCTACATCCTTACAGTCCATTCTAAACCACGCTGTTCCCATTCCCTCACACCCTCTTTGCTCAGCCTACACAGTCTGAGGGTCTAGGGGGTCATAATGTCTAACATTCCATCTTAGCAAACTTTTAAGTGGTGTGAGCTTGGGCAATCAAGTCAGACCCCTTCACCACGAGTCTCTCTCAATAAGGAGAGCTACACTGTCGCCCACACAGGGTGCACCAGAATTCACTTGCTGACGGGTTTCGGGTAGAATCTCATAAATCTAACATCTTCCTCCTCTCTCATACTCAGATTAGAGCAAGTGACCTTTCTCAAAGGTCAAGAGGAAGAGAAGGCAGGGATGACATTGAAGGCAGAACAGAGATAATCTCAGGCACAACAGCACCTGGGTGGCCTGGTAGCTGCAGAATGCTTGTGTGTGCACGCACGCACACACACACACACACACACACACACACACACACACACACAGCCCCAGATGGTGAAGAAGGGGATCTGCCTGTCGGAGTTTTATTTCCTGGTTTTCGGTTTGCCTGGGGTTTCTTTTTAAAGTGTGGCTGTTGCTTCAAAGTGTCTCTGGTAATGCTGGCTCCTTTCTTAGTATAGATAACCCATCATTTCCTACCCTGCCACATGCAAGGTGTCACAGGGACACCTCTGGTGAGTGGAGCCAGGGATCTCTTCCCTCGAGTGTGCACGTATGAGCATGCACTCGTGTGCAAGCACAGTCACAGGGTACATGTGGAGAGGACCATTCAGGAGTTGGTCTTCTCTGACCATCACACGAATCGTGAGGCTAGAACTCCGTGGCTTCTGCACTCCTGGTGGCATCTCACTAGCCCTGAGCATTCCCTAGCTCTCACAAGAAGAAAATAAATAACTGAAAATACAACCCAATAAGGAGGAATTCCTTGTTATGAACTCAGTCTACAAAACTCCAACCCCAAGCATGGCCTTGTGTCTTCTTTTTGGAAAAAAAAAAAAAAGGAAAGTAAAACAAAAAAACCTTTACTTCTTTCGTAAAACCACAGAGCAGTAGTAGATCCACTCTGAATGTGTTTCAGAGACAATTAGATTTACAAGTTTTCTGGTTGTCTGAATCCTGGAAAACTGTTTGCAGTTCAAACGGCAAGAAGCCCAATCTAATTTTCTCAGAGGAACTCTGCCATAATTGGGGCATAGCCTTTCCTGGGAGCTCACTGCTTAGCTTTCTGCAGGGATGCCTGCTAGTTCAATCAAATGTTCCAAGCTGAGTTCACTCTGACTTAGAGGGGCAATACAGCACCAATGAAGTCAACTGCACTTATTTTCAGATACTTCTGGGAGGGGTGGTGGATACTGGTGGGAAGTTGTATAAGGCTATGAAGATAGGTAAACAGGAGGTGTCTGTGCAAGTCAGGAATACGGCCAAGGGTCAGTCCTGCACACGGAGTCTGTCTGAATGGAACATGCTGGGAGATTTCTACTACTTCAGCTGCGGAGCATATCTGCCTTGCCTTTTTAAGTTATATTTTATGTCAAATGTATAGGGAAGTAACAGGTCACAGAGGCTGAGGCAAGGGGATGGCTGGAGACTCAAGGTCAGGCTATGCTCATTCTGTGTGGTCAACTAAGAGTACCTGGAGAAACCAGGAAACTAGAAAGAGGTCACTGCAGACACGGGTGCCCTCTGGGAATGGGGATGGCAGAGCACGGTAGTATTGAAGGAGAGTGGTCACTGAGGGGAGCGTTTTATCCAAGAGCTAAGTGTGACGATGGGTAAGGGAACAGGGGTGAGGAGTTAAGCAGAAAGAAGGATGCACGAGAAAGGCCGAGTGGACATCTATCTATCTATCTATCTATCTATCTATCTATCTATCTATCTTTCTGTCTGTCTGTCTGTCCGTCCGTCCGTCCGTCCATCCATCCATCCATCCATCCATCCATCTATCTATCCATCCATTCATCCATCCATCTATCTATCTATCTATCTATCTATCTATCTATCCATCCATTCATCCATCTATTATCTATCTATCTGTCTATCTATCTATCTATCCATCCATCCATCTATCATCTATCTACCTATCTATCTATCTCTATATACATCCATCCATCCATCATCTATCTATCCATCCATCCATCCATCTATCATCTATCTATCTATCTATCTATCATCTATCTATCTATCTATCTATAGAGAGGGGGAGATTGAAAAGAGGCAGTGATGAAAAGAAGAGAAGAAATTATGGTTGTGTGTTATCTCTCTGTGTGTGTAGTTTTAATAATAAAAAAAGAAGAGGTCACAAACTTGAGAGGCAGTAGGGAGGAGACATGAGAGGAACTGGAATGGAGAGGAGGGAAGAGATGATGTAATGATGTAAGACAGTCCTCATGTATAAAATTCTCAAAACTGTGGATGTAAAAATATAAACTATGCACTCTTAGGAATTTTGAGAATGTGAAACAACATTATTAATATAGCATGGACATGCCATTTCCTACCTACTAAAGCCACAGCTTTGCTTTAAATGACATTGCTAGTTATCCACATGCTTTGAGGAAACTGATTCACTCACTGCTAGAGAAAACAGCACATGACATACATCTTCAGAAAGCAATATTATAATACATAGCAAACACAAACATTCATGGAGGTCCGGCTTGGAATTCCGTGGGAATTAGCTCTAGGTCAATGACTAAATACAGACAAAAGCTATGCAATCGTGAGCTACAGATGTCTCTCATTTCATCAAGTTCAAGAAAAAGAACTTGCGTAAGATTAATACAGTGGTCTAGCTCAAGATTAATACAGTGGTCTAGCTCATGATTAATACAGTGGTCTAGCTCAGGATTAATACAGTGGTCTAGCTTATGATTAATACAGTGGTCTAGCTCAGGATTAATACAGTGGTCTAGAGATGTATTACATCTACAGCAAGTCAAAACCATGCGCATACCCCAGAGCAACGTGGGAGATGTATAGAGAATATAGAATGACCTTGTATCAATCAATGGCTCAGGGTAACTGCAAAGACTTATAGCATGCTAGAGTAACTGGATAGTATTTTTTTACTCCAAGATTTTTTCAAAAAAAATTTTTTTTTAATATGCTTAAATCGTCGAGTAATGAACTGGCTCCCTGGAGAGGAGAGAGATCACATTTCATATCCACCCATCCTTTGCTCCGCCCACTCACCACTTCATAGGTGGGCCTTGCTACGGCCATTCTAGAATTTGCTCTGTGCTCCAGACTGGCCTGGACTACACAATCCTTCAAGTCCACAGTGCTAAGACCACAGGTGTGAACTACTACACCTGGCCACAAGAGGGCAAACCCAAGCAGGAACTCAGCTCTCTCCTTTTACCTGTTCAGTTAAATGCCAGAGTCACAGTGGAATTCCTGGCATCCAGGAAAAGTCTTTAAGCTCAGGAGGAACACACAGATTAAAAACATCCCCAGGTTCCTAGCCTGGGAAACTGACTAGTTACCCAAGGCGTCCCTTAACACTTCTGGCCGGCTGGAAGATGCTTCCTGCTGTCTCTGGTGTGACCACTCCATTGCCTAGAGGACCCAAGCAGCAGTTCTCAGATGTCTCACTTACGACTTTGTCTGCCAGACTGCATAGAGGGTTCCCAGAAGGTAGGAAGCGGCTGCCACTCAGTATGATCACTTGGGGAAACTTTCTGTAGAAATAGAGGCCCTGACGGGTCTGACAGAACAAGAATCCACAAAGGCACAAGCTGAGCGGTGACAATATCATCAGTAACCCAAACCCCAACATCCCAGGCATGCCTTCTGATTATTCCAACTGCTTCATAAACTTCAGACCCCTGGAGCCTTTTACTCCAGTAAATGTTAGGCAGCCTCCATCCATGTGGAGAACCATCTATGGGAGGCTACAAACAGGTTGATACAAAGGAACAAAAAGGATCGTGCAGCCCCCTTTCCACGGTGGAAGAGATGCCCCTCCCCTTTTATAGACTTTAGGGATACGTGGAAACTCAGGAAGAGGCAGGCCTGCCACAAACACTGTGCTCTTCTTGCTGGCGGTGGGTCACTGAAGAATTCACATCTTCAGCATCTTCACTGGCCTCTCCACACAAAAGCAGCCAGAAGTGGACACTGAGCCTTGTGTGAGGCCATGAGCATCCTCTACATTAATCCTGGAGTGTGCGTGCCCCTTTCCAGAGGTCCCTGGTCTGGGCCTATGGACTTACTGGCAATGCCAATGGGAAGGAAAAAGGCAACCACCCAATGAAATCCCAAAGGATATGAAAGCAGAGGTACCTCTTATTTTCCATGAGAAAAGTGGGTGTCACTGTTTTCCAGTGAACAAATACTTCATGACAGTGAGTTTGAAATATTAGGTAAATATTTATGTGGTGCCAAAGACTATGCCCTGAATATTGTACTCACACAATACATTTAAAAAAAAAAAAATCTTCATGTTCAAAACAGGAAAGAGGAAGCAGCGACTAGTTTCTCGGGAGGATAGTTCAGTGTGTATCTTCCCAGAGTCCTAGCATTAATCAGAAGGTCTGCGAGGAGGTTGGGAGGGTCCGCGTGTTTCGCTCAGTGTGTAATGGAATCGGAAGAGCGCTGGTGGCATTTCCAGATTAGCATCGAGAGTTTGATACAAACCCTTTTCATCTTCCTTTCTGAATGAGCTCTGCTGTGCTCACTGGAGACCTTGTGGGTCCAAATGGTGTTCATCCCCAGTGCATGAAGACACCAGGCACAGAAGGAGCAGAGGGTTAGGGCACTGGTGTAAACTGAGGCAAAGCAAGTGACTGCTAGACTGTGGGGAAATGAGGCAGACACGCCCCAGCCCCACCAGGTAACTAAGGTTGCTAGGCCCAAGTGCACAGCGAATAGCGCTAAGTCTCAAAAGGACGGTGACTCGCCTTCCATCTGTACACCTCCCTTCACCTGCCCAGTTCCATGCCAGAGTCACAGTGGAATTCCTGGTATCCAGGAAAGGTCATTAGCCCCAGGACGAACACACAGAATAAAACATCCCCAGGCTCCTAGCCTGGGAAACTGACCAAGTTGGACACCTGCCAAGGGAAAGGATCCAACCCCCAGCGTGCCAGTGATCCAGGGTGAGCCACAAGCCAAGCTTTTCAGAGCCATAGGCACAACAGCCCAAGTGGCTTAAGGGCTACCGACCTTGTTACAAGCCTCACACCCCACGCTGTGAACCCAGGTATTCCAAGGTTCCTGCTGCAACAGGCAGAGCTCAGAGAAGGCTGAAGTAGAGCTAAAGCTTACTCCCTCTCTCATCCAGGTTAGCCCCTTCCTGCCTCCCTGTGGATTCACAGAGCCTTTTAAATTTAAGTGCCTGACCCAACTCCCCAAACCACAAGAAACTAACTTTTTGGTTTTCCTTGGGTTACTTCTTTGCTAAGGCAAATTTGAACTCTAATTTTAAAGTTAAAAAGTCATTGTTGGGTGTAATGGCACATGGTCTGAGACAGGGGGATCAGTGTGAACTCCAGGTTAGCCTGAGAGAAAACAGTAGAACTGTCTTTCTCACCCCCATCCCATCCCCAATCGAAATAGAATAAGTAAAAACAGCATGGCCTCCTCGAAACTGTTGTGGGGGCAGGGCAGGGCTCGCAGGAGGTGGACAGGGTGGGATTTATTGTTTGACCTACCAAGGAAGAACAAAGGAAGAGTAAAGGAAGAAATTAAAGGCAGCAGAAAAAACAGTCAGACAAAGGGTTGGAGGAAGAGAAGCCAAGGGTAGAGAGGACTGAGCCTCCTTGTTGCTGAGCAGATGAGCCCCCGGCCTCTCAGCACCCAGCAAACTCAGCTCAGGGATAGAACCATGGCAGCCTGTCAGACTAACGGGGGACAGGGACCCTGTAACCACAGCCTGCCCTTCCCAGCTCTCTCAGTCCTGAGGCTCCAAGGACTGAAGTTTTAATTTCTGCCCCACATGCCACAAGCCCATGGCTAGGGAAGTGCAGAACAAATCCTGGTCCTGTGGTGAGTGAGGGGTTAAAGTCACAGGAGCAAATATCTCCTGCCTCAGGCATCTTTCCCCTCCTTCATTCTGTCCCTCAGTGGTCTCCTAGGAGGGCAGGGTGACCCTGTTCCTCTTGGACCAAGGCATTTGGTGCCTTTAAAAGCCCCAAATCCTTTCCCCTTATCTGTGACTGAGGAGGACTCTGGTTAATTTCTGCATGAGAGCTAGTGAAACTCGACATGTCATTGACCAGAAGTTCTTGGGGGCTGGCTCTCAGCCACTTCTTTGCTGTTCGGTGGAATAAAATGCTTTTTTTCACTTTAGAAAGTTTCTTATAAAATTGAATAAGCGGTCTTACTTCTGCACACTTATTTGAATAGTAGGAAAAGCTACGTCACCCCAAACTCTGTGTGCAGACATTTATAGCATCTCTATCTCAAATCAGCATGAACTGAGAGACCGACTAACCCTCATTGAAGGACTGGTGTCCACTCCAGCACTGGGACAACAGAAGGGACAAGGAACAGAAACGAGAACGTAAACGACTCTCACATGCTAAAGTGGGGGAGTCCAAAGGCCACACACAGACTTACAGTTCCATGCAAGTCAGAGTCTGGAGGAAGTAAAGTACTGGAGAGCTCACCAGGCACTGAGGGTGGGTGGAGGGTTTGACCACCTTTTCCATGAAAAGGGAATGACAAAAGGAAAAATTTGGGGTTGCTCAGAGTGTCCCATGGTAGCTTCCCTGACTGCACAGCACATGTTTGCAAAACACAGAACTAATTTGCTGGAAAGGGTGAATTTACTGTATGTAAATGAATGTTCCATTTAAAAGGAAGTAGAAGAGGAGGAGAAGGAGGAGGAGGAGGAGGAGGAGGAGGAGGAGGAAGAGGAGGAGGAGGAGGACCTGCTTCCACCTTGGTCTGCCTGTGTCCGGAGCTGCTACTGATGGGGAGCTCTGCGAGGACATCTGAACTGCCAAAGCATGGAACAGCTGCCACTGAGCACCCAGACTGGCTGATTCCCTCCCTGCCTGGCTCCTGCTCACCCCCCACTTCTGTGTGTTCCCTCAGGCACCAGCTTGGAAGTCACGGTGCTCTATGCTCCCTCCGAGCCTCTCTCCACAGCGGGATCCTCCCTGCTTGAAACTGGTCCCACCCTTCAACCTATCTCTCTTGCACGGAACATTTTCTCACTGTGCGGACTGCGGACACCCTCTGTTCTTTGAACTTCCAGAGCGCTAATCTTTACTGTTCATTTGACATTCACCCAACGGATGCGATCTACCCAACACTTGCTCTACATCAAGTGTTTGCTGCTCTCTGCTCGGAGAGGCATGAAGAAAAGAACTCTTAAGATTTCTTTTGCACACTCTTCCCATCCCCACCCTAACGCCCTCATTCATATTAGTAGTTCTAATCTTTGTTAATTGAATAAAACACCCAAGCATTGATGATAATAGGTAAAGAACATTGTAATCCATCTACTTAGGGCTCAAAAATACTATGTAGTTTTGCCTTCCACTCAACTCGACTGAAATGTCTTTTCACAAAATAAAAGCCATCCGTGGTTCTAAAGAACTTAATAATCCACAAAGAACCCACAATAGCACAGTAAGTGCATATGCTTCCCGACATGCAATTGTTTCCAAGTGTAAGCTTTCTTTCGTGTTACAGCACACTGAGATGTGACCACTCCCTGTTATTTCTTAATCCTACTCAAACAAATTATATGCATTTCTTTTCTCATCTACAAGTCTTGGCCATTTATCTCGAGCTACTATTTACCCTTTATGGGTAGTTTTTATTTCCACGAATGCTTATATTTCCTCTGGATAGGCCGACCGAATTAGTCCTTTAATCCTGCAGAGCAGAGCTGTATACAGGGAAGTCACCAGCCCTGATGCCACTGTGGATACAGGCTCATGTTACATCTTATTACAGAGGCTTTGGTTGTTGTCACAGTAAAGACTTAAGTGGACAATTCAATATTGACAAAGCATTACTTGGTTCCAAGGGAATCATCTTTTCTTCAGAATCTCCTAACAGCACATAACAGCCTTTTGCCTCAGGATTGACTGTACACACACACAGCCCCTTTTGGTACCATCATGGAGGTACAGGGACAGTCTGTGAGTCGAATTGTTTGTTTCTTAGTCCAGAATTACTGGAGACATACAGTGGACAGCCTGTGGGACAATGACAAGGGGTGGAGAGCTGAAACCATTGTCCAGACGGATATGTACACTCAAGACCCGTCTGCTCCTGTTAGAATTAAATGTGTGTCTCAGTAGGTAGAGGAAATGTGAGAGACACCCAAATATGACTGAAGAAATCACACACACACACACACACACACACACACACACACACACACAAGGGTCTATGCTTCTGGACCCTTGAGTATTGCAATCCCATCAAAGCAGGTGGGTGCTGCATCTCAGAGTTTCTGTCCAGCACGTTTGGTTTAAGAACCTGAGAATCCATAACCCCAGCAAGTCCTTAGAATATGTGGACAGGCCCAGAACAGAGCCTCTGCCATAGAGGTAGGCCACGCTCTCCTGAGTCACCGGGTTCACTAAATATCTTTGTGAAGTGATAAGAAATCATTCGGAAGCCTCACACGTAGCTAAGGGCATCTCCAGGGAGACAGCTGCCTGAGGATTTCCGGTAAGATGTCTCTCGGTGTCAGAGGGCACCCCTGAGATTAGCTTCTTGCATCTGCTAAGGAGCTGAGTTACAGTGTGAGAAGGGGACAGACAGAACACAACAAATGGCTGACACACAAAAAACGGAAAACAGTCCCAGGGAGCAGATTTGACATCCGCCTGCCTGTGGAGCTCCTGCTGTGCACCAGAGAGGCTGCCAACCGCTGACTCCTCCCTTGGGCTTGCAGATGGCCTGGGGGTAACTAAATGAAGCTGAGGCCTGGCCTCTCTGCTAGCATTTGGTATCTGTTTCCTTTCCTGGCTGAAGCTTTGGGTCACACTATGCCTGTAGACAGGTTAATCATTCAAGGACGGTCTAAAGACTGATAATACCAGGCTGCAGGGCCCTAAGTACACCTAACCTGGCTTTCAAAGATCAAAATAAGAATAACTAAGCTTCCCAGAACAGAAATGAGGCTGCCGTCCTCACATCCACCAAATGGAAGAACTGCTCCAAGGCAATAGCTGAGCAACCTCTTTCAGCAGAAGCAGTCACCTTGTGGTGGAAGCCACCAGAGCACCACCTCTAGCGATGGTTATTTTTCAGTAGCTGGCAGGACCTCATAAACCTGACTTGAGATAACCATCAAAGAGCCCAGCTTGAGAAACACTGCTTAACTGTGTACACTTCGTTTTATGTTTGTGTGTGAGGAGGCTGGGCAGAGGACAATCTGGGGTATGGTCATCGCCTCTACCCTGTTTGAGATGGTCTCTCTTGCTCATTACTGTATCTGCCAAGTTAGCTGGATCTACAACATTCTGGGGACTCACCTATCTCCTCCCAGCCTGCTGTAGGAGTACTGGTGTTCCAGATGTGCAGTAGGGGTACTAGGATTCCAGATGTGCTGTAGGAATACTGGGATTCCAGATGTGTACACCCAGCTCTAGTAGGGCCCTAACAGGAAGTGATGGCCTCAGAGAATCCTGACAAGCCAGTGCTGGCCATTTTCAAAAAAAAAAAACTAGAGAAAAGAGAAAGAGATGCACTACAGGCTCACTGGGAAAGTTTGGGGTGCAATCATAAGTGTCCTGTTTAAGCCATGAAGGAACAAAATGAAGGACAGAAATATGTGTCACTGGAGCAGAAGATGGTTGGGTGTAAAGTACAAGTGTAAAGATCACTTCCTGTCAATACCATCTGATCAGTAACAATGTGTGCCTTCCCAACCTTGGACATTGAGGCAAAGCCCTTGTTTGTAGTCAGCCTCTTCCTCCGTCTCGCTACCGTGATAACTTGGGAGCCTATTCCACCATAAAACAGTGACACTCTGTGAGCCTTTCCTATCTTGAGTCTATTGTCAGAGATTTCCATTTTCTGGAAAAGTCTTTGGTCCTCACCCAACATCTTAATGCTTTTCACGTGACTTAACTCAAAAACCAAATTGGGACTCAGTTAGATTTCTGGGCTTCTAGGACTCACAGAAATCTATGTTGTCATTCTTATATTCCTTACCCTTCACCTAGGACAAGGAAGTATTCTAAGAGCCAAAGGGGATATAGAAAGATGATGTTTGTCTATGTTTCCTTAAATGTAATCAGTGGAGATAGTAGGCGGGATAACAGGAGGGGACGTGGTGAGCGGCCATGCGGAAGAGTTCATTTACCCGTGGAAGACGTGACCCCACACCGAGCCTTGCCTATATCAACTACCAGATGATGTTCAGCAGACACATAAAAATACTGAGAATTCATGCTCCATGACTCTAGGACCCTGGTGCCCAACTCTGGCAACAATACAGCCCACTTGGAGAATGAACCTGTGCCTGGTGCTGTCCAGCCAATGGAGTCATGCTTGCTGGGGTGGATCGAGCCATTTGGATTGGGTTACAACTACCCAATGTACAGTCCAAGGAGCATTCCTATCAGCAAAGATCAGGAGAGATATTTAGGGACAGAGGTGACAACCAAGCCAATAGCTCCTGATCCAGTATCTGCCTATCACACAGAGCAAATATTCTGGTTTAATGTCTTTTGTGTTTCCTTATTGGGGGACAGGGCATGGCTCAGAGGAGATTCTAGGTGGTAAGTACAATGTGGGAGTTAGGCACACCCAACCCTTGACAGAGCTCACACTCAAAAATCGAACAATAGTGTATTAAGTAAACCTAAAGTTCTGTGTTCGACCTCATTTGTAAGCTCTTCTGGGGCTGGCAGGCCATGGGTTAGGCATGTCTGGGAGGCATTCAGGTCGGGGAGACTGATAGAAATGGGGAGGGGAGAATAAGGGAAGAAAGAAGAGTGGAATCTAGTCAGCTTCGATAATGGGTCTGCACCTGACTGTGGCAATGGTCAGGTATGTGTGGGAGTTCTCTACTCTTCCCTTGGCCTCATATAAGATGCTATGGGATGGTGCTTCCAAGTCCTGGTTGGTTCTGAGATGTGCCTGGTATGTACCTCAATAATCACCAATGTGAAGCTAGAGAGATGGCTCAGCATGTTAAGCTGGACATAGTGGTACAAACCTATAACCCCAGAACTAGGGGACCTAGAGACAAGTGGCCTCAGAGTTTGTTGGCCAGCAAGCTTAATCAGAATAGGAGCTCTAGGTTTAATGAGATACCATATTAAAAATGAAAGCAGTAGGAAGATACACAAGTCAACTTCTGAATGTCACATGTAAATATATATGCCCACCTACAGTTAAGCAACACACACCGCCACCACAACTATCTCTCACCACCACTACCACCAGAATAGTAAATGTTCATTTGCATAGACCTTCAGGTCTCTATATAACAATGAAGAAGGGGCCTCAGAGTTGAGAATCCCTTAAAAATACAACACAGATGCGGACAGGGGAGACTAGCTGGTATAGCTTAATGTAGAGCCATCTGGGAATCTTACCTCAAGCACTGCTCAGTGAAGTCAAAAAGGGCAACAAGGTCAGCTCTTCTGTCCTTGACACGAGTGAAAGAAAACTACCCGCCACATAGAAGATACTCCTACGGTTTTATTTTGCTTGCTGTGTTTCACCTAGGTATTTTCTGAGCTCCTTGCAAATGTTGTCTCATAGGATCTCGATGTGTTGTGGCACAGCATCACTTAGACAAAGCAATGTTTGTTTTCCTTCTCTACAACAGTTGTGTTTTCAGAGTGTCAATGGACTTTCTGCCAATCAAACCTTCCTCTGATGTACATTCGGTGCTACGGGAGGGTACCCTGTGGTGTGTGCTTTCGAGGAGTGACTAACCAGTTTGGTAGTGTTAATAATTATACCTTAGCTCAGCTATTTGGTAAACCTAGGCTTTAACCTAGAAATTTCAGGGTAAAATAAGGGGTTCTTTTGGTTGCTTTAATTTGAACCCTTACCAAGGGAGTCTGGGGCCTTCATTATACATCTCAAAAAGAGTTCAAGCTCCTTCGGAGTTCTTGTTTTCAGCCAAGAAGTGGGGGGATGCATTTTTGCTTTAATCTTCAAGGGGTTCCCTCATGTGGAGCCAGTGAGAGAAACAGTAAGGATGTTGAGGAGGCAGTACATGGCGAGGAGAGCCAAAGTCAGCAGGGTGAGACCAACTAAAGAGGTCCCAGGCCCTGAGTTGAAAGGCTGGAGCAGGCCTGGGCATGCAAACATGGTGCTGGCAGGTCTTGCCCTTCCTACATTCCTCTCCCTTGGAAACCATTAGATGGCATTCTTAAAGCCACCTCCAAGGTCTATTCCCTAATTTGGCCACTTGCTTATGCCTAACTCATTCCTGAGACAAAACACCAAGGCCCAGATATCAAAACTCATTACTTGGCTACACTGGCTAACATGTCCAACCAGGACATGCCAACTCATCTTAGCACAGACCTTTTCCTTTGGCTCACAGTTTGAGGGAGTAACTGTCCAACATGTTAGAATCGTGCCTGGGGCTCCTCACATCTCAGGAGATGAGAGAGCCAAGAGCTTGAACTAGAACAGGGCCCAGCTATCATCCTCAGTGCTTGTCCATTAGCAACCCATTCCTTCCCGTCAGACCTCTACCTTCAAACATTTGTCCAACTTCCACGACAGTTCCACCAGCTGGGTACCAAGTGTTTAAACATGGGAGCCCTGCAGACTGTTTTCACACCCAAACTGCAACAGTGGCCAACTGAATGACCCCAGGCAGAAAACCCCAACCACGTCAAACAAAGGAAGGCTGGATAAATTAGCCTGGTAGTTCAAGCACCAAGGACTTTTACTGAGAAGACTGGGCTCTCAGAAGTTCTTGAGGGATGCTGATCCTCGGGCTTACCCATCAGTCAGTCCCCAACACGTCTTCCCCCAAGCCAAGAGAAGCTTAAACAGAAGACCTTAGAGAGACCCAAGGCTGAGCTGCATCCTACAGGCCTCCAGCGAGCCCTAACCATGCTCCGCCTCCACGTGCTGGAAATGGCTTATTAGACACATGGCCTGGGCTGTCATCAAACCAGGGAGCTGGTGATTCCTGGGGAAACTGGAGCAGAGTCAAGAATAGATCCTGGCAATGACCTTGACAGCTGTTTTCTCCTCGGCCAGCCTGAGTGCCTCATGCAAATGTGACATCTTTATCAACAATCTTCAAAATTAGAATGGGAGAAGCAGGAATAAATGAGCTCCCAGCAAGTGTAACTCAGTCTGACAGCAGTTTCAAGATCAGCTCTTCAGCCTCAAAGGAGGACAGACAGCAAATGTGCTGGCCTAGGGACCAGACACTGGCTGGCATCCACCGTGGGACAATAAATCCACTGTCTGGCATGGAACAGCCCCCCTTTTATTTCTTATTTCAAAATTGAGCATTAATTTTTGGTTGATATACTAATTCCACTAAGGGGTGGGGAACGAAGCTATAGAGAGTTTCGGTCTCTGGTCAAATCATTTTACAAGTCAGCCACGGTACACACGCAGCACACCTGCCAGCAAGCACCTGGGCCTCAGCCAGGAGAGTTGAGAGTTCAAGGTCACCTTGGAGTATAAAGGGAGACTCAGTGTCAAACACAACAGAGAAATGTTAGTACCATGGACAACTACCTGACTGTGTCCCAGCATTCAGCCAGAGGTCTATTCCCTAAGGATTTCTTTAGGTAACGTTTATTTTATAAAACTCTGGAAGAAATAAAACAAACAGACTAAAAACTTGAATACATCTACCACCATTTGAAAGAAAAGTCATTTTAAAAAAATCACTGATTTTCTATCCAATATTCAATAGATTTCATGTGGAGTGAGAAGAGCTAATCTTAAAACCCAAAAAAGTGAGTACACCTCCCCCCCCAAAGAAAACAATATTAGAAACTGTTGGTAAGAAGAAGAACAGACACTTGCTCCAGGGAGAGGATTCATTTCATACTGAATGTAATCACGGAAGCATGAATTGGCTCAGGGACCTTAACAGACAAAAAGAATTCCAGGCCTGAAAGCGCAGACTCAGTGGGAAAAACCTGGACTGATCACAACACAAGCCCAGCGCCACCAGCTGCCACGCTGTTGGAAAACTAGACTCGAGTATCAGGAGAGAAGCGCAAGACTTTTATTTTAAAGTGAAAAAGAGACTTTAAACAGTATAACACTCCCTAGTCAAGCATATAGCCGATACTCTCAGCTTTCGACAGGATACAGACTGAAGACAGAAGAACAAAATAAAACAGAGAATGTGAACAGCTTCTTCCTGGAGAACATAGTTACTCGTGATCCTAACACGAACTTCCACATTACAGGCAATCAGGAAAATACAAATTCAAACAATGAGATGCCCTATTACACGAGTGAGGAAGGGGCAAGACTGGACCCTGGCTTTACTGAGTGGGGCTAAAGACATAAACAGAGTCTTATAATCTGATGTTGGGAGTGAGGACTGTCATGGCCTCATAGAAGGGCAATCTGACAGTGATTGGCTAAGCCTTCATTCTCTTCCCACCAATAAACAGGTCCTAAGCACACACCTGGAGGTCCTATGCGCGTAAACTCTGTGGCAGCTAAAAGCTTAAAACAACTGAAATGTTCACCAGCAAGTGAATAGATTGAAAACACATGGTAAGTGTCCTGAAGGGGGCGCAGCAGCAGTTACAGAGACACGATGGACTTGTTTTGTGTCCGTGTAGAGAAGTCTTTAAACACAAAGTTGCTTTTCCAAAGTAAGCTTCAGGCCTGGTTGTGGTATCACACCCCGTCTCATGCCTTTAACTTGGGAGGCAGAAGCAGGAAGATCTCTGTGAGTTTGAGGCCAGCCTGGTCTACAGAGATAGCTCCAGGAAGCCAAGGCTATACAGAGAAACCCTGTCTCAAAAACAAAAACAACGCCCCCCCCCCCAAAAAAAAAAATGACAAAGAAAACAAAACAAAAAAGCAAGCTTCATTCAGATGGGTAATGGAGCGTGCTGTTCCCACGGGCTTCCAGGTGCACATACAAAGATTGCTTTACGGGTCACCTGGCTACGAGAACACCTACTTCAGCTTAGTTGCCACCACTAGGGCAAAGAGCAGAGCCACCTCCATAGGCACTGGGACGGACACCTCAGCTCTGCCCAATATTTCATCCCAACAAAGCAAATTAAAGAGGTCCAAAGCAAATACTGCTTCCAATGCGTTAACTATGAATCATGGGTAATTAGCTTGTGGCGAAGTCATCCTTGCCTCCTTGCCTGTGTTTAGACAATTTCCAACATTCATAAACGTTCTGTGTGTCCAAATGCCGTATCCATGTGCTAAAGATGAACCACCCACGCTAATATGTGATCGCTCGGCATAGTAAACGAGCTTACCTGTGGTTGCTCTGAGCTGCGGCTAACAGGCAGTGTTTGGCACTTACATGGGAGGTGTCTACATAGGTGTGCATGCTGAGATACCAGAGGGACATTTTTGGCTGCAGAAAGAAGGGATAGCATAGACGCTTCTCCGTTCTTTCATGGATCACATTTGTCTCCCCGCCCCCCCCAGCTCCCCGCCACCAAGCTGTACCAAAGGAGCCAGTTAGAGAAGGAACACACGTTTCACAGCAAGGAATTTTAACTCAAACAGGATAGCCTCACTCCCAAGAAACCCTCATTTTTCAGCCTGTAGAAACCGTCTAGAGAAATACCATCAGGACGGGTCTGGAAATCTTAATACCTCCTTCGGAAAGGAAGTAGGTGTAAAAGCAACCGGGTACAATAGAGATGAAGGTAGAGACCCTGAGACACAACAGATTCGGTTTTTCTATCCCCCCACCCAAAACCCCTTTCTGAAGTATGCAGTGCAATGTTTACCTCCAAAGGCAGGCGGAGATCAGATGTGTGAAGTCCAGAAGGCTTGTGGGAGCGTGATATTATGAACGCCCTCCTTGGCTCGTGAACATTTTGACCCGTTAAGTTTGCTGCATTTCTTAAGTGCCGTGTTCAGGAGGTAGGTAGGACGCAGCACTGGAAGTGTACTGTTGGCAGAGTTGTGCAACCGTCTTGATCAGCAATTTCACAACGTGTTGTCATTTTGTGGTGGTGGTGTACCACTATCTGGCACCTTCCCCTTGCCCCAGGGCAGTCTCTAAGTTACTGTCTCTTTGGATGTGTGTGTGTGTGTGTGTGTGTGTGTGTGTGTGTGTGTACCTATGAGAACTGACCTTTGTCCCCTGGCATAGTGTCAGTTGGCAGCATATAGTATCTCTTCTTGCCAAATACCATTCCTTACACGTTCAGACCACATCATTTACGGTGACTTTTTACAGGACAAATATATACACTGAGTGATAGGGGAGTGTTTCGGAGTTCTCTGTCTACTCTATCTTCACAGGGGATGGTTTGGCGGGTGGGAGACCCATCAGAAGCAGGCCATCTCAAAGAACCCACAAAGTGAGCATCATATCAGACAGAGAGCTTCTTGCTGCTCCTCGCTGCTGTAAGTACCTGCAGGCCACACCAGGTACCGCCGCCATCCAGGGGCTGAGCCTCCTCTGACGGTCAGCAACTCCCAAGGCAACAGCTGCATTGTTCTGGGGAAGAGCACACTCACGTTTATTCACGCTCTTTCCACAGAAGCCCCATGAAGCAGACTGGGAAGTATTAGACCAGCAAATCATGCTGGTATCTTTGTCATTACCTTCTCCATGGCAACGCAACAAAAATGGCTTCCTCCCAGGGCTCCATCATAACAGCGCTGGCTGGTGGGACGACTCGCCATCTCTAACCTTCTTTGAAGAGCTAGAGGACCTATGTCCTTGGAGTTGGTTAGCACTGTCTCCTGACCCTCCCTCCTTTCCTTTCACATGGGGAGAGATATTTCAGCAATTCCCAGCATTCCTTACCAGAGCCAGAAACTGCTGAGCCAGCACATTCCAATGTTCTGACTCGGATCACTTGTGATTCGAATTATTCCCCTATGGTTATTTAGATTCAAGAGGGTGAGCCAGAAAACAAGTAGGAAAGCCAGCCAGCCATTTGGCATGGATAGTTATAGTTGACTGAGTGTGACTTATAACCACAGTGATCTTAACAAGGACCTTAGGATCCAGAAGTGAGTGGTTCCAGATCATAGTGACAGGTAGTCCCCTAAGTCCTATACACAGAGACATTTAAGTATATGGGATCCTGTTTTCTCTAGAGTGGGTTTACAAATCCTGGTCACCATGGCTGTGACTTAGCCAACATTCTATGCCCTGAAAGGAATTCTGATGGGCTGACAATCACTCCTGTCCTCAAAGCTGGGAAACTGGTGGTGGCATCAAGGAGCCAAAGTAACCTGTGCGCACAGAACATGTCCAAGTGGCAATCTGTTTGCGATCCGTTTAGGGCATAAAGAAGTTCTTTGCCAAATAGTTTTCCTCAGCCAGGGCCACCATGCAAGACGGTTCTTTCCAGCTGAGAGACACGCACAAGGCAGAGCCTCTCACAGGTGACACAAGGCCTGGGCGCAGGCGTAGGAAGCATCTACTCTAGTGTCTGCAACGTACACAATGCCCAGTGACTGCTGTGGCTGTGGTCATTGTGTAGCACTATTCTTCCTGGGTCCCCCTGGAAGATTGAGAGCCTCCCAGGCACACCCTAATCTAGTGCACTAATGGGGGAGGAGTCACTTTCTTGCCGAAAGGGAGGATCCAGTGGCCTATGTATCTGTAGGAGCATCTGCACGCAGTTCTTCCTAGGTGTCCTGCTCTCTCCCTGGCTCATAGATGTTCTATACAAAGAAGTACAAAGTCTTTATTTTAATGGAATGAATGAGTGTTAGTTTGGCTTAGGGTTTCTTTGTAGCTGAGTTGGGGATCAAACCCAAGGCGCCATACATGCCAGCAGGCAGGGTTAGGATAAGTTTAATTTTGTCCTTCAATTCCAGGAGGATGTGAGGAGCAGGAAATCCTCTGTCTGTAGAAAGAGAGAGGGCTCTGAAGCAGTCTGGGGGCATAAAAACAAGTATTACCAACATGCTGTTGGACACCTCTGTCACCATGGCGTGGTCTAGAAAGATGACTCAACAATTAAGAGTACTTCCTGCTCTTGCCAAGGACCCAGGTTCAAGTCTTAGCACCTACATACAATTCACTACTATATCTCCAGTTTCTGAGGATCTAATGCCCTCTTCTGGCCTGTCTGGGCATTTGCATACTTGTGGTAAACATGAATGCATACAGGCACGTGCACACGTGAGTGCGAGCACACACACACACAAGAAAATAAATCTTAAAGAATTATGGTATCCAGGAATAGTACTGCATGTCTATAGTCATAGCATTTGGGAGGCAGAGGCCAAGATGCTTTTGAGTTCGAGGCCAGCCTGGACTACATTATAATGAATCTCTTCCTCAACTACATGACTCACCCCCATAAAGCTTCACAGCTAATGAGCCCAGGCACACAGAAGCATGTGATCGTGTCCAGGGATGTCCAGGGCTCCAAGACTGCCTGGATCCTTTCCGTTTCAAACTCAGCCTACATCTGCGTCTTTACATTTGGCTAAGCCATATCACCGTTTGGGATCCGAGTTACTAAACCTGAGATTGAAGGGTGCTGCTTTTGCCGGCTGTCTGTGACAGTTCTACCCTGTGTGCTGACTTTCCATCCAGGACAGATTCACTGCAGAGTGGCTCCAGAATTCCTTGTATTTATTGTACACGCACAGCTTCCTCGTAGCTGCCCAAGGGCTCTGCTAACCAAGAAGACACAAGATAGCAAAGACTCTAAGTGCAGCTCGATGGCAGATTCTCAGATCCTGATGTCTACAGAGAAGTCTAGGCTCCTTGGTTCTCTTCAGAGTTATCCAGGATAGTGGAAACATTTACGGGGAAAAGAAGTTTCTGGAAAGAAGTAATCCTGGTCTGTGTAATGTCAACAATTCTGGGTCTCTGTAGGAAGCCTGGTTTTATCCTGTGTGTGCAAATTCTAACTAATGTTCAGGGCTGAAGTTCAGGCAGTAACCCTCTTGGAGTCCTTCCTTACCTCCACTAGCCATGTGTACTGAGAATGCCTATGGCCCTTTTGGCACGCATACTCCACAAGTGTATCTACATACAGCTCCTGTTACAGGATGTTGCTCTCTTGCTGGGTGACTCATGCCTCATACATGGGAAGTAAAACATTTTTTAAATAAAAGAATAGATGAATGAATGTTACTTTGCCTTAGTGTGTGTTTATGGCAGTTGCGGGGCTGAAACCAGGGTCCTGTGCACGCTAGGCTGGCATGGTTTAGGGTGAATTTCATTGCATGAAATTTCCCTCCCGCAACATTTAAAAGCAGTAAGATCCCTACAACAGTTTCTGCGAGTCAGCCAAGCCAGGTCTACACTGCAGATTCTACATTCCAAGATGCAATTGGTCTCTTTGGCTAAAATGATTTACCAATTTAGAACATGCTGCAAATGTTGAAAAAGATTAAAAAAAAAGATAAGCCAAACTACATATACTTGTTTAGGTTTAAATGCAAAACCAAAAGGTGAGCAGCAAATGAGTTCTGGGGAGAGGGTAGGAGTTTGGGGGTTCAGACCACACTTATCTTATAACGTAAAGCACTCTCATATATTGTAAAATATCTTTTCCAAAGCATATGTGACTTTTATCACTTAAGTAATGTTTGAAAGTGGGCTTTCAGGTTAAAATGCAAGCTCACTTATTTAATTGTGCACTGTAACGCCAATGTAACTTCAAGATTAAGTGACCTTCTCAAGAAGTGATTGCCACGTCAGAAAAGAGGGCATTATGCAACAGTGAAGGAGAGAGAGCGGGGCTGTGATCAAGTCTGATTCTCCTTCCTCATCATGAATCTGCCAGTGACGCATTAAGTGCATGGCCTGGACCAGCCCAGGTCCTACCGTGAGACTGTTCACATCACAAGGGCTGCATGTTCTTCATACATGACACGCTCCGTGAGGTGCATCAATACTGATCAGTATGAAATGTGCAGGCGTCCTCCTAATTTCCATTCACCTCAACGGGCTGTAGGGGAGAAACTGGTTTCTTATACTTAGCATCTTTCTCCCATTTGCACTGGTTAAAAATCAAACCGGATGACAGTGTGACGCTAAAATTTTATTCCACCTTATGTTTTCTGTGGCATCTCAGGAACGCCCAGACAGCTAAGTACTGTCTTTAGCCAAAACCAATGCTTCAGTTTTTTTTTTTTTCTTTAACTTATGTAGTGTAATGATTCACTTTTATAACACTTGAAAGAATCGATGTCTTATATGGACTGCCTTGGATGGATAGGAAAAATAAAAAAAATCCCTTATTTCTACAGATCTTTCTCTAAGCAAGAGTGTTCACGCTCTCGGACTCCACCAAGAGCACCTGGGCCTGTCTTCCAGGACTTTGCTTTGACAGCTCTTTGGAAGGACGGCATCAACTTGAGCTGCCTATAGTAGCCTCTTGCCTGCTCTCCAGCGGCAAAAGCCTTTCAGCCTGTCGAGCGAGCTATGAATTTATTTCGTCTCAGAAAACACCGAGCAGAGCCGGATGTCAGGCCAGCTTCAAATCCTGGGGCTCAAGTGGACCTTCAAAGTCGGCTAGGCGATAACCTTCTGTCCCTCGGAGTCCCTCTGTAGAGCCCCCTCTCTGTTCTCACACAGGCCGAGTGACTGGAGCTCAGCTAAAGTCCCGGATGCTTCCCCAATCTCCACAGCTAGCCCATCTCTCACAGCTCCCCCCCCCTCAGCTGCCTGCCCAGTGCTTGGCACACATTTCATGTGGGTCTTTGTCATCTCTCAACCCAATCATCAGACTCCCAAGGCTGGCCCTTTCCTGCCATCTGCTCTCAGAGCACCTTGTATCATACACTAAAATATCGATTAACTATGCAACTGTCTCTTTCCTCCTAAAAGGAGCTCATGGCCCTGCTTGGGGTGAATTTGTAAGTCATTTATTCACTTAGGATTTGTTGTCTATTAAGTTTCCAGTCACCGTAGTTCATTCCGGGAAGGGGTGGGTGTTGAAGTGTATGGCAGACATATGAAGGCTGTGTCCACAATTGTTTTTGTGATGTGTCTGTGGTGAGGATGGATATCGCACCAACTCAAGGCTTTATGAGTATTTGCGAGTATGCGGATATGTGTTGGATGGAGCGTGTGTGGGCACATGGCTCTGTGTTCGTGGATCTTGCTCCTGGACATAAAGCCCCACCTTTGTTTTCATTCTAACCAGCCTGCTCTCCGGTGTTTACATGCTACCTGAACTTAGCCAGAGATCTCTGAGCATTTCAAATACCAGAAACAAAATTATATTTTTCTTTCTTTCTTTCCCTTCCTCTTTCCCTCCCTCCCTCTCTCCCTTTCTTTTTCTCCTCCTCCTTTTCTTTTTTTCATTTTTTGGGTTTTGGTGACAAGGTTCTCTATTATGTAGTCTTGGCTGTCCTGGAACTCCCTCTGTAGACCAGGGTGGCCTTGAACTTAGAAATCCACCTGGCTCTGCCTCCCAAGGGCTGGAATAAAAGCTTGAACCACTACTGCTTGGCATATTTTTTTTTTTATAAATTATAAGTTTCTATTCTTAGCAACCTGAGCATTAAATATTAAAAACAAGTCAGTTTGTGTGTGTGCGCATGCGTGTATGTTCGTGGTATGTGCGTGTATGTGTGTGTGTATGAGTGTGCGTGTGTGTGTGTGTGTGTGTGTGTGTGCATGTGTGAGTGTGCGTGTGTGTGTTTCTTAGCCCAGGCAGAAGACCTATCATTTAATCCTCAAATCTCAGGAGCCTGTCTTGTGTACGGGTGTACACACAAACTCTGCCTGGTAGACTGCTTTCCTTAAGCCTAGCTTTCTCTACTCTGCTCTTTCTTTTGACTCCTAGAAACACACTCTGCTGAGGGGTTAGGGTTGGGTTACTTGAAGCAAATGTCAAGCAATGAAGTGAGTGTGAGGTGTGTGTTCTTTTGCCCATACTGTGTGCTGTTGTTGCCAATTTCTAGGAGGCAGAAAGTTCTGGAGGAAATGATGGAATCGGTAGATACTGAGGTGAGCTCCAAACTATTAATGCCACCAGAGTCAGACGACTTCGGGAGGTCAGACTTGGGACAGAAGAGAACATGCCTTTTGGTTTTGTTTTTATTTCTTTGTCTGTCTGTCCCTGTGTATGCCACGTGAAGACAGTTGCCAACTGAGGTCAGAAGATCTTCTGCTGCTGGAGTACACAAATGGTTGTGAGCCACCATGTGGGTGCTGGGAACTGAACGCAGGACCTCTGGAGGAGCAGCCAGTGCTTGCCGTTCATTGGCAGGGCAGCTCAGAGAAGGGCTAGACTATAGCCACGCCTCAGAAATGGCAGCAGATGCCTACAGCGGTAGAGAGCAAAGCCACCTGTAAACATGCACTTTCTAACTCTGCTTACTTAGGCTCACTACATTCTCTCCTAATGACGCAAACTTGAAAATGGCTCTGAAAGTCCTAGAAACCTGGTCAAAATAGTTATCCAGATTGTCTTTTCAAGGACACCGTATGAGACGAGGGAAAGCAAAGCAGGTCGCCTAAGGTCAGCGCCACTGCGCAGCTGCACATCAGCGCCACTGCGCAGCCGCACATCAGCGCCACTGCGCAGTCGCACATCATACAGCTGCGGATGCAGTGAAACCAGAGGAAGACACACCTATCTCTTGTCTGCAACTACTAGAGTCACCACATCAAACCCTGAAGGACCTCAAGACATTTCACACTCACATCAACTGTCCACGCTCACACCCTCTCTGCCTGTCACCCGAGGGCACCCCAAGGGACCAGACGAACAGATTCAGATGGCTTAATGCATGAGGTCTGGATCCCCAAGCCCGTAGCATTTGTTTTTACTTTATTTTCTAGAAGAAACCACAGGGAAGAGTTTCAGCCTGGTACTTCCTCTTTCTGCCCCGACATTAGATCCCACCAGGGTGCTGAGGTCGGATGAGGTCAGATGAGGTCAGAGCTTGTGTACAAGGAACCTACGGTGCCAGGTTCCAGAAACTGGCTTCAACCATACACGCTGAGGGCAGAGAGCTCAGTGAGTGACCAGAGAGCATCCAGCCAGACCCAACTGGGTGAGAAGACCGGCCTGTACCCTCAGGGGTTCAGGAACTTGTGTTCCAGCCCAGTATTCTGGGGATTTGCAAAGCAGCAGGAGACGGCAGAGAGCAAGTTTCTTCACCGTGGGGGGAGGGGGGCACATGTGTATTTTGTCCTGAAATCTGCCGAGTAAGACATGGTAGTGCGCTTGCGGTTCCCATCAGCCAGGAAAGGACGGCCTGGGAGACAAGGAGAGAAGAGGGAATCCCCACATTAGGAAGGAATGTAAATCGGAGTCACAAAGTTTACTAACTGTATCAACAGCTGCTGCTACGATTGGTGGGTGACAAGTGACATATTCAAAAGTGTCCAAGAAGTCAAGTCACAGAAACAAGGGGGGAAACCCCCAGAGACAGTATGAAGCAAATAAAAGAAATAAATTCCAACTCACCCCGGACATACTTGGCTTTTTGTATGTTTCTTCAGTCCTTAGGGACATGTCCCTTTCACATTGTCCTTTCTTTGAGGATAAACTATACAGTCATCCTTGCTCTCAAAAATCCCACAAAATAGAGGGAACTGAGAGGCAGAACTGCTCCAGCCAGGCTGCATTTACACAACCTTTCCCAGGGGCTAACTGTCTCCCAGCAGCTCTGCCCTAGGGCCAGGTGTAAACAGACAACCATCCCTTATCCCTAAGATGGCTAAGAGCAGGGGGAGACTGAGCCTGGACCCTCTGAGTGGCATTAGCAGTGAGTCACCCAGGTGCCCTGTGGCAGGAGGAATGTGTCCAACAGAATCTGCGCTGCTCCCAGATAGATTCCTCTAGTCGCTCAGCTTCGGTTTCTAGGAAAAGGTGGGTATCCACCCCGCAGTGTCAGTGCGCTGCTGTCATTAAAAGCACACCGTGGGGACTCGGAGATGGGAACTGTCACTACAACAGTGACGCGCACCCCAGAAGAATAAAAGCAACCCCACTGAAAATGTGGAGACTGTCATGTTTTAGCCAATACCCACAGCACGCAGCTTGAATTAAACTTCAAGAAACAGGAAGCGGTAAGTGGGCCATGTAGGCCAATAGATACAGCATAGGCTGGGACAGCCACAGGTTCGCCATGACACCTGAGCATATACCAGTTATAGAACTGTATGCAAAGTCGGGTTGGTGATACATGTCTGTAATCCTAGTACTTGGGAGGCTGAGGCAGGAGGATTTCTTTGCCTTCAAGTCTACTGCGTTACACTGTGAGTTTCAGGCCAGCCAATGCTCCAGAATGAGACTATCTAAAAAGCAAAGCCAAACAAATAAATAAAACACAAAAACAAATCAAAACCAAAAATAAAACTGATGAATAAATTAAAGGAAAACGTTTGAAGGGAGTTGAATCTTTTCTTCTGTGTAGACAATTTTTGTTTGTTTTTAAGAGTCATTGCCAACTAAGTCCATATAAGCAGGCCCGATTCTCTGGAACCTGTAATGCCCAGGTCTGACTCGGGAGATTCCACGTTACGATTTGCAGGTGTTGGTGGATGCCTGTTGCAGCAGGAACATGTGAGCTCAGCAGAACTTGCGGGTTTGGTCCCTGCCCTGTTTAATAAGAACAGGCTGTGGTTTGGAGGAAATCTGTCAGAACTAGGAGATGACATTCCCAACCTCAGGGGGAAATCTCCCAAAGCTAATGTGGCTGTGAGGCAATCAGCTGCTAAGGGGCCACATGCCCCCAGTCCCAGCCCTTCGGAAGGCTGAGTCTTTGAGGTCAGCCTGGGCCACATAGTATGTAGTAAACAATTTCAGAAAGAAAGAAGGGGGGAAAAGTTGGGGGAAAGGGATGGGGGGAGGGGGAAGAGAAGGGAGAGGACACAAAGGTCAGAGAAGATACAAAAGGAAGTGAGTCCAGCCGGCTGCATTCCCCACGGTGTTGTGAGCTCACAAACCTGACACTTCCTGAAACAAAATTGTCCACCAAGACTGGCCACAAGGGGGCATGAGAGCCATCATCTTGGCTTCTCCCACCCCCACCCCCACCCCCACCCCCATTCTCTCCAACAACAAACATGGGGGGGGGGAGCCAGAGGGCAGAGGCACTACTGGATGAGTTCTTGTGGCTCACGGCCACCAAAGCAGTGACTCATGCAGTTCATCCTTGGGTGTTTCAAAACCGAGAGCCGGCCCAAAGGTTTCCCTCGCTTTCTAAGCACATTCCGGCTCTGCCTAGGGCACAGTTACTGAATTATTACACAGGGGGAGGGGGGGAACAAACACCGTTTTCAATAAATTAACATCTTAAGCTGACACTAGCAGAGCGAACCCTGAAGAAGTCTGTGGTAGGAACGGAGTGCATGTCCTTCTTCAGGGGGTGCCCTTGGCATGAATGGTGGGCGTTGCTGGCTCTCCACCTCTACCCTCTCAGGTGAGAGCCAAGCCTCAGAAACAGGGCTGCGGGCTGGCTTGTGGACTGGTGTACAGCTCACCAGCAGAGAGCCTTCCTATCAGCAGCTCATGAGACCACATAGTAGAAACCCCCGAGACCACACCAGGACTCAGATCTCTAGGTACCATGGCAGAGGTAAGGCAGGCTCATCTTAAATCACAATAGATTTCCAACTGTCCCCTGACCCAGCAGGAGAATCAGGTTGGTATTTCAAGTTCAGTTACGTCCCGACTTTGTCGAAAGATGTTTGGAGAAAATTATTATTTAATTTATGAACTTGGAGTGGTATATGAATTTCAAAGTCTTACTATTTCTGTTCAACTTTTGGATGAGACACTACTTCAAAGATGTTCACAGCTCACGGCCCCTCTAGGAGGATCCTTCCCTCTGCCTCTCTCATCTGTAGTACATGGAACTGGGTTGGGCCGATGCAGTGCATTCATTCAAAAACAATGGAAAATAAACACTTTAAACATTTGAACTGACAACATACATTCAAACTTGTAACATTTATCTGAAAACAAACACCTGTGTGAACACTCATTTGGCAGTAACCTGTGGCCAAGGGCTTCAAGGCCTCTCTGCTTTTGAGCTCCGCACTGTCTCCTAGACAAAAGACCACGTGTGATCATCAATGTTAGTATCTTTGTGGCAGAGCAAACCTTAGTGACACTGATAAAATGACTCGGATTCACAGTTGCTGGCCTTTCTTGTCACTGCCATTTCTTGCCCCACACCACATTGTTTTCTTGCTCAGAACTCAACAGTTTTGTTAGCAATTTTTTTTTCTGACTCCATCTTCACATTCATCTTGGTTTTCGTAGGAACATTTCTCACACTCGTTTTCTTATGTACGGTTAAGTCACAGTGATGGGATTTTAGCAAGAGCAGTAAACACGGGGGACTTCGGTCAAACACCCAACCAGAACGATGGGTGGGACCCTGCAGGCTTGTGAGGAGCCCTCAAGTGCTTCAGGAGGACTGGGGTGCACAGTGAGTATACAGCAGCAGCTGGCAGCTCAAGACAGTAGCGGCTCCCCTGTGGTGGAAAGGCCCCCAAAGATGCATACTCAGCATTTGTAAAACAGCAAAACTCAAACCTACTAACTACAATTTAGATGCACCTGTTAGGGAAAAACAAAATAAGCATGCGCTGGAATGGTGGCGCCTGCCTGTAAGGCTAGCAGTTGAGAGACAGAGGTGAGATGGGGGATGGGGGGTTGGGAGTTCAAGGCCTGCTTCAGTTATCTACTGAGTAGGGGGGGCTGCCTGTGCTACTTGAGACCATGTGTCAAGACAAGAACAGAGGAATAGAGAAGGGAAGAGAGGAGATGGAGGGGCAGGGAAGGGGGAACAGAGGGGAGGGAAGTGAAAAGGAAATGGAGCAGAGGGAAAGGGGAAAAGGGAGGAGAACAGAGGGCTGGTGGGGAGGGTAAAGGGAGGGGGTGGGAGGGCAGGACAGGGGACAGGAGGAGATGGGAGAGGAGAGGTGAGGTGAGGTGAGGTGATACAAGGAGGAAGGAAGGGCTTCCTCCGATCTCTTGACCAAAGTCAGCATGAAGTCTCTGTAAGGCGGCCCAAGCACTGTGCTTGTGTTCCAAGCAGCCAAGTTAACCTGGGGCCAAAAATCTACTCCAAGTAACGAGGAAAGGAGAGTGACATCATTTGAGAGAAAGAAGTTAGAAGGAAGCATGGGTGTGTATCCTTCTGACCTTCCGGCAGCAGGCAATGCGATTTTAACACAACAGGTAAAAGCCACAAAGGGAAACGAGCAATTCCACTACATTGGTTGGGAACTTTTGCTCATCAAAAAAATACATCCTCAGGCTGGAGATATGGCTCAGTGGTTAGGAGCACTGACTGCTCTTCCAGAGGTCCTGAGTTCAAATACCAGTAACCACATGGTGACTCACAACCATCTGTCATGGGACCTGAGGCCCTCTTCTGGTGTGTCTGAAGACAGTACAGTGAACTTATATACAACAAATAAATAAAACATTAAAAAATGCATTCTCTAGAAGTGAAAAGGTAAGTCAGTTCAGACCCGGAATCTGTGGAGGTTTCTTGTGAATCAATAGGAAAAAGACAGACAATCGCACGGAACAATGGCTGAGACATCCGAGCAGGCGCCATCCAGATGAAAATCCACCATGCATAAGAGCTACACAAGAGGAATGCAAAGCTGCCAGGGAGGCAGAGACTAAGGCCTGGTGGAGTCCTGGATGAGTCTTGCAGATCCAATAGTGTTGGTAAACATACTCTCTCAGTACTTAGGAAGCTACGGCAGGAGAATGACAACTACTAGCTAGCCTGGGCTACATAATAAACTTTAGCTAGCCTGGGCTACATAATAAACTTTAGGCCAATGGAGACTCAAAATTTTAAAAGAATAATAAAAATCATAGTAGAAAATATTCAAACAATCAAAACCCAGCATGCTACACACACACACACACACACACACACACACACACACACACTGAAAGATCTGAAAAGAGGGACTCAGATACTGTATACCACAATACTCAAAACAGCATTAATCTCAGTAATCGAAAGGAAGAAGACAACACAAATGTCCATCAATGGATACACAAGATGTGGTCCGTACACGGTGGAATATTACTCAGCCTTAAAAAATAGGAAATGGCAAAACATGTTACAACACAGAAGAGACCTATGAATGCCACACAAAGGGACCGACCAAATTACAACCAAAAAAGCACCAGGGCTGCACCTGTCCTGATCAAATCCACGTGAGCAGTGTAGATGTCGGCTTCTGGGGTGGAGGATGGGAAAAGGGGTGAGTGGAGTGTCTGGAGGCTGTGGTGCTTCTGTTTGGGAAGAGGAAGCACTCAGGATGGATGGTAGGGAAAACTGTTCCCAAAGGGGATTATTTCAACATTAGTCTCAAATGGTTTAAGTGGCAAATTCAATGTTACATATATTTTACAAAATTATTTGTTTAAAAAAGTAAAGTACACACATCAGAGCAGCTAAAAACGGGAAAGAAATGGGCAACGCCCAGTCTGACAAGGGTGTGTGGCAACTGCTTGTCTCAGACAACAGGCGGTGGGAGCGATTTTGGAACACGGTATTTACCAAGGCTGTGCAGCTGTGGGCTTCGAGACTCAGGAGGCACACACTCAACAGCAGCATACACATTTGCACACCAGCACCACAAGCTACGATGCTCACTGGAACTGAAAACCACCATGTCCCCGCTGACGGTAGGAATGGATGGATTCCGTCTAACCACAGGCTACTTGACTGAAATGAAAAATGAGCAAAGCCTACGCAGCCCAGCCAGTATCAGAGGCATCGTGTTCAGTTAGAGAAGGAGGATGTGAAAGAGGGTGTCCCGCAGGAAAGTAAGGAAGTCAGGCAGGCGGGAGGGTGGCGGGCTGGGAGAGAGCATCCGCTGGAAAAGTCATGTATTGTTTCTCCAACTGAATTGTGAGCATCTTCACTCTGTGAGGACTTGGCGAGCTGCACACTTAGGGGCATTTCCCCCTCTATGCTACTGGACTAAACACTTAACAGAGTTGTCCAATGCAGCACTCCATACAATGAAACATTCACTATAGAACCTTCCAGACCCAGAGTGTGGGGGACTCACATGCCAATGGAACACTGGTGCAGAACAGAGCGTGCAGTTCCGAGCAGACTGCAAGGCACCAACAGGAAGCTTTGTACAGGGGCCACGTGTAGGGTAGCCAGCGGATGCTACCGGAAGGTGTTTCAGCGCATCTGCCTCATCGAATCCACCCTGGCATCTAATCACATGAGAACGTTTCCGAATGTTCACTGCTCTCCAAGCTCCGTGCACTCAGGTGTTCCGCTGTGATTTAGTGCAGATCACAGCGCAGAGCCAGGTGTGTCATAAATATCAAAGCCATTTGCTTGATTAAAGTACATCATGATGCTAAAGCCATGTGACGGTAAGAACAGTTGAGGGGATTACAAAACAATAGAAACCCAAACTAGCACGTGCGGTGGTGTGTGCCTGTGAGAAAATGCATTACTTGAGCCCAGGAGTTAGAGGCCAGCCTGGACAACATCTTAGAGCCCATCTAAAGGAAATAAGGGCCAAGCAATCAGAACGGGGGCCATGTGGATGCACCTGAGCATAGATCTCAAGCTGGAGGGATGGCTTGGTGTAGGGTTCATGTTGCTTTTTCACAAGACAAGTTTGGCTCCCAGCATCTATGTTAGGTCACTCATAACTACTTGTAACCCTAGCTTTGGAAATCCAACTCCTGCTTCTGGCCACACACACACACATACACACACATACCTACACACACATACACACATATACACACATACCTACACACACATACACATACATATACACACACATATACACACCTACACACACATATACACACATACCTACACACACATACAAACACATATATACACATACACACACATACACACAAACACATACACATACATACACACATCTACACACATCTACACACATCTACACACATACCTACACACACATACACACATATACACACACATACACACACATACACACACATATACACACATACCTACACACACATACACACACATATACATAAACACATACATACACATACACACAAACACATACACATACATACACATACCTACACACACACAGATACACACACATACAAACATATACACACATACATACACACACATACACACACGTACACACTTGACATCGTATCCTGCTGCCTTTAGTTTCCATGGGTCCTCGCTTTTTCTTCTGGGCTATCATACAGCATAATAATCGGGTGACGGATACGCTGAATTGGGAGTGTCACCTGTCTGTCAAAGGGTACTGACAGACTTTGCTCGTGGTGTGTTTTCCAGGAATGACAGCATGTTTCATTTGTCCACCGGCTTACTGAACGGCTCAGAAATGCAACAGCAAAGTGTCTGGAACCATCCTGGCCTAGATACTCGGCTGGTCATCTAAGAACACAATGCACTAAAGCCAGGCCACAGCCTCGGGGCGTGCGTGTTCCATGAAAACGCATAGTTAAATGCAAGTGATATATGATAAAATTCTACCAGGAAGACCCGCGCATGTGGGAGGCACAGGGAAGAGGCACAGAGACACGGTCTAGAAGACAGTGCCCCACGCAATTCTCAGAAAACCGGGGTTGTCGACCTCCAGAGTAAACAGGAGCCCCCAAGAATATGAGTGTTCTTAGCGTCAGGCTTTCGAAGCAGTCAGAGCGGGGCCTTTATTTAGCATCTTACCACAAAGCCGCCCACCCACCTAAACACTCTCCTGTCTTCTGAGAAGGTGCAGCAGCCCCCAGTATCCATTCCTAATCTTGCTCTCTGATGCCCAAACTTGGTCCCCCGGGGAGGGACTAAGTAGAAACTGAACCTGGTCACAAAGCCAAAAAAAAAAAAAAAAAAAAAAAAAAAAAAAAATGGAGAGTACACACAGAGTAAAATTATTTATATGTGGGCATCTTTACTGGGGGGATGTGTTCCTCTACCGTGTCTTAGTGTCGTAGACTCAGACTAAGGCACAACTCATTTTTCCGCTTCTCTAGTCCAATTAACTGTATATTTTTAGCACGTGTTATATAAGGCTCATGTGCCCAAATTCACTGGCTTGGGGCCTTTTCTTCCTTCTCATTTCACTGGTGGACTGACCTGCGTGGTGGGCTGACAAGCGGATCATGGCAAGTCTGTAAATAGCCTGCCTGGGGAGGGGTGGATGGAAAGAGCCCTGGAGATGAAGGAAGGGCTTGTGTTTGGTGTGCCAGGGCTAAATCTATCCCTTCTAAAAGGGGAAAGCAAAGAGAACGTACAATTCCAAACTGAGCCGTAGAGTGTTAGGAAAAGCTGCTCTGTCTACAGAGAGCACCGGGAAGCTCAGTACGGAGACCAACCGGAGGCCAACCGGAGACCAGTGCTGCTCAGCTCAGCGCTGCTGGAGGAGCCCCCAGGTGGCTTCCGTGGTGGCCAGGGACTCTGTCAGCTGAAGAGAGTTTAACACTGATACAGCAGCCATTCTGTAGAAAGTTCTGTCTTCACTTCCATATCCTGGATGCTGGAAAGGCTGAACAGGGGAGCATGGGCGGTGAACCCCAGACAAACTTAGCATTCTGTTTCAGTGTGAAGCACCAACATCATGTCCAGGACCAGACCACTCACCCTGCATTCCATTTGCAGAGCTATCATAATTTGGCCAGGTCTTTCTAGAACTGGGGTTCTCAACCTGTGGGCCACGACCCACCTGGACAACCTCTGTCTTCTAAAGTGTTTACACTATGAATCATAACAGCAGAAAGATTACAGTTGTGAAGTAGCAATGTAATAACTTTATGGTTGGGGTCGCCACACCATGAGGAGCTGCACTAAAGGGCTGCTGTCTTAGGAAGGGTGAGGACCACTGCTCTACAGCCTGTTACTGAGAGAACAGAGCCTAGAAAGGCTTTTCCGGATGGAGGAGAGGGCCTTCGAAGTCAAGGAATTAATGGCTAGGGTGCTACCATACAGCCCTGCAAATGACATTCTGAAGCCACACAGCCTTCCCTGAGTTCTAGGCACATCAAAAGCAAGCCGGAGTACCCTGGGGCTCATCAATCCGCACAGCCCAGGCAGGCCACACCTCTCTGTCCTGCTAGTGAAGGTGACACAGTGGCCAGCAGCTAGCTCAGAAGGCATGCACCTGTGTAAGATCATGTGAAGTCATTCTATATCTAATGGGAAAGCTAAATGGCACCTGTGTCCCACATCCATCAGGAGGTGGTAATTACGGGCTTCCCTACTTAATGAGATGACGGCCGTTCTCATCTATTGCAGGAAGGACTAGCTCTCTCCAAGAGACTGCCTCCCTGCTGACATACCTTCTCCAGCACCCTTTCCCCGGATCTGAAGAGAATGGCAGGTGGCCCACCCTTGGGCGCTGCCTGTGAGCTTGAGGTCCAGGTTCTGCCTCAGGTGCTAGAAACCGTCCCAGCTGTTCTCGTCAGACACACGGGGACTTTCATCTCTGCTGTGCAAACCTTGAGGGAAGGTGTTCTTCCACGTATGCGGTAGTTTTTAGAGCAGGGGCACTAACGCCTGCTTCCCAGGGGGGCAGTGAGGATTCAACCTGGTGATGTCCATGGAAGTAATTAGCACCGTCTGGCCCAAAAGGCAATGTATAAGAATATGTGTGTGTGTGTGTGTGTGTGTGTGTGTGTGTGTGTGTGTGTGTGCATTTGCATGTGTGTGTATGTGTGTTGTTTGTGCTGTGTGTGTGTATAAATGTGGTGTGTGTGTGTGATGTTTGTGCTGTGTGAATGTGTAGTGTATGTGTATGTGTGTATATGAATGTGGGGGGGAGTGAATGTGGTATGTGTGTGTGGTGTTTCTGCTGTGTGTGTAAATGTATGGTGTGTGTGTGAATGTATGGTGTGTGTGTATATGAATATGTGGGAGGTGTGAATGTGTGGGCTGTGTGTGTATGTGTGGGCTGTGTGTGTATGTGTGGTGTATGGTATGTGTGTGTGTGTATGTGAATGTGGTGTGTATGTGTGTGTGAATGTGCGTGTGTATGTGAATGACTATCGGCCTTGTTAATATTTCAATGTGAAATGTTCCTCTACAAATTTGTGTTTTTTCAAATATGATTCCCAGTTATTTACTATTTTGGGAGATTGCAGAACCTCAAGGAGGCCGACCTGGCTAGTGGAGGTGGGTCACTGAGCTCTGGCCTTTGAGGATCATAGCTAGGCCCTGCTCCTGGTCCCAACTCTTTACTCCCTGTGTTGGTTACCACAGGAGAAGGTCCCCCACAGGCTTCTGTCATGCCATGCCAGCCCTGCCAAGATGACCTGACTCTTCAGGTGCTCGTCCAGTGTCTTGTTAGAAGAGTGAAAGGGGTAACTGACAGTCCTCCCATTTTCTGAACTCCAACAGCAAAGAACCACGCAAGCTCACTAGCTCACAAATGGTCTTTTAGCTTCCTTTTGTCCAGCATGCTCGCCCTACAGTATAAACACCTTCCTTTTGTCCAGCATGCTTGCCCTGTAGTATAGTCACCTTCCTTTTGTCCAGCATGCTTGTCCTGCAGTATAGATGCTTTCCGCACTCATCTCTGTCCTGTGTTCTACATCTCAGCCCAAGCCTCCACACTCAGACTCTCCTTACGGAATCCCCTGGGCCCACAGAAACCCTTCTCAACCTGAACACGTCCAGCACCGCTCATGTAAGACAGTGACAAGAGACACGGACAGGGGTATAAAGGGGAAAAGGCTCTGATGTACAAGTCTTTCTAGATCTTAGCCTATCTTTCAACTAGAGACAAGATCAAATATGATTATCTATGAAAAAGGTATTACATTGTCAGCACTGTGTAAGCATAAATCTCTTCTTGTTTTTACTACTACCTCCAACATTACAAAGACCCCCATCACTACAAAGACCCCCATTACTACCCACTGTAGGAGGTTGGTCTGCCGCTGCATGCATTCAAATGCTAAATTCTGAACCTCAAGATCTGGTTCCTCCAAGACAAGCAGATCCCCATGTATACCAGGTTTTGTGCTATAAACCTTGTCCTTCAAGTTATCCATGATTGGACAATAAAGATGCCTACAGCCTATAGCAAGGCGGAAGAGAGGCAGAGCTGAAGGTTCCCAGGCTTGGGGTCTCAGGCAGAGACGAGGAAGGAGAAAGGAGAGAAAGGAAGGAGCCCCCACGGGGCAGGTGGGGATGAGCACACGGCCGTGAGTTCCTACCTGATGAAGTGGGGTACCCCCCGGAAGAACATGGCAAGTGACACCTCAGGGCTATTGGCAGGGAAGTAGACAAAACAGCAGAGAGGGCTGATATCTGCCCAGCTCTACTGCTTCAAGGCTTATTATAAATATAAAGGTTTTCTGTCTTCTGCTGAATGATCTAAGGAGTAGAGACCCCCAGTTAATATTTACTGCAACAACCGAATTCATTATAATTACAGTACCCACCACGACCACGGTCTTCACTCCAATGATTGCCACTGTCACCACCACCACATCTACAACACTACCTCCACCACTACTGTCATCACACAGACGGCCACCATGTGAGGTCCTTGCAGAGGCACCACTATCATTAGAACAAAGGACTCTTACAAGACGAGTGTGCACGTGTCTCGAAGGTTTGCCTACTTCTCTCTGTGTGTAATTAAAGTTCATCGTGGTCTTGATTGAATTGGGTAGTTATGTGCAGTGGCAGCCCTGAAATGCTGCAGATTCCTCCTTGCCTCCCTGACCCTATCATCCTGGCTTGGGCCCTAGAGGAAGGAAAATTCAAAATTAGCTAGCCAAGTTTCCATGCATATCATTACAAGCCCCAGCAGTCAGCTGCTGAGCAGCAGACAGAAAACTCATGCCTGCCAACCTTGTCATTTTTCAGAATTTTCGAGTTATTTATATCACACAAGCTTGTGAAATAGAAAGTCCCCAGTTTCCTTGTATATAAAAGAATCTGGCACAATACTTCTTTAGAAACTCCTAACCCAAATTGGGCAGGGATGGTGCACGCCTTCAATCCTAGCACTTGGGAGGCAGAGGCAGGCAGAACTCTGAGTTCAAGACCAGCATGGTCTACACAGCCACACAGAAAAACTTTGTCTTAAAAAGAAAAAAAAATATTAAAACCGAACAAACAAAAATCAAGAAAACCAAAGCAACCAATCAAACAACAACAACAACCAAAACCATCCCAAAGTGAACGGTACTAATACTCGTCCTGACTGTCTCCACAAAAGTTAGTTCTGTCCTCCCTCCCACCACTGAAGCTCTACCCTTACAGAATCCCTAACCTGGGTCCAGCAGAGGCTATCTCAGCCTCCTGCTGTTATGGCAAAACCTTAACCTCCTAGTCTAGTCCCACCCACAGCAGGGGAACCTGCTCAGGACTGACAGCTTGTGAAGGCCTTGAGGAGAGAGAAAGCTGATTCCAGGTGAGCTCAGTTTAAACCGTCCTTGCCAAGACAGAGAGCTCCCTGTGCTGGTTAATATCAGTTATCAACTTGACAGGCTCAATAGTCACCTAGGAGACGATCCTCAGAGCATGCCTACCAGGGACTGTCATGACTATGTCAACTGTGGAGGGAAGAGCCATCCCCAGGTGGGTTTGGGTCCTGGACTCATGAAAGGGAAACCGTGAGCTGTGCACCAACAATCAGTCTCTGCTTCCTGTCTGTGGGTACAAGGTGAGCAGCTGCCTCAGGCTCCTGCTGTCTGGGCTTCCCCACCCTGAACTGCCACCCTTTGAACTGTGACCCTTGAACTGTTAGCCAGAATAGTGCTTCTCCTTTAAGCTGTCAGGGCATTTTTATCACCAGGAAGAGGTTCCAGCTATACACACTGTCCCTTGGACTCACCGTTTAGCTGGGCAGACCTCAGTATACGGCATACGCTAGCTGGTAATGATTTGTGATATTTATGCCAGGTGCGCGAAAGGAGCAGGTGAGGCGTCAGGGAGATTGTTTACTTACAGAGCCCCTTAGAAAGGAAACCGCCAAAGCCCATAAATAAAAAACTTGACATCTTAAAACAGTCTTCTGCCTGGCTGCCCCAAATCATGTTCCAGATATTTCTCTCTACTTCAAGGGCTTAGTAACTTACTCTGGAAGCAACCTGGGTACCACTAACCCTGTAGCCCCTTTTGTCAACAGTGGCCTGACTTTACAGCATCCTTAGCTTTTATATGTCGCTTATCTAATCACCTTGGCTATTCAGCCATAGCTTCCATGAACCTCAGCTTGACACCCTGGTCCCTGTGGCTTGATAAGCCTGAGTCCCCTGAGATCCCACAGTTTCTGCACAGTCCAGCCTGCCTTTGGGAGCCCAGACATGCCCCCACCCGGCATGTTTCATCCAAGTTCCACGCACAGCCTCGAGTCTCCCATGAAATCATCCCTGTAGACCCCCCTGCTAACACTGGTGCAGATCGAAGCACTCAGTGACATAGAGCGTGGGGAGCAAGAGCAGCAGCTCCAGCATTTATTGAGAACATCCATTGTACTACACAACTTTTCACACACCTTGTACACGTACGTCTACTTAGTGATACTTCCCAACGAGCTGGTGGGATAGCAAGGAGGGTCATGATATTCTCTTGGGTGAGTGAGTAAGTATTGGACAATCCCAGTGTAGGAAAGTTGTCAAGCCTGGATCATCTGTCATAAAGTCTACATTTCCAATACCCTACTTCCACAGAACACAACATGGCATTTGGGATGGACCAGTGGGTCAGGGAAACCCTCTGCCTTATACCTTTTCGTACCCACAGCACATAGCTGGCCTGGTAAGTAAGCTGTAAAATCCGTACAAGGAGGTCTTTTTGTAACCACAACTACCCTAGTTTTCTCTCTCCAAATAAAAATATGTAACTCCCCCTTTAAAAAAAAAGAACAAGAAACAAATTATTTAGTAAGCAAGTGGCCAGGCTGGATATAAGCGGCCAATTCCACTACACATCCGCCACCTACAAAAGGTGCTTTGTTGTTCTTGTTTGTTCGCTAGCTTTCTGGTTCTAGTGTTTGTTTTTCTCTCGTGTTGGCTTTTGTTTGTTTGTTTGTTTGTTTGTATGTGTTGAGAGAAGGCCTTACGTGTTGCTCTGGCTTGCTTAGAGCTTGCTGTGTAGACCAGGCTGGTCTAAAGTTGTCAGATATCTGCCTGCCTCTGCCTCCAGAGTGCTGTGTAAAAAAGTTCTTGATAAAATTTAAGTCATGGGGGTGGGGTTGAAAGAAGGAATAGATGCAATTCCATGAATTGGGTCCATAGGTTCTGGAAACTGCCTCTGACTCTTTCAGCATCTCTAAGGAACCTAGAACCTAAGCAAAGTCAAGTTTATATCTTGAACTTCCAATGACGGCCTTTTCTCTTCTGCTGTTGCACCCGAGGGCAAACAGCACCTGCCTAGCTTTGTTCCCCTGGTGCCTGTTATATTCCAAACTCCTCCTCCCATGCCACCTTTGCTTTCTAGGCTGTCCTGGGCGAGATCTTCCCTGCATCTCTTCAGCTCATAGCCGACCACCCTCAAGGGCAAGGTCCAACCGTTCCTCACATAATCTCCCCAGCCCTGGACCTCCAGGGTTGCTCCTCGTCTGCCCTCTGACAGCCTCTGAGTCTCTGGGGTGGCTCCCTGGTCTGCCCCACCCCAGCCATGAGTCTCCAGGCTGGGTTTCTGATTCTGCCCCCACTCCCAATCTCAACATCAGTGTCATACAGGCAGGATTTAATCATACACTCCCACACATGGCTTTACCAGTGCCGCCTTGATGCATTCCATAGTTCTGTGTCTGCTGCAGCACAACCAGAGAGGCTTGAGGACAGACTCATGTGCTAGATTAGCACAAATATCCCTCACTAGCTACTGCTCTCCCATCATGGACATGACAACTGCAGGCGGAGTCACATGTCTTCTCTCCCATAGTTGGTGTGAAAAGACCCCTCTCTCCATCAGACCTCACCCTGTGAGCCTCAGAGAACTCAATTAATGGCTTCTCCATGGGGCACGGATTGAGGCACAGCAACATGGTTGTGGGCAATGTAGTTGGTTCGATTCTCCAAGTTGTCCTGAAAGCCTATGACCAGCTCTGGGAGTTGTCCAACCTCAAGAAGGGGTAAAGGTGCCAGTGTCATAGACTCACAGAATCTTCACTTTCTACAACCCTGGCGGTGCCACGGTCTGTCCACACAAGGTCGCTGTCATTTTCTGCAACCAGGGATGCCCACTCCCAGACAAACAGCCGGTCTGGGGGAACTGAAAACCAACATTTCTTTATTCCGTCTAAGCACAGGGCTACTTTTATCCCTTTGCTTTACTGAAGGGCTGTGGTATTTTTCCCTTCTTATAAATTCCAAACAATCGTGCACCCCCACAATCCAGGGGTCACTGGGGGACGGTCCTTGGTGCCTTCGTTATTTCTGATTACTACTATATAAAGGATATCCATTCGATTTAGAGGTTAACAGGGTATTGGAAACTCCAGAGGAAACTCTGGAGATACTTAGGCCTTCAAGCACATCCCCGCACTGCTCACACACACACACACACACACACACACACACACACACACACACACACACAGTAGCCAGTATGCGGTCTCAACTCCATGATAATCTCCAGGCAACGGAGAGCCAGCTGCTTAGCAACACCAGACACAGGATCACCATGGATGTTTCTATTAGAGATCTGCTCCTGCCTTCCGGTGGGTACCCAGGAGCCAGGAACCCAGGGAACCATGATCGGGTAGAAACTAGACTGTCTCCTGGAGCAACGGAGGCAGCAGGATTTGAGAACAAGGGCCAGTGGGATGGGAGACAGCAGGCTATCCCAGAATAAAAATGGGGACCTGAGGCCTTGCTTCTTACCCCTCTTTCCACTACTTTGGAAGCCTTGCCCTTACCGTGAGGCAGTTTTGGTTTAGATAGTGTGCCGTCGGGTGCTCAGTCAATAGAGGTGGCTCTCTAACTCCATCCTCAGCCAAAGTCAACCGACTACAGTAAAATACGGCTTTGGAATCCTCTCTCTGTACTAATATGCATATTTTTCTGGCCACTTCTTAAACCATTTGAATATCACAACTGCTTACACTGCCTTTTAGACCTGTTAGGTGTTCTAAGGGTTGTGTAAATCACTGAGAGGATATGTGGATGGGTAACAGTATAACAGCCTTCCACACAGACTGATGCATCTGTGCATTTGGGTAATAGGATAATGAAAACGTTAACAGGGATTTTGAAAGTACTATTAAGCAGACGTTCTCGGCACTCCATCAGCAGGGATGTGGGTCGGCTTAGATGAGGAATCCCCCAGTTCCAGAGCCTCTGAAGAGCAGCTTCTGTCTAAAAGAAAGAGTTCACTGTCCCTTCCAGGTTCTTGTGTGGGTCAGATAGGAAAATGTGTGTCTGGAGTAAGTTTTGTCTCTGTCGCTGTTGCCCGCTACTGTGGTAAATGACAGTCCGCCCACTAAGGACACCACTGAAGCGAGGTCACGTGGAGCGGCCCAGAAACTGTGCTGTCTCTTCTCTCTGCCAGGTAACCAACCTGAGATCTGGGTAGAGGGAAGGGTGGATAAAGAAAGCAATTTTCAGCAAGTCAAGGGGCTGACAGGGACCACTTAGCACCTCATAACAGACCCCAATGGCTCTCTGTCTTGAGCCAATTTTATTATTTTTATTTTTAATTATCTGTGTGTTTGTTGCTTGTATCTATGGAGGCCAGAAGAGACCATAGCATCCCCCGGACCTGAAGTTACAAATATTTGTGAACCACCCAACACTGGCGCTTAGACCTAAACTCAGCTCTCTCTGTAAGAACAGCACGTACAATTCTAGCCTCTCTCTCCATCCACTTTCTATAGGTTTTAAATACCCAGGCTACAGAAATTCTCTGGAGTCAGAGTTAGCATCAACAGATGATGTCCTCATTCCGGTCATCATTCGTGGCATCATGATGATGTCATCATTGGATGACATCAATTGATGTCAACAGAGATGTCACCGCCCATGCCATCCCCACCAAAATCTTCCAACTTAACCTCCCAGGGTAACCTCAGCTCATTAGAAGTCACAGCCACACCATGAAGTATCCTTAAGAATCTACAGTCCCATGAAGGAGAAACTCTCCTGGAGAAAAAGCCTGTTCTTGAGATCAAAGAGCCCTGTCCACCTGAAAATTATTGAATCTGTTGTTTGTCTCAGGAAAGGGAGCATCTAGGTACATGTTACTTATAATCATGATTCAATTCCTTACAGTAAACCAATTCTCAAAGCAATTTAGAAACTTTTATATGTAAATTATACATTAATATTGTGTATAATTTTATGCATATAACATATTTTATACATTCAAGTTAATTCAGCCAGAAAAAAAAACATTTTGAGTCCCTTTTGTAAGTTAATAGGCACCACACCAGAAAGAAATAGCAACAGGAAGCCAACAATATGTTTCTCTCCCTTGTCACAGGAGAGTGACAACCCAGCCTTTCCCACCTGTGCTTCAGATGATACATGTAGAAAAGTCTTGATGTATCAGGATGTATGTCTGTGAACCACTTGCATGCCTGGTGCCCAGGGAGCCAGAAGAGGATGTTTGATCTCCCGCTGCTGGAGTTACAGATGGTTGTGAGCTGTCATGTGGGAGCTGGGAATGGAGCCCCCATCCTAAGGAGGAACAGCTCTTACTTACAGAGTCATCTCTTCAGCCCCATAACTGTTTTCTAACAGAAGGTCTCACTGTGTATCTCTGGATTCCTTGGACTCTATGTAGCCTGGACAGGCCTTGAGTTCCCCAGACCCAAGCTTGCTTCTGCTTCCTTGGCACTGTGATTAAAGGTGTGCACCTCCAGGAACCACTCACTCATGCCTCCTGTTTAATTTCTGGCAAGCCTTGCCCATTGCCTCTAAGAAGTCACAGGAGTTCAGCTCCTACTTTTCCAACTTTGATCCCTGGGCCAGTCCTTCTTTATGAGGAAGTCAAGAGTTCTACCAGAGCCTTGCTCTAGAGAAGATAACCCCGCCCCCTCGCACCTGTGTGGCCCATATCCTTCTGTCTTTGGTTCACAAGATTGCCACCTGGTTGGTCATTTCTACTTTGTGAGAACACTTTGGAGGTGAACCTTTTGCAAAGGCAAGCTCCAGACTTCCTCAGGGTTTGAAGAATGACACACTCATGTGTCCCATGTGTCCTGTCACCGAGGGGAAAACTCAGAAGGTCATGTTGGTTCTCGGGGCCAAAGCTATGGAGTGTGGGAGTGGTACAGAAGCAGGGATGATTATATAAAGAATTTTTTGTTATAGAGTTTTGAAAAGTGAATCATATACCATAAATTGACCCACATAAAATGTACAATTCAATGTCTTTATGTTCATATTATATATATTTATATTATTTATATTTACATATAAATTATACTCAACTCTATGTTATATCTTATATTACATAAAAATATTAAATGTTTGTGTCCCATGTGTCCCAGAACTGTATGCACTGTGTGACTATGGACTTGGTTGGGTGAGAAGGACTGTGCACTTTAGAGTTCTGTCTCTGACATCATTTATTTAACATTTTCAAGGTTCATCGGTGCCAGCATTTCATTCTTTTTATGACTCTACTATAACCCTTGTATTAACTTTCTACATTTTATTCACCCAATTAAAAGGAGGCCAACTTTGTTTGGCTGCCTCTGCCTTTTGGCTAAAATGAGTTCTGAGTACTGGTGCCGTGGACAGCTTCTGTGTGGGTGTGGATCATCTGATGACTGTGTTTAATTGTTTGAAGAATTGTCAGACTGGTTTCCAAAGCAGCTGAACCATTTCTATTCCGATGTTCAGAAAACCACTGAGCAGGAGGCTAAGAGGCCTAAGGGTGCACGGCACCATTTTTCCAATCTCTTCCCACAGGCAGATGCCTGTTTCTCTCCATGAGACCTTCAGATACATTTTTCCCAAGAAGTACTTTGATGGTGAGGCTGCTCGGCTTTTGCCTACACACTGCAAATGAAACCTGGGTCCTCACTTGGGGTAAAGCTGTGAGCTCTGAGCTATTAGAAGCTCTGTCGTATCAGGCCAGGGTCACATGTGAAAGTAGAACAGGACCGCAGGATCTTAGCCAGATCAGCCAGAAACTGGCAGAAACCAAAGGTGAGAAGCCAATTGTCAGGTCTTGGAATGCTTAGTACTGTCAACTTGAAAAGATTTAGAAGCACCTAAGAGACAAACTTCTAGTCAGTTCTTTGAGTGAATTTCTACATGAGTGGTTTTAAGTGAGAGACCTAAATATGAGCAGCACCGCCCTGCAGGGCTGGGATCTAGTACTAACTAAAAGACAAAACTTCAACAACAAACCAATGAGCTAGGCACCAGCATTCACCTACCCCTGCAGATATCATGTGACTGCCACCTCCCCCTCCTGTTCGCCAGTCTCTGCTATGGTGAACTGTACCTTCAAGTGTGAGCCCGGAGAAACCAAGCCCCTCACTTCCTCTGCAGCCATCTTTCCCTCTCCTTTCCCATGGAGAAGGAAGGCTGGAAAACATGTACCCACGAGGATGCATGCCTCCTCTGCAGAGGCACCACCCTACTGTCTTCTTTATCAGGAAGGGTCAGGTGGATCCTGTCCATAAAGATGGCAGGTTTCCCAAGGTGTTGTCTCTGCTTTCCCTCAGCCTTTGTCCTACCATCCGAGAAACCTAAAGCTTTAGAAAGGTCCCTACCCTATAACATGTGACGTCATAGCCACTCCCCTTGCTTCTCTATGGGCTCTGTCTCCTGGCAACTGACCTTATCATACATTTTTGGTACCCCGCAGCACACGAGACAACAGCGCTGTACACCCAGGACATCAGGTGGTCTCCAAGCTCTGGCCAGATCAGGTATAAATGCCGTGGAGCCAAAGAAAACTATGGATTGGAGGCTTACAGTTTAGCCACACTGGCTTTCTTGCTGGATTTGGGTGACAACCAGCACTGAGATGGGAGTGACCTCTGAAGCTTGGCCAGTCACTGGGGTCCCTCCAGCATGCCCACCCCACGTTTTCTGAGTTTGAAGCACATGCTCACAGCTCACCTGTTGCCTGACTGGCTGGCTGTTCATCAGCAGGAGCCTGAGCTACCCCTTCATGAGCAGGAGCCTGAGCTACCCCTTCATGAGCAGGAGCCTGAGCTACCCCTTCATCAGCAGGAGCCTGAGCTACCCCTTCATGAGCAGGAGCCTGAGCTACCCCTTCATCAGCAGGAGCCTGAGCTACCCCTTCATCAGCAGGAGCCTGAGCTACCCCTTCATCAGCAGGAGCCTGAGCTACCCCTTCATCAGCAGGAGCCTGAGCTACCCCTTCATCAGCAGGAGCCTGAGCTACCCCTTCATCAGCAGGAGCCTGAGCTACCCCTTTTGCCTCTGTCCACTATAAACCCTTCTCTCTACCCTGATGCCTTGTTTTCAATTTAGCTGTCTCCACAACTTTGATTTGCATAATCTTCATCAAGCTCATGTGGGGTAGCCCCTGGTCTGGCTGCTGGACATCTCCTCAGGGGGCTAGCCATCCTATTGGGCCCCCATGACCACTGTCATCTCTGAGTACCCTGTTGCCTCTGAAGCAATGTGTGCCTTCCTCCTCTGTCATCTCTAGCTGTCCCAGCTCTCCCTGCAACCCAGACTGAGTCACTAGGCAGAAGCTGTCCCTGTGCTGTGGCTCACCACGATTCCATCCCACTCACAGTCGGTACCACCTCTCTCCTCGGTCTTCATCTGCCTGAGCCCTGTCATTACAGGCTCTTGATGTTATATACCATTTGACGTTACTGGTAGCAGCAGCGCCACACAAGCACATAAAGAAAACTTGGCAAGTTAAACAGAGGGTAGAAAAAAAAATCAAAATTTTACCACCTAAACACTGTTTGGGTTTGAGCTCTTTCTTCTCAGGGTCTGTGTGTGTGTGTTTGCTTATATCTGTGTGTGCATCTGTGTGTCTGTCTGTCTCTCTCTCTCTCTCTCTGTGTGTGTGTGTGTATTTCTCTCAGTGTGTCTGTATGTGTGTGTATTTTGTGTCTGTGTATATCTCTGTATGTGGGTGTGTCTTTGTATAATTGTATGATTGTCTGTGTGTTCATAACACAGGTACTGCCTGGTCCAGATTTTCATCTCTGCTGTTTGTTTTCAAAAAGGATGGCTCCCCAAGAATGGAGCCCACGAAGACTTCTGAGACTCTACGCCCTTAGATTAGAGCTGTTCTTACGCATTCCTTCAGGCCCTCAGCCTGGAACCACCACCCCTCCTGTGAGCATCTACAGCACCCAGAGAGGCAGTGAAGAACCACGCTGCCCACTGTGCACTAGCTCTCCTGCTATGCTTGGCCCCTCCTAGGCTCCTTGCCACCTTCCTGGACCATGGCAGAGGACACCCACCTCCAATTCTTGCAGTGTCTTTGGTGCTGAGCCAGGGGACAGATTCCTTTACTACACACGAACCATGAAAGCTTCCCCGAATTGGGTTGAATTTGAATCATCTGGCTTTAAAGCGACTACAGAAACCTAAAAATGATTTATATGGTGATTTTTGTCCTCCAATTTCATTTATTGTCTGAGCCATTTTTTCTGGACTTTAATTCTACACAATCTGTCATGCTTGTCATCTGAACATGCGTGTTTGCACATGCTGGCCTCGAGAACACAGGGGCAGCAGCTTTCTCCACCCTGGCTCTCTAACACCTCCTGGTGTTTCCTCACTCCCTCTGTGCTGTCCGCTACGGCCCTTGCAAGTGGGAGTTGACTCATATGGGCTAAATCTCAAGTAAACTGTTGGTATAGTAACACCGTTCTGCGCAATCATCAGAGTTTAACAAGATAGAACTGAGCTGTGCTATGGGGAAGGCTTAAAGCTATTGCAGACTCCATGGAGAACTGAGTCCATGAAGTGTTAGGGAGGAAGAGTCTCCTATCCGTCAGGGTTATGCAGTATTCCACCTATAATACTGAGTGTCTCCATCTGGGGACTTTACTGTGTTTAGACAACATTGTCTTTTGGAAACAACATCTGGAAAGATTGGGGCTCTCAATCTCGTGGAAGAATTCTCGCTTGGGGGTACATGGAAATTTCCAGACAAACACTGTATGCATACATTGATTGCCCAGTAATGAATTTATCAGTGTACATATGACAACCCTCTTTTCTGTTATAATAAGAACACTATTGTAAACTTTAAACGAAAACCACATTGTGATGGAGAAAATCAACACAAACCTCAGCATCCCAGAGCTGGACCAGCTCCTCTTCCTCACTTTCCATGGGACAGCACCTCTCTCCCCACACTTCTCCCACCCCTCTACTATCCCTTTTTCCAGGCAGCGTAGCCATGTGACCTCTCCCTGACCGCACCCAGGGCACAAGACCCCACAATTTCCTTTCACACTCTGCTCGGCCATTCCTCCGCCCTGACAATGCTTTCTGGTCTGGAGGCCAGTCCCCACCTTTAGGTTTGCCTTCCCGTTTCTCCTGTTAATCCTCTTCCTTCACCTTGTGGGCTTTGTCCCAGTTTGTCCCATATACCGGGGCTCCCTCGGGTTTTGTCCTGGGCTGGGCTTTCTGGAAGATTCTCTGTCCATACACTTTGTCTTTAGTTAATCTTCTTCATTGCTATGGTAAAATTCCCAGCAAAAGCAACATGAGAAAGGGCATGTTGTGGCTCATGATCTGAAGGAATATGGCCCCACATGGTGGCGGAATTCTGGCAGCAGGACCATGAACCCATTGCTCACAGCGTAGGGGTGGTGTCGGGTCATTTTTCACCTTATTTCCTCTGCGTCCAGTCTAGGAGCCCGGACCATGAGACTGTGTCACTCACCATAAGAGTTCAACCTCTCTAGAGATGCCTTCACAGGACACTAGGGAGTGTGTCTCCTAGGTGATTCAAAATCCAGTCAAGCCGATGGCGAAGATGAACCATCTCAAGCTCTGACTTCCAAAGTATCTGTATTTGGAACTGATACAACTCCCAACCAAAGCAGAGAGCACAAGACAACCCTTCAAAAGCCAGATCCAGGGAGCACTAGACCTCCAGACAATGCATTCCCAAGACATATTCAGCTCCGAATGAGAACAGACTCTGCCACGTCTTCTGCTGTTTCCCCATTCACCCATCGGCCATTCTAACCACACTTGCTTGCATTTACCTCCAAGCTGGCTGGTGGAATTTTTTAAAATTCACATATGAATTTATTATCTCTCTAGTCACACAAAAGTTATTTATGCCCTCACAGCACCTAACATAATGTGTGTGTGTGTGTGTGTGTGTGTGTGTGTGTGTATAATTTAAATAATCAAGAAATAATTTTAGGAGTAGAGTTTGAAGTTGACATATATCTAGCTAAATATACAAGAAAAAACATATCCACTAACAGCTTCTAGCTTTGTCAATGGTGCCCACCCAGGAAGAAAAGTATTGGGCTCCATTAAATAAGTAGACCACAAATTAAATCTCAATACATTTTACAAGAAGAAAGAAGGAAAAGGGGGAGGGGCTTTGTCTTTCTTGCTCCAAAGAAACAAATATTAATATTTTCGTTGGCTATATCATATGTGGTTTAGATCCTCATGCAAGAAAGGTCAACACGGTTTTGTGCAATGATATGTTTATTTATACACCTGGCTCCTTTCCTCTAGCAAATATAAACACCTAGGTGACAGGGGCAGTGTCTGCAGGCTATATTCCCAACAGTTGGATCATGTTCAGTACGGCCCTTGTTGAAGTCGAGTTAATGAGTACATGGACAGCCAGACAGCAAGACTGGTCTGCTCTGGCAGAAATAGGTCTCCAGTTGGAGCTCATAATTGGGCTTCGAAAATCAGGCTGAACCATAAACAGGTAAGTGAGAGACATCTAACTGAAGGAATCCCAGAATTCCAAAATAGTTCGCACAGGGCAAAAATTCCTGTTCAGCTGCATGAAGAGTTTCTCAGAAGCAGGTCCTTGTCACCTGACAGAAACCCCTTCCAGGTAGCTGTCAAGGTAATGCCACGTTTCCCTGTAGCTCTGGAAGAGGAGGCTCACCCGACAGTGGGATTTGTCAATCTCTCTCTGTAAGTAGCCCCTCAGCACCAGTTCCAATTTTTTATACACTGTCCTTGTCTCCTGGGTAGCCCAGTAAAATGTGGACCTGAACTTTTCCTGGCTATTCCTTCTGGGCTCTGGTTTGGGCTTAAGTGACCCTCCATTCCCATCCCCACCCCCTAAGAGACTGACAGGCAGCAAATGGGAGGCAGCGGAGCTGAGTTCCCCCATCTTGTCCAAGCCTCCTGACTCCAAGCCTTTCCTTCTCCCCCCCATCCCTCCACTCCCCCACCCCCCCACCCCCACCCCCACCCCCGTGTTTCAGAAACCGCTGTCAGAAGCTCCTCCTCTTGTACTCAGCTGGAGCCAGATGTCAAGAACAAACCCCCTTGCTGCAGTGACACTTGGGGGATGCGTATGCTCATTTCCTGCCACTTCACGCCACCTGCAAAGCCTGTCTCTCACTGTCTCCAGAGAGGCTCCTGCCAGCCTCCTGAATTATCTCTACTGCCAGGAGCTGTCAGAAGCCATCTTCTCTGACAAAGGTTGGGTCAAAAGTGTCAACCCACCACCATCAGGGCTCTTCAGCATCTGGCAGGACCCCAGCTTCCCATCCCTTGGCAGGAAATTCCCTCCTCTACACTCAACTGTAAGCAGAGCAGGCTCAGGGGTGGCCACGTGCGATTGTGTTCTCCCTTCCGCTCTCTTACCCAGCCTGCACCTGCAGTGCATTCCTCACAGGGGCACGTTCCCCGGAGGAGGGTAGTCACACTCTATTACTGCCGATCAGCTACATAGGCCCAACCAGAGCACCCAACCCTTGCCTCGATGGTCACTCTCTCTGCTCAGGTTTCCCAGGGTTTAATGACCCAGCAAGATTAGGAAAACTCCATCAAAGTGCTATCACTGGCATTATCCTGACTCTGGGGTCTATAGAGGAAAATGGATCACCCCAAGACGCATCCACTGCCTTAAATGAAGCCCAGTCATCATGGCTGGAAAACATTCCCCCAGGCCTGCGGCAAACTGGAAATCCTTTAGTTTCTCGACCAGGGGTTATTGTTTGTTCTGTAACTGTGGGAACTGAATATAAGACCTTGCATATATGCTAGGCAAGTGGGCTATTCTCCACCCAAATCTTATAGTTTCTGGGTCACTTTAGAGTTAAGCCATCATCATTAGCAAGTGGTAATGACAAAAGCAGCTGCCAGAGGAGCATGTGTTCTGTGAAGATTTACCAGAGTACATTTATTACCACCTTCCTAACCATTCGGCTGCCCTGCCCCCACCAGGATAGTTCTATCTTCCTCGAGGTCAACTAATACCAGCAAGCCAGTTACCGATGGGCCTTGAGCCTCAAGGCCACTATGGGGTCACATATCTGATATTTACATTATGATTCGTAACTAGCAAAATTACAGTATGAAGTTGCAGTAAAATAATTTTATGGCTTGGGGTCACCACAGATGAGAAACTATATTAAAAGGCTAAAGCATTAGGAGGGTTGAAAAATCACTGTTCTAGAGGGATCTAGAGCCCCAGAGAATGAGCCCAAAGTAGGTTAATTAAACATGGCAGGCAAGACTAACAAAGTCTGCTGGTCACACGTGGTTTGGAGGCAGCAGCCACCACATACAGTCCAGCATCATGGCCTCCGGGGAGTGCTTCAAACCACTTGAGATCTGATGGCCCACTTTCTCAAGAGGCTCCTCGTGGTTCTGTAAGCATCACACAGTGCTTCTGAGCAGGTCAAATGCTCACAGAGCGTCACCCTCACGCTCTGCTCCGTGACTTGGGCTCTCGAAGGATCTCCCTGTTCCTAGTGTAACGGTGGCAAGGCTTCACGCGGTGGTGGGGCTGGACGAGGTGCTTACAAGACAAGGAAGGTCTCCACCCCACACTTTTTTATTTTAAGAGAAATTACTGATTTCTTTCTAATGTTCCTGGGTAGCGCCTTCCCTGAATTCCAGACTATAAAACCTTTTGCAAGAAAAGGCTGTTGAGGGTGTCAAAGCTGACAGGAAGTGACTCTCTCGGGTGAAAGCATGTTACCTTCCCAGGGCTGAGCACATGGGTCCACAGAGAAGTGAGTCCCGGCAGTCAGTGTAGCCCATCTACCTGAGAAGGTACAGCAGTCCACTCCACGGTTGCCCCATCTCCTCTCTACATGCCTCCAACACCCCTTCACCCCCTTTCTCTCAGGACTTTCCCACTGTATGACAGACTTAGTGTGGGGATGCATCCTGGATTCGACATCTTGGGAACCTACTTAAAGAACCTTATTAGCATATATAGCCAGATGGACCAGGATTTGCACCCCGGCCTACCTGTGGAAGGTTTTCTCTTTTTACTGTTACCCAGATTGTACCCCAATGTACCACTAAGACAAAGGAAGAACGTTTGAACATGTGTGTCACCCCACTGGATAGCAAATCTTTTGGAGGTTATGGGGGTCCTGTGTTGGAACTCTAACTACCATATCACTGTATGCCGCCCCGTCCTGATTACTTCCAGTGTAGGATTCTGCATGAAGCCAGGGCAATGACTTCAGAGACATTTTTGCAGTGAACTTCTAGCTGTGCCTGGCAATCCTTTAAAAACAATTTAGCAGTTATATCCTCAGAATCATTAACACAAAAGACACACTTCTTTTGCTTTGCTTTGGTTCTAGCCGTGGAGTGAGGGTTTTGGTGCCCTGTTCACTTTCCTGGCCACTCGGCCAGAGCCAAGTTTACTGGAAAGGGCCTCATACAGAAGTCCCATCCTGTCACCTCTACCTTGCACATAGGCAGAAGTGTGATTCTGATTCTATTTAAGGAAAAGCACAGAAGACTGTCTCCATGGCAACCCCAAGCAGCATGTAGAATTAGAGGCTAAATCAGGTTTGAGGAAAATTAAGTTGTGGTTGGTTATATTGTCTGTCTTACCTTGTCACAGGTAGTGGCTTGAAAAAATTGTCTGAAGGTGGGAGGTGGGTAGAGATGACACAGAGCAAGTCCAACAAACACTGTCCTATGAACTCCTCCCTGGATGGCCTGTCTCAGGACGGGACGTGAACCTCTCTATCTCTATCTCTCTGTTTCTCTCTCTCTCTGTCTCTCTCTCTCTCTCTCTCTCTCTCTCTCTCTCTCTGTGTGTGTGTGTGTGTGTGTGTGTGTGTGTGTGTGTGTGTAGAGAGGGGGGAGGGCAGAAGGGGCAGAAACTAAATAAAGCATGCTTTCTAGTTCATTTTCCTAGATTTGTTCTTGCTGATTTTCTTTACTTTGCTATTTTAACCTCTTTGAAACTTTGGAGCATTCTCAGCCATGCATTTAAGAGCAATGGAGCTATCCTCAAAAATGTCTTGATCACAACACCCAGCTATACACAGACTGGCCACACCTTAAGAATCTTAATATTAAATCACAATATCTAGAACCAGACAAATATTTGCTGCAGTGGACAAGCCTACTGAGCTGTCAATATTAACTCTAGTAAGAAAAAAGAGCACTCACCCCAGGTCTCTGGTCCGCCACCTTGTGATCTTTGGATAGTGAATAAGCCATCCCGAGCCTTAGTTTCCTGGGAACACTAATCTTTTATCTCCACAATTGTATTTTGAATCTTGCATAAGGCAATGGCTATGGGAGTGCTTTGCAAAACATCAAATAATCCACGGGTGATGGGAAGGGTACCATTTTATTATTAATAAGGGCGGAATTTAATTCAAGGAAGTAGGTCTCTAATGACAACATTATTTAAGCTGCTTTCCATCCACCAACCTTTCTTCCCAAGTTCAAAAAGACAGTAGAAGACAGAAGTTTCCATGGCTGGCTGGCTTCAAGGTCAAGACTCAGCCATGCATGTTTACATGACACAAAGAGTGGCCAATCGATTGGACACAGAAATCAGAGTCTAAGTAGAAGCTGCCCAAGCAGATGAGCAGGGATCTGGAAAGAATCTCCCTGCCACTTAGCCGCCTGCTCTCCTCTTGCAGCGTTTCTGCCCACCCCAGGGGCTAATTCCTTCTACATCTAGACAAATGAAGCAATGTTGTCACGGAGAGGCCCTTCCAGTTACCCCAGTGATACCTTACTTCCAGCCTGTCTTGTGCCAAAAAAAAAAAAAAAAAAAAAAAAAACGCTGAGAATTTGTGAAGAAAGGCAGAGACATTCTATAGGAATGGTGAGCGCCCTTAGTGGGAAAGACGGATTGCCCATCCCAGTTTGTCCCCCAGACCTTGGAGAATTAGGAGAGGTTCATGAAGAGCAGCCTTGGCAGCAATAGAAGCTGGCAGAACAGTGGGACCTGTAGCCAAGCGCTCACACGCACAGCCAGTCTGCTCTTCTGCCCTTGATGGTCACGTGGATAAACATCTGCATTTGAGAAAGCAACAGTGCTGTGGAAGCCGAGAGCTAGAGAGAGGGATTGGAGCAAGGATGACTCTCCACCTGCCTTGGCTCTGGTGCGCCACGGCAACCCCTGCTCCTGGATCACGGAGAAAAATGCCATTCCAGGTACACTGGAGTAAGAGGAAGAACCGGTCACTTTATCCTACGTTCTTACGAGGGGCTAAGCAATGCCTGGCTCCCAGAATGCTCTTCCTCCACATAGCCCTGGGCCTGGCTGCCTCTCTTTGGCATTATTTCTTCTCAGCGCTGAAGGGTTATTTGATTCATGTATTTCCCTCCATCCAGTGTCCAGAAAGTAGACCAATTAGTGTAAGGCTAGGAAACTCGGGGAGACGGACCAGAAATGGAAACAACAAATTTCTTCCCTTCTGCACATGGCACGGTCAAGTGCTCTAGCACCTTGGTTCCTACTTCTGACCATCCTTCATCTGAACAAGATTTCCTGCCTCAAAGTAGAGTGATTGTCTTCACCGCTTTGTGCCTGGAAAGGGTCAACTGAGACAGAATTGTAGAGAGAGAAAAATGGGCACACAGGAAAGATCACCGCAGAGAAAACGCCATATATATATATGCATGAGCTAGACACTACTGCTCAGTACTTAACGAATGTGAGCCCGCTGAGCTGGCTCAGAGCTGTGCAGTAAAGCCCTAGGTTGCCATTTCTTCCTAGTGACAAGCAAGACCCAGAGTTTGAAGAGTTTAAAGTTCAAGGTTGTTTGATCAGAAGGCAACAACTGTCTTGGGTCTTAGAAGGAGCACCCTGCACGTCAGGACCACATCCTTCCATTTATGTCTGAAAGAATGGAAGAACAGCGGCGAAGAGCTTTGTGGGAACCCCAGGTAGACGACAGCAAAGACAGTCTCAGCCGAGTCTTGGGGCACCTTCCATGCAGACATAGAGGGGTGTCATACAAAGCCTCAGAGAAATGTGCTCCATTCAGCTTCTTTCTCAGAGACAGTCAGCCCAATTTACTCCCAACCCCATGGAGACATACCACCAGAAAGTTTTCAGAGAACACAGTGAAGGGCTCAGGGTTGAACTTGGCTTCCAAACACAATTGGGTCCATTCACATGCTCCTCCAATATCCAGTTTGCCGGCCACAGATTCCCTGAGAGTCACCAATAGAGAGCTAATTTGTCTCCCCCTCTGCCAGCAGCCGGTCCACTTCCAACCCCTTTACTCTCGGTTGGATGTCTGCGACATCTCAGGCTTGCTTTTTTCCTTTTCCAGGATGGCTCCTCCATCACTTCCCCAGTTCTGCCGTCTAGCCTAGCTCCTGCACAGTACCATGGGAAGACACTGCCTAGACCCTGACCCACACTCAGTGCAACCCACCACTCTCTCTGGACTGAGACTAGAAAGTGGAAGCCTCTTAGGGAAAGATGGTAGGCAGAGGCCCTGCAAAATACTCTCCCAGCCACATGGAGGATGTGACCGTCCTTCAGAGAGTTTCTGGGAATAAAGTATGTTCCAGTCAGTGTTGGCCCCAGGCTTATGCAAGGGGCAAGGGGACTGTCATACATAGCCAGATAGCCAAGAATTTCCTGGGATATTAATGCTCAGTTCTGGTACAGGACAGAAACGGGTGGCAGCTCCTGTTCAAGACCTTTGCTCCAGATTCCACACTCTCCTTCCCCAACCAAGTCAGCCTAGCAGAAGGTAAGACCCATGCTCAGAGGAGCGACTTTCAGAAGCAATACCGGAACTCCTCACAATCTATGTGCCCTAAATCCTATTGAGCTCAGCATAGCACCACCCGGGGAAATGGGGCTCCCCTGGCTTTAACTGTGAAAGCCTTGGTTTTATTTAGCAAACGTGCAGTTTTAAATCTTCAGAGTCTCTTAGAGCAATTACGTACCCAGAAATCTGTAGCTGCTTAATTAGCCCACCTGCCTCTAACTCTCGGTCTCTAGGAACCTGTTCTCTCCGTGTGGCAGTGTCTTTCCCCCGTTACCAGATTTGTGAGGAGGGCTTCCCATACTTGGTGTCCCCAAGCCTATTACTGACCCAGACAAGATGTCCTTCAGTCCAGCCACTCACCACAATTCTACACGGCCTTAGCCGTCATTGAGAGCCTCCCTAAAGCTGTGACCCTTTAACAAACTTCCACATGCTGTGGTGACCCACAACATAGGATTATTTTCATTGCGTATTCATAACTGCAATTCTGCCACTGCTATGAGTTGTAAATATCTGATATGTGACCCCTGTGGGGGTCGAGTCATGCAGACTGAGACCTGCTGCCCCAGAGGATTCCTCCCCAGCTCCAGCCAAGTGAGAAGCAATAGTATGGAGAGCAATCAGAAGAGGGCTGGGCTAAGTTAGATTCACACTAGGCTTAGACAGGCAATCAGGCTCCAACCCAAGCTCCCTACCTGGGATATGCAGGTGGCGAAAGGTCAAAGTGCACCTTTGAAAACAGGTCTCTATTCGTGTCCCTGTTGTGTACACACAACGCCCTATATGATCCTAAGCCTCCCCACAGCCAGCCTCCTAGACTAGAGTTCACCAGTGTAATTATGTCCCACACTAGAAGCCACAGCTTATCCAATTTATATGTCCTGAAAACAGATCTGGGTAAACAGTTCAAGTAAACACGGGTGTTCCTAGATCACCGGAAGCAAGCTTCACCTTCCTCCTGCCCTTCAAGAGGCCTTCTGTCCTTAGCTAGGACAAAGGACTTTATTACATTCCTTCCCCGCTGTCTCCCTCCACTCATCCCAGCAGCAATAGAGGATTCCCACAGGGCCTTAACCAGTGGCCCTCCTACCCCTTAGGACAGTGGTTCTCAACCTGTGGGTCACGGCTCCTCTGGGGGTCAAACACCCTTTCCACAGGGGCACATCAGATACCCTGTACATTAGATACTTAGATTTTGACTCATAACACTAGTTAAATTATAGTTATAAAGTAGCAACAAGGTAATTTTATGGTTAAGGGTCACCGTAACACGAGGAACGGTTTTAGAGGGTTGCCTCAAGGAGTTGAGAACCACCAACTTGGAAGCACCTTAGGATTCAGCGAGAACCCCCTTCTGCTATGCTGTCGGGAAAGAAGGCGAGCACACGAAATCTCCCGTGCTTAAGCTGTGCCTCACTAAACGGCGGGATGTTTGTAGCTGATTATTAAAGCTGCACTCTACTATGGCCCATCAACAACTAATTTGGCCTAGTAAAATAGATTCCAATTCCCTCAGCCTGAGTCTCCAAGCCATCAGCTCATCAATAAACATAATGTTTAGAAGCTGGGTATCGATCGTGGAACCTAATGGACTCCTCATTCAGGGTTCAGCTTGACCTCTGGAAAAGCCTCTGTTAGCTTTCCTCCCTCCCACTCAGCACCAGACTCCATGACTGGGTTGGCGTCGAGCATGCTAGAGAGAAGCAGAGGGGATCTTGGGCATAAAGTCAGGTGCACACACAACCAGAATTTATCCCAGCTAACGTGATCACCCCCAGCACCATTCTGGATTAATTAGGAGTTGCTGTTGCCATGGGAAACAGTAGGGAAGCACCAATGGTGTGGTTAACATTGGCCCCAGGCTTCCTGAAGCAGCAAGCACTTCACTGCCAGTATCTGCGTAACAGTTTAAAAGAACCAAAAAGCTGTCCAGTCTCTTTGTGCACTCTCTGGGCCTCATACACAGCCCCCCAAAACCCATCTCTCCGGTTCTGACTGTCCCCCAAGGCTTGCCAACAGGTATTGATAATCCAGTGCCACCCTCAGAGGTCCTTGCTGTAAGGAGCATGCCCTGAACAGAGCTTCAAGGAAGGAGGGCTTCTGATTAGAATAGAGGACTCATGAGACGCAGCCAGTCAGCTATGCAGCCATCCAGCAAGCTACCTTTCTAGAAAGTTCCCCTGATTCATAAAAGCTCCAAAGAACGCACGGCAAAGCTCTGGCTGCCGGGAAATCCTCATCAGACAGCACATGCAACACTAAGACATTTCACCTCTTGACAGGAAAAGGCATGCTCAGAAGTCTCCAGTGGCCCCTTAAAATGCTTATCTCAACCAGAGTTAGCACAGAGACACATGGGGTTCTCTATCAGTTTTACTTATAAGTCCTCCGGTTAAATAATCACATCTTATCTTCTTCCCACTAATCTATGCCCTGGCGGACACAGACTCATCCTCATGGTGGTCAGCATAGGCAGGGAGGAATTCTGGGTAGCCAGACTTCTAGGCTTACACAGGACTGACCCCTTCCTATGAAATTAACTTCACATTTTCAAGGGATCTATTAAAAATGAAAAGCTTTTTTTTGGGGGGGGTAAAACATTGACTCTCACATCTGCCTTATTTTATATGAATCCCACTAAACACTAGCCAGGCTGCAACGTAGGTAGCCACTAACCCACTGAGTAGGTGAGTTGTGGTGGAGAAGGAACATGAAAATATTTAATCCATCCCTCAAAAGAAAAAGGTCTGGATTCTCTGTTTCACCTTGCTCATGCTAAGTCCTTTTCTCTATGTCTAGGCCCCCCTAACCAACTTGCAAGGGATGGCCAAAGTGAGTAACGGAAAATAAAAGATGCCTAAGTAAATTTTAACTCCAGAAAACAAAAGCAAAAACAGTGAGTAGATCTTTTGTGTCAACGGCTCCCGTGTAGTATTGGAGACATTGCTACACCATCTTACACCACGAGGAGTTGGGTCGTAGTACACATCTAGCTGATTCTGTATCTGGCAACCTCTTCCTCCCAGGTCTTCTGAGCTTGACAGTCACCTCAAACTTGGGTGTTATCACCCAGGGCTGTCTCAGTGGAGTGGCAAGGTCATATCTCAAGAGAAAAAAATGGAGCAACAAAAAGGAGTTTTCTTTCCATTTTTAAAGCCAAGGTTTTTTGTCTACTAATATATCAAGAGTAACTTGTGAACCAAAGTGGCCCCAATGTTTTTTATTTCAGGTTGGGCTTCCCCAGAGGGCCAATCGCTCACTGGCTTCTCCAAAGGGAGTTCCTCTCGGTTCCTTTCAGTTAAGTCCTTTGGGGACTCAGACACTGAGAATATGTCTATCAATAGTAACTTGCACCAAAACCAAAATGATTTTTGGCTAGCATCCTTTTCAACTCAGTTGTCTGAAACTCTAGCCCTTCTGGATCCTCCTGGAACACAGCCTGCTGTTTGGATGGAATACATAGGAAACTATGAGCTGCGTATGCCCATCTGGTAAATATTCACCATATGCAGGGCCTGGGGAGACCGGTGATATGAAAGCCCTGGGCTGCTGGTTCCAGCTCAGACAACTTAGTTCCATGGGCCCCCCTTTCTCTGTTTCACAGCCATCAGCCTACTGACAACACAGGGGGCAGTGAGCACTTCTCACGGGACGCTGACCCTAGCTTCTACTTCTTTCTGTCATCTCCACCTAAGTCAGGCGAACTCCCCGAAAGTCTTCCTCACTCAGACGCAGACCTGTTCAGTTGTGGGTCATCCTGTTAGAGCAGGTGCTAGAGCAGATTCAAGCATGACATCGTCCAAATCCAAGCATGACGTCGTCCAAAGCCGAGCACCCTTGGGCTCTACAGCCTCTTTCCTAGTTCCTCTGACTTTTCACATCCCCCTCGGTATACCCCCATCCTGCCACACCAAGTCTCTGAGGCTAGAGATGCAAGTCTTTTAAGGTTCGGCCATTTTAAGGCATAGGATAGGATCCCTTCCCGTTTATCCATTCGCTTAATGACCACATGAGTTATTTTATCTTGTGTTTTTTTTTTTTTTTTTTGGAATATTACCAAGAATAGGGTATCTGCTTGAATGCCTGCTCCCAGTTCTTGGAGGAACACACCAAGTAGCTGACTTGCTGACACACATTTTAATTCCTTTTTTAAAACAAAAGTCATATATCAAGAAAACATCAGCATCTGTGCCATTCTCTCTCCGGGCTGGCCATGCACAAGGGCTCTGCTTTCTCTACATCCTTGCAAACACTTGCTATTTCCTGGTGGGTTTTGTTTTAGGTTCAGAGCAGTGCGCACATTTTGTGTGTTGTAACACAGCTCCTATTTAAGCCAATGGTTCCGGTAAGAAAGTGAACGCATTTACTCTGCACATAATACACAGAGAGAGGTCACCTACATGTAACTCATTTGGCTCTTAGAGTCCACTCTGGCTAAGTGCCACAAAGGCTGTCTCGGGACACTTGCAGTTGAGGCACATGACAAACAACATGGAGGAAAGTTTAAAAGATTCAAGCAAAGCCAGCTGGTGGTGGCACACACCTTTAATCCCAGCACTTGAGAGGCAGAGGCAGGGGGATCTCTGTAAGTCCAGGGCCAGCCTGGTCCACAGAGTAATTTCCAGGACAACCAGAGCTACACAAAGAAACACTGTCACAAACAAACAAACAAACATACATACAAACAAACCAAGAAGAGTGCACCCTTGCAATGACAGCATTAGCCTTTACGAAACCAGCCAGGTGGCCAGAAAGTCACACGCCCAGAAGAGACTGCTGTTCCATGTGCCTAAAACTTCAGGCTCTGCAGCTTGTGGAAGTGCATGGACGTGCTGTGGAAACTGTGTGACAAGGGCCGTTAAGACTTGGAAGGAGGGAGGAGTGGAAATTACAGCCATCTGAAGGCAACTGCCTGGCTTCGTCTTTGGCCAACACTCTAGGAGCCCGTAAATATCACTGGAGGGAAAAGGATTATTTTCCAAAGATATAAAACTTTCAGAGCTTTGTGACCCGAGAGAATAAGGCCAGCTGAGAAAACGATTTCCTGAAGCCCAAATCCAGGCCCAGAGAACGAGGCCACCAGAACATTTGCACGCCAGCCTACTGGATGGAGCCAGATGCTTGGGAGGAGCCTAGCCCACTTAAGTGTGTCTCCCCGGGCCAAGCACGAAGCCTGCACAGAGCCGGAGTGGACAGCTCTCCTCTGAAGCAATAAAAGGTGCACAGCAAGCTGAAGTGCGTGGATGAAGCTGCCTTTCCCATTCCTTGTTACCCTGACTTGTTTTGCTCCTGGGCTGGGTTTTAATGTTCTGAGGATGATGCAGGGCACACATTCGCTCTTCACAGAAATCTCTGCTATTGTCATGGATCCCTATCAGTTTATGGTAAAGACTGGATTCTCCACTCCAGTGCCAGAGCCAGATGTGAGCAACAGCAGTCTGCCGATCATGGGTTGAAATTCCGTCTTTCTGTCTGTGGCCCACTCCTCCGGTCTACACTCCTGAGCCTCATGGCAGCTGTGACCAGCAAACAACCTCCTTTACTTCTGTACAATTATACTGCATTGTCCAACGCATTCATTTCATCCTCTACACTAGGTCAACAAACCCAAAAGGCACCGGAGGCATCTGATCTACATGGGAGAAAGATAGCAAATCCGAGCCCCAGTGATTCAAAACCCTGTCTTCATGCTACTGGTGGCTTCCCATTCCTCCAACATCACCCACGTACATGCTTGTGTCCAGGTCAGAACTATTCTAAACGACTGCTCCCAATTCCCCACCTAGAGGAAACATGGATCCCAGAGCTAGATCTTCACCATATGGGCTGGGACTGAAAATGGCTTTCACCTGGTTATGGGCCCTATAAAATATGTCCCAACAATGCTTTGATCCTTTCTGCTTTAACAGAAGACTAGTCTACTTCTCTCCTTGTGGAGGCTGAAGCTGATCATTGGCCCACGATGAGGAAGTATGTCTGACTTCAGGAGCTAGCCTTATGACTCCATTCAGGCCCTGTGGAGGCCAGGATCAGCACAAGAGAAGTCAAGCAGACCTCACAGAACACCAACTGAGACCTCCTGCAGGCAGCCCTGCAAGACTCTGGGGATCTCCAATTCCCTAAAACCAGCCACATTTTACCAGCCAGAAGACTGGATGCACCCTCAGAGAGTCCCCCCAGCTTGAGCCAGCAAAGCTAAGGAGCTCCTAAACTCCCAAATGTGAGAGAAGGGAGGCTTCTTGTTGAAAGCGACTCATTTTGAAGGTACCTTGCCATGCACCAATAAGTGTCTAATCCTGTTTTCCGTCACTAGAAAACATTTATACTGGAAGGAAAGCTGACTTCTGCCAGGTGTGGTAGTACGTGCCTTTGCCACCAGCATTTGGGAGGCAGAAGCAGGTGGATCTCTGTGAGCCTTAAGCTAGCCTGGTCTACATTACATAGTGAGTTCTATGCTAGACAAGGTTACACAGAAAGCCCATGTCTGGAAGGAAGAAAGGAAAGAAGGACAGGGGAGGACAAAGAGAGAGGGAAGAAGGGAAAGAGGAAGGGAGGGAGGGAGGAAGGGAGGAAGAGATGAGATTACCTTTGAAAATGTATTAATTTTCCTGAGACTGTCAATGCAGGCTTTTTTTGTTATAGCTATACATGATAAAAAGGCAAACTTTTTCATATTTGTACTCTCATCAGAAATAAATATTTTAACATTATTTTCTGGTTTTGTGCTTACTTTAAAGTTCATACTGAAATCTGTTTCCTGTCATTAAACGATGCTCCATGCTCTTTTGAAGTTCAGGGTGCCTTTCTTGAATGCTGTCTCAAGTCACCAGGCATGGAGGCTGGAGGAAAGGTCTCCTCCATTAAGGTCAAAGGTCATGGTGCTTGTCCTGCAGAGGACCCAAGTTTGGTTCTCAGGATCCACACCAGTCACCACCTTGTAACTCTCTGTGACTCTAGGGGATAAAATGCTGTAATTTGGACTTACACACACACACACACACACACACACACACACACACACACACACACACACACACACACACCACATTATGTCTGTCTGCTTTCTCTCTTTCATACATATTCAAATCTTCAAGTCACTAAATGCACATCCCTAATACTGTCTAGGATAGCTATGGAATATTTTATTACTTAAGTGTCCCTAAATATACTTAGCCAAACTCCTTTTTATTAAAAAGGATCTAAGCTGCTATCACCTTTCTCTTTTCTGAGCTACAGTAAAAAAACTCCACACATCTTCTGCAGCCCTGCCCAACTATGTCCTTTGCATAAATCACTAAGCGTTTTATGCCAGAGAAGCAGAGATTGGTAAATGCTAGGTAAGAAGTGACTGTCATACTTATTGAAGGATGACAGAGATTGGGTTAATATGTGAATAGTTCAATTTCATCTCTCTCTTTCATCAGACCATGCCCACCAGTGATTACTGGTGGAAACAAACCAGTCCTCAGCTACAAAACTGAACCTCAGGATGGAGTTTCCAAGTGACCAAGGAGAACGCATTTTGGTGGCCAAGGAAGAATTCCTCTGAAATCATATACTTTGTTTCAATATTTCTTCCAGTTCAGTCTTAGCTCATGTATGATGGTTTGTATATGCTTGGCCCAGGGAGTGGCACTATCAGAAGGTGTGGCCTTGTTGGAGGAAGTGTGTCACTCTGGGGGTGGACTTGGAGACACTCCTCCTAGCTGCCTGTGGATGCTCAGTCTGTTCCTGGCTTCCTTTAGATGAAGACGTAGAACTCTCAGTTCTTCCTGCACCATGTCTGCCTGAATGCTGCCATGTTCCTGCCTTGATGATAACGGAGTGAACCTCTGAACCTGTAAGCCAGCCCCAATTAAATGTTGTCTTTATAAGACTTGCCTTGGTCATGGTGTCTGTTCACAGCAATAATACCCTCACTAAGACATCATGCAACCAGTGACTGTGTCTTAAGGCAGAGTCTTCACAGTGGAATGCAGCATTGGGAAGTGTGGCAAAACCTCTCATGAGCTTCCACACATGTAGGAAGTATCATGAGCAATGTGCCAGGTTCCCAGAAATATCCCCACTATATGTCATTCTGCAACCTTAGCTATTCATTCACCCATTTGACCTATACAAACTTCTTTGCACCAAGCATATTGGGCAACCTGATCAGACAGGGGACCAGTTCCCAGGTATGTTCCTCTGAAGTCTGAAAGAGCTGTTCACCGTCCTTAAGTATCAGACAGGACACTGCTGGACAAGATCACCCAGGTCAATGGACAATAGACCAGTAAAACTGCTGCAAGTTTCTATACTTCTCCCTTAGGGGACAAATTTCTAGATTAGGATATATGTTATAAATAACATTAGATATTTCTTCTTTGATTGTTTTGTGTGCACGTGTATGGTGTGATGTGTGTGAGAATTTGAGTGTGCATGTTTTAGTGTAGGGCCACTTCTGCCACAGTGTGTGACTGAAGGTCAGAGGTCAACTTTGGGGAGTTAGCTCAGCGTCTTCCTTGCTTGAGGCATTATCTTGTTTGTTATTTCTGCCACTGTGGTGTGCACTTCAGGCTAGCCGGCTTGTAAACCTCTGGGTGACTGTCCTGTCCCTGCATCCCAAGTTTCAGTAAATGTGTTGAGATTACAGATTACATACATAAGGTACTGCCCCACACTCAGGCTGGTACAGCAGACACTTTACCCACTGCCTCAATATAGCAACAAGGTTTTAATAATTGTCTCCCTTCATATGCCCCTCCTATGGATGCTGATCAAGGCCCAGACACATGTACGGTTCCTCTGATTACTTATGAACCCTCATTTCCCCCCACATTTTCAATGTCTTTGCCAACTGCAGATTTTTTTTCTCTATGATTTGCACACATCTGAGTATTCATGTTCTTAAGATGTGGGTAGAATGATTTCAAATTTCCCATTTTCACAAGGGAACTATGCCCAGTCCCCAAATATGCTGTTTGTCCCCAAAGAGCCAATTACTAGATTCTAATATGAAACTATGATTTATTAAAATCCTTAAAGAGGAGCTGGGTGGTGGTGGCATGTGCCTTTAGTCCCAGCACTTGGGGAGCAGAATCAAGCAGATCTGAGTTCAAGAACAGCCTGGTATATAGAAAGAGTTTCAGGATAGCTACAGAGAGAAACCGTGTCTGGAAAAACAAACAGACAAAACCCTTCAAGGAAAGTTCAAATGGATTTGGAAGAAGAAAGTACTCACGGAGGTGGTCAAGACAACCCTTTAAACTCAGAGACAATGTTGTCATGGAGACAGGGTGGAATTAAAGGTTCGCAAATCCCTTCCTGGCCACAGCCACTTTATGACTTCCAAAGGTCTTTTCTTAGATATTATAGGCCATCTCTAGGCACAGTAAGGATAACCAACCAACCTGACCACCATCCACCTAAACCAAGGCTAAGTGGCTTGGATGTGTCCACACGGCCAGGTTCAATGTGGGAACCAGAGCTCTGTTCACCGTCTCTCCACTCTGCAACAGCGCAGCACCGTGGTCATCAAGGGTCCCTTCATGGTACCTTTCCCAGGTTCTGCACATTGGGCAGCCATCACAAAGAGCTGCCTCGCTACTGGAGCATTCTTCCTTACAGAGGCAGAGCCACACACTGAACTCAAGCTAGTGTTCAAATGCCAGCCCTTTAGTGCCTTTGTCTGAATTCTTTACCTTCAACATGATAGCTTCAGCCGCATGGACACCATAGCATTCCCTCCATATCCGTGTGTTACCGTCTAAGAAGACTCTTGTTTTCCAGTGCCCTGGGCTGGGAGGTTTCCCAGCACTAAGCAGAGCATGAGAGCTGAGTAACAACTGCTCCGGCTGACACGGAAAAGCTGACGTCATTCACCTCACATGCCATAGGGACCACTTCTACGAAAGGGTGAATAGAACATGATTGATGAATAAAACATGATTGTTTTGCAGAAGCTCGGAGTTCATTGCTTTTCCCCAACCAGACTGTAGTAGTAAAGACTTGATTAGGCCTATTGGTGAATTAGGCTTAGAGTAGAAAAAGGGTTGACACTCAGAATGTAATCTTAGATTCCCTTTTAAATTACCATGTGGCCATCTCTCCTTGGTCACCTGGACCACTTATTCCTATCATCCCAGGACTAGCCAGATGATATCAGGATGCACAGAGACAGCTAGGCCTTCCTACTGTACAGCACAGACTTTGTTGAAGGTAAAATCTCATTAGATTTTGGTCTCTGAAATTCCCCAGTCAATATTACCAGCATCTGGCTCAACACCCTTCCTATACCTGTCAGTAACCCAAAGTTATAGCGATCAGTACAAATGGTCAGAGGCAAGCAAACCAGAAACACCCCTGCAAACACATGCTTTCACCACTGTGTTTCTGAATGACACCTATATGCCTTTTCCTTCCCTTTAGGGTACAGTCCAACATACACCCTAAGGCATATATTCTCAACAAGCAACTTTCGTAGGATGTTCCAAAGGTTAACCAGGTACAGCCAGATGCTTTGATGAAGATGGGTTCATTTTTATTTTATAGGTGTGTGGTGTGTTGCATATTGGGCACAGTTGTGTACTGCTACTGTGGATGTGCACACACATGTAGGTGACGTGGTTGACACTGGCTGACTTAACTGTTTTCTGCCTTTAGCTGTTGGAGACCTACGGTCTCACCGAAGCTGAGACTCAAGGACTTGGCTAGCTGGCCTGCCAGTGGGCTTCATGGATCTACTGGTCACTACTCCACTTCTGGGGTTACAAGTGCACACATCATCTAGCTTTTTATGTGAGTGCTGGGGATTTGAACTCAGGTCCCCATACTTATGTGGGGCAGACACTTCACAAAGAATGTTTCCTCTCCAGCCTCTGATGAGCTCGGTTTTCAGGAAAATATCTGTTACTGCTTCCAAGGGAAATGGGGAGGAAGTACTCTGCACTAGACAAAGTTGAGCTTGATGTAGACAGTTGAGCCCCTTTGCTTACAGGGACACCACACCATGTCTTCACTACCTATATAACCCACACTTAAGGCAGCTTCTGCTCCAATGAGTAGATGGAATTACTAAAAACCACTGCCTGGAATTGGTGCTGTGTGGGTGGCATGTTTTTCACTGTTGGTGCAGTAAGAATTCCCAGAGAATTTCAGTCTCTGTTTTTACCTCCAGCTCAATTCTAGCCCACTAATTTCATTGGACTTTTAATTTCTTCTCCCTAGCATTCACTACTCAGCAAGGCAAGGCATTTCCTGAATCTTGCTTTAGCCAATGACTTTCTTTCTTCCCTAGGGATGGGGAGGATTCTAAGCTCTTTCATCGGTCCTGGTACCAAGAGCTCGTTGGCCACAGTGAGAATTCTGAAGGAGACCTACAGGAACGAACACCACAGCTCGTCTCCATTAACTGCTAGGCATGCATTTGCCATGCGTTCAGAGCTATCCTGTGTGATGATGTCCATGGGCTACAGTGTTAGAGAGACAGCATTTATTGAACACTTGCTAGGTCCGGGCCAATGCACATGGGCATGAATTAGCTCTAGGTCTAAGTCCATTTTCCCAGTGAGTAAAGTGAGACTTGCAGGGGTTAGAAGTCCCTTGGATGACTAGATTACATCCCAGAGAAGCTCGCATGACATCCCAGAGCTACTTTCAGCTTATGTTCCCTTGTGCTGAGTTCCTAGACGCACAAAGAACAGACCAGCCCCAGCCTAGTGATATGTCCAACCAGACACCGGAAATAGAGTCCACGATGAGAGGGTGAGAATAGACAATGGATGAACATCTCAATCAGAGGCTCCTGTGTGGTGAGAAGGTGCTGGGGGAGGCCTGAAGTGGGACACGTGTCCTGCTGTGACAAGAAAGACAGAGGATGACTATGAAAGACCACCTGTGCCTGTGAGATCCCATCATACAACCCCATAGGACAGCTGCCATCTCCTAGCCGAGTCTCCATGCGCTCTGAAGGAACACATCTTTTGGTTAGTTTACTCCCTACAGCTCCGTCGAATGCCTTGTTTGTCATGTGACTTCCCTTCTCTTTGCCTCATACTTGAACTTTACTGTTCTCTGTGAGGACCACGAAGATCCCAATCCGACTGTCTTTCAACACTTCCCTCAGTGCAGCATGAGCAGACAGGGCAGGAGACCCAGGCCGACTTTCACAGTGAACTGGCTGAGCCGCTGCCCTTGAGAAGTTATCCATCAACCGCCATTAAGATCACACTGCCGGCTGCTGCAGGTTTTGCAGCCTTCATCCAAAGAATGCAATGAGACATAGCTAAGTCCCATACTGGTGCAAGTCGTGAGGCTGATCCCAGTGCAATCCGAGAGTGCTGGGCAAGTCCACACTCCATCAAAGGGCAGATGCTTCTTAAGTTCATGCTGCACCTACTGATTGTATAGACATGTGCTTAGAAAGCTGAGGTCCTCAGTACCAGGCTACTCTAGGACATCAGTTAAGCCACCAGCCTTTCGATCTTCTACTGCTAAACAGACAACCAAAGCCTTCATTTAGTTTGTATCATTAACACAGGGAAAACAAAAACCCATTCCCTCCCCATCCGTCCCAGCTTCCCCATAGATCCAGCTTCCCCATACGCCATTGGTGATTATCTGGGGGGAACAACAAAGATGTTTGCCACCAAATGCTTTGGTTCAGGTTAAGGCAGCAACGGCGGCAGCAGCAGCCCTGTATAAAAAAGACTAGAATTGGAGCCACTAGAAGCAGGAATCCCGTACAGAGGATTCTGAGGCACCTGACACTGAGGAGCACCTGAGCTCTCGCAGTTGCCATAGCGATAGACAATCAGAGCAATACAAGCAAATGCATTGTCACGGAAAGCAGAGGCCCTGTGACTATAAAGGCCTCGGAGGCAGCCCAAGAAGATGGCTTCAGAGTGGACACCCACTTTTTCAGCTGCTCTGTGTCAAAACCCTCTTTCTCTCCAGGAGAACTCCTGCTACAGGTCTCCCGAGGGCCAGGTTTGCTGCAGAAACTGGGGAAGTTAATATATCCCTCCCACTTGGCAGTCCTCACCTAGATGAGTGACCTCCTACAGTCCCACGGGGATGGTTTGAGAAGCCTGCCTGTAGGTACAAGACAGCTTGTGGTAAAGAAGTATGACTCGGACTCATCTTCCTGTGGCCTGGCAGAGCCAGAGTTCCTGACTGACAATTCCTTAGTTTGGCAGTGAGTTTCTAGTATATTCCTCTAATCAAAATCACCTTCCATTACCCAAGGGCAGACGGCTGCTACCAATGTCAAACCCAACCCATTCTTTATGCTCCTCTCCAGCCCCCTTCCCCAAGTCCCCAGACAACGGAGCCTTGTGCTCTGCTGAGCAACTGGAACCCGAATGGACACATTCATGCAGAACTCAGCCTGGACTTACAATGTGTAGGCAACATTTCCAAGGACCAAAGGGTCTGTAAACGAGCTCCAGACAGGAGCCGACATCTTCAAAACCTTCTTCTGCTGTCCCCTGCCTCCTACAAGCCCTGCCCCCAACACAGAACTGGTAAAGTGTGCTAGGTAGGTACCCTGCACGTGTAAACGCTGATCGGAATGTGTTTGTTCCACAAGAATCTAAAGTGTACCCCCCTTGAAAGCCATCATCTCTTCAGTGCCTTGAAAACTTAGTAAAACTACCGAGAAATAAAGACAAAGAAGAGCTAGAACACACGCAACTATATCCTGGTAACTTTTGCCTCAGAGTAACCCATGAGACAGGAAAATAACAAGGACTTCCGTGTCTTTGGGTTCTGGTATCCAAATTCAAACTATCGTAAATCAAAACCCTTGCAAGAAAAGGGAGGAGGGTCTAGAAGGATGGGTCAGCTGGTAAAAATGCTGACTGTGCAAACCTAATGACCTGAATTTGGTCCCTAGAGCCTTCAAGTGTAAGGAGAGACTCAAGTCCCCAACACTGTCCTCTAACCTCCACTGGCACATTCCACGGCAAATGTCACCTACATTCTTTAGTACACACAATAGGTGCAGAGCCTTTAGAAGCCTTTAGAGGGAGAATATTAGGTTTTGGGTCAGTCAGTTCCTTGAAGAACAGTTGAGGATTGGAACAGGCCCTCCTCTTCATGCTTTTTTGTTTTTAGTCATATACTCCTGCTATGATGCTCTGCCTCAGAACAGGCCCCAAAGCAATGTGGTCAACCAGCCATGGACCAAATGTTCCAAGATTGTGAGCCAGATTAACCTTTCCTCTTCTTAAGTTGATTTACCTCTGGTATTTGTTACAGTCAAAGAAGTATCTGAGACAGTAGATAACTCTAGGTGTGGACAGATGGGATTTTATAATTTTTTCTACTATTGACACAGAATTTCTCTATTAAAAACATAATCTTAAACCCTCACTATCGAAATTAAATGATTATCTCTCAGAGTTCTAGCACAAATGTGAGGTGGATTCACATTAAGTGTGATTCTGATAAGTAATCGCTCCAGGGCAGATAAGCAAGCATTGGCTTCATGTTATTAGGAAAAGCTGGGATTTAGTAATAACACTAGCCCTCTACTTACTAAAGTGCTTACAGAGAACAAAAGGCCTCTAATAAGGGATCTGTACTGGGGCATTTGATCTCCAAGAGCCCAACAGCAGGGAGAAAGGCCTATCCACTGCCCAGCTCAGACCGCCTTGTGCATATCTGATTTCCATGGGAAGGGGTGGAGGCCGAGTGCTAGCTAGGCCTGTGTATATCCAGGAAGCTACACTTCATACCCTGACTTCAAGTTCAGTCAAAACACATAAACACGTTAAGAGCCAGAAAGATTCTGAGAGCTATGCAGATGGCGTGCCCACCTTCCAGAGAGCATGCTTGGTTCTGCAACTTATTACTGAGAGTGTGAGTCCATGAATGATAGAGTTGAGTTTTCCCAGGATAAGGGAGCACGCCTGTGAGCTCAGAGCTTTACCCATACCTGATGCCCCTGCCTCATGCTTAAACTGAGACCCAGCAAAACACTCCAGAATCATACATGTCACAAACTTTGGTAATTAAGGCTGGAATTTAAAGCATGGAGCCAACTTTATGTCTGGGGTGCTTTCTTATTCTTCTTTGCATGATCTGACTCCCACAGGCTGTCTAGCACCAGCCTTCATTCTTGGTCCGGTTCTCACCAGACCTGGTCCTGCTGTCCTGAGGAGGTGCAGCAAGCCTTTTCTCATCCCATTCCCATCATGCCCCGCTCACGTCTGAAATGCTTTCTTCAAGGCACTCACCGGAGACCACAAGCTCTCTACTCTACATTTTCCCTGAATATCATCTGTTCCTGCAAGAGATCGATACAAATGAGATGTGATCTACAATGAACGCTTTATAATTGCTCTAATTTCCAATCATGGTCACGGGGCCCTCTAGGGAGCCCCTGAGATGGCTCATTGCCCAGTTGGATTCCTGGGAGACTCCTCTTGCCCACAAGGTCAGGGTCGCCATGCTTTGGGCTCTCTGTAAGGGGCAGGTGCCTCGTGCACTTCAGGAAAGCCTGTCACTGGGCTGAGACTCCTGACAGAGGTGGTGTCACAGGGCAGTTCCTTACAAGTGAAGAAAACCTCTTCGCCATAGGACCTGCTCTTCAGAGTAAACATTTCCAGTAGCTGGGAAACCCTACTTCATTTTTCAGAAGTAGTGCTTTCTGTAGCCACGCAAGTTTGACCTTCCCACCTAAAAGGTGAGAACTAACACCAACATTCTTGTAATAAGACAAGGCTTGAATGTATATTTCCCTTCATAACAACCAGTGAGACTGGGGTTCTTCAGAACTTTCCTTTCAATATAGTAACTCATGCTAGCACTTGCAGAAAGGCTAAGAGGAAGTCAAAGAACCGACCTGTGGTCTTTGGCAGCCCAGTGACGGCACTGTTCACACAAGACACAAAAGAGTTCACAATTATTCTATAATCTAGCTTACTTCAATTCTGGCCTTCTCTACCAACCTTGGAAACAAGGGTCCACTTACTTCTACGGATCTGACACACAAGGGATGCCCATGGCTTTTCCTATCCTCTACTACCTTATCATATTCCCCATCCCTCAGGGGCCTTGTAACCTTCTGGAGATGATTTTGGTCTTGCTAATAAGACTCGTGTTTGCAAAATTCAGAAAAACAAAGGGGAGTTTGTGCATCAGTATCAGCTGCTGTTTGCTCCATGAGCAAAGCCCAGAGCATCTGGCTTGTGTACGGTGGCTTTCTTAGCCATTCTTACAGCTTCAGGGAACTTTCACGGGTGCTGGGAGGTAAGACTCAGACATTGGTTTGCAGGGCTGGCTCTGGTAGATGTGGCATGATCTAGGCCAGTCTTGGCTCTGGGACCATCTCAATCACCATAGTTGCAAAATGGTTCTGGAAAAGCAGCTTCAGAGAGAGCAGCTTCCTTTTGGAAGCTGGTTCCTCTGTGGTACAGTTCTTTAACATAGTTTGAGAGTGACTGCTCCTGAGAGCCAGAGAGACCTCCATCCAGAGAAAGATGTCTTCAGAACACTTTATCATTTCTCAAGCCACCCTGTCCCCTACAATAAGCCCCTGTCTTCTCTACCTTTCTATATTAGACTCTTCTTTTCCAACTAACCCTTGAACTCAACTCAAGTTATGCTCTAGAAAGGAGGATCATACTTTCCAGACTGACCTTTCTGGCTGCAGATTCCAAACGCAAACCACCATCTCCGTCCCGTTCAGATGAGAAGCCATCTGTGTGGCTGGCCGAGGCCAAAGTGCTCAAGTATGCGCATGAGGGGTCAGGGCAGAGCAGCTGGAAGGGAGTGGTATGGTCTTGCGTCTCCTTGGGGAGAAAGGACTTTATGCCCCACCACAGTGTGAACCCCTATCAACACCAGCCACTTCATCAAGAAAGAGCAACACACCCAAGTTCTAGTCCCACCCATGTAAAAGGCTGGGCTTTGTCTCCTGGCCCTGCTTTAAGGAGAATGTAACATCGCCTCAGTAGAAGACTGGAGGAGAATAGGCAGGGAGAGCTTTTCAAAGAAAAGATCCCATCGAAGGAAACATTTATCACTACTATCATTTTTACTGGGACCCAGAATCATGAGGAGAAAGAATCCCTTTCCCACCCACTTAAAGATACCTAGTAAATCTCTAACATTCATAATGTCTGTGTATTGGCATTGAGAGGCAATGTTTTATAAGCTTCCTTAAAAGCCAGGATGCTCAAAGTGCAGTGCCTCGTTTAGATTACAGCCATGCAATGAGAGGTTTGAAGAAGCAAAGTCTTTCTTCACTAGTGCTGATGAGATTCACTTCAGGATTGTTTCACCTCCAAAGCTCTGTGTGCACCCTTGAAGACTGGCCTGAACTCCAGTTACGGAGGATAGCAGTTTTGATTCTGTTCTCATTTTGAAGCGTTCCTCTTCAAAACAAAGCCAGCAACCCTCTAGTTTTGTTTTGATTTTGATATGCAGAGATGAGACCCCCGGTCTTCTTTAAACTTCACACCCCACTTGTCCTTTATGGGTGCCTCTCTGAGACAACAGACAGCTGTGGGGCTAGTGGATCTTCGGACAACTCAGGCAGATGGTAGCTGAGGCACACAGAGAGCCCCGCCCCCACAGAGAGGGAAGCTGGGGGCTTGGACGAGAAAAGAACGGCCTCTGTCAGTAGGAGTTTGGGGGATCAGAAGAATCACCTCAGGGTCCATCGTGAGGACCCCAGAGCCCAGGCAAGGTGGGTTGAGACTACACCTGCCAGAAGAGTTAGGTTAGTGTACACACAAAGAATCCACAACACAACAAGAGGCACACAGACTCCATGGGTTTCTTCTCTGGACCCCTAGCGCATACTTAGCTCTTCAAATTGTCTTATCCATGACACCTTAGTAAAATATTTTTTAAATAATTTTTAAATGTAGATCTTTTTAAAAGACATAAAAAACAAAGAAAGAAACAACAATAACAACAAAATAAGTTACATAGCTGTGTAGATAAAAAACAAACAAACAAACCATTAGCAAAACACTTTCACTCTGAAGCAGAAAACAATGAGTTTTCCTGACCTAAAAATATTCATTTAAGATGTTTGAAGCATTTTCTTTCTCTAGAGAACAAAACCCCATCTGTCATCAACAACAGGTAAAGAAATCTGGGCAGAAAATGGAAATACAGTGTTTCAACAGCCAGCCAGGCAGAATGCAAGCTACCAGAGCCACAAATTCTGATTTCTCTTAAAAGATGAAGTCGGCTCAGCTTGATGTGTTAATAGAAAGACATGCTTTATAATCTACAGAGCCACCCTCTGCAACCCGATAAACGGCTGCAGCTTCCCCCAAGGACACTGGAGAATGAGCTACAAACATAAAAATCACAGGCGGGGGGGCTCAAAAAACATGGTCTTCCAGAACAGCATCACTGTATTCTGACGATGTGAAAAATATAAAGGGAACTCTGTCGGGTTTCTTTCCTGCAGACACACAAATCATATTGTGCAGAAGTCACATGACATGATTAAATTTAACTGGATGGACCAGTGGAAAACCACAGTATTAACAACATAATTCTGAGGAGAGGTTCATTCTGCCAAATGCAAGAGATAATCCTAAAAGCTTTGGACCAGTAGGCATAGCTCTCAACATTAGATTTATGTGCTGGAGTCCCAGGACGGAAGAAAGAATCTTCCTGCTCATTGTTGCTCAACATTTGTAAGCTACCCTAGGTCTTCATCACTGCGGCTCTTGGTAAAAAATAAAATAAAATTATTGCCTGTATATAATGGTTAAATGCAGCTTATATAATTAGCTGTGCACATTCTGTGTAGCCATGGAAATGAACCCAGGCACATGGATGTTTCTAGAGGTGAACAATTCACCTCTGGGCAGTGTGCCTTACCTGCTACCCTTTCAACTCTTACAATATGCCTTCCTAACATACCGAAAAACTTAGCCATGATTGCTTTTTATTTAAAATCACTGCAAGAGCACACGGGCCTATATCGCCGAAGGTCACACTGACAGCCTGGCCCAATCCCCAACAGGCTGGGAAGGGAAAGATGTTTCATAGCTATAACATTTAATGTCATCTTGTTCACTGTCACAGGCACTTAGGCATAATCCTTCCTGCTACAGTTACTGTCCCTATTTTACCCGAACAAACACAGAGGTACCAGAGGGCAAATAAGCCAGTTCTTCCTGGGGCCACAGGACAAGGAATCAGGAGTCAAACCTGAACGGAGGGTTCCTTTCTGGTAGCCATCCCTGCCTTTACACAGTGGGTCTTAGGAGGGTCACCACTGCTGTTAACATATCCAGAAGAATAAGGATGCTATGACTAAAATTATCCTCTAAGAAAGTGAGGCCACTAGAAGGAACATCTCTATTCCACAGCGGTAGGCCAGGTACCAGAGATGGAACTTGACCTCAGAGCCACATAGCTGTGTTCTGGCTACTAGCCTGCCACATTGCTCTCCAGGAATCCATTCCACCTGATACTGCACTGGGGTCCCTGATGTTCATAGCAGTTCTGGGTTTATGACAATGTGCAAAAATACATGTTCTAGAGTCTCATAGAAGGAGAACAGTCCAGTAGCAGGGCATAAGGCCACTCACTCTGGAAATGACTGCTAGAACAATAGTGTCAAGTCTTAGAAGACCAAGAGCAGCTTTGTAGACCCTGTGCTGCCTTTCCAAAACAGAGCACATGTGGTATCTGTCTGTCTGTCTATCTATCTATCTATCTATCTATCTATCTATCATTTATCTATTTATCTTTCTATCTATATTTCTATTATCTATCTATTATCTATTTATATATCACCTATCTGTCATCTATTTACTATCTATAATCTATCATTTATCTATCATCTATCTATATCTATCATCTACCTATGATCTATTTATCACCTATCTGATCTATTTATCATCTATCTATGATCTATTTAATCTATCATCTATCTATTATCTATATCTATCAATGATCTATCTATCTATGATCTACCTACTATCATCTACCCACTATCATCTCTCTACTATCTATCTATCTATCTATCTATCTATCTATCTATCTATCTATCATCTATCACTCACCATTTCAGCAGGGAAAGATTCCCAGACCCCAAATATAGCAGATATATATATATATATATATATATATATATATATATATATATATATGTATATGTATATGTATATGTATATGTATATGTATATGTATATGTATATATGCTGAGAGTTGTCTGCTCACTCTTCTTTTTTGGGCCCTGACTCCACATACTGCTCTCACAGTGGCCTTGTTGACAGATGGACAGGCCAGCCCAGATTACCCTTCAAGCATGACATGACAGGAATGACAGGAATGGAAGGAAATCCTTCCTGGAGAGCTGTTACCACGTTGTAGAGACAGAGGTGCCTTGCAGTCTTGGGTGTGCAGTGTCAGCCACAAAGGAGACTGGCAGGGATGGGCTAAAACTACATTTATCTCCTCTAACCTCGCCAGGTCAAAACTCCACACAAATAACTGAGAGGAAGTCAAACATGATGGCTTGGCTCTCGCAGGATAGGCGCTCTAGACTTCTCAGCTGGCTCCGGCAGAAGCACTGGCTTCAGCTGAGCTACCAGCGGAGGCTACAATGACCTTCGGGGAATATTCACCCCCATCCAGGGGCCAGCCAAGAGTCAACCCTACAGCATCCTCCAGGACTCTCCCAATCCTCTCCCAATTGCTTTGCAGCATGCCAGCTTTCAATCAGTGCAAATGCAGTGACCAGTTAATCTCAATAAAATCCAAATCCACACTTGGCTCTATTCATGAGCAATCTGTTTAGGGACGTCCCTAAATGGTAGGGTTGGAACGAAGCAAACGCACACATGTGCACCCAAGACACTGAGTGGAGGAGGCAACTTGCAACATGAATTCAAATATGAATTCAATATACAAAGGAGTTTTGTTCCTTTTATCAACTCATCTAAGCCCAAGGAACCACATATTTGAGCCATGACAACTTACATTGCTGTGGAGTGTGTAGTTAGTCTGGCTTTGCCCTCTAAACACTCGATGCCTCCTGACAGATGGTTAGCTCTATCAGTCCTTGTGAATGGAACTTGCTTGCTCCCACAGAAGCACCTCCTGACAGAGGTGATGTCAGAGATGGCCTGGAATCAGCTGCTGGAGAAGTGCCATGGCAAACTGTTAAAGCAAAACACTTCAGTTCTGCCCAAGAGCAGTGAGTAAGTCATGAATTCTAACTGGAAAGGTGGGGTTTGAATCCTAATCCAGTGCTACCTGTGGTTGGATTGGCCTCTGGGCATATCTGTGAGGCATTTTCTTGACTGCTGAGTATACAGCTCACTGTGGGTGATACTATCCCTAGGAGGTGGGTCTAGGCTCTATAAGATGGTAAGCCTACAGCCAAACGAGTAAACAGTGTTCCTCCATCGATTTCTCCTTCAAGTTTCTCCCCTGCCTGACCCTAACCCTAACTTCACTCAGCAATGCTCTGCAATCTGGAAGCTGCTTGCCTCCCCCAGCTGCCTTGGGTCAAGCATTTGTCATACCAACAGAAAGTAAACTGGGACTGGGAGTCAACGAAAATTAAGCCAGTTTGCTAGGGAATTCAGGAACGAAAGATGTCCCAAGAGTTTTGCAATGATAATCTTCCAATGGTCATTTTCTCCCAGAGTTGACTCTGTGATGTCACTAGATTAATTCTGAACCCCTGGGGTGGTGAAAGAGGAGCCAGCAATTCTGAAGTGAAGCTGCCACCAAAGTCATGGCCTTGGGCCACTGCATGGTCCGGAGCACAGAGGCTGTGTTGCCCCATGGCGATGTTTGCTTACAAAAACAAGACAAGACAAAACAAAACATCAGTAACAGGGAAGGAAAAGTATCTGAGATGTCAAAAAATATTTCCCAATAATTTAAGCATTGTCCACCAGCCCTTTCAGTAGGAATTTCTAACAGGTGAACTTTTAAGAAGGAAATGTTGTAAGTGAATGGTCTGAGGTATAAATTAGACTGAAGAGAAATAAATTGTTACATGTATAAATATAGTCACCTAGATATTATCACAGAAAATGATTATTTGGTAGTCTTTCTTTAATACAATAGAAAATGTGATCAACAAGATGAACATGATGGAAACAAGTGGGAAGTTTCTGAGGTCCTTGTGTTTTCCAGAAAGAGGGCCGGAGGTTCGAGTAACTTTAAAACTTGCCAAGTAGAAATAAACATACTTAAGTGGAAAATTCCAAGGCTGTTACTAGAAGAATAAAATTCTTATTTTCTAAAACTAGTAAATGGAGAAAAAAATAGTTTCATTTTAGCCCCCCAAATTAAGAAAGATAGAAGGACAGAAGGACAAATATACAGAAAGGAAGAAAGGCCTCCAAATGCTAAATTTAACCCCAAATATAATTAGTAATTACATGAAAAAAAATCTAGAAAGTCTAGTTAAAGGACAAAGACTAGAGGAGGGGAAACCATTCTGGTGCTGAAGTGCCTGTTGCACCACACTCAAAGAAGCTGATTTTTACGTCTGTCACCATAGTGTGGGGTTCAAGATAGGGAGCATGTAGATCCCTGGAGTCTACAAGCCAGTCTAGCCAACCATGATCATCAGGTCCAGTAAGAGACACTGTCTCAAGATAAGAAGGACAGCTATCAGGGAAGATACCCAATGTTGACTTTCACACACACACACACACACACACACACACACACACGTGGTCAAAACTGGTTTTCTTGCATCCAATGATATGTTGCTTGTGAGAGAAGACAAGATGTAAAGAATGAGATGCTGTTGAGTCATCCAAAATTAACTGTCCAGGCAGAATACACAGCTTCTGCTTGGTGTAGCATTGAAAAAGCTGGGGTGATGTAAGTGTGGGGGGAGGAAAAGAAGAGTGAAGGACAGCCCAAGTCCAGCCTGGAGCAGCCTATGCAGCCCAAGTCCAGCCTGAGGGAGCCCATCCAGGAATTGACCAGGACTGGCATACAGAGTCTATCTCAAAGGGTACTTCAGAAACAAAGAAGATATCATCACGTTCTACAAGGTACAATAGGGCCATGGGCTGACGTGAGTCCTTCCAAACACAGATAAGGAACAGCGTGACCCATTTGGGCAGTGATGTGACTGACTACAATGTCAACTCTGAGGTTAAGGATATATTAGAGACATCCTGGAAAAAAACACTGTGTGGGTCAGATGACAGTTTTGTATCTGATCGGGTAATTTAGATGGATGCTTTGCGGATGAGGAAACGCTGAAAGACTTAGAACCGGGGAGAAATTTGCTGAGACACGCACTTACAACCACACAGGGAAAGGTGGTTCAAATAAAAGGAAAGCCACAGTATAGGATGGGTATCAGACAGCCGGCCTCGGAGCTGCTGAAGCTTCTTCTTCTGCATACATGTACTTAGGATGATGGAAGGAGTGAGGATTCCTAAGTCCCCTCACGGTCATGACCTGGGCAATAAATGGAGTTTCAGCATCCATGGAAAGTGATTTCCAGGGCCATTATCAAACGCCAGAAGCTGCTTCGTTTAGAATTATAAAAATCTGCCTGTTACACTAACAAACGTTTGTTAACATAATTCACATCTGCCCAGCACTACGGAGAACACAAAGACTCAGCACTTTATGCCGGAAGATACTCCACTCTTTGTCTGAAATATGAGTTTGCATATTCATTTTCTCTGACCGCCATGACACTTCCAGAGCCTCATGTAGGCCAAAGGTCAGGTGTAGGAAGAGTTCCGGACATGAAGCTCAGACCCCTGCAAAGCAGCAGTTTAGCTGGGGATGCTCAATTGTAAGCTTCCATCTTCTCTGACTGGCCTACACTGTTCTGGCTGAGGAAGAATAAAATCAACCCTGTTTTTCTTTGTGTGGTGAGCATTCGGGTATGCATGCATGTTTGCATGTGCCGGGATCTACGTGGACATGTGTGCAAATGTGGACTGATGGCAGGTACCTTCTTCCATTTTCTCCTTATATATTGGAAACTGTCTCTCACATGGATCTGGAACTCATCGATTTGGCTAGTCTAGCTAGCCAGCTTGCTCGGGAGATCACTTTTCTCTGCCTCCTGAGCGTGGTGATTACTGGCAGGCCCCAGCTTGTCTGAATTTATGCAGGTGTCATGGATCCAAACCCTGATAACTCACACGTGCTCAGCATGTGCTCCCACCCTCCAGACATATCTCTGGCCATGAGTTGACCCTTTTTCTACCTAACTATTCTTCCTGGAAATGCAAATCGCTGTCGGGAAGACTGGAAATATAATACAAGTTGTCTGCCATGAACTCTCCTCTACTGGAGGCTCCAGACTCCCCTCCCAGTCCCTGGGTTCTAAGGTCATCCTCAATAGGCAGCATCAGAACTGGTCGCCAACCAGGACACAGAATGGCTCTAGATGTCAAACCAGCAGGCTTTACATCATAAAAACTGCATTCAATACATTAAATGCTAAGAGAGAGAAGCCACAAAGTTCTATTATGTTGATAGTTGAATCTTAGACTCAACAGAATCAATCACCTCTTCTACTGAAAAGAGGTTTGCATTTGATCCTCTTTTTTTTTTTTTTTTTGGCACTGCCTTACTATTTCTGCACCGAGGCTCAGCTGCAAGAGCCACCTAAAGTGCCCAGAAGTCCCAGGAGACCACATCATCTTTACTGTCACTCCTGTAGCAGTTGAGGGGACCATGGAGACAGGTACACTTGTGAAGTTCTGTCTGAATGTATACGCCATGTGGCCATTTTATACAGGCATATATACTCCTTTCATAATTGAAATGGTGTTCTAAAATGAGATAGGAGATTCTTACCTGGCAAAAATGTGGGCCCCACGGACATAAGCTATACCCACAAAAAAAGATAAGCCAGAACCAAAGAGAATGAGGCATTTCACTCCCAAATATCTCTCCCCCACTGTCTGTTTAGTGACATATTTTGAAATCTGAGACCTAATGCTAGAAGCAAGCAGAAAGCAAGAATCCTCCCTGTAAACAGTGGTATGCATCTTGCTGGAGTTGCAAACCACCAGCTGTAGTTAATCAGCAGGAATTTAGATCCTGAAAGGGAGGGAGTTAAGATGGTATTTTAAATTAAAAATAAAATTGAGTTAAATATTTGACTCACCCTGTGGCTACAGTTCTCTTCACCATTGCCATATTCTTTTTCCTGTGACCCAAGCCAGAGAGGGGGAGGGAGGTTGAGGGAGGGGAGAAGAAGAACAGGAAGGAAGCAGGGAGCCTGGGGGGAGGCAACTGACAGGCAACCTGTTAAGAGGAAAGTGAGGAGCTAGGCGAACAGCCTTAGGAAGCATGGCCGCCATCTTAGGAGGATGTACATCTTAGCTCTTTCCAACTGCACAGCTTCCATCTTCAGCCGTGCCGGTGGCTGGCAGAGAGGGAGGTTAGGAGACAGGCATATTTGGGGATAATTACAGAAAACCCTGGGGCCGCTGCCTCCTACCAAGAGCAAGAACGGAACCTTGCAGGAGGTCGGTCAGTGGAAACGGTGGAAGAGGCCCAGCCACTTGAGAGCCCGCACCGCATGTTGACTACAAGATGGGGGAAGAGAAAGAGACTGTCACAAGTCTCTGAAGGAGCTGTAGGTTTGGAGCAAGTCTGGATGCAAAAGTGGAAGTCGCTTGCATGGTGTGGCTTTACAGAGTTGTGCTGAACAGGCTTCCACACGAAATCCTCTACTGGGTGCATGTCACCAGCCCACCAAACTTTACCCAACCATACCATGAACTGGGGAACACTGGCCCGTTTCACAGCCATGGAAGATTGACTGTAGTATTTGTTCAGTATCTCTGCCCTCTAAAACTCAGCTTTGCGTCCACCTGAAACAAAATGAATCTTCTCCCTGAAGCTTCTTGACTACACACAAGACCAAGATGCGAAACTTACATTTTGGAGTTCTTGATCACCTGTTAAACAGTTCTAGTCCACACTCTTAATTTTTAATTTATTTCTACTTTGGGGGAGGGCATGCTACCAGGAATTGATTCTAGAACCTCATGCAGCCTAGTCAAAGGCTCTATCACTGAGCTACAGCCCCGCAGATAGACCTATACTTTAAAGTGTGGAGTGATTGGGAGAATAATTCTCAGAGAGGAAATGGAAGACATTTCTCATAGGAGGGGAGCCTCAGTCTCCAGGTGGAAAGAGATGGAAAAAGATGGAAAGCTGACCCACAGAGCTGAGGAATAACTGACGATACCATTTAGCAACGAGAAAGTCTTAGGCAGAGACAAGGCTCCACACCAGGCAGTGCCCTTAAGCTATCTGCTGTAAAGGACCTGTGTTTACATCATCCTACTACATGGTCCTACGGCACCTTCCATGCACATTTCATGCCTGTCTCATACCAATGAGACAGGCATCATCTCTGTTTCTCTTTACATTGCCCATCAAGATGTTGTCCCTGGGCACTGTGGCTGTGGCGGACGGCCATAAGCATTTCTAAATGCTTTTCCTCAATTTCCCATCTATTACTAACAAGTAGCAGACTGCCCAAAGTCCACAGCATCTCATTACAGATCGCTGTGAGCCACCATGTGGGTGCTGGGATTTGAACTCAGGACCTTGGAAGAGCAGTCAGTGCTCTAACCACTGAACCATCTCTCCGGCCCGTCTATAGCATTCTTGGGCGGCATTTATGAATGGAGTTGGAGCAGAAGCAGCGCGTTAAGGAAGATGAATGAACGTGTGAGTCTCAGAGAACTCTTCCCATTTTACAGCTATTGTAAAACTATAATGAAGAGTGTTGGGCAGTCTCAGGGCTAGCCTGAGCTACATGAAAGACTTTGTTTTGTCACAACAACAACAAAAAAATTGGGGTCAGGGTGAGCACTGGCAGAGCTGGGCTCTAATCCATTACACTGAAGAGTCTGATCCTCACTCCCATAACCTAAGTTTTCCCTTTGGAAGACTCTAGGCTAGAAGGATCCAGTCCCTAAAAATAACCCCAGATCCCAAGCACTGCCTCCTCTCCACACCCACAGCCCCACAGGCTACCTTTGTTCTTATGAGTTCTCAACGTTTCTACCATGAACCACCAGCTCAGTCTGAGAATGTGCTCCACAGTGTCTAGACTTCCAGTTAGACAAGTTCAAAATGGACCTAAAAACTAGACCCTACACTCTTGAAGCCTCTGCCTTGCATCAGTTGAGATTCTGTTCTTCCAGTTGCTTAGAAGCCCCCTTGAGTCATCACCCACTACTCCCCGAGTCTCCCAATCCACTCCCGGCATGTCAACACACTCTAACTGTATGTGACTCAAAAATATCCAAAGTCTACTTCTTCTGACGCCCTGATTGGCTGCTGTCATGGCAGGACTATATCATAACGGTGGCTCACCTCTCATGCCTCCCTTGGTCCTGCCACTGTCTCCTGCTCCCATTCTACTCCAGAAAGACCACACCAGACCTCAGATCAGACCACGCCTCTGCCCAGAGCCCTACTGTGGCTCCCAGCTTGCCTTGAAGTGCACTCCTGTCTTCTCTGTCTTGGCTGTCTTTCATGCCCACGGGATTAACTTCACCACCTCCCGATTTTCCTGACTCCCAGCCCCCTCCCCCACTACCCACTTCACTCATGGTCTGCCCCACATTTTTTTTCCTTCATTTTTCCTCCTCAGACGTCATATTTTCCTACCAAATATGATCGAGTTTTGGTCTTTCTCAGGGGCAGAGATTTCTCCGAGCATATCCTTGCTGTCTACAAAGCAGATAAACCACAGAGGGGAGGAAGGCCTGCTCCTGGTGGTCCAAGACCCTTAGGTTTCCTGGAAAAGATGCAGACAGTGGGAAAGAGGCAGGTCTCTACCTCCAACCTCCCTCTCCGGATGGGCTGCTGCTGGGAAGCTGCCTTCTAATCCCTTAAATCCTCCCACTGACCTGCTTGGAGAGAGGGAGCTGCAATAGGAGCATGCCCCCCAGGACTGTGTTTTTAAAGCTTAATACCATGTAAACCCTTCAGCTGTTTACCTGCATCCTATTTAATCTCCCATGGAGAGATGCCTCTAAGTCCTGGGCTCTGGGGGAGGCACACAGACCTGGCTCCTTCTCTAAGACGTTTTCTAGTGCTTTCCGCTGCTTCGGAGAAGCAGGCTTCCATTCCCATAGGCAGCATGGAACAACAGAGCAATTATTTATAGTGGGGTTTTTTTTTTTTTTCCTTCTCTCAGTGCTAGATTATCTAACCACAGGCTTCTGAGAGCATTTAATCTCCAACAGGTAAAAGGCTTTATCTATTCAAATGCTATTTCAGAGGAGCAGCCTGGGCCACAGCTGCACTAGCTTCTGTGACTCTCATGCCCTGTGATTCGTCCCCAGCAGGAAGGCCGGGAAATGTTCCTTAAGCTATGGCCACACACAAATGAGCGGCTCCTGGAGGAAGACTGTAGGCTAGGCCCAGGCTGCCTAGTCAGGAGGCTTCCCACAGGGTCATCTCACTGCTTGTTTTGTTCTTTCTTAGAAACCCATAGGACAGGGCCAGATATTGATGGTAAGGTTCTTTTGCGAGCCTAGAGAACCACACAGTGCAGTGTGCACAAAGGGTTACTCCTAAGAGTTGCTGGTCCCGTTCTCTTTGAAAACCCGTGGTCCACCTCACACCGAGGACTGGGTACCCAAACTTTTCTCACCTCACTGAATCACAGCAGGCCAAGGAGGGAAAAGCACATCACCTCAGGTTTAGAACAGCTAAAGAAGCTTCCCAAAGTGACAGGGCCAACCAAAGCCGATGATGCTGGACACGCATGAGCAAAGGTTGGGTGGGTCTAGAAGTTGCACACCAGGCACATGCATGCCTGACATATGTCAGAACTTCTTCCATGATCCTAAACGTGGGGGGAGGGCAGGAAGAAACTCTGATCTGCATGTCTGAGAAGGGAAATGAAGACCCCACCTCAGGATGGGATGTGAACATTCCCTCATTAAAGAGACATTTAACTGCCTGAATCCAATAGCTGCTGCTGCAATGTGCAAGGAAGAGAAGTGGAGGTGGTTTTATTCCGTTATGTTTTTAAGACATCAGCATCTCAGGGCACCCAGATACACCAGTGTGTGACACTCATGGCTGACAGAGATGCCACAGGACTCTGAATGAAAAAACAGACAGACCCTGTCCTGGGGTTCACTTCCCTTCTCCCCACCCAGTGCTTCCCTGTTGCTATTTCAGCAGCCTGGATGCCCATCTACCCCACACTAACACTCCTATAGGATTCCTAATTGTCACATACCCTCCCTGTCAAGGGTGTCCACTGCTTGTTTAAGAAACAAAATACCAGCCATGATCCACCCAGCACACGCGCATGTGCCCACAAAACCTTCAGTTGTAAATCTAATGGACAAGGTACATGAAGAAAACCACAGCCCCGAGGTACAGAAGTCAGGTCCAAGTGAAAGATGAGATGGGCCTCTGTGCAGTTTGAAAGGCTCACTCCAGTCCTGTCCTCCCTGCGAATGTGATGTCCTTCACAGCACTGGCTAACAGAGAAAACACAAATAATTCTTACTATACGTCTCAAATATTGCTTGGAACATACTTACGTGAAAAATTACCCATCTTTTGCTGAAAATTCCAATTTAATGGGGCCTCTTGGATTTCTATTAGCTGTATTTGGCAACTGTGTTCCAAGGCTTCATGGAAGCCAGACCTTAGAAGGAGAAAAAAGCAACAACTAACTCCCTTGCGTGTGTAGAGTGCTGGGCGTCTTTTAGACATCTATCGACTGTCTCCCCTCTGGGTTTTACCTGATGCCTGAGCAGAACTCTGCAGGTACCTTCATCCTCATCAATCACGTCAGAGAAGCCCAAGCCCGGGCCACAGAGTGACAGACACAGGGGGCAGAGGCACACACAGAGCACGGAGCTGGCTGCAAAAGCTCAACACCCACAGCATTGCCCAAACAGCACTCAGGCCTCCATCCCACCCTGACGGATTCTGTTTTGGTTGGATACCTGGGTATCTTCTTTTCAAATGATGGAAACTTTAAGAAATATATGAAAACTAGAAGTGAAGGAAGAATCCAATATCCATCTCCCCGTGGCTAGTCTGGCTTCAGACTCCCAGGTCCAATAGTTTCCATCAAGTGCTATAGAAATGCTCTCTATCCACACTGTGAGCACTTAACAATGTAGCCGGTATCATGGAGGAATTTGATTTCTACTAAAAGCCTTTCATAGTCAAAATTAGATAGCCACAGGTGGCTAGTGGCACGCACATTGAACAGCAGAAGCCAACACCGGCACCTTCAGTTACCCGACTAGGAATATGGGAGTGCAGATATAGGTTCTGTTTGGGTGTCCTAGGGTCAGACCTATGGACCTTGAGCATGACGGGTAAGGGCTCTGCTAGGAAGACACGCCCACGGCCCACAGACAATTATTTTGCAGGAATACTAGATTACTTTCTAGAGCTTTCCAGATGGTTCAAATGCAAAGCCACGGTTGGAAACTAATGATTAGCTGTCTCAGCCCTCTGCTGCTATAACAAAACTGCCAAGATTTAGTGAGTTTTTAAAGAGGTATTTCCTTACAATTCTACAGGCTGGAAAGTCCAAGACCAAGGACCCTTGGGGTTTGGTTGTCAGCTGAGAAGCGCTTTCTGCTTCAGAGGGGAGACCATGGTGGCGTATTACAGAGCAGAGCAGAAAAGGCAAGCTGACCCAACACTCTCTGGCTGAAATGGCCCCTCCGACACTCAGGTGCTACCAATCGAGAGTCCCAAAAGAGGATCCTTTGATCCTTCAAAAGACTTTGAGGGTCCTCGCTCATTCATAGCAATTACTATTTATAAAAGAGGTGCCAGAGAGGGTCCATGTATTTACTTTGTGATGAGGGTCCATTTCTCTTCCTTCTCTTCATTTCTCCACTGAGATCTGGATTCTGATATGCTGTCAGGGTTTGAAGCACTGCTTTGGTGTCTTTCTACAGGAAGCCCTTTCCAGTGCCCTGTGGAATTAGAATCCCCTAGGAGCTGGTTAGACCAGATGAATCTCAGGGTCCCTCCTAGGCACTGATTCAAGACCTACATTTTAACAAGTGCCCCAGAATTGACTTCCTGGTTGGCTATGAAGAGAAATCATTTCTCTAAACCATGTTCTCGCCAGTATGATATTTTATCCATGTACTGAGGGCTAGCCAACCATGAACTGAACCCTCTAAGACCCAAACACACTCAGTGATGTTAGTACATGTTCAAGCTGGAGTCACATGACTTTAAAAATCCCCCCATGTTAACCTGTATCTGTCTGTGCATGGGTATGTGAGTGCATGTGTGTGATCTGTGTGTCAGCACGTCTGTGCACATGTGTTTGCATGCGAGTGTGTATGTGTGAATGGCTGGCACACATATGCATGTCAGTTTCAGAAATACTCCTCTTTACGAGTGGTCCTCAAAGCTGGTTCCCCTGACCTGAGGCCTCACAATATCTGAGCTCCTTAAGAAAGAAAAGTTTCAAGTGAAGTCTGGCCTTCCCTCAGCACCCCAGAATCACAGTCAGTTCTGGTCCGTCCCAGCAGGCTGCTTGGTAACAACTTTCCAGGTGATACTGCATGCTAGAGTTTGAGACCCACTGCTCTGGAGCCTAGAACACAGTTCCCCATGCAAGAGTAGCAAGCAATGATTACGAAAACAAATAATTTCTTCCAAAAGAGACCCTCCAGCCGTCCTTATGTTGCCATACAATTGGAGAGCAAGTCCTAAGGGTCATGGGGAGAAAGGAAGGAAATAACCTGGGGTCCTGTGTTGCAGAGACAGACTCCATGCACCCCTCAATTTACAAGCCAGTAACAGATAATCATAAAAAATGTCCAACACATTCAACGCCTAATTTCAGCACACTCTTTTAAAAAGGCAACTAAGTTTATATTTTGGAAATATTTCTCCTGCAACGTTTTACATTTCTTTCAAGTGGAAAATAATTGCCTATTATGACAAACACTTCATTCCAAAAACCGTTGGGGGATGGGCAAAGAGAACAAGAGGAAAGGTTACCCCAGGTGTGGGCTCTGGGGGTCTTGAACATTTCTAGAGACCACAGCAAGGCTGTGAACTTTATTTGATTAAAGTGTTAGCATGAGATACAGAATGGCTTGCAAACAATGTCAGAGGGTTCAGTACATTAGGTCCACAGTGTGGCATAGAAGGGCCCCCATTCTAATGCTTTGGGAAGCAGGTACAGAGAGAAGAATGGAGCCCTGTCAGGGGAAGAATGGAGTCTACCAGGTGTCATGGCTCTCCTTCTGACTAGCTGCATCGGAGCCTTGGATCCCTCTTCTACTTAAAACTGGTTTCCATGACTCTTACTAACAGAGTCCAGGAAACACCACCTCGAAACAGATCACCTTGGATTTCAGATCAAGGATATTTGAGGAACAGCATTTACATATCTCTAGAGCTCTACATGTGTTTCAGGTGAAGGACAGCAACTCCAAAAGAAGCTCAATTGTTACATCTCTGTCTTCAGGAGTCTCCCCCACCAAGGCAGGTGGGGGAACTCATAGGAGGCTGGAGGTGACACCAGGCTCTAACAGGCATGTAGTCACCTGCCTTTGTTGGGGCACCTTCATCTATCCCTCAAACCTTTTACTGTGTACTAGGTTTATCTGACGCCCAGACTCACAAGTGTACGCACCTTGCCCCATTTGGATGTCCATTTATTCTGAGACTCGTTGATTGAAGCTGCAGGTTATAGGAGGAAGATTTAACTCTCTCACAGAACACTATGATATTTGGAAAAATGAGAGGCCAGTCTAAAGGGGCCAGTGAAAAGGTCAGAGGTATGTGTTTGCGTTCATAAACATTCACATACACACATTTCTTTGCATGCAAATGAGCCGTGCATATGTTTTATTCTTTGTTTATGTAACCATTTAACACCTATCCTCATTAATATATAAAAATAAGTCTAAAACTTTATAGTGATCTCTTCTGGTATGAAATGTCCCCTAAGTAGTTTCTAGTATTTGTTCTGATCCTGGCTGTTTCCTTTGCACCAGCTGGGTAGGTTCACCATGGGGCCAACACAAAAGATAATGTCTAGAAAACAGGGAAACTATAATTTCATTCTTGTCACCAGGTCACATGTCATACAGTATACAAGAAGTAGGTATAACTAAAAGGTTATTTTCATGACACTGAAAAATGTTGTTCTTAGGGATCTGACCTCAAGTACAAAGAGGTCATTAATTATTGAAAGATAGGCTGTAGGGCCCCCCTCCCTCTGTGTGTGTGTGTGTGTGTGTGTGTGTGTGTGTGTGTGTGCATGCACGCACGAGCTCTTGCATGTGTGCGCTATAAATTCTGTGCATTAAAAGGCCACCAAGCACCTTCTCAGGATAACCTTTAGAGGTTGCCAAGGTTGCTTGTGGTGGACCAAACCTAATTTATCTTTAGACTCGGGTGAACCCCGGCCTCCCAGGACAAGTCGGCTTCCAGTAGCATCAGCAGCCCAGCTGGTTCTTTGCTGGCCCAGGGAGGAGGAAAAGTGAGACTCCCCATTTCATTTCTGGTTTCCTGAAAAGCCAAATTCTCATCATGCATGCTCCAAGCCCAAGCCTGTTTCTGTCCCCACCCTTTAATCAGAAGGGAGAGTTTGGCATCAAGGATCAGCCTTCCTAGTTCCCAGAAAAGTACTTGTCTGGGACACAGGTTAAGGAGCAGGCCAAGAGGAGGTCATTGATCCCATCTCTCAGGCCCAGTGGCTTTGGCACAGGGAGGGGACAAAGCTTTCCAGATGTTCCACTGAAGGGCTGGGTGCTAGCCAGGGAGCCCCACAGCTCCACAATCGAAGCTGTCTCCCCAAGTCTGCACCATGGCAGATCACAGCTCTCTGGAGAGGAGCCCCTCAAGAGGGCCAGGCCTCCAGAAGCACTTCCGGGGGTGACCATCTTTGGCTGTCCCCACCCACACCTCACTCTCCTTCCTTAGGACTCAAAAACATACACATTTTTCCTCTAACTACCAGCTCTGGTTTCTATAGCAACAAAGCGAAAGCCAACAGGGTTTATAAAAGCAGCAGTCTTGACAGCTACCATAGAGAAGGGTAAAGAAAATAGCCTGAGAAATGTTGGTCTCACTCTGGAAATCTGTGCTTAGAGGAGTGCCAGCCCGTCAGGGGGCCCTAGCTACAAGTCTAAACACTGAGCTCTCTGCTCCCAAGGGCGCAATTCTCCTCCACTCTGGAAGAGGAAGGGCCAGAGACGCACTGACTGACATTCTATATGAGTTTCCAAATTAAATGGACGACAACAGCTACAGGGATCTGCATGATGTCACAGCTATGATGTCATAGCCTCTGCTGACACACAACTGATCCCAGTACTCACCGAACAAGCATTTGTTGAGCACCTACTATGTATCATGTTTCTAGGAAACAATGGTAAAAAAAATATCTTTGAGAGCTTATATTGCAGTGGGCAAATGGTTTCACTGAGCCAGCCCTAAATAAAACACACGTCAGAAACTCTAATGGCTACTATTCCTGGAGTGTGTTGGGTATAAAAATGGAGGCAGTGTGGTGATACGGGAAGAAAGCTGGGGGGGAAGGGGATGTGGAATATTTTGTTTAAGATCAGATGACCACAGTGAGAATGAACCCATTAGCCACAAGCCGGAGCAAGGTATCGGTGGCTCCTAGAACTATGTCCAGAGCACCGAGAAGCCGACAAAGACAAAAAATACACAAGAAGATTGAACAGGAACTTGTGAGGCAAGAACCAAACCCTGCAGGCTTCGGGCTCTCAGTATCCCTGATCACCACACGTGGCCTGCTAAAACTACATGGAGAACAGAATTTCTTCTTTATAGACGTATAAAGCTCTTCTTAAGGAACCACTGACTATCAAACAGAAAGCTCAGACTCAGACATAGGATACCTCTCTTCAAGCCATTGGTCAGAGGGGTCCAAGAGATTCCCCCTCACAATGCAGATTATGATTCCCACCAAACTTGGTTGTCCACCAGAACTTGAGGTAAGTGCCTATTGCTGAAGACACGGTATTTACACTTTGGTCACAGGGCTTGGAGCAATCATGATGTCATCATCTGGGACACTGCTAAGGTCTACGTGGGTGGCTGGGATCACTGGGTAAGGTGCCAGCAGCAGCCTTGCCCCACTATGAAGCCTCTGAACTACGTTAACAACTCACCTGGCAAACTATGGCCTTTGTAGTGCAGATGTCTCGGGGTGGTAGAGGGCATCCAATGGCTGTCTCACAAGATTGAAGGAGGAAACTCATGCCTGGTATGGTAAACTGAGAATCCATGACAAGACAGGTCATGGACTCTTATCATTTTGCTCAACTGATATCGTATCCAAATGCCATCTAGATATTTAACCTCATACTCATAAATTAGTCCGGTTCCACCCTTGAGCAGAGAAGCCTGTGGATGGAGGTTTACACAGAGGAACACAAATGATCAAAGCGGAGATTATAACTGACCTTAGAGTGTCCATCCCCAAAGCGTCACCTATATGACATCCCCCAGCCATTTACTGAGGAAATGTCATGGGTGACAGGTATAACAGAGCTTCTTCTGGACATGACAGGATGATACCCATCCACTCTTAACAGCAGTGGTGTCTACACTCGGCCTGCACAGGTTCAGTCCAGGTTCCAGCCCTAGTTGAAAACCTGCACACACTTGACAGCTGCCAGACAAGATAAAGTTAGCTTTTTTCAGTGGTGGAGCCCCACGCTGTGGCCTTATAGTCTTATATTGTCGTGCGTGTGTGTGTGTGTGTGTGTGTGTGTGTGTGTGTGTGTGAGAGAGAGAGAGAGAGAGAGAGAGAGAGAGAGAGAGAGAGAGAGAGAGAGAGAGAGAGAGAAGTTGGGAATAGATAGTGAGAAGACATGGAAGAAGTTGGAACAGAAGAGAAGGGTGAGTTTGACCAAAATAAAATTCACTCCTGTATAAAAATAATAAAAAGTTAAAACTATAGTGGGAATTTAAAAATCTGATAAGACAGGGCTAATAGTCCCGAAATCTGATAATAAAAATGACTCAGTGATTAAGAGCACTGGCTGCTCTTCCAGAAGACATGGGTTCAATTCCCAGGCCCCACATGGTGGCTCACAATAAGTCTAGGAGACACAGTGCCTTCTTCGGGCCTCTACTGCCATTAGGTAGGTATACACATGATACACAGACATATACACAGATAAAATGCTCACATAAACAAAATAAATACTATTTTAATTGTATAATTAACTATTAAGAAGATATAAAGCAAATAGATACTTTAAATCTATCAGTAGGATCAACTGGTAAAAAAAAAAAAAAACATTTTACCACAGTACACATACATCTACTGAATCATCAAATCAGCCCCCTGATAAATAACCTAAAGAAACTGCAGTTGTGTTCAAGTGTGCCCAAATGCAGTGTAGTCCTTAACAGGAAAATCCTAAGATGCCCACAAAGGGAAGAATGGATGAATGCATTTGACATAATTGTATAATGTAGTAATGCACAGAAACAAAAACTAATCAACAATAATAACACACTCCAATGAGGACAAAGAAAGGTGTTATAGTAAATGAATCACAATACTGATACAAAGTATTTAAATAAAGTTCCAAACAAGCAACTCACTGTTTAAGACTATATGTGCATAGTCAGGTAAACCATACAAGATAAGCTTTAACTGGTCATAACTGGGTGGAAAGGTCCAAACAAGATCAGCACAGGGGATGTAAAACAGCGGGCAGCTGTTCCTTAACTGGATCTTAACGAGAGGTGCCTGAACGGTCCGGTATTGTCCCCAGAACTGAGATCGTACACGGAGGGGTGGGCAAGGCACTCGAGTTAGGGACAACAGTAATTAAAAGAGAAAAGTCTTTGTTTGGTTATTGTTTTCTAAAGCAAAGGGGACTATGGGCTGCAGGAAGGGAATTTATGATTTATAGTGCCCTGGTTTGATTTGAATTTCTAAAGGTTGAAAATGTTTATAAAGAGAAAGTAGTAATAAGACTTCTCTGCAGGCAGACCTAGGTACCTCTGGTTAACCTGGCCCTGGAGTGGCTTCCCCAGCTGTAATTACAGGCAGGAAGAGGTCAAGGAGCTGCAAGGACATCTGTAATTAAGCAGACCAAGTCTGTCTCCCAAGTCCCGGAGGCTGTGACAGCAACCCCAGTGACCCCAAACCCACCGATGACAGGCAGTTCTTGACTTTCATCCGTTTTAACCTTCAAACAGCTCACGGACCCAATGTGCACACAGTCGTGAGCAGGCAGAGATATTCCGTGACCAGCGTTTAGCTTCCAAGCATCTCTAAGCCCTCCTCAGTCTAGCTGCCTCACATGGACAATAGCCATCCTTTTGATGCAAATATATCCTAAGTATGCCTGGATGCTACACAGCCTGAGACCGTGCAGGTCAGGCAGGGTAAACTGAGGCAAATTTAGCATGATTTAGACTATATGTGCACCTACAGAAGAAATACTGCATTGCCTCACATCTTTTTTTCTAAAAATTAAAAATAAAAAAGGAAGAAAAGAGTGACTGTTATCCTCACCAATGAAAAGTTAAAATACTGTTTACTTCGAAAAATCAAGGCCAATAGGAATAAACCAGAAAACCTGTAGTCTCAGTTAGACCCTCCCAGCATCTAGGAAGGTTGACATGCTCCCGAACAGGATTAAGTAAAAAAATATATATATATGCATTTTTAAAAGCACAAAATATTGGAAATATTACCAAAGCGTGTGTCCAAACAACGAGGCATAATGAGCGGATTTTAATGCGTTTTTAGCTCTCTGGTAATGAAATCCTGCATCACAAGATTTAACTCAATTATTCAACTCCTATTCCTCTGGCTTTCAGTTGTATTTTTAGAAGCATCATGTGCAGACTCGGAGTGCTGCCTCCTGCAAAGCTGCTGTGGGCTCCTCATGCATGAGGAGGCTGAGGCCAGCTGCCTGCCAGGCGTGGCTTGTTGGCTGGGGTTGTGTGAACTCTTCCTGGGGAGGTTCAAACAAGTGACTACTCACCCTGCGCAGGGTGTCCATGACAGATCTCAGTACGGTTCCATGAGGGTCCAATCTGGTGAATCAAGTTCATTGGCTTACTTAGAGAACAGGAGTGAGGAGTTGCTTACAGGAGTGTGGTACCCACGTAGTAGCCACAGCACTGAACACTGTCACCCCTGCAGGCTGTACAGACGGTGTCCCCTGTCGGCATCTACACTCTGGCATTCCCAGGGCACAAGGCTGCTGCCATTAGCAAAGAATTACTTGTAGACGGGATTCGAGAGGACATCCTTAGCTATCAGGTGAAGGTCTAATGGCCCTTCCCTTGCCCTCCTTCCCTGAGGGAATGTCAACAGACAAAGTCCCAAGGGTCATCCCTGAGAGGTCACAGCTATTTCTGAGGAAGATGACAATGGAAAGATGATAGTGGCTGTTATGCCTCAAGGACAGGAGGGACAAGGTTCTACAATTAGTTGCTTTGGGAGTTTAGGATTTTAATGTGTGTGAAGAGCCTGGCTTCTTGGCACACAGCGAGGCTCTAGAAGACCTTTATCTCACTCACAGGAGTCTTCACAGGAGGGGCTTCACACAACTTGAGGCATTCAAACTCGGGCCTTTATGAATAACACTCCAGCCTTTGCTGTTGTTTTGAGATTGCATTTCCCTAGATAGCCCAGGCTGGCCTTGAATGGTCTTCAGCAACCACGATTACAAGCACATGTCTCCACGCCTGGCTTCAAAACTACGTTTTAACAATTCCTCTTTTACGTAAGTTTTCAGGGAACATAGCTACCCTGGAAACAAATGCTAAGACGAATTGCTTTTCTTCTTCTCCATGATTTTACCCACTCATTTATTCCACAATCAACACAGGTAAGAATGCGGGAGTACAGGACGCCTGGGGACCACCAGGCAGGGGTGGGCTGGGCCAGTGTGGGAAGGCTCCCAGGAGGAGGCAAACTTACAAACTCACTGAGGTTTAAAAGACCAGAGAAGGAACTAAATGAGCAGGGAGGGCCAGGGGATTATAATTGGGGACTTGGCGTATGAGGAGGCAGTAAGGTAGACTTAAGTCCCACTAATAAGTCCCTGGCATGGAAATCAAGCTTAAACACTCTGTCCACACCACCCATGAGACTGATTGTACACTGGAACACGAAACAACTATTATCCGAAGCAAAGCCAGTCAAACGCCTTACTTATCCCAACAGTTTCCTTTGAAAGGGACACTCTTGCTGGTTACTTTCATCCATTTAATGAACAAGTAAAAATTATGCCCCTACTGTGTGCTCTGCCCTGATCCCAAACACCCATTCCATGACAAGCAGTACAACCTGCGTATCAGAGAAGGGTCACATAAAAAGTTCTAGCAAGGTCCCTGGGTGAGTTTCTTTAATTAAAGCTGCAGGTACCAGGAGAAAATTTGCACAGTGGGATCAAATTCAGGCAGCACTCAATACTTTAGGGTATTTATAGAAAACCAAACACAAAACCAAAAAGAAAAAAATCCAATATCCTGATGAGTAGGTCCCAGAAGGCTGTGCGGGGCTCTGTTTTCTTGCTGTGAACTGGTTCTGTCCTTGCTCTGGAGAACAGAGATACCTGCCTGCTCACTCAGCTCCTCAACAGGCTTGCTGCTGGATCTTGACTGAGCACCTTGGAGCCTCTGCCCCAAAAGGAAAAACTGAGACTAGAAAAGGGGGCACAGGCTGGGCTTCGAGGTGAGATCGGGAGGTAGGGAGGAAAGGAACTAGGGAATTTCCACTTCAAACTGCTCTCTGCTGAGCAGGCTTTGGAAGGGACCCTAGGGACTACCGTCTCTTGCTATTGAAAAGCGTGGTCTGGTGACATGCAGCATGGCATCTCCTGGAACTAATCAACCGCATGGAACCACCAGGCCCACTGCATTTTCATGTCATCTCTGACTGATTCCACCTTAATCTCCTTAAGGCTTGTTTTCTCTAGATGTAAAGAAGAGATGAGAAAACCCACACAACAGATCAATTTGGATATAAATAATAATCTCTGTATAGTGCTCTGTCTTGAAATTCCCTTCCTCTCGCAATCCCACTTTTCTCACCAAAGGCTAACAGAGGCTGTGTCTGTGGACCTCCCACATGAAGTGCAGGCAGCCCCTGCAGGAGCAGAGTTTCCTCTGTCCAGAAATTACTGTTGTTAATATCAAATTTGGGAGAACTTTTGTCACTTTTGTAAATTTTGAAATCCCCCTGAGCCTGATAAGTTTTGTTTACTTCCTGGATTTTGTATGTTTACTTTACTTCCGGAGTCATATGAATCTTCTTCTCTTAAACATATAGGAAACAGCTACACAGTACATCCTCACCCAGTGCACAGAGAAGCCCAACTAGACTATGTGACTTGTTGCCAGACATTCTCCAGACCTCTGCCTTTTTCACTGGTGTCCAGCAGATGTTGGACTCGGCGTATACAATTGTTTTGTTGGAGACAGGGTTTCAGCATATAGACATGGATGACCTAGTCTTGTTATGTAGACCAGGCTGACCTTGAACTCATAAACATCTGCCTGCCTTTGCCTCCCCAGAACTGGGATTAAAGGTGTGAGGTGGCATGCTCAGTTCAATATGTACTTGTTATGTGCATTGGTAAACCATGTTGTACAGCAGGAACTAAAAATAAAGATTCCAATCATACATACACACACACACACACACACACACACACTAGCAAACCCTAAAAGTGAAGGCCATTTCCCTCAAACTCAGTCTTTCTCACAGTTTCAAAGGAACTCACTAGTGGTGGCCATGGGCTTCTCTAGCAGACAGGACATCTGTTTGCACTGCGCATCACCATATTGTCGGTGTGAGAGACAGAGTGAGTGAAGGCCAGGGAAGAAAGCCTGACCCCCTGGCAGCCACTTGCTCTCTGTTGATTTTGTGTAGCCCACACACACAGACGAGAACCAACATCTCTCTTCTATTCTACTCCTTTCTGTTTCCCTCACCAGAAGCACTGTTTATCTTCTTCTCTTGGTATCTAAGGTCCCAGACATGCACGTCCCCACTCTCAGGAGCTCAAGTTCTTCTGACAGAGGGAGGCAAGTAATAGACCAAGAAGCACCACAGTGTGCTGCAGCTGTTGGTGGGAATGGGTATAGTGGGGCCAGCAGCAAGGCTCTGCCCACTGAGGTCTCTCCCCTGAGCAGAGAGTCAATAAATGGTAGCCACTAGCATTGCTCTGGAATGCTATTAAAGCCTCATGCTAGCCTAAAATGTAATAATAATAAATACTATATTCTCCTTCCTTGGTTGAGGGAACAGAGCTACTGCCTACAGGTGATGCACACTAGGACCTGATTCATCATTTTTTTTCCATATCAGGAATCTATCAGATTTATAGAGACACGTAGATGTCATGTGGCCAATGTATACCAGGCACTCTATTCAGTCATGAGGCACAGAAGTGAGCACTAAAACAAATCCCTCGAAGACTACGTTTGAGTCTTTCCCAGCTCTCCAGCCTGGTCTGTGTGTGTATAAACAATGTCTGGGTAATAACACCATACACTGGGAACAGTGCTCATCTCTGGGGAAGGGATAAGGCAATTTGAGAAGGAAGAAAGTTTCCTTGTCTACTTTATAATTTATGTGTATGAGCTATTTAAAATTACTTAGAAATAATAAAGAAGGAATTGTGTGGGAATGTGACTGTTCCCTTATACAGAGGGACAATGACTTGTCTCTCGCTAGGGACTACAACAGGCTCCAGAAATCCCTGACGGAGGGAAATGATCCGCTGAATACGCACAGATGTAAGGAAAGGGAGCTGTAATGATTAACGCTGTCTACACATTTACTTATATGTTCAAGAGACCCCTGTAACGTATGGTGTGATACATTAAAATTAGAGGTTTTCTTGCACAGGGCCTTTAATGAGGACTCCACACTGTTGATATGGAGAAGTGGCTGGGCCTCGTACCACTTATCATGGAGCAGGTACTGAAGGACCCTCAGCAGTTTGATTCCACAGAACCACTGCTTTTCCATCTCTTCTTATTGCATTCCTAGTGTGTGTTTCTGGTGGCAACTAAGATGTAGGCGCTGTGACTTCTTGCTCATGCTTGGTCATATACACATAGACTGCTGGCTTCACTGGCTTCTTTATCTTCTCCCCAGCTGCCTGTGACCTCCTTCCCCTGGCCTTCCAGTTTGTCTCGCTCCTGACACTTGCAACAACGGTGGTGTCCTCTCTGCTCTGGGCACCCGTGGCTTCCACTATTGAATTCCTTTGAAATGGTGAAGAAGAGTGAGTAAGAGAGATATTATATATGTATGTGTGCCTCTGTGTGTGTGTGTGTGTCCTCAGTCTACACAAACTCAACTGAAGGTTTACAATAAAAGAGGAAGATAAAAGCCTTGTCGTTACCCCTAGATTAATGATGGCAAATGCGTTTGATTGTGAAAATGTGAGGGTTTCAACAAGGCTAGGTAATAAGGAACATCAATAAAACTGTCAGCACTGACCAGTTTCAAGTAGATAAAGGAATAGCGTAATTGGCACAGAAAGACAACTCTCTAAATCTGGTTAGACAGATGCAAATACCCTTTTCTTTTAAGCCAAGTCACGAGGACATTAACAACAGTAAATGATTCAATTATGGGCCATTTCAACCAAATATGATCCAAGCTGCAAACATGATTTCCCCCAAACTCTCTTTTATGAGATACAGAAATGAAACATAACATCAGAGATTGCCGGAGAGGACTCGGGAGGAGATGGAGGAGCCATGTCTTCACTAAGGACCCTTTCTATTCCATATGCTATCCCTTCTGCAGCTAAGTCAGGAGTAAAACAAGCACCTAGTCAACAGAAAACACACATCCACACCCACAGGACAGCAGGCAGGAAGGAGGCTTGCAGAGAGAGGCTCCCTAGTCTCTCTGGGTTCAACCCTGGTCTTGCCTGCTAGTGGGTGGCGTTTGGTGTGTTTAACCGTAGGGCACCACTGTGCTACTAGAGACCAATTTGAAAGAAACGGGGGCTTCTTGGCTTATTTCTCATTGGCAGGGTGGGTGCTCACTGAGTCTTCCACGCCATCCCTTCAGACAATCGCCTCTAGAAATAAACACTGATTCCATCAAGGCAAAGTCAGCCCTTCATATCCAGACAGCGAAAGATGTGCTCCCTGGGCCTGGGTGTCAGAGGTGGCAAGCAGTTATACCAACCAGGGTGAGAGTTGCCAGTAAAGAGTGCATATTAAAAGATCAATGTTTTCGAACACCTAAATGTTGTAATCTTTACTTTCTGGACCCAGCCCACTTCTGGAAAATCAGACACGTCCACAGATGTCTAGGGAACACGTGAGATAAACACAGAATCCTACTGATAACGGAACAACCCACAGAGGAGCTGGGCCAGCACCTTGCAGCTGGACATGGCTTAGGAAAGATGGGGATTCGGAAACACCCATGAACGTCCTAAGTAATGTTTCATACTAAAGACGGAACAGAAACTGAAAGGGAAAATGTAGGGATGTCAGGGCTTAATTTGGGGCACTCAGTGGTGGCACTTAATTTGGCATGCACACACACACACACACACACACACACACACACACACACACACTTTTCTAGCAGGCTTGAGACCAGAAGTTTATTTTACCAGTCCCGTTAAAAAAGGAAGAAGAGGAGGAGGCTGTGAGGCTGTTAGTGTGACTACCATAGGACTTTATCAGGTGTCTACCTGGGGAAAAGAGAGAATCCCAAAAAGCCACAGAGAGATGTCTTTCTTTGAACAAACTTCTAAATACCCAGAGGGCCATGGTTACATCAGGCCTCTACTCGATGTTCTAGATGTGATTATATCTGACCTGCAACACTTCCTTCCTCCTTGGGAATCTTAGTGAGACAGAGGCCTCGGCCACAAAGGTTTAGCAGAACAGCTGCTGTTAACTTTAAAACATGAGTGAGTCATTTCTGGCATCCCATTTCCCTGGCTTGTATAGCATGACAATTTCTGCTTTGCACTGCTGATAATTCTCTTTGTTTGGATGCTCCCAGAGTACACACTCTGTCTACCTTATTTATCCTGCCACTCCTGAATATGAGCAGTCTCTAAGCCATCTTGGATAACAATAACAGGACTCTCCCAGCTCACAAAGCCTCTTTGCGCTCTCTGAGGTCAGGTCTACCCATCCTTTTCAGAATAAGCCCCACCGCTCCCTGGAAGTACTGCTGGGTTTCTACAGTTCCTGATTCTTCCCTGGTGACTGACACCAGTCTGAACTCAGTGTGAATGTGCTAGTCTTTGATGCCTTCCTCCTACAAGAAGTCCACACCTGGTTGAAAACAATGTTCTCATTCTTGTGAACATCGTCTTCCATTTCCCAATCTTGCTCTGCTTCCTGCTGCCCTAATCATGAGATGAACTGGTAAGTGTCCTTCATTTGAGTAAGCGGCCCAAATGAATAAGAGTTAAAAACTATCCGACAGCCAGAAGCTACTTGATCAAACAGCATGTGATTTAGAAAGAGCCAAATTCTTCAGGAGGGTCCTCAAAGCTGGAGATGCTTTTGAGATGTGTCCTGCCCTCTGGCAGAGTCGAGGGCAGTTTGAATGCCTGCCAAGAACATAAGACCCTGATGTCTCTAACAAAGAGCAGGGCAGTGAGAAAGATCAGCATCCTGCTAGATTTACGTCCGGTTTCAAACCAGAACCTACTTATGGGTCCAAGTTACAGACATTTGGAGAGGACGAAGCCGAATGAAACAGGGACCGGGGCTTTTCTTTCCAAGAGGATAAGAAAACTAACCATTCTATTCATGAAAGGGGCTCTGGGGTTACTTTTGTATTAAAAGCTAAGAACTTTGGCTTTATGTTCCTATTAAAAGCATTCTGAGGAAAAAATTAATAGTAACACTAGCAACAGGAGGTCATTTCCATGTTAACAACTTTATTATCAGGGTCCTGATAGAGCAGAAACCCCGGAAGGAGCTCGCATTGTGCTCTGAGGTATATCCCTTACTCTCCCAGCACTGCACCTCCATGTGCAGGCGATGGGGCCAAGCACTTAGTACTTGAAAATCTCTACACACATGTCTTTCCAGAGCCAAGCGGAGTTGTTTTTTATCAAATCTGTCTTCTGGGGGTGGGGGGTGGGGAAAAAAACAGCAGAACGCTGCAAAGCGGAGCAAGATTTTCAAAACATACTGGCAGAAAGGCTAAAGAATTTGATGGATTCTGCCTGAAGAAGAGAGATTTAAGAACTGTGCTCAAACAGATGACGGGCTTTACCCAGGGCCAGTGAGAGCTGGAGACCATGTGCTCTCGGTCTGCCCAGAATGACAACGGGAGAAGCCAGGCTCCAGCTAGAGCCACTGTTAACATTAACATGCTCAGGACACAAACCAGGGGCTCTGGGAAGCTCCCGGGTGTCTGGCTGGGAACTGCCATGCGTGGGGGGAGGGTAGGAAGAAAGATGAAGAAGCAAAGTGAACAGCTGGGTTACAACGCCACAGGAAGTAACCTCCCAGGCCTGGCACACACCCACTTGTTCTGTAACTAGCACGTTCCTCCCTTGCTCTGCTCCTAAGCACTCACAGCCAGAGTGAGAAGCCCCCCCGCCCCCCCTGCTCCTACCATTTCCCTGAAGAGCCTGCTAGCTGCTCTCAAGGTGACTCTGATGAACTCAACTCCGCTCTTGGATCTCTAGGTCTGAATATCTCCTGAACATCATTGCATGCACGAACACTGTCCCAAGACCTTGTTCTTACAGTGACCCCCTTCTAGTCTCTTTGGCATGGTTATTTCAGTCTGAATCAGGCTCACGAGAGACAAGAATGGAGTCTCCCAAACAAAATCCAAACAAAATGTCATAGTTCCTCATCTTCTGGGTGAGGAATCTGAAGCTAAGCTGGCAAGCATGAGAGCCATCAGTTCAACCCAGGTTCCCAGAGAAGACACCAGACGCTTCACATCATGTGACTGCAGAAAGGAGGCTATGTGGGCACTGCTTTTTCCACTTCCACGAGGACCAATCCCACCAGGACAAGATTTAACTGTACTTTCTGCTGTGGATCATGTATGTTATATGCTGTAAGGCCAATGAGGCTAACTTCGTGCCATTTCTACAGCAGTCTAGACTCTGAGAGCAGACTGGAATGACCACCGACCCTGGGCACGAAGCAGAAGGAGAAGACCGCTCAGGTCAGGCCCTAACCGGCTCCCATGCAGGGGGCCTGTAAATGATGCTGGTTGGGTGGCTGTGTCATTATAGTGAGTGTGAGTCACAAATGACAGGGAGGGCAGAAACGATAACTTATTACACAGAAAGAAACACATTTACCATTTGAGAATTAACTTGCTATTTATACTTCTGTTGCCCGAGCTTTGACCTAATTATCTGGTGAGCCAATGATGCTAGGCTTACCAGGGAGCCAAATGGTTATTCATGCTGAAAGCCAAACTAAGGAATGCCCCAGACTGGGGCTCACACAAAGGTATCTGTGCCAACACATGCAAAAAAAGCTCCATTTCTTTCGGCTCCTTCTGTCTCCCGCAGTATCACCCCATTCCTTGGCCATGAGCTCCAGCATACGCCTATTCAAATCACACCGAAGAACAGCATCATGGGACTGGAAATAGTCTTCAGTGTCATCAGGCCCAACCCTTCATGTCTGGGGTCAGGTTCCCTGGTTTAGCCGAAGCACGCACTCGTCAAATCCCATTATGGTGACCTGCACAGGATGTCCAAGTGGCGGAATTTCATTAGACAGTCAGAAATCACATTATATTCTGCTCCAGCGGACGTAAGCACACAAACTTCCTAACGGCATGTTAGCAAGAGAAAGAGCCCTCTGGAACACCCCAGAAGAAGGGGGTGCACTCACATTGTCACCTCCAAACCTTTCTATGCACTCTTTGGAGTCTGCCTGTGCTGTAAAATGTGTGCGATTTCCATGACTATGTTTTCCCCATTGGCGAGGCTGGAGCAGGGAGACAGGGGGGCTGAGATGTTGCCGGTGGAAAAATGAACACAGCGAGGCAGTACCACCTCAGTCAGGCCTCATTTCAACTCTCCCCTCGCCCATTCACAGAAGGCTATTAGCATTTGCACCCAAGCAAGGGTGTGGAGTTCAGTCTGCAGCGCAGTAGGGTGGCTGGACAATTGAGCTTCTCCGGGACGCCTCTCGGGCGGGTGCTCAGCTGCTTTCTTCCTGCCAAGTCTCTCTTCCACCCTCACAACCCTTATGCAACCAAAACCACCTCCGGACGGAGAGCCCTCTCAGTCCAGGGCAAGGACTGTCAGAGCAGATGACTATGATACAGATGGAGCAGGACAGAGAATTGTAGCGCGCCCACCCGCCACTCCCAGAAGGGAGTCCCAGGTCCAGGATCAGTGAAGGAAAACTGGAGCCCTCTAGTCTTTGAAGCAACACATGCTAGTGCTTTACAGATCCTGGCATGGCTTGGGGTTTCTAAAGTAAACTCTATTTTCTTCAGATGAAAGAGACTGGGAAAAAAAACCACTCAGAATTTAGCCCAATGAAAATTCTTCAGTTACTCACATGCGATACAGCAAAGAAGCAAGAAAGAGAATCAATCGCTTCTGATTTATTTATTCATTCATTGTCCAACTCCTTTCTCTCTAACGTAAAAAAAAAAGTTGTTTATAATTTTGTGAGTCGTTAATCTTTTTGAGGGGAAAGAAAATAATTCAAACCTGCTATTGGTTTGCCCAGAATCTTGGCACAGGAAATGCATGTTTAATTAAGGTTATGGAAAGAACAGGAAAAAAGAAATTGATTTTTGTTTATCAAACATTTTCCCAACATCTACAATCAGGATGCTGTTGTAAACTCTCAAGTCTGATAAGCCAGGCTCTCATACTATGCTAAACAATTTTAAGGCAACTACAAGCCTTCAATCTTGTTTGATTTATTTGTTTTTCTTAAATTTCGGGCTGGCCCTAATCTCTTGTATTGGAGGCATGGCCCTGTCTTGGCCTTCACAGCAGGTGACAGCTTGGGCATTTACCACCTGTGAAAGCTGGGACAGGCTGCCTTTTCTTCCCATGGCTGGTTGATTTTTCTTTATTTTTTGTAGGTCTTAAGTGTCTCCCACTATATATTGTTAAATTCTCTCTCCAGCAGCATGTTCTATATTTGGCTGCTCAGTGCTGACGACTGAGAGGGAAAATGATGCCAAGCATCACTGCAGTGAAGAGCAGGGTATGTGAGAAACCAATTCCGAAAGGATGCTTAAAGCTTTCAGCCTACACCAAACCACCAAACTGGATCAAAAGAGGACCAAGTCCGGTGGGGTCTCCATGCGCACACGACCGTTGAGTTATTCTGACACCTGGCGAGACGGAGTATGAATAAAGTTACCACAATCGATCAGGTCATTTGCTTAGAGCAGCGTTCTCACCGAATGCTGTGCCCCTATAATACAGTCCCTCATATTGTGGTGACCCCCAATCATAGAGCTGTTTCACTGGTGCTTCATAACTGGAATTTTGCTACTGTTATGAATCATAATGTGAATATTTTATATGCAGGAGTTTTATATTAAGACCTCCACCCATAGTGGTTGAGACCCACTGGCTTAGAGGCTTTGACCTTATTTATAGGTTTGCTCCCAACAGAGCCTTTACCTAGAGACTCTGTGTGTGTGTGTGTGTGTGTGTGTGTGTGTGTGTGTGTGTGTGCACGTGTGCACATTTGTGACTCTGTGCTTATAGCATGGTATGGTATGAGTCTGTGAAAGGACCAAAGTCTTCAGGCAGGACAGCTGAAGGACAGGACCCTCCACCTCTCACTTAAGGACACAGACCCCAAACACTATCTCTTTCCCTCAACAATAAGGGAGACTGTGCCAGTCTTGCCATGCCACTAACACCAACTGCTCTGCCTCCTGCCCAGAGAGAGGGACGATGGGGCCAGCAAACACATTTCAGTCTCCTGCTGAAGTCTGTCAGAACTGCCATGCATGTGTCTGGACAGGGCTGCATGTTCCTGCCTTGCCTTTCCCCCCATCATCTGGTCTTCACCACTTACACCTCTGCACGTAAAACACAGTAAGTGAGCAAAGAAGGGGATACAGAAAGAAGAACCATGTAAACATCAGAGGAAAGAATCTATATGCTGTCTCATCCCGTCAGCTGCATTTACCCTTTAACCAGTAAAGAGTCTGTGAATGATGCAATAAAAAGATTTTAAAGTCTGACACCCTGTTGGTTTCCTTTCCGAATGCCGTTAGGACAACTGGTTTTACTTCCTTCTCACCATGAACGGCGCAAACCTCACAGACGCCTCCTGGGAAAGGAGACGCTTCACTGACACCTGTCCTGCAAGAGGCATTTGAAAATGCCCCTGTTACTGGCCTCTCAGCAAGTCCGAAATCTCCTGATCCACCAGTAACAGATGGCTGGGTCCTATTTGGTGCACAGCTATACCATCTTCAGAATAACCTTCCTCCTGTTGAAGCGTGCCAACTAATTAAATGTCACCGTGATAATGTCCCGGCAGGGGACAGGAGAGACCCAGCAGACAAAGGCTCAACAGAACAAAGCGAGACAAGAGGTCACACCCTACCTTCACCCGATGATCCTGAGAGATCAATGATCACGTACACTTTCCCTTCTGGCTCCAGATCAATCTGCAAGTAAGAGAAGGACAGAGCGGCTGTTAGTGCGTGTGTGGGCAGCTTGAGAGATTCACGCTCCATCCCTGAGCTGCCGTAACCCAGAGTCATGACACGCATCACACTTGTGTCAAGTGTTAGGTGAGTCAGGAATGAAAGAACATCAATCAATGTTCACCGAACACCTACTGTACCGCAGTACTGATGGTCTGAAGTACACCCAAAAGGGAGCATCAGCCAGTGCTTTTAACCCAGGATGGATGTTCCTCCACAACGAATACCTGAAGAACTCCTAAAGACATAACTGTCTAGAGACCGATTGTTGTGATTGACAGAGAGGACATCATAACTGGTATCTAAAGGGTGGAGATTCTAGGGAAGCCACAGGGTATAAGACAGGATCATCCAGCCATCCAGTCAACTGCCTGAGGCTTGGAAGGTTTTATGCTAATCCCTTTACAGGTGATTGGGGTCCAAGTGTCAGGCTAAGTGGCAGTGCTGAGATCCAATGCCAAGATCATCCAAAGAAACTCAAGTTTGCGTCTCGGAAAGCGAGGGAGATGAATTAAGGTGTCGCTGCTGTTCTCGGGGATTAGAATCTCATTGGGAAGTTAAGGAACAGAACAACATGGGATGCAGCTAGTAAGAGGGAGAAAATAAACCACACGCAACGGCCCAGACGGATCCTGAAAGCAACCAAGAGAGCAGTGTGAGAAGAAGCAGCCCAGATCAAGGCTACGAAAGCACACCTTCCCCTCATGCCCCACACTTGGCTCACGGGTTGGCCACACCAAAGTGCACCTTCCCCTGACCCCCAACGCTCAGGTCATATGTTGGCTACATAGGTATTTTGTGACCCACAGATTCCGGATGGATTATAAAGAGTTAGACTTTCAACTGCTCACCGGTGAACTCCTTTCACCCCAAATTTGCTCTTTCCCCTACGCGAACTATAGCTAACCTGCGATACAAAACCAGATTGATGAAACTGGGCAGTGGAGAGGAAAATGGAGGCCCGGACCTCTGTTTTAAGTCAGATATCTTAGCAAGGTAGGAACTCCTCTGCAGGATGTATGATTTCCACACGGGAGAGTAGTAACTCTGGAAGGCTCAGATCTCCAAGTCCACGCTATGAAATACTTCCACCCCCACCAGCCATCTGTAGACACAGAATTCCAAGGGGCTCAGCAGTGCCAGGCTCTCTCCCCAACAAGCTGTGCATTTCTTAAGGACAGGAACCACCATCCCTTCCTGTCATTTTTCCACTGTCCCCAGCAGAAGGCAAGTGCACACAAGTAATTTTTCAGAAGAAGGAATGTGGCCAATGTCTCCTGCTCCTTCAAGGTTGAGGGCAATGTGTGTCCTCTCTGAGGCCTTTCTAGACACTCCCACTAGGATGCATTCACTCCTCTTCTGGGTTCCCAAGCACACTCTCCTAATCATCGTTTTTATTAAATCACAGCACAGTGTCCATGAAGTTACCTCCCCCACTAGGCAGAAAGTGTGAGATCCACATTCCCAACCTCTGCTCACCTCTCTCCATCATACGCTGCCCAATACCCATTTGTGGAGGTAGGAGAAAGACCTAGATCTGAAGACTATAAAGTTTATTCGGGGTCCTTCACTCCTGTAAGGCTCCATCCCCAGGGAGGAAAACAGACTTGTGATTTGTATGGAAGTGGCATTTGCATATGACAAGCTGAGATGAAGTTCTCTCTAAGTCACCCCAGAGCCCTGGTGCATGGCTGGACTTAGCCCTTCATGGCCGAGAGTATTTGCTGTCAGCTTCAAATTTTCATTTGTACTAAGGGACCTCCTATGGACATGGTAAGTGGTGTAAGTTCAGGCACTGTCTGGCCAGGGAGTGGAGCAGAGCTGGGACATCCTCAGGGACTCCACAGGATCCACTCACATGAGCTCAGGATCCAGACAAGAACCAAATACCCACCTGAGATCCCACAGAGTGACGTCTCTCTTCATTCCCAAAGAGTTCATGATTTGAAATGTGTGGGTAAAGCCATGTTTCCCTAGAGCTCTCAAACACTAGTTCAGCCCCACCATAAACACTTCCTAGCCCCAGCAAGGAGTTACAGACAGAAAACCAGCTGTTGGCTCTGCCGAGCAACGCTAAACCAGAATTCCATCTCTGTCAAAGTTCAAAATAATCAGGAGCCCTTTTCCCCCAGAGCATGGAATTCAAATAATGTATGCCTTTTGGAGATTAGATCATCTCTGTTAACTCCAAACAAAATGAAACACTTTTTCATATCCTCAAAGTCAGAGATTTCCCACGGCTGCAGACTGTGTTGGCGAAGTACAATGCTATCTGTGAGAGGCAGGGAGGAGAACAGCGGAGGAATGAGATGGGCAGCGAGGCCGATCCAAGGCGGGCACCGAGCCTATCTCTGCAGAGGGCGAGAGAGGACTTGGAGCGGGGAGGGCAGGTCATTGACGGTAAAATGTATTAGGATATTAACATTCAAGATAGAAATCAGAAGCCATTTTAGCACCCACTGCTCCCTCAATGCTGGCGAACTGCATTTCCCAACAGAAAAATAGAAATTAAGCCATTAAACATGCCAAAAGCAACAAAGAGCTATGCAGGCGGAGCAGATGGCTTCAGAGCACTGGCCAAGCCCCAGTGAGGAAGGCTTTCCATCACCGTGGCTGCGCTCCAGTGCCGGTGACTGCAGGGGTGGCCGGGTACAAAGGGTGCTACGTAGAGGTGGTCTGACTTCACAGCCAAACGCACTTCATCCCAGATTCTGCCCATGGATGCATGCCCGAGATAATGAAGCAATGTGAGTTCCCAGGCCTGTGCAACTCTGAAATCTATTAGAGGGCACCAGGCCGCTGGCAGGACTTAAGAACAGACCCCACACCTCCCTGCAGCCATCCCCAGAGCAGTTCTGAGGCCCTCCTGCAACAAGGAATTACTCCACTTGTTCCGGATGGAGCCCTATTCAGAACCTCTGAGTAGGCTTTTTAGCTCTCCTTGACAGACTTCCTAAGTACTTTTCTTTCTCTTAGACTATGATCCCCCCTCAAGCTAAATCCACATTGGCTTCCCCTCTAGCCAGGAACAGAAGCCAAGAACACAGTGGGGGAGATGACCACAGCCACTGGCTTCATAACAGGCCCAAATCCAAGTTTTGTCTCTTACCCGCTGAGTGACCTCAGACAATAATTTCCTCTCCATAAGCCTTGGCTTCATCTGTGAAATGGGTTGTCATGGAAATTCTGTGAGACAGAAATGCAAAGCATTTGGCACTCAGAAAATACTCAAATGTGTGGAAAAGAGAGAAACTGATCAGCTACGTGGTCTGAAGCAGGAGGGCCTGCACCTCAGGGCCTGCACCCCACGCCCATTTATTAGGAAACTCTGAGCCAAGTTGTTTTGAGTAATCAGAACCCACTGATAAGAGGCTGACACCCTCCTCACCTACAAGTACACATCAGGCTTCAGTGACCCACATAAATCTATGCCCGTGTCTGGAGGGCCAAGGCTTTAAGAGCCAGGCAGTCTAAAACTTACACTTAAATTCCCTCCTAACTACAGGCCAGCTCTCAGCCGAGAACTCTGGGAAAACTCCCCCAGGCCTGGCTCAGCTCACCTGAGTTCTGCTTCCTTTTCTGACCGTTCCCAGGTCAGAAGTTGGAGAGAAGCAGAGATGGGGAGAGAGGCTCAGACCGGCCTGGTTCCACATACTAGGTCTCGTATAATTAAATGTTTATTTCTCTTTCTTCCTGACTTTGGGAGAGGTTGGGGAAAATGTAGAAAGTAGAAGAACCATCCAGAAAGAAAGCTAGACATAGTGGTTCAGGTTTGTAATCTTAACTACTTGAGAGCCTACCCCAGCAACTTAGTGGGACCCTGACTCCAAATCAAAAGAAAAAATTCAGCAACAGCTCAGTCACTTAGGAGCCTGCTGCATAAGCAAGGGGGCCTGAGTTCCAATCCTTAGCATCCCTGTAAAAGCCAGCCACACATCTGTAACTCCGGCACTAGGGAATGCAGAGACAGGAGAACATCTGGAGCCCATTGACTAGTCAACCAATAGGAGCTCTCTAGGTTTGGGGAGGTGCAGAGATCTCAAAAAGTTGACATGAAAATGCTTGGAGAAGCAAGACACATGGCCTCGGCCTCTTACACCCCCCCCCCCGTGTATGCATACAACATGCCTGTACGCACACATGAACGCATGAATACAACATGCTTGTTCCAAAGCAAAAACGGAGATAGAACTCGGTAATAAAATGCTTGTTTAACGTTCATGGAGGCCTAGATTCAATCCCAGTACCAGAGAGAGAGGGGAGAGAGTGAGAGAGAAGGGGGGGAGTGGAGGGAGGGAGGGAGGGAAGGAGGGAGAGAATATGAAACAAATACCCAAGACCCAAATCTGTACCCTTCAGTTCGGGCCATTCTCCCACACTTAGTACATATAGCACAGTCCCAGGTCTTCCTGGCATGAAGAAAGCCAGGCGGAGCAGGGTCATTATGGTAGCCAGCATCCTTCTAGTTAGAGCTGTAGAAAGTTAATAGCACCAAGATATGGCAGGAGAGACAAGGGGAATGGGATGTGGGGGTGGATTTGACCACAGTGCATTGTCTACAAACAGTAAGATATTGGAAAAAATTTCAAACATAAAAATTAAAGACACCAAAGCATTGCGATGGGGAATGTTGAAGCCACTTCTAAGTGCCGACTTGGAATCTAGCAGCTAATTTTGTGGCTCTTCACCTGGGGAGGAATCTGCTATTCATTCTATTAACAGAATGCACTGAATGGTCAAGAGGCCATGGGACACATGTAATAAAGTGTGTTTCAAGGTTTCACTCTGAAAGCAGGTTGCCATAGCAACTGCACCTATAAAATAATGGGGGGAGATTGTTTCTCACTGCAGTGTAAAGATATTACACAGGAGACAGGAGTTGGCTTCATGGGTAAGAGTGTTTGTTATGACAGCAAGTGAATCTGAGTTCAAATCCCTAGCACTCATGGGAAACACGGCCATGCGTGCCTATACCTGCAGCCTGTGAGGACAGAGAGGCACATCCCAGAGGCTGGCCAGCTAGCCAAACCATGAGCGTCAAGTTCAGTGAGAGACCCAGGGTCAGACATTAGGAGGAGGGATGATAAAAGACACCCTCCTCTAACTTCTGTAAGTGCACATGAGGATGCTTACTCTGCCCTACTGCCACGCACAGATGTTATATAGGCTTCTGTGTGCAGGGCAGGGTCTATCTATTCAGCACACAGTAGGGATTTAACCCGCATTTGTTCGTGTGGTGCTCGGGATGGAATTCAGGGCCCCATGATGCTAGGTAAACGGTCTTCAGCTGAGCTACTCCCTGAGAACTAACAGATGTTTGCAAATGTTGCCTCAACAAAAGCATGTCCTGTGAAGTTGCTTCAACATATGCAAAGGCTGGATCTGCACAGGTGGGTGACTGAGGGGATGTGTTTTTAAAGACATCAATCTCTACACAGATGTCCAAACCAGCACCACTCGTAAAAGCCCCCAACTGGAATCAACACTATGTCCTACAGCAGGTGTGAGGATAAGCAACCCCTGCTACATTCACGTAATGGAATTTTGCTTAGCAAGAGAAATGAATAAATTACCAATACTCAGATGAATGCTATGCCAAAGACACCAAACACCATATGGTTTCATTTATATAAGGTTCCGAAACAAGCAACGCTAATTTGCAGTGACAAGAACCACAAGGGTGACTACCTCCCGGGGGTAGAGGTGACCGCTGACTGCCAAGAGACGTAGAAGAACCTTTGGGAAGATGGAAATTTCCGCCATCTTAAATGTTGTGGCGATGCCGTGAATGCATACATTTGAGGAAGTACGGCAGGCTATGCACTCAAAATGGCGGCCCTTAGCTGCAGGAGAGTTGGTTCTCAATGAAGTTGCTCTTTATAAAGAAGGAGGAAAAGAAAGTCTTCACATAAGGATTCCTCCACAAGCTTCCTCTAAATAATAAATCATCTTTTCACCCTCGGAGCATTTAAAATTTCATGCTCCATTTTTAAAAATAAAAAGACTCATTCAGAGTTTTTCACGAGCACATCTGTCACACAACATAATGTACACCTACCCGCGTGGGTGCACACATTCACACACCACCCACACGTGCGAACACATTCACAGGCACGCAGCTGAGCCACCCTCTCCCGTCGTCTGTGATCAAAATACAATAATAGCAAGAAAAACACATCCAACGTGAGGATTCCAGAGTCTACAGAATTATTTAAGCCTCCTCGGTGTGCAAACCTCCACTTCTTCACACTTAAATAAGATTTTGCCAAATGCACTGTGGTGAGTTTTGATGACCAGAATGACCTAAATATCTATGAAAAGGCTAAACAAACAAATAAATACCATTATTTGACATGCCACTGCACAACTATAAGAAAGAAGGAAAAAGATCTAAATGTGGTGGGTCATATGTAATATAATCTCTGGAACTCAGAGGTTGGAACAGTAACTCGATGTGTTTCTATGTTAAACTGTTGTGCAAAACAAAGGTTCATTAGTGGGTTTACACACATACTCCAGAGAGAGACTCTTTCTAGGGGGACTCTTGTTTACAATGTTTTTTTAAATTTTTTTTAATGTTCTTAATTCCCTTGCCTCTCCCCCATCTATGAGTGTGTCTGCACATGGGTAGACAGACATGTTTCTGCACATGGGTAGACATGTTTCTGCACATGTGGAGGGAAGAGGACACTCTCAGGTGTTGCCCTTGCCTTCCCCTTGTTCAGGACAGGATCTCTTGGCATTTGCTGCCACAGACCGCAGGCAAACTGGCCCATAAGCTTCCTCAGAGTGCCTTGTCTCTGCTTTCCGTCTCACCTTAGGAACTTACAGGAACTTACAGAACACGCCACCTTGCCCGACTTTATGTGGATTCCGAGGATCTGATCTCAGAATCTCACACTTATGAGGCAGGGGCTCTACCCACGGATCCATCCTCCCCCATGAGATGGACACCACAGGTTATGAAGACAGGAACCAAGTCTTCTCTGTTCCTAATCCTTCTGTTTTCAAAATTCCATCCAAGATAACTCATGATAAAGTTTTAAGTTAGTCCCTGTTTAGAAAATAGAATTTCCTTTTAAATGCATTGGCTGTTCTAACCTTCTACCCCCGGAGAGTAACCAGCAGGCTTCGGTCACAGAAACACCTTAAGAAGTGTCTCTCAAATCTGACTGGGAACCAATGGCAAAGCAGCCCTGTGAACGCCACACCGTCCTCAACCGTGTATGCCACGCTGTCCCCACTAGAAACCTGCATTACCCATCTTAACTCTCGAGGGGCCACACAGGCAGTAAACACAAGCCAACACCCTCTTCCTCTCTCCAGGGCCTCGGGGATGGTCCTGAGGAGCTACCAGCTCCTTCAGGGAACTGAGGTGGCTCAAAGCAAGTACATCCATGTACTGTCTATGCCCAGCAAACGCCCAAAGGTGCAGAGTCTAGTGGAAAGCCTGTGGGAGGGAGCATTGCCTGGCCATGGGATAATGTCTGTCTCGGGAGAAAACACACAGCTACGAGACCCGCCAGGAGGTGGTGAGCACAGATGGAACAAGAAGCAGGAAGTGTAATCCTTTACCCTGGTCGGTCAGACGTGAAAAGCTCCTGGCTCTAAGCCTGTATTTTGCAATCTGCATTTTGTTCGGGAATATCCTCTCCCTCTTGCTCTCCCTCCCCCTCCCCCTCCCCCATCTCTCTGTGCATTTAGATGTATGCTTAGTTTATTTTTCTGCTTCTCACCTTATACCAGAATGGCTCAGTGACTGAGTATACAGACATTGACAATAGACTGCCTGGGTTCAAATCCCAGCACTGACTGTCACAAGCTGCGTGGCACTTGCTTTGATTTCTTCACCTCCTTGTGAGCTATTCCTCCTCGACCCTGAGTTTAAAGCACACGCAACCTACCCCAGGGAGTGGGACAGCTCAGACAGTGAGCACACACCAGGCTCAGGCTGCCGATAGTAGGCAACTGCCGCCCTCCAGCACATTCCTGGAGGATGATATTCTGAGTATTGTCTGATTTCTTACTGCTTTGCTCATGCAGTTACCACTGGGTCCTCTGAGAAAAGGAGCAGCACTGTAAAGATTGTGGAAGCATGAAATGGAAGAGTAAGAAACACTTAGAAATAACTCGGTTCAAGAACATAAATTAAAAACAAGGGTAGAATCTTTTCCCTTTTGTTTGCCAAATTGACCAATTTTTCTCTTGGGCTATGTAGTTCTGTTATTTAGAGCTAAAATATAACCCAAGCTGACTGTAATGACGTGTTTGTTTTTCAGAAACCAAAACCTACTTGTCTGCTTGAGATGAGAAGTGAGCCTTTTGTCCCCTCACTTCCAGGAGGGACTGGTTTTTATTAAGCCCTGTTGGAGTTTTTCTTGTGACCTCGAAACAGCTCAGGCTTCCACATCCTGCTTTATTGCTCTAGGTCTTCTCTTTGCTGCTGCAATAGATGAGGACTTAGCTCAGCGGATGCTTCTTCCTCATTCCTTTTCCTCAACGCAGTCTGAATCCTGACTCTGGTTCTTAGGCACCCGATCAAGGTCAGCAGCACAAGCTCACCTTGCATATATGGGGTCCTGAGTTTTATCAGCATCACACACAGACACAGACAGACACACACACACACACACACACACACACACACACACACACATACACACACACGATTGCATGTGCACAAACACTGCACACACACTAGCACAGGCACTGTGCACACACACAAACATGCATGCACACATACATGCACATACACATGAACATGCACATGCTAACACATACATGCACACATGCATGTATACACCTCATTCCCTTATTTTTCTTTACAGCTGGAAAAAGACTATGGAAAGTGTCAATTCCTCACCACAAGGACTATCTCTTGACCCTGTACATTTCTGTAACCAAAAATCACAAGGCTCCCCATCCTTGGCCTCCCCTGTCCCTACACCTTTGTAGTTCATACCTTAACTGTTGGACACTTGAGGCTGTCAATGCAAACATCCTGGTCTCTAGCTACAGTTAAGTTCCGTGCTTTGCTATACAGTAGTTCTAAAATCTGGAAATAATATTTTACTTATGTATGGTGTCTTTGTAAATAACCTATCTATATTCTTATATGTTTGTCTATATTCACATTCTTAGCCATGTACAAAAGCAACAATTCACATGCCACTCAGTGAACAATATACCTGTCATCAAACTAAAAAGGAGTCTCCATGTTCTACTCTAGCAATTGCTTTTCTATGATCAGGATCCTTTTCTCTACGATGTGTCTAGTTGGAAATCCATCATGACTTCCTTCTCTCATTTGGCCCAGTGGCTTTCTAGGTTGGTGCTCAGCTGTGGTGCTGCACATCAAGTCACTGCTGGGTGAAGTCACTGTCATCAGAATACATTGTCTGGTTTTGGGGTTTTGCTAGGAAGGTGTATTCTGACTGATTATCGAAGGGTACAAAGCCGCAGCCATTGTTCCAAGACTTCACATGCCTGTCTTCACAAGTGAACGATGGTTTGACTAGATGAAGAATCCAGGCTGAAAAAACTGTAATCTATCCAAACTTTCCTTTAACATCAATATGGTCAACAGACTGGTCTGCCAGCGTGGCTTCGCATGAGGCACTGGTTCCTTGTTTTGTTTCCACTCTGTGAGTCTGGCTTCTTTTCATCCCTGCTCTTGTGAGATTTCACAGCGATGTGCCTCAGGGAGGCTTTTGATCACTGTGCTGACACTGAACTTGTGAAGGCCGCTCGTCTATTTATTTTGTGATTCTTTGTTGTGGGCTCTTTTTCATTTTTGTTCTTTAAATAAAGAAACACTTATTATCAGATGTTGAGCCAGTAGAACTGATCTCTAGGTGTCTGACCATGTAAATATGTTTTATTTTATAGTCTGGATTTCCTTGAGTTTATCTTATAATCTTTCCACTGAACTTATTATTTCTACTAATACATTGAGTTTCTGCATATGCCTTCCTATGTCTCCATGACTGTCTTTTCTTCTGGTATATACATATAGCACACTTTGAAACACAGTATTTCTGTCTGCCCTCAGGGTTAGACAGGGGAGCTTTCCCTTACAGGAGTGAGCCCTTAAAAGAAAAAGAAGATAACCTACACCCCATTAGTCTAACTTTCCTCAAACATTCTACCATCTCTTTCGCAAAAGGCCTTCCAACTTCTCACCCCAGGAGTCAGCCTGGCTCCAAATCCTTTTGCAGTGAGATCGAGGGATGTACAGCTATACATCCAGGCACAAGCTTTCTTTCACTCCTGCTCTTGGGGTAAACATTCTCCCAGCCCAGAGTCCTCCAGAGCTCTGCATAGAAACCAGCTCCACACTAGGCTGCAGAATCTTTTTATACCAGTGGCTCCCAACCTTCCTAATGCTTCGACCCTTGAATCCACTTTCTCATGTTGTGTGACCCCAAACATAAAATGACTTCATGGCTACCGCATAACTGTAATGTTGCAGCCATTATGAACTGGGTTGTAAATGTCTGATATGTGACGTAGCCCCCAGGTTGAGAACCGCTGCTCTGCACTGTTTAGAACTGGGGCTCCCTGGTCCCTCTTATCTGCTCTACTGGGCAGCACCCTGCTGTCTCCTCGCCTCTCCAAGACTTCAGATAAGGGGTGGACTCCTTCTGCTCATGGAGTTCCCCCACCCTTTTCCTTTTTCTGTTGTGGACAAGGAATCTTGAGCAGGCAAAGGAACAAACACATTTGTTTCAAGAAAACCTGAAATGGAAATTTCCAAAACATGTCACCTGCAGTGATATCTTGCAGCGCCACTAAGAGTGAGGGAGACAGACACTGGTGTAAGACCATGTTCATGGGCTGTAAACTGCAGCAAAGTTTGTAAGGATTAGTTAAGCATTATATAACAACAGCAAAACAAACAAAAGCCACACAACTCTCGGCCTAGCAATTTTGCTTTTGTGAATTTATTTTAATCACACATTTGCAAAAAAAAATAATAACTACAACAATGATGATTACAATATTGTTAAGAATTTAAAATTAGAAAGCAATGTGGTTTAGTTAATAGTCAACTATGTAGATAAATGGTAGCCTATTTAAATCATGTACCATGCAAAAACATTTAAGATTATATTTAATAAAATGGAAAACTATACACAATGTGATATTAAATGTTAAAACTGGCTTAAAAAGAGTATGTGTCCTGTGATCCAATCCTGTTGAAGACTAGTGTGTATTAGATGTAGTTAAATGAACAATTTTAAATAGATGTATTGATATGATTTGTGTGTGTATGTGTGTGTGTGTGTGTGTGTGTGTTGTCTGTGTGTGTGTGTTTTCATGAATAGTTTTTAACTTTCTAACTTTCTTCTATTTTCTACCACACACTTTGGTTAAAAAATGCTATTCGTTTAAGAATTTTATGTAAACCTAGTTTCTTATTCACAAGCAATGAAACTATGGCACAGAGAGTTAAACAATCTATTCAGGCATGTAAGCAAACTTCTCAAAGCCAACAACCAGAAAATAGAACCTTGTTTTCTGAATTTCCTTACTTTGGGGAGACAAGTTAAAAAATGAGGCATGATTTTAAAACTGCTCATGTTCACAGAAGTTTAATTTTCAGGTCAATGGTAACAGTGCTATGTGCTGCTAACCAGTGGGAAGAAGCGTGGCGTCCTCCGAGGCTGGACATGGCTTAGATACTCCAGATCTCATTGGTCAGATGATGGAGACACATCTCTGTTATGGGATTGTCCATACTGTCCCCTCACCCGGCAATCAAGGCCACCATTTCATCTCCACAAACATACATTGGAACACAGTTTCGTAATCTCTCTTGGGTGTCAGGAAAAATGCTCTAAGAAGACTAAGTATAAGCTTCAGACTTGCCCAGGATAAAGTAAAGGAATATTTATTAGGCAAGTCAAAGTCAACGCCATTACCCCCAGTCAGATATCTATCACTCAGCTCTGTGATATGCTAGTAGCCAATTTTTAAACCATGTTTACGTTCGTGTGAAAGCCGTGGAATGATAGAAATAGGAAGTGTGGTATAGCTTTCTGCTTTGTAAGACAGAGCTCATCTTTACTCGTAAGGACATGTTTGAATATTCACCAGGCTTTCCCTATGTCTGAGTGAACACATACAATTTCAGGTACAAATTGCATATGAGAGCGGGGACCGTCTGTCTCCTGCAAACGAACGCTCATTATTCCGCCACTTCTCGTGTGTGTTCCACAGTCACGAAGACTAGGCCTTTACAAATGACACACGGCATGTTCATCTTTCCTGGAAGCTCACACCAACAAGTCAGCTAGAACAGGAAATACTTCCTTAAGTGTACACAACCAAAACTGGTTCTGAAATTTGCATGTACCAGTTCTCCTTGTCAGAAAGCTTCCTCCGGGTCAGAGACGGTGTTTCTATGCAGGATCTTAGATTTCCGCAGGCTCTCCTGGCCAGCACGGCTAAGACTGCTCAGAGAGCACAAGAGGAGCTGAAGAAGATCACATCCAGGCTTTCGAGGACAGCTTAGGGCCAAGGACAATTGTTACTTTACTTAAGGGAAAGGAGGACCGCTTCTAAAGCAGAAAGGAGATGCTCAGCCTTTCAAAGACATCCAAGGAAAACACAGTTGAAAACTGTCTACCCTCCTTCTAGCCAATGCCCGTTGTACGTGGTGACCCTTTAGTTGGCTCTTGCTTCTAGTAAGCTATGCTCTACATGCAAAGAGGCAAGTGAAAAGTTATCACAGAGGAGAGCCTTCTAATTACTGAAAAGTTAGCCTGGGTATACCTTGGGGGAGATAAGAGAGCACCCGTAAAGCCTGGGTGGGTGAGCCCTGGTCTCAGTAAGATGCTGATGTATGGGAGACAGCCAGAACTGAGGTCAGGGAGGTGCGTGGTGCGTCCTTTAGCACTGGGGAGCCAGAGCTGAGTTTTTGTAGGACAGCAGCATGTTGGGACTCCCACGTTAACTAACTTGTCCTTATGCAGCATGGTGAGAAGGAGAGTAGGTTCTGGGCAGCCAAGAGGCCACTTTGCTTCCGTGTTCTTATAGCAGGGATGGATTGGAGGAGGGGAAGGGACAAGAGGTGGCCGGAGCACACACACATTAAACGATTGGCTGAAGGGTTTCGTGAGGACGGGAGGAAGCGAACAAAGCACAGTGCGGAGCTTCCCAGTCTGAGCGAGACGTGGAGGAGTCCTCTGCCGTGCACAGGGCTGCGAGCAGCAGAATGGGCACCGGGGCCAGCATTCCTCACACACAAGGCCACAGCGCCGAGCACAGCCGCACACACAACTATGAAGGTCAAGCCAGAGGCTGGAGCATAAGGTCTCCTGGAGGCCCAAAGGCTGAAAGTTGTTTCGGGGTGTGTGTGTGTGTGTGTGTGTGTGTGTGTGTCTTTTATTTGAATCGAACTAGTTTGGCAACAAAACCTGATCCAAATGACATAAGGCTGTTTACTTTTATTGTTTTTCAATTTGCTTTTAGGTAGTATGTGGATTGCTGTGTTTGTGTATGTGGGGGGGGGGGGCGGGAGAATATTCATGCTCCCATACATCATCATGTCTGAAGCTAATGGAACAACTTCCAGGAGTCAGCTCTCTCTCCACTATGAGGGAGTGAAACCGAAGTCACTGTTTGCCACAGAGCAGCACACTGGGCTTCCCCTGCTCCACTCCACTGAATGTAAACACTTACGTATGTGTGCTATGAGGCAAATGCTAATTTGCATGATCACGAATGCATGCCCTGACCTACTGAGCCTTTTATGTAACATATAAAACGCATAGCAAATTAACCTAAAAGTCCAATAAAGGCTGGCTCTACAGGTTACATGAAGTATGTGCATCTGAGGTTTGAGCCACAGGTCTGGAATACTGAGGGCTGACACTGGGACCACAGACCCACAGACTAGAAAGGCAAGAATACATTTCCCTCTGTCTACAGGCCTGACCTCTGTCGCCCTGGGTGGAGGCACCAACTTCCCTCCTTCCTCCCTAGGGGCCACCACCCAAAATGCACACAGTCAGATATACTCCATCTAAAAACTTTCTTGTTTTTCGCTTCCTTTGACTTTCAAAGAGATGGGCTTTAAAAAATCTGGACATAACACACACACACACACCACACACACACACACACACACACACACACACACACACACCACATACACACAGAGAGAACCGGTATTGGTCCAGTCTCAACCCTGAGCTCACACAACACTGACTTCCCTCTAGACCCTCTTTGCAAGGCAGAGTCAGTGCAGTGAGAAATTAAATGTGGAAACTAAACCAAGCTTTGAGGCTAGCATACAGATACTTCCTGCTAAGGAGTGCCTGTCAGCTACTGCTCTTGCTCCAAACATTTGCAGGTCCCATCCCCCTCCACTCCAACCCCCAACTTCTGCTGGGAGGAAACAGAAGGCTGTTGGGGTTCCACATCCCAGGCCTGTTACAAGGAAACACTGCACCCTTCCCCGGTGCCCCCGAGACAGCAGAGGTGTATGTGCGCATGTCTTATGATACAAGACAGAGGCTGGGCTAAGAGAACGGGGACTAATGCCAAGAAAGGCTGCAGTGACAGAGGACTGAGGACCCCAGCTCACCCATGTGGGTAAAAATGTTTCCAGTCATTGGCATATTTACCCATCAGGGCAGTGTGATAGTTAAGACTATCAACTTGAGAGAATCTAAAATCACCTGAGAGGCAAGGCTCTGTGAACATGTCTGAGAGGGGATCTCTAGGTTGAGTGGAGGAGGAAAAGGCTCACACTCAGTAGACGTGACACAACCCCAGGCTAGGATTGCAGACCGATGGAACCCTAGTGGATCACAGCTGAACATTAGAATTCACAGTTCTCTACTTTCTGGTCACCTGTGATACAATGTTACAAACTGCCTCTCACCACTGTTGCCTCTCTGTCATCCTCCTAACTAGGGAACCAGATAAAGCCCTCTTTACTTTGTATTTCTCAAGTATTTGTTGTCCTAGCCATGAGAAAAGGTGTGTCAACAGTGAAAACTGACCATGAAAAGGTAACAGCACTCCACTCAGTCCGCCCTACCGAAGGGGCATGCAGGATGCACCCTCCCTCAGCCATTTCTGTGTGACAGATGCTTCCTGGGTTCCCACAATGTCCCTGTGACCCAGTACCGAACCACTCAACTAAAGAAAAAGAGGAAAAGACAGAGAACTTACTACCCAAAATTCCAAGAGCTCCCTATTTATAAACAGATGCGGCTGTCCATGCAGCAGTGAAGCTGGTAAGGTCCTAGCTGATGAGCCTGAGGTCCTGGGTTCAATCCCCAGGACCCACATGCTAGGAGGAGAGAACAAACTCCCCCAAGCTGTCCTCTGACCTCCACACATGCACCATGACATACATGCATACAAATAAAGTTTAAAGAAAAAATTAGAACAAACAAGACCACAAAAAGGGGGGAAGACATGGTGATCATTAGACGCCAGTGGGAAGCTGGTTATTCTCTATATCCTTGGAATCTTCCATTAACTATTAAGAGAAAGTAGAAGATGGAGAGACAGTAGAAAGGGGTATAGGAGAGAGGAAATTATCAATTTAAATATTCCCTCTGGTCTGCGCTCTAAAAGTTTACCACAGGTTTGTTTGTTTGTGTTTTTAGACCTCAGTTGGAGAGATGAGTTCTTTCCAACAAATCCAACACAGTCTGTTCATGGACAGACAGAGGGACAAACAACCCCTAGGCACAGCTGTTCATTCTGAAATCCCAATGCCCTCCAAGGAGATGAGTGACCTCGGTACCCCTCCCCCAGCTCTGCTGGTCCTCTCAGGCAGGCAGTGGGTGGTCTAATGTCCTTGCAGGTTCATGGTTGGTGAGTGCTTTGGAGAAAACAATTGCCCTTCACTTGATGCTCCCTCAACTTCGAGAGCTGTTCATCTTATTCAGTAGGAAAGGACTGAGGGAAGTCAGGCTGTTAGCAAAACTATCCTGTTGAAGCTGAAAGTGATCTCAGATCCTCTTCGGTAGTTTCAAGAGAACCTCACCATCTCCATGTGGCCCACTAGGCTTGCTACTGGCCCAGTAGAGAGCCAGGCATGCAGACTCAGCAAGGTGCTGGATGGAGGTCTGACAGCTTCTGAGTCACTAAGTGAGCCACCCAGTGGGCACAGTGCCAAGGTAAACCCAGTGATACAATGAGCCTGACCTGCACGGTCAAAGCACACTCCACTCCCGTGACTGTGACCTGGCCATGGCAGTTGCTGAGTAAAATTTCTACCGGGCAGGACTGAAGGCAACGTCCAAAGCTTCATGCCTCCTTGACTGGCAGCTGCAGAGCTGAGCATGCTCCCTTCAAACAGGGAACCGAGCCTGGGAACATCTGGGAAACAAGAAAATGCAGGAGGAGAGATGTCCATTATGAGCAGGTGAAAGTTGCTCTCCTAAGAAGACTTGAGGTGCCATTTAAGCCACACTGACAAGGCTACCTCCCGATGTAACATCCAAATGGTCTTTCTGCCCCCTTTCCCATTTATTACCATCGAATGTGGTTGCTGTCTATGTGCAGGAGAGAACAGACACAAGATAAGGCAAGGCCTGTGATTGGACAGTGAAAAAGTAAGGCACACACAGAGTTTGTGAGAGACCTGAGAGATAGAGATAAAAAGAAGATGGAGGAGGAGAAGGATGACCCACCCCCATGTGGCTTTAAATAGCTACAGGTAGCTATGAATATCTTATAAGGAAAGGATTATTACAGGACATTATAGTCTTATCTATGTGGGCAGTTTGTATCAACATCAATTGGTTTTGAGTTTATTGTGTGGACGTTTTGTGGAGTGAGAATGTACTGATATAAATCTGATTGATAAATTACAAGCCTCAAGAGTTTTGATTTTGTCAGATTACTGGGAATTGTTAAAATAACCACAGGGAGCAGATGCTGGAAATGGGAGCAGAGTCCTCAGCAGAGAGCCATGGAGGCAGAGAGACCACCAGGGACAGAGAGTAGCAAGAGGTAGCATGCATGGTGCATGGAACCATTCGCCTAGTTTAATATTTACCACTACAATCGCATGGTTTTCTTCAGAGTGTAACATATACTCTGGTATCCAACTGATCAAATTTGAGAAAGTCTTCCACCCTACTTTCTAGATCACCTAGTTCTCTGACACAGAGAGTTCTGTGTGTGCAACCTATGCAGGTGTCATGCACACATGTACACACATTTGTGTGTCTATACATATTGGTATGAAGGTCTGAGCACACGTGCTTGGGTCAGATAGAACAAATGGTTGGCTACAAATGGTTAGCAAAAGCCACGGGCTTTCTTTCCTCCTCCCCTCTCTGTTCAGCTTTTTTTTGCACCCATGTTGAGAACCCAGATGCAGGTCCTCATGATGACAAGCAGTTTACCAATTGAGACATCTTCCCCATACTACCTCTTTGTTTAGTTCATTAGCCTACCAATGAATGGCAGGTTTCCTGGCTTGAGGACATCCAACAGTTTGAAGGACTCTTCTGAGAAAGTAGCTTGGCCACTCGGAGTGAAATGTTTTCTGTCCAATTCCAGCTTGCTGTTATTTATTCAGAAAGAGCAGAGGATCTGAGGATCTGACAATAAATAGGCTTCATAGGTCCCCATGTACTGTTTGAAGTCTTGAGAAGAATGTGTTTGCCAAGGGCAACCTTCTCTAACCTTAAGAACCAAAACCCTGGATTCTACCCAAACACTCAGAGCCATAGCTGAGCCCACATCTTTCTTTTCTAAGTTGCTTGGGGCACAGCACTGGCTTCAAAGAATAAGTTCAGAAGGAGCCCAGGCTCCCCAGGGACTGGTTCCCACTAATCTTAATCTATCCTAGCTTCAAGCATGGTGCCTACAATCAAGGATGGGGTAACAGGTGTTAGTCACAGAGAACTGAGTTGCAGAACTCAAGGAGATAGTTACACAACTATAACTATGTTTTATTTTGGCCACGACCTATCAATCACAGGTCTTTTAGTAAAACATAAAGGTGCTTATTAATGTCAGTTTAAATTTTGCATATGGGAGTTACTGTGAAAATAAAGAGTTAAGAGACAACCCTCTTAATGAAAGAAGGTTAAGAGGCAAACACTTCTAACGAAGACAGAAAAGGCCCCTGATTCTAGCACACGCTCAGGAAGTGACAGAAACTCATACCTCTTGCCCCACAGCATTCCCAAGTGCACCCCTACCACCACCCACACTGACAAGTCATCTCAGTTAATCAGGTTGCAGATCCCACAGCACAAAGCTCATTACCATCCAGAGTCATCCCAGGGCTAGCAAATCTAGGTAAAGGGAATAAAGTGGCCATGTTGTGTTGGAGATCCTGGATGTTTGCTCACATCCACAACAGCTCTGACCCTGCGAAGGGCTTGTACCTCCAGGCCCTGGTCCTTACCTGCTTTGGCTCTCTGCAGGTAGGCGGTTGGGGCTACTTCCTAATTTTATCCATAAGCCTATATCATGTCTCTCCAAACTTAGGTCACATTTCACTCTCTGGAAACCAGCTTCTCTTAACACTCCATGGCCTTACCCAGACTACGAGATCACATTCATCCCTTCTGGAGATGACAGGAAAAGTCAGTGTCCCCAGAAATTTGCTTACATACAAGTTTGATATATACAACCATGTTTCTCTGATGAGACAAACATGGACCTTGGAAAGAGCAATGGACAAATTCCAGAACATTCTATAGCCCATCCTTCATGTCCTTCATTTCAAGTCATCTACAGTATCCCACACACAGTATCTCTCATATCTGCCCAGTCACTAGACCCCGAAGTGCCTCTTCACAGGACATCATACCCGCTTTGGTTCTATTCACTCCAGCACCCCAGTGTTGTTGCTCACAGCCTTGGTCTGAGAGTTCCTAGATGACCTCTTATTCTCTCGTTACCAATCCACCCAGGGTATAGAAACACACCCAACCCGTCTACAGCACACACACCATCACAAGGCCTCTAACCACATAACTTCCCTCAAAAAACCTATTGGGTAACATTCAGTTACTTGATAAAATGTTAGCCCACTTCCTCTGCACTGTGCCCTGTGCCTACCGAATGTGCAGTGCTGGGTCAAGCTTACCCATCTACTCATACCAGTGTCTGAGTCAGCCTTCTACTTGGGTTCCAAATATGTTCCTTCCTGAGACCCATCCTGACAATGCCCGCCTCCCATGCCATTCTCAACTGTGTGACCTAGGTTGTCAGGGACTTCCAGATCACTTGTATTCATGACCCAAAGGTAGGCTCCGAAGACAGCTTTGGGGGAGGGGAACTAAGCAACACTTGCTTTCAAGCCCCTCCACAGTCCCTGAGGCCCACAAAGGATAAAGCATCCCAGCCCTTTAAACATCCCTCACTGACTTCAACACAGCAGCTGTGCTCTGTAGCCTCCCGGGACTCTGGGAGATCACCACGGCAGCTTCTAAGTGTTCCACGCTAAGTAATGTTAGATCTGACGTAAGTAAGGTTTCACGTGGTGTGCCTCCTTCCCACAACCGTTTCGAACTACGACAAACTGATGAGAGGACCATGGACAAAGGGAGGTTTGCAGGGTGAGTTACACACTCTCTCCTTAGATACCACCTCCCCTGCCGCATCTCAGCATGCTACACTCAACTCTAAACATTTAAATATTCTGGCCCTGTAATGGCTTTTATGTGTGCCATACTTTTATATGTATTGTATGTATTTATGTATTGTATGTATTTATACTTTTGTATGTAGTGTATGTATATACACATATGCATGTGGTAACCAAGGAACCTGCTTATGTAGGTCAAAGATTGACACAGAGTGTCTTTACCACTGTCCATCTTATTTTTAGGGGTCTCTTATTGAAGCTGGTGCTTGCTGATTGGCTAGACTGTCTAGCTGCGAGCTTTGGAGATTTGCCAGCCTCCTGTGCCTGCTATGTCATGGTCACAGACTTGCATGCGGATGCGGAGAACAAGGCACAGCCTGCACTGGCTGAGCCACCCCCCCCCGTTGTTTTCTCTGTGACCACTTGTATCAGATGATCCATTACCAGGCCTGAAAAACTTTGCAGGGGTGAAGAATTTTCGCCGACTTGAGCCTCCTGCTACAGAGAAAGACTCCGAAAGCCAGGTCAGCCACTAAAGTCCGGTGCAATCTCTCAGTACTTGTATTACTTCCGATGTGACCCCTTGCAGGGACAGTAAGAAGACCTATGACAATCCTGTATCAAACAGAATGCTCAGGACAATCGGCACGTGAGAGAAATGGACAAACTTCCAGCGTGAGGAAGCAGTGAGGTCTGTGTCCTGACAGACTCGGGCCTCACGCCCAGCATTAAAACTAACGTCTTCAGCTCCACCTCTCCTAGTGCCTCACTGGCATTTGCTGTCCTTCCACAGAGCAGCCCCAGATGAAATCCGGCTCTCCCACCCCCTTATGCTCTGACCAGATTGCCATCCGACCACGCCAGGCCTTTCTCATCCAGCTCTTTCTGAACAGTTTGTTCCTCTCAAACTCTCCACTCGAAAAAGTCCACATAAAACTTCCTGGCCCACCTCCCTCAGGAACCTGTTTCCCTCCCAATATTAGAGCCCTTCATAAGCAAGAGCCTCAGCTAAAGCCCCCTCCCATTTTTTTCTTTTTGGCGGCTGGGCCCCGGAGAACCTCCTCTTCCTTCTAGGAGCGTGTAGAACCTGCCAGATACTTACAGGGTTCTCAGTGAACTTCCTTTCATTAATGTAATCGCAAAAAAATCCAGTTCTATTATAGTCAGTTGGGGCGCTTATAAAGAGTCACCCTTTCCCTTGGCTGACGCCCCCTCTTTATTCCACGGCGAAGCTCACCTCAGCCCGTGAATGTGCTGCATTCAAGGCTCCCTCTGTACCCCTAAACTGGGTATCACTTCCAACCCCCTGTTACTCTCACTAGAACTTTACGCAGAAGCACCCCATCCTCCAGGTCCATATGGCCGTCAGTAGGCTGTGCAGGACCACGGCCCAACCTCATCCAGATGCCATTGTTTCCTCCCATTCCTGCCTCCCTGGTGCCTTGCTGGCATTCTTTATTTAATCCAGAAAGCTACTCTGAAGCTTTATAGGGAAAATGAATTATGACTTGCCGCCTTCCACCCCACATCCCTGTGGCTTTCAAAGCCTTAGCCGGTGGCTCTCGAGGCAGAGTCAAACTGTCTCCCAGCCCAGCTTGCCATGGCGTGTCATGCAGAACCCGCCTCAGTCCTTCATCTCCCACATCCCACCTGTGCTGTGGCTGTGATACCCTCAGAGAGAGAGAGAGAGAGAGAGAGAGAGAGAGAGAGAGAGAGAGAGAGAGAGAGAGAGAGAGAGAGAAAGGGCAAAGGCAAAGGTGGGAGGACATCCCTGAAACCACAGGCTTGGAGGAACACACTGGCCACTCAGCTTTGCGGCTAAAGTCACTGAGAACAACGTGTCCTCTTGGATCCACGCTACAGACCTGAATCATGGAAGCTGGTACCCACTAGAACCCATCAGGGGATGGGGTGGGGAGGGTGGGGAGGCGGCTCTCTGAGCCAGGTGAATTGTCAAAGCAAGGGAAACAGACATGTCCAGAACATAACGGTGTGGACTTGGGAGCTAGCAGGGCTACCCTGGGGTCTGCCACGCTGGGTGACCTTAAAGAAGCTGATTGTTCTAGTCCTGCCTTTATCTCTATCTCTTTATCTGTACCTCCAGGACATGGTTGCCAGGCTCTGTGGACTCTGCTTACGTAAGGTGTATAGAATTATGCATCCTGGAAGGGATGGTCACTCAGGTTATTATTCAGACTCCTCCCCCTTTGCTTCGATGGCCCGCAGGCCTCCTTGACGTCACTCTGCCCCGTGCCTTCCACATTTCCATCAGTCAGTGCCTGCTCCAGTATTCAAGCCATCACACCAAGCGAAGTTCTTTCTCAGCCGTCGGCCCGGCTTCTCCCAAGCTACTGGAAACCCTTGGTAGCCAAGGCAAGGATGTTGACACAGGTTTTTATCATTAGACATGTTTTGGAAACATGTGTGGTGAGCGCTGAGGCTGAGCAAAGGAGAAAACAACGAATTAGAAAGATCAAAAACAGGTCTCCACCTCCTCGCATTAAAATTATGGTGGCTGCTCTCCACTGGAACCAACAGCTTCATCGGAGGCTTTACTGCTCTGAATTCAAACTGAGATTAGGCCAATGGGAAGAAGGAAAGCTACAGGGCTCAGTCCTCCAGGGTCAGAGGAGCTTTCCAGATGTTCTTATTTGAGGACAGCTCTGGAGAAACTCAGTGGCAGCCTGACCCTCCCTAAGCGTCTGGTCTGACTGAGACCTGAAATTATTTACTCTCTTTTCAAAATCTTCCGGTGGGGTATTAACATCATATGTGTTATCCTGATGGCTCAGATGAACATTGACTTTCAGATCCAGAGGAAATTGGGTGGTGTGTGCAGACAGTCCATTCATCCTCTGAAGTGAGAATGAGAGACATCTCCAGGGGGCAAGACTGATTTTTCATTTAAGCTCCAATCACAAATATTTGGAAGCACCATTTTGATGTAACAGAACAGGTCCTGTGAATGCCCTCCCCCAACCCCACCCCCAAAAAGCAGAATTTAAATTTTTCTGTGGTACACAATGCATTTTACCCCCCAGAACGGTGGAGGAAGCAGAGTGGTCCCGAAACTCTTCCTGCAGGAAAGGAATTAAGTCAGAGATGCCCGAACGGACCATCGTGTAATATTCTAAGGACCAGACCACTTAATCTCTGCAGGCCTAGGATGGGTGGAGCCCTGCCTCTAACAAGTCCAGACCCCAAAGAGAAGGCAAGCCTGCTTCTCTGCTCTGCGCGGCAGGTGGCAGGAACACCAGGCCTGCCTTAAAAGGCAGGGTTATATTCCAAGCCTCTCCTTTGTTCACAGTGACATCAGACTGGCCGTAAAAACTGGGTGAGCCTCCATGTTGGCAAAGTTTGAAAGTTATCTGAGGACTTGAAAGTTGGCAGTCAACGAACGGTAAAGTTCTTTTACATACGCATAAACCACAGAGAGGGTCACTGTTACTGTTACCTATAGAGCTGCCAGCCGAACAGTGAGAGGGTGCCAGTCTCTCTCATAGGGGCACACCCCCAACCCAAACACACACACACACACACACAAACACACACAAACACACACATACACACACACATACACACACACATACACACACATACACATACACACACACATACACACACACATACACACACATACACACACACATACACACACACACATACACACACATACACACACACACATACACACACATACACACACACACATACACACATACACACGCACACACACACACATACACACACGCACACACACACACACACATGCATCTCTGCATACTTCTTATCACTGAGTCTTGTATGTACGTTGCACATATATGTGTGAGTCATGTGTGTATATGCTCACATGCAACATATATGGGGGCGGAAGTTGATGTTTAGTTTCGTCCTTAATCATCTTTTACCTTATTTTTCCATTTATTTATTAACTTTACCTCCTTATTACTGCTCCCCCCTCATCTTGATCCCCTCATAGGTCCCCCTCCCCCTTCTCCTCTGATGGGGGGAGGCCCCACTGGGTTTCCCCTAACCCCAGCACATCAAGTCTGCAGGGCTAGGCATATCCTCTCCCACTGAGGCCAGACAACACAGCCCAGGTAGGGGAATGGGACCCACAGCCATCCCAAGGGCAAGCACCAGCCCTCGAAACTATTAATGACACTCTGTTAAGCCTGCAGACAGCAGCCTCACATAACTGTCCCCTGAGAGGCTGCACCCAGCAGCTGACTGAAACAGATGCAGAAACCCACAGCCAAACACTGGACCCAGGGAGTCTTAGAGAGACGGGAGAAGAACTGAGGCCCTGAAGGGGACAGGGACACCACAGGAAGACCAACAGTGTCAACTAGCCTGGGCCTTTGAGGCTCTCAAAGACTGACCGATCAACCGGAGTACTCACGGGCTGGATCTATCTTACTTTTGAGACAGGGGTTTTGGCTGAACCCAGAGCTCTCCCACTAGCCAGACTGGCTGGTCAGTGACTGTCAGCCATCCACCTGCCTCCGCCTCCTCGGCACCAGGCACTGGGCCCAGCTTTCACATGAGTGTTGAGGATCTCAACTCGTCTGGTTTACACACAAATACTTTATTGACTGAGCCACCATTTGAGTCTTTGCTTTGGGTTTTTGTGACATGTAAAGTTCTCTCCTTTCTTCCTTACATTCCTTCCTTCCTCCCTTCCTTCCTCCCTCCCTCCCTCCCTCCCTCTCTTCCTTCCTTCCTTCCTCACTTTTTTGAGATTCTGAGACAGACTGTTGCCCACCAGGGTGGCTTTGAACTCATTCCATGAATTACACAGGTCTTCATCTTGCAGTTAGTTCTCTTGTTCCAGCCTCCCAAGCACCCGGGATCGAATCATTTCTTTACAGAGAAAAAAGCCCTAGATGTCTATAGATTTTCAGAGATACTGTCTTGATAGAAGATCAGAGAGGAGATTCTGAGAACTGTTCCCTCCCATGGAACCCCACAACACCCCACCATAAGCAGGTATCCTTTTAGAAAGCACCTCTGGACGGAATCAACCCTCTCCTTCATTCATCCCTGGGGCTGGCCCTGTCTCCTTGGATTAGGGAAAAGGGGGTTGAAGGAACTATTATGCAGGGAGGAGGGACCCATTGGAAAGACCAGAAGGGGCCATCTGTCTGACATTCCAGATGGGTGCTCATGGGGACAAGGAGAAGGGATATTGGGGACCAGCAGAGAAAGCAAGTGGTCCAAAGACAAGGCAAGTGATTACAGTTCAAGAATGGCAGGGATGCAAAGATATGAAAGAATAGTTGAAACAAAATGAGCCGGAGCCTGGAGTTAGCACAGTGTTGCTCCCGTCTCCCGTGTGACACGCCACTGCTCCCGTCTCCCATGTGACACGGCACTGCTCCCCTCTCCCCACATCACGTAGTACGGCAAGTGAGAAACACTGAGGTGAACCTTACTTCCGTTGTCGGATAACCCCCGGCATTGCGATGTGTCCGAGAGGTGGCCACTAGAAACGGAGACCCAATGACCAGAGCCCACCTTTGGAGAGGGAAGGAAGCAGCGGCAGAGCAAAACTGGACATAGCTGGTTCCGTGAGTGGGAGTTGCAAGAAGCGGTACATGTTTTCTCAGGACCTGCCATCCCTCATCAACCCTTGGCTTGTCTTCTGAGGAAGAGCTACAACACTGTAAGTGGTTAGAAAGGGTCTGTCTGTAGCAGACCTCTGTCAGGCAGGGGGCAGGGGCAGAAGAGTTGGTAGAGGCTCTTTCTGCCTGAGAACTTCTGAATACACAAAGTGTCATCCATGGAGCTACAGGGGGTGAGCAGGGGATGCTGGCAGGACCTGCAGTGAGATCTGATGGCCAGGACTCAGAAAAGAACACAAAGTGACTGGGGCTTAAACATGAATGAGGAAAAAGAGGAGGAGGAGGCTGAGGGAGAGGGGGAAGCAGAGGGGGGAAGGGAGGGAGAGGGGGAAGAGGAGGGGGTGAGGGAGAGGGGGAAGCAGAGGGGGAGGGGAGGGAGTGGGGGAAGAGGAGAGGGGAAGGGAGGGAGAGGGAGAAGAGGAGGAGGCAAGGGAGAGGGGGAAGAGGAGAGGGGAAGGGAGGGAGAGGGAGAAGAGGAGGGGGCAAGGGAGAGGGGGAAGCAGAGAGGGGAGGAGAGGGAGTGAGGGAAGAGGAAGAGGAGGCAGAGAGAGGGGGAAGCAGAGGGGGGAGGGGAGGGAGAGGGGGAAGAGGAGAGGGGAAGGGAGGAAGAGGGAGAAGGGGGGGCAAGGGAGGGGGGAAGCAGAGGGGGGAGGGGAGGGAGTGGGGGAAGAGGAAGAGGAGGCAGAGAGAGGGGGAAGCAGAGGGGGGAGGGGAGAGAGAGGGGGAAGAGGAGAGGGGAAGGAGGGAGAGAAAGAAGAGGAAGGGGCAAGGGAGAGGGGGAAGCAGAGGGGAGAGGGGAGGGAGAGGGGGAAGAGGAGGGGGTGAGGGAGAGGGGGAAGAGGAGGAGGAGGAGGCAGGAGGAGAGAGGGAAGCAGAGGGGGAGGGGAGGGAGAGGGTGAAGAGGAGGAGGAGGCAGAGGGAGAGGGAGATGCAGAGAGGGGAGGGGAAAGGAAGGAGGGGGAAAGGGGAGAGGAGGGGGGAGGGAAGGAGGGGAGAGGGGGATGGGGAGGGAGCAGCAATGACAGTTACAGTTACAGAGATGGCTCATTTGGTAAGCTGCTGGCCATACCAGCCATAAGGACTGGTTCAGACACCCACCACATAGAAAGCCAGGCTCAGCTGTGCTCAAAGGGCACACTGCTTTCTAGGACCAGCACTTTCCCAAATGTGTTCATTGGTAAACACTGTAAAAATCATGCTGTTGACCCTGAACCACCGAGGAGAAACCAAAAGGGGATATCAAATTTCCTACATAACCCTCTTATAAAATTAGTACCTTCTTAAATGGTAATGAATTTATGGCTACTGAACCAAATAATCCCAGAGGGTAATTCTCCTGTGAGAGGGTGTAGGAGACAGGCTGGGCGCAGGATCCTCGGAACTGCTGAGAGCCAGTGTAGCTAGAGCCTGGTCACTTCAAGAGCATATGGAATTTATAGCCTAAAACACCCAAGAGAACACGCAGAGTAACAAAGTAACAGTCTGTTGGTTTGTGTGGGGGAGTCATGCCATCACCCCAGCCTCACGAACCTGGGGAGGTACACCATCCCAAGATACCTTCCTGGGTCTCTTAAAAGCCCATTGGGATCTCGGGGCCTGTAATAAAATGTCACAGAGGTTCCCCTTCCTTAACCTTCATCCCGACAGAAGAAAGTGCTCATCAGAAAACCACTGCACCAACCATTCTCGCCTCCTAAGCCACCTCCAAAATGTACCCAGGGTCTGAAGAAATCAGTCTGGTTTGCTCAAACCTGCGAGCAACTCTGCCCAGAACTAAACATTTTCTTCCAAATTGGTGGCGATGAGCTAAGGTAACAATAGTCATTCTCATCTTCCCACAGAGAACCACATACACTGTCTGCGACTTCTGCCGACCTCCTCCATTTCAGCACAGGAGATTCCCCAAACCCCTGGAAGAGCAGAGCCGTCAGCCCCCAAAGCAGTGCAGCTGGGAACAAAGCAGATCTAGACTGACCCAGAACTCTGACCTCTGGGGTCATGGTAGGAAACCGCAGACTGACTTGTGGTGGAAAAGTGCTTCCTTGGTGTCCCCCAAAAGCCCTCGTTGAGCAGTGAATGTCAATCATACCAAGACTTCAGTCCACAGAACTCTGGGAAAATGGCTCCTTGGGCTTGTGTGTGTGTGTGTGTGTGTGTGTGTGTGTGTGTGTTGTGGGAAGAGAGCTCCTTTCCCAGGAAACATAGTCTTGTTAGGGTACCAGCTGAAGCACACGTCACGTGACCACTGGAGTCGGTGGTCATCTAGGCCACTAACTGGGAGTCCACCCAGCCACCCTGCTTTGATTTCCTCATTCCCACTACAGGTCCTGCTCTGATCACCCTGCCCCAAGCTCTGTTTCCTGGTAAACGTTTCTCCTTGACTCATGTTGAACACATGCAGGCTCTGCTCGGGCTTTAATTTATTGTACACGTTCTCGAAGGTTTAGATTTTACGAACACACAGCTAATCTCAGCGGTGGCTGCATTTACTCGGTAAACCCACGCAGGCATTTTGGAAGACGGTGCTGTTGGGCGCTTTCATGTTCTCTGAGTGGGTCCTGATAAATGTCCCATAAGTTATTTATATTATGAAGAGCAGGACTAGGATAGGCCGTGACAAAGTGCCCATTATGCCCGTTCCTCCTCCAGCTGTCATGTGACATTTAGGACTGGAGTGTGAGTCTTAGGGTAGCCTCTCTGACCCTCTCTGGTCTCCTACTTTCTCTTATGTGAAGGGGGAGAGCTGGTCCTAAGGTTATTTTTCAGCTGTATGGTCTCAGGGGGCCACAGTGTGCAGCAAAGGGCACAGGGTTAGGAGGGGGAGCAGAACAAACCTCTAGTCATCACTGCTCAGAGCTATGGCCCTTCATTAGCGCCTGCATCTGCTTCTTCCCAGAGGGTTGCAATGGAAGAGCCATCTGCCTGCAGCCATTAACCCTGGTCTGCCCTTCCCTGCTAATGCACTCACTTTAAGGTATCCCCCCCCAAAAAAAAACATAGCCAGGAAGGCCCTGGCAAAATGAGCCCAGCCCCCCAGTACCCCCCTCCCGAGACAGTTGAGCCTCAGAGTTCTGCTAGATAAGGTGTGTGGCTTCCTGGCTGGTGGTTAGAACAGTGGTGAGGTCATGCAGAATTCCCTGGAGCTCTGGATCCCGGAACTCAATTATAAATGCATATCAACCCCCAGCTTGAACAGAGCCCATGTCTAGGCTGGTAGCAGAGCCAGGAAACCCTCGAAGTGGAACTTCATCAGCAGCCATTTTCTTCCAATGTTGCTGTGTGTGTGTGTGTGTGTGTGTGTGTGTGTGTGTGTGTGTGTGTGTGCCCACTCAGTGTTGAAGTATTTGCTCAGGGTTCTATTGATCACTAGAGCATGTGGTTTCACCACTGAACGGCAAGTTAGACAAGAACAGAGAAGAATGGTATTGTCGACTCTGTACATCCTCCTGGGACACAGCCTAGCTGGGTGGCAGTTAGCACACTGTGCACTCTAAAGCCCCGAGGCACATTTAACTCACACAACCTACCCGCTAGACGCTGTTCTATTGCTTGCCGACATCTCCTGTGTGCCAGGCACTGGTCTCATGAGTGTTTTACAGCCACTAATTTATTTAATCCTCACAACAGTGAGGTGGTGCTAACACTGTCCAGTGTCATGGGAGAGGGCTTGAGGCCCACAGTGGAGGGAGGGGTCATGCCCCAGGCCCCCCTGGAGGTGGCAAGACAGTGACATTCATCTGCTTTAGCTCTTCACCAGCATATTGTCTGGCCTCCTGTGTGGTCTACCATACTGGGTGCTCCCTAAATCACCTTCAAAAGCCAAAGCAACAATTCTAATTTCTACTTTCCTTTCAAACCTCCCTTCTGCTGGCCAGGATAAAGTTTCCCCTCAGGAGGGCCTCATTTGTCGAGAGTGAAAACAGCCCTTTGTGAATAAGGCTCTACATCTTTCAGAAGCCCTGACAGATTACCTCCCTGCCCTGCAGATATTCTTATAGCACAAGCAGAACAAGTGCTGTGAGCCTCATTTACAAATGCAGATTCTGTCCTTGTGCTGGCTGGACTCAATCACAAAGCTGCCCAGGGTGGGGGCTGAGGCCACGCACAATTCAGTCACCACTCTCTCTTGTCCCCTTTTTTCCTAATGGGAAGTGACTACAACTCTTATTAAAAGTGTCCCCGTGGCTGAGTCACCACACTCTGAATAAATGGATGGAAGAAGGAATGAGTGAGCAGATAAAAAAAAAAAAACAAATGAATAAATGGGGAGAGGCTGCATGTGTAAGGGGTGTGAGCTTGTCTGTAATAATCTCCATAAAGTGTTGAATTGTATTTAACATTTAAAGATATTATTAAGGAGTTTGGAGAAATGGTAGAGTTGGTAGTGTGCTCCTTGCAAACACACACACACACACACACACACACAGAGAGAGAGAGAGAGAGAGAGAGAGAGAGAGAGAGAGAGAGAGAGAGAGAGAGAGAGAGAGAAAGAAATTTGAAAGGATATTGTTCAGGGTAGATACATGTGGTTTGAAATTCAGGAATCACAGAAGGGTTTGAGAAATTCAGGAGAATAACTCCCTCCCATAGGTTGTTAATCTGAGAATCCACACTCCTCCTCCCCATAACTGGACAATCTGTTGTTAACAATTTAGAAACTGTACCTTCTTCTCCAGACTCAGGCCAGTTCCTTAGTCGCACATAGACGGTGACTCTCATTTCATTTTATTTTATCAGCAGCTGAGCAAGATCACAACTCAAAGGGAACACAGAACAGTTCTGATGTCGGACCAGACAATCTCCTCCCTTCCTGGGCCTCAGTTACCCCAAGACTATTCTTTGCTTTGTTTGTTTTTTAATTTTCAGTGGCAATCTACATATTAGTAAGTATATTCATCTCTTTTTCAAACATAGTCTGCCGCACACACTCCTTTGTGTGCGAGTTTTGGTGTGTGTTGATCTTGGACATCTTTATGTCAGTATACATGTCCTTGCCTCCATTTGAGGGTTCTCTATTCCATTGTACAGATGAAACACAGGTCATGTGACACGGGTCATGTGACTCACTCTAGTCATTGCTCATTGCCTTCAACCAAGAACATGGCTGCAACAAACACAGATGACCTCTGAGGAAAGGCTACTCCATGCACTCGTTGCCAATGGTCCCCTTCCCCTATGCAACAGAACACATGTAGACATATTTCCTAACCTCCCATACAACCTAGTATAGCCATGAAAACAAATGCATACAGAATGATTTTTAAGAGCTGTCCTTAAGAGCAAGCAACTGTATTCTCCCTGTGTTCTTCAACTGCGTCTTGTCACACACACACAAAATAATTACGAGACTTGGAAATGGACAAGCATGCTAACGGAATTCCATCCGAGGCAAACTCTGTGTTATCCTACACTTGGTTTCTTTGGGTCACTTTACAACTCCATGAGGGAAGGAGTGCTGTAAACACAGCTAAGTGCAGACCCGAGAAGCACAGGCTGCTTCCAGTGGAGAAGAAGCTGGAGGGTATTGATCTGGTTGCATCTGACTGCAGACCCGTTTCTACAGTCCTGACGCCCCTGCATGCATTCAATTCTCCCTGGAGCCAGCTATGTCATCCCTCTGGCTTCCCCATTCAGGAGCCAAATAAAAATTGAACTGTGTATTATGCATGTGTTTGCCAGTCACTGTATTACCTTTAAAATACCCTTAAAAAGTCATTTTCTCAGAGAGTATCTTCCACAGATGGTGCTGGTCAGACTGGACAGTTGCAGGCAGAAGATGGAGACTTGGTTATTGTCTCTTACCTTGAACGTAACTCCCAGTGGACCACTGATCTCAGTATAAGACCTGATGACTGACTGTTATAAGATAAAGTAGGGGACATGATTCAACTTATAGGCATAGGAAACGCCATGTTGAACAGGACTCTGTAGCATAAAGATCAACAATGGACTTGAAATTAAAAAGCTTCTGTACAGCCCAGAACATGATCTGAGTGAAGAGGCAGCCTACAGAATGGAGGGAAAACCCCTACCAGCTACATATTCAAATACTCTAGACTAACTAACACTAAGAAAACAAACAATTCAAAAATTGGGGCATGAAACATAAACAGAAGTTCTCAGAAGATTAAATGCAAATAGCCAAGGTTTTTTTTTTTTTTTTTTTTTTTTTTTTTTTTTTTTTTTTAATGTTCACCATCTTTAGCCATGGGGGAAATGCAAATTAAAACTACTTTGAGATTTCATCCCACTCCAGTCAGAGTGGCTAGGATCATGAAAACAAAGGACAAATCCTGGCGTGGATACGGGGAAAGGGGAACACTTAAGTCACTGTTAGTGGGAGTTGCCAACTGGTACAGCTACTAAGGAATCAGTGTGGAGGTTCCTCAAAAAGCTAGAAATAGGTTTACCATATGATACAGTCATACCACTCCTGGGCATGGATTCAAAGGACTCTGGATCCTACTACAGAGATCCTTGCTCATCCATATTCATTGTCGCGCTCTTCATAATAGCCGTGGAAGGGAAACAACCTGGATGTCCATCCACATATGAATGGGTGATAAAAACATGGCTTGTATACACAATGGAATGTTATTCAGTTGTTAAAACAAAAGTTGAACGTAAGAAATTTCCAGGTAGAGAGAGTGGAAATGCTGGCCTGGGTGAGGTAACCCAGATCTAGAAAGAGGACTGCTGCATGCTCTGTCTCGTATGAGATGGCAGCTCTGAAGCTTTAGATACACGTCTTCAAACTGGAGTGTCCACAGAAGGCAGGAAACTAGTAAGGGGTTCAAAGGAAAAAGGGAAGGATGCAAACGGTATGGGGGGGGGAATAATGAATGGAAGGGTGGGGACGAGTATGGGGGGATAACCAATCCTAGAGTCCTCAGAGCATGACATATAAAAACCAACTACCATAGAAGCTTCCTAAATTGTGTGTGTGTTTGTGTGTGTGTGTGTGTGTGTGCGCAGAATCACCTCTTTTCAAGTTGTTGGTTAATGTGGTCCCTCCGACTCTCCCTTCACGACATTCTAGGCTACTGTCATTGCTCTTGGATACCCTCAGAAGTTGGCAGTAAGAACCTACTGCAGAAGATACCACGCACCAAACCATAGGCCATGGGGAAATCAAGCTAGAACTGACCTGGAAGTCTCCTCCCCACAAGCTAGCTCCAGTTGTTCTGAAAGTTCTATGCACGCTACAGGGAGAAAATTGATCAGCACTCTTGCCAAGCTGTGAAGTCTGTGAGACATCATCATCTCTGGCAAGATATGCCCCATGCTGTAAGAGTGGTACAAATGTTATTTAAGTAACCAAACACTTTGTGGTTAGATTTAAAGCCTGCGTCAAAAGACGAACTCCTAGCTGGCAATCACAGGCCCTAGGGGAGAATAATAAACTACCCCACCTTATTATCTTTAAGCCATAGATTAGTGCATTTATCTCTCAACCATCATCAGAGAACTAACTTTCTTTCTTTCTTTTCTTTTCTTTTCTTTTTTTTTTTTTTTTTTTTTTTTTTTTTTTGTTTTTAGCAAAAACCAGCAATTGATACCCAGATTCACAGCAGGTCACCTGTGGAGAGTATGAATCTGTGATGTAGGTAGTTTAAATGAGACATCTGTATCATATGCCTTCCCCTCACCACTCAGGGGTCATTGAAGAAGAAGGGGATAAGAAGATTGTAAGACCCAGAGGGAGGAGGTGTCTACAGTGAAGCAGTATTTGTCAGATGTGACATTACAGTTGCACGCATAAACTCATGGGGCTGAGACTGCACGTATAAGATTTGGACAAGAGCAAGCCAGCCCAAATCCCAGCATTGATGAAGGGGGGGCTCATGACACCCCACGCCTGTTTGAGAAGCTATCGTAATGGATGGCTAGTTGGGAAGGGGGAGTTGATTTTCCTCAGGGACTTAGGCCTTGGGAGACCAGCCATGCTCTAGTGTTTGGTCCCACATCCTCACCAAATGAACTCAAGGTAGTTTTTAAAAAAGGAGGAGAGCATAAAAAGCTAGGAGGGGAAGTGATGGAGTGATAGGAGGGGCAGGGGCAATGGAAGAGAAGGTAAATTTGATCCAAACATACATACATGTATGTATGAATGCATTTCAAAACAGTAAATAAAATATATTTTTAAAAATCCTTTTCTTACCCTGGAAATATGGCCCAGTAGGTAAAAGTGCGTAAGCTTTGCTGGGTAAGCACAAGGCTGTAAGTTTGATCCCCAGGATCTACAGTGGACGGCCAGAACTGACTCCCGAAAGTTACTTAGACCTCTACATGGGCACACCTCAAACACACGTACTCACGCGCGCACAAATACAGTCATTCTTTTCTAGGGGATGAGAGATGGCTCAGTAGTTAAGGGTGCTTACTGCCCCTTTAGAGGACCAGCGTTCAGTTCCCAGCACCCGCACGGTAGATCACAACCCTTTTATCTCCAGTGCCAGGGAATCAGCGTCACCTTCTGCCCTCTACCGTCTGCATACATGTGTACACATGTACACTTAGGCACACACATAGACCCATAAAGTACACATTTTGGAAAACACTAATCTTTTTTTGTACCCTGCTTCCTGGGACAGAGAAGCCCCTATCTTGGATAAGACTCCCGGGCACCGCTGGCAGGAGCGCCTTGTCTTTCTTGAGCTCACATCCAGATAAGATGCTGTCCTTTGGGAGTTTTCCACCACAACCACCTCCCCAGCCCCAACAGTGGAACAGGTTCAGAAAGAAATTGTTGCTAATAGATTTCATGGTGATTCATTTGTGCAGGGCCGTGATCTGCTGCTCCTGGTAGACATGATCAGTCAGTCCTGCTGCCTCCTACCCCTTCTCCAGGTCATATTCCAGGTGGCCATTAAGGTCAAAACCAACTATGACACCTAATTACCAGTCGCCCTGCTACAGGATAACAAAGGAGGCCAGGCCTCTCAACTGGCCAGGCTCTGACATAAACTTATGAATGTATATCTGTCTGGATCCCAGGAGGCTTAAGTAAATGCTTATAGCAAACTCTAGTGTGTCCAGACTAGGACAGGATTCCTGCTGTTCTTCCCTTCAGTCCAGGATGCACCTAGCCCACGTCCTTTTCCTTCCAGAAGCTTATTCAGCCCCGCCCCAAGTCCACAGATGCCACAGAGAGAACATGCTACCAAATGAGGATTAAGGACCGTCAGGTACTAGCCGGTGGGGAGACTGGTCTGGCATGGGAGGGGATATGCTCAACAGACATCTAAATGCAGTTCATGCTAACTCAGGCATGCTTAGGGATGAGCATGAAGCTAAGAACAGAGGGGAACCCGGATTCGATCCAGTCTTGTTTGCAGTTGGTGATGGACTAAAGATGCTTTAGCTCCCTCACTGGGCCTCAGAAGGCTCATCCCAAAGTGAGCTCCAAAGCTTCCAGCCCTAAAATTACATTTTTCTATCTAGAACAAGTAACCTCGGCAGCCTTGAGGGTCTCTGGGCAGGCCAGGTGTGTCGACAACCCTCACTATGTCCCCACCCCCAACTGAGAATGTTTGTGTGTGTGTGTGTGTGTGTGTGTGTGAGTGTGAGTGTGTGTGTGTGTGAGTGTATGTGTGTGTGAGTGTGTGTGAGTGTATGTGTGAGTGTGTGTGAGTGTGAGTGTGTGTGTGAGTGTGTGTGTGAGTGTGTGTGCGCACATGCACACGCACTCGCACACACACACAAGCACAAGCACACGCACACACACTCTGATGGTTCTCATCCAGCAGCTCCCAGGCAGCCACTGGCTCAGCAGCAAAAGGGAAGGAGGGAGGGACAGCCGGCTGCACTTACACTTGGAAACTTCACCTTCTCCAGACAGTAAGCAAACAGGAAGCTGAGGAGGAGTGATAATTGTTAAATTGACACTCCGGCTGCACCTGTTGAGTTTACTCTAATGATGTGAAAAGTCGGCCACCCAGGGAATAGCAGTTTCTTATGGTTGTTAGCGTTGATCGGGATGTTGCTTCAGAGACTGCAGGAACAGAAATCCCCTAATGACTCACAATTGCTCTGCGTCTCCAGCCTCAGAGTTTACAGACGTCAGTCAGCCAGGTATATAAGCTATGCCTGCCATGCGCCTTTCCCCGGCACATTGAGTGTCATAGGAGAGAAAGAACCGGAAACCCACTTTTCACTTGCAAGGTATCTTTAATGTTCACTTTGGGGTGCCAGGCCAGCTGTGAGAGTCCATCTTAAGACCAGAGAGGGAGCGACCGGCACAGGCCGGCCTGACGTGGAGCAATGAGACCTGAGCTCTGCCTTGAAGGATGTGTGGGCTTCTAGGAACAACCACAAGTCCTGGGCAGCACAGCAAGGCATTTGGAAAGGAAAATGAGTTTGGCTGGAGCTGTGGGGAAGGGGCGGGAGAGACAGCAAGGTATTGGAGGATGCAGCTAGATCTTTCAAACTTGATCTATCCGACTCACCTACTGGGCTCACTGAGGAGCAGGTTTTGGACTCCATCACTAGAGCCCTAACTTGGGATGTGCAGTGGGTGCCTCCACATTTGTATCTCTAGTCTATATACTTGATCTAAAGCCACAGTCAGTCACAGCCATAGCCCTGAGTCAGCTCTGGGCTGGAGTACAGAGCCCCAGGGTCCCAGGCTGAAGGTCTTTCCTTAAGCGGGTGGATATGAAGTCAGGATTTGTTTAGTGACACCTGTTCCTTTCCATTTCAAAATAGCTCTTTAGTCCCATTTACTGTTCTGGCTCTTGGCTGTCAACATTAGTAGACATCAACCACTACCATGCGTAGAAAGCACACTGTCCTGTTGTGCACTTGGCCTCCTCTGAGAACCCGAGATGAAGAGAGACCATTTATAAATCACCCCGCTGTTACTGCTTTGGAACTACTTCGTGCTAAGCACCGTGAATGCTGTCATATATATTCCATCTTTATGACCATATAATAGCACGGGTTTTACACATGAGAAACCTAAGGCTGAGACCATTTACACGGCTTGCTCATGTCCCATCTCTAAAAGCAAGTCTGCATGCATGTTCCGTCCACTCTGTATCAACTCCCCAAGCCCACAGAAAGCTCCTGATTGCTGCTTCTCCCATACCACCTACAGCAGCTTCCTAGTCTCAATGCCCCCAGGATGCAGACACTAAGCTAGCTTCATTGGAGGCCATGAATAGCAAGCCTTGGCCATTCCCTCACAGGCACCTGGGAACTTGGTTCTCTTCCTATGCCTTAGTCCCTAACCTGACCAGTCCCTCCCGTTCCCTCAAGTCTAGCCTCAACCATGCTCACACTGAAGACAGCCAAGGGAAGAGGATGGAACAAGCTGCCTGAACTAACCAGTCACAAAAGGAGAGATTCCATGTGATCCCACTAGTTGAGGTTCTCAGAGTTGTCAGGATGCTGGAGTCAGGAGACAGAAGGGTAGGTGGTCGGCTGCACGAGAACGTGGCAGTTCACTGCCTCCCTGGGCTGAAGCAGGAGCCATAGAGCAAAACTCTTCTATCATCTCCTATCCCAAGGATGTATACATGGCTTTGCAGGCTGGCATAAGTATCCCAGTCTCACCTTTGTGAATCCCAAAATGCTTGCCTCCTAAACTGTCCCTGAAGTTCAATTCAACAATCATCTACAGACTTAGAGCAGAGTTCAGGTGCATGGACAGTCCCACAGAGGGCTGTGAAACCTTGATTGTGTTCTGCAATGGTGCTTTCTTTCTGTGTACTACTGCAGGGGGAGGACAGGATCCGTAAGATGATAGACATACCTGCCTCCCACCAGCTCCCTTTAAGCATCTTCTGTGTTCTAGGTCTTTTTCCTAGTCTACAGAAATCATGGTCCAAGGAAGTAGTAAAGTCAAGAGCTGGCCCAAATAAATAACATAGCTGCATTTTGAACATCAAGAAGTGATAGGAATCCTGCCCAAGAAGGGTAAATGCATCTCTAATCGTGAGATTAGCTCTCACCAGATTTATGTTTGCTTAGCAGGCCTCATGTACTGGAGCACATAATGGCTTAGAATCCAACTGTGTGACATTTGACAAGTCACTTACCCTCTGTGCACCGCTGTCTTCTGTCTAAAAAATTAACGATCATAATAATGTTTAATGCACAGAGTTTTGTGAAGATCAGAGAAATTAGTGTTCAGAACAGTATCTAAAAAGAACAAGAACAAGATATTTTTGGCTCAGCTATTTCAAGTACTAGGCCTTTGACTTGGGTTTGTGTGCCCTGTGTGTGTGAATGCACAAGTGTGTGTTTGTGTGTGTGTGTGTTCAGTCTCCTTTCTTTCCATATATACAGCCTCATTCTAAAAAGAGTTTCTAGAACCACCACTTCCTTATCAGGAAAGCAGAACACACAGTAAATGTTAAAAGACAACTGATACACATAACTTAAAACATCTTTAAAGGGCTTCCATTTTGGTCGTCTGAAGAAAAGGAACAGATAATGCCTTGGAAATAACCCAGTTCGGCTCCTAGTTGGCACTCCTGTGCCTCTAATTTCCATACAAGTGTTGTCAAGCCCAAGTCCACAGATTTGAGCCCCTCAGTCTCTATGTTCCCGGGTATGTAGGAGATCTCTCAGTCTCTCTGTCTGATTACAGAATACCTGGAGAGCCAGGTTCCCTCCCACAAGGATCTACTCTAACAGCTATGGTGGGTTTCTAGAGCAGTCTGCAGAGGTTACACACACACACACACACACACACACACACACCAGGCACAGTTCTCTTTCTAGACACTTCATACAATACCACAATCAGGAAGAGTTGCTGCTGAACACGGCAAGCCTTTCCTGGCTTGCCTTGCTACATGATGCCTTGGGCCCTCACACTGGAGGGTCTTTAGAATAACCAGCAGCCACGTTTAGGTGGCACACTCAGGTTTTCTTCTCAAGACAGCAGTGTGGCTAATGGTATTTTAAAGCCCTTCCCAGTAGGGAATATCTGGTCAGGATTGAGATAGCTCATGGCATTGCCTAAATTGTTCCATTGATAGCTGCAGCGTCTGCACCAAGCACTCCATTGAGTCAGGCACAGACAAGACACTGGCCTAGGTTCTGCAAAGCTGGGAACACAAATGGATCGGCCACTGAGAGGCGAGGCTGCTGGACATCCTATACAGTAAGGGGAGAAACAGAGTATACAAGTTAGGGCATCTGAAGCTTGGTCTAACGCTGGCCAAAAACAAGATGCGGGAATCCTAAGTCCCAGCTTTGCTCATAAAATAAGTCTCTATAGAATCCTGGCAGGTTTAAACAGACTACTTTATTAGACTCTCCATCTAAAAGTATATTTTATAAAGTTAACTAAATTTACAATGAGCAAAATACTTTGGGAGGAAGTATTTTGTTAATAAAACAATCCAGGAATGGTTTACTAACCATGTGTTCCACCGACCTAATGGAGCCAGCACGCCATATGGCTAAGGACACTTGCTGGTCATTTTCAGCCATCAATAAATATCAGCAGCCAACTACAGCTGGGGACCAGAGAGGTTAAATTCAAAGCATGCTATGACTACTTTCTTAAGTCATACGTAATGAGCAGGGTCAAAGGGATTCCAGCAGCTCCTTCCCACCATCTGTGATAACGCCGGTGGGAAAATCATGTCACAGGCCACCTTCTAATGGTGACCCATGTCTAGAAGGAGCTCAAACTGCGCACATGGCAAAGCTCCGGTAGGAAATGGGCACAGGAAACTCAACTGTGTTTAGGGACAGTACCAGATTTTGTAATGCTAAGCAGAAACCAAAACACTCATCCAACATTTGTATCCCAGGACTTAATTTCCATGTATGATTTTTGCAATGCAAGATGGCCCCGGCTACACGTGCAGATCATCTTGTTTGATTCAAAGCCTGGGCAGAGACCAAAGATTATTGCGCCTGCACATTTATTCTCGGCCTCAACTTTCATCAAAACAGTTCCTCTAAGACCACTGGCTGGATTATTTTAAGTTTTAAATTTCTTTTTCTTTTTTCCCCCTCACAGTAATGGCCTATATTTCTTTATTTTATTCTGAATTTGAAAATGACTTAAGTTGTTCGTTGTGTACATGAGTATATGTGCTCCTTGACATATGTGGGGAGGTCAGGGCACAGCCTCCTCTGGTAGTTAGCTCTCTCCTTAGACCATGTGTGTCTGAGGGATTGAATTTAGGTGTGTCGTCAGGCAGCTTTACCCACTGAGTAGTGAATTTGCTTTTATATCATTTTGGGACACTTTGGAATTTCAGCACCATCTCTCAGACGTATTGTATTGTACGTAGATGTCCAAAGCGAGAACATTAGAAGATACACAGTATCTTCTAATTACCTGAACAATCACCCACCTCATTCCAACCTCAGTTCCTCAAGGGTGATGGTCACCCTCTCATCAGCCTACAGCTGGGGCACAACAGCGTCACCGTCTATCCAGAGAGACCTTCTTGCCCACCTGTGATTAAGACTGTTGAGTAATAGGCAAGATTACCCTGGGGGAGGGGGGAATGTCTTTACAGCTGAGGACCAGTTCCACACCAACCCAAGCCTAGAAAACATTTTTTCATCCTATGCTCTAGTATCTCTGGGGTATATGCTTAGAGCTCCCCGTACACATCCTAATTCTCACAGAACTGTGAAGTTCAGAGCCATGAAGGAAACAAAGGGAGCCCCCCTAGCTGCACCCCCCTTGTGTATTGAAACCTTTCTGCCCTTATCTGTCAAGTCCCTGGCTGTGAAGGGAGGGGGTGCTGAGTGAAGCGCTCTGAAGTAATTCTGCTTCCCTGGAGGGTTTGGGCCATTTGCTTTTAGAATTGTGCCATAATACATTTTAATTTGTTTGTCCTGAAGATTAAGCCAGGAGTCAGAGCCTGGCCTTCCGTGGGGGACAAGCCATCACAGGCCTTGTAATGGTTCACTTTGTTGAGATTTGCAAAGCTTATTCCATTAATTACAGTGGTTCATCTGCTCCAGGGCCCCCACACTGTAAGGAGGACTACTTACTATTTTATGTATTATTAAGAAAGAAAAACTGCCAATTACAGCAGGCTCCCTTTGTAAGATGTATCTGGAATTCTTAGAGGCTAACAATAAAACATGGCTTAAACTTAGAGGATGTTTGCTTTTGGATCAGCCTGAATGAGACGTAATTAACCCTATTGCTCCAGAAGAAGAAGGAGAGAGGCAGAGGAGTCCCAAACCCAAGGCCAACATAAACAGCAAAGCTTGGGACCTGAGGTTCTGGGCTAGCTCTTGGCATCACCCCTAGACCTCACCTACTCATCTGGCTAAGCATTTCACCAACTGGTGACAACTAGTGGCACCTAGGACAGAGAGATGTTCACCCCGGGACTATGCTTCCCTTCCAAGGGAACCTAGCACCTGTCTTGTGCCTCTCAGGCTGCAGAGCCTCTCTGCCCAGCTTTGAAGCTGCATGTTCATCTTCTCCCGTGCCCCAGTGCTCTCCCCTGGAACCTCACCCCAGCAGGAAACCTGCGAAGCACTGTCCACCCGTCCAGAGCAACTATCTAACTGCTTCCCTTTCTCTGGCTTTTTCAAACCCTATCTGAGAAGATCCTGTTCACACCTAATCTCCCTAGAAGCACTGAATTCGGTCTTTGTAAGATAATCCAAATCATCCTAGCATAACACTTTGGATTGTATCTTCCTAAAGGTGTGTTTGTCAGGCACAGATTCAGACATACTTTAACACTCCATCTCTTTCCCTTATGACTGTCCAGTGTAGGTTCTCCAAGGATGCCTCAAGTGCAGAGGACATGGGAGGAGGTATGGCAGGAAGCTGAGTTTCAGTGGTAAGAGTTTGGTTTCTCGGTTCAAATGATAGCTTTGCAGCTTACGAAAGGACACCGTAAATCTAGCTCATATTATAGGATCTCTGTGTGTAAGTCCCGCCCCCTTTTAAGAAAAGATTCTACAGTAACTTTTCATTGGCCGGGGGAATAGTGTTTTCCACTGTATACTGCATGTGTACAAGTAACCTCGCCGGACTCCAGTGTGTGCCTCACACGCAGGAGTGACTAGAAAAAGCACGCCCATTAGGTCTGCCCTCCCTACCCAGGACACCAAGTACCTTGAATCCATCACCTTAAGTGTCCTGTGAAGGTCTCCCAGGAGTGTGAGGTAAAATACAGATCAGTGCAAGCCTTCATCTCCTGACTTCTTCTCTATGCTAACAAGATGTCAGGTGTCACTTCTAGAGGGGATAAGTTAGTAGACCATGCATCTCCCTATGCCTCAGAGTCCTGTGGCTGGCCAGAGGATGAGGGTTGTTTCTACTTTTATGAGATGTAATGAATACCAACTGAGTTGATGGTCCCTGTTGTGCCAGGAAGCTTTAGCCTGTGGTAAGTGTGATCACTGGGTGCTATCAAGACGCCTCTCATTTTATCACTATCATCAAGCTTGAAGTTTCTGAAACTTCAAGAAGAAGCACTGTCCTCTCTTGATGAGGACAATGCAATTCCAGGCAAACTGGCTTAGCCTCTCTGGCCTCGGCTTTACCTTCTGTAAGACAAGAGACTCTGAGCCCACTTCTAGAGATGACTAGTGACATTTTATCAGCACAGAGGAGGACAAGAAGCCAGGAGGTGACACTGGCTGGGGACCCAAAGCAAACATCAGAAAAGTAACTGGGGTTCAGCAAGCAGGACGGGGGGACAGTGTATTGTAGGCACAGCACAGGCTAGGACGAAACAGTCGATGCTGTCGACTGGACTGAGCAGGCTGCGGGTGTGGGCGGAGGGAGGGTGAGCAGCGTCTGCCCCTCTGTTCTCAGTCAGTCCATATGCTTGAGGTTGCAAAAGCATTGCCATGCCACACAAGCACCCGAGACCTGTGCAGACCACTCTGTTCCTGGACACCTGGGAAAGGACAAGCAGAGAGTGAGAAGGAAAGGAACAGAGGCCCTTAAGGAAGAACAAAGAGCCTGGAGAGCCAGGGTGGGTGTTAGAGGCTGTGATCATAAAATGGCTGACTATATGATGTCTGGGCCAGGGAGAGAAGCCAACAAGATCCTGCAGCAAGCAACAGGTAGGGCAAATTGTTGACAAGTCAAAGACTTAAGGGTGAGCAGCATGTGAATGTGGAGGAAGACAGCAAGAGAAAGGTGGGTGGGAAGAGTGGTCCAGCCTGGAACATGGGCCAAGATGCCTAGAGAGCAGAAACTCCACAGGAAGGATGTGCTCCCTGGCAGGAAAAATGTGCTCCCTGGCAGGAAGGATGTGCTCCCTGGCAGGAAGGGTGTGCTCCCTGGAAGGGAGGCTGTGCTCCCTGGCAGGAAGAATGTGCTCCCTGGCAGGACGGGTGTGCTCCTTGGCAGGAAGGACGTGCTCCCTGGCAGGAAGGATGTGCTCTCTGGCAGGAAGGATGTGCTCCCTGGCAGAAAGGATGTGCTCCCTGGCAGGAAGGGTGTGCTCCCTGGCATGAAAAATGTGCTCCCTGGAAGGGTGTGCTCCCTGGCAGGAAGGACATGCTCCCTGGAAGGATGTGCTCCCTGGAAGGATGTGCTCCCTGGAAGGAAGGGTGTGCTCCCTGGCAGAAAAAATGTGCTCCCTGGAAGGAAGGGTGTGCTCCCTGGACGGATGTGCTCCCTGGAAGGAAGGGTGTGCTCCTTGGCAGGAAGGATGTGCTCTCTGGAAGGATGTGCTCCCTGGAAGGACGTGCTCCCTGTCAGGAAGGACATGTTCCCTAGCAGAAAGGGTGTGCTCCCTGGCAGCAGACACACTGTAACTAAGGAACAGAGCCCAGGAGACGAGACCAGATCAGTTCATCAGACGAGATGTCAGGAATTCACAGAGGAGGATCCTGAGGACAGGACACAGGACGAGGTGTTGGCCTCCTCAGGAAGACACACATGGTCTCTTTAACTGAGGAACCAAGATGGTACAAGGCCAAGTAGGCAGAGATTAAAGAAGAGAGCTTAGATACAACAAATCAACAGCTGAGTCTGAATCTCATGGGTTCTGTGGTCTTAAGAATTCTATCTCTTTGGGAAAATAGAAGAGAAGGATGAAGGGGAAAAGTGAGAGAGAGAGAGAAAGAGAGAGAGTGTGTGTGTCCGAGAGGAAGGGAACAGAAAAGGGTAATAATAACTCTTTCCTCCACAGCATAACATAGATGATCAATAAGTGGTGGCTAAAGTTATAAACGTGGAGGGGGGTTAATACTGTCACAGTTTGACAGTGAGAGTGAACGGGGAAGCCAGACCTTCAGAGGGGAAAGGAGAAGACAGTGAATGATCAGAGAGCATCTCCCGGCCTCCCTTCAGGGAGTAGGCTGTCAGGCGAGCATCATGCTTTTCCCGAGATTCCCAGGAATTGCAATGTGCAGTTTCTTCTCTAGGTGCCTTGAGTCTCACAGAAGGTATACCTTGGGATTGCCCTAGAATGAAGCATGAATGTGAAGGCCTCACTTCATTCGAGCCCCTCCCCAGAAGACAAGAAACCCAGCCCAGAATGCGATTCCTTCCACTAGGTCTTGGCAACACACTTGCCACTTCCAAACACAGAAATCACTCCCTGAATAATTCATTATTCAGAGGAAATGCCAGCCCAGAGTGCTCCAGACCATTTGTTCTGGCAGAAGAGTTAATATTGTACTCTCTCTCTCTCTCTCTCTCTCTCTCTCTCTCTCTCTCTCTCTCTCTCTCTCTCTCTGTGTGTGTGTGTGTGTGTGTGTGTATTTGAAAGGGACCCACATGAGAAATTGCTTTTTAAAACATCGATATCCAAGAAAGCAAGCAGAGAGTTTAAAAGGGTCATGATTCATAAATCAATGATGCCACACTCTTGAGGAAGCGCTTGCTCTACATTTACTGTTCACCGATTCCATTTGCAGCAAGCTGAAACAGCTGTGTCTCTCTGTGTCTCAGCTGCCCAGCATAGCAATAAGGGATGAGCTCTCGGGACGACCAGAATCCAGGCGTGGGGAGGTGGCTTGCCGTGGATTTGATCTACATTCATTTCTGCGGGTGCCTCAATAGTCCAGAACCAATATCTGAAACAGACCATAAAACCAACCTCAACACTCATGACTTTCAATCCTCCTTGTTTGGTGTTCTAGCCAGATCACTAGCCAGTTAGCACAAGCTCCTGCCCTTGTCCTTGACGACTGGACCTGGTTCCAAATACGTCATGGAGGAAATGTAAACAGTCACTGCTGTTGCTGATGGCTGCTGGTGTTATCAGTTAAAGCAGAGTGCTTGGCGTGGGCTTTGACCGTGCAGGTGAAACCTGTAGCTGGCTAACTGCCTCCATCAGCTTACATGGCGGTGAAAGTGAGAAATGAGGGAGTGGGGTTGCTTTGTGACACCAGTGTTGTGGGAACCGGACCAAAGCTTCTGCTGCTTAGGAATTCTTACAACAAGAAAACAAGATCACCTAGACCCCAGGTCAGCTCTCGGGTTTCCCAAGGATGGAGTTGGTCTTCCTCTTCTCCTCCTTCTCCCTCTTCCTCTTCTCCTCCTCCTCCTCCTTCTCCTCTTCTCCTCCTTCTCCTCCTCCTCCTCTTCTTCCTCTTCTTTCTCCTCTTCCTCTTCTCCCTCCTCCTCCTCTTCTTTCTCCTCCTCTTCTTCCTCTTCTTTTCTTTTTTTTCTTCTTCCTCCTCCTCCTTACTCAGTTTGTTTTTCTCTCCCTGGACTATCTAACCAGATGCAGAGCACAGGAGAAAAGAAGGCAACACAGCAAGAAAGGGTCTTGGCTCCAGCAGACCTAGAACCCTGGGGATTTAGAGCCATGAATTTGTACCAGCCACCCAAATTCAGCAAAAGGGAAGGGCTGCTCGCAGCCTTCTCCTCCTAGGCAAAGCTTCCGAGGGCATGTGGCTACCTCTTCAGTGTCCTGCTTAAATCTATCCAAAAGTACAAGAAGGAGAGAAATTATACTCCCTGCCTTTTATCAGTGATGATGGGAGGACATGTGTGTTTATAAAAGCAATCTCTCATTTAATCCTAAAAATAAGTGTGAATTAAACAATAACAACAACCAATTCTTATTCCTCATTTTACAAAGAAAGAAACCCAAGCTCAGAGAGGTTGAGTGACTCACATAAAGTTGCACGGTTGGTAAGTGGCCAAAGCGATGCAAGTCCTTGTAGTCCCTTGTGTGTTGGCCCAGGAGAAGGTATAAAATGGCAGGGGAGCAGACGTGGCTAGTGACTGTGGTAATAACTTAATATTTATTGAGTACTGTGTTCCAGCAAAGCACCTACAGACCCCCAACCCCAAATCCCCAACCCCCATGGACCCAGCCTCTGAGCCTGATAGATGAAGTAGGTCTCGTAGGCTGTTGGAGCAGAACTCTCACCCAGTGCCAGGTCTCAAGCTCTGGGAGCGACAGTCAGCAGCACCGCAGACTGAGCTCACTAAGCCCATGTCTGAAAACTGCCACTTGTAAGGGGAGTGCCCTCCTTTATGCATCTGGGGTCAGGTCAACTCCTGTGATCCAATTCTGCAAGTATCATGCCAGGCTCACTGAGTTCCGTATGCCAGATCAATCAAACGACCCCATGCCCCAAGGAAAGAAGACAGGCAGAGGGCGGGAGAAATGAGCAATTCTGGTCCTGCTGCCCAAAGCTAGGATGAAGCATGTCCCACTGTGGCAGGGCTGTAGCCTGCCAACCCCGCTGCAAGCCAGGGCTTTGCGACTAGGTTACACTCTGGCAGGAGGACCTTCTTTACACTTTCTAGACAGCCTGGGATATAAAAAGGACACACGGAGCTGAAGTTATATCGGAAGAAACAACAGGCAAGTGGTGCTCTTAGGCCTCACAACCTGTCAGAGGTGTGTATACAAGCCTTTTCAGAAACAGTCACTCCAGGCCTTTCCTCTGTCACCAAAGTTAGCTGAGAAGCTGTGTGTGGGGCTCCGAGGGACTTGGATGAGCGCTTGCTCTGTTTCCTTTGCAAAGGGGGTACTGGCCTCGGGCCTTTCCTCGAGGTACAGGTCTCAGGTCTCTTGAGAGCTATGGCACCACATTCATCATTCCAACCCTCAAGACCATGAGATCATGCTGCCGGCTGCTCGGCCAGAGAGGTAGCATCCATGAAAATGTCCCTGGAAGACACTGGGGCACAGTGACAAGCAACTTCCAAAAGTTGCATGTGTCTCTGGACAGTCCCCCAGCAAGTCTGCAAGCAGCCACACAACAGCCAGGACCCGGGTTATCCTGGGGGGGCCCAGGGCCACGACAGAGCCCTGATAGAGTGGCCATTTCCGGCAGCCCCGCTTCCTCTCATTGTATTTTGGTGGAACAAAAGATGTTACGGTGAGCAGCCATTGGGTCCCATAGAATACTTGAATAGATACATCCTACAACAGAAAACCTCCTCTGTGCCCTGATAACAAAGCTAAAAATACCACAGGCCCTAGCAGTGGATTTGAGATTCCAATTCAGAGGCAGGACCACGTGTGTGCGTTTCCTGCACATCCTGGAGCTTGCCTTAACCTCTCACATTCTCGTCCCCTGACCGGGTCTCACCACTGCCACACTGAGACACTCTGGCTACTCCCCCCATAACCCCCATTCAGCTGCATAGCTCGTCTAAGGTTGAAGAACGTGCTTACGTGTATGTATCTTGTTACCTGCCGTCCTGTAAATCCCATGAGACCCCTGAGTAGGACACCACTTGGCCCTACAGCTCCTGCTCAGCTTCCTCTCAGGCCCGATAGACCCTGTCCCACGATTTGGCCAACCTTGCACAGTGCTTCTGCCTGGCCTAGAGTTCCTGGCTGATGTTCTCTTACGCTCTCCATTTCTCATTACAGTTTTATTCTACTGATCACTCCGTTTGCTCTCTAAGTCCAGCCCAGCCCCAGTCTAGGTGCAATGACCAAGTGTGCCCAGAACTGCATTAGGCTGAGTTCTGAAGCCCGGGCTGTGGTCATGGCAGAGGCTCAGTGTTCCCCAGTGGGGCCGTAATAGAAGTCTGGCTTCTCCCAGCTTGGAGCACAGTTCTTCACTTTTGTATGACCTAGCATAGCTGTTCCGACAGCTGCCAGCAGAAAAACATCCCCCGGGTCTCTATTCTACATGCGGTTTCCAAACCGGTCATCCGGTCAGTCATTTACCTGTGGAATCCGGACTTTGGGGGAGGGGAGGGGTTAGCAATTCCCCTTGCTCCTCCTAACTCAGTCTCCCCAGTCTGGGATTACAGCGTGAGCTACTCCACTTAGTTGGAAACCTGGATTTTAACCAAGGCCTCTGGTGATGCGCTGGGCAGGTTTGGGAAGTACTAGCTTCATAGCACACAGTAGACTTCGGAACCAGGCTGTACACGTTCTGTGTGATTTTACACAAGCTATACTGTGTAAACAGTGTCCCCAGCTGTAAAACAGGACTAATGACAGTGGCTACCTTGGGTTGCAACTGTAGTTCAGGGACAACGTATTTGCCAAGCATGCTCAAGCTCCGATCGTCAACACTCAGTTCTGCAAACTCACTAGCTAACTAGCTCACTACCTAAATCACGATTGATTAAAAATAGTGGCTCCTATATAGGTTGCTTAGAGAACCAGTGTCTACAGGACACATTCTACAGTGAACCCCCAGGAAGGTTTGCTGATGCTGTAACACACTCGGACACCTGTCACACCCTTCTACCTGTGTACACACAGAATAGTCCTTCTCCCAACAGAACCTCAGGGCTGACGCCTGTCCCCACACCTCAGAAATGGAACCCGGCTGTGCCAGGTCTGCTTGTCTGGTTGCAGCATGTTAGGCAGTGTGCAGATGGAACCTAAAGATAAAAATAGCTGAAAGCAGACACCGAAAAGGGGTGGGCAGGCACAGAAACGGAAGTTGGGGTAAGGACTATAAACTTCACTGATGCCACAGTTTTCTTGGAACCCTGTGGATGAGGCTGCCAAATAGCATCTGCCACTTAAACTGACACATTACTGTAACTCCTCCTGGAGTCTTGGGACACATTCTCCTGGGTGACCGGGTTAGGGATAACAGGAAATGCTGGAGGACACAGCACAGCTAACAGGAACCCAGAGGGCAAGGGGGTCAGGGGGGACACAGGACACAGGACATAGAAATCACCAGAAGACTACAGTCTAGATCCCCATGACATTGCTAACTCCATGCAAAGATTTCAGAATATGTCTGTGAAAGGCACAGGAGCCTGGATACCCAGAGATATAGCTAGCCATCCCTCAGTGACTAGCAGGGCTGTAAGATGCTTGTTCCTCAAGAGACACAAGGAGGTTTGGTTGTTTCCTGCTACCAGCTTTGTCTCTACCTCACTCTAGACACCACCCACAGCCTTCCAGCTGTTCGCTGCTACACGGAAGGCAGAGGCCAGAGCTTGGCTTCCTGGTGGAACCACACTTCTGCCCCACTTCCGGGGACGGAATGATTACCCTCGGGCCGCCATGGGCCTCTCCATCTCCCCACCACAGACACCCTGGCCCTGAGCCTATCACTTAATGCACGGATTCTGAGAACAGTCATTCTCATCAGTTTGGGAGGTAAAACTAAGAACTACACATAATGTTCAAACAATTTCGAGTGACAATATCGGTTTTGTCTTTAGTTTCCCTGTAAAGCGCACCCCAGTCAGTCATACCCCACAGTGTTTCCCACCCTGTATCACTTTTTCTCACAGCTTGACATTTCTGCTTTCCTGGTGCTAATTTTTGTTGTTGTTCTATGTTTTTTGACGATAAGCCTCAGTTAGCCCTAAAACTCACTATACAGACCAGGCTAACTTCGAACTCATAGAGATCCAACTGCCTCTGCCTCTGCCTCCCTGTCTCTCTCTCTCTCTACGTCTCTCTCTTTCTACCTCTCTCTGCCTCTCTCCCTGCCTCTGCCTCTGGAGTGTTGGGATTAAAGATGTGTACCACTGTGTTTGGCTACATAGTGTTAATTTTAAAGAAAACATATCACTACTTGGGCAAACTACTACTATTAGCCATAAATATTTTTACTACAATAAAATCAAAATACTATTCTTGTGGGGCTGTCTGCTTTTGTTTAAAAAGGGAGATAGGTGAGTGTTAAAAGGTTAATGGCACTGGAGGCAGAAGCTGAGTATTTCTCCCTCGTGTTATCAGAAGAATGAGAGAAAACAGGAGAAATGGAAGGAGTGAGAACCCCATTTTTGAGGAACAACTCTATGTAGTACAATACCCCAAACCTCTAAACACGCAGTTCTTTGAGTGTGGCAAATGCTTACACCTATTTAAGCCACACCCCTGTAAACAGTAAACACAAGAAGCAATATTATCTCAGATAGTCTCCAAGGTCCTGTGTATGTATATACACACTGTCTCCCAGGGAAGAGCAATGATTTCTTTGACTGCTTTGATTTCTAGCCACATCTATTAGGCTTCGTCTGCTCTTGAACTTCATATTTGGCTCACAGAAGGTTTTTCTTTTCATTGCTAAATCAAAGTTCTGATCATGTAATACTTTGGTATTTGAAATTTTACACTGGGAAGGTATTATTTCTAAATAGCCAGGCACGGTGGCACATGCTTTCCATCTCAGCACGAGGCAGGGACAAGTGGATCTCTGTGAGTTTGAGGCCGGCTGGGCCTACAAATCAAGTTTTAGGCCTGCTAGGACAACATCATACAGAGACCCTCTCTGTCTCAGCGACTGTTCTATTGCTGGGATAAAACACCATGACCAAGGCAACTCATAAGAGAAAGTATTTAACTGGGCTTATGGTTTCAGAGGCTTAGAGTCTATGACGGCTGAGCAAAGGCACTGCGGCAGCACACGCTGAGCGTTCATTTGTCAGCAGCCTGTCAGAGACAGACTGGAAATGCTAAGATATCCGCAGTGACACACCCTCTCCAACAGGATCACACCTACTAATCCTCCCCAAACACTTCTACCAACTGGGAACCAAAGATGGGAGCATATGAGCCTGCGGGGGAGGGGGAGGGAACCTGGGGCATTCCCATTCGTTCAATCCATCAGACAGTCTTTCACTTTGGGAAGCTGGGTTTGGATAAAAAAAATTCAATGGAATGCTGATTTCCCAAATTTCCTCCCACTAAATCCTAATAAATCTGATTATCATTTAATCTTCTATAAAGAAAATCTGGAGTAATAGTCCTTTGGAACCTGCCCAACCCTTCCCTTTTCTTTGCTTAGTCTGGCTAGACCATGGTCTTCTTTGAGGCCTGACACTTTCCTCTTCTGGACCCTCAGTGCCGGAACCCTGCCTCTAATCCACATTTAAGCTTCGTGTTTGCACATGGAAACCCTCACTTCGTGATGTTTCTCTTCAGCCATCTCCCTCTCAAGCCGATCCTTGGGTCTTTGAGGGCAGGCAAACGTTGTCCTGACACGGATGCCAAGGTAATTGACAGCAGGACAAAAGTTGTCAATATATATTTGACCAAAAAAAAAAAAAAAAAAAAAAAAAATGAAACCTGCTTCCCGATTAGATGCCAACACAGTTCAGAGTCACAGGCTGAAGCTCAGACAGAAATGAGTACAGCATCAGTAGTGACTTTCATGTTTTTTTCCTTCTTCTTTGGCCTGGTGTTTTTAATACAGAGCCTCATTCTGTAGCCCAAACTGATGTCAGCCTCATAGCCATTGTCCTGCCTTTGCCTCCTGTGCTGAGCCTTCATGTGCCCCGCTACAGAGGGTGTTGCCTTTGCAGGTCCAAGCTGTTGCCACAGCGTCGTTCTCAGATTCCTGGGCCCAGCTGGCTGAGCCCATGGGAGTCTGGAGCAGGACGTAAAAGTCTGCATGACTCCACTTCTGACAAACACTACTGCTGGCAGCTCAGCAGCCACACCAGGAGAAATGCATGACTGGGGGGTAGGGGAGTTAGATAATGAGCAACCCCACATCTAGACAACTAAGAAAACCGTGACCCTACCTAGCATGAAGCCTAAGTCGAATTCTGGTTTATTGTACTTTCAGGAGGTGGCATTAAAAAAACAAACAAATAAATAAACAGAAAACCCTTCCAGTCAGAGGTGACTAATGTAGTCCAAAATGTAGAGAGATGTCAATTCTACACAAGGTCACAGTCAAGGCAAAAGCCCCAGTTACTGGCCTAGGGCCTGGCTCTGTTTCCCAAATAGCACTGCCCAACTGTGCTTTGTCTGTTCCTAGAAGCAGAATCAATAATAAAGCCTTGGGAGGGAGGGTTATGTGAGGGCGTGCACTTGTCCGTGAGTGTGTATGATTATATGTGCATGTGAGAGTGTGTCTATGTGTATGAATGTGTGTGTGCATGCATGCGTATGTGTGTGTATGTAAGTGTGTGAGTATGAATGCACGTGTATGGGTATGGGTGTGTATATATGAGTATTGTGATTGTATGTGTGTAAGTATGTATATATGAGTGTGTATGTGAGTGTATGTGAATCTGCGTGTGTGTGTGTGTGTGTGTGTGTGTGTGTGTGAGTGTGTATGTGAATGTGTGTGTATAATGTCACAATGTGGTTATTCTTTTACATTAAAAGACTAGCTATGGGGCAGCAACTCTGGACTATGCTCCAAGGGAACTGGCATTCTTACCACAACTAAAGAAACCTCCAGCATTTGCCCTTCGCCACCAGAAAACAAAGAGTGTTTTGACACGGCTGTGTGTAAAGGAGGTGGAAGTCAGTCCAGCACTCAGAGCTTCCACTGAAAACAAACAAACAGCCCCAGCCTGGCTGGGGTGGGGTGGGGTGGGGGAGAGCAGGACAGCCAAACACTGGCCTGCGAGCAGGGTGCCCAATGGGCCAGCAACACGCTATTTATCTTTGTAATCTGATTTGGATGGAGAAGGCGCACAAGAATAAATTGATTAGCTTGAAACCATAGAGCAAAATTCACCAAGACAAAAAGTAATGAGATAATGAAGAGGAAGGACCTGCGCAGGTCACCTGAGGGGTGCTTCTCATGAAGAGGAAGGACCTGCGCAGGTCACCTGAGGGGTGCTTCTCATGAAGAGGAAGGACCTGCGCAGGTCACCTGAGGGGTGCTTCTCATGAAGAGGAAGGACCTGCGCAGGTCACCTGAGGGGTGCTTCTCATGAACTGTTGGGAACCCACCTTGCCTTCTGGACCGAGGAGGAAACTGTGGTTAGGTGAAGGTTTGCCAGAAACCAAATTCCAGCTGGTAGGTAGAGATCTGCAGAGTTTCTTCCCCTTTGCTAATTTCACAAGTGTGTGTGTGCACGCATGCACACACATATGTACATAAATGTATGTGTATAACACAATCAACCATAAACACACTCACAAAACTGTAGGACTGAGAGTTGATTATATCAATGCTATTTACAGCTTCTGGAAAAGAAAAACCAATAGTTCATGGAAAACAACCATCTCTCCCAACTCCAAGGGTCAAACAAAAGCATGCATTATCCTGCAAACACTGGCCCTCTATCCCAACTCTCACTCATCCCCTCTTCCATGGAGACTAGATTCAACTCAGTCTTTCCACACCCACAATGGTCACCATTGATTAAACATGCCATGCATGCCACAGGCTAGAGTTGCACCGTTGAGAAGAACTGAGCGGGTACTGGGATAGCGACTGTCAGCCCATTTACAAGATAAAGAAGCAGAGGGTCACAATCCCCAATGTGGCCAAGTTGTTACCAGGTTGGGACTCAGGATCTGACCCCAAGTCTATCTACAGTCTGTCTCATTATATTTCATTGACTCTGAGAAGGCCCCTACATATGGTCCCCAAAATCATGCCAGAAAGTGGCCAGCTAAGCCTGTGACTTCTCAGTGGGCTAGTGTCAGAGGATTTAGAGAAGAGGACAAGAGGAGGCTTGGTGAACCTTTAGTAGCCAAGTCAAGAAAGTAGCCCTCCTATACTTCAGCTCAAGAGACCATAGAAGGCGAATTTAAGGAGAGAAATACCGCCCGCCTTGCTGGCTGCCTATATGAAGACATGTTGTCTTCACAGCATCCTTGCCGTGGGTTCCTCATTTAGAATGTGAGGACAGATGTAACCAAAGGTCCCCTCCAGCCTCATTCCTACTCACTATTGACTCAGAGGACAAGCATCACTTACCTAGGGTTTAGAACACTGTTTCTAAGCAAACGGATTGTAGGGAAGAGATGGCTAAGTCCTGTTCCAGGTCATCATCTGTGATCCTTTCCAACAATGAGTTAACATTTATAATAATAATAATAATAAGTCCCGATTTTGTGGCACCCCAGCCTCCAATGACCTCAGGAAGGTGGTGGGGAGGAGCCATGTTTAATATTCCTGCAAGACCAAGAAAGTCCACGAGTTCACTTGAGCTGAGACTTAACGAGATGAGCAAGTCTTCGCTGATTTATTAGTTGGTGCAGAAGTTACATATGGGCTAGTGATGAGCAGCCCCAGGCACATGTTTGACCAATAGAATACAGGGAACACATGCTTCCCATTTTAAGGTGAAAGAAGGTTATTCAGAGACATAGTAAAACTCAGTATGATCGCTCCAGAAAACGTGGCTGAGCTGGACCCCGGTGGGTGGGAGGCTGGTGTGGTAATACAAGGTCACCACATGTACTGGCATCCTATAAACTAAACTGCGACCGCCAAGCTCCTCAGTGGCCCAGCAGTGTCTACAGATGAATGGGCTTACACGTAGGGGGAAAAAACTTTCTGGTGGTCCATTTCCTAAAACGGAGACATGCTACTTCAAGGAAGGAAGCAAGGACACACTACTCTAAGAGAAGAAGACATGACCTATGGGGAAACTGAGCATCCTACAGGGGTCAGATGTCAGCCCTGCCATCAACCATCTTGGGTTTGAGCGTGACTCTTGTTTTCTACCTGTGCCTAGAAAGAGCAAATCAAATTGGAAACGTGAGTTATCGCTTTCTGTCCGAGAGCCAGTGGCCTCCCTGCCCTGAGTCACTACTTGCCCTGATTCAAGGAGCCCCAGCCTTTTGGTCCAGATATCAAGTCTGACTGGCACAAGTCCTGGCAGTTACCACGGCTCTGTAAGTTATACAGGGACAGAGAGACAGGTTCGAAGACACTGCAAGAATGAAACCAGCATCATTAAAGGTGTGGGAAATCTTACAAATGACCGGCTTCATCGACAGAATTAAAAACAAGGGAGAAACAAACAGAACAGTAAGAAGAAACGTAGGGACAAAACGAGACACGGAGAGCACCAGACAAATCCAGAACAAAGAGTCATTGTCAACATCAAACAGCATTAGACAGTGACAGTTATCAGACAACGGGAAGTCTGAACACGATTAAAGATCGACGATACAATGGAATCTGTGCTTTTTAAAGTGCGAAGATGCCTTTGTGGTGTATGCAATTTTTGGACATGCCCTTATCTTTTGAGATAGGCCCAGATATATTTACAGAAACAATGTGGGCTGTTTGGAACTTCATTAAGAATTATCCACTTGGGAGAAGCAGCGACAGGAAGCATGTATTGGTAAATGCTAATGCCTGAGAGAATGTAGGTTTTGCACTGTTCCGTTTGTATATGCTTCAAACTCTCCACAGTAAGTCAGTCAGGCATGGTGCTGCATGTCTGTGAGCCCAGCATTCAGAAGCTGGTGGCAGGAAGACCCGCTGCGGAGCCAGCTTGGGTTACATGCCAAAAACCATCTCACAAAAACCAAGGGCTAGAGCTGTGCAGTTCAGAGGTAGAGTCGTTGCCTGGCTGGTACACGGCCCAGGGTTTGAGTTCAAGAAGAAAAACGGCCATGGTAAGCTAATCGAGGACTGCGATTTGAGTTTTTATGATAGTAAAGAGAGTTAAAAACAATCCTACTCAAAAAATCACGTTATTGATCATATTGTTAACTTACATTGTAAGCTATATCATTACTAACTTAGTAAGTTCCTCCCACACTAGACTGCCATGAGGCGCCATTAAGGAGAAGGCAGCGGACTGTGAACTTGTTTCTAAGATGCAGTCAGGTGCACATGACGCAGCTCATCAGGAGGGATGCTGTAAGAAGAACACTGTGTCCAGCACTGTCTATGCACTGAGGTCAGAAAGGTGGACCATCAAAGGTCACATTTTGAGCTCCCACTAGGTGGCAGTATTGTTTTCTTGCCATTATGCAAATAGAGGGGCAGGCCACTGAGAGGGGAGACAAGCATCTGAAACAGATGGCAGGGAGAGGACATTTCTGCACTACTTACCCCTAAGAGTGCAACAGAGGTCAGCCTGAAGCTGTACCAACCGGTCGTCACCAGCACTAAAGATGAAATCCCATGGAGCGCCTTGGTCTCTCCATGGAATGCATGTGGAGGTTCTGTCTCAAAGAAGGAACAGCTAGAAGTGAGAACTCTCTAGAAGCACGGACCATGGCTCAACGTTCCACATCTGAAAAGCAGTATTCATGTGCCCAGTGGACACAGGCCCATTCTGGAGGGCTTCTCCAGTGTCGCGGGCGAAGAGGATGAAGCCTAAAGGCTACCCTGACTTGCTGTTCATGGTCCAGACCGCCTTCCAGAACTTTATCCAATCCGAGCAATACACTGAACACACTTGCTTGCCTACCTTAAGGCACGAGGGTTTGAATCAGTCACATCTCCAGCACCTTTACTTCGATACACCTGTTGGCCTGTGGCTGTCATCTTTTCTCCTTAAACGCCCCACAGCTCTATGAGGAAAGGGCAAAGTGGAACCACTGACGGTGGGGTGGCGAGGCACGCTGGGCACTGCAGGAGTCTGGGTTCGAGTCTTGAGTCTGCATGTGCTTCATGGGGTTACCTAACATCTCCAGGAGCCGGACTTTCCATCTGAAAATGAGGTGCTTACTACATGGAGGGGACCAGGATGAGTCTGGCATGCATTCTAGCCTCAGTTCTGTCCCTTGTCGAATGGGTCCTTGTGCAGATCAAGTTCATCTCTTGGGATTTGTTGTCAGCGACAGCACAGAGGAAGACTGAGGTAAGCAAAAGAGCTATCCAGTTTCTCTGGGTTTCCCTGAAACTGAGAAATCGCATAGTTCCTTGGAACATTTTTCAAATATTTCTTCCTGGGCTCAGTTCATTGTGAGCAGGGAGACATCTCGGTACTGACTACACCCACCTCCCACCTGGCAATCGTCTGAGAGGTTTGCCCAATGCCTTCGCTCCTGTTCCGCCCACTCTCAAGACAGTTGAGTACCGCTCTGTTGGTGTGCTCACGACACTACACTCTGTAATGCATATTCCAGATCTCAGCTCAGTTATCCAGATCTCAGCTCAGTTATCCAGATCTCAGCTCAGTTATCCAGATCTCAGCTCAGTTGTCCAGATCTCAGCTAAGTTATCCAGATCTCAGCTCAATTATCCAGATCTCAGCTCAGTTATCCAGATCTCAGCTCAGTTATCCAGATCTCAGCTCAGTTATCCAGATCTCAGCTCAGTTATCCAGATCTCAGCTCAGTTATCCAGATCTCAGCTCAGTTGTCCAGATCTCAGCTCAGTTATCCAGATCTCATCTCAGTTATCCAGATCTCAGCTCAGTTATCCAGGTATCAGCTCAATTACCATGTGTGGCAATTCTATTTTTCAAGTAGACAGGGAGATAAGGTTCTGAGAGCTTCTGATATTCACCCAGGATCCTTGACACTTGTAAAACGGGTAAGCAAGAGTCACTGTTGGATCCTTTGGGATCTACCATCTCTGCCTTCATTTGGCTTAATATCAGTCAATGCATACAAAAGGAACTTGTAAACCATATGTGAGAGTCAAGGATCTGGGCACCCAACCAAAAACCCAAGAAGGCAGCATTAGAGCCCCCACCATGTTCCTCTCTGCTGCTGTCCTTCTGTCTGTCCCACTCTGGGCAAGCAGTTCCCTGACTCTGCACTTTTCATTTTCTCAGAGGTTTGTCTCTGGCAGCAAAAGACACCAGTGTGCTTAGTTCTATAAAGAGGAAGCTGAACCCACGGCCCCCAGAAGTTCCCGGTGCCCATTCTGTTCTTAGAGCCTGGATTCTCCCTACACTGGGTCATGCTGTTCTGACGGCTCTTTCATTCTATCTAATACATGGAGGATTTTCACACTAATGCAGAGGACGTTCAAATCAGAAGGAAAGTTGGCACTGAGGACTATGAGTTTTCATGGAGAATTTCGGTTTCAAAAGCAATCTGTCACAAAAGACTCTCAGGTTGGCCTCCTCTGGAAGTTTCTAAGGAGCTCTGTGATCACACATGGGCTTCTTTAAATAGAATCTGCATGTGACGGAGAAGAATCGAGGGGAGGGGAGGACCGAGCAGCCGGATGCCATCATTAAAGCCTTGTGTGTGGCTTCATTAAAGCACGAGAGCTAATATTTATAACAGGCAGGTCTTGATCAAAGAGCGAAAGAGTTCGCAAAGGAGACCACCTACAGCAAATCCTGAGCTGGAGACTCAAGCCCTCTGAGAAGAGGCTTATTTGACGACGGGAGTGAGAGCCTACCCTGTCTGTCTGTCTGTCTGTCTGTGAAGACACCCTAACGAGGTAGCTCTTGTAGGATTGGGAGGCATGGTGACATCCGACAACGAGGAAAGCAAGGAGCAGTCCCCCCCGAGCTGGGAAACCTACACACCACAACAGTGACCAGGACAGTAAGATGCCACCCACAATGACTAGGCCAGTAAGATACTGTCAGAAGTGTCCCAGTGACATTTTTTATCTTGGGGGTAATCCCCTATTTTATCTTGGAGGATAAGCCCAAGGGACTTAAGGCAAGTGCAATAGGAGGGAATTCATACCTGGTGCTACAAATATAGCCAACTACCCATGAACCTGGAAGTCCGTGGAAACTACTACTGTCTTTCTCAAAAACTAGTCAATTTCCTAACCTCATTCTTAATAATTATCCAAACCCACGAACAAGTATAGTTCCCGCCTGTCATCAAAAGAGCTGCTTTTTGCACCAGGCGGCGGGGACACTATTACAGAGATCCAGGACAGAGTAATGACTGTGGGGTGCCCAGCCACAATCCACAATGCCACCCCTACCACAGAAGGCTCAGGGGAAATGCAGGAGACAGAATGTGAGAGCCAGGGACCAGGCCCCTTACGTGCTAGATCGTGTCCTCCAGATGTGACAGGGAGGCTGCACCAATGAAATCTCAACAGTAAGGTTCCCAAAGCAAGACCTTCATTATGGCAACACCAGGCGATATATCAGCACGGGTGTGGGAATTTCACACGTCTCTGCCCTTATGAAGAGCTACAGGCAACAGCTGCTGAGAGAGGAGGGATCGCTTTTCTACAGAGACAACAGGCTCCCTGATGACGATCCTTTCCCAAGTGGTCAGCTCCAAACATGTCTACATACATAACTAGTCAGCCCTAAACACACCAACATACCAGCAACACCACCAAACAGACTCAGTAGCTTAAGTGTATGTTCATATGTGTATGTGTTCAAATGTATGTTCTGTGCATGGATATATACATCATATACATATATATCTCAAATCAGATATATTCAGATGTGTATATATAAATCATATATATAATATGATATATATACATATATATATATATATATATATATATATATATAAAATTTGAGAGGTAATTCAGAAGAACACAGAAAAAGTTAGTGAGGGTTAAGGGATAGAAAAGATGTGAATACAGTATCCATGTATAGAATTAAAATTTTTCTAATTAAAAAATTCTTTTTTCACCCCTTAATGTACATGTTCCTGATCAGCCACTCTGTGCAGTGGGAAATGACAATTTCAGCCCCTTCTGAGTCAAAAAGCATGCCAAATTCATGAAGTACCCATGCTGAAGCTCAGAAGGCTTCAGACAATGCCTGACCCCTGACCTTGTGGAAAATGCCAGAATAGCTCAAAAAATTAAAAATGGCGCTTTTGAGTTGGCCTCTGGCAGACTGTCTTTTCTCAGAACCTTCTCTTTATAGGCACCTGTTATATATGGAACTTACTCTCTAACTAATTATCCTGGAAGGAGCTCACCTTCGTTTACATGGCAAAATGAACGTCTGTTTCCAGGATGCGAGCTATCCCAGCCCGGGCCCATCTGCATTCACACCTGACAGTCCTCCTGTCATGGCCTGCTTCGGTCATGTGTGTGCCCCTCACCCCACACGGACTGATCTGTTTGCTGCGCTGTCCTCACTTTTCTTCGTTAAAGAGGACACCCATGAATACAGAGGTACAGCACGTAGGCCATACTTACGTTCCCGATTGGCCAATTCATAATGAGATCACATGGCAGCACTTAACACTATGCTCTGAGAGATGCGTGTGTGGCAGCCCCATCTTTGTTATGAGTGTTGTATAATGTACTCGCATTCTGTAGTAACAGTAACGGCATGACTAGATAGTGCAATCTTACGGCCTCGTCGTGGTTATACCAGCAGCCTGGGCCAGGATAATAATTTTCTACGGTGTAGCGAATCTCTGTGAGTAGAACAGAAAATCCTCACGTTAAAGGAATGAAGTCACACGCCACTGCATCTCCTTTGTCCCCCACCCTCGGGGATCTGAACAATGCTCTCTAAAACGAGCAGGTGGGTGCTCATTCAGGAGGGAGACTGGCTAAGTACAGCCGGTTGGCCTGGACCACACTCCTCTGTAAGCTACCCTCATGGAGCCGCCGGCTGATGCTGGCTGGAGACAAGGAAACTGCAACAGAATCAGGCTCCAGAACTCAACAGCGACTGTGCCCCCTTCCCCGGTGGCTAGTTAAACTCCGCCATTGCTTAAGTTGTGGCTCAGGCGAAGGCAAGAACATGATGGGAAGAGACTTTCTCTACAGGTGCCGCCATAGCTGCCAAGGCCTCCCAGAAGAGAGAGAACAGATTAGGGGGCAGCTCACATGACGCCCTGGCAGAGGAACAAAGCCCAGAACTTGAGTTGAGCATCAACACTGGGACTCCACACAGGTCTCGGGGTGGCACGGGGCAGACACCTGGATTAGAGGCACTTCTTGGTCCCAGAGAGCTGTAGTTAGTGGCTCTGACACAAAGTTTGAGAGTAAACCCATCTCTGTCATGGGGTGGCTAGGGCCACTGTCATTTGTCTTCTCTGAGTCTGCCTTTTCTCCAGGGAAGGATGGGCAGACCTGCTGTCACACCAGCGTGTGAGCCCTTCCAAGGAATGAGTGCTGACTTTGATTTCACTCTGAGGATGGAGCTGAAACCCTGGGGCTTGAGTTGAGCCCCACCCCCACCCCGAACTTATTATATGATTTCACTCATTCATCGAATACTGACTGGTTGAAATGTCTGCTGTGTGCCATGTCCTCCTATGTACTCAGGCTACACTGAGAGAGAGGTTACCATGCCAACAGTAAGTAAACAAATCACATGCCATGTCAGACTGTGAGAAGCACAGGAGAAGGAGGGCCACAATGGGGAAGAGCACCGTGGTTTCAAGGAGAGTTTTCGGGACATGGCCAACAGCGGGGTCTTTGGCTCAAAGCCTTGAAGGGAGGAGTCAGATTAGGGGTGATCCCGGATGAGGAAAGAACCATGAAATCAGGAGACGGCCCAGCACAAGAATCCAGTACAACAGTTTTGTTTTGGAAAACAAAACTACAAAACATGACTGTCGGGTTGGGATATGGGGCTCAGAAGCCTGGCCCAGCCTTAGAGGTTATTACAAAGGTTTTGTTTGTCCCTCTCCGTGAAGGCACACCATGAGATTGCAAGCAGATGACAACTCACCAGAGAAGATGGCAGCTAGACACACAGACCAACCGGGAGGCCGCTGCATTGTCACTGAAGGTGACAGACTGTGGGATGGGAAGGAGCGCTCAGATCCTGGGTTTATATAGTCTGTGCTCTGCATCCCAATCTAGAGATGCTTCAATCTATCCTCCAAGGACAGGTGGCTGTAACAGTCCCACGGAAATGTCTGGGGAAGTCACTTCAATTTCAAATGTCACCAAAGGCGAGCCAGGCCTACGTCTGTAACCCCAGCACTTAGGAGGACACAAGAAGTTTGGAGTCTGGGCCAGCTCAAGCTCCACAGTCTTATTAAGTCAGCCTGGGCTACAATGAGACTCTCAGAAAACAAAAACACCGAAACACAGAAACAAACAGAGAATGCTCCCACACACTCAGGGAAGCATGAATAAATTCTTGATGGTCGGGGAATTTCATTAGCTTCGAACACTGTTAGCACTGCTGTGAACATCTGCATGGAATCCATGTCTACACATCTGTCCTTCGTGGGGGACTCTCTCTCTCCTCCCCTCCCTCCCTTGCCCGCCCTAGACAGAGACAGAGAGACAGGGGGACCGAGGCAGATGTACAGACATATATACACCCACAGGGTAACCTCTGTAACAAGACATACCCCCAGCAGCCTGGTTAGCATACTTCTTTACCACATAACCATGAGCAACTTCAAGTCCATAAGCCTTTGTTCCTCGTAACTAAGGGTTACAACACAGACTTCGAGCATCAAAGCCCCACTGTATGAAGTAAGAGTGAGCACACTGACTGCCCCAGAAGGTAGTTTCAAAACACCCTCCTTTTCTTCCCAGTGCTGAGCTCCGGGGACCCAGTGCCACCAGACCATTCAGACTTCAGAGGGACCCACTTGTGGAAAACCGTGAAGTGTCCCCTTTTCTATTGTTGCTTTACTATCCTGTTTACCATTAGGAAAAACAACTTCCTTTACCACACCCTGCTGGGGCTGTGTCACTGCGCTTCCTCTGGTCAGTGTGATACCCTGGATTTGGAGACCGCCTCAGGAATGGGAGGAGCATGGCCCCAAAGCCCATGGGAAAGGGCTTGCTGGCTCTATGCAACCTGGGTGGACCCCTCTGGGAGGGAGTCAGAGTCAGGGTGACCAGGAATCCTGGCTGGATTCATTGATCAGGAGGCAGAGCTAGAGTTCAGATGGTTTCAGAAGCCAAGGCCTGACTGTCTTCCTGGGCCTGTAACTTGGAAACAGCCTTGGCTGGACGCCACTTCTCATACTGGCTGTTCTCTAAGGTCACACACAGGGTCATGCCTGCCTCCTAACATTCAGCTCACCCCTGATCAGAGAAAGCCAAGTGGAAGGGAGAAGGGCGATTTGTTACGAGATAGAAGAGAGAGAGATTGGAAAACAGAAAAGCTAGTAATGCAATCACTGAGGCCAGGCCAGGCCTGCCTGCATAGTCCACTCCCCTTCTCCCATGGGATTTGCACTGTCTTGTGTTCATAGCTTAACATGTGTCTTTAAGAAACACCTCCAAAGGGGCAGGCTAGAAGCTCAAAGGCATGATAAGGCCACCCTCACTGTGACCAGGCCAAGTCCAATTCATCTTCATGAGTTTAGGAAGCATACAAGTCATTTAAAACTCCAACCAATGTAAGGGCACGCCCCTGAGCGTCTCAGGCTTCTTCTAGCCCCATGTCTTTCTAAGAGGGCTACACCCTCTAAGGCAGTGTACACAGGCCCCCTAGATGAGCAGTATCAGAACATCACACAGTAAAGAGCTGTGTAATGACAGATAGCTGTGACATTTGCGCAAGGTCATAAAAGGTAAGGAGAGTGCCTGGTCTGCACAGCCTCCTGAGGTAGATACTGAGGGCACAGGAGTGTGGCCGTCTAAATCTTCTTTACATCGTTCTGAAACATCACAGTTCCCAAGGCCAAAGCCCACTTGGGCCTAGCTCTTCTCCAGGATGTCAAGAAGCACCCAAGCAGTCAATAAGTCTTGATCTTAGAGGAGAGGAGAGGAGAGGAGAGAGAGAAATTGGGGTGCAATAGTTGGATTTTACCAATTTGACACAAACCTAGCCATACCTAGGAAGAGGGGATCTCAGTAGAGGAATTGCCCCTATCAGATTAGCCCCTGAGCATGTCTGTGGAAGTTCTTGATTGTTAATTAATGAGGGAGGGCCCAGTCCACTGTGGGTGTGGTCATCCCTAGGCAGGTAGACCTGAGCTGTATAAGAAAGGGGACGTGAGCCAGTATTCAGCATTCCTCCACATTCTCTGCTTCAGTGCCTGCCTCATTTCTCACCTTGGCTTCCCTTGATGGATTTATAAGCTCTAAGCCAAATAAACCCTTTCTCTCCCATGTTTCTTTTGGTCAGTATTTTAGGGAGGCAAACTAGGACAGAGAGGCCGTTCCAGGGCAGACACTAGAGCCCTCTCCATTTGTTGTAAGGCTTTGGCAGTAAGGGAGAGTAGCCGCTATCCATTCCTGGCCCTTGGTGACCGTCAATGCTGGCTGTTTGTCTACTAAGGGAGGAGAGAGTTTTCCTCCTCGGCTATCTCCTGTAAGGAACAGGGGTGCTTCAGAGGTGCTGCACACAAGGTCAAGCATAAGGAGCAGCAAATCTTGCTGCCTTTGTCGAGATCTTCCCTCAAAATCACATGATCAAGAGGAACAAACATGGATGGCATCTCAACTCCCACTTCCAAGAAGCTTCATCCTAGCAACCAGAACAGTCCTCCTGGGGACAGTGGCACAGCCTCTGGCTGGCCCCATCTGTCAGAGAGCACAGTCCGAGAGCTGCAGGTCTTAGGGGAAAGGACAGATCCACTTGGGATCATGGCCTTCGAAAGTCTGCCTGAGAGATTGGGGGTCATGCAGCCTCCAGCGGCCCTACAAAGAGCACTCCTGAGCACAGGGAGCACGAACCTAGAGCAGAGCTCTGCTGTGAGGCTCCCACCTTCCAGGAAAGAGCACCGCATCTTATCCCAGAAGGCCTTTCTGGCTTAGCCTAAGACACCACCACAGCCACCTCACTGTCACCACTCCAAGCAAAAGAGACAAACTCTGAACACCTAACAAGGAAGAGCTCAACAGACTGTCACAGTGCAGAGACCATTCCAGGCCTTGGTGTGGCTTTGCTCACTATACTGCTCCAGTTTGAGGCAGGGTGGGCATGGGAGGAAATAGGGGGATAGGAGTAGGGGATAGGGGATAGGGGGAGTCAGGGTGAGGGCTGGGGGTGTTGAGACACTTGTTTTCTTCAGCTTCGATTCTTATTCCGAAGACTGCTGCCACCACAGCCCCACAATGTCCTTCTCCCCACAAAGCCTGCTCTGCAGAGCCACAGATTTGTCCTGTGTCATGTGAGCACATGGAAAATACTCAAATCACCCACCAATAAGCTGTCAGCTGCCACTTAACTGTTCCAAGCACAGTCATTAGGTAGTGGCTGCAAACTTGCTGAGGAAGAGCCAGGCTCAAGCACTAAGCCCAGAATAAGGTCAACCTACTCGGAAGGCAATTGAGAGAGATAAGGGTGGGGTAATAAAATCTGCAATTGCTAGGAAATGCCATCCCTGAATTTCTTTCTCACAGGGACCCTTGACCATCCCCCATACTTTCAGAAATCCCTCCCAGGCTCCATTACTTCTTTCTTGCTCCAACACTCCCAGCTTTCCCTCCCCCACTCCCAGCCCCCCCCCCCATCCCCTTTGGTACTTTTACTGTCATCTCTGGCTTTCTGAAGAAGAAACACTGACTTAGGTACCATGTCTCTGGATGCTAGCCCAATTCTGCCATCCAATAACCGCTTCTGCTGGTATAAACAAACAGCTCCTCCTGCTCCCAGTCCCCTGCTGTCTAACTGTGCCATCACACCACCAGAAGCTCTGGGGAGATTGAAATGCTGAGGAGGAGATGCCCTTCCTTCACCCCACCCATTGGCCATGGTGTGCATTCAGAATTGAGAACAACAGTTTGAGCCTCATGGCAGTGACCAAACAAATCACCCAGGAAGTTAGAGCAGCCACAGACATGGCTGCAGGTCTATCTTCAATGGCCTAAGCACTTTGTGCATTTCTTGGGACCTTAGGAAATATTTCTAGCTAGAGACTCTGGAAAGGAAGAAACACCGGCATCAGCCATGCTGTGGTAGGTATTCCATCCTCACACATCCACTCGAGCACACAAGGAAGCACACACCCACCCACCCACCCACACACACACACACACACACACCCAAAATATCCACACCCCACACATGAACATACAAACAGACCATGCACACCCACCCACACATGTATACACATACCTACTACACATGCATGTGCACACAAACACACACATACCCACCCACCATCCACACAAACATACATATTACACATGCACACATACACACCACACTCACCACACACACACACACACTCACACACACCACACAGAGTATGTCATACAAGTCCTTCAACCTCCCTTGTGTCGAAGGCAAGTGAGAAGCCGGAAGAAAAGTTCTAAGAAAAGACACAGGAGAAAGAAGAACAAGATGGCCAGGATTCAGTCCACATCACGGCGGGCGGCCCTCAGAAGAAGGCTTTGTGGGCAGCAGCGCAGACTAAGTGTTGTGCTTGAGTCTCACAGTTACATGCACGGGATTATGGTGAGAGGTCAACCTGTGGCCAACAGGTTCCCTGTCCCCACCCACTGGGGAGAGAAATGGCAGTGCCAAGTCAGAGGAACCTCTCATTAGCTGTCTGAGAGGCTCTCTCCCAGCCTGTAGCCCCTGCCAGAATACGGATGTACCTAAGCCAACCCCTGGAAGCCCAAGTAAACACTTCCTGCCCGCTCCTTCCCGCCCTGCCTTCCTCCTGGAGCCTTGTTTTGTTTTCTTGTAGTTTCTAATCCACCTAGGTCATCACCATCTGGGACAACACAGGAAAGGAAGACAGCATGGTAAGGAAATGTGGCCTGATCAACCCCTCCTCCAGTGTTTGTCCCTCACCAGTGCATACCCCAAACACACACCCCAGGTCACCTGACCTGAGCACCCCAGAGCTCAAAGGACACTTGGAAAGAGCACTACTGCAGTTTCTTCAAGGCATTTCCCAATGTAATCATGCTAGCCAGACTAAACAATGACCAAACTTAAAGATTTTCCACCCACATTAATCAGCCCAATAATTCCTTAATGACTTCCTAAGACATGTGTAAAAAGAAAGCCGGTGCCTGTTCTGACTCAGCTGGTCCTTTCCAACCTGGGTTAAGGACCTCATTGTCTCCAAGTGGCAAGGAGTAGCCTGTACCTTAGGGAAGAAGGGTAACCCACTGTGGATGGGGCTCATGGGGACTTGTGGGTCAAGAGCAGTCATGGCCCTGTCTTGATTTTGTTATCCACCTAAGATGGAGAGATAACCTTAATTGCTGCCTGCCTAAATCACAGGGTGTTTATGTGGTTTTGGGGGGTGGCACTGCCCTGTGCCTTGCCTGGTTCTGCTAGGAAGGTACACACTCCAGTGATCTTCCTGCTGCCAAGAAAACAAGGGGTCTCTCAAAAGCCCCATCCACACAGTAAAGACACAGCACACATCTGACTTCAGAACTGAGCCCTAAAACTATAATCTATTTGAGTATAAAAATGCAGTCAAAAATTTGTCTTTCTAAAACAAAATAGCAACCTCACACCCCTAAAATAGAAAAAGCCACATCCAATGCTGGGTTTCAGACACAGGAAGCCTGGCTCCCACTTGCCCGACGGATCTAGAGAGTCCTTCTAGACTGTCCCTCGCTGCTCTGCCAAGTGCAGGAAAGAGGGACAAAAGGACACTCACCCAAGTGCAGCTCCTGAGAGAGGACTAGGATACACTGATGTGATTGTATCCACTCCTCCAGAGATCCCTAAGTTCTCAACCTGGATATCAGATATTTACATTCTGATTCATAACAGTAACAAACTATAGTTATAAAGTAGCAATGAAGTAATTTCATGGTTGGGGTCAGCACAGCATGAGGAACTGTATCAAAGGATCACAGGGTTAGGAAGGTTGAGAAGCACTGCCCTGAATAAAGAGACACAGAAGAGCAGGGGAGCTCATACCTGTGGGCACAGTATTAGGAGGTGCTTCTCTGCTGGGCCTCCTGTGCACCGCATGGGCATCTCCAGGGCACCCAGGAGGGTAGGTGTGAATGACTGACAACATGAACATAAGGTCTCCAAAGCCACTGTCCCACGCCACCACCCTCCTAACCAGGATGCTGGCACTGGAGGACTTGCTTAGCAAGTCCTAAAAGTCCTCAGGTCAGTCTGTATCTGGGCCTGGACTCTTAGCTATAATCCTAAGATGCAAAGCAGAGCAAATAGCAAAATGCACACACGCACACACGCACGCACGCTCCCCAAATCTCATGCTGAGAAAAACTATTGGAAGTCCAATGGTCCTCAATGTGGTGGAGCCACTGGGAGATGGTAAAATCTTTGGAATAGAGGGCCTAGTGCCACGTGCTTCTTCAGCCATTGAAGGTGTGCCACCGAGGTAGACTATGGGACCCAGCCCCTTCTTCACCCTCTCTGGACACGCACATCCAGTCATGCACATGAGATACACAGTTTGCCTTGTCACCCGCTTCTACCTTCACTATCTGGCTTCTACACCTGAGACGCAACGGGGGAATCTGCCTAATCATCAACTGGAACCCCGACCCACCAGGTAAAACGAACCTTTCACTCGGAGGTTAATCATCTTGAGTGATTTGTTATAGTGACAGCAAGCTGACAAATACACCTTTTAAAAAGAAAATTACTGTGTCACGGGTCAAACGAACTCAATGTCAATGAGAAGCAAACTGCTGGATTGAAAATGACTTTGCTGAACCCCAGTCAGATGTGGAGTCATCTCTCACAGACTGCTCGCTGGCAACTGAGCGAAGGTATAAACACACACATCCAGTCATGCACATAGACACACACACATATACACACATACACACATACATATACATTCAAATACACATAAACACACACAGACACATAAACATACACATACACATATACACACATACATATACATACAAATACACATAAACACACACAGACACATAAACACACTCATACACATATACACACATACATATACATACAAATACCCATAAACACACACAGACACATATACAAACATATGCTTATACACACAAATACACATAAACACACACATATACACACATACACATAAACACACATATATACACATAAACACACACATATACACCCAGAGTCTGTGCATATGAATATGTGTGTACACATTAGACATCTAAGCAGAGGCACACATGCTCAAATACACTCCTCCCAACATGACACAGGGCATAGAGTCTGGCCGGGAAGTTGTTACTTTGAAGGAAAAAGTTGAGAGAGACAATAGTGACTGGAAAGTCCCCCAGGGGAAGGAGGAGGAAGGGCTCCCTAAGATGCAGCTGACTGACCCTTTGAAGGGCAGAGAAAAAGACCTTCAGCCGTACTCAAAGGAAGTCAGGAAGTCAATGTAACCAGTTGCTGGGCGTTGCTGGCTCCCACACAGACAAAATCCAACCAGACTCCTACTGGTTAAAAATGGGCTGATCTGATTAGAGAATTTTTAATTTAGATTCACTGCCCACTTCACCACCGATACATGATAAAACAAAACATAACAACAAGAAACCCTTCAATCGTGCCCTTGAAGCTCTCCTGCCAAAGTGGCCCATCATCTGCCGAGCACTGAAATTTGGCTTTGATGAGAGAAATGCTCAGAGGATCGATAAATACCTGTAGCTAAGACCTGCCCGGAAGACAAGGGAACAGAAAGACGGCTGATCCGTTCTGGGTGTCAAACAGCCTCGGAGAAGACACAGAATTAGATGTGTGCAACAGCAAGGGATACAGGAGTGAGGTTTGTACTGCGCCACCGGACGATCACTGTCATTGGTGGAGGCAGAGGAAGTGGGGATTGCTAGAGGTAGAGATGGGGCTTCCTTCATCGGCATTCGAAGGAAACAAGACTTGGATAAACACAGAGAAAAGAAGCGCATAATTACTGAACAGCCATTCCCTTTCCCATCTGTTTGGCCCATTATCCAGATGGGGCTCTGGGTGAGGAAAATAACAGTCACCATCAGCATCACCAGCAACAAAGATCTGTTTCACGCCACTTTCCAGGATAACTATCCCTGCTTACCCTCTTTAACCCATAGTTAACTATCTTAGGCTTTTGTGAAAGAAAAGAGGTTTGAGAAAAAGAGGACAGACAGGAGGGGGGTCGAAGAGGGAGGGGGAAGGGAGGGAGGGGAGCACATTTGTATTTCTGAACTGAATTGGACAGTGCCATGAAAGTCCCACTCATGAAATGTGACATGGTTATGGGCTGATCCTTCACAGCCCATCCCCCATGGGGCGCACACAGACCGTGTCATTTGGAGTCAATCAGATGTCACTGGAGATAATTAGAGTCAGACCAGGACAGGGCACAGGAAGAAAGCATTCCCCAAGTGTGTGGTTAGTGATGCAGCCGCTTGCCGAGGCTCTTTTGTTGTTTTGACTTCCTTCCACTACCAGAAATTGTTAAACTGACTGTGAGGTCACGTCCACCCACTGGGAAACATCTGGCTGAGAAAGGTGTGGAAAGCTGGGCCTCCTCCAAGGTCCTTGTCCGTGATCTTGGGCATCTGCGTTTGGGTAACTGTCCATAAGGCCTGGCCAACAAGTCTACTTTTCATCAGGGCACGGGTGGTACTGCCAACAAACGGCTCCTCAGCAGGCCCTTCCTGAGACTCAGCCCTTGGAGCGCTAACTTTTCGGCTTTGAATCAGACTCTTTGAATCTCTTCTTCCCAGAAAAGTTTCCTGTCACATGGTGGTGTAGTTCCACGTGATCTGGAGCTACTTGAGACGGTTGTTTGAAGAGGACGAGAAATAAAGGTCCTTAGCTGGGCGTGGTGGCACGTGCTCGGAATCTCAGCACGTGGGAGGCAGAGGCAGGGGGACTGTTGCAAGTTCCAGACTATCCTGGGACAGATAGTGAAACTTATTTCAAAACAATCAACCAAATGCAAAGGGAGTGTAACACAGAAAGACCATCTGCCAGTAAAACCAGCCCTCTAAGGATCCCATACCTGGACCCTTCCCGAGGTCACCATATACCATGGCAACAACAAAGTCACAGATGCCCCAGTGCCATTTCTCCGACCCTCACTAAAATATGGATGTAACAGATAGAAGGAAAAGGTGCCCCCGTAGGTTATTTCCCGTTACCAATTCTGTATAACATAGCGTTCAATACTATAAAAGCTACAGCAGTATTTAAGCCCTCTCTGCGGCGTGAGCTGAGTTGACAGCGTGCTTCTTTCCTACATAAACAGCCTGAGGATAAATGAGAAGAAATATCTAGAGTTTTGGATAAGCAAAATAAAAATGCTGAGACAATGCACTTTGCTAAAATACACACTCTTCTCAATTCTGAAAGTGCTTGAAATTGCTCAGAAAGAGGTTGCCCAGAGGGAGACATTGCTGTGAAGAATTTACTTTTGTAAAATAATCAGGAATCTGGGTCTGTCCTCACTGCCTCCATCCCAGGAAGAGACAACTACTTGAGAAAACTATTATCTTTCTCTATCTTATTTGCAGAATTATTCACCCAGATCCCTTTAAGTTGAAAAGTCTACGTGCATGGGAAAGTAAATCCAAAGACCAAAGTAGACGGGGTAGCATGCCTCCCACAGGCCGAGACTTCCACAAGGTGCCACTGTCATGACTTAAGAAGAAATGGGAGAGACACCAATGACATATGATACCAGAAGCCAGAGAGAAATTATGCACTCCAGCCCCAAAGTGCCCTGGCCCATTAGGCGGCCTAAGGGTCCGAGAGTCCATCCGAGGTTTATTACTGGGGTTGTGCCATGTTGCCACTGGCTTTTCCTACATCTTACTATGACTTACCACAATTCCTCACTGGCTCTCTCTGTATCTCTGTTAATTCTCCACAACCATACACAAAGTAAAGCAGTAGGAGTGGAGGCTAGAGGAAGAGTAGGACCAACCTGCAATCGTGATAAAGTCCCCAGGTTGCCTTACCGCTCAAGTCCTCATTCAGAGTTGATGGCGGTCTGTCCCCGCTTCAGAATGAAGTATCAGTATGCGTGTTCTTCAGCTAGCAAACAACCTGCTCTTTTCCTTCTTCCAGCTTTTTGGTTATCCTGGCCTGGAGTTTGGGTGAACAGAAGTCTTAACTGACAGTGGTATCCACAGACCTTGCTTCTATTCATTGCAGCTCATGGCTTCAAATCCATATATCAGAGATTCAGTCACCAGCACCACAAGGAAACTGCCGAGCTTACCAGAGTAGCTCCTTCATCTCCTGTACTTAACTTTCCCAGTTGGTGCCCAGAGGTAGGGGCAGGGTCTCGGTTTGGAACCAACTCCTGGAACTGTCCGTTCATTACAATAAGGTTCTTAGGTTCTTTCTGCAACTTCTACTACCCAATGGCATTCAATTTCCCAAACTTGAGCAGAGTCTTCTGGAAGGAGTGGGAGATGGGAAAGTGTCCAGAAGAGGGGAAAATCCCCTTCTGTGCATTAATGTTTTAAAAGGCAAACTCTGCCAAGAGTCGGGTTCTGGGAAGGAGCTGTAAGAAGGCCCAGGATCCTACTGGGTGGCCTCATCTTTGAGCCTGGGGGTCAATGGTCCAAAGCTGCATTTACAGCATCATCAGAACTTCAGCCAAGATACTTGACCTTTTTTTTTTTTTTTTTTTTTTTTTACGAACCCTTTCCCCAAAGCAAAAGGGAAAGGAACAAGGAAGAAAGATGCGAGTGGGAAAGGCAGTATCTTGCCCAGAGCTCTGGTTATTGAATGAAGACCTTTGGAAGCAGACAGCGGACCAGGAGAGGCACTGCACTTCATGCCAGCCTCCTGGGGAGAAGAGAGAAAGGCTGGCTCAGAGGTAGTGACCCTCAGCTCTGCTGCATCAGGAGTTTTAAACGCAGCACCCCCAGAGGCCCACCATGCCTCATGTCTTACAAGCCAACATACATACTCTCGGGTCATCCATTCCATCTCTCAAGAAGCATTGCAATTTTTCTGTTTTGGTTTTGGTTTTGGCCAAGAAAATCTCTATAGAAAGCCTGCATTCTAGACTTATTCACCATTCGGCACTCCCCCCCCCCTTAAAAATAAAACAGAAAGCAAACCGTGAAGAATTAAGTAGGAACTAATTAGAAACACACGGGTAAATTTCTCTTCACATCTCCCAGTGCTCCAGAGTAGATGAAGAATAAGGCATTTACCCAAACCCAGGCTTGAAGCAAGCAAGCACTGAGTGATGGGTTTCAAGGACTGGCAGAGCCACAGGGAAGAAGGGTGTGGCTCCTGTGGGGTCCTCAGCATGTCTGCTTCTCATGGCTACGGGGATCTGAAAGAGGCGAGAAGCCTTTTCATCTCCAAGGCGTTCTAGTAAGAGCATCAGGCAAGAATAAGCGACTCACACAAAAGCTAGAGGGAGAAAGTAAGTTTTAGATAGATACATTGTTGACCTGTGAAGTTTGGTCTATTGTTATGTATCCGGTTGTTCCCAGGAACTAGGTTCTCACACAGAACCAAGTGACACAATGGAACCTTGCCCCCAAGTTATCCCTGATATGTGAGGAAAGATACCTACAGCCTATAGCTGGGCAGAAGAGAGATGGAGTTTTGGCCCCCAGGCTTAGGGTCTAAGGGGGGAGGTCACAAGGGAGAGAAAAAGATGGAGGTGGGGTAGGAATCTTGAAAACAATGAGACCTGGCCAATCAGAATAGAAGAGGCCTAGACAGAAAGTGGCAAGTCATAATGCGGGGTTATTGGCAGGGAAGTAGACACAATACCACAGAGAGTGAATATTTGCCCAACATTAGTGCTTTGAGAGGCTTATTGTAAATATAAAAGTTGCCTTTTATCGGGATCAAAGGTGGGGTAGAAACTCCTGATTGAGATTAAATATTCAATACAACATTGATTTTTTACAACAACAAACAAACAAACAAAAACCAACCATAGTCTAATTTGTTCCAATACACTGGATAGTAATTTTCAGTCCTAAGACAGCACTGAACCTCACACTACGTTTCTGGAATAGAAGTACTTGTTTCACGTTCCTCCTGGAGTGCTCACAGACGAGTTTTCCTCAGCTTTGTGGTGGAGAGAAAAGACAGCAGAGGAACCAGTGGACTGGAGATGTGTGGTCACTTTCACTGCTCGGTCTGAGTTCCCCTGCTGGATGGAGGTCAGGCCCGCCCCCTCCATACAGCTGAGATGCAGATATTGGCTTCATGCGATTGTATACGCATGGGCCGTGCTTGAAGACTGAACTCTAGTCAGAGCAGAAACCAGCTAGAAGATTAATTAGGTAATTGCTTAATCAATTAATCCTTAATTATGGCCCTACCTTGGCTTTAATTGTCTGCCATAAGCACTTCTTTGAACTAAAACCTTCTGCCCTCAATTAGAGGCTTTTTAGGAAAACACGTGTTTGAATTTCTTCAGATAAGCTAGCATTTCGCCCACCTTGTATCAAGCAATGCAAATTAACTGGAGCCAGATTCTCAAAGTACCCTCCTGGCCCGGATGCTAAGGCCCAGACCTCTGCAGATTACTTTTAGGGATAGAAAACCTTGATGTGGGGACTCCTGGTGCTTCTTAGGTCACCGGGAGTGTTCTCTTGAACAGGGTCGTAGGACAGTTCCACAACGTTACAGATGCCTTCCAGCACTTAAGTGCTTGCTCACCACAGGCTTTCCGGCCAACTGATCATGGGCTAGACAGCTACGACCCAAATAAGCCTTTTTGTTGTGTGAATTCACTGTCTCCGGCATTTTGTTACAAAGCTGCCCAACAAACTCACCTACCTACTGATCCTGATCTAGACCAGATCTGCTGTTCTAAAGAAGAAAAGCAGATAAGGATAACTCTGGGTGCTCCTGGCTTTAGCCTCACGTGAAGGTCCAAACACCTCTTGAGATAAAAAATGACAATGATTCAAGCAATCTCCAAGGACTTGGTGCTGAGGAGACTGTGCTCATGGATATCCAAGACTCTTAGTTTTAAAACGCTGGGGCTCAACACACAAATATTCAGAAGCAGCTGAAAACAAGCAAAGTACGGGGTTCTAATTAACTAGATGGACTTCAAATCCCATTGGAGAAATCCATGGGTGTGGAAAAGAGTCCACCAAGACAAACAATAAACGAACATCCTTTATCTGCTGAGATCCCTGTGTGTGTGTGTGTGTGTGTGTGTGTGTGTGTTTGTGTGCATGTATGAAGACAACCTTGGGTGTTGTTCCTCAGGTGCCATTTTTTTAAATGAGGTCTCTTACTGCTAGAACTCAGCAGCCGAGTAGGCTGGCGAGCCAGTGAGCAGAGGCTCCTCCTGTCACTACCTCCCAAGTGTTCCAATTATCACTATTTGGGTTTCTTTTTTAAACCTGTGTTTCTGGGCATCACACTCAGACCCTCATGACTTATAAGGGAAGCACTTCACTGATGAAGCTATCAGACCAGCCCAGCTTGAGATCCTTGGAACAGGTATGTAAGGCTTTCTCTCTAACACGAACGAGATCCAAGACCAGCTCCTCTCTCCACAGCTGAATTTACCTACATGCTTCCCCAGGTCCTTTCTGACTCCAAGACTTGCTGATTCTGGGATGAAGGGAAAAGGAAGATGGGAGAAGCCTTGACACCAGAAGACTAGGGGAGGTGTGCTAGCAGGGGCAGGCAGAGCAGTCAGAATGCCAGCCCTCACACTCTGACTACAGCATCCAATCAGCAAGGGCCGAAGCCCTCTGGAGAGACGTCTCAGAGGCCACTGATGTGCTTCCCAAGCTCTGCTGGACAGCAGCAGGTCTGGGTTTGGACTGGTGACCGTAAGGAATAGGATGAAGTCATTTCAGTCCTTTCCCTTCAGGATAAGCTTGGCCTTGGTTATCCAGTGAGAGGTCCCTGCAAGGATTTTGCTGAAAGGCCCAAGGCAAAGCATTTAAGAGCTACACTGGCAAGGAGTGTCAAAGAGACCGACCACTCTGGACATTATAGTCTGGGAGCCTGGACAGCACAGGATTCCCTTTCTTGTCTTGCCACTTTCTCGTGTGTAAAGTAGACTAGTAGGGTGTGTGTGTGTGTGTGTGTGTGTGTGTGTGTGTGTGTGTGTGTGTGTGTTAGATTGCTGGGTAGAGTAGATAGGCAAATATGCTTAACAATTGGTATACAGGGTCTGGCATCAAATGATGGTTCTATGGGTGGCATTTATGAGACAGAAGAAACGGAACTATCTGTGCAGCTTAGGGGATGCTGGCCCAGGGCACAGCCACACACAGTGAACCACCCAGACAGCTCCCTCCTTCCCTTTGCAGGTCCAAGGCACAGCCAGACATGAGTACGGGCCTTCAAAAGCACCAGAGGAAAGAAAAGGGAGCCCTCGTGTATAAGAGTGGAATTCCCTCCAAGCCCATGGGAATGTAACTTTGAAGCCACCCAGATCAACAAACCCTATTCCCAAGTGACAAAGGTCAGCTGGAAGCAAAAACAGTTAGACTGAAGCAGAACAAAGGCTGGAATCTGGGTGTAAATCTGAACCTCATTCAGTTAGTCACCATCGTTTCCAACACAGTGGGACCAACTTGGCAGTGCCCCCAGGTTACACAGTCTCTTCCAATGGAGGTAAACGTAGACTGATCCAAGTGGCTAGAGGTAACAGGAATCACAAACCTCCCCCCTCCTTTTCTTCATCTCCCTCCTTCTCCCCCTCCCCTCCTTGATGAGACTTAATATATTTCCACAGTATTTTTGATATGGCAAAACACAATGGTATCTGGAAGCTACGCCCCAGGAGTGTAGCTACGGTGAGCATGCCAACCCAAGGACCCAGGTTGAGAGGTCAGCTGGCACGGTAGAAGCCCAGCAAGCCTTGACCCTCCCAGGTGCCTAAGTGCAGATCACCCAGATGGGAACCAGGAACTTGCTGGGTGGTCCTGGGGGCAGGCTTTACAAACAGGGAGACCTGGACTCGGCTTTTATGATTCTTGGAAAGGACTAGTGGATTATAGGCAACACTAGCTGAAGGAGAAAGGTTACAAAAGCCACCACCCTGGGAACAGAATGCAGCAGCCTGAAGCCCAGTGGGGAAGGTTTGAAATCAGACAAGGAGGTACTTATCTTACATAGACAGCCAGGGGTTTGCTGGAAGCCAAAAGGAGTTTGGCACAACATCCCAACCACCATGGAGGGATGCGAGAAAAGAAGAACCAGACATAGCAAGAGGAGAGACTCAGCTAGACTCTTCCGCAGACTTCTATAATATACTGGGCTTCAGAATATACTGACATCACCTTAGGCCCTCTGACAAAGTTCAGAAAACAGCACATGCTTCCAGAAGTCGTGAGAAATGACGTAGCTATCAAGTTGATAAGACACTTGGGAACAGAGTAAATGCTGTTGATTCTGTAAGTGACAATTACCAGTATAAGGAATTATGTAAAACAACCTGCTGGCATAAAAATCCTCTCTGTATTTTGATTACTTTTTGAAAACTTAAGACTTCAAGTAGCTTTCAAAGTCCTCAGGGACAAGAGTGGGTGCTTTGATGTCTCAATTAATGTGGGGGACACAAAGATTCATGCTCTACACAGAATGAGTGACAGAGACAGAACCAGCTCTTGGACTCTGGCTTTGGACGTGTGTTGGTTGGTTTGGTTGCTTGGTTTTTGCCCTTGAAAATCAAGATGTTTGGCATCACACCCGATATCCAGACACGGGAATGATAGGGCACAGGACAGGGACCACGTGCTAGATATAATGTCATTACGGCCATGTGTCCCCTGTCTTCTCTTCTAGAAAATGGCCCTGGTTCATGCTCCACCAAGCCAGAACCCCCAGGTTCCAGACCTCACTGGCCTGGAAACCCTCGAATTAGTTTTGGTGTGCCACCCTCCACGTCAGACCCTCTTGGCCTCTCGTGGCTTCCATTGCTGAAGTGTGTTCTATGGCAGTGAGTCCTTTAAGTCGACACACAAAAATGGCGGCAGGAGAAGATCACTCTGGCTCTCCTCAGGAGGGGACTTTCCCTTAGAAGGTGATCTGTGAAATAAACTTGGATTTCATTTTCCCCCACTGCCAACACGTGCAGACAGTCTCCAGTCGAATGGGACCAGTGCCATCAGCTGCCTTTTCTCGTTCTTCCTTTCTGTTCTTTCTGTAGCTCAATGTCCCATGTACGTGTTACTGTCTTTAATGTACACAGTGGCTGGCAGCAAGCTGCCACCAGCCTTAGCCAGAAGAAGCCAAGGTCCACATAAAAGGAAAACATTCAATTTCACATGCGGCTTCCTCCAGGACACCTTCCTGGGTCACCCCAGGTCCCCAAAGACTCCTCCCTTCTCTGATGCCAGTGGCTGCAGCTTATCCCATACACAGGGATTTCTCTGCCTAATTGGATACAGGGCTGCTTCCAGGCTTTCAGCACCTCCAAAAGATCTAAACAGTCATCCTGTAGAGACCCAAAGAGTAGCAGGTACTTACTAGATGGCTGGTACTAGAACTAACCCAGGATTTCCCCCAAAAAATCCTTCCTTCCCTCTTAGAAGTGACACGGGGGCAGAGATAGCTGACTTGCAAGGATGCTTCTCACTTTGGCCCTCCACAGATTACTCACCAACCCAACTAGCTATTTCTCTCTGACTCTTGAGATGATAAATAAGGCACCTCTGTGCTAGGATCAAAGCAGACATTTTAGATGAAAAGAAAGAGCCCCGAAGAGGCGAGGCGGTGCTGCTGGCTAAACTGGGGACCACCATCTCTTTCAGGGAGGGTGCTATTGCTGTTTCCTCAGTAGGTCAAGGAGAGGCCCATCAAGTCTCCCCAAGGCTAGTCAGTACGGCAGCCTCAAGGCCATGGGTAAATCATAGCCATGTGGCTGTCTCCTCTGTCACATGTGTCCCCTCAACCTAATGTGCTCCCTCTGCAGAGAACCTGGAGCTGGCTGCCTTCCACAGTGGAGCTGCTTTGGCATATTAAATGATGACCTCACACCCAACTCCTTTGCCACAGATCAGCACCGCCTTGCAGAGGTATGTTCTCTTCCCACATGTGTGTAGAGCAGGGATTTAAAATGTGGAACGGGGCACAGAGAAAGTACAGTGCCGGTTGCAGAGAGGAGCGCTTGGGAAAGTCCTATTCAAGCATACCCTCAACTAAGGAGAACATAACTGGTTTCTCATCTCAGCAGTAGGCCCGGCAGTGTTAAGTCTGAAAAATCACGAGCTTGGAAGGACAAAAATCTACATGCGGACATTCATAGCAGACTTATTCAAAATGGCCCAAGAAAATCATTATCCAGAGGCTAATGAACTGAGTGCACTATGTTCATTGGAGCAAAATATGGCACAGCTGAAAAAAGGACGTTCTCTCTCCTGACACACATGAAGATGTCATGACACGTAAGGACAACATTCTGAGCAGAAGACGCCAGACAACATCACCACATATGATTTCATTCCTGTAGAGCATTAAGGGGCAGGCAGAAAGCTGGGCTAGCAGTTGAGGAGGGGTGGGAGAGAGTGAGGGGTGCTATTGGGGGTGGGGTCCCCCTTGACTGATAAGCATGTCCCGGTCACTCGGGTAACGATCACCTAAACGTAGCTGCATTTGAAGCCGTTGAACTGCACACTTCAAATGGGGGAAAGTCTGTGCTAAGTGACTTGTACCTCAGTAAGGCCACTGTGCTCTGTTGTCAAGAACTGGGAGGGTACAAGTTGAGCAAAGGTGGCTGTGCAGGTAGGTGTAAATGTAACCTCACCGATGCATTAACCGTGGCCTCCCCAAGGGTGCTCATGGTTTCCTGGCATGGGATCTTCAGGGTGTAATTAGGGCCAGACGATGTCCCGAGAGATGATTCCAATGTTGGTATTAATGGCCTTAAAAGAGGGGAGAAGGAGAAACCCATTTGCTGCCTCACTACACAAGGCCCCTGCCATGTTTGCAGGCAGCAAGCAGGCCCTTACCAGCAGCTAAGCAGATGGTGGTGCCATGCTCTGAGACTTTCCAGTCCCCACACTTTGAGCTAGATGAACTTGCATCCCTTGTGCATTATTTGATCTCAGATATTTTGTTACCGAAACAGAAAACAGCCTAAAACACTGGCCTAGATCAGAAATTCTGCAAAGTGCCCTAGACTAAACAAACCCCTGCCATCATGAAAATATAAAGCTAATTTCATCTTAGCAGCAAGAAGTTGGGGAACCCCATACAAATAAAGGGACGAATTCTGTTACTATACAGTACCAGGTGAGTAGATTTCCATTCTCACTTTGGAGGTCAGCAAAGGCTGACCCAAGAGAACTCATGGGGTATCATTTGAACGGAGACCTGAAATGTGTGGGGGAAGGAGCCAATAAACATCTGAAGAAAGACTGCTCTAGGTGTTGTGCTGACAAATTCACATGTAGGGCCAAGAGAGGAACCTGATCACTGTGAGGGCATACTTATAATTCCCATTTTACAGGTGAAACACTAGTCACTGAAAAGTTAGGTAACATATCTCAAAGTTGCCTGATGCCTACATTTTGTAGCCATGACATAGGCAGTGTCATGTATGTCGTCCCCCCCCCCCCCACAGCCTGTCCACCCTCCAGTCCTTCATCCTGGCCCACTTGCAGACGCGATCCTTCTCCACACTGGCCTCCTCTCTGTTCGTTGGTGGATTTGCCTTTCAGTCTTCCTTCTGCTCAGCGAAGCCCAGCCCCCATCTCTACGCCTGGTGCTCCTCTAAACAGTCCCCCAGGCACCGCCCTTGTTCTTGTTAGCTTGGCCTTGATGCAGCCTCCTTCCAGGTGCCTAGCTCTAATGGAGTCACTTCCATGAGGATATTTGACTCCCTCACCCCCTTCTTCTCGTTTCCACTGAAATAAGTTCATCCCAGGTTAGGAATGGGAATGTGAAGTCCTCTGCTCTCTGTATCTCTTGAGCTCCACACTGGCAACTGCAGTCAGGCACAGTTCAAAGTGAGTTTTAAAACACCGCTCACCCGCACTGTGTCAGCTAGGTTTTCATCGCTGTGGTAAGGCTCCATTTTATGTAAGAGGCCTGTGTAGTCTTGGATGCTGTTACCCTCAGAGGTCACGGAACTAGTCCCCAGAGGATGTCAAAGGGCAACTTCAAGGATCTCACAAACGGCTTTTTATAATCAAACTGAATTGGTTCTCCCTATTGGTTCTCTCTACTATTTTTAGCAGCTTTCATGAAATGCCCTGAAGATATGATGAATTGGATGCATTTAAACAGAAAGCACAGGTAAGTTTTAGCCTGCCCTCATATCCCATCTACTCAAAGCTGTAAACTGCCTTCGGCCCCACAGGTCCTCACAGGCCTGTGTCACCTCCCCTGCCCCAGCATTCTACCTCCAGGTCACAGCCATTGTCAGTTTACTTGTTAGCATTTTTCTAGAATGTTCTATTAATGGAGTTATAGTATGTTCCTTTTTAAAGGCATCTGGCCTTTTCTCACTCGGTGTGATACATTATTTTTCTTTGTATTGCTAACTCGTTTCCTCGTATAGATAGGCTGGCCTGTTTATCCACTCTGTCCCGAGGAATGTGTGGGTTGTTCCAGTTTGGGGGCCAATACAAGTGAAGCTGCTACAAACAGTCCAGTATGAGATTGGGAAGGCTGAAAGGAGAAACTGAGTCCACACACACAGGAGGAGCTTCGCACGTGAGATGGTTTTCTGAGTTGGGCCAGTCTGGAGGCATTCGGGAGGGATGGGGGATGGGATTTTGAGAATAGCTCGTTCCCTCCTTTGATTTATCTTGGGTAAATACCTAAGGAGTGGAGTGCAGATCAGATGGGAAGTTGATGTCAGCTTTTTAGGAAACTAATAAAATCTTTCCTAAACGGCCTTTAAGGCCATTTTTTTCCCAGTCTAAAACTTTGGAGCTGCCCGGTCTTTTTAGATCACTCCAGTACTTCCTGTTCTGCAGAAGTCCCCGGATCCCCTTCTTCCTCTCTGCTCTGTCACCTGCTGCCAGCAGACTTGAGTTTTTGAAGTCCAAGTGCAGGATAAGACTCCCTTCCACTCCCATCATGTCCACTCACCAAGCCCCAGTGTCCTTCTGTGGTTGGCTCTCAGAGTACTCAGACTGTGTCTATCCACAGATGGAAGTCAGTGGTTCTCAGCAGTGAGGGCTCACAGTCCCCTCTGACCTCTACAGGAACTCTGGTTTGAATCCCCGTTCTCCATCCATCCTTCATTCTTCCTAGTGCTGGTGGGTCCAACCGGCCATTCCAATCGCCTTTGGAAGGTTGTCCTGAGGAAGCTGCACCCAAGCTCTCCCTCAGATGGACTTAAAGAGAACCATTCTAAGCCTTTGCTGAGAATCCCCAAGCTCAGGGTGACCGGTTTTGAGCACCCATTACTATGTATAAACCCCCGGGTCAGGAGGATAGAAAGATAGTATCAGCATGTTCTGCGCTTCTATGACCGAAGGTCTGGATCAAGGGTAAGACGTGGTAACACAGAAATGTCACGAAGTAACCTAATAATGACCGTAAGACATTTGAGCTAATGCTAATGGTCCGAGGAGTATGAGGCCCATGAGCCACTGTTTCTCAACAGAGCAGCAGCCATCAGTGAGAATGTGGGATGAAACACCTTGTGAACTTGATTACCAACATTGCTATCTCTACCTCTACACGAGTGCTCTACAGCCAATTCCAGACATTCCCTTTCCCCTCCCCTCCCAAGTATTTCCCACACGGGAATGTTGTGGGTTGGATATACTACTGTGCCTCTTAGGGTTGCCTCGGATTTATCATTTCATCATGTATGTAACCTGATTTGCTGTTAACATACTTGCTAGCCCTCACTTTTATAGGCTTCAGGAATTTATTTGCATTTATTGAGTGCCCATGTATACCAAATTGATAAGATGAGAAACATTACCATCTCTGAAGACCTTCCAATCCAAAGTAGGTATGACAAAGCAATAGAACACTAAGGGGCCGGTGCTCTCCGGACACGACACCGAGGACCACAAATGACAGTGTGAGGGTCTGTCTGGCCAGTCCTTGGAAGACAGCACAAGAGAACTTCACGGGACAGAAATGACACCATCATCCCGCCATACTCCCTGAGCCCCCAGACCACTCACTGCCTCCCCCCTGCCCTGGGAGTCACAGTGTCTCCACTGTGAAGCTGTGTTTAGAAAGCCCTCCTGAACTCCCTAGCAACCAGGTCCCTGTTCAGAAAAAGTCCTGGCAGCGTACCGTTTCCTTCTTCAGCCAGGCTTACCCTTGGCAGCATCACACCGTGCCATGCCAGAGGCCATATGGTGGGACAGCTGACGCTGGGTGACGTGGGACAGTTTCTCTTGCCAATCCACGTCAGCCCCAGCCACGGGTACACTGTGGCATTTAGACTGCAGCAAGGGACCTTTGATTTGGAGGGGGAGGCTAAAAGGGAGTCTGTAACATGTTCAAAACACCTACATGAAGGATGAGCAGGAGGCCAGGGCCTGGGGGCGGGCACAAGCATCACTATCTGTCAATCATCCTTCTGGGTAGAAACCAGACCACCCAAGTGGACAAGGTGAATGTGTGCTTTCAGAGCCTGGAGCTCAAGACAATGCTTCCCACCACAGAAGATAGAGTGTTTAATGGGAGGAGAAAAGAAACCAGCGGGGAAGAAAGAAAGCACAGGTCCCAAGATCTCTCAGATAGCTATGATCAAGGGTTTAGGAGCTGAGATTTCTCCTCCCCCAGGCAATACAGCACTCTACAAATAACATTCCAACATATCTGCGCTTATACACAAGAGATCTCATGGACCTAAAAGTCATATTCCCAGCCTCTCTGCCTTCCCAGTCAGAGAAATGGAGTGAAACAAAATTCACCGAGCAAGCAATAGAAAGAGTTCGTGACCGCTGCCCCGGAATTACCCACTCCCACAGCTGCTGTAACTACTTCATAGACGTTTCATTAGCTCTGGGGATCTAGCAGGGTCTATTCTGAATATTGTAGACTCCTACCCCTGAAGGCTACGTTTCAAAAATAAAGTACTTAGCAATGAAAGAAATATGCATATATGCCTTGTTCCCAATTCAACTAGGATGGCTTTTAAAAAAACTTGGGAGATGTTAGTATGGATTGAATATTAAATATTCAAATAATACTTAGACACTATTGTTGGATTTGTTAGTTGTGGTCATGGTTTTGTGGTTATGCAAAAATTAAAAAAAAAAGTGTCCCATGCTGTGGGAAATACTTGGGAGGGGAGGGTGGGGATGTCTGGACTGAAGCTGGCTGTAGAACACTCGTGAAGAGATAAGGAGACAGCAATGTGAAAAATCCAGTTGATGGGAATTCTGAGCTTTTCGTCCAGTTCTTCTAACTTTTATAGGTACAGACATTTGAATTAGGAAAGTGGGGTGGATCTGCACTTAAGAGCACTGGCTGCTTTCAAGAAGATCCATCCGTGTGTGAGTGCGCTCTAGGACCGGCTACCACTCCGGTCCTAAGGGATCAAATGCCCTCATCTAGCTTCTGAGAACCCTGCGTGACCGCGGCACACAGACATACACGTGGCCCAAACAGCCAGACAAACAAAAGCAAAGGTTTTAATTGAAGCTCTAGGTTGGGAAGAGTCCTAGCAACCTGTCACCTCATGGTGGTCTCAGGGCACCCCGAGTCACAGCCAACTACGATCACAACTGCATGTGGAGAAGACACAGTTATTCCTTCTGTTTATTAGGATTTCAGTAAATAGCTTCCATCTAACATGGCCAAAAAATGTCTCCACGTCTAGTCTTAGTTTGGTGATGTAGAAAGGATGTGCGCAACCCTGCAGAGCCTCTCTAGTACACTGGCTGTCCAAGTGTGATCGATCATTCCTGGACACACATCTCTAGGGATATAAATATCAGGCTCTGACCCAGAGCCGAGTCAGAAACTCTGGGGTGCGTGGGACCCAGATGCCTGTCTTAATTAGCTTTCGTGTGATGCTGGGCTCATCGCCCTGTGGTGCCAGGTGACCCAGACATGACGCAGTGCCTGACATACAAATGGCAGAGGCATATACATCCCATATGGAGCTCAGATAAACTTAGCCCTACAGTCTTTGCCTTAGTCAGGAAAGCCGTTGGTGGAAAAAGAGGGAAGAGACACAGCCATGCTTTAACATATAAACCTTCTTCTTAAACCTTTGTTCCAGGAATCCCTGCAAACAACAGGGTCCTCACCTGCTGTTCAAAGGATTTAAGCACAGTTAAAACAGCTGGGATCATAGATGGCTTACATAACCCACTACGTCCCTGCTCTTCAGTACACCCCACCACGACTCCCCCCCTCTCTCGGCTGCCTGGCAGCTTCCACAGCAAACAGAGGTGCAGGGAGGTACCTGGGTCAGGGTGACTTGACCGCCTGCCTGCGTGTGCTATGAAAGATAATATGCCTGCAGGTGCGGGAGGAGAGAGGGGCCTGCAGAAAAGCCAGTCCTCGCTTTGGTGTTTAATTCCTAAAAAAAAAAAAAATCACAGAATGTTCTGGATGAGTAATGGATATCACTGAAACTAGCTCTTGGATTTACAGATTGAAAAACCAAACCAAACCAAACCATCTCAAAGAGGTGAAGCGACTGTTCTAACGGCACACTATCTATGGGCGCAAAAAAATCCCAGCTCCCTTGGGTCCCCATGATGGGGACAGACCATGAAATACGGTGAGAGGTACAGTGGGCTATCTATGCACAAATGAGAAAGAAGATGAAGAGGAAAACCTCTAAAAGAGTTACTACCCTCCGGCTAGTAGGTCTCTCATTACAAGCCTCGTGGCTTTGGATAAATTAACTTTTCCTGTTTTATAACATGGGGGCAATACCACCTGCCTCACAATAGGAGTGGGGTAGAACCTGAGTGAAACTGGACGGAGAGACAGCACGCCGCAATCCCTCAAAAACGCTAGTCACTGCGTCGGGAGAGGCACGTTTTAGTGCTCACGGTAGTTAGTCTGGAAGGAGTGGTAGGAGAACATCCAGAGGTTAATAAAAGGAGATTTTTCACTCTTTTGTATTGTCAAAAAATGTTGTTTTGGTGAATTTTCAAGTCAATTAGATTCATCAGAGAGGAATTAATCAAATTCTGTCTCCCCAACCTAGTGTTAAGTGCTGTGGAAGAGCCTCCTTCGGAGAACTGTCTTCTTTGATTTGATTAGAGGAGCCCGAGTTACACACAGTAACTGTTTAGAAATCCAATTAGTACCGGATGGCAAGTGAGATTTTCTACACGGCATCAACATACATAGGTGAGATAGAAACGCATTATGTATCTAACACTACATATATGATACCGTGTAGCCACGTGCTTAGCACTCTGGGTTAATGGCGGATAGCATTTGGTTTCGATTTCATAAATAACAGGAAAACTTTTCTCAGGGAGGGTGTTACGCTGGTCAAAAAGGCATAGAATGCTCTCAAGAAATTTGCAGCCTGGTGAGAAGAGCAGACGTGTATAAATGGTCCTGATGCGATTTGAGGCTAGTCACACACTGAACAATTACCAGACATGACCCACATACATCAGCTCAGTTAATGTTACCATGGAGGAGGTATATCCCCAGCATGTTTCTCATAACTTTCACAAAGACCTTATGATTTTCATACTGTTATGACAGGTGGAAAACTCAGGGGATGGGAAGAGGAAGCAGAGCTTGGCCTGGCACTGTGGAGTGGGAGTCCATTCCCAACTGAGAAGCATGTGAGCAAAGACAGAGAGGCTGGAGTGGGGGCGGCACAGGGGAATGCATGCGCCACCGAGGAGGACAGGAATTCACACATGAGGAGCAGGATGATGCTAGAAGGCAAACCAGAGAGGAAGGCAAGAGACGTGCAGAGTCAGAACTCTCTACCCTGGGCATGAGGAGTTGCAGAGGTTTCTAGAAGGAAGGAGTGATTTTTGTCAGCGCTGATGTGGTGGCGACATTCAGGCCTACTCTGGTGGAAAATGGGAAGGAGAAAGACAACTCAAGGGTCTCCGTGATCGCCCTGTGAATGCTGTGGGCTCAGGCTACGTATCGACATCAAATACTCAGCAAGGGCAAGGCTTTAATCCACACTGGGTAACTCTATAGTTAGGCACTGCTCTAAATACTTCCGTCATTTTCCTCCTTGATCCTCAGAACCACCCGTGGTGTAGACACATGTATCTCTATCCTACAGAGCATTTGAACCAAGGCAAAGAGATAATTTGCCTGAGGCTCCAAACAAGGAATAACCCATCTCCCCAGAACCCTGAAAGCTCAAAGGTGGCACTTAATTGCCCAGGTAACTGCTGGGCTCACTGTCTCTGACCCCAAAAGCCGGATTCCTCTTGGGACTGGGCTCTGGGAACTGCAGCACCTCTTTCCTGCTAACAGCTCATGGGGCGGTAGATTTTATGAGTCCATTTACATGAAAACTGAGACTCCATACACAGAAAGCAGACTAAGTTTCCTAAGAGCTGGGGAAGGGAGAAATGGAAGCAACAGTCGCCTTGATAAGTGTAGAGCTTCCTTTTGGGGTGATAAGAATTCTGAGGCCAGACGACAGTGAGATGGAATATTTATAAAATATTTCTAGCATATGCCTAATGATCCTTAGGCATAGGGCCAAGGCGTCGATGAAGATAATATATTAGCCCCCATATAGCTCAAGAGTCTAGAAAAGTCAGCCACTCTAGAAGGACTCGGGCTCTAGTCAAGTAGAGTTCCCTGTGATGTGAAAGATGTCTTCTTCCCAGAAAGGGCCCATCCTTTCCCATGAGTCCTGACCTCCGTGAATGTCTAAGGAGAGGATGAATGCTTGGAGGATGCTGTCCAAAGCATTTCTCCTGCCTTCTGTGATGAACCTGTGTCCCTCTTTATCTACCGACGAGGAGGCTCAGAGCATCATGGGAGCAAAGTGGGTCAACATGGCATCACATGGAGTCTGGGTACCATCGCCCTGGAGCTGAGACTCAGGAAGACCTGCCTTACTTCACCACAAATGACACCCCCACCTTGTGGCATTTTCCCAGAAAGATCTTAAAAAGTAAAGTGTTCGGAAGCTACTCATTATGTGCTGCTCACTGTATGTGGTACGGTTTTTAAAACGGGCAATTCACCGCGTTCGAATGTCGTTCCATGCCTAGTGGAATCTCTCTCAAAGCGAATAATAGCCTCTCAGTTCATACTGGGCATCCATCCAAGTAGCTGGGCCATGTCTTGTATCAGAATGCATCCATGGGCCGCCAAGCTGCATGCTGCGGATGATCATTCAATTCCCAAGTAAACGGAGACATGGGGGCTACAACAACTCCTGGCCCAGAGATCACTGTAAGATTTACAGCCCATTCCTTTCATAAATATACTTTGCTCCTCAAGGACTGTCTCCCCTCCTCCTAGCCAGTGGGCTTGCCTGCCCGGCCCGGACTTCTGTTGAATCAGGTTGATGAACGTGGGCGTGCTGAGAAGACCTGAGCCAGCGAGAGGAGAGGACAGATTATAGGAATAAAGACACGAGAGGGTTGAACAAAGGTTCCTCCCTTGGAAAAGGGAATTTTATAGTTGAGGATGTTCCTGCAGCTGTTAGACCGGCACAGGATAAGAACAAGAATGAAGTTACCCTGTACTCTCTTTGTGGTAGTTTGAAAATAACGGGCCCATGGGAAGTGGCACTATTAGGCGGTGTGGCCTTATTGGAGCAGGTGTGGCCTGGTTGGAGAAAGTGTGTCACTGTGGGGGTGGGCTTTGAGACCTTCCTCCTAGCTTCCTAGAGGCCTGTCTTCTCCTAGGCTGGCCTTCAGAACAAGAGCTAGAACTCTCAGATCCCCAAAGCCCATGCCTGCCTGGACGCTGCCATGTTCCCACCTTGATGATAATGGACTGAACCTCTGAACCTGTCAGCCAGCCCCAGTTAAATGTTGTCCTTTGTAAGAGTTGCCTTGGTCATGGTGTCTGTTCACAGCAACGGTACCCTAACCAAGACTCTCATGCAGCCTGCAGGGCCAGCAGGCAGTGTGAAGAGGCAGACATTTGTCTCACACACCCTAGCTCTGCCACTTGCGAGGCAGCAGGGACCTTGGTAAATCACCTGCTTTCTCGGAGCCTTGATCATCCTTAAAACAGGAATGATTCCACACACCTTACGGAGTTGTGAATTTTGTAGAATATTAGGTATGGAAAATAACCTGACGCCTATCTATAGATCAAAATGAAATCTCCTCAGATTGCCTGCCAGATGCCGTCTCCATCATTAGCTGCACATGCAGCGCTCGGTCAATAGTCATTAATGAGTTCCACACCACAAGTTGTTGCAAAACATTTTTCGGATAAATTGTCACTATCTTGACTACATAGAGAATATCTACAACTCCACAACACAACAGGGCCTATTTAAAAAGCAAAAAATATTTTTAAATGTCTATTATTTATTTATTTATTTATTTATTTATTTATTTATTTATTTATTTATTTTGTGTGTGTGTGTGTGTGTGTGTGTGTGTGTGTGGTGTCCCCTAGCAGGCATGGAGCTCAAAGGACAGTTTGTAGAATTGGTTTTCTCCTTCCACTATATAAGTCTCAAGAGTTGGCAGCAAGAACATTTTCTCTGCTGTACCATCTCCCAGACCACAAACAAAGAGTTTCAAAGAGAAATGAACAGACATTTCTCCAAAGAAGAAATGCACATGGCTAGTAGGCACATGAACAGATGCCCATGACACACACACACACACACACACACACACACACAGAAAGAAAATGTAAACAAGAAGTACTATTAAGAAAGGGGGTGGAGAAATGGCTCAGTGTGTAATGTCTTCCAACCCCCCACATGGAGCAGTCTGGTACCTTAGCACACATATGGGTTCCTGTGCTAGGGAGGAAGAGAGACTGGAGGGTCTGTGGGGTTTGCTGGTCAGACAGGTCAGTCAGTGAACTCCAGGTACAATCAGAATCCTGTCTCAAAAGAGACAAAATACTCCCTAGGAACTGCGCACATATTCATCCCCACCCCACCCCCTCTGTCTACCTCTCTCAGCACAATGGCGCTATTTTCACTCTGTGTCTTATCTTGGTTGTTATAAGACTGGAAAGAGAGATAAACTAGCTCCCCAGCTGTTTCATGCTTTGTGCATTCAAGATGTAAGAGACTGAGAAACAAGTGTTCTGGCCTCAAGAGGTTCCATTCTCAGAGGAAAGGAGACAAGTACATGCCAAATGGGTCTTATACTTAGACCCAGTAAAAGTCAGTACCAGAGAAATCATAGAAACATGCAGTCAGTGAACTGTGGGGCAGGAGACCACAGGCAGGAGGACTGGGAAAGTTTGGACAGGGACAGAGAGAAGCATTCCAGGCCTTGGACCAGGAGAGGGAGCTTAAGGGAAGGAATTTGATGACATGTTCCTAAGACAATGAGGAAGTCTTTCTCCTAGGAGAGGCATGTGAAGCGATCACTGGAGGGGCTGGAGAGACCTGGTTAAAAGCCCCATGTGCTCTGCCAGAGGGCCAAGGTTCTCTTCCCAGCTCCCTCATGGCAAATCACAAGTTTTTAACTCCAGTTCCAGGGATCCTGCACCCTCTTCTGGCCTCCACGGGCACCAGACACACACGCATGTTGCACATATAAGCAGGTAAAACACCCAGACATATAAAATAAAAATAAAATCTAAAAATTGGAAAATAAATCGCCAGAGAAGGCAAGAAAGAGATATGACATGTATTCTTGTAAGAAATGGGCAAACTGTCTCTGTAGGACTTCAAGAAAGGAGGTACTAAACGCAATGGCGAAGGTGTGTGATTCCTGTTATGAACAGACAGTCCTCTCTGCCCAGGTACAATCCATCAACGTGACGTGAAGGCATGCACAGGCACACGCTACCCACGTTTCTGGGAAGTGGACACTGAGAGCAAGCATCTGTCATCTGCCGTAGAGTGGATGGCAAACATGGAGAGGAGTCTTCTGCTTTCTTGTTTCTTGTTCTACGAATGTTCACTGAACCCCATTATGTGCCTGCTAGACACCGAAGAAGGCAGGATTTCTGAGGGAGCAGATTTGGGAAGCTGAAGTGTGAAAAGCACACAAACAGCTGACCATCCAAGTCTTCGCTTAGAGGAGGGGTGTGTGTGTGTGTGTGTGTGTGTGTGTGTGTGTGTGTGTGTTGAGAGTGAGGTAAACCATACAATTCTCTCACACAGGAGATATTTGGAGCCAGAGAACTGGAGACAGCTGAGAGTTTTCATTGTAAACACAAGTAAAAACCACAAGAAAGAAAAAGGCAGGAGAATGAAGGATGTGCGGGGGGGTGGGGTACAGAACAGAGACAGAAGCACACAGGACCACTGCCTACTTCTTAATGCCCTTCCATGGGCACTGAATGAATGCATATTCCATCGTCTGGCTTCTCCTGGTTATCACCTGTGGGCACAGGTTCACTTATGAATCAGAAAAGCCCCCTTAGCTGAGTCAAAGTCTGTAATGAGCACCTAGGCTGTCCGTCTGCCTTAGTGCTGTGGCCTGGGGCTAGAAAGGATGAAACTACGGTGGTAAAGAAGGGAGTGGCTGCCACACAAACTAAACTACATCCGTCGAAACTCTGACGCTCATTCGGGGCCCTGACGGGGCTCTGGTTTCTCCATCACACCACTGTTCGGATGCTGAGGAAGATGGATGAGAGGAGATCACAGGTGCTATCAGTGCCCATAGGAGACCTACACACAGGAGGGTCAGCGCACAACTGTCTGCCTCTCGGGTCTCCCATCAGTGGCAGAAGCACATGGGATGACTTAAGCAACAGGAGGACATTTGTGACATCACGCCCGGTTCCATCTAAGGGCAGCGGTGGGCTCACTTCTCATCCTTCCAACTCAGCAAGAAAGCATCCTAAATCAGATCTCTACAGTGCCAACCATGATGCCTGTAGGGTACAAGAGAGGAAAGACCAGTTAGAACAGGAACAAGAAGAGAAACACTGCTCTGGGAAAGTGGGGCCGGAGAGCAACAGGAGTGTTGGAGCAGAGGGGCAGGGCATTCATCTTGGGGGCCTCCTTCCCAGGTCCTTCTCCCTCTGCCTACATTGCTGCAGGGAAGAGGGCGCCCAGGGCACAGCGCTTTCTAAGATCACTGTGACAGGGGCCACAGTAAGATACTACCGAGCTCAAGTTTCCAGAAAATGAACCTCCTGCTCAGCAAGCCTCGCCTCCTTCACCCCTGCACAATGCCCCGCATGGTCTCTCACCCCTGCACACGCAGCACCCTACATGTCCCTCACCCCTGTACAGCATCCCACATTGTCCCCCACCCCCTGCACAGAACTCTATACATGGTCCCTCACATCTATACAGAACCCCTCACTGTCTCTCACCCATGTACAGCATCCTATACGGTCCCTCACCCCTTCACAGCACCCCACATTGTCCCCCACCCCTTTATAGAACCATACATGGTCCCCCACCCCTGCACAGAACCCCACATGGTCCCTCACCCCTGCAAAGAACCCCACATGGTCCCGCACCCCTTCACAGCATCCCACATTGTCCCCCACCCCTTTATAGAACCCTACATGGTCCGTCACCCCTGCACAGAACCCCACATGATCCTTCACCCCTGCAAAGAACCCCACATGGTCCCTCAGCCCTGCACAGATCCCTACATGGTCCACCCCAGCACAGAGCCCCACACGGTTACCCAAAACTCAGCTTAATATGACATATCGTTCTGGTTTAAACCAGAGGGCAATCTTCTGGACACTTAGAGAAACAGATTCTAAGGCACGGCCTAAGACTCTCCAAGGAGAAATGTGAGAGCTAAAGAACCAAGCCAGACGGTTTTTAAATCCATCACTCGACTCTGATGTGTAGCCAGAATTGAAGGACAGTGGTGCCTTCTCCAGGAAAGATTTTAAAAAGCTGCTGATGTGGGAGTCCTCATAACAATCTCTAATGCCAACTGAGGACCACCTAGGGTCCTGGTCCTGAGCTTGAACTTGATTTGATGTACATAGTGTCTGGGATTCCTCAATGTGCAATGATGTCATCATTCCCATTCACAGACAGAGAATCTCATCTTAGAAGCATCAAGGATTTCCTTGAGGCTGCATAGAGAGGAGCTCTTACGCATGTTTCAGGACTCGAACCCAGAGCCATCTGCTTCATTTCCATGTCTTTTTCTTTTTTTTTTTTTTTTTTTTTTTTTTTTTTTTTTTTTTGCACTCGCTATCTAAAAGCAGTAACAGCCAAATCCACAATCCACTCAGCTCCCAAGGTCAGGCCTCTTCCTGTACATTCAGGTCTCTGCGCCCTTTACCAGGCCGGGGATGAGGTCATTCTAGCCAAGCCAGTTTTCTACGCCTGTGGCTCACAAGCTGACAAAACACGTGTGAGGACCAGAGCCGGAATGAGGCTCTATGGATGTGTTGGCTCAAACTATTTGGACTAAACACAGTCTGAAAAGCCTCCCGCTTGGGGCCAAAGATTTTCAAGAAGCAGTTGGATGGGGAGGAGGTGCCCACGCCCACAATACGGATGTCGGGGATAAATAAATGTATACAGATGTGGCCAGGCAGGGTAAGAGATGAAAGATAAAGCAGAGTTGGCTTGGTGGGAAGGGATGAGCTAACTTCCTACATCAGCTCCTCCTGGTTCCCTTCTCCTTAGCAACTTCAAAGGCAGCAGAGCCCAGAGTGACCTCAGAGCCTCCCAGACCTCTGTGTCTGAAGAATGGAACAGGCATCAGGAATGACTTCCACCAAGTTATCCCTTTTGGCCTCACTGAGGCATAACCGATAATGTGAAGCATGCTATATTATTCTGGGAAGATAAGTACATACACCAGGCAGTGGAGGCACGTGCCCTTAATCTCAGCACTCAGGAGGCATAGGCAGGAGGATCTCTGAGGTCGAGGCCAGCCTGATCTACAGAGTGAGTTCTAACTTTGTCTCAGGAGCGCGCGCGCTCACACACACAAACACACACACACACACACCTAAAACACAGTTGCCTCCAATAAACCAGCTACAGGACCATGTTGCATTTCCACAGTCAGAATTCCTATGATGTAGTCCCCAGCGAGTTTCAAACACACCACACACCATGTGTAGTTAAAACTGCTGTGTGTATACTAGGTCCTCAGAACTTATCTTCTAGTCCCAGGCTTGTCACCTTTGACCGACATCTTTCATCTCCGATTCCCAAAGCCATGAAACCTCCTGTTCTACTCGGAGTCTACAGTTTGTTATTTCTCTGTTCCACATGAATGACTATGTAGAATGTATTTTTCAGTAAGTGGAACATCTTACCTAGCATAGTGACCTCTGGGTTTGTTCCTAGTGTCATAAGTGGCAGGATTTCCTTACTACCGCTGAATTTTAATCCATGGTCTGTATGTACCTCAGTTTTTATCCACCAACACTTGGGGGTGTTTCTACATGACAGTACAGATACCCCTTGAAGCAGTGATTTTTATCTCATGGCCGCAAACCTAGAAGTGTGATTAGTGGGTCATGTTCAAGTCCTATTTAAGCTTTTGAAGGAAATTCCATAATTTCCTCTACTTTCCATAATGGGCCAAGTCCGTTCCCATCAACACCACGGACAGGCTTTCACATCTCCACATCCTCACCAGCACATGTGATCCTCTTGCCAGCAGCATCCCGACAGGGTGAGGCGGTAACCCACCACAATTTCAGTTTGCATTTTCCTGATGATCAGTGAGACTACAAAAGAAAAATCTCTTCAGAGATCTGTTAAGTATTTCTTTATCTTCTTTAGGAAATGTCCTTTCAGGCTCTTTGCCCTTTTATTTATTGATGTGTTTATTTGTTTGACAGATTTAATTCATTCTGTTTCTATACATAGTGGGCACAGCTAGAGCATGAAGCCTCTGGAGACTCTGGTGTTGGTTTTCACAACACAGTCAGTGAACCCTTATAGGAAAATTTGGTGAACACAGTCTTCTTCTAGGGGTCAGGGGTCATGTAGCTCTAAGATTTGCCCTTTTATTTTCTTTTTTAAAGATTTATTTATATTTATGTTATGTGCATGGGTGTTTTGTTTGCATGAGTGCACTACCTACATGCAGGATCTGTGAAGGCCAGAAGAGGGCAGTGGATCCCCTGGAACTGGAGTTACAAACCATTGAGAGCCTCTGTGTGGGTGCTAGGAATCAAACCCCGGTCCCCTGGAAGAACAGCTAGTGCTCTTAACTGCTGAGCTGTGTCTCCAACCCATGGATTTTCCCGTTTTAAAATCAGTTGTGCTTGTTTTCATTCTTGTTGGTGGGCTGTATTTATATTCATTTCTTATCGCGTATCCAGTTTGCAGATATTTTCTCTCCTCCTGAGTTGCCCTTCAGCCTGTTGGAGAGCATTTGGTTTGATGTGCTTCTCTTTGTACGCTGTTGCTCTTCTTGTCTGAGCTTTCGGTATCCCATCCAAAAACTCCTTGTGGAGTTTCCTGGCATCAGGACAGAAGAAAGCCCTAAACAATCTCACCTCTATAATCTTTCTCTCATCCCTCAGAGCACAAGACAGACATTCGAGTGTGCAGGGTTTTGAGAAGACAGCAAGTGTTCTCAGGGAGCTCAAAGCTCAATCAATACTCTCCAAAGAGGGGACCCTCTGCAGGCCCACAGGGAGGTCGGTTGCTGGGGCAGCAAAGCCCTGTGCAGTTTCTTGGTCATGGCCACCAACGCAGGAATCCAGCACATGCTACATTAGCATTGAGACACCTCCTAAACCTGCTCTTGTGAGACCACAGCCTGTCAGCAGCACTGGCCAAGCCTGGGCACAAACCCAAAGTGTGCACATGCCATCTGCATCTGCGGGCTGTGCTGGCACTCCAGCCAATCAATGGGGTCTGGCTGGGGACCCAGTGAAAGCTGGAGAACGGCTGTGCTCAAGCATCGCCTTGTTGGCTTTACCCAGGCCTTCTCCTTTGCCGTGCATCTTAGCCAGGACCTGGACTTTCAACGCTCAGCTGGAGAAAGAACCTGACATTTGTCCTCAGGTGGTTTGAGGCCCCGTGTCACTTCCTACAGCTGAAGAGGTGTTGTGTACAACTTTAAAGCCTAGAAGTGTCAGGTCTGCATATGCTGAAAGCCGACTATAAACAGCAGTGAGGAAGTGTTTCTCAGGAGCTGTATGAAGCTAGGGTGTCGGCCCTCCGCCAGAATCTGCTGCTCCATCTGAGTTACCCAGCTCAAGGCACACTGCCTGTCCTTGCTGCCTAAGTAGGAGCCTTTCCAGTCTCTCCGTCTCACCTGCTACTCATCAGGAGCCATCAAGGATTCTCTACAGGCTACATGGAAATCATCATGTCTGCATCCTTGAGACAGGTTTCCCAGCACCTCGATTCCACCCCAAAGCTTTCCCCGTTTCCTTGGAATAATTGGGAAGCAATGTCTCTTTTCTTGCAGCCCATTTCAGAAAGAATACAATTGTTTGGGATTCATGTATTTTTAATCAGCTGCCAAATCAGAAAATGCCACATGCGCAGCCAAAAGCATCTACTAGCTTTTCTGCCGGTGAAGACTCGAATCTAGCAGAAGTGAATGGCATTTCAGAAACCATCTAAGCTGTACAGTGCCCAGTACCTTCTCATGCTGCGGCTGTTCTGCGTTACTGTCAGGCAGCTGTGTCAGAAACGACGCCAGGCAGAGGAGAACTGGGCAGAAAGAAATTGTAGCATTTGAGCGCTCAGAAGTGTATGACCAGATCTACATGCTAACTACATGCTAAAGCACAATTCCCAGACTGCGATGAGCCGGAAGGGACTGGGAGTTGGAAAGGGCGAAGAATACAAAGACCAGCACAAGAAAGACTGGAAGGAGCCCCCAGAGACTTCCTCAGGAGTGGCAGTGTGTAGAAAAAAGGGAGCACCTAAGTTTATCCTAATATGTAGAAGATGGCCTGGTGGAAGAGTGGGCAGGGGTGGGCATGACAAAGCGGAGAGTTGAGCTCCTCCTTTGCCAGATTCCTCCAAGCTCCTCCCATCCCCTCAGCTGGCAGGGAGGCATTAATCACACAGCCCTGCAGGCGTGGAGGCTGGGTAGCTTCCTCCTGAATCTTTTAGTCCTCTGAGCTCCTCCAAACCAGGCTGTGCCTAAGCCCTCTGCTTCAAGTCCAGATGCTACATTTCCCAGATAGCTCCTACCTCTGACCTAGCCCAAGGGAAGAGGGTTGTGGTCCAGCAGCATGGGGGTAGCCACATCGGGTAGCCAAAGAAGGGCTGCTGATGCATTCATAATCAATTCCAAGGAAAAGCAATCTATTCTCCAACAGCTCTGATACTCTGTGGTTTCTTGGAAATTAGATCACAGCAGCTTCTCCAAACTTTAGTCCATCTCAGCCTACAGTTGAGATGCTCATTAACTTGTCAACCCTACTGTCCCTCCGGCAGCCAAGCATGTGGACTGTTAACATTAGGTATAATTTGCACACTATAAAATGGGCCCACTGTAGAGTACAGTTCTAAATACTTTGATTAGTATGCTGTCTTGTCATAACCACCACAATCAAGATAGGAAAGAAAATGCCACCGTAAAGGGTTCCCCCATGTTCCTTTGACCTCAGGCCCAGCCCCTCCTCACAGACACTCAAGTCCTCAGCACTGTCTTTTTCTAAGCACGGGATCTGGCAGTTTGTGCCTCTAATCGTACCTTCCTTCGCTTCAAGACGGTTTTCAGATCCATATCAAGTTTTTTAAGAAGATGGAAAGCAACAGAATTTACAGGGTTGGGCATCGAGTTTTCAGGCCACTAGAGAGATCAAGAAGAGGAAACTGACAACACAGCAGTGGTTTTTGCAGCCTTTGCAACAGACCAAGAGCTGTCCCTACACTGTAACACCGGTTTATAACTTACTTACAAAAAGACACTGACGGTGCAAAGCAGCGTAAGGAATTCAAAAGGCATGGACTTCATTCTGCTGATGATCTTAGATGATCTACTCGGTTTTGAGTTTATGTTCCTCTCCTTTGTTAAATGAGGGTCACACTCAGCTCCACACACAACCTGGGTACCACAGCTCTCCCGATTGACCTCTACTGGCTGTCAAGAAAGATGCTCTCCCTTATCATCCTAGATATTAATAGTTAAATGTAAAGGTGGGGCTGGTGACAGTCACTTCTGTTTCCATCTGGGACAATCTCACCTGAAGCTATAACCAACCATAACTCAGCAGTCTAGACAAAGGCAGCAACAGGATGCCACATGAGAACACTGATTCAACTGTGCCTCCATCTGTCCCCGGGCCATTTCATGACCAATCAAGTCCCTTACTTCACTTTATAAAAACAATACACGGGCAACAAAGTCAGAAGGAAGTTGTAAGATCCTGGAAGGGTCATAAAATAACAACTGAACCGGAGCCATGTAAGTGATGGACAGTCAGGACGTCAACATCCACCTCCTCAAGTCTCTAGAAACACGACTCGAAGCCTCGTAGCTTTAGGACTGCCACACAGATGCTGCTTCTTCTTCTGCTGTTATTGCTGTTGACACAGGGTCTTGCTCTGTTTTCCAGACTAATCTAGAACTTGTGTGCCCTAATCTAGAACATGCTCTCCCCCGCCCCATCCCCTCTCAAGCAGTTGGGAAAGCAGGCATGCACCATCACCCCCAACCTCCCTACATGCATTCTTCCGATATGCGAGGGATGAGACCCAGAGCCTAGTCAATGGCAGGCAGACAAGAGATGCTATATCCTTGCTACAATATAACTCTTAAGGCCAGGGCGAGCACACAGGCCCTATGCAATAACCAAACATCTAAGATGTGTTAGTGGTAGATTAGGCTTTCTTAAAACCTTGACTTGTTCCAACAGTCAGTATAATTTCAACAAGAAGTTCCAACATTCAGTATAATTTCAATAAAGCAGAACTATAGTTATAAAAGATTAAAATACTGTCTCACTTATACAGGTGATCAAAAATAAAGGAGGAAAGGGTCTTTTGAAGGCATGCCTCTAAGGACTGTTTGGAGAAGGGGGAGAGAGAGGAGCACTCAGGGAGGAGAGGGAGCACTTATGGAGGGGAGGGAGCACTCAGGGAAGGCCAAGCCTTCCTCAGCAGAACCTCAGAGCTTACATGGGGAAACACCAAATAAGTAATTTTGGCCAAGGTTCGCTTTGTCTGTTAGTTTAGAGACGCTGAATCAGCAAAGCTGAGCAAACTCTATATGGAACAACCTTAGAGATTTGAGCAAGGAAATCCCACCAGTACATCTGTATTGACTAATGATTTTTCACTCACACAATTAAGACTATGTCGAATGAAGCTGGAGACAGGGTAGATGGGTGGTCCTAAGGCCAGGTAAGAGGAAATTCTTTAAACACTAAGAAAAAAGTTCCAAGAGTTTGCAGAAAGACTATGAACAGGTGACGCTGAGGCTTCTGGGAACCAACAAACAGACATCAAGGGACAGAGCAAGGGGCCAAGGGATGCTGCAGGAATCCAAGCAGTAGAGGCTGGACAAACAGAAGTGCAGCTGGAGACAGGAGGGGAAACTCAAGTTAGCAGTGGGCTAAAAGTTCGTCCTTTGATTTGCTGAATTTTTGGATGCTGGATAGTGTCCACAGAGCATTTGGAAAGACAGATGGTGAGACTGTTGGTGCCCAGAGCAGAGGTAGGCTGCTCTGGGAGTCAAAAAGGTAGTTAGAAAGGAAGCACGGAGCATTCTTGGGCAGGCTGGGGGAGGCCCCAGTGGGGACAGAACCCAGGAGACATCTCCATGTCAGAGCAAAACGGGGAGATGTCCAGGAAAGACAGCAGAGCTGAGAGGCCTCGGCTAGGCAACTAGCAGGAGAACCCCAGACTCCTGGATAAATCCACCCCTGCTCCGGGTCTCCTGTCGGTGGAGGAGATCGCTGCTACCACTGTCCCCCAGGCTGCCCACGTGGAACTTGGACAGGTGATGTTCATGTGAGCCCCGATGAAGCACAGAGTGTTCTGGGCCTGGCAGCGAGCATTCCTTCTGCCAGGCACAGACCAGGTGGGGAGGGCAGGATGACTCCATGAGGAGTGTTCTGAGTTCCTGATTTATCCAAGAGATGAAGGAAACGCAGGCAGCCTGTACACCAGCCAAGACGTGGGCCACGGGTAATTCATTCTCGCTCACTCGCTGGCTCACCCACCTCCCCGGCAGGATTTCATGTGGAAGACAGCTGTGTAGGAGGAACGTTTGGTCTTAAGTTGGCAGCGCTGGCGGAACCATGCTCCCTTGGGGAACTGTCCATGCCCCCACAGAGTGTTGGTAGAGACTCTCTTCAGGTCTCTGACAGCACACAGAAGCATTACATGAATGACGACTGTCCATACTCTTCTTCTTTGAGCTACTGTCCCACCTCAGTTGTTCCCATTCTCCAAGATCCAACTGTGGGTCCCACCTCTCCAGTGTGGCACCTTTTTATCACCCAATTGATCCTCTCTGTCTCCAAGGGATCTCGGCAGTACCCAAGGTAGCAGGTTCTGGTCTTCCCAGTGTCTAATGTTCCCACTGGCTCATTCACTTTCATATCAGTGGAGGGCAGTGTCCAGGGCAGTGAGAACAAAGGGGTTTGGCCTTCTGTGTTCTCCAGGAGCTGGACAGTGTGGTAGGAATGAAGATGCCACCCCCACCCCAAGCAACCACACCACCTGGGAGAAAATGGGAGGAGCTTAGAATCATTGCAATACAGGGCAACAAAGTCAGAGGGATGGGCAGGCTCCAGAGGCATCAGTAATTGGTCTCAGCCAAGCCAAAGGGAAGCCCTGTGGCAAGGTTTTTGGTGTGAATGCAGTCAGACTCTGATGCATAGGCTTCAGGGTCATCTTGATACATGTTGGTCTGGGCATAAAGGCTTCCCGCTCCACGAAGGCAGGCAGGGCGCCCAGCCCTGAGCACCACCTCTCCCCATAGGCTTATCTGGAGCCCAATCTGCACCACAAAGCTCTCTCTTCTCTTTTGTCACTCCCTGCCTGCCATCACTCAAGCCACTTGACATGCAGAAACACCCTGCCTTTCCAGACAGCAATGAGTACTTAGATGAAGCTTAAACTAGAGATGTGAAATTTAAGAGCCAGACGCTTTCTATTGGCTGCACATTTCCTAGACATCCAAGCTGAACAGCCTGAGGGATACACTTTTTAACCACTCCATAGTCACTTGGCTGAAGCCATCGTCCCACACCAAGCCACCTAAGCAGCACGCACAGAGACCGTGGAAGTATACCCACAAAACAGAGTACCCTCACCCCGTGAAACCTCTGCATCCCAAATGCCATGCGGTGGACTCTCTGGGGAAATCAATATTCTGAGAAGGAAAAGTCAGCAAGTCCTGGTGACCTTGTGACTCAGAGGAACAGAAAGAAACCCAAGATGTCCAGGCAAAGGCAATTCCTCCCAGCCACTTTGGTGGAGAGAATGTCTTGTCTGAGACATGGCCAATAGCACTGTATACCCCTGGTTGTCAGACAAGAACACCAGAGCATGAACGGGCTTGGAAGTTACTACCAATACGCAATGAGCCCCAACACATCCAAACACCTGCCTATCTGCTTGGCTAGATGTATTTACAAAAGCATTTGAGACCCATGATAGACAACTTTGGGATACACCTGTCCTCAGCATTCCCACGTGAGGCCCTGCGCCTTCACTGGGGTACACTGGAGTCCCTACGCTCTCTCCTCCCCACCCATAAAAGTCTGTCCCAGGCAAAGCTAACTAACGTCAGGTTCATGTCCAATGCTCTTCAAATAGCTGGTAAGATCTGTGGCTCTTCCCTGAGACAACGGTAACTAAGCCTTGTTATAACAAGGTCTGAATTCCAGGAAAGGCTTCTTAAGGGTGGAATGCCAAAGACTGTAACAAACAGCGCGGGGGGGGGGGGGGGGGACATCCATGTTGAGTAGAAGGTCATAAACAATACCTCATTTGCATAATAGATCACACCCCTAGTAGTAGTTAAAGGAAAAATTATATAGTTCAAAGATCCCTGATCGTTAGACTTAGGACACCTGCATAGTAATGCTGTATTCATGAATAAGCCATGTAAGTCTCTAGATTCTTCTGCAATCCTTAAAATATGTGAGAACCAAAAGAGCTGGAGTAAACAGAACCTTTCCAGACAAATGTTTGTTACTCATATTATTCTAGCTCCTCATACCGTTGGGCATCTCTCCCAGGCCCCACATTTGTGCATCAAGCCTGCATAGATCATGGTCCAGAAGCATGATGGGAAAGCCACAGGGACCAGGCTGCTTTCTTGTTGAACTGAATTCTCTTGGTCCACGAAGTGAACTTCCAGAGGTAGACAATCTCTTTAACACACAGTTGCCACCCTTACACGATGGAAAAGCAACATGTCAAACAGGCCACACCTTAGTCTCTTGTTACCAACATCTTCCTCTCCAAAAATAAACGTAAGTGCTCAATACTCAGAAATCAATCAACCCGGAAACCCCACTTCCTTACCAGTTTCCTCGGTGCTCACAGCAGTTTTCGGAGTGTCCCCTGGCTAGAAAGCACCCAGGATTCCGAGGCAGGCAAACATAGAGCTTAATTTAGCAACTTGGACTCCACTTGGCTTGGGCTATGCATATAAGCTTCTCCAAACAATGAACCTATAGGATCTCACCTGCATTTTATTAGAGTATACATAAACACCACTCCAAACACTGGAATACATGTCCTTTACTTTTCCCCTAACAATAATAATCCCAGGCAAATTCTCTTCCGTCATACTTTCCTTGTGTCGGGCACAATATCAGTAAAGGAAATCCTCATTGAGAACACATGCGTGGTAAGGGGAAGCTGTGTCTTCAGGCACAGGAGGAGAATTCCCACTGTTACCCTCTTACTCACTCTTACATTCTTACCATGTTCATAACCGGGAGCGCCTATGATCAAACTCAGATGCATTATCCAAGTAGAGATGTGCTTGTCTAACCTGACATGTCTACACTGATTCAAGTAGAGACTCACCTGAACCACCTTTACATTCCTAAAAAGAGACCCCAGCTGGTAATCTGGGGCCCTTAAGTGTGTCCCCTTACAAGGCTGCTGTCATTCCTGACAGTGCCTTCCTCTCTACTCTAGCCCTTACTACTGCTTTGCTTAAAACACAGTTCACTACTTTTATTTTCATTTATTTTTCCATTCTTTTATATTTTTTTTCATTCTTGAATAAGATGTCAAGAATCTGGAAACACCTGATCAGTGGTGACATCTTTTGTCCTTCCATGGACATACTTATTCCATCTCAATCTTTTTCCATTCATCGCCATCCCCATGATCTTTAAAAACCCATACAATTTGGTTTTCAAACTTTCTGTTTCATGACTGCAAACATCATTCCCACTTTATAGCCTTGGAGAGACGACTCAATCGGCAGAACGCTTGCTGCACAAGCATAAGGGCCTGGGTTCAAATCCCCAGCACCCATGTGAAATGCCTCCTGGCAGCATGTGTTTGTAGCCTCAGCACTGAGAAATGGGTGTATCCAGGGGGCATACTCACTGGCCAGTCTAGCTATAACGGTGAGATTGTGTCTCAGGTAGACAGACAGATGAATGGATTGATGAATACATATATACATATATATACACATACATACATGCATGCATATATACATAGAAGGACGGATGGATGGATAGACAGACAGACAGACAGACAGATAGATAGGTAGGATAAATGACTAATGAAGACATACTGATATCAATCTCTGGCCTCTACACATGACAAAATGGGCACTTGAGCACAAGGAACATGTCAAGAAAAATCATAGTGGTAGCCTTTGACAGCTAAAACCACCTGTGTTCTCAAGCCCCAGGCAGCTCCTCAGCCCTGGGACCCTCAGCATCGGGACTGTCCCCATCTGCCCTCCTCTGTCCTACCTCAGGGTTAACCAATGGACTCAACAGCAGCCATTTTTGTCAGCATTTGTGAACAATAAGATTGTGACTTAATAATATTTTCAAAAATGAACCATTTATCTGTCACCAACAGATCTGCTCCATATTTATCTATGCTTTCTCCAAGACCCCAAATGAGCCTAGGACTTGGACCTTGTATGGATTTTCTACCCTTGCTAAACTGAGCTCTGGGGTGTGGTGCAGGGAATGCTCTCCTCTTGTATCGGGTAGCAACAGTAATGCTCACCCCACCAGGTCTGTACGGAGTCTGCATGCCGTCCTGTCAGGGAGGTGGTGCAGGAGCTTTAGGATATGTCCTGTGGAGACTAGAAAAGTTAGCTCCTATGAAGGGCGAAGCCTGCAGCAAAGCTGGGAATCAGAAGCAGATGCATCCCCTGGTATCCAGACGACTTAGTACCACATAAGACTGCCAGTGAGCACAACATCACGAGATCTGGGTGGGATTCTTCAAGACACTGCATCAAAAAAGGAAGAATGAAAACAGAAAGGAAAACATCTGGAAGGGAGACACACATGTCAGAAAGGGCCAGTCAGAGACCCGTAGCATGGCAACCCGCCTACAGCAGCTGTCCTGTCAGGTAGGAGTCCACTCTTCAATCGCTGAGCTCTCTAAGAGGTCCTGAGTTGAAGCTGCGTTTTGTGGCTTCCTTCCTTCTCTTTTCTCTTCACTCTATTACCCAGTCTCTCACAAGCCAATTTGCAGACAAGCCAACCAGCTGCTCTGACGCTGAATTAACCAGCCATGGGCTGAGTGGTGTGGCATCAGCTTCGTAAGTCCCCAGATAAGGATCCTAAACCACAGAGCAAGACTGTCCCACACTTTATGTGAAGCCACAGCCAAGATCCTCCATTTGCAAGGACCTGATGAAGAAGGGATGAAGGGATGAAGAAAAGAGATCCAGGCAGACGCTGAGGGAGAAACAGGAAGAACACAGCTGCTTCTGAGTCCTGCTCTGCAGCCTCTGCAGAGGCCAAACCCCCACACAATTGCCTGTGGGCAACTAAACACTGCTCAGCCTCACCAACTGCAAGGAAGAGCTGATGGTCGCCTCACACAGTCATTAGAAAACTAAATGTCAAGACACAGGAGATACATCCAGCACAAAGCCTCAAGAAGAGGTAGCTGAGGATGCCAATTCAGGCCCCGGCAAGCTAACTGCTAAAGAAAAGCAAGGCTTACAACCTCAGTTCTCAGTTCCCTATTTGTAAATGCAATATTCATCATGAGGATCTCCACCCAGGTCAAACCTTCTAGAAGCCTGTGAGTGAGAAGCAAAAAGGGCAATGTGGCCACTGCAAGCACAATGTGAAATATCAGCCCGCAGAACATTCTCAAATGGAAGCCCCAGGCACGAGGACTCGGGGAAGCATGTGAGGTTTTGGTGTGGGAGTGTTGGGGCTGCTGCTGGGAAGGGGGTGGTTAGCCACAGATGCCACTGCCCACAATGCTTTGCTTTGCTGCACCAGCCTCTGGGGAAGTTTCTGGCTGTCTAGGTATTGGGCATACAGTTGGGTCTCATTAAAAAATAAATTAATTAATTAAATTAAATTAAAAGAGCTCCTCACACCCTAACTCATCTTAAGCGTGATCTTGTTCTTGAAGTTAAACTGATAGTACCTTTAATCTGTTTGAAGTAGCTTTTTCATAAGTCTTTCTAAAACAGCATTAAATCAATTTCTCCCCAAACACGTCCACACAGAGAACAAGCATGGTGCCTAGACAATACACCACTTTCTCCAGCCACGTCTAAAGCAGTGGGGTCTGCGACTTCCTTCCTTTCTGCTCTCCCAGACTTCCTGTGCCCTATGGAAATGTATGCCCAAATGTGCAGCCAGGAAGCAGAGACCAAAGCAGAGCCAAGAAACCAGTGTCGACAGGGCCTGGCCAGCACATCTGGATGCAGTGACGGATGTTATATTGGCCAGCCAGTACATCTGGATGCAGTGACAGATGTTATATCGGCCAGCCAGTACATCTGGATGCGGTGACGGATGTTATATGGAGCTGGGTCTGGTCCTCTGACTATACCACCTAGAAGGCCCTCTGATCTCGTCCAGTCCTCTTACGTTTCCAGGCAGAATTCAGACTACTATCCTCCATGCAGCATCCACCGATGGTCTAGCCTCAGACTGAGGTGAGGTATCCCCGTCACGGGCCCTGGTTGCCATGGTTGCCTCCAACCCTCAACTCATAGTTCATTCTCTTGACACCTCCCAGGTGTCTGAGCACATCTCTCAGACCACCGTGCACTCAGGATGAATAAGTAGATGTAGCCTAAACAGACACACAACCGTTTGTGTACTCACGTACGTAGATACTCATCCTGGTTTGTAACCTTCTTATAGCTATAAGAACACTGAGGCCAAATCTGTAACCAAGTAGAACCTGGCCTAGTCTTAATGGGCGTTCTGAATCTATTTCCCAGAGGAAAGGGAGGACCAGAAAGGTTAAGTGATTTGCATAAAGTCACCCAGTTAGCAAGCAGCAGAGTTGGATCTAGAATCAGTTCTGGTTCCCTTTGTGTCCCCCGTGAGAGCCAAGAGCGCTGTCTATAAGACCTAGACAAATAGGACACCCGTGTCAGAGGCCAGAGGCACCCAGGTTACATCTGACCCCCTAGATCGGCCATAGAGAAATGTATTAGAGAAATGCATCACTGATTGGGCCTGTACAGCTGCCACACCAGCACTGCTCAGCATCTGAAGCCACACGGTGGCAGGCAACAGAAGGTTCCAGAACACTTAAGCATCTAAAAAAACAAGAACTATAAGCTGGGGCCCCTAGAGGAATGGGCCGTGTCATCATAACAAGAAAAAAGAAATTAAAGTTCATGTGTTGGAACGTTAAACCGAAAACCAGTGAGCTGTCCTGAGAAACAGCAACATCACAGTATGCAGAACGGGCAGTGACTGATGGCCACTGACAGGGCAAACTGGTTAGGAAAGTGGACGGTACTCCCCAAGGACAGCGCCGAGCGTTTGCCCAAGTACCCTGAAGCCCCAAATCACTTCAGCCTCAGGCCCTAGAAGATTCCTGTGGCTCATTACAGGCCACCTCTAATTACTGCCCTGGAAACATATGAGGATGGGATCCAGGCACCCACAGGGGCCCATTCCCTCATTGCATTTTTTAACAGGGAGGATTCATGGCATCTTCTGCTGAGGATCTCCAGAGCCAGAGAAACCACACATGGAAGCCATGTGGACTGAGCTCGGAGAGGTGAGACACTGCCTCTCAGATGTTTCCTACCCTCAGGAAACAGTAACTGCTTTTCACCGAGCACAGCAATGCATGCTGGGTCTTGAAGAAGACAGTCCTTGTTACATACGTAAGCCAGGATCAGAACTCTAACTGGAAGTGGTCAAGTCTGTCACTCCAAGATGGACCAGACAGACATCTGCTTTCCCCTTCTTCCTTATCCCAATGGAGATTCATCAAGCTCCAACTTTCCGTCCACGTTCAGCACCCTCTTTCTGCCTTGGTTAAAAGTTAAGCATCCTGTGTGAGTTGAGAGATCTCGAAAACCTTTTCAAAGGTCTGTGAGGTTAAAATCATTATCCTAATCATCACAATAGACTCCTTTTCATCTCCTTTACTTTCTAGAGACACCACAGGCCCCAAGATGGGTGACAGATCGCAATATTCTAAACGCAGAAGGTAACTTATACATCTATCTGACTCCTATTAAGCTAGATGCTAGAGGAGTTTTCAAAAATACAAAACAGTTCAATGCTTCTATGAACTTTGCTTGAAATTTTTATTTATGTTTCCTGACAATACACTGTACATGTTAAAATTCCATGGGGTGGGTTTTAATTAATTAAAAAATGTATCCCTTTTCATTTTGTAAGTAAATAGTGGCAGCCATCACCAACAAAATAGACTCTCTGGAGCCTTCAACTCCGGAGTCTCCAATAACTTTGAAATGTTGACATTTAAATAATTTAGAATTTGGTCATAAGACCCAAAAATTTGAGATTCATCAGTTAGATGGTCACACGCCATCTGTGCTTCTTAAGAAGTTAAATCTGAATCACCCACGGTGTGTGTCCGCCACCTCAGGCCCGCTCCGAGTCCACCGTGATTTCCTGAAGGCCTCGCTCCAGCTGCTGAGCACTGTACCTTCTGAACTCGCTCGTACCTGTTTTTCTATCCTGGTTTGCAGGTCACCGCACAAGGCCTTCGATGTCTGTGACATTCTCCACGATGTTAGCCCGGATTGCATGACCTCTCGGTTACTGAACTTTTCCCTGAGGGTGTCTCTTGCTTCCCCAGGGCAACCCAGGTCTTGGAAAATGGTTCTGCCTCTGAATAACGGGCTGACCTTGGGCGAGTGACAAAGCCTCAGTTTCCCTGTGTTTATAAAGGCAGCCCAGGCTGACTTCCTGAGAAACCCGGGCAACTACCTTTTCTTCCCATACTACTCAGCTCATGGTTTTCCTGGGAACTAATTGTGATGACAATCTTGAGCAGTAAATCTGGGGCAAAGATAACCAATTTTTCCTCCCAGTGGCACAGCCACCCCCATCAGGAAGGACCATAACTCACCCCAGGAATGATGAGGGGCATGAATGAATGATTCATCGACCAGTAAACTGTCTCAACAAATGAAGCGCTGCTCTCCTATGGAGAGTTAGAAATACACGGGCAATGTGAGTCCTGGCTTTGAATGAACAGCGACCATTGGCATTTATGAACTAAAGGTGTATTTCAACGTCGGACACCTGAGTTCTATTTCAGCTCTACCTTCATGGGGGCGAGAAAAAAGACTGAGATTCAGTGTGTAGGAACACAACCAAGAGACCACACGGCCAAATACCACAGGTGTCTGTCTCAGATGTTTAATCATCTTTATGATCTCAGTATCTGGGTCCTCTTTCTTTTCTTATTCATAGAAAAGAAAAAAAGGTTTCCAATGCTCTTTCCCACACCATTAGTTAGGGTAGTGCCAGGTTCTCTAAGCCCCCGTGTGGCTCTTTTATCAAATCAGGCCAAATCAATAATGGCCTACTGCATTTGACACAACTCTCACAGGGATTCAAAAATGGCCACTCCCAGACTTCAGGATGTACTCTTTCCCCTGGATCACCTTGATACATTGCTTTACACTTCTCCACTTTGTCTTTGTCTGTCTGTCTGTCTATGACGAGCAGCCCATGAAGCCATCAGTGGAGGTTGGAAGGAGGTAAAGAATGCAGTTCCTGTGTGGATTCCATGATCCTGAGGAAAAGACTGGAGCCAACAAGCCCTGTGCGAGTTCCCTTGAGGCAATCTGGACAACTGAACTGTCTTTGGGGTACAGGGAGATCATGGTTTCATTTAATCTAGTTTGTAAAAAGATAGAGGAAATTTTTGCAAGCTTGGTCTACATACCATGTACATTTAACATCTGCAATCTGCAGCACACACATGTGGCTCCAAAGAACCATACTCTTGAGTTATTCACTAGAACCTCAGCCCCACATTTCAAGTGTGGCTTATCACACACACACACACACACACACACACACACACATCTGTGACTGGGTTCAGACTTACCAAGAGTCCACTGCTCACCATCGCCTCCCATGAAAATAAATAAGCCCAAAGCAGCCCTCTTCACGGTCCTTGAGGCACCTTGGGGATATCTGTCAGGGGATATCCCCAGTCAGGCCTCTCCACTGATATCCTTATGAAACTTCAGAATAAGACCCATAGTTTGCCTTCCAGGAATAAATCTCTAGGGTGAGCATAGTGAATTAGTGGCCACATGATCAGAATCAGCCATTTACACTAGAATCCAATCAGATTAAAGACTTTAATATAATCAGTTGAAGCTTGGGGCTGGGATGGGTTTGGAGAAGAGAGGGCAAGACAGTCAAGTCAAGGAAGAAATTCCCATCATCCAACGGCATTGCTCTAACACTACCTCCAGGCCAGGGTACCTATTATGAGGATTCCCCAGGCTTTCTTTGCCCGTTGCTACTAAAACAGTTGTTAAATGGTATTAAGGGGAGTTCCACAAGTTTTAGTTACCCACACTAAATATCAATTCGGTAGAAGCCTTGTAAGTCACATGAGCACACTAAAGGTCCTACCTAGTAAGTTTCAAAATAAAGAAATTGGTTTGTCTTTAAACCTCATGTTTGTAAACTCACTGGAGCATAAGCCTTTCATTACATAACAACCACGAATAGTCCCTGGGACTTAGCTTTCTTAAAACTCTGTGGAATCAGTGAACTTATCTTCCTAAGTCCAATCCTGGCATTTGAGTTGGGCTTTCTGTACAGCCTGTTTCCAAGGATTAGTGAACAGAATCTACAATCCAGATGGTCTAACTTGAACTGATATGCTGACTTCATAAAATGACAGGCAAGCACTTGGTGGCCATTACCACGCCCCTCTCAAATGACTAGAGCCTCTCTCATGTGCTAGCCAACTGGTCCTCAGTGCAGAAGTTTCATCAGGGTTAGGATTGATTATTCAGGACTAGAATCGATGATTCGGTTATCTGGAGATGCTACTGGTACTTAGAGCTAGGGGAGCGGTCTCCCGGCATCTCATGGGTAGAGGAGCGTAGCTGTTACTCAACATGCTTCCCAGCACAGAGCAGTCCTACAGTAATCATCTGTCCCAGACATCAGCTCTGCTGAGTCTGTAAACCTGACCAGCCCATCAAGTCAACCGATAGGTTGGCAGTCTTTGAAGACAGACAAAAGACAATGAATGTTGTCTTCAGGGGATTCTGAAAAAGCAGACAGTGGTTTCCTGGACTAGGGTGAAGGAAATAAGTCTATATCTCTTTCTTTCTTAAAATAAAGAGACGGTCCCTGAGTCTGGGGCATAAATGCATCCCCCAGAGAAGGAGTAGGGCCTGGAATTCTGTCCAGCCTCTACGCAGTTAGCAACCACATAATGATGTTCCTGATGCTCGCCTCTCATTTCTTTTACTGAGAGGCAATGAACTTGAGGAAGTGGCCAGGTCAGTGGGAAGTGAAAACCTCAGCTGCCCCCTTGACACGAGAGTCCCCAAGCACAGCAGCAGAAGCCAGGGTGTGGTCATCTCAAAAGGCACCTTCCCTGACTCCGGTGTCACCGTCCCCATCGAAGATACAAGCCTCGGGATTTCCTTTAAAAGACAAGGAATCCCATCATAGGGGATACATGTCCCAGGGGCTTCACGGATGTGCACTGAGTCTGGAAATACAGTTCAGGAAGAACTTAACGGCAGCTTTCTTAATGCAAACAAAACTCCCCAAAACGCCGGTGCATCTGTGCCCAGGTGTGGGCAAGCCTAAAGGGGGCAGGGGAGATGGATGAGACAGAGATTAGCAACTGCCCTGTGGGTGAGAGGGAGAGGATAAAGCATCACCATCTCAGAGCTGCTCCCTCGCTCCAAGCTCAGCTCTCCTTGCCACTCAGTGTGAGACAGACCTATGAGGGATTACCCTCCTCCTTCCCGGCAGTCACGGGACACTGGGGTGGGCCAGCCTGCCCCAAGACAAACACAGTCACTCTGGACTGGTCCATTACAGCAGGGCTGTCCCCAGGGCACCAGCCTCAGCCTTTGAAAGGGAGAGACAGTCCTTGCCAAGGACTCCAGGGTGGCTGGCTGCCTTTCCCCAGAAGGTAAGAGAGAGAGGCACAGCACGTTGAGGAAGAACTGGAGAATCTCAGGGTCACCTCAGATGTGCAAAACTGGCACTGTGGCTTAGGGCTCAGCTCAGGCCCAGCACTGGGAACAAAAATTCAAAACCCCAGACCTCTGAGTATCCATCTGGGAGGAAATGCCCAGGGTGCTTTGAGATGAGAAGCACCGTAGTATAGAAGACATTAATAGCAAGCCTTAGAGACTGTGGTCCCAGCATCCTCCCATACGCCAGTCTTCCTTTCCCAACTCACCTCCTCTTTGTCCCCTAACCACTCAGGTTTGCTGACAAGAGTCAACTCTTCAGACGTAGTAGACTGTTTCTATGGAAACTGTACTTGTAGAAAAACCCTAGAACAGAAGCCAAGTTTGGGGGGGGGGCAAGCAGGAGCTTCTCAGAAGACAAGGAAGTATAGGGATACATAAGAGGGAGACTGGAGGGATTTCATTGGAGAGGAGGAGCCAAGATTCACTGGAAAGAAAGCAGCATGTCATTGAAGACCAAGTCCCCTGAGACTCTTAAAGTCAGTGAATGATGTGACTCGGGTCCATTAGTACCTACCATCAGGACATCAGAAGGGGAGGAAAAGAGAGGTGCTCTCCCAACTAGAGTCTATGTCTGGCATGGTGACAAGACCAACCATGTGAAGATAGCCCAAAGTGACAAGCCAAACAAGAGGCGGTCACCGAGTGCAAAAGACACCCAAGCCCACAGGAGAGCAACAGTGCAAGGATACTAAGGCCAATGGAGCATTGTGGGGCTCTGAGTTCCAGTCCCAGGACAGCAAAAGATAATAACAAAGTATCCACAGTAACAATGCACATCCTAAGTGATTAGCAGCAGCAACACAGTAACAATGCGTATTCTAAGGGGGCTATTGCTCAGCCTGCCCTTGCAGCTGTCACATGTTGCCAAGTTCTTTGGGGCCCAGCCTCATTTTGAAGCAAAAAAAAAAAAAAAAAAAAAAAACAGTTCAGATTCTTAGGGAAAGGAGCAAAGGCTGGAGGGACCTGAGCTGCGGGTCCTGGAGTCCAGAATCTGAGAGACGGGAGGGTAGTGCTTTTCTGTGGACCCAAATGCCCACACCGCCAGCCAGCAGTCCACTGCCCGGTTCACACGGCAAAGCTGCTGACACTCGGGTCAGGGACTAGTGCCTCAGACACACCTTGGTGCTGTTCACACAGAAAATGGACTCCAAGAATACCAGAGAAGCTCCATGACTGGCCTGACAGGCTCTTGGCCCATTGTCCCTAAGCCTGAAAGGTATTCATTGGAAGCAAGCTAGAATCTAGTACTCTCACACAATTCAGGCCCTTTCCAAATATGGGACAGGGCTTCTGGAGCCAAGAAAGCCTTCTACTGGGCTACAACCAAGTAGGGGAGAGAGAGATGAGGACATTAGTGTACGTTTCCATAACTGAAGGTGTAGGTTCTTTCCTACCTCAGGACCTTTGCACGTGCCATTCCGCTTGAACACTGTCTACCTCCAAGTTTCCGGCTTCCTCAGTTCACTGTGCCTTCAGAAGCCCCTCCCCAACCAAGTTGCCAGAAGTGACGCCTCCTGTTTGCACTTGGATTTGTGCTCCTCAGTTCCCTTCAGAGCTCTTTGTACAGGGACCATGGCTGCCTTGCCTGCCATTACCCGGCCACTTAGCATAGTGTTTAGGCACGCTGGCTTTTAGTAGAGGAATATTCAATTATTGAAGTAAATGTCCCATTTGCTCATGAAATAATTATGGCGGTAAATGTATTCCTTTACTTCTTCCTTGGCAATATAAGAAGAATTCAGGGGTGAACCCTCACCCCTTTTCTCCACCTGGGAGTGCAGGGACAGCAAGAGACATTTTATATTTTGTAAGATCCAAGTTTACAAACCATGCTATACAGAATTAAAGTCCTTTGGTGTAAACACGGATTCCTCTGTTAAGACCACAGACCTGCTTCTGAGACAGATGTTGGTGACTGGTGTCGGCAAACCTAGTCCCAACTTCCTCTCATTCGTCAGAGACTCCGAGCCTTGGGTTCGCCTGTCTTCCCCTTCGCTGGCCTGCCAAGCTCTTCCTCGTGGAAGTTTCAATCTTTTGATCTATAAATATTCATGAGTTCCTTTTTTTAAAAAAAAAAAATGGAAACAGCTTTCAGGAAGGAGCCTGCGCTGCTGGGCGGGCCTGCTCTTGGGCGCAGTTTCCTACAGCGGGATCACCTGTTTGCACTGCTGGCACTCAGTGAGTCTGAAGCCCAATCAGGAACGCAGAACACACCGCTCTGAGCTAAGAAGACACGGGAGTCTGTACCACCATCGCCACCCAGGCATTTCATACCTATGCCAGCCTTGGGAAATGCATGCTCTTGGCCTCCCTTGGGCTTCTGCTCTCTTTATGCATCTAAGGACAAGTCGTGTAAAAACAATGGTACCCTCCGCGCATCTGGAGATCTATTCCAAACGCATTCTTTCATCGATGTTCTTCTCAACCTTCGGTCACCCACAAATGGGGAAGCTGAGGCAGGAGGCGATGGGACTGTGAACGAGAGAGAATGCTATGAGCCAGCCACTAAGCCAGACCCAGGATGCATAGCAAAAGCGGGAGGGCTTTGAAATCATGACAGGCAATGGCAGGCAAAGCGGTAGTGATGTCATCAGCATGAGCCATCCATTCAAAGCCTTTGATCGTCAACCACACGCCAAATGTACTTCCGGGCTCAGGGAGGGAGGCACATGGAGTGGTGCCAAGATAAATGGGGCAGGACCCCTGCCCATCAAAGAGATGTTCCCCCAAATTGAGGACCCTACCACAAATACAGAAGCAGAGAGCTGGGAACAGAGAGAGGGCACCCAGTGCTGTGTGAGAGCAGAGCTGACTTTGAACTATACAACATAGAAAGCATGTCCAAGCAAAGGAACATGTCCAAGCCTTGGAGGTGTGACAGGTCATGAACAAATGCAAACTGGCAAGAATGGCCAGGACACTGGGTGGTGGGATCCAATGCTCCAAGGGCTTCACAAATACTGATTCATTTCAATCTCACCGTGAGTCTATAATAAAAAGGCGTTGAGAATATTCATGTTATGTAGAAGGAAACTGAGACACAGAGATGTTAAGACACTTACCCCAGGTCACACAGGACTAAGTAGCACAGCTGTGCTTCACAGTTAGTCTGGCCCAAGTCCCTGTTCTTGGACACTAAGCCCATGGCTCCTTGCTTGCCGTGTGACCAGCACCATGGAAACTTCCCTACAGCTGTCTGTGACTTTGATCTTTACAGTATTTCCTCGAGGCAGATCCTCTTTTCATTTTAAATCTGTTTTCTAGATGAGGAAGCGGACATCGCAGATGGGGATCTTGTCCAAAGCTGCATCGCTAATAAGTGGGTGGCGTCTGCGGCTGTGGCACTGTGCTCCCACCTGCCGTCCCCACTCTTCATTCCTGAACACCATGAGCAGGGCAGAGAGCATAGACGGAGCTTGGTAAAGGGGCAGGACGGTCTTCAAAATCACACTTTCCCACCGGATGTGAAGCAGATGGGAACCAACCATTCTCCCAAGCCAGCCCCAGGCGTGTGTCCTGTAGGCTGTGCGACCCCTGACCGCTGACAGGTGAGGTCCTGCAGACCTTGCGACAGGAGGGGAGGCGGGGCCACCTCAGCCAGGCCCCGATCTTCCCATAGGTCCTGGCAAGGGTGAGGTACCAGTCAGCGCAGCTGTAAATCCTCTTGACAGCTGCTCTGCAGGCTTGGGCAGACTCTGGGCCGTGCTGGAGCCACGCTGTCCAGAGCCTCTGCTGCCACTTCTTGCGCCTGGGAGTGTTGGCACAGAGCCTGGCAGAGGGGCCATTAATCTACGGGCAGGCTTACAAAGGAAAACATGCGCAACAGCTTTTAAAGGAATCGCTGGGGCTCAGCTGACACAAACCATCTTGAGCTGTAACAGCAAGAAGCGTCCCTATACACTAGGTGCTTAGGATGAGGAGCTTGGGAGGGGACCCAGCCGAGCGGCTCCATATTCCTGTGGCCCAAGGCATGGATGATGCAGCCAGGCTTCCCAGGTTCAAATCCCAGCTTGGCCTCCTGCTTGGAAGACTTTGGGCTTGTTCACATTTGCATATGATAACACAGACAGCAGGTACACCATCAAGTTGGTATAGAAAATGTCAGGTCAGTATTCGGATGGAATGCCCAAAATCTCGGCAGTTCCCTGAGTGTGTTAATTAATGTGCATGGGCTCAGCGGACACATGTACCATATCTTCTCATTGGAGGAAGTCAAAATATCCCAATTAATAAGTCCAGAAATTACTTGTGAGATGTTTACTATGTTTGTGGATGTACAAATGTGTGTATATATACACATATGTGTGTGCTCATATGTTGTGTTCATGTGTACATATGTGGGTAGTTATGGAAAGATACTCATGTTTGTACATATGTGTGTATTTGTACACATATGTGGGTAGACATGTAATGATGCTCATGTACACGTGTGTACATGTGTGTATGTGTTCGTGTGTGTGCGCTCATCTGTGGGTAGGCATGAACTTGAGTGAGGATGTCAGAGGCTGATGTTGGGTATCATCAATCACTCTCTACCTTATTTTTCAGATTTATTCATTTTATTTCGTGTGTATGAATGTTTTGCCTGTGTGTGTGTATGCATTGTTTCCATAGAGACCAGAGACGTGTGTCAGATCCTCAGAAACTGGAGTTACAGGTGGTTGTGAGCCACACCAGGGGTGCTGAGAATCAAGCCCAGAGCGTCTCTGTAGGTGCAGGGAATCCAAAGCACCGAGTCACCTCTCCAGCCCTCGTCTTACTTTCTGAGACAGCGTCTCTCACTGAACCGGAGTTTGCCAATTCAGCCAAGTTCAGAAATCTTCCTCCCACACCCTCTCAGGGTTGGGATTACAAGTGTATGTGGCGCTTCGTGTGGGTGTGGAGATTAAATCCAGGTCCTCATGCCTGTGTGGCAAGTACTTTACTAACAGAAGCACCTTCCAACTTCCAAGACACTGTTTCCTTAAGAGAATTTAGGTTTGAATGTCAATGGCTTGAGGTCTCAGGGAAGTGGGAGGCTCAACAGCCACATGGCAGGGCAGTCATCCTCAGCAGAGGGCCAGCCTGGGGACCTGGGGCAGAGTGGGTGGCCCAGGAACAGCAGAAGTTGTCAGGGCATGCACAGTGTGCTGGTCTGTATTAATTAATGCTTTCCAAGTTCACACTCACTAGTATCAAAATTACCTAGTCCACCACACCCAGCTAGGGAAAGGAACCATCCTGAGGGCCAGGAGGGACCTTGTCCAGGATCAATAGCTGGTGGGAACGGTTAATGCAGCGAGAGCAAGAACCAAGATCGCCAGAGATTTCTGTCCAACACATCAGCTTCCTGGCTTTAACCTTAGAAGACGGAAAGTCCAGTGTGTGAGCATCGGCCTGGTTAGAACAGCTGCTACCCTGACCTGGTGAGGACAACCGAGTATCTTCAGACCAGTCCATAGTCACCCAATCCTGGAAGAACCTAGAGGCCCAGTTTCCACTTTCAGAACTGGGGGACCCAAGGCCTTGCCTCATCCCTCATATTTTTCACACCCAGAAAGGACCCCAGGCAAGAGCACAGAGCCAGAAGATGCAGCTCCAGAAGGTCCCCAAGCTGCAGCCTGATTGCATGCTCCTTTCCGGAGACTGCCATGCCGAGGTAACAGAATATGCTCCTTCCAAGCAGGGACTTGGAGATCCAGACTCATCCCTGCTCCAAGCTTGCCACATTCATCCCATGGCCAAGACTGCTCTGATGGCTGATGCACGCCAACCAAAAGTGAATGCTTGCCCAGTATGCTAGGAGGAGTCTGTGGACTGGCTAAGAGGGTCCTTTCACCCATAGTCCACTAGTCAAAAGCTAGCCATGTGGCCAGACATCGGGCATAAAGCACAGTGAGGTATTGTCTAAGCTGGGTCACATGACTATAACGCCAGCACTAAGGAATCTGGGCAGGAGGAGGATGCTGAGTTTGAGGACAACCTGGGCTTGTGGAGGGAGGGAAGGGGAGAAGAGAGGAGGAGAGGGGGAGAGGGAAGGGAAGAGAAAGAGGAGAGGAGATGAGGGGAGGGGAGGGGAGGAGAGGGGGAGAGGGAAGGGAAGAGAAAGAGGAGAGATGGGGAGGGGAGAAGAGAGAAGGAGAGGGGAAGAGGAAAGGGAAGAGAAAGAGGAGAGGAGATGAGGGGAGGGGAGGAGAGAGGAGAAGAGTGGGGGAGGGAAGGGAAAAGAGGAGAGGAGGGGAGAGGAGGGGAGAAGTAAAGGAAGGGGAGGGAAGAAGAGGGTGAATGAGGAGAGAGAAGGGGAGAAGAGGAGAAAGAAAAAGGAAATGAGAGGGAAGGGGAGAGAAAAAGGAGAGGAGAGGGGAGGTGAGAGGACAGAAGAAGAGAGGAGGGGAAGAGAATGCAGAGGAGGGGAAGGGAGTAGAGGGGAGGGAAAGAGGAGAAGAGGAAAGGAGAGGGAAAGAAGAAAGAAAAGGGAGGGGAAGGAAGGAGAGGTAAAGAGAGGAGAGGAGGGATGTGGTGTATTCTCTTTGTCTGAGATGGCTTCAGTTGACACCTGTGCCTCCTTGGTTGCCATTGACACCGACTTTGCTCCAGGACATTTGATGGTCCTGACTGGAGCCTCCAGATAAGTCATTAACTAGCTCTGTCCAGGAAAATATCAAAGGGAGTCTCAGCCCTTCATGTCCAGTACATGGTACGCAGGAAGGGTGGAGCACACTTTGAACTGGACACAGGCCTCTGCGGTGTCTGTCCCTTACATATGAGGCCCATGCTGTGTTTGCTGAACTGGAGAGAGGACTCACATGTAAGCTGTAGGCCGACAGGCCTGACCATGGCCATGGGGAGCTGAAGCTGGGGTCACTGGAGAAACGCTGGGACTCTAGGTCTGTCTTGCAGCTTGGCTGCCAGAAACCAAGGGAAAGGGAGAGACTCAGGGCCACCTTCCCATCCCTACCGTCTCTACGTCAGAGACAGACTCTCAGCTCGCCTGTGTGGGAAGCAAGCAGGATGTTTCCATTCTCTTTCATATTTGTCACAAACTGTGGCCCACAGACAGGAGTCACAGAAACAATGTCCATCCTCACCCTCCAAAGACCCTGGAAAACAGGCTAACAGGAGGCTGACGGGTGGAATGAGCACCTCTGACATCTGTGTGCAGAGCTTGGGGGGTTAAGGGAGCACCTCTGACATCTGTGAGCAGAGCTGGGAGTGGGGGGAGCACCTCTAACATCTGTGAGCAGAGCTGGGAGTGGGGGGGAGCATCTTTAACATCTGTGAGCAGAGCTGGGAGTGGGGGGAGCACCTCTGACATCTGTGAGCAGAGCTGGGAGTGGGGGGAGCACCTCTAACATCTGTGAGCAGAGCTGGGAGTGGGGGGGAGCATCTTTAACATCTGTGAGCAGAGCTGGGAGTGGGGGGAGCACCTCTGACATCTGTGAGCAGAGCTGGGAGTGGGGGGAGCATCTTTAACATCTGTGAGCAGAGCTGGGGTGGGGGGAGCATGTCTAATATCTGTGAGCAGAGCTGGGGTGGGGGGAGCACCTCTGACATCTGTGAGCAGAGCTGAGAGTGGGGGTAGCACCTCTAACATCTGTGAGCAGAGCTGGGAGTGGGGGGAGCACCCCTAACATCTGTGAGCAGAGCTGGGAGTGGGAGGAGCATCTTTAACATCTGTGAGCAGAGCTGGGGTGGGGGGAGCACCTCTGACATCTGTGAGCAGAGCTGGGGTGGGGGGAGCACCTCTGACATCTGTGTGCAGAACTGGGGGGTGAAGGGAGCACCTCTGACATCTGTGAGCAGAACTGGGAGTGGGGGGAGCGAGCACCTCTGACATCTGTGTGCAGAACTGGGGGTGAAGGGAGCACCTCTAACATCTGTGAGCAGACACAGCCTCCCTAAAAAGAGACCAGCAGTGAAGAAAGAGCAAAAGCCAAGTCCTTGCTATCTACTCACTGAGTGGCCTTGGGTCAGTGACACACTCTGCGGGCCACCATCTACCCCTCCCCCATCTGTCAAATGGAGATACTAAAAGCAGCTCTGAAGTTACAGTGGGTTAATTAATGCTTAGATGGTGCTGGGAAGCATGGGGCTTGGTGTGGGGATATAAGGTGCTACCCACTCACCCTGCCTGCCTCTCCAGTGAGTTCAGATGTTTGCTAACAGTTACCCTGGGACTCTGTCTTGATGGGAGGCACACACAAGCTGTCCTACCCCAGAGATAACTCCACAGCCTGAGCTCAACAGCCCTCAAGAGATGCTGTTGGCAAGTGATGGAGTCTTTAAGATGCGGGACCTGGTGGGAAGTGGCCAGGTCACTAAGGGCAGGTGCCTGGTGAGGGTTGTGGGGCCCTGGGCTCCTCTCCTCTTTTATTTCCCAGACTTTAAACGAGTCTATTTTCTCTCCTTGGACTCCAGCCTTGGTGTCCTAACTCAGCAACAGCGCCAACTGGTCACAGCTCAAGCCTTTACAAGTGTGAACTTTACAAGTGTAAACTCAAATAACCCCACCTCCTCTTTGCACAGCAATGGTCTCAGGGATTTGCAGTCACACCTAACAAGTGGGTACCTGGACACAAGCCTGGCAAGTGCGGGGTCACATGGTCCGGGCTGGCTCTGTGGGCTGCGGAAATAATGAGCCATGATCCACAGGGGCTTCCAGTGTGCTCATCGGAAGACAGAGAAACACTCAGCCGTGGGTATGTGGTGTGCTGGACTACAAGGAACGCAGTCCCAACATCACAGTATTCTGCTGACTAGCTTCTGCTGCTGAACTCCATCCCTAGAAGGGGTTTCTAGTTGTCAAGTATAAGCAGGAAATGGAGTCCATTTCCTGTCAGCCCGGGGAAGGACAAGGCAAACGTGCATCATGACTTACACAGCTCAGAATCACGAACCAAACCCTTAACTACTCTCTGCCCCAAGTTCTTCCTCGTAGGCGTAAGGAACAAGAAAGCGACTTGATGATTAGACGACACACGGCTCCAACAAAACCTAGTTCCCGCCGCTGATCAAATCCTGCGGCGGTTTCAAATGGTCTTCCATATAGAAGGCAGTGTCCCATTTCCTTCTGCCGGGATTTCAATTACTGGGTCAGGTAGGTAACATCAATTTCCTCTTGAGAACCAAAAAGGGAAATGCGGCTGCAGGGATGCGACATGGGAGGTTGTGACCAATACACATTTTCAATTAGTGTCAAGCAGAACAATCTAAAGATCATTCTGGATCTATCGGAGTCCTGCAAGGGCAGAGCCTATATATCCAGACCTCCCTCACTCCGGGCTGCTGGACACACCCTGGACCTGAGAGGCAAAGGACAGGACTGCCCCTTAGAGCGGCATTTTCTCGTCACTATCTGTGTACTTTTATTTCCTCTGTTGGAAGGGAGGAGGTTTTCCACAGAGAGACCAAATGAGTGGTACTCAACCCTCCTAATGCCTCAACCCTTTAATATAAAATTTCCACATGCTGTACTGACTCCCAAACATTAAATTATTTTATGGCTACGTCATAGCTGCAATTTTACTATTGTTACAAATCAAAATGTAACTATCTGATAGGCAACCCCTATGAAAGGGTCGTCTGATCTCCAAGGGGTTGAGAGCCACAGGTTGAGAATCACTGGTCTAAGGCAATCTATGAAACATCTTTCCTTGTTGGCTACAATAGCAGCTTGGACCCACTATCTCTGGAACAGGCTGCAGCCTTTCCACTACAGTTTCCATACCTTCCCATCTTATCTAACCCCTACCTTTCACCTAGACATGTTTCTGCAAGTGAAATCCTAACAGAGATGCTTTATTGTCCTTAAAGCCTGTCAAGTTCAAGGACTAACTTCCAAGCCCTAAGATCTTTTCATCTCCTACAATGGCCTCTGGACTGGAGTGAACAGGACAGACACAGGCATCTCACCTGGAGCATCTGACAGTTGGCATAAAAGCCCTGCTCAGCACCCTGGCTCAGAACCATCTTCAAAAAGCCCTGGTTCCCAGCAGCCACTGCAGTGGACACACTCCATTCCTCTGAGCGCCAAAGCAAGACAGAAGGCTTAATCAGGTCAGTGGCTTTTGATCTGAAAATAGGTACCTTCTTGACAGTCTATGGACTATGGGAATTATGCCTGGAAAAATGCTACCTATCCCAGCATCATGTCACGGTGTTCAGGAATATTTGGCTGAGGGAAAAATTACATAGCCAAATGCCATCTAACCACAAAACTAAAGCAAACCCACCCACCACATCAGAAGCCAAAGCCTTGAGGTTTGTCTGATAGTGGAAACGAAACAGCTAAACCTCAAGATTTTTCGTGCCTCCTACCTACCAGGCTTTTGCCTATGAACTAAAAAGGCTGGGGTGGCCCAGTGGGGTTGCACCAAGCCTTCTCTGATGGGCACCTAGGGCCATACCCAGTCATTCCTGTCTTTACTGATAAACTATCATTTTCAGCTAAAATTATTCACTCCTGGATTCAGCCCAGAGGTAAATTTATTTTGGAAAGTTTCGACCAGATTCTTCTGCAACCAGTGTCTTAAGCAGGTAAAATAAAGGCTATTGCTTCTCTTTCTAAAATTCTGTCCTGGGAGCACAGTAATAGATCAGGGCCCCAGAGTCACCTGGAGGCCAGCTCCACAGATCCAGGGGCAAAGATGTATTAAACATGCTGTATTAAAGCTACGCCTACAAAATCCTGAGTGAGAAACTGAAATTTCATGTTTGACATTTCCAAATGGGGTACTAGTAAGTCCCTGGCAATTTTAAGATTTAGACATCTCAGAATACTTCATTCCTCTTACCTCCACATGCCTCCACAGCTGCCTAGGGTTGGGGGTTGGGGGGCAGAAGTGACCAACCAGGCTTCAGTTTGACAGATGGGAAATGAGGAGGGAAAGACAGGCTAAGGATTCTGAGAGTTACATAAGGTAGGCCGCTAGTTCACTGGCACAGCCACACATGAGAGCCATCTAATAGGCGCAAGCACTGAGCGGAGTCTTAAAACAGTTCATTTGTTACCAAACAAAATATATGAGACTGGCTATTGTACCAAGCTTGCAGTGTTGGGAGCCAGGGTGGGGGTGGGGCTGGTTTCTTCAGCCTCTCCTGAGAGTGCCTACTGATAGCAGAACACAGCAGACAAGGAGAACACCCATATGTCAAAGGGACCAAGTCCATGGGGTGACTTCATTCATAAGAACCCACGCTTAGAAGAACTAACTCCAAGACCACAGCATTAATCCCTTCAAAGGACAACACACCTGAACACTTCCCGGTATGTGTGCCTCTCAAGTAGCCATCTTGGAGTGTACTGACTGGTTTTGTGTCAACTTGACACAAGCTGGAGTTATCAAAGAGAAAGGAGCCTCAGTTGAGAAAATGCCTCCATGAGATCCAGCTGTAAGGCATTTTCTCAACTAGTGATCAAGGGGGGAGGGCCCAGCCCATTGTGGGTGGAGCCATCCCTGGCCCAGCCCATTGTGGGTGGTGCCATCCCTGGGCTGGTAGACCTGGGTTCTACAAGAAAACAGGCTGAGCAAGCCAAGGGAAGTAAGCTAGTAACATCCCTCCATGGCCTCAGCATCAGCTCCTGCTTCCTGACCTGCTTAGGTTCCAGTCCTGACTTCCTTTGATAAGGAACAGCAATGTGGAAGTGTAAGTGGAATAAACCCTTTCCTCCCCAACTTGCTTCTTGGTCATGAGGCTTTGTGCAGGAGTATACACCCTGACTGAGACATGGACACTCCTTACACACGGGGCCACACACCCAATCCACAGCCTGCACTCAACTGGTCTGGGTATAGCATTCAGGGGAAGATCTGACATTTATAAGGCACCCATGCATCAGGCAGCGCCGTACCAAGCATTTCTTCCTTATAAAAGCTCTAGAAGACTGACATTTCACATTCACTTCACTTCTCATATAGGAGACAAGAGACCCAGACAGCAGCTGGCAGAGTTAACATCAGGAATAAATTGAACTTGCTAATACAGGCACATCGCCCCATTATACTAGGTCATGTAGTTCTCCAGACTGCCGTATCACATTTTATCCAGAAGTACCATTTAGGATGTGAGCTCTGAGCTAAGCTTAACCAGAACAGATGATAAGAAAAGCAAACACAGTCTCACCCGTCCTCCTCCAATGCACAAGCACTGCTGACGGAGGAGGGTGGACCACAGAAAGTGGAGGTAGGAGGGTCAGCAGTTCAAGGCCACATTTGACTACACAAAAAATTCAAAGCCAGGCTGGATGATACATGGCTTTGTCTCAAGGGGGGGAAAAAGAATAGAAGGAAGGAGGGAAGGGAAAGAAAAGGGAAGAGAAGAAAATACAAAAATTAGATAATCTACAATCCAAAAGGTCCAACTTCTTGAGATGCAATACATTAAGAGGTACAAATATATTTTCTTCTATATTTAGTCATTAAAACAATGAAAAGTGCTAGGTATGACTGGGGTTGCTCTGCAATCCAAGCATCTGGGAAGCAGGAGGGTTAAAAAGTTCAGCTCAACCAGAGCAAAAGAAAAGAGAGAAGGTATTGTGGCAGATGAGTCAGTGGGGTGCATGCCTTACAGCTCTCAGGACCCAAGTGCAGTCCCCTGAAACAGACAGTAAGAAAACCTGATCACAGTGTCCAGTGTGTGTGTGTGTGTGTGTGTGTCAGTACTGAAGAGGTAGAGACAGGCAAACCCCTGGTACTTACTGGTCAACCAGCCCAACCTATGTGGTGAGCTCAAGCTGATAAGAGTCTTCTTGAAATATCAAGACCGAAGGCTTCCGAAGAAATTTGATCAGTAAATCATGGATGGATGGATGGATGGATGGATGGATGGATGGATGGATGGATGGGTGGATGGATGGATGGATGGATGGATGGATGGATGGATGGGTGGATGGATGAATGGATGGGTGGGTGGGTGGATGGGTGGGTGGGTGGGTGGGTGGGTGGGAGGGTGGGAGGGTGGGTGGGTGAGTGGGTGGATAAATTAATGAATGGGTCAATGAATGAATGGATGGGTGGATGGATGTGTGGGTGGGTGGATAGATAAACTTGGATAAATTAATCAATGGGTCAATGAAGGAATGGATGGGTGGGTGGGTGCATGGGTGGGTGGATAGATAAATGGATGGGTGGGTGGGTGGATAGATAAATGGATGGGTGGGTGGGTGGATAGATAAATGGATGGGTGGGTGGGTGGGTGGATGAATGGATGGGTGCTATAATGTTCTCCAAAATAATTTCCCCTACTCCAAGTGAAATTTAAATCTGTACTCTATATGATATTCATATTTGATAATTGTATACTCTATTTGATATTTGTATCTCTATTTGATATCCAAAGACATATTTTTTAATACCAGTAATAGACAACAAGTTATTCTGATTTTTACCTTCTGTAAGCATGTGGATAAAAAATGAATTTTTTTGTTTGTGAGGAATGAAGAGGCCGCATAGCTCAGATAGTTTCCGAAGGAATGCACCAGAAGCCCAATTACTGCTTTTAAGTGAGGCACAAAATAAATGTTCCAGGAAAGGATTTTCATGAAAAGTAGAGACTTCTATGTAGGATAATAACAGAAAGTTGAAAGAGAAGCTGTCCCCTGCGACAGCAGGCAACGTATGTCCTTCCAGAATATAAAAGATTTTCTGAGGTTCCACATAAGACCCCTGCCTTCGGGAAGCTTCTCAGCCACTTGGACATTCAAATGCAGGAGAAATCACTGCGCCCCCGACTTAAGTAGAAGAGATAGGATAACCGTTATCAGAAACAAACAAACACAAAAATTCAGGCTTCCTCATAGGACTGGATCACAGCAGAGGCCCCTATCCCCCTCCCCGACTGTCTAACTGTCCCCTAAGGGTATCCGAGCAACCCTGAAGCTCGAAAGTTCTCCTATCAAACAATCTCTTTTTCTTAAATGTCCATTTCCAGCAGTGTTTGGTCTTTCTGCACCAAACATGAGGTACTCAAATGGTTCCTTCTGGGACATCTGAGGGAAAGGCAGGAGGTGGGACAGAGACAAGTGGTCCCCGTCATTCTTCCCACACCAGAAGCTCATCTTTGATTCACACAAGATGCTGCTCCTCCAAAGAATTTTATGTAAAAATAAGGGATTCTACTACAAGAAATAATTGTAATTTGGATACCAACACAGCTAAATCTTGTCCAACTGCTATTAAAGAAACCTAGATGGGCGCAGGTGCAAACCCAGATACTTCAGCCTTCAGCAAGTGTGAAGCCTGTTCTTCTGGCCTAACCTTCTACTGTGGGCCATATATCCAACCAACTGAGCAGGTGACAGGCACTTAGTGCTGGGAAAAGGACAAGTGACCATACCAGTAGCCAAGGCTAGCTAGCTCCTGAGACCAGACTAGTCACCACAATCCTACATCCATCCCTCAATGGCTGGCACATCCCCACATCCTCAGCAGATGATACCCATTCCAACTGTATCCTTCATGTCTACATTTGTCTGGTGATGCTGAGTCTGAAATTTAACAGAGAGAAGAAGAGAGAAAACACACTCAACTCACTAATGGCTCTGCAAATTTGGGTGAAAGAGGACCCTTACCAGTCTAACATTTAAGTGTACCATAAGGAAAACTCTGCTTTCATCTGGATCTATGCCTCATGGATCTAAATAAAACTTGCTATCTCTGCTGTGCTGCCTCTCAAACACCCCTGTGTAATCGGGCCATACTATCCAGCAAGGGCCCCTGCTAACCATCCCGACATTAAGACTGCCCCTGAAGAAGGATCTGGGATCAGTCACCTACCAGATAGCGGGGTGTGTGTGCGTGTGGTATATGCACATGTGTGTGTGGTTTATGCACATGTGTGTATGTGTGTGTGGTATATGCACATGTGTGCATGCAAGTGCGTGTACCCACCACAGGAGGGCACTGAATAGTGTGTTCTATGACTCTGCACTCCCTTAGGACAGGATCTCTCACTGAACATGGAGCAAGGTTGGAAACCAGTAAGCTCCAGAGAGCCTCCGGTCTGTGCCCCCACCCCCCATAGCTCCGTGGTTACAGGCACACAGGGCCATTATCGGCTTTTTGCATGCATGCCGGTGATTCTAACTCGAGTCCTCATGCTTGCATAGGGGACTTACCTACTGAGCCGACTCCACAGCTCCACACCTGCTTTATAAAGCTGTGACTTCTGATGAAGATGTAGCTTTACACAGCACTGTTTCAAGCACGGTTTAATAAAGGATTCTCTGTGATGGCAACCACTGTCGTGTGTGTGTGTGTGTGTGTGTGTGTGTGTGTGTGTCTGTCTGTCTGTCTGTCTGTCTGTGTGCTCAACTTAACCTTTGTGTTCTTCCAGGTTTTCCAAAAATAAACACAAAAACAACCCCAAACCTACACAAAAACAGAACCTGCCCTGTTTTGTTTTCCCATGAGAAAATAGTTACTATTCATAGAGTGACCATTATGATCCAGGCCTTGTCCTGGGTATAAATATCTTCATTTGGTCTTCAATACAACCTTCCCTTCTCTCTTCAACAGTGTCTGAGCATCCTAGGGCCTCCATAGGAAAGAACTGCTAACTGGGTGGCTCGGAACAATAGGAAAGTGCCCCCTGGAAGTTGTAGAGGCAGGAAGCCGGAAGACAAGGAGCTGTACTCCCTCTGGAACCTCTAAAGGAGTTCTTACAGTCCTTGCTTTGGAAACACCTAGGCATTAGCACTGCTCCAGTCCTGCCTCCAAGCCACGAAGCATCCTCTCCTCACGTCTTTCTCCACACCTACACCTCACTTTTAACTTCTTGGCAAAAACACTGATCCTACTGGATACCAACAGTAACTAGACTAGGGCGGGTGGGTCATCTGAAACTGGATGACCATCTGAAATCAGGAGGCCAGCCTGCTCTATATAGTAAGTCCCAAGCCAGCCCTGTCAACATATGAGACCCTGACGTTAAAAAACGACATATCATAGTCAGGAAAAATGTCAGCTTTGCCTCCTGCATGATCCTCAGCACTGGAAGACATGGCCGCATGAGAGAGGAGTGGTGTCACTCTACCTGCTGTCCCCTCTGCCTCAGACATCTCTTCTTCACTCAACTCCCACGACTCCTTTATACCTCAGGAAGCATTCGGGACAAAACTCTCCTAGACCTCCCAGCCTGGGTAAGAGCCCCTCCTGTAGGATCTCCGCACACAGCCTCTGTCCTATAGGATCTCCACACACAGCCTCTGTCCTGTAGGATCTCCACACAAAGCCTCTGTCCTGTAGGATCTCCACACACAGCCTCTGTCCTATAGGATCTCCGCACACAGCCTCTGTCCTGTAGGATCTCTGCACACAGTCTCTCTCCTATAGGATCTCTGCACAAAGCCTCTATCCTATAGGATCTCTGTACACAGCCTCTCTCCTATAGGATCTCTGCACACAGCCTCTCTCCTATAGGATCTCCACACACAGCCTCTCTCCTATAGGATCTCTGCACACAGCCTCTCTCCTATAGGATCTCCGCACACAGCCTCTCTCCTATAAGATCTCCGTATACAGCCTCTCTCCTATAAGATCTCCGCACACAGCCTCTCTCCTGTAGGATCTCCACACACAGACTCTCTCCTGTAGGATCTCCACACACAGCCTCTCTCCTATAGGATCTCCACACACAGCCTCTCTCCTACAGGATCTCCGCACACAGCCTCTCTCCTATAGGATCTCCGCACACAGCCTCTCTCCTGTAGGATCTCCACACACAGCCTCTCTCCTATAGGATCTCTGCACACAGCCTCTCTCCTATAGGATCTCTGCACACAGTCTCTCTCCTATAGGATCTCTGCACACAGCCTCTCTCCTATAGGATCTCTACACACAGCCTCTCTCCTATAGGATCTCCGCACACAGTCTCTCTCCTATAGGATCTCCGCACACAGCCTCTCTTCTATAGGATCTCCACACATAGCCTCTCTCCTGTAGAATTTCCACACCGCCTCTCTCCTGTAGAATCTCCACACACAGCCTCTCTCCTGTAGGATCTCCACACACAGCTCTCTCCTGTAGGATCTCCGCACACAGCCTCTCTCCTATAAGATCTCCGTATACAGCCTCTCTCCTATAGGATCTCCGCACACAGCCTCTCTCCTGTAGGATCTCCACACACAGACTCTCTCCTGTAGGATCTCCACACACAGCCTCTCTCCTATAGGATCTCCGCACACAGCCTCTGTCCTATAGGATCTCTGTATAAGTCTCTCTCCTATAGGATCTCTGTATACAGTCTCTCTCCTATAGGATCTCCACACACAGCCTCTCTCCTGTAGGATCTCCACACACAGCTCTCTCCTGTAGGATCTCCGCACACAGCCTCTCTCCTATAAGATCTCCGTATACAGCCTCTCTCCTATAGGATCTCCGCACACAGCCTCTCTCCTGTAGGATCTCCACACACAGACTCTCTCCTGTAGGATCTCCACACACAGCCTCTCTCCTACAGGATCTCCGCACACAGCCTCTCTCCTATAGGATCTCCGCACACAGCCTCTCTCCTGTAGGATCTCCACACACAGCCTCTCTCCTATAGGATCTCTGCACACAGCCTCTCTCCTATAGGATCTCTGCACACAGTCTCTCTCCTATAGGATCTCCGCACACAGCCTCTCTCCTATAGGATCTCCACACACAGCCTCTCTCCTATAGGATCTCCGCACACAGTCTCTCTCCTATAGGATCTCCGCACACAGCCTCTCTTCTATAGGATCTCCACACATAGCCTCTCTCCTGTAGAATTTCCACACCGCCTCTCTCCTGTAGAATCTCCACACACAGCCTCTCTCCTGTAGGATCTCCACACACAGCTCTCTCCTGTAGGATCTCCGCACACAGCCTCTCTCCTATAAGATCTCCGTATACAGCCTCTCTCCTATAGGATCTCCGCACACAGCCTCTCTCCTGTAGGATCTCCACACACAGACTCTCTCCTGTAGGATCTCCACACACAGCCTCTCTCCTATAGGATCTCCACACACAGCCTCTCTCCTACAGGATCTCCGCACACAGCCTCTCTCCTATAGGATCTCCGCACACAGCCTCTCTCCTGTAGGATCTCCGCACACAGCCTCTCTCCTATAGGATCTCTGCACACAGCCTCTCTCCTATAGGATCTCTGCACACAGTCTCTCTCCTATAGGATCTCTGCACACAGCCTCTCTCCTATAGGATCTCTACACACAGCCTCTCTCCTATAGGATCTCCGCACACAGTCTCTCTCCTATAGGATCTCCGCACACAGCCTCTCTTCTATAGGATCTCCACACATAGCCTCTCTCCTGTAGAATTTCCACACCGCCTCTCTCCTGTAGAATCTCCACACACAGCCTCTCTCCTATATGATCTCTGCACACAGCCTCTCTCCTATAGGATCTCTGCACACAGCCTCTCTCCTATAGGATCTCTGCACACAGCCTCTCTCCTATAGGATCTCCACACACAGCCTCTCTCCTATAGGATCTCTGCACACAGCCTCTCTCCTATAGGATCTTTGTATACAGTCTCCCTCCTATAGGATCTCTGTATACAGTCTTTCTCCTATAGGATCTCCACACACAGCCTCTCTCCTGTAGGATCTCCGCACACAGCCTCTCTCCTATAGGATCTCCGCACACAGCCTCTCTCCTATAGGATCTCTGTATACAGTCTCTCTCCTATAGGATCTCTGTATACAGTCTTTCTCCTATAGGATCTCCACACACAGTCTCTCTCTTATAGGATCTCCACACACAGTCTCTCTCCTATAGGATCTCCGCACACAGCCTCTGTCCTATAGGATCTCTGTATAAGTCTCTCTCCTATAGGATCTCTGTATACAGTCTCTCTCCTATAGGATCTCCACACACAGCCTCTCTCCTGTAGGATCTCCACACACAGCTCTCTCTCCTGTAGGATCTCCGCACACAGCCTCTCTCCTATAAGATCTCTGTATACAGCCTCTCTCCTATAGGATCTCCGCACACAGCCTCTCTCCTATAGGATCTCCGCACACAGCCTCTCTCCTGTAGGATCTCCACACACAGCCTCTCTCCTATAGGATCTCCGCACACAGCCTCTCTCCTGTAGGATCTCCGCACACAGCCTCTCTCCTGTAGGATCTCCTCACACAGACTCTCTCCTCTGGGATCCTCACATCACCATTACTGCATTTTCCATTCCTTAGGAATTCTCTTCTGTTTGGCTGGTCTGGCTCCAGCTTGTTTCTTTCTTTGTCTTGGTTTCGTTGTGGTGGTCGTTGCTTTACCACAGGGTCTCACTGTGTAGCCATGCTAGTCTCAAATCTTAGATTCTCCTGCCTCAACTTCCCAAATGCCAAGATTTACAGGTGCATGTCATTGCAGGTGGCTGCTTACAGATTATTAGATATATGTCCTGTCACCATTAGAAACAGACATTGCAAGGTCCTTTACATCCTGGCTCTCAGGAAGGACACAGAGGTCACTCCTCTGATGCCTGAAAATCCCAGCACCTATTCTCCCAGCCTCAAGCTGACTGACTAGTCAGCTGCAGGTATCCACTTTTAAGAAAGTATTTAATGTATATGTTTGAGTGTATGTATGTCAGTATAGTGTACACACGCCTGGTGTCTGTGGAGGACAGAAGACAATGTCAAACCCTCTAGGACTGCTGGGGTAACAGACAGCTAAGAGCTGCCATGTAGGTGCTGGGAATTGAACCCCAGCTCCTCCGTAAAACAGCAAGTGCTGCATTAACTACTGAGCCATTTCTCCAGCCCTACTGCAGGTCTGCGCCTAACAACTTCGTTAGGTTAAACCTGCCCAGAGGGGATCTCCTGCCACCTCCTGCCAACTCTTGCCACCTCCTGCCACCTCCTGCCACCTCCTGCACTCTTCAGCTCCCTGTACTGCCCCAATCCTTCATCAGGGTGTTAATCTTCACCCCTACTTCAGTCCCAAGGACAGGTATCCACAGTAGTACTTCTGTGATGCTGAGGAGGCAATCTTTCTTCCCACCATCCACATCAAACAGCAGCTCAAGAGGAGGCCCAACGACCTCTTGCTTCCTGAGAGTTTCACATCAGACCCATAATGCCTTAAGTTGTCAATGTTTTATAACCATTCCTCAAAGATTGAAACATTCCTCCCTACAGGAAGCTCCTTAAACAGGAAGGTAAACAAATAAAAGTACCCTCAGGAAGTCCCTGAAACCGACCATATTCTCTCTATCCTCCCCTACCAGAGAAAACAATAAAAGCTAAGAGTCCCTCCCAGACCTGCAAAACCAAGCAGCAGAGAAGACTCAGGGCAGAGCAGCTACCGGGAAGAAACAGCGACCAGACAGGCCGCCTGAAGGGGTTAGCACACTCCCCAGCCTGTTGAGCTGCCCGAGGGGCTGTGGAGTGAGCTCCGGGTTCGCAGGTGTGTGCACTGTCACCCGTGTTGGGGTGGGCCTCGGTCATGTAGTTGTCTTTGAGTCCTTTGGGTTCCTATAAGAAACTCCTCACCCATATTTCTCTAAGCATCCCCAGTAAAACTCACTGTCTCACCAAGTTGCACTTTGGTGGTATCTGTGCTTTGGTCTACTGTGGCTTCCCTATCAGTGTTGAGTAGACATGTGTTTTGTCTCCCCAGGGAAGGTTTTGTCACACAACACCACTCTATACACAAACTCGAATGTACCTAATGCCCTTTTAAATAAATCCTTCAGGACCATAAATCACATACTAGGCTGCCTCTGAGTCAGCTTTTAAAGCAGGCTTGGCCACGTCTGCTGGGAAAACTCAGCAGCCCTTCACCCTCATGATAGCCCCTTGGACTCGGACACGAACGGGGACGCTGTGTGCTGCAGAGGCGGGCCACCTGGCTGTTCCTCCCGCCTTTGCTCAGAAACTTGCTGTGAGTCTTTCACCCTTCTTATCGGGCTGTTTGCTCAGCTCTAATAGTGTCATCACAACAAATAGGGACGCTGGGGATGACAGAGAAAGAGGCCCATTTTGACCCAGAGAAAGTTGCCAGCATCTTAACCCTCAGAAGAAGACAGGCAAGGAATCAAGAGAGAACAGAGGGAGGGTGCCTGGCATGATGGCTCCCAACTGTGACCTCAGCATCTGGGAAGCCAAAAGGGTTTAAGGCCAATCTAGGCTAGAAAATCCCAGGCCAGCCTGGGCTACACAAGTGAGATCCTTTTTAAAGTGAGAGGCGGTATTTGATACCCCCGGAAAAGGCAAAAGTAACAGCCGCTGTGACCTGCAGAGGCCTTTCCTGGGAGGTAGAACTCGTAAGTAAGGAGGAGCCGGGAAGGCTGGGAGGAGGAAGGAAGTTGAATGGTGTGAGTCAGAGCTTCTAAGGAGAGGGGAGACAGCGTTGTGGGAACAGCAAACCATGGCAGTCGTCTGAGGTGTGGGCTGTCTATGACAAATCAGGAGAGGCAAAGCTGCAGACACAGCGTGTGGAGTGTGGTGAGCTGGCGAGGTGTGACTTGTTGCCCTCGCTCCCTTAACACAGGAATTGAGCCTTCTGTTAGACGCACCTCTCTGAGCTCCCAAATGAGTCTCTGCCTCTGCCTGATATACTCACATCTAGATACACCGCCAGACGCGGAGAAAACCGGACTCCTTGTTCCACACCTGCTGCTTGGCCACCCCCAGAGTGGTCTCCAACTGGCTGTGTGGCCAGATGGCCTATAACGTATTTGCAGTCATACCTAGAGCTGAGACTCTGGATTCAAAACATGAGTCTCATCCCTGTAGCTTCTTGCTCGGTAACTGCTGTTCTCCCACGCGCCTCTCCCTCCTCTACCTTTCTCTCTACCCCCTCCACCACTGCTGTTTGCAGCAGCTGCTGAATCTCACACATCTCAGTCCACTTGATCACTGTTTACTGGCATCATTAGGGGAGCTGCTGGGCAAACTCAAGCCTGCCACCCAACCCCATCCCCCTCTGGGTGCAGGCATGCCACCCTCCACCCAACACACTCACCCAACTGGAGATTTATGTTTTATACCAAGTCAGACTGTTGATTTTGCCGAAATAAAACTCCCAACTATGACCAGATTCTATAAGCAAACAATACCACCAAAGTCACCTAATGTGGGTTCTTTTTCATTTTTGAGGTTGTATTTTGATTACATTTCTCCTGCCTCTTCCGTCCCTCCAAGCTGACACACATATCCGTCTCCTGATCTGTGTACTTTCGTGTAAATCTATACCTGTAAGTCACACACAAAGCCCTGGTTTAGCCACTTTTCCAGAAGCTTGCCCACAAAATGAACATGGGTTGTGTGAGGTGCAGCCAGGCATTACATGAGCCACCTAATGGAGCGTTAGTGGCGAAGAAAGAAGAAAGCCAGCAGCAGATGTTGTCCACTCCTGCTGCAGCAGCCTGGGAATTGAAAAGAAACCTACAGGGAGATGCCATGGGAGCAGGAGATCAATGGGAACTGTCCCCTCTCCTGTCTCTCCCGTCAGATGGCTCCCTTCCGTTCACTCTGCCTGGAAATGATGTGCCTGTGAGTTTAAGACATTCACTTTCTCTTGATCTAATAAAAAAGAAAAGTAAAAGGAAATGCATTTGGGTCGAGAATCCCTATGCTGAATATCCAAAATGCTCTGAGGGCTATTTTGTCAGTTTGCATAACTTAGGGTCTGGGATTTTTAATTAGGGATATTTAACCTTGTAGAGGGTCCTCAAAAAGATCCCAATCGAATAAGCTCCAACATCTGAATCATTTCTGGGTGCCAAAGATGTTGGATGAGAAATACTCAACCTGTAAACAGCTGAAGGATCCAGGGGACAAATTCCAGGTCCTGATAGGGACATCTGTGCTGATTCAGCAGTAAAAACGTGCTAGGAACTGGGGTGGGTGGATAGAAGTGGTCAGATCATTCACTCAGGAACAAGGAAGCTCCAGGGAAGGGATAGGAAACAGGATCCCCACTAGTCAGCTCTGAGAATGAAGTGGGAGGGGGTCCTAGGACATCCAGGTAAAATGGTGCGTAAGAGGAAACCCCATCCTAAGAGCAAGGCAATCGTTTCGTTAGAGCAGTGGCTCTCAGCTTTCCTAAGACCTCATCTCTTTAATACAGTTCTTCATGCTGTAGTGACCTCCCCAGCCACGAAATTATTTTTGTTGCTTCCTCATAACTGTAACGACTTTGCTACTGTTAAGAACTGTAATGTAAACATCTGCTTTTCCAGTGGTCTTTAGGGGGTCGAGTCCCACATTCTGAGAACCGGTGTGCTAAAGAAACAAGCAGCGAGACAGCCTCCGTGGTACCGATCAGTCCACACAGAGCGAAGAGCACCAGCTGACTGTACCCCCACTTCTTTGTTCTTGCTGGGGGAGGTTCTGGTCGACATCTGGTTTTGATTAATAATAATTAATAATAATTTTGGTGAGTGAGATAGTTTTCAACCCACATTTTAGCCAAGAATCCTACAGAGTCAAAATATCATTTCAAGAGGCTGATAATGCAGTGTTGTCTGAGAGGGCCAGAGCTCTTTAGTTCCCCCCACCCCGCCCCCAACAAGAGCAAAAAGGCCTGAAGGACGAGGAGGGCAGGGTAAGGCCAGCAGGGGGCGCTCTCCTCTTTACCGTGGCAGGTGCACACAGGTAGGGCACCAGCTCTTGAAAAAAGAGGAGTGTAATCAATCACTTCCATGTACATCAGGGTGGTCCATTTTATTTGCAGCTTCTTGCTCAGTAACATCCACTCATGATATTGAAATAAATTCAATCTCAGGGGTAGATAATCTCCATTATCACTGCACCCATTAAAGGAAGAGTGGTCACACAGACAGGCCTTGTTGACAGGTACAAAATAAACCCAAGACAGGAAGCTGGCAACAGAAAGGAAGTGGGGGGGAGCTAGAAAAATTGCTGTCTGGTAAAATGTTTGCCTTGTAAGTATAAGGGCCTAACTTCAATCCCATGGGAAAGGTGGGTAGGTAGCCTATGCTCGTGATTCTACTCAAGTTTAGAGCTCCAGGTCCCAGAGAAACACCTTGTCAATGAAACCAAGAATGGTGGATGGTGACTGAGGAATGACACCACGGTTAGTTGACCTGTGCCCTGAAGAGGGAGGAAGGGGAGGGAGGGAAGGAGTGGGAGAGAGAGAGAGAGAGAGAGAGAGAGAGAGAGAGAGAGAGAGAGAGAGAGAGTGTGTGTGTTACACCCAGGAAAAAAACAAGAGCTCTATGTTGGGAGCCCAGAATCATATAACCAGACACATGCTCTAGCTCCCCAAGTGTTTACCTCCTGGTCCTCAACTGCCAGATTAGGCCATTAGACTGGAGTGCCTACATGAATCCAAACTTCTAATATTAGAAGGTTATATTCTATTATTCTGATTATTATTGATTCTGTTAGAATATTCTGTTAGAATATGATTCTAATTATTCCAAATATCATTTGAATAGTCTGGAAGCATATTTTCCATTATTATCCTAATACTGTAAGAAGCCACATGGTGGCCAGACTTCACTGTGCAGGAAAATCTGGAAAGCAACCTCCTCTGCTTCCCATGAGAACTTCCTCGCTAGATGAAAAATTGAGAGTCAGGTTCTCAGGGCCCTACTCGCCCCCACAGACTCCTGTCATATCTTCTGCTTATTCGGAAAGGCCTAAATGTTTCAGAGCAAATGAAAAGATGAGGCCTGCAGACAAGCTTCCTCGCCCACCCCTGCAGCCCTGGGGGAGGAGAATACCAAAATGAAGACACGAAATGGAGAAATCTGAGCAAAGGCATAGAGAGCCTAGACAAAAACTCCGTAAAAGGGCAAGGAGAGACGCGTGTGCCGCCACAGCTTCCTGCCAAAACCTTCACAGGGATTTGGGAAAAACGGGGTATCTCTGTGAGGTACCCAGCAAACTCAGTGTAAAGGAGCTGTGACTGGTATTAAACAGGGCCCCAGAAAGCCTTTTTTTTTTATCATTTTTAAAAGGTAATTATTTTAACCGCTGATGTGTATAATAAGCTCTTGTCAGCCTGACATTAAAATCTGTTTCTTTTCTTTGCTCCCCACCTCTTCCCTGTGAGCCCTTGCATCCCACAGACATGGCGCGTGTTCTATTGTTATTTCACGGCTTCTTCTTGGAGCTCCTTGGTGGGCAGTTGTTCCGTGAAGCTGTGGTATGTTTGCTTCAAGAAGGACAGCATCTCCCTGCAGGGATGGGAGGGAAGACTAACCGTAGGCAGCACTCAAGCTGCTATATACAAGACTGGGTCTCTTCTGGGGGCGGTGAGGGCTGTGGTACAGCCATTGTAGCAACAGAGAAATGCAAAGGGGAACATTCCTGAGATCCTTTGGGGAGAACAGCAGGAGAACACAGTTGCTGAGAAAGGGGGAGAGAAAAGAAGGCTGGGAAATCTTTAGGCTTCCTGGGAATCTGAATATGACAAGGCTTGAAGAATGCAGCTTATGGGGGAAGTTCCCTGACTTTCCAAGATGGACAAACTAGGAAAGGGCTCCTCGTCTCTTCCATGAGTTCTGAAAGGGCAGGGAACATGGCCAAAGTATCTTGCTTAAGCACTTCACAGGCACCCTGGTGGCCTGGAAAGGCTTTTCCTAAAAACCTGAGCCTGTCACTTCCAGTAGCCCCCATTCACTATCTAGAGAAACAAAACCCGCGAGTCACAATCCAGCCTGATAGGCAAGTCTCTGAACAATTCACATACCTAGCCTGACCACAGTTTCCTCAACCCCCACCACTACCACAACCATCTCTGCTAACCTGGCCTGCCCGGTTGTAACCCCCTATCCTGGCCTACCTGGTTGTAACCCCCTATCCTGGCCTGCCTGGTAGTAACCCCCTATCCTGGCCTGCCCGGTTGTAACCCCCTATCCTGGCCTACCTGGTTGTAACCCCCTATCCTGGCCTGCCTGGTAGTAACCCCCTATCCTGGCCTGCCCGGTTGTAACCCCCTATCCTGGCCTGCCTGGTAGTAACCCCCTATCCTGGCCTGCCTGGTTGTATCCCACTATCCTGGCCTGCCCGGTTGTATCCCAGTATCCTGGCCTGCCTGGTTGTATCCCAGTATCCTGGCCTGCCTGGTTGTAACCCCCTATCCTGGCCTGCCCGGTTGTAACCCCCTATCCTGACCTGCCTGGTTGTATCCCCCCTATCCTGACTGGCCTGGCCAGATCCCCGCTTGCCTGGCTGGATCCCCGCTTTCCTGGCCATTCTGGTCGCCTTGAGACCACAGCACAGTGCTTGCACATCCTCCATCCCCCAACCATATACCATCTGGTTTGGTTTTCCTCATTTTTAATTAGTTCTTGACAAACATTATACAATGTGTTTAGAGTACACTCACATACATACACGTGCACACACACACACACACACACACACACACACACACACACGATTCACTCTTCCCAGATCCACAAGCCCCTTTCTCTACCCATCCGACTTTATGTCCTCATGATTTTTTTAAAATTTATCAAATCTAATTTGTTTTGGTATATTCTTAGATTGGGGCCTTACACTTGAACATGGTCAGTCTAGCAGGGGCTATCCCTTTATAGAAAACCAACTCTCCTTATCCTAACAGGTATCCATTACCAATAGCTCTTGAGCTGCAGGGGGGACTGTGTACCCACCTCCCAGTCCATGCTGAGCTTTTGTCTGGATTAAGCCTGTATGGGTTCTATGCCTTCTGTTATAGCCACCGGGTAACTGCCATACCGTGACTGGAAGGTGGTAGTTTTTGTAGTCATCCACCACCTCTGGCTTTTAGAATCTTCCTGCCCCCTCTTCTTCAATGATCCCTGAGCCTTGGGATAAAGGGGTATATATAATACAGATGTTTTCCAATGCTATTTCTTAATCGTATGAACTAACAGCTCTTTGAAACCTACTCACAGCATCTGGGACTCCTTCGATACCAGTATTGCCAACACTGACTAGAGCTCTTTTAAGAAGTAGACAACTGTACGTATGCATGTTACAGGGAATGCTTGTCTCCTCTGCTGAGCCAGAGAAACCTGTGGATCCTGCCAACCCCACAAAAGCAGAAAACCCATTCCTCTCCGCATCTACCAGAGACACAATGGACTTGATGCTCTGTGAGGTTGGGGTGCTCCACACCAACACTCCCGAGCCCATATTCAGGCTCCTGCCCCATGCTTTCGAACGGATCCTGAGATGTACGGAGAAGGCGAGGGAGAAAGCGTGTCTGCTGCCCTGAACCATGAGAGAAGAGACTAGTTACTTCCAGGTCAGCCTCCAGGTTGTTTGTCTTTAGATGACACGTTCCATGAGACTCTGAGGCTACAGAAATCCTATCTGGGAAGCAGACGTCTAAAGATTCGGAGTGAGCCTCAGTCCCCAGGTCTGCTCCATGGGACAACAAACCCAGTCATTCCTCAGTGTTCTGGAACAGCAGAGAGCCACCTGCCAGAGTGATCCTTTTGGAATAAAATCTCCACAGTTAAGATGTCTGTCACACAACGACCCATCTCTAACATCCCTAAAATTCCCTTGGAAACCTCCATTAGATTTCTCCCCCTGCCGTACACCCAACATCCGTCCTCTTTTCTAGACCTTCCTCATCGACTCTTTCTCTTTCCTGTCTACCTGTGAAGGAGCTCTCTCTTTCCCTGCTTCTACTCCTCGCTTGTCCCCATGATATTTCTCGAGTCCCTGCATCCCACATCCCTGTGACCTCTCTCAGTTTGGGTCCTGCCTTGGTCGGTTTTCTGGAGGTTTCTCAGCAGGGGCCTCTGAGATCTGACAGCCTCCGCATACTTCTCAGCAAGAGTGAGGTAGGTCACCTGCCCCTCTCATCCTCATCCCCTCTACCTGCCCAGCCTCCACCATCTCCTACCCATGTCCACCTGCCACACTCCCCCAGGGTTTGGCTTGTCTAGCCTCTCTTCTGCTCTGCCCACTGTCACCTCAGCCACTTCTGTGGTCTCAACTGTCACGCCGGCAGCTGTTCCGCAAGCCTTGGTCTCTCTTCTAGATCACCAAGCTCATGTTTCTTTCTAACTTGAGGCTAGGCACCTCTATCTGGAGCTACAATGAGCTCAAGTTCAGCACATTTGCAAGTACACTACCTTCCCTTTCAAACTCTCCCTCCTTCTGAGTCCTTTAGCCTACTTGAAGCCCCCCCCCACCCTTCCAAGCAGCCCTGCCAGAAATGACAATGACATGTCCTCTGAGCAACTCTCTCGTACTGGTGCATTGCTCTTACATCAACTTTAACACTCCAAACACACACACACACACACACACACACACACACACACACACAGAGAGAGAGAGAGAGAGAGAGAGAGAGAGAGAGAGAGAGAGAGCGAGAGAGAGAGCATGTGTGTTTGTGTGTTTCTCAGTCTCTCTGTGTGTCTCTGTCTGTGTGTCTGTCTGTCTGTCTCTTTCTCTCTCCCCATCTCCAGCTTCTCAGACCATCCTATTCTTGAATCCAGGCTATCCAGGATGACCCTACTACCCTGACCTAAGGAAGAATTACACAGGTCTCCATTGCTTCCTCTCTGTTTCTTCTAGAAGCATCTTGATTTTTAGGCCTAACCACGGCGCATTTGCAACTTTGCCTATGATCAGTTTTAACAACCCTCCGTTGACCTTTCTACCACCGAAATTCTACCCGTCCTTCAAGGCCAGCCTCAGCAAAGACTCTGTAATGTAACAGCTTTGCATCATACTGCAGGTACACGCATGGTGTCAGTGTATACATGTTAACATACATGTGTCCTAGCATGTACATACATACACATAAACACTCCCTTGGAGTCTGGCAGCAGCACAGTGCATGTCCTGTGTATATTTATATCAGTTTCCTCACTAACTTGGAAGTATTCTGAGATAAGCTGTGCATTCCACCCTCCTCAATAATAAGTAAGTAAGTAAATAAGTAAACAAACAAACAAACAAATAAATAAATAAATAGGCTTTGCAGAAAACCTAACCACAGTCCCAGCGCTTGTGACCCAGTTCAGAAATAAGGCCTTCGCAGATATAATCAGGTGAAGAGGAGGCCATTAGAGTGAGCCTCATATCCAATGACTGGCTGTCCTTACAAGAGAAGACAGACAAGGAAGGGAGATGACCTCTCTGTCTGCCCGTCACGCTCCTTGAAACACGCCATTAGATTTCTCTCCCTGACATGCACCCCACACATATCCTTTTCTAGACCTTCCTCGTCGACTCTTTCTCTTTCCTGTCTACCTGTGAAGGAGCTCTCTCTTTCCCTGCTTCTACTCCTCGCTCGTCCCCATGATATTTCTCGAGTCCCTGCATCCCACATCCCTGTGACCTCTCACATTTTGGGTCCTGCCTTGGTCAGTTTTCTGGAGGTTTCTCAGCAGGGGCAGAGACAAAGGCGGGTGGGGCTGTGCCTTATGCAGTGGAGAGCCAGAGTCTCGGGTTTCAGAGGGACACAGACCTACCCACACCTTCACTCCAAATACCTCGCAGCTCCTAAGAACACACTTCTGTTCTCGTGGTGAGCAGAATAGTTGGTGACACCTTGCTATGGCAGCCCTGGAAAACAGAAACAGGTAGCAATTTGCTTGTTTTTTTTTTTTTTTTTTTTTTTTTTGTGACGCCTCGATGCCAACAGAGTCCTTGAAAAGCTTAGTGAACTAAACTTCTCTGTGATGTGATTGTCTCAGGGGTGGATATTGGGGATCATTGGCCCCAGGGCTTCACACAGACATGGTAGGTACTCTAGCACTGAGTCATTTTACATTTTATTCTGTGTCTCAGCTGTCCAGGTTGGCCTTAAACCCAGTCCAGGGCCAAGCTCCCAGACAGTTATAGTTACAAAAGACTCAGTTAAACCATCTTTTTAACAGAAAAGTATCACATGTGTTTGTGCATGTGTGTGTGTGTGTGTGTGTGTGTGTGTGTGTACATGTTCATGTGGTCATGCTCAAGTACACTCCTGCCACGGTGTGTATGTTGAAGTCAGGAACAAGGAGGTTTTGAGGGTGAGTTTTCTTATTCTACCATCTTAGTTCTGAAGACTAAACTCAGGTCATCAGGCTTAGCAACCGGTGTCCTTACCTACTGAACCATCTTTCTGGCTCTAAAATATCTTTTAAAAGGTGTAACTATTGATACACAGTTAACAAAACCTCAGAGCTAGTCTGTGTATCCAGAAGTAAACCACTTCCAAATCACCTGTACCTCAGCTCTCTCTCCTAGCCTCCATATGGTTCCCAAAACATTGTCACAGCAGGTGGCTGGCCGGGAAGTGTCCATTGCCAGAAAGAAACCCTCTGCCTTTGCCAAACAGTGGCCTTGTCCCCATTAGCACAAGACTCGGCCACACAGCTTACTGACCTCAAGCACTGGCCAGAAGTTAGATTCCATGGAAGGGGCAGGGAGATGGACAGCCGTTGCTGGCTCTCTCTGCATGCCAAAAGAGAGTCACAGAGATGTCACACTAAGATGCACCGAGGCCGAACTGATTTCAGGTCAACCAAGAGGCCATCTGAATGGAAAGCCTGTGTATGAAGGGCAGCTGGAGTGAAGGCTGGGAAGATCATGCCTACTTCTCTCCTGAAAACCATGTGGTGAACATTCCCAAAAGCCCTGTGATGGGAAGGGAGGAAACACTTCTAAGCCTGGGTCAGTCTGACTGTTGCTCTCCACCAGTGAAGTGGCCATAAATAATATGTCCGAGTCATAGCAAAAATCCATAGTCTCTCTGGGGACACAGCCAGGTAGCAACAGGTGCACCTAGTCTGCTCCTGTGAGGAAGTCAGAGCTGGATTGTGACAAAAGACCGTCCATAGCCTGAAAATACAGATGTGTATATTTCTCCATGGGCTAGCAACGGACAGAGTCCTTGATTTCCCAATGTCCCTGCATGGCCTCAGCGCATCTTTTTTCTCTTATCCCGGAAAGACAACACCACCCATGCAGTTAATCTTAACGGACTATAAGCATGGTCTCTTCATGCAGGTAATTTTAAATAAAATGAATGCTAGGCCACAGAGAAGGAAGTTTCTCACGGCTCAGGCTTTTCCAATGATGACTGTCTCGGAGATTTTTTTGTAATTATTAAACATGAAGTACTTTCAAAAATAAGTTTGCAGTGTCCTTACTGGTACCCTCGGGGTAAACTCAGTGTGGCCTGTGCCAAGCTGGTCCTAAACCCAGGGAATGGCAGCGTGTTCTGGAGGCTTTTCACTGCCTCTCCGTTCCCGTCCCCAGAGCACCCATCCCATCTCTAGACTGGAGTCCACTGAGCTTGGAGGAGCCATCACAAGAATTCCTGCCATTGAAATTCTATCACCTCTTCCTTGTCTCTCCTGACTCCATCCTTCAGTTTCTGTGCACTGGTGATGTGTCTGCATGTACGTCTGTGTGACTGTGTTGGATCCCTTCAAACTGCAGTTACAGACAGGGGTGAGCCACCATTTGAGTGCTGGAAATGGAACTCAGGACCTCTGGAAGTACACAGCCAGTGCTCTTAAGAGCTGAGCCATGCTTCCAGCCCCACTTGATCCTTTCTTTAAGGGCTCATCTCTGACCCAGGGGGTTAAAAAAAATACATTCAAAAAGAAAACTCTGTTGCACACCATTTGAAAAACCATGGTGTTTTTCATCTACATTTTGACGTAGCCTTTAAGCAGCGACCTATCAATCTCAGGAACAGGCTTCCCCTTTGGGAAATTAGCAAAGTGAAAGCTCTGCTCTGCTGTCCCCACCGCCAGGGAGCATGTGTCCTTCCTCCAGCTGCTGTTCTAATGCAGAGGACACTTGTATCAGCCTTGCTCCACACCTAAGAGCCGTCAGAAACGGATAACATCTAGATCTGTGTTTCCCAAGATGGTGACATATCTGCTTTGTGACAACCATCCCTTCTTGCTCAGTCACCTCCAGCATCTCTCTAAAGTCACAGAGACCAGGAGCTGCAGGGAAGTAAAGAGAAGATTCACGCTAACAAACAAACACAGGTTGAAGTTCCTCCTGATCCGAACCATGGTGGCTACCCTGTGCAGAATCACTACAGTGAAGAAAGTTAACCAAGACGAAAGTAACAACACGTTTTTAAATCTATAGATAAGAGGAGAAGCAAAGACACACATGAAATCTGCCTGAAGTATTTCTGGAACGATACACAGGCGCCAACCTCTTGGGAAGGAAGGGAATCAGCGATAAGAACAGGGCAAACTGCCGACCACTTCCTTTTCTCTATGGAATTCTTTACCACGTTCATCTATTAAATTGTTAAATATTAAAAATATAAATATAATTAAGAAATTGCACGTTTATTGTATTTAACAGTATGAATCCTTACTTAAAATCTATTACAGTAGCCAGGTATGGTAATTTATATGTGTAACCCCAGCATTTGAGAATTGGAGTCATGAGGATCAAAATCTCAAGGTCACCCTCAACTACAGAGTGAAACTGGAGTCACTCTGGGGGGTGTGTGTGTGTCTGTCTGTGTGTCTCTCTCTCTTTCTCTCTGTGTGGGGGAGGAGAGAGAGTCTGGAATATATGTGTGTGTCTATATATCTGTGTGCATGTCTGTGTGTATATGTATATACATATACATATATATACATTTTTTATTAAATTGGAAATTTCCCAAAAATCTTGGGATCCAGATTGGTCACTTTAGAAGGTTTACACACTATTTATAGGAATTGGTAAATGACCACAAATAAGACAGTGTGCAGTACATTACCTGTGTGCGACCAGGAGGCAAACAGGAAAGGGGGGCGTATGAAGTGGAAACCAATGGTTTCTTTGGGTACTCAATATATATTTCAATATATACTGGCTCCAATATAGTCAATATATATATTGAATATAAACACACACATATCTATGTATGTGTGTATAAACATGTATGTATGTATGTATATCTCTGCCTCAGAAGATAAAAAGAGAGCAAAACATATCAATTTTAAGTCAAGTTATCCCTTGATTACTTCATCCGTGTGTGTGACATATTCTAGTGGAACTCGTCCCTCTGCCCTCTTTTATTCTCCTGTGCTTCCAACGCCTCCTCCCTCCCACCAAGTCCCCATCCCACCTCGAGTCCTTTTGATTTTGCTTTGTGACCCACTGGATTTAACCTGAGCAACCTGCTCGGTACAGCACTACCCACCAAGACCTGAAAAACGAGGAGAAAGAGCAAAGACTCTGCAGTGTTGGCACGCCACCCTAAGGAAAGCAGAGGGATAAAGGGCCTGACCCACTGGCCTCTCCTTTTCCACAAAGTTCCTGGCTTCTGGCTCCCCTGGTCAAGTGGGGCCTGGCTGGTCTTTACTTCATTTATATGACACGTTTTAGCTTGAAGTCTATGAGATCTCTCTGTGAATTAATCTCTGCCCCCAGTGTGCCTCCATCGTTTGCTCCTTATAAAGCAAGAAAGGGGCCCCCAGCTTCCACGGTTTCTCTAACCCCTCTCTTTCATGAGGTTTCCACAGACAAAGAAGGCCCCATGGCTCATTTGTGCCTACAATGATGCCTTGTTCTTTTCCCCCTTGTGTTCTTCTGTTTTGGCCACACCATTCCATCTGCTTTGAAATGTGAGCTTCCAAAGGCAATGACTCTCATGAATCATGCCCGCACATGTCATTCGGACACCTTCTGACACAACAGTCCCTTTAGCTAGGACACATATACTCAGGGATAAAGGAGCAATGGGCACAGGTAACGTTATGAACGTACCACAGCAGTACGAAAGTGAGTTCTTCCGACCTCCCCCAGAAGCTTTCTTTCTGCCTGTTCTCTGCTCCTTGCTTTTCCCAGCTTAGCAACGCAAGAGCTGCCCTGTCACATAAGTCAGGGAGCATCTGCATTCTTGGTCTCTTTCAAGAAACCCACAAAATCAACACAACCATAGGGTGTTTTAGGCACTGGCCATCAACAAAGCCCAGAATGATGCTCTATTTGTTATGTGTAAGATATCCAGAATTCTCTTCATTTTGCTAAATTCTGTCCTTGGCTGTTTATAAGCCAGTTATCTTATTTGACCTTATCTTGGGGTTGTGCGGAGAAGCAGAAGTAAAGCTAAACACACTTTAAAATAATAATTCAAAGGAGAGAAGAGCTTAAAGGCAAAAGTTTGAACATCAAACTTCCTTTTCTCTCTTCTTTTCTAAGGAGGTAACAACTCTGACATTTCACTGGAGACTTTTTTTTAAAATGTATATTAAAACTTTTTAACCTACCCACTCATTAATTAATTGAAAAGATTTCCTTCTGGCCTCTAACTGCTCAGGGACCTCCCCTAGTAATTTCCTTACCTACAATTATGTCGATGGGCTGAGTAACAGGTTGTGTTATTATCCAAGTCAAACTGATGTGGGTGTGAATGTCCAATGGGAGGGCTTCTCCCCTGCTGTGACCCAGATGACAGAGGAGGTTTTGCCTGGAAGGCATTCCCATAAGGGGAGAACAGGAGTCCCCACAATTAGGGGGTAGTATCATCTGAGTGTTAGCATTCCATGTTCAAGGGGTGGGGCCAAAATGGCTGCCAGCAACCTCCTTCAAGCAGAGCCCTGGACAACAGGACAAAGACAGACAGAACTCTCATGGTTGGACTGCCCCATAATGACCCTTCTTTTCTCTCTTTTTTGTGATACGGGGAACTAACCCAGGACTCAACAGATGCTAGGCCAGCACTCTTCCACTGAAGTGAAACTCCAGGCTTCTTGTCCTGGCAAGGCAAGGCACAGGGTGACTGCCCAAGAGGGACGATTCTTCCTTTTCTGAAATGTGAAGACAATGTCCAAAACTGCAGTGCACTCTTTGTTTCAGGTAGTCTGGCTGCTGCCCAAGTGTCTGGAAACCAGAAGTCCCTTTCCCAGCTCCTGGGTGAGCCATGTGACCCAGATCAACAGGGGCCATTCAGACAGTACACCCAACATCCTCTTCGTGTGTTTGCACACGCATATTAGAAGTGGGATCACACGCGAAGGGGTATATGTGGGTTTCACGCCAAATCACTGCTAGTAGGAAGCTTAGTGGTAGGGCTTGTGGTTAGAGCGGCCTAGACCCTGGGCTCCACAGACTGAACTTGGGGTTTACACAGAAGGCGCCTCCATACGCGAGGCCACCTCATAGCCTCTCCTGTTTGCTTGATTTGTCATTGCTGCTGCTGTTTTTGTTTTTTGCTTTTGTTTTTTGATGCAGTGTATCATGTTATCCTGGCTGGCCTCAAGCTTCCTACATCGCTGCCAAAAGCCTTAGTCATAAAACTCCCAATCTTCCTGCCTCTACCTCCAGTCTACAGGTAGCGCCACCAGCACACCCAGTTTCTGCGTTACCGGCGGTCAGACAGCCTAGGGTCCGTTACCCCACAACAGCCCTCCGCCAACTAAGCTATACCCCCATCCTCAACAACAACTGTGGCTGGAAGCACGGGACAGACAGACAGTCTCGTCTGTCAGAGCACTGTCCTGTAAGCCTCATATCGTGTCGTTGACGTTGTGTTCTACAAACCCTGAGGAGCGTAGAGGAAGGAGACAATCAGGGTGCTGAGTCTGCTCTGGAGACCATGTAAGAGACCCAGACTTGGAAACTGTGAGAGATGCTGACATCATCCTCCGGCTGCCATTCCCATGTGTGCAAGCACGTGCACATACTTAAACAGGAATGCCTTTCTTGCCTTTCTCTTAGAAAGAATATGTAACAGCTGGAGTTATGCCGTACCTTAGAGATGGTGGATTGGAAACCTATATAGAGCCAAATGCCTAATGGGTTCATGGGGCATCATATAAATCCTACCTACTTGCTATCAGTGAGGAACGTGAGGGGCTGGCAGCATGCTGGCTGGAGGGACAGTGTCATGGGTGACAGAGGCCAGGAGGAGGCTGCCTGCATGAGTCCTGCCTCCCCTTGGTTCCCTTCCCTGCTCTTGTACTTTGAAAGCCTGTGAGCAAAGGGCAAATGCCACCATTAACTTTCTGCTCATTTGGATTTTTCTCTTTTAGGCAGGCTCTCTAACCTCTAGCTGGTATATATTAAGAGGCATCCACCGTGGTCACCATAGAAACAAGTCTGGGGCCCTCTCTTCTGTTTATACAGCAGCTTACTTTCCCAACCCCGGCCCTGCCCCAGGGCTTGTCCATCCTGCTCCATCTCTGGTGCCTAATCAGAATCCTGGGACAGGATGGAAATTCAACAGGTACTTGCTAAATGACAAACTTGGCCAGACACGAAAGAAGTGGCCATGCTCTTCGGGGTGTTATCAAGAGCATGAAGGGAAAAGAAAACGATTTTTCTTGCCCTAGGAAAGCTGCCAGATGTAGTGTTTGCTTTAATTAACTCCCTGGCACTCCCTCCTGGCACAATGGCCATTATTTGAATCAGAACAGTTGTGTCTTCTCAACTTTCAGGAGATATCTGCTGAGTAATGAGCTGGAAGAAATGTCCGAGAATCCTAGCAAGAGTACCACGCGCATGAGCAACTTTAGAGCGAGGGGTGGACACCCAGGGCCTTGTGCATGCTAGCAAGTACTCTACTACCAAACCACATTTCCTACCTGCATTCCTTTTCTTTTTGTTGTTGTTCGTGTTTGTGTGAGAGGGTTGCATTGTATAGCCTAAATTAGCATGGAACCCATGGTAATCCTCCTGCCTCAGTTTCCCAAGTGCTGGACTGACTAGTATGTGCCACCTCATGAGGCTATCATCTCCCTCCCACTTCAGATTAGAAACCACTGCATGTCACAATAAGTAAATGCACTTAAACAACACGAGATTTGCCCTGGTCCCAGGTATAGATAGTTGCCAGTCAGCTTCATAACAATAATTTCCATTTCCAACACAGAACTACTCCCCTTTATCTTTTACACAGAGAGAAACCCAGCTCTTCCATTTGGCCAAATGTGAGTTACCCAAGAGTCTCTGCTTCTCAGCTCGGCAGCCTCCCTTTGGTTGGCCAACTTTCAGACCACAAACGGCAGCGAGTAAAGGGACTGAAGGAAAGGCAGGAATAACTTCTACAAGGAATGTCAGAGCCATGTGGGCAGCTGTCCTCCTGGCCTCCTCTCACCTGTGACACGCCACCTCCTGTTCTTCTGCATGCTGTCCCGAAGGCACACTGCCAGCCTCACACATCCTATTGAAATGACAAAAGGCTTGCAGGGCACACAAGTGCCTCCTCACCTGGGACACACAGGCCACCCTGTGTGCAGTATCAAAAGTATTATCTGAATGGAGTGTCCAGTTGAAAAGAGAAGAGTGCCAAGGTTCAGGCTCACATGTCTGTACACACACACACACACACACACACACACACACACACACACACCCTGCCTGCAGTCAGGTGTGGAAAATCCAAAGCTTTAGCTTGGCTGGGCCCATCTATCTCATGCCACTACTAGATGGTGAAATCCATTGAGTAGGACAAACAACACCTTAATAAAATAATGGGCTATTAACACAGATCAGAGGCTTCACAGGTAGAGTAGCAGCCAGGGGTCTAGGCCAGCTTCTGAAAGCAGGGCCTCCAGCCTGCCCCAGGCACAGTTTCACAATCTTGCTGCCTTTTCCCCACAGCTTTTGTTTCCTTCATCAGGGGCCAAGACCTTCATGTTCACTATACTCAAAAAGACAAAAGTTCTAAAAAGGGGACAAGGCTGACTGATGCTCATATGCTACGTGGTCCCTGTGGATGTTCCTGAGAGCATGTGCCTTAGGCAGGTGGACACCACCGTCACTAAACAGCTAACAGGGAACACAGAGCTCATCCATTCATTACGGTCACCCTCTGTTCCTCTCTGATGCAGCCTCTTCGTCCACCCCACTCCGAGCCCCGAGCGGCTGCTCTCCGGCTGCAGGCTAATGATGCTCTAATTGATTGTGGTTTTAGCATCCCAAACTCTTTCAGTCTCTACCACAAAAAAACCAAGGACCAGCTATTCCTGGAAAATGTGTGTCTAGACAAGGAATGGGAACTCAGGAACGCCCCAGTAAAGGCAGACACTGGTGAGGGTGACTGAGGGGACACTCCTGACTGCCAGGGGACTGACTGCTCATTTAGACAATATTCACATGGCATCAGGTCTAGTAACTCATGCAAGATTAAAAGGGTGCTTTCTAAGATAGCCATAAATATTGCGTCCGAGAAACAGAGTGCTAGCCAGGAATGTTGGCATATGCCCATGATCCCTTCACTAAAGACTGGAGGGAAAGGATAGCAACTCCAAGTCAACCAAACCTGGTGAGTTCCAGCCTAGCAGAAGACCCTATCTCAACACCCAACAACCAAATAAAATTACGGGCTGGGGATGTAGTTCAGTGGGTAGAGCATTTGCCTAACAAATAAGAAGTCCTTGGGCTCAATTCTCAACATTGAATGAACCAGGTTGGCAAGTCCCAGCCTTTCGGAGGCAGACACAGGGAGGGTCAGTTCAAGGTTGTTCTTGGTTATATAGGAAATTCATGGCCAGTCTTCAAAACGTGGAATCCTGTCTCAAGATGGAAAAAAAGAAAAGAAACACACAGGCCTAGTTACAGCCCACTCTCATTTCTCAGAGACTAAGGTCTATGAAACCAACGATGAGTAACCTTTCTTTATTGGCCTTACCACTGTAGAATCTACAGTGCTAGCTGCCTGGCACCTTCCTCCCAGGTTTATTGGCCCTTCATACCTTCCTTCCTTCCTCCCCTTCCTTCCTTCCTTTCTTCCTTCCTTTCTTTCTTCCTTCCTTTCTTCCGTCCTTTCTTATCTCCCAATTTCTCCATTTCTGAGGAAAGCAAGACCTGTAGAGACAAGATCTAAAAATAGTTTCACCCTTTTGGTGAGTCCAAAGAAAGACATCTCACATTTCCTAAAGCCACTTGGTGGATGGCTTGGGGAAAAAAATGTTTCTAGTCCACAGGGGTGCTAATTAGAACCAATTAAAACTCAGATGGGCTGCCTTGGCACTGAGCTGCCTTGCAGGACTTGCTCAGTCCTGGTGAAAATCAAAGAGAACGTCCAAAAGAGAAAGAGACCCTGTAGTGATAGAAAGAGAGTCTGCAGTGATTGCCCTATGAACTTACTTACCCTGAGAAATCTTTCAACCCCACCCAAGCCAGCCAACACCCTTAAGAAGTCAAATCTTGGCTGTGTCTGTCAAGAGGATCAAGGACTTCTGGTTGCTGTATCACGATAAACTCTTACCCATTTGAACAGAAAAATTAAAGAGATAACGAGGGCTGGGATACAGCTCATGGGTAAATTACTAAACAAGTATGAATGAAGCACAGGATTCAAGACCCAGCACTGTAAGATAGATAGATAAATGTATGGATAGGTAGATAAATAAATGAATGGATCAGTGGGTAGGTGGAGAGAGGGAGGAATAGATGGATGTATAGGTGAGTGGGTGGATGAATGGGTGGATGGATGGACGGATGGATGTATGGATGGATGGATGGATGGATGGATGGATGGGTGAATGGATGGATAGATGGATGATGGATGGATGGATGGATGGATGGGTGGATGGATGGATGGATGGATGGATGGATGGGTGGATGGATGGATAGATGGATGGATGGGTGGGTGGGTGAATGGATGGGAGGGTGAATGAGTGGACGGATGATAGGCGGACAGATGTGGAGACTTAATGGTTTTGCACGTGTGTTTACCAGTGCACAATCTTTATTGCATGATTGCATGCTAGCTAGGAACAGCTAGGAACACCACAGGGGGGAAAAACTGGGTTTCCATATAAAAGCCACATTATGTCCACCTCTAACCCAAATATCAAAATCTCTTACCTACACTGTGAGACACACAGTCCATACAACCAGTAACCCTATTTGGCTTGTGGCAGGGTGGGGTGGAGTGAATGAGAAATCAGTTTATCAAGTTCAAACTTAAAAATTGTGACTTTAAATATGTGGTTTTTTTGTGTGTCAGTGATGACTTCATAGAACCATTTTAAATTCAACACGTTGATTCATAATTTTTGAATTAAAAAAAAAAACACTACTCTCTGTTAATAAGGCCACCATCCTCATTTTGTAAACACAAAAGAAACCCAAGTTTGCTCCCCACAAAGAATTTCTGGGAAGAAAACTCTGGGTTCACACCTGTTAGGGTAGGGCAGCTAAGAGGAGAAACCAATGTATGCAAAGGCCACTAATAACCTAAGACAGGATGTCGTCAGGGTTAAATGAATGACGCAGACACTGTGTCTCACTAGAGCAGAGATCGCTAACTATGCACAGAGGGACACCAACCATTTTAGGGTACAACCAGCACAGGTTTATGAGCATGGGTCTCTTCTCAGTCTCCATTTGTGTCCAGTCACGTGGTCCTGGCCAGTATGACACCAAGAAATAACCTTTGCCCTGAGCCCTTTGGTCTCACCTCAGGCTAAGGAAGGGAAAAGCAGCAAAGCCAGACACGCTCTGGAGTGTTTTCCCAGATGTGATTGCTCTAGCAATCTGGTGGGGCCTGTCTCATCTGTATAAACACGAAAACCAAAATAGATACGATATACCTCTGTTTACGAACATCATGAATGCCTGCTTGTGTGTTCTGAAGACGTCAGAACTATTTATAGACAGGTTTAGTAAGATCACTTTCCAAAGGGCCATTTCAAAGGCATCTGGTGTAAGCCGCAGGTAACACACTGCCTTGGACACCATCACAGCGACTTCCCCATCGAGGGACAGATGAAGACCCAAGTGATTAGCTGAAGAAATGTTTCTGACTGCATTGCCTAAGTTATCAAAGCTTTAACAGTAGCACGAGACCTAGAACACAGTCAGTAAATGTCTACTGAACGAGGAGCTGGTGTGTTGCAGAAGAACTTGGGAGAATCTATGTCCACTCTAGTGCTGGGTTGATAGCCTGTTTTTCATCTGAAGTACCTTGAGGCAAGCCATATCTTCCATATATGCATAGGCTGAACTATAGATCTTGCTGGAAAATGATGACATTATCCACTCTGTTACCAGCTTTCTCCCAAAGAGGATTCACCAGCAAGATGCCTTAACCCTGCGGCGAGGTCGTGTGTGTGTGTGTGTGTGTGTGTGTGTGTGCCTACAAGCGTGCAATGGGCAGTCAGCTGTTCTGTATCAAACTGTCTTTATCTCTCTGTCTGAGCTTGGCTTGCCATGTTCTGAGCATGTAAACAGTCCAACTTTAATGTTTAACTCCGAGTACCATAAAAATATCAGTCAGAGGCACAGACTAGAGCCTGAAGGATGAGAGTTGACCTCCTCTTGGACAGACCAGGAATGAGTCCCTAATTTTCCACCCAAAATCCCAGTGGAGGCCAGAGGAACACATGGAGCAGCATTCTGTCACCCTGACACACTAGATCTCCTAACTCGGGAAGAACTCCAGTCCTTGGTGACTCCACCAACAGCTGAGCTAAGTCCCCAAACCCCACAAAGTTGTACAGCATCAAGACGAAAGCACCCCCATGCCTGGCCTGACCACTTTTATTGTTCAGAGCAGTGAGTGTTTGTCTGTGATAGCCCAGACCCATGCTCTAACTTTTCACTCAAGCAAGCCCCTGTTTATCTCAGTCCTTCATTTGGCCACTCTCAGTGTTTACCAATCTTTCAAAATCTCCCACGTATACGGGAGATAGATGCCTTCCAGGTCTAAAAAGTATGGCCCAAGAGCCGGAAACAGGCCAAGCCTGGATTGGGGGAAGAAACTCTTCATGTCCTTTGCTCTACTAGGACTTCACCGTCACACTGCAGAGTCCTTTGGTCACACTTGGAAGTGCTGAGCTGAGCCTGTCCTCTCTGTCCCAGCCAGAGGGGAGCTAGATAAAGAAAAAACAAAGTGCCTACAGAGGTCAAGCCAAAAAACCCAGAGGAGGGCCTAACGTGTGTCTTCAGCCCAAGGCTCTGTGCTCTTAGCAACAGCCTTTCAGGTAAGCATTATACCTACGGCTCTTCCATAGACTAAGCCAATTCCATGACCCCAGTTCAACCTCAAGAGGACAACTTCCTAAACTATGAGCATCCACATATGACCTCCTTAGATCTGCACAGCTTCCTACCTGCGTCACCGACTTGGCCCTGAAACAGGCTCAGTTTGAACATGCGTGTACTGTTTCCCCAGTGTCTTGCTTGCTATAACCTGTAGTTGGTGAGTTCATGTGCAAAGGAGGTAGAGTATTGATGCTAGTTCTCGAAGGAGAAAAACCTCAACCCAGTGGAAATCAATAGGCTTCCAAATCCTTGTTTTTTTTTCTTTTGAAAATGGCAGGTGTGAGTGAAGTTTGGCCTTGGCCGTGTGGTGTCGGGAAGCTATGGACAGACTTTATCACTGCCACACTACCATTTTCTGCTCTCAAATCTATGAAAAATTATTCTTTTAGGATAAAAATTTCCACAACTGATTCCGATCCAAAATAAAATTAGTTCATGAGATCTCTCTCTCTCTCTCTCTCTCTCTCTCTCTCTCTCTCTCTCTCTCTCTCTCTCTCTCCCTGCTCCCTCTCCCCCTGCTCCCTCTCTAACTCTCTTTGAAAATTTGAACAATTTAAACAATATCAAGTAAGCTATGTAGATGTCAGGCATTAGGAAAAGAAAAGGGAAAATAAAAAACACAATGACATGTTTTGTCCTTCAAAATCTAGGTAAGCCTTTCTTTTACAGTCAGCTTAGAGAAAGAGACTTTGCACTTGTCTGGGCCTCGGCAAGGGTGCTGATAACAGGATGAGGACAGATCACAAACAAAAGGCACACGTGCTTCTTCCTTGTGTGGGCCTCAAGTTTCACACATTCCCAAAGCTGTGCTCCTCTTCCCCTATCTGCTAGAATTTAAAAATGTGCTGCATGGGCAGAACTCACAGGGTTCACTGAGACCAAGCAAAACTCAGGGAGGTGGGGGTGGGGAGCGCGAGATAAACCAGCAAACTTCTGGAAGCTTTCCCAGTTATCCTGAAAGGAAGCTTCTCTCCAGGTCTCTTACTATGGACTCTTACAATCATCTATAAAGTGTCCTGGCATATTTGTTTTAAGACCCTGACTCATGCATGTGTGTTCTGATGCCCATAAAAGCAACAACAACAACAAAAAAGTTTGAGGCAGCCTGATCACCTTAGCTTGCAAACGAATTTTTCATTTGGCAATATCAGTTACAAAACACATGCAGTCTGCAGCGCATGGTGATCTTGGGGAAACTTTTAAGACCTGCTTTCTACCAACAGAACGGGAAAAGATCTTTGCCAATCCTACATCCGGTAGAGGGCTAATATCCATTATATACAAAGAACTCAAGAAGTTAGACTCCAGAGAATCAAATAGTCCTACTAAAAATGGGAGACAAAGCTAAACAAAGGTTTCTCAACTGAAGATTATCAAATGGCTGAGAAGAACCTAAAAGAATGCTCAACAACCTTAGTCATCAGGGAAATGCAAATCAAAACAACCCTGAGATTCCACTTCATGCCAGTCAGAATGGCTAAGATCAAAAACTCAGGTGACAGCAGATGCTGGTGAGGATGTGGAGAAAAAGGGACATTCCTCCATTCTTGGTGGGATTGCAAGCTAGTACGACCACTCTGGAAATCAGTCTGGAGTTTCCTCATAAAATTGGACATAGTACTACCTGAGGACCCAGCTATACCACTCCTGGGCATGTACCCAAAAGATGCTCCAACATATAACAAGGACACATGTTCTACCATATTCATAGCAGCCTTATTTATAATAGCCATAAGCTGGAAAGAACCCAGATATCCTCCAACAAAGGAATGGGTACAGAAAATATGTTTTATTTACATAATGGAGTACTACTCAGCTACTAAAAACGATGACTTCATGAAATTCCTGGGCAAATGAATGAAACTAGAAAATATCATTCTGAATGAGGTAACCCAATCACAGAAAAAAAAAAAAAAAACCAAACCAAAACAAAACAAAACAAACACACATGGTATGCACTGACTGATAAGTGGATATTAGCCCAAAAGCTCAGATTACGGAAGATACAATTCACAGGCCACATGAAGAAGAAGGAAGATCAATGTGCAGATGCTTCAGTCCTTCTTAGAAAGAGGAGCAAAAATATTCATATGAGGAAATACAGAGACAAAGTTTGAAGCAGAGACCAAAAAAAAAAAAAAAAAAAAAAAAGAAAAAGAAAAAGAAAGAAAGAAAAGAAAAGAAAACGGCCACCCAGAGACTGTCCCACCTGGAGATCCATCTCATATGAGCCACCAAACCCAGACAATATTGCTGATGCCAAGAAGAACACGCTGACAGGAGCCTGATATAGCTGTCTCCTGAGAGGCTTTGCCAGATCATGACAGATACAGAGGCGGGTGCTCACAGCCAACCATTGAACTGAGAATGGAATCCCCAATGGAGGAGTTAGAGAAAGGACTGAAGAAGCAAAAGGGGTTTACAACCCCATAAGAACAACAATACCAAACAGCCAGAGCTCCCAGGGACTAAACCACTATCCAAAGAGTACAAGCAGACAGACCCATGGCTCCAGCTGCATATGTAGCAGAAGATGGCCTTGCTGGGCATCAATGGGAGGAGAAGCCCTTGGCCCTGCTAAGGTTTGATGCCCCAGTCTAGGAGAATGTCAGGGTGGGGAGGCAGGAGGGAGCACCCTTATAGAAGCAGGGGGGGAAGGGATAGAGGGTTTATGGAGGGGAAAGCAGGAAAGGGGTAACATTTGAAATGTAAATAAAATATATCCGATAAAAAAGAAACTGAATAAATAATTCTTTTTTAAAAAGACCTGCTTCCTTAGTGATGCTCCCAGAAGCCCACATCACAACAATGACAGCTGCCAAAATAAAATCCGCCATCTCATCTCCGCAATTAGTTTACAGTGAACGTCTGGGGATCAGGGGATGTAGCTCTACAGTAACGTGCTGTTGAGCTTGAGCAAGGACCCTGGGCTGCACACAATGTAAAGCAGGACTGACCTTGCAGAAGCAAAGAAGAGAAGAAAAAAAAAAAAAACCTGCAGGACCTGTACCAGGTCCCAGGCCTCAGTTTTTCTTTCCTTCACTCCCAGTCCTGTTGCCTCCTTGGCTACCTCAACAGTCATATCTCTGACACAGGCTGTCTCAACCACAGCTAAAGCCAAGAGGCAGTTGGCCAGAAAGGCAGCTCACAGTATAGCAGAGGGGGCAGACACAGACACAGAACGTGACTGTGTACGTTTGCAGACAGGGCTTCGTGGAACCCAGGCTGGATTCACGCGACTGCGTGGCCTAGGATGACCCTGGAATCTTAAGTCTGCTTCCACCATCCAAAATCTGGGGTAATAGGTATGTTCCAGCATCCCAGCTAGGCCACGTTATCAGTAACTAACTAAACACTTACCGCTTTAACGAAAAAATCCTACCACTAGTCCAGTCTCCAAGGAGATAAATAAAATCTGGATCTAGTCTGGCTATTTCTTTGCCTTAAAATCCTTTCTTCCCCCATTCCTCTTTTATCCTCAGTATACAGTCCAAACTCCCAAACTGCTGTTCACCTGAAGCGGCCCCTCATGATTCCAGTTAAGTCAGAAAGAAGAGGGGGAGGAGGACAGATCCTAGGTGACAAACCTGACTTGTCCTCATGCCTCCAACCCCCTCCCGCCCACCACAGCCACTGCGCTGCTCTGCATCCTCCACAGGACTGGGTCGGCACTCCGGAAAGGGCTCGGGTGGCATCTACCACAGTGCCTTTCATGCTATATGCTAAGTGCCCCTTTGTGTATCTGTTCTTTAATGCAAACACACTCAAAAGCCATAAGTAACCTGTTCATAGTCATGTCCCCAAGGCTTAGCAGGATGATAGCCTAGGGTGGGAACTCCATAAATGGTGCAATCAATGAAGGAATGATCTAGAAAGTAGGAAGAGGAAGAGATGGGCATGCTTGATTCCTTCCCTCTATCGAGGTGACTGACCCCATCGGGCTGTGCTGCCTCGATTGCCACAGATGTGCTACATAGGCTCAGCTGTCCACTGACCTTTGCATTATGATAATCTCTCATCGTAACATAGCAATAAGCATTGTTTATAATAATACTTGTCCCATTAACAGACATCAAAAGGAAAAGGAAAGGAATCTGACCAAGCATATTATATACACATATTAAAATATCACAATGAAACTCGCTAATTTGCATAAACAATACATGTTTATAGAAACGCAAAAAAGCTGGGGAGATGGTAAGGTGCGTGTTGCCACGTAAGCACAAGGACCTGAGTTCGATCCTCAGTACCTATGTAAAAGTATTAACAAGGCAGACGTGGTGGTGCTGCCTTCAATCCACAACTGAATTGGAAGAAACAGAAGGGGCTTACGGCTTGCTAGTCAACCAATCTAGCTGAATCTGCATGCCCCAGGTTCAGAGTGAGAATCTACCTTTTAAAAGATGTGAGGTAGAGAACACTTGGGAAAAAAAAAAGAAAGAAAACACTTAAAGTTGACCTCTGGCCGGCTTCTGGCTTTTGCCCTAGTCATGACTCTCAAATTGCTTCTTAGTCCCATACGCTCTGCCCATGTTCTAGTCTTAGATTCAGGTTAACCCTTCACATGGTGGAATTCAGAACTGCATGTGATCAGAGGGGACCAGGCTCACAAGCTCTGAGGACATTATTAAAATGTCTCGGGTTGTTCTGCTGTAATTGTCTTGATTTATTGATCTACTGATTTTTTGTGGGTAAGCAACAGATTGCTATGGATTGGTAGAGGTGATTCACTAAAGGTTCATAGAGTCATGTGTCCTCTAGAGAAACAGCTAAGGGTCTCCACTGCATGGTTAGGCACCCACACAGTCACTGAAGCCATCTCGGGGCTCTCCGAGCTTCTCAGGTCCAACGTGATCCTTCTAATGTGGTGCTCAACTTCTCCAAAGCAGGAAGCAAATCAACCATTAAGTGCTGCCCATGGACCAGCAGCAACTCAGCATGAGTGACTGTCCTGGTGGGGGAAGCCTTTTACACCCTAACCATTCCAGACTCATCTGTGAGCTACAGGTCAACTCTAAAGACCTCTGAGAATTCCGAGTCCGGTGAAAAGCACGGGCCTGAACTCTTGGTGCTTACACAACCTCCAGTCCAGCCAGATGCCATCCTCCTCTGTGCCACACCTTCAGTGACTGTCGATAACCATGCCCAGTGGACCAGCATGCTGGAAAGGAGCAACCTTAGGTGGCAATTAAGTAGCAGCTCAACCCTGCTATGCACCACTGAGTTTTCCCCAAAACGAACTTTGAAACTTGACAGACCGGTTTGAAATTAGCTAATGCTCAGGAGAATCATTTATGAAATGCGTCTTGGATGATTCATTTAGCACCACTCCAGTTCTGAAATGATGAACGGCAGTGAAAATGACTATATTTACCTCTATGAACAGGGACATACATGTCTCTATGAGCAGGGACACACATGCTCTCGCTGCTCTTAAGTGAAAGGTGGGATAAAGAAAGCAAGTGAAGGTTGAAAACCAGTTTATTATCCAGGGCCAGGAAGAGGGCTGAGAAGAACCAAAGGCATAGGCTAAGATGCTTAGGGACTTTCTGAGTTTCCTGGCCCAAGGAAACCTCCGCTAGCAAGAAGACTGTTTAATGGATGCTCACCCCAGCCCTGCCTTAGTTTGCAGCTTGCAGTGTGGAATGATCGTGGTGGGTTTCAGTCCCCAGGATCTGCCTGCTTTCTCTGGGGTTGGCCAACCTTGTGAACCTCCATCCACCCCTTCCTTTCTCCTCTGACATAAAGTACCACATTAAAAATTAGGTATGCAGATGACTGAAGGCAAGTGGAATCTGGATGCTAGACAGGCAGAGCATGGATGGAGTTTGGTGCAAGCAAGAACACCTGAGTTTAGGTCTTCTCCCCATTAAGAAGGCTCCGGGTATGGCAGTGCATGCTTGTAGCCTCCACTGAACAGTACAAGTGGGTCCTGGGCATTCACTGGCTGAGCTCCAGGTTCAGTGACAGAGCTCTTCTCAAATAATAAGGTAGAAAATAATAGAGGTTCCTGAAGGTGACCTCTGACCTCCAGACACATTTTCACAGGTGCATGTGCATACATACATGCATGGGTAGGGTCGGGGGCGAGGGGAGATGGGATTGATAAAAGCCTTAATCTAAACACACATACAAAAATATCTTATCACCAAAGACGATTACTTCTCTCATCCACCATCTGCCAGACTACAAGTCCAGTGGCTGCTTAACCTTGCCTGCAAGGTCATAAGAATGACCTAGCCAACCTCCCATGTTTTATGAGGTCTAGAACTCTAGGTCCAAACTTTCTGCTCGTTTTCTAAATCAATTTAATTTCTGAATACCCTATGCCCACAGATGTACTTACTGTCCTTGAGAGATCATAACAGAAAGCCACAACTGCAGAAAACAACTGACCATGCGGTGTCCAACTCCAAGGCACATAAACAACACAATTCCTACATCTACAGCTCCATCGACAACGTTGAAGAGGGACGGAAAGAGTTTAAGAGTTAGGGGATCAAGACATCTGGTATAACATAGTGTCTTCTATGTACGACATGAAAGCTGCACCCATGAAATCTCAACAATATGGTCACCTAAACATCACTTGCACCATGGCAACACCAGATGATGATATTTCATTATGCACAGGATGAAATCTCACAAGGACCCATCTCTAAATGAAGATCTACAGACAATAAATGTTTGTTGAGAGAGAATCAGTCTTCTCTAGGGATGAGTCCCCTGATAGGTCATCCAATCCCAAGAGACCAAAACCCCAAAACACATAAAAACAACATTAAATGTGATCAGCAGGCTTGAGGAGGAGCATGGGAGGAGGGGCGTGGGAGGAGGGGTGTGGGAGGAGGGGCGTGGGAGGGGATAGAGAAGGGGCATAGAAATGGTGCAAACACTGTATCATATAAGAAAATTTCAAAACAAAAAGGAAAGAGGGAAGGAAGAAAGAAAGAAATAGGTAGAAAGGAAGGAAGGAAGGAAGGAAGGAAGGAAGAAAGGAAGAAAGGAAGGAAGGAAGGAAGGAAGGAAAGGAAGGAAGGAAGGAAGAGGTTTGAAATAAAGCTGAAGGTCAAAAAAATAGAAAAAGAGAGTGAAGGAGGGAGGGAGGGAGGGAGGGAAGAAGGGAGGGAGGGAAGGAGGGAGGGAGGCAGGGAGGACCTTGAACTGTTGAGGACCCTGAAGTGGTAGCTGTTGTGGACTCTCTCCTTCTCCAACTCCCACGAATGCCTTCTCTTTTCCATTTGACTTTCCACTGACTTTCCACCAAGAAGCTTAAGTTTTCTTTTTTCCTTGGCTTCTAATCTGAGCTTTGGGCAGAGCCATAAACTTCCTCAGTCATTTATGGCCTCTTCTTTCTTTACAACGGAAAAGCACTAATCCTTCAGCCCTTACATGTGATGTAATCAAGAAACACATTTCTAAAGCAGAGCTAGCTGCATCCTGACCCACCATTTCAAGTGAAGACCCTGGAGCACTTGGCTGAGACTGGTCTCAGTCAGAGCCCTGTGACAGCAAGGAGGACCTGGTTCAAAAGTCCTCTAACAATTTCTGCCTGCCACTGGAAGGTGACAGCACCAAAGGCTGAAATGCTGCTCTCTAGGAGAAGGAATGTGCCCTCCACACCACCCTCCACACTGTTGGGGGCGGGGCCTGGAGAGACAGTTCAGCAGTCCAGAGCACTGGCTGCTCTCCCTGCTCTGTTCCCAACACCTACACAGTGGTTCCAAGCATCTGTAACTCTAGTTGCAGGGGCTATGACGCCTTCATGAGCACCAGGCATTCCTGCAATGCACAAACATACACATAAAATAATAAAATCATTTTAAAAATGTAAAGATCAGCATCAGAAAGAACCTTGCATCCACGTACCCCACCATGAATGACTTTCCCAGACCTAAGTGGGGACTTTCAAATGAGCTCTGAGCTAGGAAAGGCTGGGAAGCCAGAGGACAAAGGATCAAATCCCGAAGTCAGTCTGCAAGTTAGCCCCAAGGACTATGCTCATATATCTGCAACCAAATGCTGAGATCCACGTTCACAGCAGAGTTTGTAACATGCCTGGCCTTGGCCCGTGTCATTCTATATGAACAGTCTCAAGAAGGGCAGAGCTGGCTTTGCTTTAAAAATGTCATTGTCAAAGTCCTGGAATATCATCACAAAGACCACTAATCAGGACTCTGCCTGCACTACTATCCTATATGAACAACTGTACAACTCAAGCTTCTCTCTGTTACTCTTAGACTCAGGAGTGTGTACCAGCACATGGAAGTCTGCTTTTTGTTTTGTTTTGGTTTTGGGGTGATTTTTTTTTTTTTTTGTTTTCTTATGGGGCAAGGTCTCACTATGTATGTAGACTTGGCTGGCTTGGAGCTTGTTCGGTAGATCAGGTTGGCTTTGAACTCACAGAGATCTGCCTGCCTCTGCCCTTTCAGTACTGAAACTAAATTCAAACATCACTACACCTAGCTGGGAGTCCTCTTTAAGAAAGAAGACAGGCCAGGTAGTGGTGGTACACACCTTTGATCCCAGCAGAGGCAGGTGCATCTCTGAGTTTGAGGTCAACCTGGTCTACAGCGTGGTCTGCAGGACAATCAGGGCTACACAGAGAAACCCTGTCGTGAAAAACAAACAACCCAAAAACCAACAATAAAAACAAACAGAAAAGGGAAAAACAATAACAACAATAAAACCTAGCCAAAGATAGATGGATAGATAGACAGACAGAAAGACAGACTGACAGACGGAGCATGACTCTTTCCTGCTCAGCACAGTGGCCTCATTCTCAACCCTAGATCTCTACTGTGTGCTGTGACAGGAGAAAGATTGTAAGAACATCTTTCCCAAACGACATCCAGAGCTCTCAGTCCGGTCCTACCAAATGGTGCTGCAGGATTTATAAATACTGCTCACATTCTAGACATCTCAGGAAAGTGGAAATCGGACAGAGGCTGCTTGAAGCCCACCACTTTCCTATCTTACTTTATGGTAGCCCTGAGCATTAACTGTGTATGCCCTGTTAACCCTTCTGACTATGTGGGGTGCAATCTGGGGATCCCTGCTCCGGGAAAACTGTTTCTAACTCAGACAAAGGAATCAAGCCAAGACTAGGCATGATGATGTATGCTTTTAATCTCAGCACTTAGGAGGCAAGGGTAAGTGGATTTCTTTAAGTTCAAGACCAGCCTGGTCTACACAGTGAGTTCCAGAATAGCCAGGAACTCTGTCTCACAAAACAAACTATCAACCAACAACAAAGAATCAAATCATTCCATGGGCTGATGGAGTCACAAAAACAAACTTAGGCTGATACTTTATGGAGTTGTAAAAGCTGGGAAGACAAAAAAGACAATGAAAGGAAAGCAGATCCAGAAAGTAAAACCAAACCAAAGATCCTCCCTTTGCTAGTTTTAATCACCCTCATCAAATACAGAGACCAACCACTTGTGGGCCGGCAAGAGCTTATTGCAACTAAAAAGATGAGTTTAAAGTTTTGTCAGTGCAGAGGGCATTGCACCCACCCAAGCCTCAGTCAAGGTTGAGCAACAAACTGAAAGAGTAAGTAAAATTCCTATTGTACTAAACATTCTGACAAATGTGGCATTAACTATATGACCAATAAACTGACTGGGTGGATGGAAAAACAGATGATGGATAAGGATGGATGATGAGTGGATGGCAAGAATAGATGATGGGTGGATAGGAGATGGATATGAATGGATGGTTGGATGATGATGATGGATGGTGAATGGAAGAATGTCAGCAGTGGATGATGGATAAGGATGGATGATGGATAAATGATGGATAGTTAATGGACGGATGGATGGATGATGGATGGATGGATGATGGATGGATGATGGATGGATGATGGATGATGGATGGATGGATGATGGATGGATGGATGATGGATGGATGGATGATGGATGGATAATGGATGATGGATGGATGAATGGATGATGGATGGATGGATGATGGATGGATGATGGATGATGGATGGATGGATGATGGATGGATGGATGGATGAATGATGGATGGATGATAGATAATAAGGATGAATGATGGATGATAAGGATGGATGAATGATAGATGGATGGATAGTGGATGATAAGGATGAACGATAGATGGATGGATGATGGATGGGTGATAGATGCATTAGATTGTAGCACTACAGTTGGAAATCAGGAATCCTAGTCTTCCACATCTTCTATGTTGACATGTAGCTGTTTGTATTCTAATGCTAACTGAGTCTCCCAAAACTTTTCACGTAGCTTCTGTGCACATAGCTTCTGAGAACCTGCCCACAGTTAATTCTGATTGGGAAATAAAGATGCCAACAGACAGTAGATAAAAGGGAGGAAAGAAAGATGGGGAGGGAGGTAAAGTTGAGGTTTTCTGGGCTTGAGACTGAGAGGAAAGAGGAAAGACATCATGAGGTGTGGACAGAAGAAACAGAGCTACCAGAGTAAGGGGGCTGAGAGGACATGGCCCGAAGGGCTGCTCAATTGGGTCTAGAGCCAAGATGGAACATAGAAATTAGTAAGTAGTAACTTGGAATTATTGGTGGGAGGTAGATTCTAGCAGCATGGAGGCCAGGCAGTGGCCAGGCCAGGTTTTGTGCTGTTTAAGGAATATTGAACTATAAAGGCTGTGTGTGTGTGTCTTCGATTCAGGAGCAGAAACCACTGAGCCTGGAAGCAACCCGGCAGCAGGATTTATTATTAAATATTAGCACTACATCTACAGGTTTGTTTGTTTGGTTTTTGCTTTGATTAAATAAGTTAACTTCTGAGCTAGCTATTTGATTTATAAATGAACAGTTAATAAATATCTGATATTAGACAGTGAATTTTTTTTTTATTCTTTCAGTTGGAAGGTAAATGATGCATGGGCATTTTTCATACCTGATTATGCATAAGAGAAATAAGGGAGAAACAAGAAAAAGATGGCTTTCTCACCACTGGATTGCCTTTTGAATAGAGCTTTGATATGTAATTAAACAATGATAATCCATACACAATAGTTCTGACATTAACAGCTTTTGAGCTAGGTCCTGAGCATGTGCAATTAATAGTTCTTGTCAACTAAATATTAGTATCCTAAAACCCAAAACATCTGGGTGCTGGCCTTAGCCAACAAGTCATTACATACCTTCCCTGGATCTTGCTCTCAATACAGGGAAGTATATTTACTACTGTAGTAGTATGAGTAGAAATGCCCCATATATTTAAATGCTTAGTCACCAGGGAGTGGAACTTTTTGACAGGATTAGAAGGATTAGTGGGTGTGGCCTCATGGCAGGAAGTATGTCACTGGCCAACACTCAGGCCAGTGTTTCTCTCTTTTTCTCAGCTTATGTAAATCAATGTAGCTCTCAGCTCCTTCTCCAGCACCATGCCTGCCTGCTTCCAAGCTCTCTGCCATGACAGTGGACCAAGTCTCTGAAGATATAAGCAAGACCCCAGTTACACACTCTCTCTTATAATATCTGCCATGGTCGTGGTGTCTCTTCACAGCAATAGAAGAGTGACTAAGACATTCGAGTTTGAAGGGGAAAATAAGAGAAAATGCATATAATTTTCCAAATGCATGAACATTATGTAGTCCCATGGTAGATGAAGCCAAAACACCACATCCTCCAAAGTCTATGTATAAAAATCAGAAGAAGCAAAGCTATCCTGGGCTGGATGGAATACAGCCAGTGCCTGAGGAACCCACCATATACTACAGGGAGGGAACACTGACCTCTAACCCTGAATGCCAATGGTTCCATTGGGAACCCAGAGACACCACTATCTGATGTTGAATGCCACTTCCAAGGACTTTAAGAGATGAGGGCTCTTGGAAAACAGGTTTCAGTCCATAGGGGCCTGTCTGCATCCTTGGCTGTTACAGAGCCAGGACTGAAGAACAGGCAAAGAAGCATGTTACATGCATGTAAATTTGACCCATCTTTCCTGATCTTTAGGACCAAGGCCAATGTCAACCTCTCTGGGAAACCTTTCCTGGTCTCTCCCTGGACAGTCCTAACATTTTGGCCTTTACGGAACTGTTTGAGACGGGCAAGTGTGAGGTGCACAGAGCAGGGAACCCCTCTTTTTTATCTGCTCACCTCCACCTCACACAGCTAAAGCCGTCTGGGTGAGAAGGCCTTCCAGGCCACTATCTGTCTTTTTCCCCCTAAACTGGAATTTACAATAGGGACCAAGGCGATATTATAACTAGTTAAACAAAGTCTAAAACAGAGGCTGAGGAGATGCCTTGCTGGGTAAAACACATGAGTAACGGTAAGAACCAGAGTTCGGGTCCCCAGAGTCCATGTGAATACCCAGGACTTATGGTGGTCATCTGTAATTCCAGCATCTATGAGGCAGACACAAAGGATTCCCACAACAAGGTGGGACTCTCTAAGTAGGTAAACTCCGCTCAAGTGAGAGACTGTTCTTCAGCACAGACGGTGGGGAAAGGCCAAGAAAGACACCTGGCAGGCATCTCTCATCTCCACATACATTACACACATACACACAGTAACCCGTCATACACATACACCCTCACACATGGGAACACATACAAGCATATACATGCAAAACCAAAAAACAAAACAAAACAAAGCCACCCCCAGGTTTTAGAAACTAATATTTCTCTGCATACAAGGCATCAGGATTAGGTCAGTCCTTCAGTGCTTGTGAGTATCTTAGAAGCGTTCTCCCTGCAGACTTAAAGATGCCATGTCAGATTCATTTTCACTAGAGCTGGAATGTCTCTGAGTGACTGAGTTCAAGCCCCGGGGAAGAGTGATAGCACGAAAAGAAGGAGAGAGAGGAAAGAAAGATGAAATTTGAAAAGGAGCAAACAAACGCTGCCTTCCCTAAAATCCAGATCCCATCAAAGAAAACCATGTCAACCTTACTGTGAGGAAGGCTACCTCTCTGGCCAGCAAAGACAAAATGCATCTGAATATTTACTTTCGTTAGTATCACACGCACACGTACACACGCACGCACCCACCCACGTGTCCCGATACTAAAAATGGAATTGGTAGTCTCTGTTACAAGCACCTAAAGTGTTGAAGATTCTGCTTGCCGAGGGGTACTTCTACCCACATCTTGCTTTCCCTGTGACTGATGATGTACCAGTCTTTTCAATTGGGGGACACAACAACCCATTATGGGGGGGTCCCCATTGTGCCAGTCCTCTGGCAGGACAGAGCAGGACCCAGCACAAAGATGAGGCTGGCCCACACCCAGGCAGGGCCAAGGGCTGAGCTGTAAATCCCCTTCATGGGGGGCCTAACTTGCCCTCTATGCACTAGAGGCTTCCTCAGCCCAAGCCAGGGCTGCAGATTCCCCTCCGTAGGGGACATCCACGTGACTCCGCTCCCTCCTCCCTGCTGGTTTCAGAACCTTGCCTTAATCAGTCTTCCTCCCCCTTTCCCCTGAAATAGTCGCTGTGAGGCGTCTGCACACAGTCATGATAAGCAATGATAAAGAGAAACTCTTAAAGAACCACGTAGGGATAAGGAGGCCGAGACCCGTGCTCCCCTGCAGGCGGGGTGGCGCCTCTACAGCGCCAGTGTGCTAGAAGCAAATCTTCAACCTTCACCCCAGTCATGTTAAGAGTGATGCAGACAGTTTGGCTAAGAAACGTCAATACTGAAGAACATGGGAGGTGAGACTGAGTCTGGTGCCTGCCAAGAGACAGCATCTCACCTCCACCTCACTGACATGCCGCAGATAAAGAAACATTCCTTCCCCAATCCCCAAAGTGATCCTCCTTAGAAATTAGACGTGTGTGACACATTTTCTTTTTTAAGGGTCTCCAACCCTGTCTAGACCCAATATGACTGTCTCACTTCAAATTCAAAGACCTCTAAGCCCAGAGAGGTTAAGTTTCTTCCCTAAGGTCACAGAGCTCAGCAGCAGCGTTAGGCTGATGAAAAATAAAGAAGCTAGCTGTGAACTGTGATTATACACCGGCCGAGAAATGCTTGGAAGCAGGCAGCAAACACAAACTCGGCAAACCACAGCCACTTCCTACGTAAGTCTTTACAATGAGGACGACCATCTGTCTAAGAAGTAGCCCTTAGAGGGAAGCAACCCCTCAAATCACACAATGGTCAGACACACAGAATTCAATCAAGCCGCCTCCTTAACAGCATAATCGGTCCCAAACCACAGCCGTCGTGATTCGCATGTCACAACGGAGATCTAATAACCAACGTTTCTGTGTGCTTATCATCCGACAAGCGTGCTTAAGCACTGTGTATACACTATGCTATTTATTCCAAACAGCGCACTTAGATATTGCAGGCTCTGTGCTACAGATGAAGAAATAAAAGAGGTTATGCAATCGGTCCATCAGTCATAGACCGAGCTGCGTTCGCGGACAGGGAGGGGAGCAGACTGAGCCCACGTCGCTCTAACACAAGTCCCGGCACTGTGCTAACTATGGTATTACCTGCTTCAACATCCGGCCCCTCTGCACCCTTCAAACATTTAAGTCTTAAAACACATACCCATTAATAACAACAACAGAGAAAATTGTGATGCTGTGTGCCTTCTGCTTGATTTTTTTTTTTTTTTTTTGCATTGCTTATCAACCAAATACAGCCTTAATAAGTAACGGCAGGGCTGGGTGTAGGCCATTTGTAAGGCATTTGCTAGCGTACATGAATCCCTGGGTGCTGTCCTCGGCACAGAAGACAGTAATGTTATTATTATAGTTGCAACTTTAAAGGTGATGCTAGATTGTGAATCAATGGTTGAAAACCACCTCAAAGTAAAAATACTTTTCCTTGCCTCTTCACATTTTAAAGAGTGTGTGTGCGCACAAGCTTTGAAGATGTGATTTCAGTATCACATTCTAATTTCTTCTGGAAGGAAGGAAGCTACTCCAGCACAAATAACTGAAGAGCGCGCACTGCTTAAGTAGCTTATGTTAAATTTCTATCTAACCAACCCAATACTGTGCACAAGGCAGTCTTCAAGCTGTGGTACCACAAGCAGGACTCTTCCTGTTAGAACTCCTTCCTGCCTCTGCTGGACGACAGACAGGAAACACCCACCATAACCCGCCTGACACCAAGGGCTCCAAACAGAGGCAGGCAGTGGAGACACTACCATAGCTGCAAAGTCCTGGAGCCAGGAGCTGCCCAGAGAGAGGAAGGTTGAGGTGGGTGTGCAAGGACTAGGGTTGTAGAGAGCAAAGCCATGGCTTCATCAGGAAGGTTCCTGCCTGCGAAGTCAAGGGAGCCACAGGGCAGAGAAGGAAAGAAAGGTGGGTGTATCCCCACAGGCCCTGGAGGGCTAACTAGGTGAAGATAATGGGGCCTGTTATCCAGGCTGGGAGGAGGCTACCCCCTGCCCTACGGACCTCACACAAATCCCTTAGAAGTAAACTGACAAATATACAGTAACTCCAAAGCTTCTCCAGGTCTCCTGAGCCCAAATAAGATCTTTCTAAACTAACAGTCAGGTCAGCATGAGCAGGCATTGTGTACCTTTGTGCAGCAGAGTCCTGGCAGTCACTGGGAGGAGGAGAGGTGTGGGGTCCTGTCGCAGACGACAGGATGTTGCATGAACCCAACCTTCCACCTTGGGATGGCTGTATCTGTTATCAATTTGACAGGATCTAGACTCATCCAGGACAAACCTAAGCACACCTGTGAGGGAGTTTCTGAAGACACACTGACTGTGGAGGTACCATAGGATCCCAGAGTACATAAAAACAAAAGGTGAAGTGGCCTTGAACATTCATCTCTCTACCTCCTGACCTCAGACACAATGTGACCAGCTGCAGCATGCTCTAGCCACCATGTTGGATTTGACCCTCAAAGGATGAGCCAGCTTAAACCTTTCTTCCTCAAGCTGCTGTGATGGTTAGTTTCCATTACCAACTTGACACAGTCTACAATCACCTGGGAAAACAGTCTTGACTTAGGATTGTCTGGGTCAGGTTAGCCTGCTTGTGGGTCTATGGTGATTATCTTACGTCCCTTGAGGTAGGAAGACCCTGAATATGGGGGCCTGAACTTGAAGACAAGCAGAAAGAGAGCTGAGCACAGGCATCAATTCAGAGCTCTCTGATCTTGACTGTGGACACTCTCCAGCTAGCCATCCATGCGGTCTTGACATCCTCACCTCTTGCACTGATGGACTGTAACTGTAACTATGAACCAAATAAACCCTTCCTCCTTTAAGTAACTCTTGTCAGGGCACTTTAACACAGCAATAGAAAATGTAACCAAGACAGTTGCTTTGGTCAGATGTTTTTTCATAACCACAAGAAAAGTAACCGATATGCATCTTTTAGACAGAGGTGACCACTGCAATTTTATGGGCTGTGGAAAGAAGCTGCCTATCAAAAGCATCTCTTAATTCTGATTACTGCTACAATTGTCTTAACAAAATGTCTCTTCTTTTTCCTCAGAGAGACAAGATGGCAAGCATGACAAGCCATTCCTGCTCAAGGTCATGCATAATAATCAGAGATGTAGGGAGCACAGATAGACCTACTGTAAAATTAGAAGCCCCCCCCCCCGGTATAGTTTATTTACAGGCAAACAACAGATACTTTTTTGATATAAGTATGTCACATGTAATATTTTGGATAATTTTTTTTTTTTTTTTTTTTTTGGTTTTTAAAAATAGTATTTGCTGTTTATCTGAAACTCAAATTATCTGGGCATCCTGTATTTCATCCGGAATCTGGGCTCTGCATAGCCCCAAGAAAAAAGATGCATATTTTAGGGGAGCAAAGGAGACGAAGGAGCTTATGGCTACCAGAAAATACCTGACAAAAACAGCTTAAGAAGGGAAGGGTTTATTTTGGCCCACCGTTTGAAAACAGTCATCAAGGTAGAGACGCCATGCTGGCTGGAACCTAGGCAACTGGTCACATTGCATTTGCAGTGAGGAAGCAGAGAAAGGAATGCTGGTCCTTAGTTCATTCTGTCCTGTTTTATTCTGTCTGGGACTGCAGCTCCTGAGACAGTGCTGCCTATGTGTAGATCTTCCCATTCCAATTAGGCTAATCTAGAAACTCCCTTACAGGTATGTCCAGAAGTTTGACAATGCTAACTACCACAAATTGTTCTTAACTTCTTCAGAATACAGGCGTCGCAGTTGTAGCTTGGTGACGGAGTGCTTGCTTAATATTTATGAGGCAAAAAGATAGGTTAAACCCAGCTGCTCATCAGTAGGGCAGGCACAGGAGCATTTCTTACATGTCCAGGTTCTTTAATGCAATTTTATCTGCTTTAATTCTCACTACAATAGTGATGACTAAGAGGACAATTATTAGCACTTTCTATGAATTAACAAATAAAAGTTTCAAGACATTAAATGAACTTCCTCCACTCAGCAAAAACAGTACAGGGTTCTTATTCCAGACCTCCCTACTCCAGAACCCCTGCTCCAGAACCCCTGCTCCAGACCCTCTATTCCAGAAGCCCTACTTCAGCACCCCTGTTCCAGCCTCCTAGTCCTGGTAAACGCTGAATACCTGGAAGTAAGGAAAGGACTTCAAATGGTTAACAAGGAGAAAAAAGCTAATGTCTGAGAAGAATCATCAATGGCTGTCAGAAGAGCAATTTGTCACATGCATGTCCCTTCTTCACAGGCAATTATCTGGAGTGAAGGCCAAGTCTTAGAGATTATCTTAACAGCTAACTAAAAGTCAAATGTCTGTTTTGTAGGCGAGTGCTTGGCTGCTGTTTATTGACTTGTTTGTTCTTGTTTTTTTTTTTTTTTTTTTTTACTTAGTTTTGTATTTTTAACTATTTAGCTTAGCACATAAGCAACAGATTTCACCATGGTATTTTATTTTATTTGCTTGTTTCTTTATTGAGATAATTTGCCCTATAGCCCAGACTGGCTTAAAACTTGCAGCAAAATTCCTACCTCAGCTTCCCATGTGCAGGGCTTAGAAACATGACTGACCACCCCTCTGTTCAACTATTTACTCCTTAGAAACTCCAACACTGTGGTCTAAAGCAAAGTCTTACTTTCCAAATGAAGCATCTTTGTGCACTGCCCAAATTTAGGCCAGAATAACTGAAGAATCACTGTGTATTGTAACAGAGTTTGGGTTTGTATAAGAGACCCAGGTGTTTCAAACTTGAGAAATGAGATAAACACCTAAACTACAACGGGGGTGAGGGGGGAGCTTCAAACCTCAGTGACCACCCTAGGCACAGCAGCTAAGGCGGTGATGCTCAGGTGAAGACACAGCAGTGTAAGAGAAATATTTAGGTGTGTTCTGCCTCTTCTCTGTCAGAAGACAAGTAAATATTAACATTTTGAGCTTTGGGAGGGGGTTCGGTTGAGATTAAAGTAAGATTGCAGTGGAAACACACATTAAATATAAAACACGCATTCACGGACAACACTGAGGTAGAAACGGGACAGAATGAGTGTAGTCATCTGTTTGTTTGGACATCTAGCCAGGCAGCTACTCAGTAAGTATGCACTGCCTACTTCGAGTGATCTGGAAACTTTTCCAGAGGTCAGAGGTTGAATCAAGTCCCCTACTCTACATCAAACTCTTAGCTATTAAGAAATCTAGTGTGACGGCTGACCTCAGTCCCCCACGTGTAGTCTCGGCTCTTTTATTTATTCATTATTTATTTATTTGTTTATTTATTTATTATTTATTTATTTTTCTTAGCTTTTTGAAGACCTAATTGGGATACAACACGGTCCTCTATCAATTAGACATTCTTTATGAAACTGAGCATTGGCTGGTTCAAGTTCATGAATCTGAAGACTGGAATATGTATGAGCTGTGGAGTCAGTTAGTCCTAGATGTGTGGTGTTGATGATTAAACCCAGGGCCTCTCCCATGCTAGGCAAGCACTCTACCACTGAGCTAAGCTCCTAACCCTGGTCCTGGATGTGAGTTCTAGCATAAGTTTTGATTGAGTAACACTAGGCAAAGCATTTGAGCCAATGGCCAATCTGCGCAGCTCTGGCCTGGGAATCATGGTTGCTTAGAAACCTACGCGTCTTCCACCCCCCACTGCCTGTGGCTAGATCCTTTAAAGGTTTCTCACAAGCCTCTGCCAATTAGCAGCTCCCACATCATCTCCTTCCCCATGAGTCCCCCTTACTTGTTCAAACTCACTATTTCACAGAAGAATGTTAATTTTGATTTTCCAAGTGGTTCACTTGAGAATGATTCACTTTTCCTTGTATCTAATATAATACACACACACACACAGAGAGAGAGAGAGAGAGAGAGAGAGAGAGAGAGAGAGAGAGAGAGAGAGAGGGAGGGAGGAAGGGAGGGAGAGAGAGGGAGAGAGAGAGAGAGAGCCACCAAACACTAGTTCTTGATGTTTCAAAAATACTAGTATTTATGATAAAATTCATCTGGGAAATGTCTCGCTATGCAGAGGTGAATAAGTCTCTTTGCTTTGGGGGTCATCATCTGTGTATATGTATGTGTGTGTAAGTGCATGTGTGTGCGTGTGTGTGTGTATGTGTGTGTTTGTGAGTGTGTGAATGTATGTAGGTCAGAGGTTGATGCTGAGTCTTCCTCAAGTGCTCTAGACTTTCTATTTCCAGACAGGGTCTGTCACTGAACTGGAACTCACTCGTTAGACTTGCAGGATTTCAAGTTTTAGGGACTTCCTGTCTCCACCTCCCCAGCCCTGAGACTATAGGCATGCACTGCCAAGCCCAGCATTTTACACTGGACCTAGTGGAGCAAATAGATTCTGATGCTCTCACGGCAAGCACTTAACTGAGCGATCTCATGTCCCAGCCCTGGAATGCTTCCATTTCTGCTACACTAAGGTGCATTTGACTTTGTAACATTTCTCAGCCTCCTTGATCCCAAAGGTCTGAAAACATCATATGGCTCCTATCCTTTAAAAGACAGTCCAACAGACACTGGTTGCTGGTATGGGCCATAATGGATGAGTCTCTAAGCCAACTAAAATGACTGAATCAACCGTCAATACAAACAGCAAAGGCACAGAGTCCTAGATCTTACGATCTAGAACTTCTTGCTTCCTGGTTTTTGTTTGCTTGTCTGTTTTGTTGTTGTTGTTTAAGAATACACCTAACACTTCTATGACTCAGTAACACACAAAAAGAGATCATTTTAAAACTAAACTTCCTTTATGTGGTCCCTGAACTTTAGGGAGAGAAGCAAGCTATGAAAAGTCTTTCAACAATGGGAAAAGATTGAGGCAAAAGAAAAAGGAAAAAGAAAACCGGACAATTTCCCAGAGTAAGCAACTTTGGGGAAACAAACGAGACAGGATATCATGGAGGGGTAAGTTGAGCATAGCCAAAGCCCAAAATGCCAGTCAAGGCAGTTGTCAGCAGGACTCCAAAGAGCATCAGGCTATGCGCACTATTGTCTTAGGTATGGAGTGGAGTGGCTGTGCCGCAGGTGTCTTACCAGCCACACTCTCAAAGATTGTGCCAAGCTTGGCCTCTCCATCGTGAGCTTACACACCAATGTAGTTCTGATCCTCCTTGATAAACATAGTGTCGCCTACTAGGCTATTTGCTCACCGGACATGGTGCCAGGCACAGAAGGCATTCAATAAACATCCGCTGAATGGATGAAAGGAAGGCCAGCATAATAAATGACGACTCCACCCGGGCCACTACTCAGCAACTTCTGTGCGGCACACCAGCCTCCTCTCTGCTGGGTGGGTGAGCATCTCCGAGCACACAACCTGAGCCCGGCGGATTGGAGAATGGGCAGATGGAGCTCCTACAAGACAGACCTGGAACAGGAGCCTCTCCATCTCTCTACTAACTGGTGAGTGGGCTTCCCAGACTTCCTGAGCAGCTCACACTCTGGAGAGCCATCAGATGGGTGAGAAAAGACACATCCCATTCACAAGACATTTCCATCTGCCCCGGAAGAGGGCTGGCAAGACGGGAGACTACTGTCCGAAAAACAACCCGACAGCTCTATACAAGGTGGATGTGGGTAAAAGCCAAGCATACTCCCTGCACCCCAACAATAAATTCTAGATTTGCCCACTGTATTTTTTCCAATTCCTTCTTAAGTTGGTTTCATCTTTGGTCTTAAACACTGGCCAGATACGAGCTCAGAGATTGTACTCCTATGCTACCAAATAAAGATGCCCCCTCCCTTCTCCACTTCCAAATTGGCTAGGGTTACAGGCAGGAGCACCACAGCTGGCTTACAACTGACCTCCAGAACTTCAAGGTGAAGGATGGGGAGGTGAGGATGGGGAGGGCTGGAGGCTGCAGGGCAGAGCATTGCTGGGGCTTGGTGACAGGCTTGAATTTCTCTTCAGGGCAGGTCTGAGTCCAGCCTGTTCCCTCTGGACTTTCTACTTTGTTTGGGTGTGGATGAGTTACAAAGACACAGCCCATTCCTGTCCTCTTAGGCCTCTCAACCCGCAAGAGACTTTGGGCCACTTGACATGCTTTCTGTCAGAAAACTACATTTCAACCAGGTGCAGCCTGGCTGATTAACATTATAATAGACTGTAATTACTTAACAAGCCCATCTATACCCAGAGGAACTCAGGGAGAAATGTGTTTTGCCAAGTGAAGCTTTTATTTATGTAAAACAGAGCGGTTCTGTTCTGGAGTCTTAGCCGCTGTGAAGCCCCCCGGAAGCGGCGCGGGTACTTGCTTCAACCGGCTCCATGAGTTCAGGGGCTGGTGCTGCAGATTTCATGTCTTGTTGCTGCCAATTATAAGGGATTTTTGTTTTATTTTGTTTGTAGCTAACACCCCAGTAAAGAATTGAAAGTTGATTTTAAATTCTGTAAACAGGGACAAGTGACATTTCTGTGTTTCCTTTCACCACAGACCCTTGCATGGGCCCCGGGGACCCAGAGGGTGCACAACTCCCACTTTCTAGTAACTTCAGACTTCATAGAAAGTCTTTGGTAGAGTGCATATTGACCTGTGGAAATAACAGAGCAGTCTCCTGTCAGAATCTTCCATAAAATAGTCTTTCCTTCCTCCCCGATTTCAACTGTACAAACCCACAAATGGGTGCATCTCTGAACCCTCATCAGAGACCCTTCCGTTTGCAGGAGATAGAGATGGGAGAATGAAGAGAGCTCCAACAGGACAGACAACTCCAGCCTGAGGAGCACTCGGCTCTAAATGGGTATCTGTATCACACCGTCTTCCAGCAAGCCTCGAGGACTATTATGAAGCAAATGGAGTACGGAGTAGATACCTACAGCAAAGCCGTGCTTGCCAGACACGCCAGGGTGGAGCAGCCGTGAACTTACACTGGCTATGACTATACAGATGGGACCAGTGATCAAGCCAGACAAGAGCCTGGAATTGGTGGGGAGGGGCTTGTGAAGTCCCACCCCTAGCTGAGATGATTGACATCTGCTGGAGGGGGAGAGTCGGTTCCCCGCATGATGCAGCCAGCCAGTTACCTATCTTCTTAGACTCGTCTCTAGCCTTGCACACATCGGCAGCCTAAGTGGACTCAGAGAGTTTATAAACAGAAACAAGAAATTGGAAGAGGAGTGGCTTCGGTGGGAGGATACTTGGAGGAGAGGGAATAGGAGATAAACTTGATAAGGGGGGGGGCGGGTGGGGAACAAGAGAGACATGGTAGGTGTGTGTGAAATTCTCAAATAATAAAACAGGATATGAAAAAAGAAATCAACACAAATGCTTGCCGTTCTAGTCTTCCGAAACCTGTATCGCACCTCCACATTGCCTAGGAGCGGCACAGTGCCACACACACCGGCTGACTGACCACAGCTTCTCCCACTGTGCTGTGCCGTGGCCGGTAGAGGACAAGACGCTTCTCTCTGCTGACGCTCACTCACACACTCAACAGTACGCTCGGCTCTGCTTAGCTTGCTGAGAAGACAGAGATGAATGAAAGCTGTAGTTACAGAACCTCTGTCTTAATGTTAGACAGGATGAATAAGAAAACAGAGTGTAGGAGACACGGGTGGCTGTTAAGGAAAAAGGAAACCATGTCAAAAGTGTATACAATGCACATAGGAAGAAGACTACAACCATAGCAGCATGACATATGCATTTAAAAATTGTCACAATAAAGCCCATTATTTTGTGTGTACATAAAAATGGACAAACATTTAAAGCTACATAAATAAAACATCCTGGAAAAGCAGGTGTGGTGACTGCCATCCTGGTACCTGGAAGGTTGAAGCCAGGGGACTGAGGGCTTCTGATCAGCCCAAGCTACATAGTAAAGCTCAGATGCAAAGCAGTAATTACATGATAAAACAAAAGCATCAGTCTTGAGAGACAATGACATTTTGGATAGCCCCACCAATGATAGCTTTCCTGGGAATATAACACATGAATAAATGTTTGCATCTCAAGGCTCTTTCTTATTCTCCAAAGATGAAGGCAGAGAGAGTCTGTCTAAGGTGGACCGTGGGCCCTTACGACCGCAGACTCGTAATCAAGGTGAAGAGCAGTAGGTAACAGGGCAGGAAGGTCCAGACTGCTGCCTGTGCTGTCGTACGGGAAGGAATTTTTTTTTTTTTTAATCTTTTTTCCCTGAGGGATTTTTTGACAAAGTTCAGGCAAGGGGGAACCAATTAGTGGGCTGTTGAGATAATCCAGACACTGCCTAAGTGACTTGGGCCCCAGAGGGACATGGAAATGGTGACACTTGGGATCTCTTCTTACGGCAGACATGGCAGTGGCGGCTAAGGACTGCACATAGTAGAAGGCGTCAAGGAGGCGTGGCCTGGTTGCTGGCCTCAATCTCAAAAGGTAGAGCTGACATGACATGAGCTGAGGAAAACTAGCTTAGACTGGTGTGGGCGCTGGACATACAGCACCATATGTATTGATTTTTTTAGATGCACCACACACTATCAAGTGTCACTGAAGATAAGAAAGGCATACATACATTCTGGAGTTGCAAGTTTGGTATGGCTTGGAGTCAAGAATGTAAAGTTAACAGTGTTGAAAATGTGTTTAAATCCACCAAACCAAATAAAGCTGATACAGTCAAACCAAACACCAGCTTCTAAATACTCCTATTTCTAATCACAATTGGCTTCCATAAGTAATAACACCTTGTATAAAATGGCCATAATTCCTCAGGCTTCCAAAGCAATCTGATAACACATAACTGAATCGCTTTCAGATGCTGAGGAGCAGTTGGTGATTGACAGATGCTGGGGTTGGAGAGTCGGGTGTTTTAGGGTTGTGGCCACTGACTTGGTGACCACCCTGCAGTGAATGCTCACACGTTTAAGAGCATATGGGCAGTAGAGATTATAGTTGATGATTCTTGAAAAATGAGGGCACAAAGTTGGGTGGGTAAAGAAAGGGGCATTACATCTGGGAGATGTTATGAAGAGGAATATAATTGAAATATATTGTGTATCTGTAATTCTATAATTCTCAAAGAATTAATAAAAGAAATCTGTTAAGCATAAGTAAATTAAATTTATTTTTAGACTATCAAAGGCTTTTCACAAAAAAACATATTCATAAAACAAGGAGAAAAATATCTTTCCCTGGGCCATCTGTTCTTAAGATGCTAAATCTATGAACATCTACACAGGGCTCTTAAGATATTAACAAAATTGCTGAAATGTAATGTGGCCAAATCCTTTGCCAAGAGCTTCATACGGCTCCCTTACTTATTCACACAACCTTGAGAGGTAAGAATGATCATTTTTCCATTTTACATACCAAGAAACAGGTATCTGGGGCTTAAGTCACATGTCTAAAGTTCTAACCGGTGAGTGTCTGGGACACACAGAACTTTGGGGTTCCAAGGACTGAGTCTCAACTATTCACCTCATTGGCTAGGTGTTGTACATGTGTGTGTGTGTGTGTGTGTGTGTGTGTGTGTGTGTGTGTGTGTAAGAGGGAGGTGGTTGGAAAGAACACAGATAATTCTTGACCTGCCATGAAGCAGAAGTTTGGATGTGCTAGCCCTAGACCAAGGAGAATTTATAAGATAACCAGACAGCTCTCTTCTCAATTATATCCCAAGGGGAGCAATGCTGGATTCGAAGGTAAGGACTGTAGGACCGGGGAAGGAATCTTGGATGAACAATTCCCAGCCTACCCATGTCTGCTTTGTAGAGCCTTTCTACTTTATTCTGTCAAAAAAAATTTTAAATGCTGAAATTTTCAGAAATGCCTTAAGAAGATAGAGATATGTCCTGCACAAGGACCCCATCAGGAGGGTGGAGGCTCAGGAGGAGGCCTGTTTAACAGGGCAATGTCCCCAGGATCCACCCAGGACAATGTGCTAAGGGTTACATCCCCTAAGTGATTTTTGTTGACCAAGACAGAGCCAATCCAGTGGCCTACCCTTTCCAGGGCTGGGGGATATAACAGGGCAACTATTAAACATTCTTTGAACCGACATTAAGGGCCAGGCATTGGTCCAAGTGCACTTCGTGTATAAACTCAATTCCCCACAACAACCATTTCAGACAGATAACTTTACCACCATCCTTTTACAGAGAAAGAAATGAAATTTCAGAAAGGTTAAATGGTCCACCAAAGGTCAAACCCAAGCTGTCTGGTCCCAGCATGGGCCCTCAGCAGCTGTCATAGTTCAGATGTTGTCGTTTTGGCAGACCTGGGAAGAAGGAGCCTCCTCTTCATCAGATTTGCCTGTGGCATATCTGTGCTATATTTTCATGATTGCCAACTGAAACAGGAACGCACAGCTCATGAGTGGCGCCACTCCTGGATAGGTGGTCCTGAGTTATATAAGAAACTCAGCTGCTGAAGAGGTTTGCAACCCCATAAAAACAACAATACCAACCAACCAGAGTGCCCAGGGACTAAACCATTCTCCAAAGGGTACACATGGACAGAACCATGGTTCCAGCTCCATGTATAGCAGAGGATGGCCTTTGTTGGGCATCAGTGGGAGGAGAAGCCCTTGGTCCTGTCAAGGCTCGATGTCCCAATGTAGGGGAATGTCAGGGCATGGGGGTGGGAGAGGGTGGGTGGGGAAGCACCTCATAGAAGCAGGGGAGGGGATGGGTAGGGGTTTAATAGAAGGGAAACCGGGAAAGGGGATAACACTTGAAATGTAAATAAAAATATATCCAATTAAGGAAAGAAAGAAAGAAAGAAAGGGAGGAAGGAAGTCAGCTGAATCTGAACTAGAGGAAACAAGGCAGCAAGCAGTGCTCCTCCATGGTCCCTGCTTCAGCTCCCACCTGGAGTTCCTACCTTGGCTTCCCTGGTTGATGGACTACAACTTGGTTTTGGTCAGAGTGGCTTATCACAGCCACTGAAAGCAGATCAGGACAGAAGCTCCGGAAAATGGCTTCTCAAAGGATGGTGACTCTCGGCCATAGGCAGATCATTACAAATACACCTGTGCTGCCTGTGATAGTGCACACCTTTAACACCAACACTCTGGAGACAGAGGCAGGCAGATCTGAGTTCACAGTCAGCCTGGTCTACAAAGTGAGTTCCAGACAGCCAGGGCTACACATAAACTGTCATGGAAAACCAAAATAAACAAATTAAATACATCAGTACATACATGCATACATACATACATGCATGCATACATACATGCATACACACATACATGCATACATATATACATACATGCATGCATGCACACATACATGCATGCATACACGCATACATACATGCATACATACATGCATACACACATACATGCATACATATATACATACATGCATGCATGCATACATACATGTATGCATACATGCATACATACATGCATACATACATGCATACAAACATGCATACATACATACATGCATACATGCATACATGCGTGCATACATACATATATACATACATGCATACAAACATGCATGCATACATGCATACATACATGCATACATACATGCATGCATACATACATGCATGCACGCATATATACATACATGCATACATGCATACATGCATACATACATGCATGCAAACATGCATGCATACATGCATACATGCATACATACATACATATATGCATACATACATACATGCATACATGCATACAAACATGCATACATACATACATAGTGACAAGATAAGTCAAGTAAGTGGCACAAACTAAAGATGTCTTCCAACATAGTATACTTGTTTTCCAAGATAGTTTTGCTGGCTAGTCAAACCACTGGAAACAAGCTTCCAGTCTAGTGAGGAGACATTCTCCAAAAATAAAGTGGAGAGCCAAGGAGATGGCTCAGCTGGTAAAGGTACCTGCTGTTAAACCAGCTCTAAGTTCAACCAGAGTGAAAGAAAAATAACTCCTGCAAGTTGTCCTCTGACCTCCGTACATCTATCCATAAATACATGCACACTTGAGTGTGCTCACACGCACACAAGAGTGCACATAAATATGTATGCTAAGTAAATAAAAATAAAGAAGTAAAGAAAAGGTAAGATGGCTACCAAAAAAGAGTGACATTCTGACATCAACCCCTCGCCCTCACAGAATCCAGAGTCCTTCCTCTGGTCACAATTCCTACTCTCGCTATATTTCTCAGAGCAAGGTTAATGGGGCCCAAATCCCAAGGACAGACCATTAAAAATGCAGATCGCTCTCAATTATTCCAAACCCCAGAATCCACAGCTCCGAGGGGGCAGGGCCAGGAGGCCAAGGTCCTACAGTCCTAGCACCTTCCGCTACGTGATGCCTACGTACACCCAAAAACAGAGTTCAAACCCTTCCTTCTGTTTGCCTGGAGCTTTGTCTACAGTTCCCTTTGACGTCAAAACCCGAAATGTCTTTCTTTTCATTGTCAGGAAAACAGTTCCCTCAGCCTGAGCTTTGCACAGTCTAAAATCCACCTCGGTCAGGATTCAGCAGCACATCCCAAATGATGTTAAACGGCGCTGGGATGAGCTCCCTTTCTTTATATTTTACATCCATATTTCGTTGAATGTGAGCAAAGAAAAACTAAAACCATCTATTCCAACCCTACGATTCTCATAAAGAAAAGCGAGGCTTGAGAACAGACCAGTAAAAAGTAAAAGAAACAGTTTTGTTTATCTTTACTATTAAATGATAGCTCAGGTAGTACTCAAATGAAAAGCCTTAAGTTGAAGAAACTTTGCTCAGCCTTCTCCTCAGCTCAGCCATGCTTACCCATCCCGTGACTCTCTTCAGGGTTGTCCAAGCTTGGCACGCTGTGTCCAGCCAGATATCTCTGGACATTACCTACATGTTTACACTCATGTGCGTGTCCTTTCCACGCAGACTTCCTGGATTCTCCTGGCTCTTCTAGAACACTGTGGCTTTGAACTTCCAATCTACGTATAGTACCACTCATTTGGAACTAAATCACCTTGTGTGTGTGTGTGTGTGTGTGTGTGTGTGTGTGTGTGTGTAAGTACATGTATATATGTATATATGTGTGTATGTAAGTACATGTATATATGTATTAATATATGTGTATATGCATATGTCTATATGAATATATGGGCTGCTCTCCTTTCCCTAGAGAAACGCAAGCCCCTTTAGAGTAACCTGTTGCCTCTTTTTTTATCCCTGGGCTAGTTAAAGTGGTAATCTTGGTAGAATTTGACCACATAAGGGGAACTCGGTGGACAGATGAGCACAGAGCTGGCTGAAGTGTTCCACAGTAAAGACAGGAGCCGCTGCTTCACGCTCTCCACATCCCTCACTTCAGGCTGGGCTTCAGAGTCATACCTCCTCATTTCTTCCAGGAAGAGAGGACTAGGGTTTGAGCCCAGGAAATTCTACCTAAAGCTATGATGGCGTGCGTGTCCTTGGGTGAGAGACATGGGGAAGGTGGCCCTTTTGTGACTTGTCTCCTTTCCGGGTTGGCCAGCTGTGTTGCTGGGGTCCCCATGTTCATTTCAGAGAACAGACACAGTGTCCCTCAGTCAGAATCAGCGCCACCATTTGAGTCATTCTTTGGGCTTCTCCCGGTCTTGTTTTTAATCTGCCCAATGCCTGTCACATCCAATTCACACTTGCTATAAGGCAGGAGAGATAATGATTTTGAAAGCATTTTACGTTATCACACACAATAAAAATGTCAGGGCCACAGCATATGAATCTGCAGGGCTAATAAATAGCTGGGAGCCCAGACAAACTGGTCCCTCCTGGGCAAACTGTGAGCCATGGGAGGTGAGGGCTCACCCTCCAACCCACCTGCGCTTGCCATGCGACCTTGGGGACCCACTTAGCTTCTCTGGAACTCAATGTCCTTGTCTGGAAATGTTGCCTGTGCACTAGAAGATCTGGTCCAGAGCCAAATCCAGCATAAATGTGAGAACCTTGGAGAATGGCTGTCAAGCAACGAGCTCTGGCTGCACACTTCCTTAGGAGAACTGAGGAGGGAGAGTAGCATCCTGTTCTGCTCTGAGTTTGGAGGAGCCCCCAGTTCAGTGTTGTCAGACTCAGATGCATCCTTCCAACTGGTGTATGGCTGTGGAAAACAGGGACCTGCTGTTCATCTTCTCTGCTCTCCGCCCACTGCTTTTCCCCTCTTAGACCTTCCTGCAACAGGCCCCACCTTTCTGTACTCTAGTCAAAGTTTTCTTCCCCCTTTTATGCAAAAACACAGATGTTTAGCACTGAACTCTATCAGTAAAGCTGGTTAATCCTCTGTGTCCCTTTGAACATCACTGTGAACGTCAGTAAAAGGATAGTGGGGGGAAGGAAAGGGAGGCTGAGGTCAGGATCCTAAAGTTCGCCTGCTGTCAAAAGTGGAAGCTATGGGTCACCTAGAGCTGAGCTGCGGCTTACAAGGGCTGCCCTAAAAGCCTCTTTAGTAACCATGGTTTCCAGAAGGTTCTACCATAGCCGGGAGCATAAATAGAGCATGTCCCCCATCCATTTCCCCCCCAAAAAACTCCAAGTCCTTGAAATATACGTTGAAAAACATGAGGCGAAGTGATATATCAAGGGCATGCATACCCTCTGACCCCTAAGATATTCATGAAGTTATCTGTGCTTCCAGCAGATTCTCCCACAACTCTCCCTGAGGCACCACAGACAGCTCTCCGTGCAGACCAAAGAACCTTGAAAATATATTCACCCATAGCAACACTTGCTCCAGATAGAAACATGTATCAAACCTGAAGATGGAGATATTCACTTCCTAATTTAACCGCTGTTCCCACAAGAAGAGAGGGGGCGGGGTGGTTTCTCTGATTGCTCAGGTGCCAAGGTTGAATGCATATGGTTTAAGGTATACTGGCCAGGCCTACTTCAAACTCCCTCATATGTGACAGTGGAATCAGCTAACAGCTCGATTTCAGAAATAGTGTTTGATCCTAAAACATCGTGACAATCTAAGCCCGGAAGCATAGAATCTTAAGGCTCGAAGTCTTGACTTCCTATCACCACAAAAAGAACCCTTTTGAAAATACAGCCTTCTAAATAGATGGGCAAAGCAAGCTGGAGTTACGTTTCTGGGACCTTATAGAGGGGATACCTGAAGGATGAGAACCTTCTGGTATACCAGCAAATGAGCTAAACAGTGATTTAGGAATGAGGAGGCTTCCTACCAGAAGGATTTATAAAGCCACTCAATGGGCTACCCAGAATAAAGCAAGGAGGCACAAAACCCCTCCAGTCTGAGCTCCACGTGTCTCTCCAAGGACAGAGAGACCCACCCACACACAGTCACTCGACGCACTTGCAGATTCCCTCCACTACCTATGCACCTGCATCCTGGGGTTCTCCCCCAATTTGCAAGGCCCCTGGACTGCCCACTGTTGGAGGGCGCAGAGGGGACAAGGGATAGTGCCCATCTGTCAAATTGCATCTTTCTTATCCTAATGTATATGTCTCTTCACCTACGAAATAAAACGCGTCTCTTCAAGAAAATTGAGACGTCTATGCACACACAAACAAAACAGCCCAGGGCCCCAGGACCAATGCTCAGGCAGCAAGTCTTTCCCTGGGACCCCGAACTCCCTCCCGGACGTGAAGGAGCTGGACTCACCCAGTCCTCGAAGTGCCGGCTCCCATTCTGCAGCAGCTCCTCGAACTGGATGGTGCAGTTGGCCACGAAGTCGTCGTAGCCGATAGGAGCATCGTGAAAGACGGCCAGCTCGATCTTGCGCCCATTACACACATCAGTGACGAACTCATCGTTCCAGGCCGGACTGTTGGTCTTCTGCTTGGTGGCTGTTTGGCCGATACGCGAGTCGTCCACGTTAAGGGCAATGTAGGGGTCCAGAAGGAACGTCTGTGGCCGGGGTCCCACCGCATGGCGCAGCGACCAGGCTGTGGGCTTCAAGCTCACGGCCTCGCAGATTTTGATCTTAAGAAGGCCATTGAACACTACCATGGTCGGGGCGGGGGTCACTCCGTCCGCCCCGAGGGCAGGATTGAAGAGCAGGAGCAGGCGCGCCTGGAGCCTGGGGGACTCCTGGGTCCCCTCTTGCCCCACCCCACTCACTCACTACACCTTGTGGCGCTGCGTCCTGGCGCCGGCGATTCGCAGCGAGTGCATGTATTTCCTCGCCGGATTCCTAACGGAAAACAGGGAGGGGGGAGAGCTGGAGACGTCCGTTTTTGGAGCAAGTCTCTCCCCCGCCACCACCGGCGGCACCTCCACGGGAGGAGACGAGCTGTCGCCTCCGCTGCAAGCCGCGGGGGCTGCCTCGCCGCCTCGCTGGTTCTTCGGGTCCGTGTGCGGAGAAGCAGGCGCCGCGCCCGGCGCTCACCTACCTTTCCGAAACATAATCCCCGGGCAATTTCGACTCCCGGAGGGGGAGGGGGCGGCGGGACGGGGCGGGGACGAGAACCGGGGGCACAGATTTCAACCCGGATCCTCTTCGCCCACCCAGCGCCAAAGCCTCGGACGGCGCGGGGCGGAGGGTGGACTGAGGGATGTGCAGTCTATCCGGAGGGATGCATGTCGAGAGGAAATGGTCCTCCCCGGAGCCAAATTTTTTAAAAATCCACAAGCCTCACAGCCAGCCCGGCCGCCACCTCCTGGGCCAAAAAAGCCGCGCCGCAGCCGGCGATCGCAAGGCGCCCGGTGCCCCGGATCTCACATCCGCGCGGGCTTGGGAGGTAGAGGTGGCCGCCACTCGGGTTCGGGGCGCAGGCCGGCACCCGGCGGTGCGCAGCGCGGCGGCCGGGCAGGGACTGCGACTCGGCGCGGCCCCTCCTCCCGCCCGCCGGCGCCGGCCCGCCGCGCTCCCCGCGTCCGCGCTCTCGGCTGCCGCCGGCTCGCCGTCCGCCAGAGCGCTCAGCCCGCGAGCTGCTTCCCTCGATCGCCGTGCGAGCGACTCTCCCTCCCTCTAATGCAGGAAATGCGCAAAAGACGTCAGTGTGTGTGTGTGTGTGTGTGTGTGTGTGTGTGTGTGTGTGTGTGTGTGTGTGCACGCGCGCGCGCGCGCGCGCGAGACACTGTTTGGGGAAATAGAAAGTTTTGCCGGTTGGGGGAGCAATACGGGAAAAGTGAGCCCGGCAGAAAACAGCGGCGAGCGGGCCGGCCCGGTCCGTTGGCTGCGGCGAGCGGGGGAGCTGAGGGAGGACGCCGCGCGGGACTCCGGAGTGTGGCGGCGCGGGGAGTGCGGGGGCGGCTGTCGCAGGCCGAGTCTGTGCTCCTCGGATCTGCACCGGGAGAGTCGGGTCTGGACCCGGAGAGCGGCGGGCCGCGCTTCTCTCTCGCCCCCTGCGGTGGTCGGCACTAGCACTTAGAGCTGGGGTCGGAGGCATGGAGGGGGCCGCAGTGTCTGAGAGGACGAAACACCTTCCCCCACTCCGCCGGGACGGCGGCCGCCACCAGCCGCCCGCGGAGAGCTGGCCTGTTTATCCCTCTGCCCGGGATTGCCGCGATGGGGGAGGGGACACCCGGACTGCTGAGCCCTTCTGCTGGGTGTGAGTCTTGAAACCTAATTTTCCTCTTTTTCCCCCCCTTGGGGAGACTCTCCCCTCTGGGGGTTTGTCCCGGACCTGCTCCGGTTGCGGGAACTTGTTGACAACTGGAAGAGAACCCCGGCCCGGCCTGGTTCGAATGTCTGTTTATTTCTCAAAGTGACTCCTCCTGCTTGTGCGGGACCTCGCGTGTGCCCTTTAAGGGGACAAGACTCGGTCCGCGCGCTGACGACGGGCGTTCCGGCTGCGGGAAAGCCCGGTGCGCCCTCCTGGGGGGCAGTGGCTGTATCCATGCTAATTTTCTCGGTAACCTTTAAACTCTCTGGAAGCGACTGCGGCTGGTCACGTGAGGCAAGCCCGGTGCTGCTGGGGAAGAATTTCCCCGGCCGGGGACTGGGACAGGGAAGGCGGGCGGCAGGGGACTGGGAACCTGGGAGGGCCGGGGTGAGCGCGCCAGGCCCGGGGCGCCGCGCAGCGGGATCTTCCAGCCTTCGCCCGGGAAGGGGCTGGTCCCGCTGCCCCCGCTGTGTGAATGGAAAAAGAAAACCTCCGCCCTCACCCGAGTGCCAAGGCAAGTCCAGCTGTTCCAAGGGATGGTGAAAAGCTGAGTGACTGATAAGTGTAGACCAAAATGTACAAATCGCATCCTGTTCACTGTTTCCTCTGTGGAAAAGGGTTATCATTCCTTGTAGTTTAAAGATGAGGAGGCAGTCTCCAGGAACGACACAGCCCACCCCCACCCCTTTCAAGAAAAGAGGTTCAGAGGTTTGAGTTTAGGCAGGTCTCCTCCCAAAGTTTAAGCGTGCAATCACGCCCCCTCCCTGGAGTTTACTAATATTCCTCAGAGCCAGTCTTGTTGCATGGGATAACTTGGTATACCAATGCTTATAAAAATGCACCTTTGGGAACGATGTGGTTTTAAGATCATTGGCACTTAAAAAATAATTTTAAAACTTCATTTAAGAACATACAGTAGTAGTGAGATAACCCAGTCACAAAAGAACAGACATAATATGTAGTCACTGATCATTGGATACTAACCTCGAAAAGCTCTGAACACCCAGAAACAACTCACAGACTATATGAAGTTCAAGAAAAGAAAAACAAGAAAAAAGAAAGAAAGAAAGAAAAACATTATGCTTAATCCTTACACACCAAGAAAACTGATTAATTCCAGGTTACATCCTGTTTTACATGTGCTTTATGCTCATTGTAACTAGCAAGATCTTAATGCACACTATCAAACCTTTAAAATAAAAAAAAATAAGTAATAAAAATAAGCTATACAAAAAAACAAAGAACATACAGTAAAGGTAATGACAGGAAGCAGGCCCAGTACTAAAAATCGGTAGGGATACACTCTAAGTTTAAAGAACGCCAAACAGTTCATTAAACAAAATGTTATGTAAGTCATACTTTTAAAAATAAAAGGTAATATGAATTTCCAGGATGAACAGAACATGCCACTTTTAGATTATTTTAAATAGTTCACAGAGTACACTTTTCTTTGCCCGGTCTATTGGTTCGAATTAAGCTTTACACATAATGGAATGCTCCACTTGCTCTACCCTGTCCGGAAGTTCCGGGATTTCTTGAGGTTAGAGATCCTAACTTAACTAGTTGATATTCCTCAGCATCTCTCAAATTTTGTCTGATGGGCCCTATCTGATGTGCAAATAGAGTTGGAATAGAAAATCATAGACATAAATCCCTTCTTTTGGCATACTAAACAAAAAATAAATTTAGAATTAAACGTTAAATTTAAACTTTTGAGTTAGTTTGTCTCCCTCCCTCTCCTCCCACACCCTGCTTCCACCAGGCAAGCATTAAAGACTTAAAATATAAGGGTCTGTGGCTACATTAAAACAGAAGCCACAAGTTCCCAATACATCACTGGGCATCCTGGTTAAGGTGAAATTCAAAAGGAGAGGGGGCAGGGAGAGCGAAGGTGAGCACCTGCCTCTTAAGAGACTCTGCAGGTGCACAATGAGGGGGCCACTCTCCACGGTGAACAGTATTAGTCTTTCAATTACAGGTCTTTTGCACTGGGAATACAAAACACTTGGCCAAACAAAATGCCAGCATTGTATTGGATATTGTTCATATTAAAAGGGAGAAGCCGGTGTTCTCTAAGCAAACACTGTGCTCATCACACCCTAGTTCCTAAATCTCTCAGCTTCCTCCCTTAGCCACATTCGAGCACCCCAGAGGCTGCATGAATATGTGGACCACCAGCTTGTCAAAATCCCTGCCCTCTCCCCACACACACTGATTTCAAGCCGGTCTCACTATGTAGTTCTGGCTGTCCTGGAACTCACTATGTAGACTACCCTGACCTTGAACTCACGGAGATCTTCTTGCCTCTGACTCCCAAGTGCTGGGCTTCAACGGCATGAGTATCTATGCTCCATATAAGGGAGCCCTCTTAAATTTACCTGGAGAAGTGGATCTAAAATAACCTGCTTCAGACTCCAGGGGGAAGGAAAACAGGTCTTTACCAGCTAGGGCTTAGAACATGCACTTCTGATCACAATTACTGCGTGCTTAGCCCTCCTCTTGGCCCTTGTATACAATATAAAGGACAGGAAGGCAACTCTGTATACATTGAGTTAAATCCCCTTTGGATTGTAACAATAGTCTGGTTATTTCATAATCTTTGAGAAAGGGCAGAGGAGAGAAAGAAGAAAATGATGTAACAATGTAACAGATGATGGAGCTTGAGCCCATGAAGAATGGGCTAATGGTCCAGTGCAGAGAGGCTGCTGGCGGCGGTTACAACCCGTGTGGCAACAGTTCCCAGAATAGGAGCAGCATCCGTTGCCTGGGGGACCTTAGGGAAGCATCACTAGGAGGCCTTTTGAGTCAGAACTTCAGCAGAAAGGGAAAGACATAGAAGCAAAGAGAACAGACCATGAGGTACATGGGAAGAGCTATTCAGCCTAGTTTATGCAGGTAGGAACAGGAGAGGAGGTGGGCGGGAACCTAAGAGTTAAAGACACTTGGTCCGTGCTGATGTGTTTGAACTGCTTCCTAGAGAGACACTAAACGCTCCGTAGTTGAGAAGTAGTTATGAGAATTAATTGTTTTCAAAACAGCTTGCTGTCAGGGGTATAACTTCAGGGTGACCTAGTGTTTCAGGGTGACCTGGGTTAAATGCCCAACTGCAGTGGGAGATCTGGGGAGGGTAGCAAATGGGTCTTTTTCTTTTCTGTAACTTCTCCCAAGCAGACTCCCCTTAAAACAGGGTGCCACGGGGGTACAGTGCTGAGGATGGTTTGCCCTCTATTCCAGAATGAAACCTTCTGTGGGTGTTGCTAGTGGCAGTGAGAAAGGAGGGGCCAGAACCTTAAAGGGGCGTGTTAATGCCTGTCCCCACCCACTGTTGTGCCAGTGTTGCCATTTATAGTCACTTAATGGGCCTTGAAAAGGTCACCCAGGTGAGGGTCTGTCATCTCTCCCTCACAGGCTCTGCTGAAAAGAACTGAGTTACCTGGGTCTGGGAATAAACTACCCAGCAGCACAGTGGTGAAAGTCATCCGCAGCCCCGGTAACCCAGCCCCACCGGCTCCCATCCACCCCCAGCGCACTCCCAGCTCTGCCCCAGGCTCACCTTTCTGTGAACTGGCTTTTACCTGGCCTGCCATGGCTTCTTACTTTGGCCCTGACTCTGCTCTGAACTCTGCTGCAGTGACTCAGGCCAACATTCACTCACGCTTGCAAGGAGATGGGTAGATCAACGATCACCCCGTGACGGCCCGGTGTCTTTTCTACACTTCCCCGGAATGACAGCCCACTCGATAGGATGCCACATAGAGACAACACACACTCTTCTAAGATGAGTGCTCTGGGGAAAATAATTGTTAGGTAGTTTCTACTCAGCCAAGGAGATGGCTAGACCAGTTAGTTCAGTTAGTTGTTGATTAGTCAGGACAGAGCCTTCATTAGTTGGGATTAACTTAGATGCTGGCTGCTCTGATGTGATCAGCACTCCCCAGATGGCAAGACCTCCACAAAATGCACATGGCATGTTGGTGGGAGCTCTGCACCATGGGCACCACCCTTGTTCCTGTGTCTGAGCTGACTGGACATACCTAGGCCTGCCCAGAGCAAGGGCTGTGTGGGTGGTCTTCTGCAGGCAATTGGTTATAGCTAGGAAAGAACTAATTATCTGTTGCTCACTAGTTTATAGCCAGAACCAGTAACATGGCACCTCTCACCCGACTGCAGGGGTGCGGGGAAGTTCCCCCATCTGCACAGGCAGTGCCCTGGAGTGGGTGGCCCTGGAGAGTGTGACAGGCATTGCACTCAGACAATCGCTACAGAACAGTATCCACCTTGGTGGGCAAATAGCCCAGCTGACAAGTGTCATAAAGAGGTGGGATGTGGTTCTCATAATGATCACAGGAAGTCTGAGACTGGGTGGTCCCCAGGAGACATAGAGAAAACATGGGTGACATGGGGAATCCTACCTCCTATTAGAACCAATGCTCTCTTACTCCTCACAAGAACTCCACATTCATTTACTCTTTCCTTCATATCACATTCTACGAACCAAAAACCCTCAACACTGCACTGGAACCAAGACAAACTCAGGAGGCATCCACACAGCACAGAACTGAGAACCCTTGTGAGGTACTTTGCTATCTTTATTGTTATTAAAGGAGGCATCTGAGACATAGAGAAGCTGACTGACTTGCCAGAAAGGAAAAAATATGCTAACTATAGGCCTAGTCCCAACCATCTAGTTCAATTTACTGCAAAATAAATTTTAAAAAATGAGCATTGTCATGCTGGAGCAATACAACACCTTTTAATGATGACAATGTGAATTACATTTAATTCCTTAGTGGTGACATTTCTGCATATCCAAGATCCGGACTTGTCTTAGTCTATTCTAAATTAAACTGACTTTAGACTAGTATGATATAATTCTTTTAATAAAATATGCAACATATTATAATAATGATATACTTACTCCAAAAGGGTATTAATGGTATTGATGGAATTCTTGTGTTGTTTTGGTGATTAAAATGCTAAAACCCAAAAATTTCTTTCTGTCTCTGTCTGTCTCTCTCTCTTTCCAGTGTGTGTGTGTGTGTGTGTGTGTGTGTGTGTCTGTGTGTGTGTGTTTTAAGACAGGATCTTCCTGTGCTCCACCATGCTGTACCCGGCACTCTGTGCACACCAGACTGGCCTGGAACTCACAGAGGTTCTCCAAATCCTAAACACTTTGAGCAAAGGCATGCACTACCACGCCTGGCCTAACCTCTGTATTTCTGCATCTCCACTCAGACTAATTCTAGCTACATCGATGTGGCATGTGGCTTTTGACACTGCACCAGTGTAACAGATGCTTCTGCTGGCTCCGTGCCCCTGGCACACTCTGGACGTTTAGCTGACCCATTGCTACCGTCTCACCTGCCTTTTCAAGGATCTACAAGGGCTCGAAGGCAGGGAATATTGCTCTTTATCACTGACAAGAATCAGGCACCATAAAACATTGCCAGAACTGGTTAAACCCACCCATTCTGTTGCAGCAGCTGGACTGCTAGTAGACCTTCCCTTGGTCAAGGCCATGGTCCTCCGTGGGCCGAGCATCACTGTCCTGTTTCTGTGAAGCTCTATCCCCTTTCCAGAACTCTCTACCACCTTCTTCCGCATACCTCCTCTGCCTTAATCTGCTAAACACACACCCCCAAAAAAGTTTAAAAGTTCAGAGGCTCAAGCGTGACTCATTTTGGAGACTGGAACTGGCGGGTGTCTTGAGAGCACTGTAAGAATTCAATGACTCTTGTGAGACAGTGGTACTGATGTGGTTCTTTAAGTAGTTTGGATAACAAGAGTCAGACAAAAGGGCATTTTTAGATAACGTTTGCTCCAGAAACATTTAAAAGAAAAGGGGGTGTTCTAAATCTTGTGGGTTCTCCATTGTTTGTCCAAATGAGTGATCCAGTCAGTAGATCAGTGGAAGGCTGGGCAGCGCCTCTCTGGTCAGCACCTTTGTGCCATGCCGGGCTCCGTGAGCCCATGGCGCCCTCTGGTGGACATCGGCACAGACGCTACTGGTATCTAATGGTTTCTGCTTCCCGTGAGCCAAGCTAATGAAGCCCACTTCTCACTTGCCCAGATTTGCTCTGGCATCTTTTTAGTTGCTGCTGAGTCCCACAGTTCACCACAGTTCCAGCCAATGCTGAACGGATTGGAGAATAGAGTCTAAAGGGTTCCAGAGGCTCTGTTACCTTGTGCTGAGCATCTGCAAAGTGTCTCAGGACAGGCCAGCAGGGTAGACAAGGGACAGGGTTTTGCTTATCTCTGAGGGGATTGTTGGAAGAGGCAGCTAAGCCAGGAGCTTAGAAAGGATGAGGATGCTAGGGGCCATTGTCCTAAGAGAATTCCAAAGCCTGATGCTCACCCACACATCCGATACAAGAATGCAGCAGACCCTCTCACCCCCTACGCACACATCCACAGACACATGGGTCAGGGGCACAAATAACTGGTATAGAGACAACAGTGGTTTGACATGAAGGATCAGAGGGTAGTGTGGTAGGTGGGGGCTTCATTTTATAGCTCAATTAAAGCTGTGTGACTTACCCACTCTGTGGAAGCTTCCTTTCCTCTTACCTAGACATAATACTGTATAGACTATTGTTTTACAGGGATGGGTCAAAGGGAGGACCACTGTGTATGGAGGCACATGCCATCACAAGTGAGAGACAATTACAAGATGCTGCTACCAGGTACGTGTGTGTGTGTGTGTGTGTGTGTGGTGTGCTGTGTGTGTGTGAGTGTGATTGGATATGCACCATCATGCCCAGCTTTTAGTCACACTCACACACACACACACACACACACACACACACACACACACGGCACACCACAGACACACACATGTATATGTATATGTGACTTCTCAAAATGAGGAGCTTTGACAATCTAAGTGACAGGTGAATCCATGTTTGGTTCAAGAAAAACAGACACATGAGGTTGCAGTCCTTGTGTTTAACAAGCTAAATCTAGAAGGTAAGGGGATCCCAGAGACTCACACTGCACATTTCTGGGGACCGGAGCTCAGCTCCCGACACAAAGAGGGATTCATGAGACGTGGACAGTGTGAGGAATGGTCAGTGTCAGGAATGCTCAGAGGTGGTCCTTTATAAAACACACGGACCCCTCACCAACAAGCCACAAAGGAAGGAGGGGCAAGCAGCCCAGCCCTGTCTCACCAATTGTCACAAGAGCAAGTCCCTCCAGCTCTGGCCTCCACCTGCACGTGAGCTACCCAGCTTTGCTGTGACTCTGCTCTGTGGTCACCATTTTCTGTAGCATCTGGATGCCCTCCAGTAGCCCTTTCCTATCAGTAAGTCCCACCGTCTATCCTTTCTATATTTTTTAAATAATTTTAAGTGAACATATAATATGACGGAGTTCACCAAAGCATTTTCTAGCTATGCCTTCATACTTCCTTCACCTGTTATGCTCTTATATGCACCCCGTTTTTCCTACTCCTTTCTTTCCCCTCACCTCTGCGCCTGCTTTCTGGTCCCTTCCTTTCTGAGCTAATGTCTCATACACTCCAATAACTACCCCCCCACCCTGTCCTACTGGCTGGTTTCGTGTCAACTTGACACAAGCTGGAGTTATCACAGAGAAGGGAGCTTCTCTTGATGAAATGCCTCTATGAGATCCAACTTAAGGCATTTTCTCAACTAGTGATCAAGGGGGGAGGACCCAGCCCCCTGTGGGTAGTGCCATCCCTGGACTGGTGGTCCTGGGTTCTACAAGAAAGCAAGCTGGGCAAGGCAGGGAAGCAGTCCAGTAAGCAGCATCCCTCCATGGCCTCTGCATCAGCTCCTGCTTCCAGGTTTCTACCTGTCTGAGTCTCAGTCCTGACTTCCTTTGGTGATGAACAGCAACATGGAAGTGTAAGCTGAATAACTCTTTCCTTCTCAATTTATTTCTTGGTCATGATGTTTTGTTCAGGAATAAAAGCCCCATTTAAGACAAATGGGTACCAGGAGTGGGGTACTTCTGTGGCAATCTGACCATGTTTTGGGGAGGACTGTGGAAGAACCTTTGGAACTTTAGGCTAGAAGAGACATTAAGAGCTCTGTGAGATGTTCTGTAGGAGCTTGGAAGATAATGTTGAGAACAGTGCAGAAAATGGAGTCCTGGCTTGTGAAATTTCAGAGGGAAGATTAAAGGCTTGTATCTGAGCCACTGATTTTTTGATTGTAAAGATTCTGTGGTTTTAGTTAGCTGGAGCTGAAGAATTAGCAGTGGTTAACAAGTTACCAGAATTACTAAAACAAAACCTTTGTGTTACTGGGACAATTGATGCTGGTCAGCTGGAGCTAAGAAATCAGCAGTGATGAAGAAGAGACCAGCATCACTGAGGTGAAATCTTCTGGGAAGTGTCTCTTGAGGGTACAGAGAAGCTGTGTTCTAGAGGCAGGCATGATTGTACCTCGTGTTGGCAGCCATACTTAGTAATGTATAAGAATCACCTAGGTGGTACTAGTTTTCAGAAACATGCAGGGGTAGTAGCTGATGCCTGGCACTATGAGAGGCCATGGAAGGCCATTGGTTAAAGGTTCATCAGTTCCTGTTGACAGTCCAGGACTGAAGGGGTTATTTAAAGGATTGGAGGCTTGGCACCATGAAGAGAGCCTATGAGAGGCTGTTGGTGAAGCCTAGTTGCAGCAGAAGATCCCAGTGTATTGGAGATGCCAGTACCATGGGATGATCACCAAGAACAGCAGCAGTGGAGTGGATTGACCTAAGCTTAGTGCTATGGAGGGCAGATCTGGAGAAGTGATGGCAAGCCTTTGGAGGAGCCCAGAAGTTCATGAGTGGATCCCAGACATTGGACGGTTAGAGTTTGATTTTGCCTTTGATTGTGACTATTGGATGGTTAGTTTGATTTTGCCTTTGATTGTGACTGTGCCCTAATATTTTCCCCTCTTGAAGTAAGAAAGTATTTTAGTGGATCCCATAATTAAGAGAATTTGAATTTCAAAGAGACTGAATTTCAAAAAAAATTGAATATTTTAAAGGGTTTGAAATTTTAATATGTAAAAATTTGTAAAGACTGTTGGACTTTTAAGATCTTGAGAACAAATAAGAACTTAAGGGTTGGGGGTTAACAGTGATGTTTGTGTGTCAAGTTGACAAGGGGTCAGTTGTACTGGCTGGTTTTGTGTGTCACTCACACATTCCTTGGCTGTATCTACCTTGATCCTTGCTTTAGTCCAAATGAGAATATTCTTATCTGATCCTATGTCCTCCTCCAAGTCCAGTGACAAGTACTTGCCAAAATTTCTATAAGTGGCACCAAAAGCTATTCACAGTACTGGCTGGTTTTGTGTCAACTTGACACAGGATGGAGTTATCACAGAGACAGGAGCCTCAGCTGAGGAAATGCCTCCATGAAATCCAGCTGTCAGGCATTTTCTCAACTAGTGATCAAGGGGGAGGGCCCAGCCCATTGTGGGTGGAGCCATCCCTGGCCCAGCCCATTGTGGGTGGTGCCATCCCTGGGCTGGTAGACCTGGGTTCTATAAGAAAGCAGGCTGACCAAGCCAGGGGAAGCAAGCCAGTAAGTGACATCCCTCCATGGCCTCTGCATCAGCTCCTGCTTCCTGACCTGCTTGAGTTCCAGTCCTGACTTCCTTTGGTGATGAACAGCAATATGGAAGTGTAAGCTGAATAAACCCTTTCCTCCCCAACTTGCTTCTTAGTCATGATCTTTGAGCAGGAATAGAAACCCTCACTAAGACACCTCAATTAGACCCCATCTCAAGATGCACCCTCCTTTGATGTAGTCTCACTGTGTGTAAGGAGGCTGCCCTGGCATTTACCGAAGTCTCCATGCTGGCCTCGAACTTCTTATCTTATTGTGCTGTGGAACTGCAGATTTTATATGCCCCATTATGTCCAGCTTCCACCTACTGTAGATACAATATTTTAAACCCTTCCTTACTTCAGGTCCCTTTGCTGCCACCGCTCAGCCCTCCTCCTTCCCCCTCCACGCCTCTCTCAGCCCGCCCACCCTTCCATTCTCACCATCCTCAGCACTGGTTTGTAGTTTTACCTGACCAAACCGTGCTCTGCAGTGGAGCACGCTTGGTCCTCTCCCTCCCCGGAACTCTGTCCCTGGTTTCCATGACACATGAGCTCGCTCTGGCTTTTCCTTTCTCCAGCTCCCTGTGACTTCTCTCTTCTGTTTCTTTTGTTTTCTCCTTTGGCCTTTCTCTCAAACGCATAATTATTTGGTAGACATAGGCTGAACGCTGAGATGCTGAAGTACAAGACCATAAGGTGCTTGCATTTGAAGGAAGAGGAAACAGTGCCTCTTGGCCTCCGGTCACAGGAAAGGCTCTGGAAAAGTAGAGGTGGAAATTGGATTTGGACAAGAGGATGGAGGCATTTCTGGTGGACAGATTTCCCACTAACTGCAGGAGACCTGAGGCTTGAAAATGAGTGAGTGAGTGTGTGTGTGTGTGTGTGTGTGTGTGTGTGTGTGTGTGTGTTTATGAGAGGGGAGGGAGGGATCTTATGAGAGGTAAGAAACAGGGTATAGGGTGGCATGAAACAGGAAAGCCAGTGTGTGTAACTAGAGGGAGAAAGGGAATTAGGAAGGCAACAGAGACGCAAGCAGACTGTAATAAGCACCACGTGTGAAGGTGCAGTGACAAACCTATTACTGAGCATTTTAACTGAAAAAAAGTTAATTTTTTCTTTTAAATTTTTTGGTTACACTTATTTAGTGTATATGTTGGCGTCAGAGGACAGTTCTTTCCTTCTGTCATGTGCATCTGAAGGATGTAATTGTTGGTTATGGTCAGGAGCAAGCATCTACCTTGCTCATCCTGAAAAGTTAATTTAAAGGGGGCAGGGATGGGTAATCCAATGAGCAACTAGTTTTCTGACACAAGTTAGAACAATCAAGGAAGAGTAGCCCTAAGAGTTATCACCGGTCGAATGACGCAGAAAGATAGTGCAGCTGTGGAGAGTCCCTCATGTCTTTGTGCAGAGGTGGCAGCACCTGTGTCTCGATGGATGGTCCTCTGGACCTCTAGACCCCTGAGGCGTCTCTCTGACCATGTTCATCTGAGTTACCTAAGCAACCTCAGCAGATGTCATGAGTAACTACCTGGATGTGAGCCTCCGAGAGGCTTACTGATGAGAACCCATGCTACCGTGGCTTTTCACTTTCCACTGTGCCGTGGCCTGCGTGTGCATCTGAATCCCCCTGCCTCTGGAATGTGGACATGGTGTGAGCAGCTGCCTTATGGGCCCGCCACCATGATGGACAGAATCATGAGATAACCACTTTCCTCCGAGACCTGCTTTTCCCAGACATTTTGTCCCAGCAAGTAGCTAATATAAAGTTGGCTCCCGACTCGTAAGAGATTAGGCAGGTGAGAGAAACTTGATTTAGCACCGCTATTTAGAAGTGGTACCTGGGGGGAGGGGTGTCCAGAATTAAATAAAGCATCAGCATGGATCCCCCTATTGAATGGTGGTGTGTTAAAATGTTTATTTTCTTTTTCTCTCGAGTGTGTATGTGTGTGCATGCGTGTAGGTGCATGCACACAGGAAGGCAGAAGTTAAGGTTATCATCTGGCACTTTTTTCTACCACTGTCCATTTCATTTATTTTCTCCCAGGAGCCCTGGAGCTCCCCGGCCACACCAGGCTTTCTGTGGGTGCTAGGGTCTGAACCCAAGCTCTTGTGCTTTCAGAGCCAAGTTCTGACCCACCGAGTTACCACGTCAATGCGGTTGTCTTTAGAAGACACCAGAGGACGGACACACGCACACTCGAAGTCCAGTGTCACCTCAACTCTTCACTCAGCCAACAAGAAGCCAATCCTGGTGCCGGAGCAGACGCTGAGATCGAATACGCCTCTGTGCTTGATGCTTTTCCAGCCTGCGAGGCTCTGTTTTGCTGTTCCACTGGCCAGCAAGCTCCCTGAATCAGGGGCTGTGTGCCACGCTCCCTGTTATACCACTGCTGTCTTCAGTACACAGTAGGCTCCCATAAACACTAGATCCATAAAAGAACGAGAAGAAAGTGTCCTTAGTGCGGCTTAGCCCATGCCTCCCACGGGGACTCCTCAGCGCCGTCACCCGGGTGTCTGTCCCTCCAGCACAGCCCAGTGTGCAAGACGGATCCAGTTTGGATGCTCAGGGACTTTGCTCTGGGATCCTGTGTAAAACCACCTGTCTCTTCATGGGCTTCAGCATAGTCAAGTGTAGACTGCACAAAATGATAAGGCTGTGGAATTATGGGTAGAAACCGTACACAGCACAAGGAATCCTCAGGAAATGCCCTCGCTAGGGGACATTTTGTTCTTAATCCCTTTGTCACCAGCTGACAGCCACTTCTTCCCCTGGGATGACTCAGGGAGCACAAAGGGATTTTCCCTGGACCAGGTCTGGGTTATCCCACACCCTGCTTGTCCCTGCAATAACACTCTAGGTTGCAGGGGAGTCAAGGAACCTGCATGACAGTGAAAATTAAAACAGGAGAACTAACATGGAGTTCTGGCTGTCCTGTGCAGCTGAGGCTAAACACCCACACACAAGAAACAAAAGAGTGAAAGGTGTGATTAAAATCACATATCACATTGTTTGGTTCTAAAACATTGGACAAGCTTTGTCTTCACAGAATAAACTCCGCAACTCTACTTGGCAATAAGAAATGATTGACCTTTACATATTTCTGTATCTAATTTACCAATATTTTGTTGTTTTTTTTGCATCAATATTTTTCCATCAATGTTCTTGAATGATATGGATCTAGTTTTGTTTGTTGATATTTTACCTGTTCTTATTTTCAAACTTAAGCATTTAGGGGTTGGAAGGTCCCTCTGGCTGCTGCGTTAGTTATAATTTTCATTTGGTTCTAATATATTTAAATATCCCTTGACATATTTTCTCTGATCCATGGGTTATTTACCAATGAGATAGATAGATAAATAGATAGATAGATAGATAGATAGATAGATAGAGAGAGAGAGAGAGAGAGAGAGAGAGAGAGAGAGAGAGAGAGAGATTCAAGTTTGGAAGGAGAGAGTCTAAGATATCTTTCAGTAACTGAGCAGCATGGTCATATAGTATATTTTATATATTTTAAATATAAATTGAGGCTTACTTTATAATTCAGGATAGAGTTTGATTTGGTAATGGTCCTAAGGGCACTTGAAAGCATTGTAGACTGAGGGCGCTTGCTGCCAGACCTGATGGCCAGAATTTGATCCTGGGACCCCACATGGTGGGAGGGAGGACTGACCTCACATGGTGGGGGGAGGACTGACCCCCACATGGTGGGAGGGAGGACTGACCCCACATGGTGGGAGGGAGGACTGACCCCACATGGTGGGAGGGAGGACTGACCCCACATGGTGGGAGGGAGGACTGACCTCACATGGTGGGAGGGAGGACTGACCCCACATGGTGGGAGGGAGGACTGACCCCACATGATGGGAGGGAGGACTGACCCCACATGGTGGGAGGGAGGACTGACCCCACATGGTGGGAGGGAGGACTGACCCCACATGGTGGGAGGGAGGACTGACCTCACATGGTGGAGGGAGGACTGACCCCACATGGTGGGAGGGAGGACTGACCCCCACATGGTGAAGGGGAGGACTTACTGCCACAGTTGTAAATTATCTCAGGTATTCTGTCAGAGAGACAGGAAGCTTGTGGATACAATGCGGGGAACCTCTCTGTGAGCTTTTGGGCCTCCATTAGAAGAAGGCCACATTTGGAAGATTTATATGCTCTGATGAATCTGTCCAGGCAACACATGTAGCTGGAAAGTCTGCAAGAGATGGGACAGGAATCTGGGGACAAAGAATTAATGCCCGTTGCACAAGTATGAGCTAGAGCCCATGTTAAATAGAAAAGAAAAACCTCACTTGAGCCCCATAAAGGCCTCCCTAAAACAGTGGTTCTCAACCTTGGGGTCAAATGATCTTTTCACAGGCTTCTATATCAGATAGTCTGCATAACAGATATTTTCACTACAATTAATAACAACAGAAAAATTATAGTTAAGAAGTAGCAACAAAACAATGCTATGGTTGGAGGTCAGCACAACATGAGGAACTGTATTAAAGGGTCGCAGCATTAGGAGGGTTAAGGACCTCTGTCCTAGAACAAGTACTAATGGTACACATGTAAACAAAGGCTCAGTGGGGACATTCCACCTATAATCACACAGTCAGGGAGAAATGGAAGCAGAGACAAGGTTCCTGTTTTCTATGTTAGGAATTGCTACCTTCTATTGGAATCCAGAGCAGTCTCTAGAACACAGTCTAAGAATAGATGAGAAATATCTGTTTAAGTTTTGGTTGTTCTTTGCCTGTGGATAGTAGATGAACATCAGCACCCCTGGATTGCAACAACCCGGTCTCATGATGGATTGGGACAGTTTAGGTAGCAATGCTCCTCTGAGGGGGTCAGAGCCACAGCTTTCATGGGGTTCACTGACAGCTCTCACTGCTTGACCCCCCCCCCCCCGGGACTATTGGTCACTCCTAAGAAAGAGAGAACAAACCTTTCTAAAGTGTGGGGCTTGTTACTGCTCAGGTTTGGTGGCTGGTACAGGTTTGAGCAAAAGTTACCCTGGCAAAACTCATGCTTTTGACTCCGTCTAGCCCACATCCCCTAGGCCCCAGCCTACCCTCTCTGGTCGACAAAACAGAGTATCCTGGAAAAGACATCTTCATCCTGTTTATACTGGGCCTGAAAGTTTCAGGTGTAGACTAGCTGGGAAGAAAGCCAGAGTTCCCCTTCCCACCAGCCCTTCCAAAAAACCTTTCAATGAGCAGCAGATAAACTTTTAAGCAAAACAGCTATGCAGACAGAACATCACAGGAACATGGTGTTTAAATCCCAGAGCGTCCTGAGAATCATCATTCATTTCTCTTGTATGCCACAGTTTGGAGAAATTAATGCTTCCTTCCGTTTCCTATCTTCTTTAGGCAGTCATTGCTCTTCACCTAGAAAGGAAACTGTCCAACTATCCAATTTTCAGATCAAGCAAACCGGTACTTGTTCCTTGAGACAAGGAACGAGGTTGAGAAAAGGAAGCGAAGAGGCTTAGTTTGGGAAAGGGTTCTGAGGGTGCCTGTGAAGGCTGCCTTCCTCTTGAGGACTTCACTTGCTCTGATGAGCTTTGAAATCAATCAAAGGCTCCTCTGGTTGCCTCCCACCCTCACGCTCACCTACAGCTCAATTTCATTTTGCTATTTCTCTTAGAACAGGGATAGGAGCCAAGTTTCAAGTCCCCGTCCAATCAGTTACCAGCTGTGTGAACTGGAGTGAACCACTGAAGGTCTCCGAGTACCAGTGTTTTCATCCAACCGAAGAGCAAGCCTTTACTGCCACCTACTCACACCACCACTCAGCCACGGAGGCCGCTGAAGGCACTGAAAACCCCAGAGATCAGTGCCGATGTAAATAACAGCTTTGTGGAAAATGTCATCCCTCCAAGATGACAGCTGCCATCCCATTGTTCCAAACCCAATACTGGGCAGAGATCCTAAATGTCAGCAATTTTTAGTTTAAGGTAGAGAGAACATTGTGTTATATTTCAAGTGAACGCTCATCTATGATCTACTCCAAAATGCAAGCTATGTGTCATATAGCTTTGTTCCAACCAGGTGACAAAAAAAAATTCCTTCATGTGTCCTAAAGGAGCCAGACAGGCTTCTCAGGAACAACACTACCTTGAAGTTTCCTTCAGAACTCATCTGTGAACTCTCCCTAAGGATTCCCTTCTCATGTGGGTCAGTTATGATTGTTGGACAAGGACCCTAAAATGAGGCTCTGAACATTCTTCCACTAGCATTTTGCCTGCTAAGTCACACAGCAGGGCTGCTCTTCATAGTCTTCAAGTCTCATGTACACAAGCTGGGACCCTCATCCCAGGCAAGACACCTCAAGGGTGTGCACACCCCACCATCTTAATGACCTTTCTATTGCTGTGATAAGACATCATGATCCTGGAACAGCAGCTGAGAACTTTTTTCACAAGCACTAGGCAGAGAGCCAACTGGGAATGATGAGAGTCTTTGAAACCTCTAAGCCGGGCTTCCTTCAACAAGACCACGCCTCTCAATCCTTCCCAAACAATTCTGCCACCTGGGGACCAAGCATTCAAACGTGGCCTGCAAGGACCATTCCCATTCAAACCAGCACATGCAAACAACAGAACTTTCAATTCCAGTGCCCACCTGATGGTCTTTGGGACACAACTGAGGTTTGTCAAGGTCCCTTCAAGTGTTTGTGTGTTAGTCTTCTGTTGCTGTGAAATAGATTACTCCAAACCCTCATGTCTTAAAGCTGTCAGCATATATCATATGGTTTTCAGACTCAGAAATCCAGAAAGGGCTTACCTGGGTGGCTCTGCTCTGCCTCAGTGGTGAGGTCCCAAATGTCATTGGATGGAACCTAACCCCAATTCATCACTTCCACCAAAATATCATTGCCAACACCAATAAGCCCAAAACCTCCCAGATTCAACTTGACTTGTCAGATTAGAGTCAAAATGTAATTGGTAGAAAATTACTTAAGAACCAATATAAAGGTGAGTATGGTAGCCCATATCCATAAACTCCAATGCTCAGAAATCTGATGGGAGAGTTACCATGAGTTTGAGGCTACCTAGGGCTACATAGTAAGTTCCTAGTTAGCCTGAGCTACAGAATGAAGTTGCAACTCAAAACAAAGCAATAAACCAACCAACAAAACAATAAATGTTCCTTATTTTAATTAAATTTAATTAATTTATTTTTAAGACAGGGTTTCACTGTGTAGCTCTGGCTGTCTTGGAACTTACTCTGTAGACCAGGCTAGCCTAGAACTCAGAAAGATATACCTATATCTGCCTCCCAAGGGCTGGAACTAAAGTCATGCACCATCACTGTCTGATGCAAGCTCCTCATTTTAAAGGAGAGAAAGACAGGGGGAGGGGGAAAGAGGGAGCTTAAATCTTCTGTCCAGCACCTTGTCATAGCTATGTCATATGTCACTAAGAGATGGTGAAGGGTGTGGACACAAAGCATTCACACCTGCAGCCCTCTGCCACCTGCCCCGACCTAGTCGTGACACCATTTTCTGGCACACCTGTTCTGATCCTTTTTGAAATTTATTTTTGTTCGATGCGTTTGAGTGTTTTGCATGTGTCACATGCATGCCTGGTACTCAAAGAAGCCAGAAGAGGGTGTCAGATTCCTTGAAATTGGGAGGTACAGATGGTTGTGAGCTGTCATGGGAATCCAACCTGGGTTCTCTAGAGGAGCAGCAAGTGCTCTTAAGTGCTGAAAGACCTCTTTAGTCCCTGTTCTGCGTCTTCTAGTCTCCATTTTCCTTTAAATTTAAAAAAAAAAAGGAGTAGTGACATCCACGGTCCTTAGCCTTCCTAATGCTGCGTGACCCTTTCGTAAGTTGTTGACCCCCGACCATAACATCATTTTCATTGCTACTTCATAACTGTAATTTTACTATTATGAATTTTAATGCAAATATCTGTGTTTTCCAGTGGTCTTAACCCTGTGAAAGGGTTGTTTGACCCCAAAGGGGTCATGACCCACAGGTTGAGAACTGCTCTAAACCTTGCTGGAGACGGGAAATTTTGTCTGTGTTTTCTATAAGCTACATGGATTAAAATATCTTACCATAGTTTCAGTTCCCTCTTTGTTTCTTCCTTATCTCATGAACAAAATTTCCAACTGTGATCTTTATCACACCAGATATTGGCTTTAGAGCTTTAGTATCTGTTTAGACGCTCAGAACCACTCTACATTGTGTAGCTATTATTTTGATCTTTTTTTTTTTTTCTGTTAAACTTGGGTCCATCTTGCTGATAGAAAACTAAAGATTACTGTGCTTTTACCCCAACGTGCATTTCTTCTACTGTCTTTACCAGAAGGCATCCTATCCCAGCCCTCACGCCCTCTCTTTGACTTTGACTGACTACACAGGCATCCAATCCTACAGCCTGGGATGGGCAGAAGAGAGGGAAGGTTCCATGAAATGAAGAGGAGAGGAGGAGAAGGAAGAAGTTGCCACAGGGTAGGTGGATCATGAATGCATGGTCATAAGGGCTGGCCTGTCAGCGCAGGAGTGGCCCATACAGAACATGGCCAGTGAAATCTCATGGGATTACTGACAGGGAAGTAGACAAAATAGCACAGAGGGTTGATATCTGCCCAGCTCTAATGCTTTAAGGCTTATTGTAAATACAAAGGGTTTTGTGTCTTTTATTTGGGAACTATATTGCTCTTTCATTTCAATGTATACATTGTATCACTTGAAACTGCACTTCCACTATTACTATTTATAGTTGTCTGGTCTCTCCAGAGTAACAGAGCCAAGATGATTGACACACAGACAAGCTATCTAGACAGGCAGGTAGATAGGCAGACGGCATTTATCACAGGAATTGGTTCACGCAGTTATGGAGGCTGGCCTGCAATAGTCCATCTACAAACCAGACAAGTGGGGAAGCTAGAAACATGGCTCAGTCTAAATATAAAGGCCCCAGAACCTACCCTGAGAAACTGGAGAGCAAAAAGATGGAAGTCCCAGAATTTCAAGGGTAGAGACTCTGGAGTATAGCGTCCGAGGGCAGTTCCAGCTACAGAGCACAGAGTATTCCCTTTCCTTTACCCTTTGTTCTATTCAGGCCTCCAAACAACTGGACAGCACTCATTAAATGGAGATCGTCCTTCAGCTAGGAAGTTCAAATGTCAGGGTCCTTGGGAAACATCTGACAGGCACACGGAAATAAAGCTTGTCCATCGAGTGGGTGTCTGTTAATGCAGTCAAGTTGCTATCTAAAACCAATCATCACTCTAAGTGATTGACAAAAGTTGTTTGTTTACATTTTCAAAAGTACAGTATGCTTTAAATGAGGCCCTAATTTCTGTGTGTCAGAGGCTTCAGCTAGGGAATGGACCACAATCCAGAATTGGAGGACACATCTGTGATCCAGATCTTGAGGCTGGAAGACACAAGTGTCTGACCTGGATCTTGGCATGGAGCTCTTGAGGCATAGTGGCCATGAAAAGCAAGCTTAGGCCCAGGCAAGGTAGTTTGCATTTTTAATCCCAGGAGACCAAGGCTAGGAGATCTCTGAGTTCCAGGTCAGTCTGGGACAAAGCAAGTCCCAGATCCAAGCCTGGTACACAACTTAATTTGGGCCACACCTTCTTCTGGAGGTGAGGAAGGACACTGGAAGAAAACTGACTCTGTCTGTCTGCTTGCTTGCCAGCACATCTGTTGCAACCTGCTTCTACAGAGAACCAGCTTAAACAACTAGTCTTGTGGGACTGAGCAGCTACTAGATTCTTGAACTTGTCATTCACAGATGCCCGTTGTTGGGTTAGTTGGGCTACAGACTGTAAATCAGCACAATAAGTTCCCTTCATTCTAGAGATATTTTATAAGTTCTGTCCTCTAGAGAAACCTGATTAGCACAGATATTTTTGTGTATGTGTGGGTGGACATATGTGTAGGTCACAGGACAACTTGAAGAAGTTGGTTTTCTCTTCCACCATGTGGGGTCTGAAGTTTAGACTTAGCGGCAGGCACCTTTCCACACTGAGCTGTCTTGTCAACCAGTCCATGAATTCTCGTTTGTGAAATTATTGAGAAGTAATCTTACGCAGCCCAGGCTGGCCTCCAATTCACTATGTAGATAAGGATGTACCTCTATCTTCCAAACCGGGATTATAGACCATGTTCTGCTTGATAGATGAAATTCTAATCTAGACTAAGAGTCTTGTTTCTCTAGTTTAAAACCTTATTCTTATGTTGTTTTTGTGAATTTGGTGGGGCTGATAAAAATTATAGCAAGGAAAGAGATAAGTAATTTTTAATTTCCTCTGGGAACTAATTTTGAGATGTAAATGGAAAGAATTTCTGGAGAATGATTTATAGTTTCAAAAACTGGAATGATTGGGGGAGGGGGGATGGGATTCAGGTTATCACAGTAGGTTAAAAATTTGACCTCTTCCAAACCCAGAGAGCAGCATGGGAGTGTTCTGTGGTTTGGGGTATAGAATTTGCTTTTCTATTCACTATGAACTGATTATGCAATAGCTTAGGCATTTGATGTGGCCAGAACAGACAAAACAAAACAAAAGGAAAAACTGCCTCTTTGTGGACAAGGGTTATTTAACCCTAATTTAATTAAAAGGCAGAGGCTATTTTTGTGTCAGAGGACAACTTTGTGGAGTTGGTTCTCTCTTTTCATGGGCTCCGGGGGTCCAACCTTGTTTATTATCTTACTTGACAAGTATGAGTGCTTTATGTCACCAGCTCTGAACAAGGAAAACAGGGACACTGGATGTAAAGGAAAACGTGCCTAGGCTAGTTTACCAGGATTGTGGTCACTGCACATTTCACGGCTCTGAATATGAAATGGGGCAGGGTTTCTTTCTCTGGTAAAGACCTGTATTTGCTATTGTTTCCCGTCTGCTGGATATCTTAACATCTTCGCTGGAGGTGGGACCCAGGAAAATAGGTTCAAAGGCAAAAAGCAATTTACACAAATCTTCTAGAAAGTATCTTAAGAGGCCTCGGTTTCCAAATGATGTACTTGGCAGTGTACCAAACTGCCCGAGACCTGAGGAAGATGCTGTTGACCCTCCAGCTTACGCCTCTCACTAAGTAAGGTTCCCATGGGGTGAATAAGGACTTACTTACCCAAGGCGGAAAAAAATCAGACACTTTCATAGCGTCACGGGTGGAGGAAGGAAGAAAAAGAAAAAAGATGAGCTGGGCTTTGTGGCCTAAACAATACGATGTAGCAGGGGCAAAGTGGCGAACTCAGACTGAGCTGGGCTACAGAGTAAGCCTGTCTCAAAAAACAAAACAAAAACCAACCCAAAACCCGAAATGAAAGGATGGGTGAAAAGGTGTAAAGTAGTCCAAGAGGTAGGTCAGAAACACGGAAATACAGAGGCAGACGCACATCTGCCAAATCTTTGTTACTCAAATTCCGTGTAGACCAGAGCCGCCTTCTCGCAGCTCGCCCGCCCGCGCCCCGCCCACGACCCACCCGCGCCCCGCCCACGACCCGCCCACTGCCTAGCCCGGCTCACGCCCCGCCTCGCCTTGGCACCTCCCCCGTTCCGCCCCGCCCCGGTAGCCCGCCTCCCGTAAAGTAAGGCGGGACTTCCGGCGTTTGAAAAACTTCCGGCGGGAACCGGAAGATTTCTTAACAGAGCTCCAGTCTACAGGTTCGCCAAGCCGGAAGGTGAGCTTTGTGTCTGCCCCAGTGGCAATGCTTAGGGCCAGCTGTTTTCGCGTCTCGGCCCCAGTATTTATTTATGAGTGCTCGTTTGGGAAAGAACAATTTTTAAAATGAAGTTCTCTACCTTTTAGTATCAGAAGTCTATCACAGTCTACACCTGGACAATCTCATAACTGACACCTAGCGCGTCCTTTGATTGAACCAGATGTTAGCGCATGCTAGGCGTGAGAAAACCAGGGGAACTTTTTATTACCCCAAGGAGTCGGATTTAAGGGAGGAATCACGCGCCTTCAGAAGTGCCCCGGGCACAGAGGAGGCGCTCGAGCAGTGGAGGAAAGGATGAATGAGAACTCTAAGCAACTTTTCCCAATTTTCCCACAAGGCAGCTTATCGTTAATATATGCGCAGTGAGAAACAGGGATAGTCTTGGTCCTTGTGGCTCCTAGTTCTAGGACTTTGCCTTCTATCTCTGCCGTTTGAGTAAACCATTCTTACCCATTGAGTCTCAATATTCTCATTCATAAAAATACAGCAGGGCTTTGTCATAGCGAAGGCTAGCTGCTACTCTCATGCTAGATGGTTTGTTGTTGTTTTTTTCTTTGTTTGTTTAGTTTATCTCTTGATGGTCTGACATTTGAAGCACCTTTTCAAATTTCCCCAGAGAAACTTTTAGTCTCTTGAGTTGTTCTAGGAGAAAAGTGGTTTTCAACTGTGGGTTGAACAAACCTTTCACTGGGGTCAAATATCAGATATCCTGCATATCAGACATTTATGATTCATAACAGTAGCAAAATCACAGTTATGAAGCAGCAGCGAGAATATTTATATGGTTGGGGTCATCACAATGTGAGGAATTATTTTAAAGAGACTCAGCACCAGGAAGGTTGAGAACTGCCCTAGAAGTTTAAATGCTGTTTCTCCTCTTTAAATATTGTGTGTCTATTTTGTGTGTGTGTGTGTGTGTGTGTGTGTGTGTGTGTGTGTGTGTGTGAATGTTCCTTTCTTCCAAGTTTCACTTTTCTAGTTTATAGTGCCTACTCAGTGACATCATAGCAACCTCTAAAAACTATTGATTGCTTATTTTTGGTGTTTTCTGTTTAATGATTATGGACTTGAGTTGACTGAGATACCTCAAATTGTACAAAGCCAAATGTTGGGTGGAGGTGGTTTGATACTACTGTGTGTTGTAGATTGGGATGGGTAGATTGGCTGGAAGGTGAGCATGGGAAGGTTGTTTGTTGGGGAGCTTGGCTCCTTTAGATTTTTTTTCGAGGCAGGGCTTCAGGTAGCACAAGCCTCTTGTGCTCTGGGATTAAAGATGTGTGCCACCACACCCAGCTTGTTTGTTTATTTTTGAGACAAGGTCTGTTTGGTATACCAGGGTTGCCTTGAACTCACTGTGTAGCTGAGAACAAACTTAAACTCTTGATCCTTCTGCCTCCATCTCCCATACCACTTCTGGTTTATAAGGTGCTAGGGCTCATACTCAGGACTTCATGCATGCCAGGAAAGCACTCTCCCAGCCGACCTCTACCTCTGTTCCTGACTGGTGTCACTAGGGTTTTAGCATTCAGTTTGGATGGGTTCTTCTGTGTACAGTTGCATTCATTGTCTACTGACTCTGCTCTGGGAAATAAACTTCTAGACACTTTGTGGGTCAGCTGCCTAGTAACATGTGGGCCAGGGCACCTAGAAAGATCCTTTTGTGACAGTATACCCAACCCTAGATCCCTCAACCTTGGTCCTAAAGATTTAGTACTCACTTTTGTTGTCCACCCATTCTTCCTTTTCATACATTTTGTTCATCTGTCTGTCCTTTTTTCTCCCTTCCTTCCTAATTTAAAAAGTAATGGAGACTGAAGGAAACATTGACTTGGTTTTCAAATGCCCCAGTTCCTGGCTTGGGACTTTAATTTTTACCTAATAACATGTGTTAATTTTTTACTGTGAGTTTTGAGTCCTGTGTAGGGACCGCTGTTCTGTTCAACGCTCTGAAGACAATACACCTTTGCTTTCTGTAGAACGTCTAATGTTTGTTTTGTGTAATTTAAATCTTACTTAGAACATGGGTTTGCTCCGGAGGAAGGCCTGGGGGTTATGTCACTCATTTTCCTTCAGAGGAGCAGCTAGCTGTCTCCCCCATCCACAGAGTGAAGGCAGGTTCTTCCCTGACCTGGTTTGAATGGGCACTGTGTCAAACCAACTTCTTATTTACTGATTCATCTATACATAGGATCTTACTACATAGATCAGCTTTCGCTGGAACTCTTAGAGGTCCTTAAAAGTTGTCCTTTGTGACAACTGCTTTAGTATTTCTGTGAGGTATTACCTCCTCTTATTAAGTGTGTTAGAACCAAGCTTTACAGTATTCCTCTAGTCCAGAGTCTTGTTCTGAACATGCCAGTCTAATGCATTTTTTTATTGGTTTGACAAACATTCTTTAGGTAAATTTATTTACTTGTATTGTGCGATTCCTCTTGTCATTTGTCTTATTTTTTTAAGTGCTGAGCTTTGAATATGGTAAATAGCTTTAGTAGCATAGTGGCTCATCATTTATATTGCAAGAAGATGTTTGATTTGCTTTAGGAATATAGATTATTCCTAAATAACTACTTACTAAGTTGAGTGGCATTTGATTGACTCCTAACTTTGTGAAGACACTTCTACTTTAATGCAATGAGAAGATATGAGAGAGAAAAAATATTTCTTATATTTGAGAAATAGTACAGTAAATGACTATAATTTGTTGACTGGCTGGAGCACTATAAAATAATATTTGCAGAATACTCCAACCTTTAATTCTAAAGCAAACTTATCACCCTGGAGGGTCTTGTATGGTCCCAGCATCATAAGGTGTTTGTGATAATGGAAGGCTGTTAGGTCCTTTTCTGACTGATCTTGTGGGGAGCCAGTGTTTTGGCTTGTTAATAAGCTATATATTTTTCTCCCTTCTATGCTGTATCTGACAGCAAAGCTTTGGTGTGTTAGTTCTGGATGGAGAATCATTTTGTACCTGGATGAAGTGATAAAACTATTCATGTGCTGACTTTGCTTTGTGTTCCATTTCTTTCAGATGCCCTTATTGCGAAAAAGAGCAAAAATACAGACTGAGAATGCAGAACCCAAAGATGAATGTTCTTTCCTCTCTGAGCTGTAAGCATATTAGTGTAATATGTTGTTTGGGGAATGTTTTGGGGTGTTGATTTTTAAGAGTAATGTGGTCTGTCCCTTAGAAACTTAAGTCATTTGGGACAAAGAAATGTGTGTCCTTGTCTTTTCTCTAAATACCAACTCGCTGTTATACTTGCGCCGTGATCCAAGAGAGAAAGCAGCTAACTGAATAGATTATGTAATGCTTACCCCGTACAGGTAAAAGAGGGCAAACTGTTGTTTACACTGCTTTAGAGCCAAGCTCTTTCTTTTTAATGAGTGTTTTTTCGTGTGCATTGGTGTTTTGTTTGAATGTTTGTGTGAGTGTGTTGGTACTTGAGGAACTTGAGTTACAGATGGTTGTGAGCTGCCATAAGGGTGCTGGGAATTGAACCAGGTCCTCCGGAAGAGCAGCCAGTGTTTTTAACTGCTGAGCCATCTCTCCGGCCTCTAGAGTAGCCTTTCGCTCATACAGCATTGCCACTGTGTATAGGGTAACCTTTTGTTTTGGGGTATGCCTGATGCTTTATAGGACATTTATTGGCATCTGTGGTGTCTACTAAATGTGGCAATAGTTCTTGATGTGACAATCAAAAAATGTCTTTAGACAATGCCAGATGTCCCAGGGGCTCAAAGTCACCCTCTGTTGAAAATCTTTGCTATAGAGTACTATATTACATATGACTCAGACATTTATTTAAAGAGCAAGTGATTAATGTTAGGTCATAATAGTAATACAAAGTGAAATCAAAGCAGGTCAGGGATTAGGAAGCATGCTGTATGATTGTGGTCGAGGGGATTTTGGATAGAGCTGTCATGGTATTCTTTGAAAGATATGCCAAAAGATCAATTTGAGATTTGCTAGTTGCTGTAGTTTGGATAATTTTCCCAAAAAGATCGTTACCAGAGCAGTGCTATTTGGAGGTGGTAAGTGTTTAAGAGTTGGGGGCTAGGCTAAGGCTCTTAGATCACAGCTGTCAAGTCCTCCAAGAGAACTATAGCACTCTGGCTTGTCTTCTCTTTGTTCCTGCCTCAAGATGTATATGTGTTTCAGTACAAATTCTTCATCAGAGGCTCAAGCCAATGGGGCCACCTGAATTAGGAACTGAACCTCTAAGAAAAATAAGCCATTTATTAAGTTATGTCGGTATATGTTAGTGTAGTAACCCAAAGGTCACAAGTAAAGACTTAGATTATATTACAAATAAAGAAAGCAGCAAATACATAGATCCTGAGGCAGCGGTGAGTTGTATTTGGAGCAGCAAGAGCAATGTGGCTGGATTGGAGCCATCATGTCAGAGAGAGACGGGAAATAAGATTGGGATTGGTTGGATCTAAGACTCTGAGGAAGCGCTGGGACTTTAGTAGAAGTAAGTTGGGCAGCCACGGAAGTGCTACTGACAGTGATCTGACCTGATTTGGCTTATGTTTGTAAAATATCTTTATGGTTTCTTGGTGTGTAACAGATGCTAAGTGTGAGGGTGAAGCAGGGAGGTTGGTGTAGGAGTGAGACCGGTGAGAACCAGTTTGGCTAGATTCCTGAAGGTAGAGTAGAAAGGACTTTCTGTAGAGCAGAGGTATAGACAGGAGCGTTAGAACCAGGAGGTCTATTTTGTCATTGGCAAGTTGGTAGTAATTGCTAAATGTGTAGCTGAACATAGATCTACAACGGAAAGGACATCTGCAGATGTAGAATTGAGACTCACAGGATAAGACGTAAACTAGAGGGAGTTCTGAGGACTGCGCCTCTGGAGGTGTCAACATTTCGAACTTGGGGAGAGAAGGAGAGGGTCAGGAGGACTAAAGAGAGGCAAATGGAAAATGTGCTTTGTAGGACGAGTGCCAGGCACTCCCGATGCTGTCCTGCGGTGGGGGAATGAGCACTGATAGCTGCCTTGAGCCACTTCCTGTGTGACTTCTTCATACTAATAGAAAAAAAAAAAACTGTACTTTTAGCAGCACACCCATGTAAAATACAGTTTGTTAGCTGTCCTGCTTGCTGGGTGATTAGATGGTAGGGTTGACAGTAGGAGGGGACCCTAAGTTCCTCTGTCTTCCCCTTGCCTTTTTCTTTTCCTCTCTTCCTGTTCTTTGTTCCTTCTCCCCCCTTCTTTCCCCCTCTTCTCCCCTTTCCTTTTTTCTCTTTCCTTCCCCTTCCTGCTCTGTGCATACACATGTGTGCATGTGTTCTGTGTGCATGTGTCTGTAGGGTAGGGGTCAGAACTTGTGATCCTCCTGCCCTCAGACTCCCAAATACTCCAAGGAATATCTGGTAGAACACGGATTTCTAGATTATAGTTCTCTTTGAATCCACTATTTTAGTGATTTTGATTTGATTTTGTTTTGCTTAGTCTCAGGCTGCTTACCAACCTTTGGAAAGAACTCTTTGATGATATCAGTGGTTTGTCCCACCATCTTGGAACATACTTTAGCTAAGAAGCCATCCGGTCTGGTTCTTGCCTCTCAGCAGAACTGAGACCATTCAGAAGCGCAGACAGCCTCATTGATTAAACTCTGGTCCTTTTTCTCATGTGCTGACCTCCTTAGGGGAGAGAGATCGAGTGAACCAGATGGGCTGGAGGGCTATGCTTTCTCTGTTCTTGAAGTGAGTTTGATTCTTGTTTAGAAAAGCAGTGTAGCTTTTCAGTCTATTCAGGGCACAGATTTATGTGAAAGAAAAAGGAGGTCAATAAAATAGTTGAGGTTCTTGGTGCTGGCTGTTTTTAATGCAGTGTTTAAAAAGCTCTTTCTTGGTCCTTTCATTTGTCTGAATAACTTAGTACATTTAAAATAGATTTGATTGGCATTTAGGAACTTAAGTGCTTTTTACTGTTAAAATTGAAGGGCTCACTTACAGAGGTGTGACATGACCCAGTAAGTTACTTTAGGTAGTAATTGATTTTCTATGTTGTGACAGGGTGTATTATTCTCTTCAGGTCAGGGAAGGAGAGTAGACCTGTGAATAGTATGTGTGGTAGGGAGAAAACGCTTCTCTGGGTCCCCGATCACCTGTTCAGTTCTTAGCACTAATTGTCTACAGCCTGTGGTCATATCACCCACTCCATTTTATATTACACATTTCCAATTAGCATTTATGAAGCATATGTCTTTTTTTTTTTACCTTTGTCATCTGTTTCATTTTTCCTGGAAATTTCTCTTTTCAATTCACTCCTAGGTCATCTGCCTCTGAAGAAGATAACAAGGAAGATAGCATTTGGGAACCTCAGAAGAAAGTCCCCAGAAATCGTAGACAACCTGCTTCCAAGGGATCCAGACAGAAGCAGGGACCTAGGGTGAAGAAGAACTCCCAGCAGGTGGATGACGTATCAAAAGAAGTGGCTGTTAAGGAGGAGTTGGTAGGTGGTGTTGCTAGATGTGGGGAAGGCCCAGTGTTTTTCACACGGGAGGGACTGTTCCTTTCTCCTTACACTGAGCAGGTCAGAACATGTAAATGACATAGACTTCCGGGCACTGGTATCCCTGGTCACAGTCTCAGGAATACTTAAATACTGCAGCAACTGTTTCTCCAGCTACTTCTGCTCTCTTCTCCAAGGAGGTGGGTTAGCTGTGGAAGTGGTGGTTTGAATGGTGGTGTTGTTAGCCAGGCAGCACACTCAGCATTTCTCCTAAAGATCTTGTGGGGTGGGTACAGTCACTGGGGGTGCTGTAGTTACCATCCTGATTTTACAGAGAAAGCTGAGGCAGGAAGTGAGTGATGGAACTGGGCTTCTAAGTGAGCAGTTTGAAAGCCGATATACCTCTCAGGGGTACTTTTATACCAAACTGTGCTTACAAGAGTGATGAGTATACACAGAACACTGGTTTAATAATTACTACTTAGAAATAACCATCATGAGCTCTTGAAGCTTTACAGACAGCACTTTGCTTCTTGGAGGCTGAAGTAGAAAATTAAATAGTTAGAAACTTGCTTGATGAGCATGGGCTGAGAATGGGAATTAGACAAATCAATTTGGGTTTATTGATTGCCTCCTGTGCTCTTGGCTATGGTCATCACAGTGACAGTTGCAGGTTGTGATTGTGTGCAGTTAGGTAGTCTGAAGAAGCCATCTCCCAGCAGGCTCTTTTGTCACTGGGGCTGGAACACTCAGAGTCTATTTGTTGATATTTCTTTGTCTTATTATGGGTAGAAGGATGCTGGTCATACTTGGTCCTTTGTGGATTCTTTTTCTGTCTCCTAGACAGCTTCCTTCATGATAGACACATCCTTTACTGATGCCGGTTCATTTGATTAGGTTGTGAATTACAATGGGTAGGCTCAGCCATCGTACCTTCTTGTCTCTGTTTGGATCCGTTATGTTTTGAGTACGTGTAGTGCTCAGAGGCTGTCACTGTGCATTGCAGGTACACATAGTTGGTGAGGGGAAAGTCCTTCCTGTGGTCTCAGTGCTCATCCTCAGTCATTCTGGAAAACGCCCTGGCAGAAGTTTAACTTTGACTAAAACATGGTTGGGAGCTGTGTTTGTGCCGAGTGTGTCACATGGGCGAACCAGCCCATGACTGCAAACTTCTCAAGGGCAGCTCATTGCATTATTGCCACTATCCTGAGTGCTGAGGTGACCGTCAGGTGAAGCGACATTGGTAAGGAGCAGAGATTGCTTCCTGGGAACCTGTGTAGGCTCCTGGGCAGCCTCCTCTTAAAGAAACGGATGCTAGCCCTGGTGCTGCACACTTGCTATCCTAGCACTTGAGAAGCCAAGGCAGAAGAACTGCTCTGAGTTCAGAGTTAGTCTGGGCTTCATAATGAGTTCTAGGCAGACAGGGCTATAGCATGAAACTCTGTCTCAAAAAGCAAAACAAAAGAAAACTTCTTGCCTTTGGATGCTGTTGCTACATTTCTAATCCCCTGCCTCCTGTGTCAGCAGGTGGTGGTGTAGTCTTCTGAGTTTCTCAAGCATGTGGATGCTTTCCTTTTTCCTCTAATTGGTTGGCTTTGGTTTGTATTATATTTGTCAATTTCTGAATTTATTTAAACAAGTCAATTTATTTATATTTTAAGTTGGCCTCATGTAGCACAGGCTGGCTGTGTAACTTAGGGTGATCTTGACTTTCCAGCCTTCCGCTTTCACCTTCTAGGTTCTGGGATTACAGATGTGGGTTACCATGCCTAGTTTTTCTGAGGCTCAGTTTTTCTGGCTGGTTTTGTGTCAACTTGACACAGGCTGGAGTTTTATCACAGAGACAGGAGCCTCAGTTGAGGAAATGCCTCCATGAGATCCAGCTGTAAGGCATTTTCTCAACTAGTGATAAAGCGGGAAGGGCCCAGCCCATTGTGGGTGGTAGACCTGGGTTCTATAAGAAAGCAGGCTGAGCAAGCCAGTAAGTGACATCCTTCCATGGCCTCTGCACCAGCTCCTGCTTCCTGACCTGCTTGAGTTCCAGTCCTGACCCTGACTTCCTCTGGTGATGAACAGCAATGTGGAAGTGTGAGCTGAATAAACCCTTTCCTCCCCAACTTGCTTCTTGGTCATGATGTTTGTGCAGGAATAGAAACCCTGACTAAGACACTCGGGGATCAGATCAGAGCTTTGCATCTGCTAAGCACATGTGCTGGGTAAGCACTCTCTTAATTGTGCTGCAGCTCCAGCCGTGGTGTAACTTCATCTTGTTTTTCTGGCACATGTCGATGCATCATTTACTTCATTTTGTGAAATTAAACTGTTTATAAGCCACCCACATAGAATTATAAGAAACATCAGAGATTCCAGGTTCCCTTTATTTAGCTTTCTCCAATGGTGTGGTTGTAGTGTCTCGTGTAAGTGTAGTAAAATATAATGACCAGCATATTAACATCGGTAAAAATCTCTGTTAATTTAGAGTGCTCTGGCTTTCCGTGTGTGTGTGTGTGTGTGTGTGTGTGTGTGTGTGTGTGTGTGTGTGTGTGTGTGTGATTACACCTGTGGGTTTGTGTAACCACCATAGGATCTCTTACATTGTCCTTCTCTGTCCGTAGCACCATGCTCCTTCCACCCATGCATCTCTGACTTCTGTTGCTTAGGATAGTTATGTAAATGTGCTCATATAGTGTGTAACTGTGGGATGGGGCTGTCTCAATCTATCATAGTTCCTTTGAGATTCATTTAAGTTGTAGCATGCATTGATAACTGTTCTTTTTCCCTTCTGAGCAGCATACCAGGGCAGTTGGTTTCTACTTTTGTAATTCTCATGCTTTCTTTTTGTGACTTCATAGAACAGCCCGGTGGCTATTGTTGATGCTGATTTGGAAGAAGAAAATCACAAGTTGCATACGACAAAGACTCTGAAAACTGCAGCAAAAAAGCAAAAGAACCCAGTTCACAGGGCCAAAAAAAGGTTGAAAGTTGATGAGGAAACCAGCCAAGCCAGCCCCTTTGAGGGCGGAGACAGTAATGTGGAGACCCCTTCAACCAGCGCTTTTGGAGATGTGTGCAAGAAGGAGGAGAGCGAGAGCGACTTCACATTTGAGCAGTCCCCAGTAAAGAGAATCAAGACTCAGTCATGTCCTCAGGGGAGGCCTGCCAGTGTTCCCCACAGTGCCAGTGACTTTAAAGAGCAGGTGGAAATGAACTGGGACATAGTGCAGGTAAGTACAGCCCCGTGTCACCTGTGAGCTCTGAGTCCTCGACTGGCCCGCACACTGCGCTTACCAGGGGATGTGCTGGCAATGTTGAACGTTCTGTTTGCCTGTGATTTCTTGAATCAAGCTTCAGCAACTCTTTCTTTTCTTGGCTATACTATCAAAAGAACCCACAAAGTACAAAGACCTGCCACAGTAAACAGCTTTCTCAGTCTTTCTTTGCTTCATTCATTCAGATCTGAAGGCAATGCTTTCACAGAACAGGCAGTCATAGGCCACCCACATGGAGTTCTCTCCTAAGACTCTAACCTTCATCCTTGGTCCAGAGCTATGGGACGGTGGACATGCCCCACTTGTCTTGCCCTTTATTAGTGCTGCTAAGCTTATTTCATTTGCCAAGGTAGCTTTACCTCTGGCTGTTGGCAGTATATAGGAGGAAGAAGGGGTTTCACAGTTTGAAGCCTCTGAGTGTCCAGACCTGATGCTCAGTCTTTCCTAGTGAAGGGCTGCCTTCTCCAGGCACCTTGCTGTATGTTCTGTCCCCCACTCTTTGTCATGGGAGAAGAGAGGAATATAGCCCAACCTATATTTTTTTCTCCCTTAATTTACAGTTGACTATGAACTAGGCTCCAGAGCACACACATTAGTATCTATATTTATTATGGCACATTTGAAGAAATAAATGGGTAATCTAAAAAATCAGTTACAGTTAGGAGAGTAGACTTGTTTTCATAGTAGGAGCTAAAGAAAATCCATCTAAAAGTTACACATTTCTGACAGGTAATTCAGTATAGGATCCTATAGGCTGGATCCTTCCCATGGCCCTGCTAACCACCCTGCTCTGGTCTTCCGTTCTTCTGTTGAGGGTGGCTTTTCAGGGATCTTACCATCTGTGTGAGGGGGGGAAAACTGCGTAGCCTATGCTTGATTAGTGTTTAGACTTTACCTACCAACATAGCTTGTGTGTAATTCCTTAGCAGTGACTGAGGACCGCTGTCTTGAACCGAAGCAATGTACCCATTTTCCTCTGTTCCCAAACTGGATGTGTGGTTGCTATGGGAGTTTGTCTTTGTTAAAGCCCCTGTTGTCCCAGTATGGAAGTGTGTTAGTAAACACTGGAAAGTGAGCGCACAGTCAGCTGAAGTTGTGATTGCTGTGATATATCATTTTTATTTTTATATTTTATTTTAAGGGTGAGCCTGGGCAGGCACAGTGGCTCTGAGTCTTAGTAACCTTTCCTACATCAGGAGAAAAGCAAGCAGATCCTTTCGTAGCTTTCCCCCTTTGTTTTGAGAGACAGTAAGAGATGGTGTAGGTGAAATAGCTGTGCCCGGGAAGGCAGAGGTCGGCAACAAACTGGAAAGAGAGCCAGTGTCTGAGCTGGTGGCCTCACAGCCGTCTGCACTAAGTTTATTAGATGCAGCCTGTTTGCTCTGGGAAACATTAACTAGATTAAAACATTTTATTTTATTTTTATTATTACCTAATTGGTAGGGTTTGTTAGAGGGTTTAAGCAGTCAGCAAACTTTGATGTATTATATACGTATGTGCAGTTTCCCAGGATGTTCAAAAGTGTAACCAAACAACTTCCGGGCTGTGAGCAACAGCATCCCCTTCATATCCCTTTCAGTTCTCCCTTTCCTCTTTTGCAACTTCTTTCTTAATTGTCCCCACTCCTGTCTTTACATAAGTGTTTTATGTGACATAGTGACACAGTCAACTCTTTGAGTCAGGTGGTAAACAGTCAGAATCAGCAACTTTTCAAAGGGAGCTGTTCAAGTGGCTGACTTGGGAATGAGTCTCAGTGAATAGAAAATTCTCTTACTTTTATTCATTAGCGAGTCATTGAATTTGAGGTTAGTTCTTTTAAAAGTGCAGATGTTGCTGGGTGATTAAAGCTGCAGTAGATCTGCTGATGCCCAGATGTTTTCTTTCTCACTGAGCAGGGGGGAGTTTCCTCTGTAAGAGATATTGGGACACTGGGGACAAGGCATCTTTTTAGATGTTTGCAACAGCTAGAGAACAGTGTGAAGGCACTCTGCCTGCCTGTGCTCAGGAGAGAGGAGACAGTTTAAGTACTTTGTACCTTTGCCTGATCTATCTTTTGCTTTTCTTAGAAATTGAATTTTTGAAGCGGTAATATGGCTAGTGGGACTTGGGGCAGTCTACTTCTTGGGCTCAAGTTTTTAATGTGTATAAAAATTAGAATAATATTAGACTTTATCTCAAATAATTTAAATGAGCCAGTGCCTTTTACAGATGTTTTCAGAAAGCAGCTTTTACAAAGTAAAAGTCAACATTAAAATTGTTACAGTATTTCTCCCTGGGGTCCCTCCCTCTGCATTTCTTTCTTACTTTCTCTTAGTAAATATATATCTGCTTTACTTAAGTAAATGAATGAGTAAATGTATAAATACGTCAGTAGTTAATGTGAATACTGTAAAAGTAAGGCTTCAGCGCTCCGATCTGCTCTCCCACGTCCTTCCGTGTCACTCTCTGCTGTTTGGATCTGTTAGCTTCGTCTTCCTAAGATAGGCTGCTCAGGCCTTACATAGAGGTTCTGGGTCAGTGTTTGTTAGCTGGGTCTTAACAATGTGCATTTTCATCAAGGCCATAGCTGATGCTTATGCTGTTGCTCTGAGGACCATAGGCTGACAGAGTCCACAGAGCTCATGGACTCTCAAAGTGTAGCACACAGCTTGACTCAGCAGCAGAACTGGAGCAATGGGAGATCAGGTTTTGACTGGCTTCTTTCCCAGGTTGCTCTTTGGAAAGAGGGTATATTTGTTTTTGCTGCTGAGAATTACACCCAGGGCCTAATGTATACTAAACAGACATTTTACCACTTTACCACTGAAAGGTTTCTCATTCCTGGGACTTTTTTTTTTTTTTTTTTTTTTTTAAAGTCTTGATTACCACTGGATTAGCTTAGCCTAAGATGTCTTTTGCGTTAGGTCTAAGAAAACCATCATGTTCAACCATGAAGACTGGCAGGCAGCTCATGGCTGAAAGGCGTGGTGAGCTTCAGAGAATACGTGAGAGAACACAGATTATCAAGGAAAGATGCTTACACTGGGGCAGTATGCCTAGGGTTTTGGAAAAAGACATTGAAAAAAGTTATGTTTTTATAATTAAAAAACTGCTTAGCAGGGAAGGTCTGCAAGTTAATGCATCAGGGTGGGAGCTTTCAAGAAGGATAACTATGTTGTCTTATTAAGGAGATAATTATTCCTCTATCTTGTTCCCTGTTTTCAGGAAAATCAGCTTTTCTGGGGATGGGGGATGGGGGGGATTCCTGCCAGATGATTGACAGGGCCAGCTGAATTAGCTTCCCACGGAAGAGATAACAGTATGCAATGCTCTAATCTTTGGAGCAGATGAGAGGATCATATTCCCAGGGCCAGGGTATGCTGTTCTTTCAACCAGGAGGCCTAACCAGGGACGTTGTGTGCCAGGTAAATGGAGGTGGCTTCAGTGCCAACCATGAGGCAAGGGTTTTCCCCAGTAGCTTCCAATGCTGCTAACTTTTATTTAGCTGCCTAACAGAGTTTGGATTCCAGGTGCCCATGGCACATTAGTGATGGTTTTGACCAATTAAATTACGTGATCTAGTATACATTTTGAAAAGAATATCCACAGTGCTCCTTATGGAAGTAGGAATAGATGAGACTGGAGCTCCAGCAGGGAGAACAGCCAAAGGCTGCCTCAAGTGCTGTAGGCTAGAACCAGGCTGTGCTGTGGGGATGGGAGAATGGAAGAGAGGAAAGACATGTTTTGTAATTGGAGTTGACCAGACTTAGGAGGTGGAGGTGGATGGCCTTTCCAGTTTGACTTACTGTCTGAAGAGGTGGCACATGAGGAGAGTGGAGGATGATTAGGTCTGACAGGAACCTCATTTACAAATGCAGGGATGAGAGAAGCACTAGTTTTCTGGGAGACTGTCCTAAATAGCTGTCCATGTGCCTGGTGGTAATGTGGAGAGGGGCAGAGCCTAGAGACAGTTCAGCCATTTGCTGTGTCTGTTGTTTTCAAACAATTCTATCTGATATTTTGGCCTGATTTTCTCAACCAGTTGATGATAATTTTGGATAGGATCTTATTTTATAGCCCAGGGTGGCCTCAGATTTGTGGTAGTCCTCCTGTTTCAGCCTTCAGAGTGTTGGGTAACAAGCATCAGTATTTGAGTTGTTTATCTTTCTCTGCAGGTTTTATCTGAGAGAACTAATATTGAACCTTGGGTTTGTGCCAACATCATACGCCTCTTTAATGATGACAACACAATCCCCTTCATTGTACGCTATCGAAAAGAGCTCATTAATAACCTTGATGCTGATTTCTTAAGAGAAGTTCGTCAAACCCTAGATGAGCTAAGGTAAGAAACGTGAGCGGGGATGGATGTCTTGTAGGAGCAGAGGCGCTGAGCTCGCGAGGGAAACAAGGACAAACGAGCGGCTCTTTGCACAGTTCTGGTGCTTTGTGTCTTCATTGCTGACATCTGGATGTCCTCTTCTGACAGAGAGTCAGGTCTGTCTGCTGTGTTAGGACATGGCCTCCCTCTGCCTCACGCTTAACTTTACCATGTATCTATAAGTCTTGACTTTTTTTTTTTTTTTAATTGAAATGATTAGGTATAATGGCAGAATTAGGGCTGCTAACAGGAAACTAAAAATGTTGGTCTAAATCTTCAACAGCTTGCATAAGTTTGCATAACACTGTCTTCTTAGCACTCCACAGTCCCCAAATGGAGAGTTCTTGCCAGTATAGACGGTCTTCAACATACAGTGGTGTGACTTAGTTTTGTAGCTTCATGATAGTCAAAACCATAAGCTTTCAGTAGAAACCCTCTGACCAGGCCAGCTCAGTCAGTCAACGGGGTTCTCCAGCGGTAGAGATTACAAAAGAAAGAGGCAATTAGACAAAACTGCAGCATGACCCCAGCCAGTTCCGAGGCTGAAAGGCGGGTTCAATTCTTCCCTCTCCTTTTATTCCATTTTAATTACACTGCAGTAATAATGATGTCAGCTCTAGGTTAAGGAACAAGACAGTGAACACAAATAGATGGGAACAATCAAGGCCACAAACAATGTCCGTGATCACTGTTTCCAAGGGCTTGTGAGGATGACAGGATTCTCCGAGCCCACTTCCCTGTCCTAGAAAATGTCAAATTCCTGCCTGGAGTAGCCATACTTCCTTGTCCTGGCCCCCTGTCAGACACTTGCCAAGTGAACCCAAAAGCTCTCCACAATCCTTCTTTGAATATTTTGAGTTTTATTATTTTTTATTCTGGGCAAGCAGGATGCTATATGACTCTTAGGATATTGCTCCCAGTCAACCATGTGCTCATGAAGGAAATGATACTGTACTGCCAGTGATTTTATCTTGGTTTCTCCTATTGCTGTGATAAATGCTTCAACAAAAGCAACTTAAGGGAGAAGGGATTTATTTTGCTCCCAGTTCCAGGTTATAGCCCATCATCGTAGGGAAATCAAAGCAGCAGAGACTTGAAGTAGAGAAGCAGTGATTGGGTCAGCGTTAACTACCTGATCCTGATGGTTTTATTGTGGTTAGTAGATTATTCTTTCTCAGAAATACTTGCTGATGTGTTTGGGGGTGAAGTCACTGTCAAATGGGTCAAAGATAAAGCAGTTCAGAGTTCCTTTTCCCTTTCCCTGTAACTTGTCTGTAAATGTGAGCTAGCATTGAGAAGAAAGACTGGACGCAGAGATTACGCATACTATGTAAGTCTTTAATTTCAGGGATGTTGCAAAGAAGGTTCATAGTAGAATCCAGAAAATTAAGAAGGAGGGGAAGATGTCTGAGTGCTTGCTGCAGGCCTTGTTGAACTGTAAAACATTTGAAGAACTAGAACATGTGGTAAGAAATTGGTCTTTTAATGTAATGCCTTAATATTTATGATTTGGGATCTTTTTCTCACTAAGGAAGACTAAGACATAAAAAGGTAAAGCCACCAACCACTGTTATTTCATTCACTAGGATTTTATTTTTTAGTCAATATGTATTTACTGGATGCCTTTTTGTATGTGCCGGGAACGTGGGTTTACACGTATGGGCAATGTAGTAAATAGTCCTTACCCTCAAGGAATTTCCAGTCAAGGAGGGAGGAGCGTAGATTGTGTCAGTGTGGCGTGCAGGGGATGGCAGAACTGGAGACCTGCTCGGGAATGTCTTCAGCCTGAAGTTAAGACAGTTGGCACTCTGGTTACTTGTTGGTTCGGCATCTGAGTGCTCCACCAACCATAGGTAGAAAACATTGTATTGAACATACTTTTAAAAATTACCCTTCCCTAAATAATATAACCTAAGAAGTGTAGGTGTGCCACCTACATTGTCTTAATTATAAGTAATCTAGAGATAGAGTTTTATAAGAAGCAGTTCATGGGCTGTATGGAAGCACCAGGCCATTTCTATAAGGGACTTGGTACTCACAGAAGCCAGCAGCTCCTCATGGACTCTTTGGTAGGCTTATGTTAGAAGCTGTGAGACTGAAAGACCTCATTGTAGGAGGGGATTGTGGACGAGCAGGTCAGTATGACCACTGGGAAACAGCAACTTTTGAAATATATGTGAAGAGTTAGAATCTAGAGGACATGTTCAAAAAAAACCATCAGAGAACTCTAATGAGAATCTGGAGGTGATGTAAGTGGATCAAGAGGAAGGAAGTCTGTGAGCGAGGTGACAAGTAGTAATTGTAGCAGGGGGTTTGGGCAAGATCCGGACTGAAAATCATTATCATTAGGGAAGTGTTTTGGATCTTCAGTCTACTACTTCAGCAAGCTGTGTGGGAAGAGAAGCCTGCAGACCAGCAGGTGGTGGGCTGAGGAGAGAAGGGGGAAGGAGTGAGGAGGAGGAGGAGGAGGAGGAGAAGAGAGAGAGAGAGAGAGAGAGAGACAGACAGACAGACAGACAGACACACACACACACACACACACACACACACACACACACACACACCCGCAGGGTGGTGTTGAAGTATTATATGAAACAACTTTAATAGGGGCTTGCTTGTTTGAAGACCTTGCAGTCCAGATGCTGAGTTTTAAAGGTGAGTAAATCCAAGCAGAGAATGAACTAAGCATATAGAAAACTATGAAGATACAGTTTTGACACACAGCACCTGTACAGTTTTGGCTAGTTTAGTAGAGTTCATCTCTGAAAGGACAGGACAGACCAGAGAAGGATGTCTGTGGTATTTTCAGTATATCCTCTAGTCCTGCATCCCTGTTTTGATTTTGGCTTTGTAAAAAAGACTCAAATGATATATTCTCCGCTTTTTTCCCTTAGTGTGCTCCATATAAAATGGGGAGCAAGGGCACCAAAGCCCAGAGAGCAAAACAGTTGGGGCTAGAAGGAGCAGCGTGGACACTGCTGGAGAACCCGGGGCAGCTCAACCTGCTGTCTTACATCAGGCCTGGTGTTGAAGGTACTAGTGTCCAGAAGATGGCAGCCTGCTGCTGCTCTGCTTTTAGAATGCAAATACTTACACTACACATGTTTTCCCCAGCGTGGTACACATGTCTGCTGACAGCAGATAAAGAGCAAATGATTCCAGCAAACAGGTTCTAGCCAGTGCCTGCTTCGGGTGGGTGACCTCCTCCGCCTGCTTCTCTTCATTTACACGTCTAAGATCTGTGTCACAACATGTCCTTCCCAGGTCCTACTTGGTCTTTCTTAATGCCATCTTCAGTAAACACAAGTTCTCAGGGTTTTGTTTTTTTTATTAACTTATTAATCTTTTAAGATAATTGATGTTTTCACTTATAAATGAAATCCCTCTATATTCCAAGGTTATAAAGATTCTTATATTATCTTTCAAAGCTTTTATTTTATTTCTGCCTTTTAAAAACCATATCACTCAGATTTCCTCTTCAAAAAGAATCTTAATACTTCTGGCATACACAAAGAAAAAATTGACTTCTGCTCTGAATGGATTTTCCTAAGTGATAAGGGGGCTTTCTTCCAAATCTGTTCTGGCCTTTGTGTGAGAGAGAATGAGACGGCACGCGAGAAAGGTTTGAAAGATTATTATTTTTTGGAACCTTACTCTTCAGTCTGGATTTGAGCTTGCAGTTTTCTTGCCTCATCCTCAAGCTGAAATGACAGATTTCTCAAAAAAAAATAGATTCTTTTATGTTTTAATAATTGCATGTATTGTATATGCATGTTAAATGAACTTATAGTCAGACAACACTGACCTGAAATCAAATGAATACGCCTGTCGTTTCTTTCTTTCTTTCTTTCTTTCTTTCTTTCTTTCTTTCTTTCTTTCTTTTCTTTTCTTTCTTTCTTTCTTTCTTTCTTTCTTCCTTTTTCAAGATTTATTTATTTATTTATTAAGTCTAAATACACTGTAGCTGTCTTCAGACACATGGAAGAGGGCATCAGATCCCATTACAGATGGTTGTGAGCCACCATGTGGTTGCTGGGAATTGAACTCAGGACCTCTGGAAGTCGGTGCTCATAACCACTGAGCCACCTCTCCAGCCCTCACCTGTCGTTTCACACCTGCCTTCTCCTTTGGCGGTAAGAGCCCCTGCAGTTCACCCTCAGCCAACCCCAGTATGCTGTGCAATGAGCTGCAACCCTCCTGCCATGCACTTCACCCCTGCTTCTCCACCCCGGCTGCAGTTCCCTTTGACTTGTCAACAGGGGGCAGTATGTGATAGCAAAACCATGCTGTGTATTTCACTCTAGAGAAATAGGCTGTATCAGCCATATTTAGCCAGAAGAATTTGTGTTTTGAAAAAAAAATGAGTATTTGCTGTAATCTACAAACTATCTGTTCACAGAAACATACATTTTAATATGTTTGAAAAAGGACAGTTATGTAAAGGGTTATTTGAAGTTAGAGATGGATTGAAATGAATACAATCCAAATTTGTTAAGTTTTTAACACTCATTTATAGTTATATTTTCAGTAATTTACAGTGTTTAAGTTTTTATTTTTGATATACTATACTATAGTATACTAAGTCAATTCATCTTCTTTCTGGGCAGGGTTCCAGGGACTAGACCCAGAGTCCTGTGCATGCATTTCCTTCAGCAGATCGGTATTGCTTTTGCAGATAGCATTTGATATTTTAATGATTGTGGAGTCTTAGTGGCCCTGAGACTCACTGCTGGGGCTGGGGACTGTTGTGTCTGCTGTAGAGAGTGCTGCAGGGAGACTTGCTGCTTGTTCCTTATGGCTGATCCTTTGTCTTCCATTTCTTGTCTTCTCTGGTACATTGGTCTTCTTGGTTCCCAGGTGTACTGCATTCCTACTAAACAGGTCTTTATGCTGTGTCTCCTAAAAAATTCTTTTCTTTGACAGGTTCATCTGTTTATACTTTGATTCTGTCCATACCAACATCCCCCTTAACCTCTGGAAACCTCTCGACATGGCCTCCTCCTATCTTCATTCCCCATGTGTCCTCCTTGGGGTTTTGTTTTTTGTTATTATTTTTGTTTTGCTGTGTGGCTCAGTGTGTTCATTCCAACTTCCTGCTGGAATACTGACTGGTCTTCTTGGTGTGAGCTTGTGTGGGTAACCACAGCTTCAGGGAATTCATGGCACAGTGGCTGTGTCTTGTCCCCTACACAGCATTTCACAGCACTCCTGTTTTCCCTCTATGCTCTTTCCACCCCATTCTCTGTTCTCTGGGTCTGTGGGTAGATGTGTAGCCACTCACTGTGGGTAGATGTGTAGCTACTCACTGTGGGTAGATGTGTAGCCACTCACTGTGGGTAGATGTGTACCCACTCACTGTGGGTAGATGTGTACCCACTCACTGTGCCGAAAGCAGCACTGCTCTACGGGGTAAACATAAATCCTGACCATGGCCCTTCTAACAGACTACAAGATGGTTGACAGCAGGTTTTGACATGCCAGGTCATGTGACTAGCTCAGACCCTGCAGGTTCCTATGGTTCCTACAGACACAGCAGGACTGAGAGCTTCACTCACTCGTTGATTCTAATCACAAACACAGAGAATTATGGTTAATTACAGATAACTATGTAGCGTGTGTCCAGACTTTTTTGACCAAAAGCAGCTTCTAGGAGTGTTTATTTTAGCTTACAGTTCTAGAAGGATAGGAGCCCATCCTGACAGGAGGTGTGGTGCCACAGCAGGTGTCACTGCATACGTGAGAAGCAGAGAGCACACTGAGTGTAGGGTGAGGCTTTGAACTCTCGGTGCTTTGCAGCAAGAGCACTAACTGGGCACCTAGCATTCAAAATGCCTGATTCTATGGGGACATTTCTCTTTCCAACTTCCACGTGCTACTTTTAAAACTCACTTTTTATGCTCTGCACATACACTCGATCACTTTCAATTCTATCACCGTGGGATTTTTCTAAAGAAGTATTTTAATCATTCCCTTCATTCTTCCTACAGATAATTTTAGAAACCAGATATATATTTTTTCTTCAGTAGAAGACATTTACGTTTTACAGACTAGGAATTTGGTCAGAATGAAAACCTAGACTGTAGCAGAGATGGGTGTTGCCCCAGGGTCCAGGCATCCCTGTGCTGAGGAGGGCCTGAAGGCCTGTGCTGTAAGAACACCTATGCACAGAGAGAATGTAAAGGAACACTGGCTCTTCATCGTCCTTTTACAGTCACAGCTGTTATTTCCAAGCTTGTCCAGTGCTTTCACTGTGGAGATCTTGTTATCTGCTTCTCTGCTTTGGTTTTTCTTCTCTCTTGATTTTATCAATATGCTCACCTTGCAGGCTGCAGTAAGCCTGAAAGAGCAACTGGAAGTGGGGCTTTTTCAAACATGCCAACATCTCCTGGTCGTTGTGCCTTGGGCATGCAGGCATGCAATATGAGAAAAGGCTGCCCAAGTGACTCTGGTACTTTCTCCCTCCCACCGAGCCCCACTCCCACGAAGAGAGGCGACTCAGCAGCAGTGGTTTAAAAAGCTTTTGTCAGAAGCATCTGCAGTGCTCTTGTCATCAGAGAATCTTCATTTTTGACCAAGAACAGTCCTTAGACGAGTGTAATTTTAATTATGAACACTTACTGAGTGTATAAGACTTTCAAACGGTGTTCTCCAGTGATGAGGGTTTCCAGTCCCTTTGTTGTAGCAAACTTGTACTTTCTGTTTGCTGCTCTCAGTAATGGTTTTCATTGTAAGCCACGTCTCCTGCTGAGTTCTCAGCCTCTGTAGTTTCTGTGTAATGATGCTCTGAGGCTCTTGGGGCTCCAGGTGTTAGTGCATAATGAATAGTTTCCTTAGCTCATGACCCATCGAGTAGCACATGCGTACATACTGTAGGCATTCTAAATCCTTAGCAAATACGGGCTTTTATTTGTAAAAGTAGTTTGACACTGAAACTTTTCTCAGAAAATTTTTAAAATTGTAAATAGTTTCTATTAATTTCAATTTCTCTTTCTTTAAAGTAAGTACTGTTTTAGTAATTACCACAAGTTATAACACACCAAGTATTTTTATCTTTATTTATTATGTTCAAATAAGTCTGTTGTGCTGTTCTCTTTGGGGTTTTTTTGTACCTTTTACTCATGGAAACTGTTTATATATGACACTCAGTGTTTCTGTAGTTAAAGCCTTGATGTAAATCAGTAAAAGCAAAATGCAAATAGAACACTGAAGACAGAGCGCAGGGAAAAGGTGAGCGCACAGGGGCCATGCTGGTCAGAATCAGGGCTGTAGACGGCCAGTGGAGAGCACTTGCTCTTCCATGTGCTGCCTGTAGTCAGTCTTGTCAAGATGAATGATACCCAAGATTGTCTTTGTGAGAGTTAGGAAATCCAAATGGGTCACTTACAACGTGGTAATGCCTCGTGTTCAAATAGCAATATTAATGAAATTACTCGAAAGGGTAAAATTTTGAAACCCATAAAATGACATATCTTGGGATATAATTGATTCATTCAGGCTTGGTTCTTACAACATTTTATCTTTGTAACCACATGAGGGAGATAATAATTATTCCTTATTTATGGGAAACTGAGGCAGGGAAGGCAGATGGATGTTCTAGGTGCCAGGATTGTTAAATAGTGGAGCCAAGAGTCCAAAGCTGCATTTTCACCAGTGTGTGATCTGTTAGGAAAGGGCCCGCCTGCAGCGTTGCTTCTGGAGACTCACTCCTTTGGGTATGGAAGCAAGTCACTCTCACATTGCCTTTCTTTCCTAAGTTTATTAATGCAAGAATTTATGACCTGGAATTTAGTTTATTATGTTTAATTATAGACCTTACATCCAATCTTATATCTGCTTCTGGTCCCCCTCTATCCTTCTAAAGGCCTTTCTGAGCTCAAGGATATTGAAACAGGAGTACAGCATATTTTAGCAGACATGATTGCAAAAGACAAAGATACGCTCGACTTTATTCGGGACTTGTAAGTAATTTTTTTAGCTTTCTGCTTTGTGGGACTTACGCTGTTAAGTATTGTTAGTGCTAACCCCGTGTTTGTTTAAAATTCTAGGCTTTTTTTGTAGTATAATTTGATTAAACAACAGAACCCTAATATTTAAAATAGTTAAAGTTGTTTTAATTGTATTCTAATAAGAGTGCCTGGAGCTCTGCCTTCTTGACCTGCTTAGAGAAGGATGACCAGATGATTGGTCTGATTACCATCAATCATTGCAGCCTTCTGTGTAGGTAGAGACTCTCTGAAGTCAGGCATTTGAGATGGTTTATGTTGGTATATAAATTGATCTTCGGAGTATATGCTTAGTATGATTGCTTGTTTTGAGACAGGATTTCTCTATGTAGCCCTAGCAGCCCTTCAGCGTACAATGTAGATCATGCTGTCCTCAAACTCACAAAAGTCTCCCTGTGCTGAGATGAAAGGTGATGGGCTGGCAGAGTCCTTTTGATGGATTAGTAATGCCAATTTCTTACTTGGCCATCATTAACCAAATCTTATTTGCTAATAATTTAACTTTTTTCTGTCCTTTTTATGTAACTTTGTAAAAAGTAAAGCACACATAAATAAATGCTTGCTTCTTTTTTAATATTTGTGTATCTGACCAGGTGTAAACATAGATACATTTGTATCCAGTCATCTCTTGCAAAAGTATCCTCAAAAAAAGTAAATGAGAAAGAAGTTGATAAGTTTCAGCTTTATCAGAATTTTTCCTGCAACATAAAAAACATCCACCATCACCAGGTAAATAAGGATCTGCATGCTTATACTAACAATAATAATAATACTTTATTAAGAACTTATGCCAATTATTTTGTTTACTAGTTTGTATAAAATTTGTAAAATGCTGTCATAGTTTCCTGATTTTCCAAATGGAGAACTGAAGGCCCAGAAGAGTTACTGACACTGAAAAATTTAACAGACCTGACAGTGTGATAACCCACACGACTTGCTTTTGACTGCTGACATCCATTAGACCCGCTTCCAGTGTGCTCAGGTGTGAGCGCAGACCGTAGCCATTTTATCTCAGCCTTCAAATTTCATCTTTCAGGTTATCTACCTACATATATATTTCTTTTACTAAATGTTTTCATAGGCTTTGTATTGTCATCATGTGATTTAGTAGGCACAGCAGCAGGAGAGGTGTTACAAATCATGGCAATAAAGCTCTGGCTTTCCATTTACAAAGTAGTTGTCATAACCAGTTTTCATTATTTCTTTACATGGCTGTGAGCCATGGGTTAGTGTCTTTTCATTTCAGCCTTCACAACACTGACATTTCATGGGAAGCAGGTCTGATAGAAACAGACTTCCATAGATTTATTTTATTGTGCTTCAGAGTCATAATTCATTTTCTTTTTAAAAATTCTTTTGTAGTAAAATGTTCATAGTACAAAATGTACATCCTTCAGCACATGTAGGACGTGCAGTGATTCACAGTGTTGAGCACCAACTATCTCAAAGTGTTCCAAAATATGAATACTGTTTTTTCTTTTTCCTTTTTGTTTGTTTGCTTGTTGTTTTGATTTTTGGGTTCTCCGTTCTTTCTTTCTTTCTTTCTTTCTTTCTTTCTTTCTTTCTTTCTTTCATTTTTGGGTTCTCCGTTCTTTCTTTCTTTCTTTCTTTCTTTCTTTCTTTCCTTCCTTCCTTCCTTTCTTTATTTTTTTTTTTTTTATTTTTTTGAAATTTGATGCCAGTCTAATTCTGTGTCCTATGAATACCAAAGATGTCCTGTATTGTTCATTTATTCTTTTCATTGGTTTTATGTTTTTTGGGGGTGGTTTGGCAAGGGGGTGATTTGATTTAGGAGACTGCAAGTGTTCTCTCAACATGAAAGTCCTCACTAATCATTTTAAAATGTATTTTCTGTATCTACATTTTACAGTTGTGAAGAGAGCCTAATAAAACTTGTTAGAATTCTTTACCTTTTGTGTGATAGTTATTTGATTACTAAAGTGCAACTTAAAAGAATATGGTCACATAAACACAATATTACCTTTTCTCACTGAACTATGACATGAGGAGCCTTCATTCTTCCCACAGATGCCTCTTGAGTATTTACCATGTGGTGACTTTGATGTGTAGAGATGGCATGGCCACCGCTCTTGAAGATTTGAAATAGTTCACTATTTTTTTAAAGACTTTAATTTTATTTTTATGTGTATAAATGTTTTGTCTGTGTGATGGTTTGTAAATGCTTGGCCCAGGGAGTGGCACTGTTTGAGTAGTTGTGGCCTTGTGGGCATGGGCTTCAGTGCCCTTGCCCTAGCTGCCTGGAGGCAAGTATTCTCCTAGCAGCCTTCAGGTGAAGATGTAGAACTCTCAGCTCCTCCTGCACCATGTCTGCCTGGACGCTGCCATGCTTCCATCTTGAAGATAATGGACTGAACCTCTGAACCTGTCAGCCTGCCCCAGTGAAATGTTGTCCCTTGTAAGAGTTGCCTTTGTCATGGTGTCTGATCACAGCAGCAAAACCCTAACTAAGACAGACTGCATATATGTATATGCACCACTTGACATGCCAGGTATCCACAGAGGCCAGGAGAAGGCACGAGAGTCTTTGGAACTAGAGTTTGATAGTTATGAGCCTCCATGTAGGTGCTGAGACCTAAACTCTGGCCCTCTGTAAGAGCTGCAAGTGATTTTAACTACTCTCCAGCCCCTCCCCCACCACATTTCCTTATTATGCCTAAAGTTGCTTATGTTACCTCTTTGTGTGCTGTCTTTGTCATAGGTGATGAAACATAATTTCAGTAATTTTAGAACTGAAGGCACAATGGAGCTGTGCTTAACTAGTTATATACTAAAATATAAGATAGTAAAACAGTGACTTTAATACTGTCCGCAGTGAGGGCTGAGGGTAGAGTTCTGGTAAAGTGATTGTAGAGAGTATGGCAGGCCCTGGCCTTCAGTTCTCAGTAACACACACACACACACACACACACTATATATATATATATATATATATATATATATATATATATATATATATATATATACCAGTGACTATATAAATTTACTAAAATTCATTTTTCAGAAACAATCTTGTTGTTTGATTTTATACTTATCTGTGTATGTTTATATGAGAGAGAGAGAGGAGAGAAAATTTAAACAGTATTTTATTTCACACATGTCATATCTGATTACTTGAATTAAAAAAAACTGAGTGATTGGATTTAAATTTATGATTGATACAAGTTTCTGGAGATGAGAATACTCAAGCCTGACAAAATAAGAATGTTCCTGGAATGTTCCTTTGAAAAGTACTCTGGTGGGGGCTGGAGAGATGGCTCAGTGGTTAAGAGCACTGACTGCTCTTCCAGAGGTCCTGAGTTCAATGCTCACAACCATCTGTAATAGGATCTGATGCCCTCTTCTGGTGTGTCTAAAGACAGCTACAGTGTACTCATATACATAAAATAAATAATTAAATCTTAAAAAAAAAAAAGGACTGACTACTTAAAAAAAAAGTATTCCTGTGTTTTAAGAGCTTTTTAGGTTTATGTGTGCCAGAGGGTTGCAGCTGGGTAGCAGATCTCTTTCTAGCCTAGGTGGTAGTGAACTCTGCTTTTCATCCTCTGTGTAACTGTGTGAGCATATGAATCTTGGGAGATATATGGATGACGTGGCGAGAGGCCCTGGGGAAGCACCACTGAGTCACTGCTATCTGCCAAGTTCACTGATCCACCTCACCCTGGCTTTATTCTTCTGCAGATTAGTCCTTGGTGAGGTTCTGACTTTACTCCTCAGCCTCTGCACCCTTGTTCTTGTCTGCTGACCCACTAACCCACTTCTTGTGCTGTTTTCAGTCTTCCTTCCTTACTGTTACTTTCTGTAGTAGTTACTTTCTGTGGTAATTCTGTTGTATTTGACTACATAGTTCTAGCTTCAGTTTTTGCCCCAAGCTCTGATTTTTCATGTTTAAAAAAAAAGTACTTTCAACTTTCGGTTTGTTATTTTTTTCAGGAAGAACTGGATTTTATCAGATGTTTCATAATTTATTGAGGTGATCATGAGCTCTTTTAGTCAATCGACATAACTAGTTGCATCAATGGGCTTTAGGGAGTGCGTGCATGCATTCTCATGTGTTTGCTTCATGGTGGCAGTAGCATCTCTTGGAGCTAGAGTCAGAGGCAGCTGTGAGCTGCCTCACATAGTGCTGGGAACCCAACTCAAGTCCAGAAAGAGTAGCTAATGCTCTTAACCCTTGCCCCATCTCTCTACCTTCTGATCTTAGTTTTTGGAATAAGGTCTCTCACTGAACATGGAGCTTATGTATTTGGCTAGACTGGCTGACCAGTGAGCTCCAAGATGCTGCCTGCCTCTGCCCCCTGGTGCTGTCATTATAGGCACAAGCCTCTGTTCCCTGCTCCATGTAGGTGTTAGGGGTCATAACATAGGTTCTCATGCTTATGTGCCAAACAATTTTCCCCAGCCTCAATTAGGATTTTCTTTGTGAGAAAGACTTGTAGCTTGAAGAAAGTATAAACAAATTGTTTTTAATACATTCCTTTGTAAATAGTAAAAACAACCCTGTTCTTGGCTAGAGAGGTGCCTGGATTTGTTTCATAAATGTGAATTCCTTGAGTTTATCATTGCTTCATTGACTATCAGTCTTTGTCATATGTTTCTGTCAGATTCTGGCCATTAACCGAGGAGAGAATTTGAAGATACTGACAGTCAAGGTCAACATTTCTGATGGAGTGAAGAATGAATTCTGTCGGTGGTGTATACAAAACAGGTTTGTTTATGGGCTAGTCACGGATTTGCTTTCTAAAATATCAGCTGGTATATGAAACACATATTATGTTAAAAAGCCAGCGATGACACTTGTTTGAGTTTGATCCTTAGTAGGAGATTACCAACTCCCAGGTGCTATATTCTGCTGTCTAATAAGTTAATATTTAAAAAATAAGTATGCTTGAGATATATACCTAAATAGAAAATGTCTATGAAGGGGATAGAGATTATAAGTGATGACTGTCTGTGAGGAGAGGACATTTACTTCAGTGTAGTCATGTGCTTTAAAAACTGGTGATTAACAAAGCATGCATATGATTGGTTTATACTTGTGGATTTGAAAAATCCTATTGCCTATTGAGCACAAAGCTAAAGGAGCCGGAAGAGAACAAGGTAACTGCAAGAAAAGAAAAAAGAACTCCCGAGAGAACTCACAGCGAATGGTGCGGCAGGAGCTTGGGTAGGCAGACCTTAGTGGGCTTCTCAGGAAGTCTGAAAGTATGAACCCCAGCTCCAGTGGGTTTTATGTAACGGAGTGGAGTGTCCATGCCTGTCTGCTTCCAAGGAAAGCTGTTATGTAAAAGGGAACAAACCAAGCAAAGATCCGGACATAGTTCAGTAAAGGGAATCAGTCCCTCAAGGAGAGCCCTGTGTAGGGTCTTGGGAAATTATTTGGAGAGGGCCTGTTATTATGGGGTAACAGGTGGCGGTCGCTCATATCTTAGAGCCTGAAGACCCTTCTGACAGGTGCAGAGGCAGCAAAGCTGACGTCCTGACACTGGCGCCCTGGGCTAATGTGTGGGCTTTTAACAAGAACTAAACGGGAAAACTCTATGCATCTGGTGGAGCTTCAGTGCACACTATTCGATCTTGAGCAACACGGGAACCTTCGCCAGTGCGGGGTGCTCGCTGATTGACAGACACCTACGAGCTCTAGCTCCATGTGAGTGAGAACCCTGCACAAACACTTATCTCTAGACCACACGTCTGTTGTGTGCCTGTGTTTAAGTGTGCTTAGGTCTGTAAATGCCGTATTTAGTGTAGTGACACACTATAGATTCACAGGCTGGAAGCAATAGCCTATCCGTACAGGCTTACATAGGCACACTCTGCGGTGTGCACAATAAGATCATCACACATTATTTTATAGAACATATGTTTACTATCAACTGATATGTGAAGTACCTTCCTATGCCGTATTTTATAAAACATGTTTTTCTTGTGAAAAAAAGAATTAACAAAAAATGTCACATTACCATGTCTGATGTTTTAGCTGCTAAAAATTGAAGCACTAATGTAATTTATATTATATTACAGTATAACTGAACTAACTGTATGTGATCTATTTAAAATACTTTGCACATTAAAGCTATTGATATGACAATTAAAGTTAACAGGTGCATTAAGTAAGTTTTAAGCAAGTTTTAATATTAAAGTTCTCATCTGTTAATAGAACCTTTGAAGATACCAACATATGTTTGTACAGTTCTTTTACTTGTAGTTTAAATTTTGCTGGATGTGTCTGAGCCTTACAACAGTCAATTTAGTTGCTACAAAAGATTTTGTAGCTACCATTTGGTTGAGAAAGTGAATCAATACAAGGACATAAAATGACTCACATTGCTGTTGCTGTGGATTTTGTATATGCCTAATTACTAGCCCCCATTGGGAGAGCTTGCTGGGAAATTTACTCGAAAAGTTAGATGATGTACTTTAGGAATTAGCACTCTTCTCCAACATTACTTATACAAGTCCACTGGAAGCTAGTTTGCTTTAGCCAATTCTACCAAGGATTAGCTGCTGACTCTTCAAGTATGGCTGAGAAGGCAGCACCACGTAAGATAGGTTCTACATTAGTCAGTAGGTAAGTTGCTTGAGCACTTACGCTGTACTCATACAATAACATCCCCTGCAACCGTTTTCAGGACACAGAGAAGGAACTAAAAGCTGAGATAAGGCTTAAAACACAGTTTGTTAGTACTCGGGAGGATGAGATTGAGGATTATGAGTTCGTGGCCAGCCTGGGCTATGTAGAGACACCATGACCAAGACAACTCTTACAAGGACAATATCTAACTGGGGCTGGCTCACAGTTTCAGAGACTCAGTCCATCATCATCATGGCAGGAAGCATGGCAGCGTCCAGGCAGACATGGTGCTGGAGGAGCCGAGCAGCATCTTGATCTGTAGGCAGCCAGAAGGCTGTCTTCTGCAAGCAGCCAGGGGGCTCTGATTTCACACTGGGTGGAGCTTGAGCATAGGAAACATGAAAGCCCTCCTTCATAGTGACTAATTCTTCCAACAAGACCACACCTACTCCAAACATGACCAAGCATTCAAACACATGAGTCTATGGGGGCCACACCTGTTCAAATTCCCACAAAACCCAAAGATGATTTCTAGTAGCTGTTTATAATAGGCCTTCATTGGTGATGAGTCCTTTACTTATGTGTGTAGAAGGAAATATTTAAGAAGGTAACAGTCGAGTTGTTAGCTGTGGTGTGAGATTTCTTATTTGTTTTATACTTTCTGTATAATTATCATTTTTATTTTTTAAATAATGTATTTTATTTGATGAAAATTTTATATATTTATATAATTTATTTTGATCGTACCCACCCATCATTATCTTCCTTCAGCTCCCCCTAGTCTCCCCTACTCCTTTTCCCTCCCATTTTCATTGCCTTCTCTCTCTTTTTTTTTGTTATTGCTATTAGTAACTCTCTGAGCCAAATTTTGCTTCTAGTATGAACATAGGTATGGGACCATACACTGGTGTGTGAACATCCTCAGAGGAGGATGACTACCTCTCCCTTACAACCACCCATCTCCAGCTCCTCCTCCAAGGTTGGGGCCCATCGTCCTTTTATGCTGGAATTATGGCTGACTTGATTTTGTGCAGTGACCACAGTCAGGGGAGTTGTTGGGCATCAGCCACAGCAGTCCACAGTCAGTTCTGATCCAGACGTGATTTTGCTGTGTTGTGTTTTCATTTTCATTTAGTGCTAGGAATCTTTTTATTTCCTTTCTGATTTCTTGTATTTTGATTTTAACTATTCAGTAGTGTGTTGTTTAATTTTTAGGAGTCTGTATCCTTTTGTAGTTTTTATTACTGTTGATAGGTAACTTTTGATTGTGGACAAATGGAGTATAGTTTTTTCAGTTTTCCTGTATTAGAGAATCGTTTTTGTGCTATGTAACAGGGCCACTTTGGAGATCACATTTGCTGCAGTAGTTATTTAAAAAGATCAGGTGTGGAGGAAGAGGTGATGGTAGTTTAGACTCAGGTGCTAATGGTGGGAGAGCTTAGATTCTTTGTGCACTCTGCAGGAGGCAGAGTAGACAGTGCCTGATTAAATGGTGATGGATTGGCTGGGCAGAGCTGACACGCTCGTGTGGCTTGAACAAGCTAAGTGAGGACACTCGCTACCATCACAAGATAGAAGTGCTGCGTGCTGTATAATTCTGGCTTGAGTGGGTTAACTGAAATCTTGTCATTGAGTTAATTACAATAGTAAGGATTGGATGTATATTAAAAATGATATGTAGGTCTAGGCCCAGCAGTGGAACAGTTTCTCATTTGAACATGTGTTCCTTGTTCACAAGATAGAGATGAAGAGGACCCTGAGCTTGTCAGATGCTGTAAGAGTTCAGTAATCCAAGTTTCTGTGTTCTTTAAATAAAAACTTGTGTGAAGGAATGCTCTTAGTACGTCCCACCTATGATTTGGATTGTATAGCAGCAGTTCCTTTTTAAGTTTGCAAAGTTATGTGTCTGCCTTGTGGAATTGATTTCTATTGTCTGAACTGTACTGCAGGGTTTTTTTTTGTTTTTGTTTTTGTTTGTTTTGGCAGAGAAATAGGTATAAGGGAAACTGTCTCCTGTAGCCAGTTTTATATGTGTAGAGCCATGAAGGGTAGCTGAAGAGAGCTCGCCATTGTCTTACCTAGGAGAAGGAAGGAAAACAAATTTCTTTGCCAGAGTGGAGGCTATTTCTCTATACAATGGCTGAGCAAACGATCTCCTTGTCAGAAGCATGCAGTTTGGGGCCTTCCTGCCTGGACCTTACAGGCTTTGACATTCTATGATTCCTGCTTTCATTATAGACTTTATTGCATGCATCTCTTATAGGGAGTATTTCATGTGAAACTTGAGGTTAGGGAAGTCACACAAAGGTTTTTCACAGGTATGTACCCGTTGCGTTACAAGAGGTTCCGTTGAAATGTCATCCTATAATAAGACATATTACATTGTCTAAGGATCTCATAAGTGATGACTGTGAGTTCCCTGTGCTATTTCAGGACCTTAGTTTGCTAAGTGCTGTAACTAGATCCCAGGAAGACAGTAAAGGGACAGAATTGTTGTAGAAGGAATTAAAAGGAACTTATACAGCGCTTGGAATATGGGTAACTGCTCTCTGCAGGACTGAGCCTGGAGGGCTGAGCAGCTGTAAACAGTGTGATGTGTCTACACAATATAAACACACCTACTTCTTCACAGGGATAAGAGCAGAGTGCTCTAAGCTAGGGGAGCATCTTATGGCTTAAAAGTTACCCCATGAGGTGCAGCTTTAGGAGGACAGATCATAATTTCTAGCTTTTTTAAAAACAGTGGTGAAACTTTGGAGCTTAAAGGGAAACCACCCCAGTAGACATCAGACATTGGATGTGTACATTAAAAAAGATACCACTCTATTAAACCTCTAGTGTCTAAGTACTGTTTTCCTGGCATGTCATCTCATGACCCAGAACTATGTTTTCCCGACTAGCCAACCTCCATTGTGTGACATATAAGGCCCTTCATGAGCTGAGCACTGCCATATTTGTAGTCTTATCTTTCTGAATTGATGCTGCCACTTGGATGCCCTAGCATTATGAAGCTGTGTATGGTTATAGCCACATGCTCAGATCTTGCTTTTAGCTTGTACCGTACTGCTCTCTTCTGTAGATGCCTCACACTAGAGGCTAGGGCTACCACACGTGGATTTGGGGAAGGTGGTGCTGTTAAGGATATTTTGGTGTCTTTGAGATGTCTTATGAGTTTAGCCTTTACTCTTAATACTATGGAGAGGACAGTCACAGACAATATAGTTTGTATAGTAAATTCTGAGTCTTGGGGGGTGGGGGTGGGAGAGAGGGAGAAATAGATAGATAGATAGAGAGAGAGAGAGAGAGAGAGAGAGAGAGAGAGAGAGAGAGAGAGAGAGAGAGAGAGAGAGACCCTGTTTCAAAAACCAAAACAAAAAACCCTAAACAAAATGACAATCTTCCCCTCAAAATCTCCCTTCCACATGTCACATAATCCCTTTCAGACACCACAGCCTCAGGACAGCCCCTCCTTCCAGATTATGTTACAGTGGCTTCCATAAAGGCTCTCCCTGCTCCTCAGCTCCCCTCTTCCAGATGACCTTTCCTGGTCTCTATCACATCAGTTTTGTCCTGAGTTTTTCCTTCTTGTAGGTGGAGACCACATGGCTTCGCACGGCCGGAGTTAATGAAAATCCTGCATAATTCACTGGATGACTCCTTTAAACGCCTCATTGTTCCTCTCCTCTGTAGAGAGCTCAGGTATGTGTCTTGTTTATTAACATTATGTATGGTCTTCAAGGAGTACGGAGTAAATGTTTGTTCATTTGAACCAAGCCAAAGAACTTAGTCTTCAAACCAGGTCTTCAGTGTGAGCCTTGGTTTTAATCTGTAGATTAATCTTACGATATTCTTCCTAATTGTGACCCACTTTAGTCCTGAATACTTAGTGTTTATACCCCTTCCAGGTCTGCATTGCTGATATTTCAGTTTGACAGTCAAGCCAAACATGACTTTATTGATTAGAGATTTGACTTGGAAAAACAAACTGAGAAGTTAATGGAGAGGTTACTTGGAAGCATTTTCTGGAGGTAATAGAGCCAAAGAAAGCATAATGAACTTGGTGAGGAAGGAGACGATCTTCCTGCTCTGAGGAGAGAAAGCAATTCCGTGTGTTCTTCTCCCAGTGGGGATTTCTAGATGAGCAGCAGATGAGGTGATTGAAAGAGCCACACCAGCAGGCTCGGAGTTCTGTGAGGGGCAGACATGCTTTAGCAGAGAAATGAGAGTCTCACAGCAGCAGAACCGGCCTTTTCTCTTGATTTTCTCTAGCTGTTGTCTTAAGTTCTAGCAACCAGCATGGTTTAATCCTCCATGTGTACCGTGGATGAGCGCTTCTCCAGGCTGCCCCTGAGTGGTGGGACGGCACGTGCCTGGTCAGCTCACTGGGAGTCTGGCCGACTGGAACTTCTCTATTTCTCCTTTGTACATTTGGCCTTTGAGTTCAGAGTAGGAATGAACATTATAAAGATGAGGTGCTTCATTTCTCCATTTCTGTTGTTCCATGCCACACTCTCTGGATTCATCCTTTGTGGTCTAGATGGCCCCTACAGATACTGCTGTGTTTGGAATTCTGTGTCTTCTGTGTGATCTACTGTCTCTTGCTTTCCATGCTGTGGCGTGAACTTGAGGGCTTTGTTCCTTTACTTACTCATTTATTTGTATGTGTTCAGGAGTTTGTGTCTCTGTGTGAGTGTGTGTACGTGTACATATGTGGTGCAGGTGCTTGTGTGAGAGGCAAGAAGAGGGTGGCGGTGTCCTCTCTGTCATCCTATCTACTCCTTTGAGATGGAGGTCCAGCAAGTCTTATACTTGTCTACACCCTGCATGGAGCAGGGGTGACAGACATTGTCAGGATGCCCATCTTGTTATATGGGTGCTGATCCAAACTTTAGTTTCCATGGTTATGTAGCAAGTGAACTGTTGGGGCCCACTCATTCTGTCTTGAAGGGGAAAATAATCTTATGTAAAATTTCAATGTGGTACTTCTTTTTCTTTCCTGTGTGTGTGTGTGTGTGTGTGTGTTATGTTCAGTATCCAGTGTATTTTGATGTTTGGTTTTGTAGCATGTGGAATGATCTCATTGCTACTAAGCCATGTACTATGGAATTTTGTAGGACACAGTCCTTTTTTGATTTGCATTGTGGATAAGCAAGAACATGTTCTTTTAAACTGTCTGAGTTATAACAACATAGCTCATTTCTGTTCATTGTTAGTCTGCAGGCATTGCCCAGAGATGGGGCTCCTTAGAAATGCTTATCTGAGCAGCAGCTGAAGAGGGCAGTTAAAGATGGCTTTACCAGTGTTTTGAAGAAAAATATTTTGTTTCTTTAATTCTGAAGGAATTTATTTTAATTCTGAAGGATAGAAAATTTGATTTCTAGGCCTTTTGTTTGTTTTCTTTCTTTCTTTCTTTCTTTCTTTCTTTCTTTCTTTCTTTCTTTTTTACTGATATGTTGCTTCTGGGTTCGGCTATGGTCAAAAGTGCATGCCAACATGCTGGGCTTTTTCCATGGGTGCTGAGGACCAGAGCTCAGACCCTCCTGTGGGCTCAGCAGCTCCTTTACCCAAAGAGTCATCTCGCTGCCCCATGTGATCTTTGAAAATCCCATCCCATTGTTTCACAGCAGTCTACTGAACCCGTCCGTCCCTGTGGTCTTGAAGCTATTTAGAAGAGTCTGATGACCGGGTTGATGGGCTTCATCTGTCTCCTGAGTGACCTTCTTATTTCTTTTTCTCTTAGCCTATGAAATCACCCTTTTCTCTGGAGACTGTGAGCCCTCTATGCCACTCTCCTTGTGTGTAGTGTCCCTCCAGGTTATGTGCCCACTGTCCCACCTCTGTTGTAGATGGGCACCCCTTACAGTGCCCATCTCCTTCCCCTGAGCTGCTCCTGGCATAGGTTCCTCCTGAGTTAGCACTCTTCATTGCTCTAGTCTGTTCGTTCTGCACTGTTTCTTCATCACGATGGTCTTCTGGGAAGAGTGTGGTCTTTACACTTTGTGTTTCTTAAACCAATCATGGTTCCTTGAAAAGACTACCAACTAATGACGTTACAATAAATGAAGTTCAAAATAAAGAGTTAGAAATACTTGTAATGATATTTTAATGATACTCTGTTTTGCAGAAGTCAGAGAATTATAATGAAATGTTAGAGAAGATGAGAGAAAATTCTTGTAAACCAAATTAGCCAGAAGAACAGACAGTAGCATGTGCCTCTTCACACATATCTAGTTAACCCTCACCACACAGACCTCAAACGCAGTTTGAATTGCTTTGTGTTAAGTCTTCTTGTGGCCAATAGCATTTGTTTTTTATTTTGTCTAAAAGAGAAGAAATGCTTCTTATGACATAATTCTTATGAATTTCAGGAGATGATACATTGAGGGCTTCAAGGTTCCAGCTACGTTTAAGCTCATCGTTGGCTTATATTTTTTTCTATAAGGCTTTAAAAGTACACTCCTAACAGTGTCTGGATAAAGCAGAGTCGTGGTTACATAGGCCTGGTTCTGTACCAGCTCTTAGGGACTGTGGCATTGCCCAGTGCCTGGGAATGACAGGGAGGCGGAGGCCTGAAGAGGAGCGCAGACAGGTATCAGGAGCTCTGAAGTAATAGCCTTGTGGGAGGCTCCTGTGCCCAGTGCCGTTCCTTCTCGCTGTGGCCTGCACTTGTCATTCCTGCCATGCTCCTTCTCATGTGTGTACTTATCTGCCAAGGACTGTGTCTATGGCAGTTACAGGAGATGGGTGTGAAGACTTAGACAGTTTGCTTTGGAATTGTTTGTGGTGTCATATTTCTGTTAGACCCAAGTTAACTCAGGGACAGGATGTTTTATCTCTGAGGATTGACTCTACAAAGTAAATTCTGCTCTCTATGTGAAAAGATTTGGATGAATGAAAATCTGAAGTACTTTTTGTGTCATTCCCCTCTCCTGCATTTCTAAAGAGCCAAACTGACATCGGATGCAGAGAAGCAATCAGTAATGATGTTTGGACAGAATCTCCGCCAGCTCCTTTTAACAAGTCCTGTTCCAGGCCGCACCCTGATGGGAGTAGATCCTGGCTACAAACATGGATGCAAACTAGCCATCATTTCTCCTACTAGTAAGTTTTTCAGCTTTTCATACCAGAGCTTTTTGGTTGATCCTAAGATCATAGATCTTCACAGATATCATGAAGATCTAGAAATAATGCTTGTTTTTGTGGTTTAGAAATTGTATTTTTATGGGGCTGTGGGCATCACAGGATTTCCTGTATTTCTGATCAGAATTCTCGCAGGAAGACCATCATGTATCTGTCCCTTCTCTCCATTTACTAGGGTCAGGCTTAAACTCCTTGTCTCTTCTTTCCTTCTTTTTTTTTACTTCTCTCTCCTCTCCCTTCCTCTCCCCCTCCCCTTGCCCCTCTCTTCCCTTCTTTCTTGACATAGTTTCATATAGCCCAGGCTACCTTTGAGTTCTGTTGATGGCTAACACTGAACTCATGACCTTTCCCTCTCCTCCTGGAGGCTGGCACTGCAGGCATGTGCTACCACGTCTGTGTGTGTGGCACCGGCCTTCAAGCCCAGGCAAGCATTCTCCAACTGAGCTCTATAGAACCCCAGCTGCTGAGACTTGAACCGTGGCTCTTATCAATTTCAACTCTGTGGTGTATTCTGACTTTATATACATTTTAAGTATGTTTTGTAGCTGTGAATATTCAGTTAGTGTAGTCCCCTGTCCGCTGTAGTGAACCTTTCTGTGCCTCCTTTCCACATTTCTGTGTTCTCATTGGAGAAATCTTCATGTCTGGAAAGTTCCATGCTACTACTTTTCTCTTCTTTGACTCAGGGTCTCTCTGTGTAGCCTCAGTTGTCCGCGAACTCACTGTGTAGACCAGGCTGGCCCGACTCAGATCTGCCGCCTCTGCCTCCCAAGCAGCTGGGAATTAGTTGATGAAAAGTTGTCTCAGTTTTTGTCTGAAAAAGCTGCTTTTATTTTCATTTCTGAAGATTATTTATATGGGGAGATTGGTTAGTTGGTAGTTACTTAAATATGTTGTCCCATTGTTATTAGTTTTATTTTTTAGCTGATATTTTTTTTCTTTTTCTGTAATTAGTCTAGAAATTATTGGTGTTCCTTTGGAAAGCAATGTTCTCTTCCTTCTGGAGCCAAAATCTTCTCTTTGTTTCAAAGTTTTTATGTGATGTACTTAGCAGTGTGAGTGTGTCGGCATGAGCTCCATTTCGGAATGCCATCATGTTGTTATCTCTCCTTCTCTTCTCTCCTTCTGTTTTCAATGTTTTATTTTCTACTGATTACGAATCCTCCCATCTTTCCTAAGCTGTTATTAAATCCATCTGAGTCTCTGTATGTAACTTTTTCATGGTTTTAGAATTTCTCTTTGGTATATAGTTGTACCCGATAATTCTCTGGTGAGTGTCTTCACTTAATTTTGTCCTCTTTGCTATCTCCTCGCTCTGCCCTCGGCTGGTTTCATCTCTGGAGTGCTGTGTCTTCTCACGGTCCTCTGCAGGCCTCTGCTGCCCTCTCTGTGTCGTCCCGGAGCTGGGACCTGTGCTGCCGCATCCACATGAGATTAATTCTTGCTATTTCATTCATGTGGTTTTATGATTCTGATGTATACTAGCCTCATTGTTTATATACTCTTTTAAAAAAACTCATTTTTATGAATCTTGTTCTGTTTTGTGGGCATATTATGGCGGACTTTTATTTTCTACCCTAAGAAAATCGTTCTGTGTACAGTCTGTTCGTCATCCCTTTGTTTTGCTTAGGTTGTTTCCAGTACGTGAGAAGGTGAGTTGGGTCAGGACAGGCGTCTTACTGTGTAAAACTCACTTTGTCTTGTGTTTGCTGGTTATTAGAGACTTCAGCCGTAGCTGGCTGATGGTTTCTGGATTGGGCTGTCTATTGCTTTCTCCTGTTTAATCTGGGTCTGTTTCCTTTGCTCATTCTGTCCTTGCCTTGCGCAGTTTAGATGGAATTCTGGCTCTTTGTTTCCACCCTTATAATTTGTCTTCTTTTGCTTCAGAAGTCCATGAGGATCAGTTTTTCAGTCTTCAGAAGGTCGCTGGGCAGCCTGTGTCCTGGTGGGCGCCAGTGTCAGCTCCTCAGTGTGGGGCTCTTCTCCCTCAGACGCCTCTTACAGAGGTGCTGTGCCCTTCCCGGCCCCTTGTGTCTGCTTCTGGAGGCTCTTTGTTGTCCGGGTACAGCCACAGCTTCGCGTCTTTGTTTTCCTGGTTGTCCTTTGTGCTGTTACTGTTTCCCTCATGGGAAGGGTCAGCAATGCACGTGTCCCTTACTGTACCGCTGTGATAAATTTCAGTATTTGAGTTTTCCTTACTGTTTTATTTTTAAATAAGACTTTACACTGTAGCCCAGGCTAGCCTTAAGCTATGTAGCTCCAACTGAGGTCTTCCTACCTTAGCTTTTTGAGTGTTGGGATTCTGGGCCCTGCTAGGAGTTTTATTTTGAGAATGTCAGATTACTTAGGTCTTAAAGGTAACTTCAATCTCACCTTGGTCCCTTCTTCTAGACATGCTGGTAGCTTAGTTTTCAGTATTGTAGTTAGAGTGTCCTTGTTAGACTTGAAACGTGTTCGCAGCCTGTGGTGTAGTTTTGCTCAGAATTGTGCTTCATCGTATTTAAGTCCCATTCTGTTTATAATGTCTACCCTGGTGATACAGCTTTTTCAGTTCTCCTGTATTCCTATCTTCATCTTCCCAATTGACACTGCTGCAGCACTTTTCCTTACATGTGCTTTACTTGAAACTTAATCGATACTTTGTGTTGTTTTTCCCTTCTCCTCTTTTCCTTAGTCATTTTTGTAGGGTAGCTGGTCTAGAACTTGAAGCAGTCTCTCCAGTGCAGCCTGCTCAGTCCTGGATCACATCATTTATTTCTTACCCTTTTCTTTCTTGAGGTTATCCTGTCTCTTACTAATTTCCTGTCGTCTTTACGTAGCTCATTTATTTCTCTTCATTGAGTGATCACCCTGAAACTTTTTATTTGTCAAAAAATTTTACTTAAAAATAAAATTATGTATAATATAATGTAAAATTGAAAAAGCCTGAAGTTCTTAAATATACAGCTCAAAGAAACAGAATAAACAAACTAATATATCAGCAACTGAAAAACGGAATAGCATAACCATGCATGATTTATACATGCAGGAGCCAGGCAGTGTGAGCTGTAGCTGCTGCCTAGGTCTGAACCTTTCTCCTGCAGTGCCATCCACTTAGTAATGGTCTGTGTTGAAAAGTGGGTTCTTTTACTTTGAAAGAAACAGCATTTCTGAATCCTTAGGAAGAACCTGATCTAGTGGATATGAATAAATCAGACTTTATTTTAGCTTTTGTGGATGTGTACATGTACACTCATTCATGGAGGTCAGAGGAGAGCTTGAGGTGTGGCCATTTGTATTCTACTGTGTGGGTCAGGACCCAACTAAGGATGTCGGGTGAGGGGCATACGACTTTGTGAGGCAGCTCACAGACCCGTGGGTTACATTTTAAAAGAGAAACCAGTTTCATTTTCTATTGTAGCTTCTTTAATAGAAACAGCAGTGAGTTATAGTTTGCAAATATCTTTTTACACCTCCAACCCCTTTTAAGGTCAGATACTTCATACTGATGTGGTTTATTTGCACTGTGGACAAGGCTTCCGAGAGGCAGAGAAGATCAAGAGGCTTTTGCTGCATTTCAAGTAAGGAGATAAATAGCCTGTTGAGTAAGTTTAGTAACTCACCTGATCGTAGGCACTTTTGATGCTCCTAATTTGGGGTACGGGATTAAGGGAAACACCTGGGGAGAAAGAAGGTCCCTTGTGCACAATGCTGGGGAGAATTGTTGGAAAACGCACATAGAGACTGGTGGAATACTTTTTCCCATGTCTGCCTTCTTTCAAATAAAGGTGATGATGTAGTACCTGAGAGACCCTCCCCACTCCCTCTTCCCTCCCTTCCATTCTCCCCCAAAGAAGGGGTATTATAGTAGTTAAGAACTTCAGAAATTAACATTGTGTAATTTAGTTGTATATCTTTATTATGGTTTAGAATGAGCCTGAGTTACTTATTTTGGCTCTTTGTAGATGAGAAGAAAGCTGCCTGAATATTCTTAAGATGACAATAAACTGTTTCTCCATTCCCTCCCAAGCCCCTCCATGCCAAATGCAGGGCGCTGTGTAGTCTACAGCAGAGGGGAGGTTGCACGGATAAAGGCGAGAGGAAGAGTTGTGTCTAGCACTTGTGTATTCCATGTGCTTTCTCTGGTTGATCTCAGAGTGTGCCTGGGACTCATCCAGGTTCTCCTTCTGTTTTCCCTTGAAGCTGCAGCACAGTGGTGATTGGAAATGGAACTGCCTGCCGGGAAACTGAAGCTTACTTTGCCGACCTGATAATGAAAAATTACTTTGCACCACTGGATGTTGTTTACTGGTAAGGACAGTAGGAAGACTTGGTTTCTTGGAGTGTATAGGAGCTTCTCAGGCTCCTTTTGTGATGAGTTTTCCTTTCCTTTTTGAAGATTGATGTCTTGTTTGCCTCCCTAACTGCTTTTGGCTGTTAACAAGAATGTTGCAGGAGTAAGTAGAGCAGGGAGAGGCTCTCACAATGACAGCCAATCAAGAGTTCATTTTACTTCAGGGAGTCTTCGAGGCTGTACTTGATGTGAGGACTCTAAGCATTAACTGATCTGGATGGTGGAATACCAAATTAACAACAACTGACTGTGAAGAACTTACCCTTCTTCTGCCAGAATTTTAAGCCAATGAGCCATTGTACTCTGGGACTGAGAGTCAAGATAACCGTACGTGTTCCCTACTCTCAGAACTACACATGGGCACCAGGACTTTTGAGAAGCTATTTGAACCCTTGGTCGTGGCTGATTATGTTTACTACAGCTCATTTCATTCTTATTTGTTCATCTTTCTTAATTTGATGTGAATATCTCAGGAATAGTTGTGATGATTATGTGTACACAACCTAGGAATCATTTAGAAAATGCTGTTGGAAGTGATGGTTTATACCAGTAGTCCTAGCTCAGGAGGCTGATGTAGGAGAATATCTGAAGGTGAGGGTAGCCTGAGATTACACAGTAAGACCCTGCCCCAAAAAATATCAAACTAAAAGTAGTGAAAACATTTTGAGTTTGATCTAAATGTGCTCATGGAGTAGTGCACGGAGCTCAATGTCTTCAGTGAGCTTTAGTTATTATGTAATTTTAGGAAAAATGAACCATGATGCCATAGAAATACAGATTTATTAAGCTCGATGGAATAAAAATGACTGATCTTTAAACAGTCATACTTAAAGATAAGTCCTGTGTACAAGCCGTTTGGTGTTTGTAGTAGTTAAGCTGTGAGTTACTAGAAGTGAGACACTGTAGAAATGTACGGTTGCATTCTAGTGTAGAATGGCTGTACCTGACTCACAGTAGTGTGCCTCACGGCTCGTTTCTCCATTCCCTCTTCAGAGTCTCGGGAACCTGTCTTACAGGTTTTAAATGTGTGCTTGTCTCTCTTCCTGTAGCTGGGCCATCATTCTGGCTCTCGTTCTAATGCTCCTTGTCACAGAGCATCTGCCCTAATGTACCTGTCTGTTTGTTAGCACTTCACCATGGACTTGGGAAGGCTTTAAGTGTCAAGATCTACTCAGAACCTACAGTGAATGCATTAGAAAAATCAGGATTTGATTACATTTGTTACCATTGGTTTAAAGTGTGTGAAGACACCACTTCTTCACCTTGTGTGACCTTCCATTTGTCTCCATGCTTTCTCTCGTGTATTTCCATAATCTTGTCAATCTGCTTTTAAATCTTTTCAGACCATCATAATGAAGCCTCTAGTACACGTCTCACCCACTCTGGAGTGCTTTTTATCTTGATTTGCTGCTGTTAAGTTAGGATGCTCTGTGACTTACATCACACCTTGTGGCTTATGTCACAGCCATTACCTTCTCTTTAGTCTCTCTTCCTACCCTTGAAACACTGTAATCCTTGGAACTTCTCCATACCTGTGAGAAAATACCATCCAGACTTCAAACCATAACTACACAGGAGAGAAAATTTTAAATTGGATCCAAGTGGCAGAGTTTAACTGGGATGTAGTCAACCACTTACATTTAAAGTCGAAAGTGTTACTGAAAATGCATGAACTACATTGTAGAGTTCATTGTAGTTTATGATGGAATGATGTATTTTCAGTCTTCTGGTGAATAGTAGACACTTGTTTTTTAATATCTCAATATTTGTTTCCTTTCATGTTATATTGCCACAGAATTATCTTCTAATCTTATACTGCTGTGTTTTTTGGCAAAAGATACCATTTTCCTCTTTATAATAGTGGTAAACTACAAATGGAGACAGTGTGTTCACATATATGCAGCAAATGTCTGTTTCACTGACATGTCCTCAAATCAAAAGCTCATGTTCTAATGTTCATGATCATGCTCCATGAGCTCATCAGATAAACCTGAGGGGTGTGTGTGTGTGTGTGTGTGTGTGTGTGTGTGATGTATAACATGTGTACATTTGTGCACACACATGTGGAAGTCAGAAGCCCATGTTAAGGGTCTTGTTTTTCACCTGTTCTTTTTTCTCTTCTTTCCTTGCACATATGCATTATGATTCCTGAAATGATGTTTTCTTCCTGTTAAAAGTTGCAAACACACTGGAAGAGAGAATGAGTGTGTGTTTCCCAGATGACCACCACCAGGGCTTTCTATGTAGCAGGATAGCCAGGCAGAGGTTCCACCTAACTCCCAAACCACACCCAGACACACCTCACTGCAGTAGCTCCTCCTCCTTATGCTCCCTTTCATTGCACACATGCAGTGCCCACAGAAACCACAAGAGGGCATTGTGTTTTTCTAAAGATAGAGTTAGAGATGGTTCTGAATTGCCTTGTGGGTTCTAGGAGTTGAACCTGGGTCCTCTGCAAGAGTTACATGTGCTCTTAACTGCTAAGCCATCTGTTCAACCTCTCCACTCTGTCTTTCGAGTCCAAGTCTCACCTAAACTTGGAGCTGGACATTGGGATAGATTGTAGGTAGCAAATCACTGGGATTTTGGTGTCTCTACCAATCTTCCACAGGGTTGCATGGCTTCCACATGAATGTTAAGAAGGTGCACTCAGGTCCCCATGCTCAAGCTACAAGTACTATATCTACTGTAGCCTGCCAAAAATTCATTCATATTTATTAATAAGCTTATCAATATTTATAAGCATTAAACTGGTTTTGATCAGATAAATCTTTTCAAGACTATTGGCTAGGCTTATACTAGGTTGAAATATCTCTTTTTATAAAATGCTTGGGACCAGACATGTTTAATTTTTTTGAATTTTAAAAAAATTTTTGTGATATTTCCTTATATAAAATAACATACTGTGTGGCAAGACTTGAACTCAAACAAGAGCCTTTTTAATGTTCTACAAAACCCTTATACACAAAGCCCAAAGGTAATTATACAATATTTATAATGTGCTTATACTTTGACCAGGACCTATCACATATAGCCATATATGGAACTTTTTACTTGTAACATATTATCATTAAAAATTTTTATCCTTTGAGCACTTATGTTTTTATAGAGATATTTCATATGAGATGTTTAATATTTGGTGTCTTATATTTTAATCTACTCTTGGCAAGCTTTAGGGTAAAGGTTGCTCTAATCACAGATACACGAGGCTGCTCCAAGTCCAGTGTCTAGAAATGCAGAGCAGTTTGTGCTGTTGCTTGACTTGTTTATGCTTCTAAGCTGAAAGCTTCACTGTACAAATGGATGCTAGCAGGTGAATCTCCAAAGGAAGGAATAGAAAACTTTTCCATGAGCACATTTATTAGGAGGAATGGGAATGGGTGGAGAAGTGCAGTGTGTGATGAAAGGGAGGGAAGGAAGGTGCTGGGGGAAGGTGTGTCTGGGCGTGTGGTTTGGACATTTGTGTAGCCTTGGCCTGGTGACTGAGGGTCAGCAGTGACAGATCATGCTAGGAGTAAAGCCTTGGTGGTGGACATCTAGAAAACACACAACGATGCTCATTCTTTCATTCCAGTGTGTCAGCAGCTCTTAATAGGGGGAAAACATAATTTAAGAAATGATAAGCTTTTTTTGCTTGAGGTATGTTTATGTACCCTCCAGAGAATAACAATTATAGGGAAGTGGATGGACCTTGAAAGGTCTACTCCCTTGTGGAGTAAAGAGACTTTTACTTTAAGACAAAGAAGTCAGCTTAAAAAAAAAAAAAAAAAAAAAAAGAAAGTTCATGTTACTAAAGTGGAAACTTAAGGGTTCTTTGGAAAGTTTGCTGGATGGTGTTTTGCTGGGGCAGACATGTGAAGGAATGTTTACATGAAGCAGACACAGGTGAAAAGATGATCTGCTAAAGCTAGCATGTGAAAGGACACGTGATGAAGGATTCTTTGCTAACAGCGTGCATGCATTGGTCCACCTTGCATTGCATACTTGAGCTGCATTTGTTGGAACTCCATAGAGAGAAGAAACACCAAATACCTTCTGGTGCTGTGTTGCGGTTTCTTGTGCTTCCTTGGACTCAGACTGATTGGCAGAGTGATGTCAGCTGAAACAGACACGTTCTGAGGCAAGACCCACAGGGGAATGTGGTGCTTGGAGAGAGTATAAAAAGCACTCGATGGACAGTGCCGGGCTGAGCTTGGCTTGCTGATAGATCAAGCTTGTGGATCTTGTGTTTTTACTGATCTTCGCTTCTCTGAGAGATGCACAGCTTTTATTCCAGTAGGGAAAACTTACAGATAAATATGCATGGATTTATATATGGCATGTGAGTTAGTGATACATTACACATGGAGAAGTAAGGCAAAGGAATATTGAACAGAGGGGCAAGAAGTACAGACTCCAGGTACACAGAGATGCCCTCTTTGTGATCTTAAGCCACTCAAGCTGAAGGAAGGTGTGCATGTGAATTTATCTGTGGCTTTTAGATTTCTGTTTTCATATGAGTTCTCTAGTGGTGTATTTTTCATAACATAGATTTCAGTCCATTGATGAAGGTTTAAAAACATTTTAGTTGAAAAGAACTAATAAGATAATGTAGGCCAGACATTATCTCATGACTGTTGGATTATATATGTGATGGGCTTTAATATGCAGTGTATTTGCTCTTTTCAGTGGCAGAGTCAGTCAGGTGTGAGGATCATTGCTATGTGAATTCTAGCAACCTCTTACAGGCTTATAAACCTTGAAAACTGCTAAGGGAGAAAATTGACTGGGCAGGTGGGAGGTTTCTAGAAATAGAATTTGGGCTACTTTATGAAATGACAAAAGAGCCCTATTCTGAAAGAAAATAGGACAGTAATTCACCTAGCACCATATATGTGACCCAGACACCAAGGCTGTACCTGTACAGCCAAAGCCACAATCCTTTTCAAAGTTTTATAAAATTTTAAAATTAAGATAGAATTTTCTCAGTAACATTCCTTGACAAGTAACATTTCTTTGACAAGAAAACTTTCTAAACACTTTAGTTATTAACTCATGTCAGGGTTTTTATGGAAATTTTACTGTAAGAGAAAAGGCTTCTAGTAGGCCAACTGAGAGAACTCCTGAGAGTAGACTTTTATTCAAAAGAGAATATAAAAATACTGTTGTAGAAAACCAAAACTGTTCGGGTGATTGGCTCTTCGAACAAGTCTTACATCCATTACCATGTATCAGGTAATTGTGTTAAGGAGTGTATTAAGAATGCTGTAATTGTGTGTGTGTGTGTGTGTGTGTGAGAGAGAGAGAGAGAGAGAGAGAGAGAGAGAGAGAGAGAGAGAGATTGAGAGAGAGAGGGAGAGAGGGAGAGTTTGAATTTCCTCTGCTTAAACTAAGATTGGAATAAATTTTCTTTAACACTCAAAGATTTTTTGACATCTGCTGGTGTTTAGTACTTGATTTAGCTCTTACGTATGTAATCATGCTGTTTTATATGCAAATATTCCATCACGTTCTGAATAGAGTACACTGGCTTCCTGGGCTGTGCCAGTAGGGAAAAGAGTTGAAACTAAAAGTGAAAACCAATTTACATGTACTGACTCAGGCCTCCTGTGTGTGACTTTTACTACAACATAAAGAAGCTGAAGAAGTGTAACCAAAGACATGCCTAAGAGGCATATCAGAGTGAGTTCTCCGAGACTAAAGCTCGAGGTTAAATGCATTGCCTTTCATTCTCTTAGTGCTGAGCGTAATGTAGGAGGCTCTTAGTTACCTTAGAGGAAAGGGTGAGAAGTGGGTCCTACTGCTGGCAGATAGTTCTCATCGCCATGAGCCTCAGCAATGGCCAAAGAATTGCTTATCATTCAGGTCCGGGAGGTAAAATGATTTGGGAGCTGAAGATGGGGATGGGTATCACAGAAGACAGGAATGTAATTGAAGCAGGACCTCTGTAAGGTAAAAGGTTTTAGTGTTTATGTCTTGTGCAAATGAAGCATTCCTGGTGCTGTGGGTGCATTTATGAATAGCATTAGGAAAGCACAGTGTGCTCGCTGAGCTGTTGTGGGAACTAGAAGTGCTATTTTGCTGTTCCAAAGACGAAATAAAGTTCTAAAACTGGCTGTTGGGTATGTTCTTGTCAGGCAAAATGGCAGTAACCTCTGGAAGTCAGTGTGCCCCTAGAAATTAACACTAGACTATCGAACCCTCGATCTCAGCTGCACTCTTTGCACCATCTTTCTCCACCCTGTGAGGGAACCAGAGGTGTGTCTATGTGACTCCCCAAGGAATGTTAATTAATGTCTGGTGTGAGGGCCTCAGAGCCTTCCACACACACGGGACTGGTTATTACGGTCGGATCTGTGCTTTTCAAATCTGTAGATACTAGAATCTGCTAGAATCAATACCTGAGAACATTTGAAGGCCTTGGGTTTTAGCTACAGTCTTGTCACATGAGCTGCCATTTGGACAAATGGCTCCTGCAGTGTTAGAGAGTATTTTGTTAGATTTTGAAGGGATGATTTCTGAGGTTTCCTTGATTTCTGATTGTGAGTAATTCTTTTAAATAACACAAGCCATCTGAACCTTTTTCTTTAGTTAAAAGAAATTTATTTTCTTACAAATTACCAAACTTCATGTACAGCTCAGATGTATTTAGCTGTGTAGAACCCACAATGCTCTGAAGTCAGTACTGTTTTATGTGAGGGAATGTGGTTGCTCTTACATCTTTCTCATTACTGTATCTCCTTCCCTTCTTACACCAGGAGCTTTCTCTGTAATTACGAAGGATATCCCATGATGCCATTTTGTATCCTTGGTTGGGCTCAAACTTGTGATCCTCCTGCCTTAGCCTTCCTATCATCGAGACCACAGGCACGTGGTACCATGCCTGGCATGAATTACACTTGGAACTTGGGATGACCTCAGTTGTTCTCTGGGTCTCAGCGTGGTCATTGTAAGTCATGACAAGGTAAGAGATGAGGTGTCCACCCTGCAGTTTCTGTAGTGGCAGCCTGGGAAGATGTAAGACACTGCAGAGCCTTGTTTCCTGTGATAGTCTAGCCTTTCCCACATTTGGCCACAAAGCACTGGAATCTTAATATGGCTTGTTGAAACATTTGTGCTATTCAGTCAATTTAAAAATAAATTTATATTACCAAATGTGTAAATAGTTTTGTATTTCTTAAAAAGAAAGTAAATTTATGTTCCTTTTGTTGAAAGGCCAGGATGCTTTTAAGCGTATGTAGTTAAATAGACTGTTTCTGCTAAATAGAGTAGAAGGGGGCATAAGGAATACATAATGAGGGGAGAGGCTTTGTTTGTTTTTTTTGTTTTTTTTTTTTTTTCCAAAATAATGCTTAGATTTGAATTCAGTTTGACAGTTTTTGATCAAAATAAAATGTGTTTTACCGATTTTGTAATCCATGTGCTTTTGAGTCTCCAAGTCCAATTTAAATATGTGCAGGAGTTGCCCCAGCCCACACTTAGTTGCATCCCTTCTTGTAGATCTTTGTTTATTGACTTAGATTAGAACTGGCTTGGAGCCCAGAGATGGTCACTTTGCATCTTAAGGTTTTTGGTTACAAATCTACTTTTGTTGCCAGTTCCAATACAGATTCTTGATTGTTTTTGTTAGTTTTATTGTTAAGATCTTGCCAAAGATACAGTGTAGTGTAACCAAAACAGATGTTCTATTAGACAAGTGCACATGCTGTAACAGAATGTAGATGTCAATTAAACAGCAAACTGTTGAAGGTCACCTTAGTAAGGTGAACTTTGGAGTTTTGTTTCTGATAACCTTTAGGTTATGGAAGAAGAAGTGCCTATTTTGAACAGTTACTAATATATTTTTCTCTGAAGTTTCAATTTGGGCATCCACAATTTTATATTTTTGTAAACTGACAGTTTACTGTGATTTTAAAAATAGTAAAGAATTCATCTGTCTCAGATTAGAACTATGTTCTGACCTGGAGATGTTAGTATAAAGCAATAGTTTTAAAGACTCTAGTGCTTGTAATATATGAGTGGAATTATTATCTTTCCAATAATATTCTTGGTAGTGCTGGGAACCATACTAGAGAAGATGGAGAACCTGCCTTTCAGGACTTTTATTTTTAAGATTTATTTTAGTTATATGAGTACACTGCAGCTGTCTTCAGACACACCAGAAGAGGGCATCAGATCCCATTACAGATGGTTGTGAGCCACCATGTGGTTGCTGGGAATTGAACTCTGGAAGAGCAGTCAGTGTTCTTAACCACTGAGCCACCTCTCCAGCCCACCTTTCGGGACTTTTAGTACCCTTTCTATAGTGCAGTCTGCTGGATTCTGTGTTGAGGGAACACAGGCAGGCAGAGCACCTGGACACACACTTTAGCAGTGTTTGCTCATAGATGTCAGGTGAATTCATGAGGGTGGGTGATGAATAATGGGACCATCTGTACTTTGAGATGAGCTCAGAGCTTCTTCTCCTTCATGTTTTGTTGTTGTTCCCCTGTGGTTTCAGTTTTCCGTAAGTTTTGGTCAGCACTTTGAAAAAGAAGTGTTCTGTTGGTTATTCAGGAACATGTAAATTATTTCTTACAGCTCCTGTCTGGGTCACATACAATCACTAAGTTCTTTGCTTTGCAATTTGTGTTAGAAGAATTCAGAATTGCAGGAATTCTTTGCTGTGATCCTTTTCATTTGGATCTGTGAGACCTGTAGATTCAGAGACCAGAAACTCAGAGTTGGAAACAAGACCCCTTAAATCCATCTTATTTGTTTTTTTGGCGTGGTATGGCGGGCTTTTTATTCTAATGTGTTTTATGTGGCTAAATCTTTGTATTAGGTAGTCCTAACTTAGCAAAATACCACTTTTAAGTTACCCCACATCCGCACATTTCTAAGGTTACACCCAACTTAATTCCCATTGCCTTTCTGCTTCATAGCACTTGCATATTGAAGGAACCCTAACGTTTGGGTTCACATTATGATAATGAGGTTTCCAGGACATGGGGGATTAGAGGTGTCGCAGGTCTAGTTGCAGAAGAAAGTTCAGAAGCACTTGTAAAGCTTGCCTGATTGGCGGGTTGAGGTGCTTTTATTTATTCACTACTCATGCAGCATTAATTCGCATTTCATCAGGTACCTACAGTGCTGTAATTCTAGACATGACCTTGGATCTTGATTTACTTCGGCTCCGTTTTCTTTATTAATGTGCCATGAAAGAGGTACATGAAAGATAGCCAACATCAAAGCTCCTTTTAAAGTAAAATGGTTGATAGGAATTCCCTGGTATTTAACATTGTCTGTCAAATGTTTCAGCTGGTTTGCATCCTTTTACAAGCTATTGCTTGCTGCACTAAGAAATTTAAAGCAGTTGTTTCAAGCGTTCATGGGGTGGTAGGGGTGGGGTGGTAGGGGTGGGGTGGTAGGGGTGGGGTGGTAGGGGTGGGGTGGTAGGGGTGGTGGTAGTGCAGTGATGGGACAGGAGTCTGAGAGAGAGGACATGAAGGGCTAAGGCTCTTCCAGCTGTGCTTCTCCTGGTCTCATGGTGCGTTGTCTGGAGAGCTGAGGGTGTTCAGATCAGAGCAGTGCACCTTAGAAAGCGCTTTTTTCTCTTTGCTGCTGTTTAAGATTCTGGGGTTTTGTGTATTCTACCTTACTGAGGATCCATCTCCTCCTCAATTAAGCAAACACTTATTGAGAACCTCAATCTGTGCTAGGCTCAGAGGGCATGAAGAAGTAAACCTTGTTTGGAAGAAGATGGCCTGTTTTGTAGGATTTTCAGTTTTGAAGATTAAAATGAGTAAGGTGTTAAAAATACTGAGACTGATTTTTGGTACGTAGTGTGGTCAACAACTATGAGTAGCTATTGGTTTTTAACCAAATGTATTGTGTAGATCATTGTTCCAACATTTCTGGGGATGCCCTTTCTTTATTCCCTCAGAGCCTCTGCCAGAGTTCAGGTTGGTTAAATTTACTCCTTGAAATCCCCCCAAATTTTGTATATGCTTTGCTGAGACGCTTCATTTACACTGCACCTGATAGGTGGTGTTAGCTTGGAGAATTGTTTATAGCCAGTGGGTCTTTATTAATCATTTCTTCAGAATAGTAACTGCTTTGTCCAACTTGACAGTCTTAGATTTGAATTCATTTAAGCTACCTACTTCCCTCTGTTTCCTGTGTATATTGTACACACACACACAAAATACACATACACACAAACTTTTAGTAAAGACATTTTCCAAGGTCTTTGACAAATAAATAATAAAGAAAACCCCTAATGTTATGCCTTCTAGGTTAAAACCTAGTGTTATTTATGAATTTTAAAATGTTTTTGAAAATCTCATAGAGGATCTGGGGAATGGGTCTGACTCCCCAGTACCATGTAAACTGGGTGTGCTGGCATGTGCCTGAGGTTCATCACCGAGGACATAGAAACAGGAAGGCCGGAAGTTCATAGTCATCTTTAGCTACAGAGCTGATGTCAGCCTAAGGTACTCTCTACCCTATCTTTTTCTCTTTCTTTTTAATTCCTTAATCTTTTTTTTAACAGTTCAGACTTTATCCCCCTCCCAATCTACCCTCTGACTGTTCCACATCCCAGACCTCCCCCAACCCCCACTCCAAGAGGATGCCCCCACCCCCACCCCACCAGACCTCCCTACTTCCTGGGGTTCGGTGCATCTTCTCTGAGTCCAGACCCAGCAGTCCTCTACTGTGTGTGTGTGGGGGCCTCATATCATCTGATATATGCTGCCTGGTTGGTGACTCCGTGTCTGAGAGATCCTGGGGTCCAGGTTAGTTGAGACTTCTGGTCTTTTTGTAGGGTTGCCCTCCTCCTCAGCTTCTTCCAGCTTTTCCCTAATTCAACCACAGGGGTCAGCAGCTTCTGTCTATTGGTTGGGTGTGAATACCTGCATCTGACTCTTGCTGCTTGTTGGGCCTTTCAGAGGGCAGTCATGATAGGCCCCTATTTGTAATCACACCATAGCATAGCATCAGTAACAGGGTCAGTCCTTGGGGCCTCCCCTTGGATCCCACTTTGGGCCTGTCCCTGGACCTTCTTTTCCTCAGGCTTTTATCCATTTCCATCCCTGCAGTTCTTTCAGACAGTAACAGTTTTGGGTCAGAGTTTTGACTATGGGATGGCAACCTCATCCCTCCATTTGATGCCCTGTCTTTCTGCTGGAGGTAGGCTCTACAAGTTCCCTCTTCTTATTGTAGGACATTTCATCTAAGGTCCCTCCCTTTGAGTCCTGAGAGTCTCTCACTTCCCAGGTCTCTGGTTTAGTCTAGAGGGTCCGTCCCCCTACTTCCTACCTTCCAAGGTTGCCTGTTTCAATTCTTTCTGCTGGTCCTAAGGACTTTAGTCCTGTACCCCCCAATACCTGCTTATGTGTACCAGATCACCGAAATAATGGGCACAGTGGGGTTTAATGGCTTCTTTTTCAAATAGAACCCTGCTGCATGTAATATTAATAGGACTTCCATTTTTCTTCTTGGAGATAATTTTACGTTTCAAAATGAATGTCTTTTTGTACTTAAGGATGTCCCTTTTGCATCTAGTCTACCTAAGTCTGAAACCTAATCTGTCATTAATTCATCTCTTTGGATTTGATCAGGCCGTCTCTTTGCATTTTCTTTATACTTAACCTTGAGTTAACAGTTAGGAGAGGGTCTACCCCATGCAGCAGAGAAAATCCTGTCCTTTTGAGGAGAAATATTGAATCTAAAGTTAAAATTTGAGAAAAAATTAAGAAGCAGGTGTGTGTGTGTGTGTGTGTGTGTGTGTGTGTGTGTGTGTGTGTGTGTGTGTGTTATAGGTTGGGAATATATGTGTGAATGAATGCAAGTCTCAAGAAGGCCAGAAGAGTAAGATCCTCTGGAGCTGGAGTTCCAGGTGGTCAGCAGCCTAAAACGTGGTGCTGGGACGTGAGCTTGGGCTCTTTGTGAGAGCCCTGTATTCTGTGAAGTGCCTGGCCATCTCTCCAGAGCCCCAATTTCCTTTGACTCATCAAACACTAGACTTATAAGATAAAGAATCTAAGAAAAATATGTTCAATATGTGTAAAGAAATGCGTATGAATAAATTAATCTTGAGGGGTAGGGACAGTGAAATTATAATCAAATAGACCTTTTGTAACCCTAAAATGCCAGTGCCGGGGCCTTGCAAGCATCACAAGTGAGATCAACGCTTGTCTCTCTCCATGCTTCCCATGGCTGCTGCCACCTCTGCTTCCTTCAAACCTTAGGTAGATAAAGCCAAATCTGCTCTTTCTTCTGGAGAAAATTATAAAATGGCAACTACAGAGTTCTTCAAAGCTCACTTTTACTGTTTGGAACTTGTTGGCTTATTAATGTAAATGAAAGAAGTCACATAGACATTTGCGTTTAGACTCAGTTCTTTGACGATAGCCAACTTCTTTATATAGAAAACCATCAGGGCATTTCTTATGGCCCATGCCTTTCCAAGCTATCTCTTTACAGTTCATCCTCTACACAAAGAGGCTGTGTCCTTGTGTGATTTCTAAGAAAGCCTGGGCATGTTGTAGAAGTGTAAAGTGGAAGATTACTACTTTATGCTTCCCCGCAAGGTGCTGTGGATTACGGAAATGAAAGGCGTGGCCTGAGGCCTTGAACCTCTGCCAACCTCTCTTTTATTCTCTTTCCCAAAGCGAGCAACTGACTGCAGCAGCTACCTTTGTAGCTCTACATTGCTGGATAAAACCGCTTTGCCTGTTTGTTTTTTTGAGGTAGGGTCTCATGCTGGCCTCTAGTTTGCTATGTAGCTGAGGCTCTACTTGAGTTCCTGGTCCTCTATTGCCTCTCCCCTCTTAACCAGTGTTGCTGCAACAGGCTACGTGTGCTTTATCATGTTCGTCGAATCGTTTTTCTTAAGATTATCTCAAACAGCAATGTTCAAGTAAATTGAGGGGTGATAATTGCTTAGATATTCAGGGAACTCTGAAGAGACTTTGGGCTGAGCTAATTAGCAGAGAGGTACAATAGAGACAAGTGAGGTCTGCGTTCCCAGCCAGCTCTGATAGCCTGTTAGCTTGTGTCCCTGGGCAAGTAGGCTGTCAGTTTCTGAGCTGTGAGAACAGGGGTGATAACAGTACTAATAAGATTATTCTGGAGGCTAAATGAATTAATCCATTTCAGTGAGTCTGAACACTTCATTCAAGACACGCCATATTTATACAACTATTAACACCCTGCCTATTAAAGTGCCATTGTACTTTCTACCACCAAGAGCTTTCAGTATCGTCTAGACATAAATTTTTATCATAGATTACTCTTATAATAAAAATGTTAAAATAAGATCAGCCAAATTATTTCTGAAATTCTATATGTATTCAAAGACTCAGTTGCGAGTGAAGTTTGCCTTTGAGTCAGCAGGCGATTTCTGACAAATTAATGCAGGGAGGCCGGGCTGTAGACTTGCTCAAAGCCTGTCACAGCAGCCCCTCTTTGCTCTGGAGTAGCTTTCATCTCTTCTGAGGGGTTGAGCACCTTTCTTGCTCGGAGTTACCCTGCTGTAACTTACTTAGACTGGCCTCTCACCCAGCATTTCTCAGTGAAAATTCTCACTAAAGAAAAATTTGAATTTTAGAAAAATTGAAATTAAGCAAGCGTATCACAAAGCAAGATGAACACTCACAGAAATAACAGTTGGTAAATAAAATACAAGTCAAAACAGAGCTAAATAATATTCACTCTTGTTGAGTGTTGGTGGGCTAGAGACACTCGTGACTTGTTGAGCTTCGCTGCGGCACAGAGCGCTCACCGGCAGGCCGTACGCAGCTCTGACTGCTGCTTGTCCTGCTTTAGACGTGAGGACGGCTAAATGCTAACACGGAGTGCTCCGTGTGTTCACTGACCTGTCTCCCGGGGTACAGCAGTTGTCTAGCACATGGTAACGCCCTTGAGTATTTAATAACTAAACATATTCTACATAACCAGGGCTTGTGGGCTAGCATGCTTTCTTTTTCATTTATATTTACAAAATGGCTTTTCCTTTATAACCATTTTGTAATTACTGTCAGGGTGTGTGTGTGTGTGTGTGTGTGTGTGTGTGTGTGGTATTTATCATCTTAAAAACAATGCTTGTTTTGGTGAAATTAGAATGTTATGCCTATGTGCTTTGTATACTAAGAAAATAAGGATATGATTGTTGCTTTTGAGGAAATATGGGCCCCTGCAGGTAGTTTGAAAAATAGGTAATAGTCCAGCAAACACTACAGAAATTTAATAATATGTATCTCACATTCGGGAGTAATAAATATTATTACATTGGTGGTCAGGATTCTAGGTTCACCTCTGTTCTGCAGGTGTGTTTGTTCTATAACTTAATGCTAAGCAGTAACCATCTTTTCCTTCACCATTATGTTATACATAACATTTTAAGGACTTATGAGCAGCATTTTATTATGTTTATTTTATGGTTAATTTTTCTAATATGGACTCAGTCAAAGAGTTAAGCACATGATTTTGCCAATCAGAAGAAAACCAATTGCTGGTTATCCTTTTTTTTTTTTTTTGAAAAATAATAGTGTACTATTTTGTGTTCTTATTTATATATTTGGAATGTTCATTTTTGTTCCCCTTTTAAAAGGGTACACAATGTTCTGTCTGCATGTGTGCCTACAGGCCAAAAGAGGGCATCAGATCTCACTATAGATGGTTGTGAGCCACCATGTATTTGTGGGGAACTGAACTCAGGACCTCTGAAAGAGCAGCCAGTTCTTAACCACTGAGCCATCTCTCCAGCCCATTTTTGTCCCCTTTTTAAGAATGAATGATTCTCCATTTAATTCTTTGTCCATTTTTTATATTTAATAATTTATCCTCAAATCCTGTTTTTGAAGTGAACCTAATAGGCTCTCAGTACTTTGAAATGATCTCATTGGAGATGTTTTCACTGGGTTCAAAGTCAAGACTGAGTGCTTGGCTAGGAGTCTTTCTTGAGGAGAAAAGAAGACTGACTTCAAAAACAGGTCCAGGGTCGCTGAAGAAGATCACAGGTATTCCCAAGGACTCCCTTTAGAGTTTGTCGTTAGGAATAGCCATGCCATAGCCACGTAGCAGTGGTGATTGTGAGGTCAGTTTTTGACCTGCCTCTTTGTGGTGGGAGGTGGTGGTAGAGGTTGGTGGTGGTGGAGAGGGTGTTTCTTCTTTATGGTCAGCAGTGACTTTTCTGTGTAGAGATAACTTAGAAATATCACAGTATTTACATGAGCTTTCATATCTTTGTTTTCTTCAGAGTTTACTTTGGTTCCACACTTACCTATTCTATTAGTGAAGAGATACTGGAGGAAAAGGCCTCTCTATTAATGAGAGGCTTTTGTGGTGCAAAGTCACTGACTTAGGAGATGGCATCATGTTTAGTCTAAGCGCAGACTGTCAACAATACAGCCCTAAGCTGTGCTCGCTCCTCTGTGCGTTGCTACTGTCTAACTGGCCTCCTAGTTTTCCTAGGCTCCATCTATCTATTATCTCTTATTATCTGTCTAGTTAGTGTAATGGAATAATAACCCGTTTCTCACGTGTGTGTGCATCACGTAAGAGCTTTATAGCGGCCAATGTAACAAATAGCTCAAAGTAGAGGCCAGACTGACACTTGCAGATTCTATCTCTGTCAGTAACTGTGGAGCCTTTAGAGCTCCTGACCTCTGAACGGCTGCACTTCCTTCATCACACAGGTTAATAGTGGATTATTGTGAAGATTTTAAAAATTGCTCATGTGTATTCTTATTAGCCAGCGTGTCATTTAGCTGTGTAGTTATAGAGTCGAGGAATTGCCAGCACTTTGCAGCAAGTGCCATCATGTTGCCTGGTGCCATGTTTCCTTATAAGGAAAACAGTTTTCTTTGGCCTTAGGAGGCTAAAGGTTGGACTAAGGGTGTGTGGTGGAGAATGTAGTCTATTTTCTTAGCTGTTCGTCTAAGACTTGGAGTGTTTGGTGAAATGCTCTGGAAATTGCCAGTGCTATAACATTCGAAAGGAGTAAGAAGCTGTCAGTAACTTTTTAAAGTGGTTTAAATACAATGTGGGGCATTTTGGGAAGTATTTAAAGACACTGAGATGAAAATGTATTTCCTTTGGAAAGTCCGACTTTGACAGGTCACTGCTTTCCATAATGACAGAGCCAGCAGGGAGGACAGTGCCAGCCTCTCCCAGGTCATTTGCTTTCTCCAACGACAGTCTAGGAGAGTGACCTATTTGTTTTCTTCACGGGTTATTGTAGGCATGGAAGGAAATGATTTTCCTGCCTCATTTTACCGTCAGCTGAAGTATCTGTGCTGACATAGTTTCTGTGGTGGATTGGTGTGTGACTTTTGTTGTTCACGTATGACGTGGTAAGTGTATTGCCAAACCCATCTTTCCTCCTTTTCCCAGATGAAGTGAGAGAATTCTTTTCTCACATCCGTCTCTTGTTTGTGACTTTCTGTCTGGATTGACTTGAGCGTTGTGCTGGCCGCTGCTTTCTACACGGCACACCCTTCACACAGCTCACTCTTCCTCTCTTGTTCTCACCACTCCACTCCGTGCAGGGTGTGGTCTCTCTCTTAACTGGGTGTATTGAGACAGCATTTCCAAATGGCCCACGCTGGCCTCACACTGGTGATTTTCTTAAGTGCTGTTATTACAAGCATGTGTTCCATGTCTGGTAATCTACTGAGAGTCTCAGACAGTTTGCTTCTTTGGTTATAAATACAGGCTTTTGAGGTTTAAAAAATCAGAAAGCTTGTCCTTAGTTGATATTATAGTTTATACTTGAGCATTTTTACTGAATAGTAAGTCATGTGAGATATATATATCTTATACCATGATGTGCTTAGAGGTGACTAAAGGCTGACTTTAGTAAGTGTTTAACTCAGACTTTAGTGTGGTAGCCATATGTAGTGCTGCATATGGAGCCCCTCTGTACCTCTTCACACTCAGTTCTCAGTGGCCCCTGACTGTATCTAGGAAACGGCAGTATAGATCAAGATGGATTAAGGAGTCAGAGGAAGGGAGACTGGAGGCCAGACCCTAAGTCCAGTCTGTTTCTGTACACCCTTTGGCCACGCCCCTTCACATTCAGGTGTGGGGGCAGTGGTCAGAGAATTTGAGGAGAGTAAATAAGCCTGTTTTCCTTTCGCCACAAAAAGAAACTTCTGCTCAAAAAGAAAGAAACAAACAAGAAAATAATCTTCTGAATGAGAACAGGTGGATTTGTATGTTCTCAGCATTAAGACATTTTCTTAACTTATTTATAGAGTGAGAGTGGAGCAAGAATGCCTTCAGATCTAGTTCAGCTTCTTCTTTGGAAGGGATCTGGGACCTGTGTCCTGATACCCTTCAAATAGTTTTAAAACTTGTAACTGTAAAATGTAATGCCTCTTCTGAATCTTTCATCTCCAACATTTTGGAATTCAAAATGAATCTAATTTGTTTCTGTGCTATTTGAAACTGATTTTTTTCATTAACTGGTCAGGTTTTTGTTTGTTTTTTAAGGTACAGTCTGAGTGAGCGAATCTTCCAGAGTAATTGTCGTTTAGTATATGACAGCTTTATGTGTCATGTCATTATTTTCTGACAATTTTTGAGCTTGTGATCTTAGTCAACTTCATGAAATACCTGTCATTGTGAATTACCTGTGGACTGACACTCCATTATATGACAAAGAAAGCAGGGGAAGTCTGTCCGGCATGTCTGGTGTGCTGTCCTGTGGCTCTGCTGGGACAGAGGCTGAGTGTTACCAGCAGCTTGTGTGATCTGCAGGGACAGCATCTGAAGGGGATCTTGACTGCTGACATTCCGGTGACCTTCAGGTGTTCTTCCTGAGACTGGCAGTGCTGTGGGGTAGCATGTGAGCCTGCCTGTGAGCTTGGCTGGCCCTCAGCATGGGGCTTGCTTCTCATTGCTCTCAACAGAAGCTACATTTAGCTTAAGGTGTAAGCTCTCTTGCTTTCCCCAACAGAACATGAAGGGCTGTGTTTCCGTGATTAGCATAAATATGATATAGGAATAAGGAAAGGTATTGTTCGCTTACATAAATTCTGAATAAATATACCGAAGTTAAAAGATTGTAAAAGGAGAGGCAGGCATTTGCTTTACCAATGATTCCCTGGCTTTGTAAAGATTTTGCTTTGTATTCAGATAGCTGGTAAGCTCCCATGCTGCATATAAAATTCATTGAGAAGGAAATTTGGGTTATGAAAATAGTTAGGAAAAATAGATTTTCCTGAATCTACTCATACATAGAAGGGAAGCTTCGTCTTTGAGTCCAAAGTCTCAGTTGTCCTACAGAAATAACAAAGAACTCAGCACATGTTGACCTTAAAATTCTTGAATTTAGTGTGTCAGAAACAAGTTGTTCTTTAAATTTTTAAAATATTGCTTGTTATGGAATAAGTAAAACTTCCATGTTGATGAAATTCTCTTTATAGATTCACACTGTACTGAAGGCTTCCACAGTGAGAACTGGCTTAGAGGGAAGACTGAGAGCATGCAGGTCATGCAAATGAAGGTAAACAAACAAAAAATGTTTTGTAGGTAGAAAACTGGGAAAAATGGGGTAAATCCCATTAAAGTGTTGTTTTCTTTGAATAGTCGGCAGGTTAGAAAATGACTCAGGAAAGCCATGTCTTAACCAAGAACCTCTTTGTCAAGGCTATGGGACTGCAGGCTGCCCTGCTAGAGATGCACATGGCGGTGTACCTCAGGCTCTTTGCTGGGTGAGGGAAAACAGGAAACAGCCATGCTGTGCGTCTCAAAGAGCCCTTGTGTGGGTATTTAAACATGAAAGGACATTGGCATTGAAGTCTGTGATCACAGCTAAGGCTGTAATTGAAGGTGGCTGTTGAAAATAATTCTGTGCATAACTGAGTTCTCAAAGTCTTGATGAGGTAAGGAGATTGACTGGGGAATGGTCCCTTTGTCATTGCTTGAGCCACACAACGGGGAAAGAGACCTTAAAAGAGTCTTATGTTTTGTCTAATACTTGTCTTTCTAGCCTTAGAAATCATGTTTTTAGAACTTTTTTGGAAAGATTGTGAATAATCATAGACTTTTTTCCAGTATTTGTTTGGATTTGTGAGTGAGTTGACGTCTAGGGAGTGTGTATCTAGTCAGCACAATATCCTTCCTGCAAACAAGTGGACACTTCAACTCTGTAGTCTGAGTGCTGAGCAGCTTATGTAAAACAAGGCGAGGTGGAAATGTTTTTCTTAGAGGAATTTATGTGTTCATCCAAGGCAGCAGAGAACTTTAAGTGACTTGTGGGGGATTTTATTTTCTCGGAGCCCCTTCCCTAACTTGAAGTTTAAATGGTTATTGTGCTAAGGGAAGGGCACTGACCTTGTCAGAAGAGTGAATGAGCCTTCATTTGACTTGGATTTGCTAGTTCACAGTCCTCAGGCAAATTCGGATCTCCAGCCTTGGCTTCTGACAGTGCTGCAATCCTAGGCAGCCATTCACCAGGAAAACACTTGTGTTTCTCCTTTCTTTTTGTGTTTCTCCTTTCTTTTTGTGTTTGTTCATTTGAAAAGCCTTTCAGTGGGAATTGTAGCCTGCGTGTGATTATAGCTATCAGTAGCACTTAAACTAACTGCTGAGATGAAACTTTCCTAAGAGAAATGCACACCCCCTCCCTTCAGAAGCCCATCTTTGCTAATTGGTAGCTGCTCTTTGGATTGAGCTTAGATTCCTTAGGGACAACATTTGATAGAATAATTTTTGACATTTTAATTTGACAAGAAACAATTCAGGGAATGAATTTAGACACGTGCCTGAAATGGAGGCTTCTCTAGTCATGGCTGTGAACGAGGTGTGGGAACCGCCTCTTGAAAGTCCCTGCGATTTGCTCCATAGGCGAGTCCCAGCTGCTTGGCCAGCTTTTGTGTAGGTGCTGGGCTCAAAGGTTTACATTGCTAGACATTTTTCTATTGATACTAGACTATGGGTGGAACAGACAAGGCAATTAATTCTTTGTGATAAAGGTTTTGTAGAAGGACAGTAAGTTGATGTATACAGCATATAAAATTTATGTCCTGTTTTTCATGCCCCACATGAGCTCAGCAGGTACTCTGCCCAGGAGGTAGGTTGGCCAGTGGTCTTCTTAGAATAGTGCTTTTAACATCCCTCCACTTGAAAATTTTAACAGCAGATTATTTGTGTGTGTTTCTGTGGCTTAATATGGAAAACAATGATCTTAAACCTTGAAGCAACTATAGAATATCCACATTAGACATATTTTTCTGTCTCTGCATATTTCTAATATGTGACATCTTGTTTCTTATCTAATAGACATGATTAGAAATAAATACTCTCAAACCCACCAATGATGACTGTGATTTATTCTGTGTGCAGGAGTGAGAATGGCAGATTATGAATAGATTGTCCAGCTTTGACCAACCCTGGTTTTCGTTAGAAAACATTATTTGTTTTTTATTTTAATATATCATGGTTAATTTCTTAAGATTTATTCATTTTTATTTTATATATATGGATGGTTGCTTGCATGTCTGTCTGTGCACCACATACATTCAGAGCCCACAGGAGCCTGGATCCCCTGGAACTAGAGTTACAGAGGTTGCTTGAAATTGAACCTGAGAGAGACTTCTAGAAGAGCAGCTCGTGCTTTTAACCCCTGAGCCATTTCTCTAGCCAAAGTTAAAAATATTTAGTGGATTCTTAGTTCCTCTTTCCCTCCCTTCCTCCTTTCTTCCTTACTATCTGCTTTCCTTTTCTTTCTCCCTGGGGGAGGGGCTAATATATTTGGTTGACTTTGTGCAGTGTCTATGACTATTGATTGCCCTACTTTTTCATAAAGACTTGGGACATAAATAACTTAAAAGAGTTACTTTTTAATTACATTCTTCAGTCCACTGTTTAAAATTATTGATAAAAATGCCACTCTTCAAACCTTCTGTAGGGAAAGTCAACATTAACATGGGGTATCATGGGCTTGGGTTTATTGTCTTCTTTTTAAAATTTACAAATGAAAACTGTTGGAGGGGCTGGAGAGATGGCTCAGTGGTTAAGAACACTGACTGTTCTTCCCGAGGTCCTGAGTTCAATTCCCAGCAACCACATGGTGGCTCACAACCATCTGTAATGGGATCCAATGCCCTCTTCTGGTGTGTCTGATGACAACTACAGTGTAGTTACAGATAATAAATAAATAAATCTTTTAAATGTTGGGATATGACTATAAGTGTTTTAATATTATCTTAAAAGATTGTAGTGTTACTTAAATTTCTAAAACTTTGAGTTAGAAAACTTGAACTTAGCAGAAAAAAAAATTCATGGAAGCCCGTGGTTATAAAACATCATGTTTTTGAGACATCAAGTTGTATAAAATTTATTTTGGAATGGAGACTCATGAATAAAACAGATTCAGGGGAAATGAAATAATCTGACAAGTTCTTCTAGTCACTGTGTTGCTGGAGTGCTCTTCAGTTCTGGGGTGCAGGAAGTCAGTTTAGAGTCTTAAGCATCAGATTAATTGCAGGTTTTCTTTGCACATCATGGTGAGCGTATGTTAGTGACAGCCCTAACTTTTCCTCTCTTACCTTTGGAATCTTATCTTAACTTCAGAAATTTGTATTATTTTAATTTTTGTTCTTAATTTCAAAAATATATACCTATTAATGCTATATATACACACATATGCATATATACATATACATGTGTGTGCGTGTGTATACATATACATTACATATACATATACATATATATATGAGCAAAGGCTCTGTGACTCTCTGTTGGCTGTATTTTAACCATTGGTAGCTGGAAACTCAGAAAGAACAGGTAAATATATTATCGGACACCAACATGTCTACCTCTGTTGTCGGTCATGGCCCCTCTCACATTTCTGTCTTGCCACGTTATGATTTTATCTTACCATTGAAAATTATAGATAAAATTTATTTGCTGAAAATTAGGTTCAAGTAAATAAAGTTTTAAGGTTGCTAGGAAGTGCAAGAAAACATTGGGGAATGCTGATAGCTTGGAAGGAGAGTCACTGTGTGTCATTTCTGTTTCTGAGAATGTTTAGTGACTTTAATAAACATAGCATTCTGTTTGGTTTGACCAGGCGTTTGCTCTAGTGCTTTTAGCCTAGTGATGCTGCGGTACCCTCCGATGGCTGTCACTACGACCCTGCATCAGCACTGCGGATTTTATTGAGTCTGGCTCATCTTTGTCCTGCTTGTGTTTCAGTTGATATGTAAGCAGTTGTCCCCTCTAGTGTTTGTCATTTGTGCAGTTTGAGCAGTGAACATTTCTGCAAACAGCATCTCCCTTGCTTTCCACACTCACTCATCTTTCCAGTAATGAGCACAAACTGGTTCTTCTCCAGGTTCATGGGGAAGTATGAAAAGAATAGCCTTACATTTTAATGTGTAAAATAGAAAAATATAATTCTGGAAAGTCTGGAATCAATTAAGTCAGCAAAGGGTATAGGATAAAAAGACAGTAGACATGGTAATATAAACCTGCAAAATATGTGCTGAAATTAAATTATTTTTTGTTTATTTAGGTTCAGTTTTATTTAATAATTTGATTTTTGAACTATAGAATATGTGAGTATCTTTAATATATATAAATAACTGGTGTTTTTATTTGTTTCGTGGTATTTTAGTCATGTGTGAATGTTTATGCTTTGTATACTTGCAGAGCTATATGCCTTTGCATGCGTGTGTGGAAGACAGAGGAAAATATAAACTATTCTCTCTTGTGTCTGACTACCTTATTTCCTGAGACAAGGTCCCACTGAACTTGGATCCCTCTTTCTCTTTCCTGCTGTAATCCTCCTCTTTTATCCTATTCAGTGCCACCATTGCAGGCACATGTGGCCATGTCTGGCATTTTAACATGTGGATGCTGGGGATTTGAACTTTATTGTTTGTACAGCAAATGCTTGTAACCATAGAGCCTGTTCTCCAGCTCCTGTGCCATTTATTTTAATTAACTTAGAAAAAGATCTGAAAGTATGAAGATAGAGATACTTGGGTAATTGCTCAGTATTGAAGAGCCATGTTTCCCAGCAAGACTAGACAGTGGAAGCTTTACTGAATGGTGTCCGTGGGCAGATGGGTACAAATGTATGGCAAATGCACGAAGAACAGAGATACAGTCATAGAAGTGAAAGCAGGGAAGAAAGAAACAATTCATGAGAGAATTAGAGCACTGTATCTACCACGATGCTTTGAGAGGCCATTTCATGGGGCTACATATGTGAATAGTATCCTTTACCTCAATCCAAGTAGAGCCCCAAGTATGTGTGCTTTGTCTTGTAAGGTGCATCAGGTGGATTTGGGGTATTGGTCTTTGTAGATCCTGGTTGGGTATAGAACACTAAGTTGCACTGAGTTTTCTTTTTCCTTGAATGGCTTGTGTCATTAGCAGTGTTCTGCTGAGTTGAGTGGATTCTCATCTGTTTAGTTTTTTATGAGTTTGACCTGGTAAGTTGGTGGTGCATGCTCCTTCCTGAGCAAATGATGTATTTGTTCCCAGTGCCTTCAGCTTTTGATAATCTCCTGGCACCACCAGTGTCTGAGATCCCATCAGAGGAGAAACGAACAGAGGGAGCATCTTGCCAGATTTGTTTCAGGAAAATTGTGGAGGAAGGGGGAGGGCAGACCTGGGTGGTTGTGCTAGTCCAGAGGTGGGACTTTTTTTTTTTTTTTTTTTTTAATTTTTGTTTTACCATTTGGTTTCCGATGATATTGGTTTGATTCCTTTTTGGCGTCATTCTGTTTCAAAAATGAGGTTATTTATGCCACAGACTTAATTGAAGACTATGAATCTAAAAGAGTATTAGTTTGAGTCAGTAGGTCTTGCTGTATTCTCAGAAAATTGTATGTAGTCAGGGGCTTACTTAAGTCCTTTTGGTCAAGGATGCAACAGTGGTCATTGTCCAGAGATGCTGCAGCCTCATAGTTGGCATAGGTATGCTTTGGCCCTCGGGAAATGACAGTTACTCACCAACACACTTCTCACCTGTCCCTTTTGTCAAGGGATACTAGTTGCATTATGTAAATGAAAGGGATTTGTATTACTCGAATTAGAATTAGCAGATCACCTTGGAAAAGCAGTACCCACTTGTAGACTAAAGAATTCTTCAAGGGCTCCTTTCCCATCTCCCATCAGGCCCTTTGTTACACAGACAGACTATACATATGCTGTTGCTGTTGTGTTCACCCTTCCCCATCTGTAAGGGTCTTGAGTTGAATGTCGCTCTTGGCAGCTAAACCTTGGTACCACAGTCTTGTTCTGAGAGTGGCATCTGGCACTGGGCTGGTTTAACTGAGTCTGAGATTTCTCTTTCCAGTTAGCGTCTGTGGCTCAGCAATGACCACATGCTGCTGCTGCTTTTTCTGCTCTCCAGGTCCACATGTGACATTAAGGCATTCTGGCACTTGCCATTTGGAACCTATACTTGCTGGAAAATGTCAGGACTTCAGATAGGATGGAAATAGATCTAGCTGATTATCTTCCTCATTCCACAAGGAGGACAAGGGTATTGTGGGTAAATGATGAGGGGCATACTTCCCTTAGTTCTGACAGAGTGGGCACAGAAAGCCTTGTTGTGTTTAAGTGTGCTTATTCTTTCCACACCTCCTTAGTATGACAGTAAAGATGCTGTCAGAGCTCCTGTTCCAGGTTCTTGCTCTTTCTCTGTTGTTTCCCCTCCACCATTTAAGACCCAGGAGTTGGTTGTTAAGTCAGAAAAATTGATAACTTAGTTAAGTTTGTTCTTCAGTTGTAGATTACCCTGAAGCTCTTTGTATTTTAATGTTAACTCCACTTCCCCAAGAAGGGCTGCCTAGTCATGTGACTCCAACTGAACCTTCCCATTTTAATTAGTAAAGTAACAGAAAGCCAGTGACTGGGTGGGGCGAGGGAAGTAGAGAGAGCAGAGGAGGTCTGAGGAGGTCAGAGGACGGAGGTTGAAGGTCATCATGGCAACAGCTAGATCCAGGTGATATTAATTGGCATTAAATAGCTATGAACATTAAGGATTTTATAGGTCTAGCATCTTATATGAAGGGCAGTTTGTGTCTTTGTCTATTTGATGAATTCTTGTTGTGTAGAGGGTTTGAGGATTGAGAGTTGAATATATAAACCTGTATGAAAAGCTCTCAGGCTGTAGAGTTTTATTTATGTGGGATTTGGGGTACAGAAACACCCTGGGATAGAGGCAGAAAACATGTGGTAGTAAACCGCCAAGGGAAGGGAGTTGTGTGGACGAGTTGGGCCGTGGTGGCTTGGACCAGGCTCCAGAGCTGTGCGTGGCTCCGTATCAGAGTCAGGCCTGAGGAGTGAGACCTCTGGGCCGGTAAAGAGATAAACCGATTTTTTTTCTTTAATATTTACAGCAACACTCAGTTACTAATGTTTAATGGATTGAAGAAAGGAATTGAACTCTGGCGTATAAGTGAAAATTTAGAAGACGGTTGCTGCTGCTCTTACTTTGTTTATTCTTACCTTGCAAACTAAGGACTGGATTGTAATTGGCTATATGCAATTTAGCAACCTATTGCCTAAGTGGCATTCACCTTGAATCTCAAGTCTAACTTAACTGTCATCTAACTCAGTGATTTGGGAAAGATGCTTCCATGACTTTAGTCTGTCAGTTGGGAAAATGATAAGAGCTGATGAGACGGCACTGCAAGCACTGGATCGTCCAGACCCAGAGGCTGAGACTGCAGTGCATGGGAACTATTAGCCTGCGGGAAAGGGAGAGTGAGTGTGGGTCAACGGGCGTGTTCATTGTGGGGTAACTTACAAAGATGAGGGGAAATAGTCATCAGCAGCTAGAAAGCGAGGAAGACAGACAACTTATATGTTAACAAGAGTCATCAAATAGAATGTACATATTTGAAATTACTTCACAGTGGAAGCCTTGTAATAAAACCTTTAGTAATAAAAACCTTGCTTTTTTCCTAGCTAAAGTTATACAAAGAAATCTTATTTTTAAACCTGCCTTTCTTAATTTCTTAATTCCTTCCTAGTGTAAAAGCTTGTACAAAATCCAGAATCCAGTCTTCACTTTGGGATTTACATTTTTGATTATAAATAAATCATCAGAGAGTAAACATTATTTTGGGTTTTACCTCGGACTCCTATCTGAATCAAATGCATCTTGGGACATTTTCTACATTTGAAGTTGGGGTCTAGATGAGCTGGAGCCTGAGTTGTGGTTCTTGTTTCCCTTTAGCTTAAGGCCCTACAGACTTTGAGTAAGGGGTTGTTTTGGCATGCAGATTATTTTGAAAAGACCCCAAAGTGAAGAAGGCCAGTTTAATTAAATAACAACAACATACACACATACATACACACACTATTAACCAAATGTATCCTTCAAATAATAGTCCTTGTAATCTTTATGTGGTGTGTTGTCTTTCTTCCTGTTAATCTATAGAGCTGATAGATGTACACCTTAAACAAGCATACCGTCAGTCCTATGGCTGACCAGTAATTGGGTTAGAAATCCATATTTTTCGTTGTCAACACTCTCTCCAAAATTTGAAGTTCTAGCTGAAAGTGAGTTCATTATGTAATAAGTTAAAACTAGTTGCAGGTTTTATCCTTTCTTTTCCCTGCAAAGGTTCTGTTAGCATGACAACTACAATAATATCACTCGTAAACAGGACACATCCAAAGGAGGGAATTCAACTAAAAAATTGTCTTTATCTCCTTGGCCTGTGTACATGTCTCAGAGGCATTTTCTTAATTGCTAATTGATGTAGGCTGGATCAGTGCATCGTGGGCAGTTTCATCCCTAAGCAGATGGGCTTGCACTGTGTAAGAAAGATCACTGAACAAGCCAGGGCAGGAAGCATGTAAGCAGGGGCAGGAAGCATGTAAGCAGGGGCAGGAAGCATGTAAGCAGGGGCAGGAAGCATGTAAGCAGGGGCAGGAAGCATGTAAGCAGGGGCAGGAAGCATGTAAGCAGGGGCAGGAAGCATGTAAGCAGGGTTTTTCCTTGGTTTTCTGAAGCTCCTGTCTCCAAGTTCGTCCCTTGGCTTCCCTCAATGATGTAAGCTAACATAAACCCTTTCCTCCCTAACTTGCTTTTGGTTATGTTTATCACAGCAACAGAAAGCAAACTAGGATGAATAGGCGTTGCTAAAACAAACTAGGCAGGATGCTGTGAGTAATATGCCCACATGGTGTGTGAATGTTATGTGCCTACAGCAGTGTGAGATTTCACATTTTTTCAAGTGGTTGGTGGTTTGTTTTGTTTTTGAATTTTTGAGACTTAAGAACAGTGTTTCTCAAAGTGTAGTCCCAGACTTCATCGCACTTAAAAACTTTTGTATTCAAGACTCTAAAGAGAATGGAAAGGCAAACTAAAAACTATGTATCTGTTAAAGGCTTTGTATTTAGAATAAAGAACATTTAAAACTGGTTAATTAGGATGCAAGCCAATTCAAAATGCATAGTGAATTTTCCCACTGGTCTTGGGAATGAACCTATGTCCCTGTCCTCATAGAAGTCCTCTGCCACTGAGCTGTAGCCCAGCTCTGTTTTCACATTTTATGTTGAGACCCAGGCTTGTCTTGAACACCGTTAACCTAGCCTTTCACTTGTGGTCCTCTTGCCTCACCCTTGCAAGTAATTGGGATTACAGGTTTGCACTAACTGCCAAGTTGTGCTAAGGATTTCATTTTACTGAAGAAGGAAGAGGAGGAGGAGGAAGAGGAAGAAGGCACAACAGCAGCAGTAGTTGTTGTTGCTGTTGCTGATGCTGAAGCCAACAGAGTGGTTCTGGTAAAAAACAAGTGTTACCTAAGGGTGTGAATCAATCATACATTGTACCTAGATGATTTCCTAAAAAGTGATTTAAGAATTATAGCCTAGCATTTCTACTCCTGAGAAATACTTTCAAGATGAGAAGTGTATGGTTTGTGTGCGCAGGAGTATGAAGGTGCTGAGGTGGCTTATGTGGTAGTATTTATAAACCCAAAACAGAACTAGCTGACCCCAGAGTTTTTAAAATGTGGTATATTTCTAACTGTGAAATGTTTAGGAGACACTAGGACACGCACAGTGAATAAGATGGGCACAGAGGCCAAGCATTGCGTGCTCACATTAATATGAAGTGTACAAAAACAATGTAAGCATCTCGGAAAGGTGCACTAGGGGACCAGGGCTGACAGGTGGGGAGCTGAACCCACGCGTACTTACAGAGCCCCTGTCTGAGACTGAGACATTCTAAAATTGGGTTTACAATGATTGTACATTTACCAAAGGTTACTGAATTATACACTTAAAATACGTACATTTATGAAATGTAAGTTACAGTTCAATGTGATGGTTTAAAATGATAGATACCTCTAATAATCTCTGGCATTTGAACACTTGGTCCCCAGTTGGTGGCTTAGGCGTGGCTTTCCTGGAGGAAGTATGTTAGTAAGGGTGATATTTGAGGAGTCAAGCTTAAGCACCATTCCAGGTGAACTCTCTCTCCTTTCTGTTGTGGCTTAAGATGTGAATCCTCAACATCCTCTTCCTACCAACGTGTCTTCATTTGGCCACAATGAACTATAACCTTCTGAAAACATAAACCCAAGTAACCATTTTCTTGTAAAAGTTGTCTTGGTTGTTGTATTTTTGTCAGAACAATAGGAAACTAGTATGCCTACTACAACCTTAAAACTAAAGCTGTGCTCCCAAGACCAGCAGCACCAGCATCGCCAAGGAACTTGTTCACAGTGCAAACTCTCAGCTTCAGTATAGTAGAAACTCTAAGGGTGAGTTTCAGCCATTTGTACCTAACCATGCCTTCATGCTGAGTCTGATGGAGGCCGGATTGTGAGAATCACTACTACAGAATCAAGAGAAGGTCATTGGAGATGTGAGCCGAGTATTATCTAGTTTTTGTACATTCAATCTATGCTGTTTTGTAATTGCAAGAAAGGTTTAAATTAAGGGTTGTTCTAGTAGAGTTAAAGGAAATTACAGGGCAGTGTGAGTAAAATAAACTTCTTTCATGTTCTTGATGTGTTCCCCTAAGAAGCTTTATGTTTGTAATGTTTGTGTACCACATGTTAGTAAATTCCTGTGCTCTTTTAGGCTTGCCTTCACTAACAAACATAGCATAAACAGCTTTATTCACCATAACAACAGTGGAAGTTTAGATCCTTGAAAGGAATTATTTCTCCTAAATATTTATACAGTGTAATGTAGCAGAGCCAGAAGTGTGCAGGGATCCTGCAGCAGTGAAGATGTGGCTGTTGATAAAGAAGAAGTGGAGCAGCTGGCTGGCCTGAGCATCCTCTCCCAGCTGCACTGCACAGGCTGTGCTTCTAAGCCACACTTACCAAGAGGCTTGCCCTGGGGAACAGCATAGACACAGTGTGTGCTTTTGGGATGCTTTTCAGCTTTGGCTGGGTAGCTAGAAGGAGTTCTGGGGGCTGCTCCACGGGGGCCTGGCGATCCAGCCTGGATGCTCTGGGTAAGTGGTAGGTTGATTTGTTCCTGGGGTCTTTCCTATTTGTGGGTTTGAGGAAGGTGAGGTGTGATCACTCTGCAAGGAGGCTTCAGTTTCTTTTGTGGGGAAATAGAAATGTTGGGTGGGATAAAGCAATTGTAAAAGCAGGCAAGAAAAAGGAGTGGGAACCAGAGCGTGGAAATAATAACTCCAGTCACCTGTCTGTGGAGTCAGGGTTGTGAACAGGTAAAGTTAAGGAAGTATTAACTAGAGTGCAAACTTATTGCTATAGATGAAAGATCTAGGCTTTTGCTGCAAACTCTCTCTTCTTCTGTATCTCGCCTTCTCTTTCTTACAGTGTGCCCCCTACTTGGTGTGTTCTTTGTTTTTCAGACATGGTCAGCTGTAGCCCAGGCTGGCCCCAGCTTCCCCGGTGCTGAGACGGCTGGACTCACCACTGTACTCTTCTTCTTTCTAAATTAAACAACCCCCATCCCTGCTCTGACTGTGTCTCTATCATTTGTTTATTGTTTTAGCTCGAGCTCTTACTACTGAGCAGTAGGTTATTGAGCTCCTATTGGAGTGTTGGAAAATTATGTTCTCTGTCTAATTCTGAGTTTTTGAAGTCTGGCTATACAATAAAGAACATTTGGAATAAGTTTCATTGAGAATGACTATCAACCTAATTTCAGCATGCTTATTAGACAGATTTTCCTTCATGCAGTGATGGTAAACTGACTGTCAGGTTGATAGGGCCTAGAGTTACCTAGGAGATGAGCCACTGAGGACCTCTGTGAGATGTTGCCTTGATTAGGTTAGTTGAGGTGGGAAGACCACACCTAACAGTGGGCAGTATCCTGGACTACATGGAAGCTCGCAGAGCACTTCTGTCACCCTTGTCTGCCTCCGCAGACAGCTTCTGTTGCTTCCAGTGCCTGCTGCCAGAACTTCCCCTTTCCTGAGGGGCAGTAACCCCAAATGAGAACCACAACAAGCTCTCTAGCTGCTTTTCACTGAGTGTTTTATCATAGCAACAAGCAAATTAACCAGAATATATTTGAGGTTTAAACAAGTAAAATGAATGAAGCAGACTTTTCTCAATGAACATTCAGATCCATGTCTCTGTAAATTAATATCAAATTGGAGTAAGAAAATGCAGTTAATCTTTTATCATGAGCAGGCACACATTGTGTACATATGAATTTTCTGTTTTAGAATTAACTGCCAATCAGGGGGATCATTATATTTTGGGTATGGGGAGGATGCAGGTAGGATGACACATTTTTAGCTCCACACATTTCAGAGTACTTGTGACAAATGTTCAAATGATAGAGCCCAAGCTCTCAGGGTGTCCTGCCCTCTGTGTTTCTGTATCAGGCCTTTGCTTACTCTGGAGCTGAGCTGCTTTTCCTGTCCTGCATTTAGCAGGGCCTTTGCCTTGCCTTATGGCTGGCTTAGTGGTGTCATGTGCTTGTTATAACAATTTTAAGTTGGCCTCATACAAAGGTGGAGTGGGGATGAAGGAGTTTTCAAAATGAATGAGTATAATAAGGGGGAAGAATTGCTATACTCCTTGTAGAAGGCACATAGGAGAAAGAGCAGGGCTTTCTGTCCCTGCCCCTCCCATTGCAATTGCCTATACCTCAGAGGACCTTCTCACAGTGTCTATCTTTGACCCACAGATAGCAGTAGATGTCCGTATGCTGTTTTAACACATTGACACCGTGTAGCTCAGTGGGTGAACAGAAGCCTGTGGTGCTCGTAGTCAGGTTCTTTGCTTAAATGTAGGCTTTTTTTTTTTTTTTTTTGTTTGATTCTTTTCAAAGTATAGATTTTAATTTTATTCATGTGTGTTGGTGTCATGTCTAGTCCCAGGTCCCTGGGAGCCGTTGGGTGTTGGGAACTGACCTCCATTCTCTGGATGAGTAGCAGGTGCTCTCCTTGTCGCACCGTCTCCAGTCCTTTAAGATGGAGTCTCATGTAGCTTAGACTTGGCTCCAGTTTATAATACTGACAAGGCCAACTTCGAACTCCTGTACCTTTTGCTCCCACTGCTCACGTATTGGAATGACAGGCACTAGCAGAGTGCCTGTTTTCTTGTTTGCTTTGATTTTTGTTTTTTGTTTTTGTTGTTGTTGTTCTTAATATATTTTGTTTGTGAATATCATAAGATTTGTTGCTAGTGCTGTTAGGAACCCCAGGCTCCAAGTTCAAGTTCTCCTTGATAGTTGTTAATTTGGATCTGCCCCTTTAAGGATTCTTTTGTTCCTATAAAATGTTCTTTTTATCCACAGTACTGTGAGACTGCAGGAAAATTAGCCAAGGAACTTGGTTCTGTTGAAATTGCTCTGCAGACAACTGATAGGACATCTAGCTGAGTGCATGGAGAGCTCTAACCGTACCCGGCTTGTGGGTCCTCTGCACGGTAACTGGGCCATTGCCGTGTTGTTCTCAGGAAAATAAATGCTCATTATCTGGAATACTTTCCCAGTTGGTGCCTGCCACCAGATGGTGCTAGAGTTACACACCTAAAGGCAAATGAAGCTGCAATGCAGAGGTAAAGTGTGCTTTCTTCCTCTGTTCTTTCTGGGTGCTTTCTTTGCTGGCCTTCCTGGCGTGCTTTGGAATGGGTCCGCAGTTAACTTAGTGAGCAGTGAGCCAGTTGAACCAGTTAGCGGTGGGAGCACAGGGCCTTGCAGCTTGTCCTGCCTCTAAAGGTTGTCTTGATGCATTTGCTTCTCGTCTGGCCTGTGTGTAAAACTCACAACTTGAGGTTTCTGCTTCCTTTTAAGTAGCCACAAAAACACCATCTTTACAGTAATCAAAGGGCAATGTTCAGAGGTCATTACCAACAAAAAAATGTCTGTCAAGATTGAAGTCAAAATAGGATAATTTGGAATTGGGTATATTTTGAAATACATTAACTATTGTTTAATAACAGATTTCCTTATCAGTAGCAACTGTACTTAAATTTGAAGTTTTCTCTTTTTAATTACAAACAAATATGACTTGGGTATTGTGGAAAATAAAAGGAATGATTTTTGTAATAATTACCTACATATTACATGAAATCATTTTCTTTGTTTGCATATATATTTTAAAGACAGACTTATTATGGTCTTATATTATTGGGTTTTTGTTTGTTTTGTTTTATTGTTGGTTTTTTCACTTAATTTATCATGAATATTTTACATGAAATTGAAATTTCTTAGGGTGATAATTTTGATTGACAAGCTGGTTTTCCATCCATTGAATCTTTAATGATAGGCATTTGGATTTTCATTTACTTTTTGTCCCTTCTGAACCAAAATTTATTTTTTGTGTTCTTTTGCATTTATTTCATGTTAAATCTAAAATATTTATTTCTGGATCAGGAAGAAAGGTTAGTTTTTGTAACCTTTGCTCAATTTTTTATTTTATCAACAAGTTGTGCAGTTAAATATCCATCCCTACCAATATTTGATTTTTTCTTTCTATCATCTTCCTGATCATCAACAGATTAGCTCTGCTTCTGTTGTTGGTTGGCTGATTGTTTGGGGCTTGAGACAGGGTCTCCCCATGTAGCCAAGACTCACTGGTGATCTTGCTACCTCAGCCTCCCCGACGCTGGAGGTACTGGTGTATATTACCATGCCCAGCTTGGTCACCTTCCTGTTCAAAATGACTGAAAATGCTCTGAAATGGTAAGCTCTACTGAAGAGGTAAGAGAGCTCGCAGTCTCCCTTAACATTCAGTCCTCGGAGCCCCCTCTGCTTGTGGAGCTTGAGTTTTAGGTTTATTACCTGTTCTTAAGATAGAAGTCAATATCCACTCATGCTTCATAACAGACTAACTCGTGGACTGAGCAGGGAGTCACTGGGTGTGTTGTTAGTTTCTTTTAAGGGGTAATAATAGAGTGAACAGAAGAGAATAGGATGGAATAAAAACTGACACAGTTGAGGTAGACCATACAAACAAACAGCAGGAAAAGAGTCCAAGAGAAGGCACAGGAACCGACTCCGTGCCTCCTAGTACCTCATGAGATTAGAGGACACGGTTTCTGATGAATGTTTCCAGCCTGAAAAACTGGAAGAACTATGTTTAAAGGAGTTGTTTTGAAGACTTTAGTGGAATGTCAGCTTTTCCGTGCCGCAGAGGTATTTAAGCAAATACTACATATATTTTAGGAAGGCCAAAGGAGAGACTAGATTCTTAGGAAGAACTAGAAGCACACCAGTCTGTATTGACAGAAGAATTCTGCCTTGCAGTTGGTTTTTGAGTCTTGTTTTTGTTTTTAAATCTTAATCACTACATTTTTATTTAAGCAAATTATTTCTTAATTAAATTCTTCCATTAACTCAAGGAAGGAAGCAATTTATTTTAAAGTCAGAGGAAAGAGCAAAGCTATTTTCATATCTGGAGAATGGGAGAGAGGAAGCTGTCCATGCAAAAGCTTCACAGCCTTACAAGTGAGTGTGAGACCTGTTAGTGCTTTCCAGAATAACTGCAAGCCAGCCTTCTCTTACACAGGGGATCTCACTCTTTCATCTTCCTCTTGTAAACAAGAAAGCAGAAGGCACCCTGTTTCCTAGGGGCTAAGACAAGTACTCACAAACAGACCTGGATGGAAAGGCTTTGTCCTGGGAGAGCTGAGAAATTTCAGTTTTGTAATCGAAATATCTCTTTTTTTAAAAAAAGAATCAATTATTGATTTATGGTGTATTTTATATAAGCAGCATTATTGGATTTTATTTGAGGATTAAAAATGTAGCATTTTTATTTACAGAGTTTTGTTGAAATTTTGAGTGAATTGAAAATAATTGTTTCTATATTGTAGATATTTGACTTTTTTTTTTTTTAATGAGGGTATAGCTTGATATTTTTTTAACATAAACAGACACAGACAACCCCCAAAATAGTGTTTAGGTAAAGTGTTTCTAAAATTGACTATTTACTTCTTGAGACTCAGTATGCTAGCATGTGAGTCTTAGGAAATGGAACTCCATGTCAGTCTCTGAAATGCACCTTTTTACAGCACAAATGCAGGATGTCCCGAGTCCACTTAGCTCTTTGTCTTAGCTGTAGAATTTAGAAGGAGCAATCTTATACTCTGAGAGTCTTAAAACATTAGTTCATTTTCAACTTTCTCATTAAAATTGTCCCAAATAATAAGTTCTGATTACTCCCATTAACTTTATGTTCAAATAAAAGAAGTAATCAGATGTTAAGACTAGAATACTGGAGAGAAACTTGCTTTTTAAATAAAATGAATGCTCATATATCTTCGCAGATGAGGCTGTCACAAAGCTCAATGTGGTTTTCTTCATGTCTCTGAATTTTCCAGGCCATCAGCAGAGTTCCCTGTTGTTGACTGGGAAACTTCCACTAAGCAGAAAGTGCTGATCAGTCTGACATGGGTTCCGCTCAGTGTCTGTCCTTGAACCTGGGACAGGAGTGGAAAGCTGCAGAGGGACAGGATAGCTTTGTCCTCAGTGAGCTCCCGTGGCAAAAATTGTCGCCCTCTGATTTGTTTTGATTTTAGATACATACATATTTCAGGCCATATGTGTTTCATATCTGAGTAATCTTCCTTTAGGTCATTTAGCTTTCAGACCCATGATTAGTACTTGACTGTTTATTGGGTTCAGTAAATATGGCATATAAAATTTACTGTATTTTGTATTGATTTAATATTATTGTTAATCTAAAATCTTTGGGTGCAATGTGTCACATCTGTTTTGTATTCCTCTGTTTAAAGGAAGTGGCAGTATGGAATTTGGAGGAATATTTATTATCTGAGTATTTTTCTTTGCAAAAGTTTCCCCTCAGTTTGTTGAGAATTATAACCTCCAAGAGAAAGTGAAACACTTGGCAAATCCTCAGGTACCCAACTACTAACGCCCAGTTAAATAAAATTTTAGCTTACCATTTAAGTTCCCTTTACTTAAATAGTTGTAATATTGGAAATTTCTGGAAATGATATAAAGTACGCTTGTGGGAAGTTTTTTAAAAATATTCTTTTCTTTTAATAATGGGTCCAGGCTACATTTCGTCGAGAGTTAACTTTGTTAGCCTGAGTGTTAGTTTGTGTTGAAGTGGTTCTTTCCATGGGTGGTCACTGAATAGTCTTCTCCTATGGTAATTTCATCCTCTTTTTGGAGATTATGAATTTTCTTAACTAGCCAATGAAAGCTCCAACCCACATCCCTAGGGATAAGTATGCATAAACACAGCATTTCACGTGTAGCTTCAAGTAAACCTGCATCTCAATACCCAGTCATTCAGAAGCCAGTTAGAAAACTGCTATATGGTAACTGACGTCCCTCCTAGTCTGTGACATCAGCTCCATCTTGCTGTGCCACACTAAGATTCTTCAATACGTAGTTTTTACATTATTTATTTTATTGATTATTATTGTGAGACCATCCGGACATGTGGCATTTGCACACTAGTAAGGTCAGAGGACATTTTTCAGAAGCCAGTACTCTCTTCTGTATCCTCTGTGAGTTGAACTCAGGTTGGTTGTCGAGTTTGGTGGCAAATGCTTTAATGTGTTGACCCATTTCATCAGCCTGTGTTTTCTACACTTTGTTTTATTTAATGTTACATTTTTTATCTTTGATCACTATGTAGTAGAAGATAAGGATAATCTGGATCTTATGTTGGAAGAAAAAGCACAATTTCTTCTAGTTTAAACTTGGTTTCAAATTAAGGAGTTTCATTTGATCTTGACCATGCTTTAGGTTCTAAAGAAAGCAAACTCATTTTCTCTTTGGGTCCTAGGTGAAGACACAGGGAGAGAGGTATGAGTTCCTAGGGAGCTGCTGTTAGGAAAGTGGATCTTTGGAGAGGCACTACACAAAACTGAGTTATGTTACCGAAAGCCATGCAGTTCAGTAGCAGCTACTCAACTGTGGTTGTCCAGAGCTCATGCTTGGGGACCAGGCAGGTTAGGATACAACCCAGCCCAGTTGTTCTGAACACACTCTCTACCTATCAATAGGACCTAACCTGCTAATGAGCATATTTCTGTGGAGTGCCTGTTTTTGTGCTTTAGTAGAGGAACAAAGAGCAGCCATGCTTTTTGACACTGTGTTCCTGCTTCTTGTCTTCAGACCCTAGAGCAGTGGTCTCAACCTTCTAGTGCTGGGTCCTTTAATACAGCTAGGTCCTCACTTAGTGCTGACCCCAGCGTGAAATCATTTTCATCACTAGTTCGTAACTGTTGTTTTGCTACTTTTATAAATCGTAGTATAAATGTGGGCGATGTAGGATATCTGATACACAGCCCCCGTGAAAGGGTCATTTGACCTCCAAAGGGGTTGTGACCGACAGGGTAAGAACCATTTCTTTAGAGTAATCTCAAGCATTAGTGATTTGCAGGTGTCACATTTCAGTAAAGAGTTTTCCATTTGATTACTTAGTGTTTGATTATTAGCAAAGGGCAGTATGTTAAAGGTTATCTAAGCATGTCTTAAAAGGTTGAAGAGGAGTTGGAGGAGCCCAGAATGAGAGAGGTTGCTAAAGGAGGAATAAAAAATTAAAAAGTGACATGATTCTCTTTGAGTCTTCACACCTGAATGGTCATGTGGCAGAGCTGAAAGTCTCGTGGTTGCTTAAAATATGTATAGTGTGCCTTTGCTTTTATGTCATACTTTGAAATGTTTGGTTAGGCATATGCTTGCCAAGCACTGTACAAACAGTATCTGCAAAAATGTCTTCACTGTGGTTTATAAAGCACTAGAGCCACAGAGGAAATGAAGAGGGGGATTTATGTGGTGCTTTGATTACGTAAATGATGAGCGAGCAACTCGTTAGCGCCTGCCTGAAGGAAGAACTTCCAGTACTGACCCTCCTGATGAGATTGGTGGGTGGGCATTCTGTGTAACTGTTCCTTTCCATGTATGTTATTATGAATGTGACATACACACAACCAGGTAATAATAGAGTAGTGTTTATGGTAATGTTCTCGCTGCATGTCCACTCATGCACTTAACTACCACACCAATGATTGATTCAGATGGAAATCATAAATGTCAGTCAGGAATGCTCATTAAATACAAGAGAAGCTGGATATATTTTGGCAACTTTGAAGTTGACATTAGGGGAAAGTATTCAGTGTGTTCATTTAGAAATGCTCTTGTTGGTGAATGTGAGCATCCTGGATGTGAGCCTTTGCGTTATCCAGAAAAGCACAACTTATCCAGGTAAGCACAACTCAGTGCTACTGTCTGTGGTGTGCAGTCCGTGCTGTGGCTGTCATCCGGCTCTTCTTGTAGTGCCTAGTTTATTTATGTGTTCTCTTTGACCAGGTGGACAGTGTAGAAAATAATGTTCCCACTTTCTATGTTCTCAGCATCGTCAGTGAAGCAGGGGCCTCCATCTACAGCGTCAGCCCTGAAGCTAACAAGGAGATGCCAGGGCTAGACCCTAACTTGAGAAGTGCAGGTGAGAAACTGTGACCATCACACATCGTGGAGTTGAGATGTTTTAGATCTGTAAGTGTGACAAACTCAATACCTTACATATCCATGAAAATGTAAAAGCTTTGCTACATGTGCAAGACTTGGTGCATTTGTAGGTTATAGACTAAACTAATGCTAGGAATTAATGAAGAATAAGAGCAACAGTACTCTTTGTTTTTAAATACCTTGCAGTACTCTAGAAATACTGACAATTCAGTGCAAAAAAGTCTTATTAAATGCCAGAGCTCAATATAAGGAGAATGAAGTGCCTATGAAATAATTGTTGTAGCATTCCCAGCAGTAAGTAACATAAACATAATGCAGTGCCAGTGTGTGAACCAGCAGGGCGTTTGGCTTGTCGTGAAATCTTGCCAACTGGACTTTGTCTCTTGGCCTCCGGTTGAGGCTTCATGGGAATGTACTGCTTTCAAAAGCATGCCTTTCTTTATTTGTACTTGGTTGCTTTGATGTCTGGGATGTGGAATAGCTAAAATTTATAATAGAAAATTAAGATACTTTGAGAAATCTAGGGATAGTAATTGGAATAAATAAATTTTTACATCTGGATATATTTTTTAGACATTGGGGACTATTTATGCCACTTTCTTAGAAATTGAAGTTTCAGTGTTTTCACTGAATTTTAGCTTTATGCCTGAGAATATAATTTTTGAAAAGTTTTTGCATTGATCTTAAAGCTTTAAAAATTTTAATACAAAAGGCCCTGTTGTGTCTTTTCAGTTGGTTGCTGAAATGAGATACTTCCTTGGCTAAATTACCTTCTAAAACTCAAACCTTGCTGCTTCTGCTCTGGTGTCCCTGTCACATAGCTCAGCCTCCTTCCCATCTCCTAGTGCTCGCCTTGGGACGGCGCTAGCACTGACCATGGCGGGAGTGGGAACCTGAGACCCAGTCTTTCCTACCCAGAGTGCAGGAAACACTGCACAGTTGCCCCAGGAGCATAATCATTCTCACCACATTACAAATGAAGAAACTGAGGCTTAAAGAGGCCATATATTTTCTGAGCGTGCTTGTAATGTTTGTGTCTAGACTGTCTGAATAAATGATAGTTTTATTTATCAAAAGAAAAGTAAAAGAATTGCCCAATTTGGCTTTCTCTTCTGATAGAGTGTTGGGAAGAATACTTTTGCCATTATTGGGGAGGCAACAATCCCTTGTATTTCCTGGCTCCTGGTGAAACTGCCGTTGCTTTCTAACTACTGGCCCATGAAGATGAACAGTTTCACAGAGTCATAGGTGAAAACAGATTACAGTGTCCATCACTGCCCTATGAAGGTAGTGTTAGGAAAAGACGAGCCGCTGCTCGGTTCTCTTGCTTTGATTTCAGAATGTTAATTGGCAGTATCTTCAGTCTGTGACTCACTACAAGTACACCTTCCTTCAGCTCACGCTCAAAGCGTCTTACCAAGCCACTCAAGTCTTCAAAGTCTGTCCTTAAGGCAGGTAGTCAAAGAAGCCTGGCCTCCCTTTGTGGTCCCTAGGGCTCAGGGGAAGCCAAGGCAGGAACCTAGCGGCAGGAGCTGATGCAGAGGCCATAGAGCTGTACTGCTTGTTCCCCATGGCTTCCTCAGTCTGCCTTCTTACAGAAAGCAGCCACCCAACTGGGCACCATTGCCAGTGAGCTGGACTTTCTCACATCCAGAAATGCCTTAAAGATCTGCTTACAGTCCACTCTAGTGGAGATACTGTATTCACAAAAACCTGGCTAGGACACTTTCTGGTCAGAGGGAAAGTGATGACGAGATGAGTTTTAGATTTACAAAGAAATACTTGTCTTAGGTGATGGTTTGCTGCTGTGAAGGGACATCATGACCACTGCAGTCTTACAGAAGGAATCATTTATCTGGGGCTTATGGTTCAAGGGCATAGTCCATTGTCATCATGGCTGGAAGCATGATGCTGGAGAGGGAGCTCAAAGCTCTACATCCAGATCAGCAGGCAGCAGGAAGACAGAGACACTCTGGGCCTAGCTTGGGCTTTTGAAACCCCAAAGCTCACCCCTAGTGACACACTTCCTCCAACAAGATCACACCTCCCAATAGTGCCACTCTCTCTGAACGTATGGAGATGGTTTTCATTCAAACCATCACAGCACTTCTGTGCAGTATTGTTAAACAAGACAAAGTTTAAAGACTACAGCTTACTGGAGTTTTGGAGGCAATAATTTGGCTTGTTCTATAAATTTTAGGATTCTAAATATTTCTTAGAAATGAAAGTCCCAAAGCCTAGAACCTGTTTTATCCTTAGGACACAAGACCATTATGAAGGGCAAAGAAATGTTTCTCTCAAGGCTGCTGAGGGTTTTGAAGAAGACATCATTTTAGAACCGAGTGTTCCATTGTCTCTCGTCTGCACGTTGTCCTATTGTGGTTCTCCGTGTTAGTGCCCACTTACTGCAGAAGGGAGCTTCTCTGGTCTGTGGTATAGGAGGATGCCATTCGGAGACATTTTATCGCTGTGTTCTTTTAGCAGGATAACAATACTGGGGTTTCCCCTGGGGCCAATGACCTATGTAGTCACAAATTCTTAGTCATTTCAGCAATTTCGAGTATGGGATCAATATCATGGAGTGGGCTTTAAATTCAGAGGGAAAGTGGTTGGTTACTCTCATCTCACTTACGCCACCATTTCACGATGTCACTGTCACATTAATATCACCGTTACACAGTGTCACTATCACACTTATGCTTCCATGACATGATACTGTCATTACAGTTATGTCCTCACAACATGATGTCACCATCACACTTAAGTGACATGATGGTGCCATCACACTAATACCACCATTACACAATGTCATCATTACACTCATGCCACCATGACATGATGTCACCACCACACTTATGGCACCATGACATGGCACATCACACTTACGTACCATTACAGGATGGTGCCATGACATTAGTATATCTTGCAGTCAGGTCAGTATTTTAGGTCCCAGGGCTTGTAGCTGAGGGAGATTAATGATTACCTTTCTTGTCTAGTAGCATGCAGAGTACCTTCCAGTACCATGAGCACTAGTCAGTAGGGGCAAACTTCTAGAGAGGCGTATCTAGAATGTCTGCATATTAGCTGACATACGAAGGTGTAGTTTACAGCAATAGAACTTTACCATCAAGTTGAGGAGGGTAACCAGTAGCCTTGGCAATCGCCTGTGACATTTGGAGTTTTCATGGGGCCCCTTTGGTATTTCAACAAGGTATACTCCATTTCTGGCACTAGATGTTATACTTGGTGGCATGTCTTGTGAGGCACTGTCCCTCCTATTATTTGGCTACTCCATTTAGGCTCCTTTCTTATACGTACATATTTTAAGAAGCTTCTACAGTAGTAGGTTTCCATACTTCCAGGTTTCTTGATCCCAAATTGTAATGGTGAGGAAAGGTCGTGATCAGAGCCATTTGGTAGACAGCCTACTCTGTCTACTCAGTGGTCACATTTAAACCTTCCAAGTGTATTTACTTGCCAGCATAACCTGGTTGCCTTTATGTAATACTCATGATTACCATGTTCTAGTTTTATTAAGAGTATTAGATGTGTCATATTGATAAAAATGAAGGATTATTTGAAACAAATCTCTATAGTCTTTAAAGCTTGAGGCATTCCACTTATACCTTATTTAAAGAATGAACAGATGATGTGTGAGTTTAGGGGCAAGAATTTTTATTTATTTCTCTGAATCTGTAGTCCTTTTCATGTATGTTTTAATAATGCCTGCAAATCTTAGACAGATATGGTCTCAAGTCTGTACTTACAGCACTCAGGAGTCTGAAGCAGGAGGATTATCATGGCCACATAGTAAGTTCCAGGCCAGCTGAGGCCACAAAAGGAAACCTTGTCTCAAAAGCAATAAATGATGCCTGGTGTGTGTGTGTGTGTGTGTGTGTGTACATAATTAAGTCTGAAACCTTGTATTCATTATTTTTTGCATGAGAAAGAAGAGCTTTGAAACTTTAATTATTGTGTCTTTGGAGGTAGGCACTAGAGGACTAGGATTGTGTTTTATCACGAGGAACTAACCTAGGTAATTGTCTGAGTACTGCTTTTCACATCCAATCATGCTTGTTTTCTGATTCTGCTTTTTTCAGTTTCCATAGCAAGGCGTGTTCAAGATCCATTAGCTGAGCTAGTGAAATTTGACCCGAAGCACATTGGAGTTGGAATGTATCAGGTAAAGCAATGTGGATGGTTTGATTTTGAGACCCATCAATACAAAGAGTATTTTAACCCTGACATTGTACTTAGCCATTACTAGAGATAGGTTTCCATTTCCAAAGCCTGTACAGCTGATAGGATGTAGTTACAAGTTCCAGGCTGTCAGGGGAAGAGAGATTCCTTCTTGTTTTTCTTTTTGTCTTAATTATTTTAAGTGTTTAAATTGGCTGTTGTCAGATTTGAAGACTTTGAAAACATTAATCCAGGCATAATGGTGCATAAACATTAGGTTCGACTAGGTACTTGATTTGGATACCTGGTCTTTTCCACTTTATTATAAAACATGGAGGGAGTGTGGACCACTGGACCCTGTGACTCTTGGTTTAAACCAAAATGAACTCAATTGTTGCTGGTCTCCCAGGAACCTCTGGTATTTTCCTTTGACCTTTGTGCACTCATTTCTGTTTGGTGATTGTTAGTTTTAGATTTACCCAGAGCCGTCTAAAGTCTTGTCGTCGCTGATGCATTGTCATTCTCGTTGTGGTTTTGTTGATACCGTATTTTCAATCTTGAGGTTGTGCACATGCACTGAATGAAGACAGCCGTGAACCTCGGCAGAGAGTGGGGCATAACGTGGGCTATGGCGTCCAGAAGGCTCTGTCAACAGACTTCTCCTTTTTGTAGAAATTCTTTCCTAAACTGTGCAGGTGATATTCACTTGGACTCCTAGCTACTCGTGAGGCTGAAACAAGATGATTTTTTGAGTTCCTAAGTTTGAACCCAGCCTGGCCAATGTGCCAGACTTTGTTCCTCTCTAAATCGGTGGCGGCGGCATTGTGTAGTTTGGTTTCGATAGAAAGTCTCACTGTAGTTTAGGCTCCCCGGAAATCATTATGGAGGCCAGGATGGTCTCAAAATCATGGAAATCCTCCTGTCTCAGTCTCTTAGTGCTGGAAATATAGACAACCCTGGCAGGAAAGTGCTCTTTAGACCTGAAGTACAGCCTTTTCCACTCTGTTTCTATGGGGTTGAGTGGTGCTGCATTATGCTTTTTTTCTAAAGTATGAAGTCATGGTATCTCCGTTACCAGACATGGGAGAAACTCCAGAAATCACTCAGCTCTACTCTATCATTTGACAGTGAAGCAAAACCAAAAATGCTGTGCCCTACAAGCACATAGTGGCCGAATTTGGATTGATATATGACATGAACTGGGGCTCAGTTGAGACAATTAGCATTGTATGCTAGCTGGTGGTAGAACTAGCTATAGTCTTGTGATGGTTAGTGTTGATGGGGCTTAGAGATATCTTTGAAATAGTTAATATACACCGCTACATGTCTGTACATACATTTCCAGAGAAGGTTAATAAGGAGAAAAGGTGCGAGGTATTTTTAGCTTGTTTTGTGGGTGACATCATCTAAGAGACTGGAGTACAGGGAAAGGCATGCTTCTCCCCACTTCCTGGCCACCATGAGGTGGCCACACTGCTCCACCATGCTCTCCCTGTCAAGTAATGACATTTCTGAAACCGTGGGCCAAACGAAATTTTCTTCCCTTTTTCTCAGGTGTCTTGTCACAGTGATAAAGATCTGATTAAACAAGATGAAAGATACGAAGCAAGAGCAGAAGCATCATAGAAAAAGACCATGTAGCTATAGCTTTACATACAAGTAATTAGTTAACACAAAAGTGTGAAGTCAGGTGATGGGTTAGGGAAATCATTTGCCATACATTCTTATGTATTGTATGACAATTATGTATTTTACTATTAGGAATTTAGATGTTTTTCCTTGTTGGCTTGTATATGTTTACATCGCATGGCACCATTAATAATGCAGGGTTTTAGCCACATGCATTTGCAAGTGCCCATTCATTATTCCAGGCACTGGGGTGATTGAATAAGAGTTCAGTGCTTCCTTGGGCACTATAGCAAACCCTATCTCAAAAACAACCAATCCAACAAACAAAATCAGGTTTTTAAGTTAGATCTGTTAACATGAGAAATTATTTTTGAAATGATCTATTTAAATTGCACAAAGTTCTTAATACAGAAGTAAACTGAATTTCAAAATGTAGCTGTGAATTTTTGTTAAAGAAGACAGCATCTGGCAGGCTGAACGTGATGAGAAATTTTTAGTTTTGTTTGATCTTCAAATTCTCTATAATGAATATATATTCTGAGATTTTATTATAAATTACATATTCTTTTATTTGTATCCCAGACTATGGACCATTTAATATTAAGTCTTCATACTGTACAACCATAGTGGGACTTTCTTTTTAGTTGGGTCCGCTCTGTGACTTTGATATAAGTTTCATCCTGACTTAAAACACAAGAAAAGCCAGATAAACATTATTGACTGAGAAATAAATGGTGTTTAAAGTAGAATTTGATGAAACAGTAGAAACTACAGTATAACTTCAATGGGAACTCAAATGCTTTTGGTTTAATAGCAGCTAAAATCCTTTCAGCAGTGCTCCAGTTCTTGTCTGAGAAAACGAGAGCGGATTTTAAAAACACATGCCTGTCGTTATTTCTGGAGAGCAGGGCAGCCAGTGTGGTCGACTGACAGCATATCCCTGATCGACCCCTAAAGACGTTACCGCAGAGTGGCTTGGTGTTGCTCCCAAGGAAACACTCTGGGTTGAAACAAGCAGGATGACACAGGGCTGCCTGGCTTGGGCGCCATGCGATGTGAGACTGAAGGCTTCAGTTGGCCTTGTGGTGCCTTGTGTTTAGGCGGTGGGCTTTCTGCTTCTTATGTCTTCTTGGGACTGTGTTCCTGCACTTTAGCACCTGCACATGGTCAAGAGTCTGTTCAGTCATGCAGCAGAGACGTAGACACCCTCTTTCCTCACTTGGTGCCTCTGTTAGATCACTGCTGACCTTGCAGAGCGGGGTAAGTGCTGGAACCCTAGTGGACTGTACCCAGACCACCCTCACTTCTCACCCTGGGCCAGCAGGAGTCACTGGAAAGGGAAAGTCACCTTGCCACAACCTGGCAGGTAGCAGTCTGCATTTTCTCCTCCCCTCCTCCATGGAATGAGTCCTGCGTAAAACAGTCAAGTCATTCGGACCCAGACAAAGGCACCTCTTCCTAATGATCCCTTCCGCAACCTACTAGGGTACAGGCTGCTGTCTTCTTGTGTCATTTGCTCAGGTCTTTTAAAACACATCTGTGCTGGAGGTGGAGACACCAACCCAGCAGTTCTGTTGCCTAGAAAAATCATGTTGATGTAAGGAGTCAGGGACAGGAAGGTTCAGGAGACACTGTTCTTAGCAGTAAAGATGCACAGAAGGAAGAAAAACTGGGTGATACACTTCCACTGTTCCCTAATGTAAATGCTCTGAGAGCTGCCTATGGGACATAATAGGGACAGGGGAGAGAGGTGGAGTGTGCAGCAGGCACGTGACCGAAGCACCGCCATTTCCGGCTGTGACGAATACAGACGTGAAAGCAACAGGCGCCTAAGACAGTGGCTGCGTACATGGGAGCCAGAGTGTGAACAGCTGCCTCTTCTGCTGTGCCGCACTCCAAAACGCTTGTTAAAGTCGAGTCAAATCCTAAACATGCCCTACCTTGGGAACGTTGTCTTTCAGTTGGTTTTAATTTCTCATATATCTGTGTCTAAATGTGTGAGAGTTGAGGATTTTTTTATAAAATCGGAAAAAGTAAAAATAAAAAAAATTACTATTTTAGGTTATGCTTGTTTTCATAATGCTAATTCAGGTATTTTTCTTTGAGACCTAATCTTGTACAGTTCAGTAGTCTTTAGTGCTTGCTTTGATACTGCCTTGAGAAAACGTTTACCTCATAAACACGATCTTCTGTACATTTTATAATTAAATATCATTTCTTTTGCTTCCTTAGTAACTGTAGAGATTGTGCCTTGACAGATGTTGGATTCTGATGTTCCCCACAGGACTGCTGATGGCGTCTTCAGACTGGCTGGCATCTGAGTCCTGCAGTGTCCGCCTTTCTTACCCCACAGTGGTCTGAATTAGAAATTTAAGGTTAAGCAGAAAAGTTTAAAAAAGAAAAATAACCCAGTTTAGACCACAGTCCTCAGAGATTTTATTTTGCTTGGTCTGGGTTGGGCCTCACATGGCACCAGAGCTCTGTGACTAGTGTCATAGAACTGGTTTAAAGGGCACATTCTTGTGTCCTTTCAAGGCCTATAGCATAAGAAATTCGGGGAGGAGCCTTCCAGCCTGTTCTCCAGCTCAGGTTCAATAGCCCTGCTCTCTAAGGCTTCTCATCTGAAATACGCTGTACACCCCGCGGAGGTTGTTAAAGTAAACATTCTACTTCATTTGATCTGTGGTGCTCAGAGAGAACGTGGGACAATAACTTAGGATATACTTTTCATATTTCATGTTGAAAATGGAAGGAGGAAGAAATGGGGAAGTGTTTACTGATGAATATTACATTCACATAACAAGAAAAAATTCTGGTGTACTGTTATCGAGAGGGAGACCATAGATAGCAGTTGTACAGAAGCAAGGGTCTTTGATGGTTTTCACCATAATGGACTGATATTTGAAGGGAGAATATTGTTAACCTGATTAAAAATTATACAATGTGAGTGCTCCTCATTAATATGTACAGTTTATGTATTGGCAAATACATTTTCAAAATATAAGACTAACATAGAGGAAAAGTCACTTGTGACAGTAACAAGAATGACTTGACTAGGCCGACAGAAGGAAGTCAGCAGTGGATCAGGGAATCACTGAAGGAGAAAGGAATGTGGGAGACACAGAGTCACAGATCTTAAAGAAGCTCAGAACTAGAATATTTTAAAGTGTGAATTGGAGAAGGGCTAAGTTGGAGGTTGGAGAGACAGCAAGCTCAGCATGTGAGGGGACACAGTCATGGAGGAATAGCATAAGCCAGGAAATGTACACAGCCATTTACACACACACACACACACACACCCCACTTTATGAAACTTCATTCATAAGAAGATCTTGAAATTTTTTCTTGTATTCCTCTAGTCTTACATTTTGATTCTTAGAATTTTTTATTTTTTTTATATTCGGTTTACAAATTAGTTCAGCTCTTTGAGAGGTGCTTACATCATTTCTTCATCAGAATGTTTACTGCCACAGGACTGTTGGGGGTAGATGCGGGTGTGGGAGTTGGGGTCCCTCTGCTGTGGCACTTCCATCCTGAGTACTGACACTCGCTCCGTTGACTACTTGTAGTAAACTCCTAAGGTGACATATTTGGTATTTCAGAAACAGCCTCTCCACCTTGGTCCTCATGTCCCATTTTAGGAACTTGTATTGGGCGCATACTTTTGTTTTCAGAGTCTTGTTTTGTGTCTTTTACGTATTTCGTCTCGTTTATGTCTGCACACTCTGGAACACGGGTGCAGTTTCTGATTTTGATTTTATTGTTTTTCCCTACTGGAGACTGCACACCTTTGGGTTTAGGTAGGGGTCTGGCCCTGTGAAAGTTTGTCTACATGCTCTAAATGTGAATTGTCCCAAGCCGAGGTATTGACCTCTTGAGTTCAGTCACATTCTATGGCTCCTTGGCATAACAATGCTTTATGTCTAGCATGGAGGCAATACTATTAACCCTTTTAGAAAGTCATTCTTTACTAAATCTGCTGTTTACCCAGTAATCTGAGGTCATAGACTTCTTCAGAAGATTCTCTATAACACTTGTTTTCCTAGAGTGAATTTTAGTTAAAATGAGCAGTTAAAGATTGTGGGCACAAAGGAGGCCTGAGTGTGTGAAGTCCTGAGTGAACCCGTACCGTTGCCATGAGCCGTATCAAGGTCCCTCGCCTCAGACCCTTGAGAAGATAGAGGGAGGCACAGAGGGAAATGGCAAAATATCCCCTTCTGGTCCATGTACGGATGTTGCTTGTGTGTGCAAGAAATGTCCACCATAGCTTCCCACCCCTACCAGATGTTCACAGATTGAGGACTTCATCCTAACAAGACTGCTCCCAGCAAGACTTGACACACCTGTCTCCTTGATCCAGCGATGCAGCATAACCTGCCTCCCTGTTTGTCTGTAACAGCCATTGTACAGCTATACTCAGTAATTTCATCTCTCTATATATACATGTCTATATAATAAACATGCTAAGCTTCGAGATTCTGAGGCTTCTCCATCTGAGAGCACAGACCACCTATTCCCATCTTTTGTTTCTCTGTGTCTGTCTGTTTTTCTCTCTGTCTTTTCTTCATTTTCCCCATTACTCCCAATTGGGACAAATCCCTGGAGGCCCAGTAAGGAATCTATGGAAAAGTTATAGTAGGTGTGATTTTTCCCTGTTGTTAGTTAGCCTGAGACAGGGAAGAGCTGGTGTGCACCGCCTGACTCCTCTGTGTTCTTTTGTCTTGAAGAATGACTGAGGAAGAAAGGGTCGCTGCTGTCGGCAGAACTACAGTCCACACACCTTTCTTCATCTCTCGCTCCTCTAAACTGTGTATTTGTCTCCATGGCAAAGAATTTTACCAGGACAGAGAGGAGGAATGCTGATGTAGTGTCAGAAATTAGCAAATCTATTTCTATGTGTTGCAGTAAATGTTAAATGGGGGGCTTATCCTTTTATTGGCCCCTCGGTCTCACTCCTCGGACTCTAGTGTGGAGCTGAGCACACACATGGACTCTGTCACTCGGTCCACAAGCCGCCTTCTCCACACAGTTCCCTTCCCAGGCTGTTCGCTCCGCCCACCCTGTTGCTTCTGTCCTGGGTGGATACAATCGCCCTGGCAAGCTCCATTTCTCTACTGCCCAGAACAAAGTCAGGTAGTTTATCAAGCAGGTTTATATATTAAATTCTCAATCCACAAACCCTCTACACAATAAGCTTACATCCAATGGACAAAGATACAAACCTTCTATATGAGATAAAAAGACCTACAGAATCCCTTAAAAACATTCCTATCTACCTATCGCCAATTAAGACCACCTGGATCTAGATCCTTCTTCTCCAGCTCCATCTGGATTCCTCCTGGAATCTCCTTTCTTTCTTCCTCTTCCGTTTTGCTCGCCTTTTCCCTGCCTGTCTCTCCACTGTCCAATCATGTATCACCTTAACATTAACCCATATCTATGAACTTTTACCTAATATATTTTTATCAGAAATTCCTTCATTCTAGTGACATTCATCAGAATAGGTTCTTTCCTTTATAGCAAAACTAACAAAAGATGTTTGTTGGCTCTCCTAAGTGATCTTTGATATAAACCCTAAGAAAGCTTTCAATATGTTAGACCTTGTATTGGTTGGATATGAACAAATAGTATGTTGACTAAGGTGCTTTAAGATTACTCTAAAAATGTTCAGTTTGAGTATTTACATAGATGTTCTGTTTTGCTGAGTTTGGAGATATAATTATCTGAATTATTGGAGAATTTTGGATGCAATTTTTAACTTCGGCAAAAAAAAAAAAAAACAATCTGCAATATAATAATATTCGCATTAGGGGAAAGGAGCTGCGAGGCTATTGGTGTGGTGGCATACAAGCCTCACATGTGGGATATGCTAAACTCAGGTCCCAGCACCATGAAGGGCAGTTGAAAACCCTACTGTAAGATTATAAATCTGTGCTAGTTAACTAGTGACTGAGAAAAGACGGAAAATGTGTAAACATTAAAGGGCCATTTTGTCCTGGGCATTTAAAACTGTATTTTACATCCACAGAGAGGAAGGAGCAGCAGCATAGCGGCAGCTCGTGTTAGATCCACACGCCTGTGGGAAGGACTCCGGTGGGGGCCGGTGAGCCTGATCGGATGTGGTGCAGGAGAGCTGGCCGTGCCCCTCACAGGCAGTAGCATCACCTCCACATCCATCCTTAGCTGTGGAGTCATAGAGAGGCATCCCAATGAGAAGAAAACATAAATAAATCAAGCCCAAAAGACTGTTCGAGTTTTTGAAGATTTTCTTTCCTCTCTACTATTTTCAGTATTTAATACCATTACCTAGCTAGGAACTGTATAAAATTGTCACTAGCTCCATAGGAGGAAAAGCATCTGTGGCTGACATTTTAAACTACTGATTTTAGAAAACATCTTTATTTGGGGGTGAGACTGCTACATGGTTGACATCTAAGGGCACTGTTAACCAGGATGAGATATGTTTTTTTAATAATTAAGATCAGGTATCCAAGTTGTTTGTTGTACAGTTTTACTTTTAAAAAGTGTGTGCTTTCAAATGTATAAATGAAAGAGGAGGCTTTCTTGATGTGTCCAAGTCTTTTGTTTCATTATTTATTTGGAGCAAATGGGCCCAGAGGTATGAGTAAGTTAGATTTTGTTGGAGGGGCAAAGACTGTGAGGCATGATGTGCAAGTGACTGTTTCCAAGTCTCAGAGGCCTGGTTATACCACAGCAGCACACCTCTGGGCCTGCTTTATTACCGTTATCAAAACAAATCTGTATGGCGGTGCCGTGTATATTTTGGTGATGAAGGAAATGAGGTGGTTAATTTATTATGTGAACAGTACTTTCAACTAACCGCAGCATGATTCACTGAGAGTGGGGAGAAAAGCCTAGCTCTGCAGACACGTCTGCTGTTTGATTTGTGGACCTTAACTTTCAACACCAGAGCGTGAAGTTTATCTACAAAACAATTCTCTCCTTTTTTTTTTCTCAAACTTTTTTTTTTTTTTTTTTTTTTTTTGTCTAAATTTAAACTTGAAAATTTCCTTTATTTTATTGTGGGCACTTAACTGAGTCTAAACGGAAGAGTCCTTGCCAATAACCTCAAGGGGGAAAGTAGGGCTGAGAATCTATGTGTGGGGCCATTAGGAAAGTGAGTAGCATATCTTGACAGTTCCCAAGCCTCTGGGTGTACTTCAGAAGACCTTCATGAAATAGATTGGCACCTCCAGGCTTCAATAAGAGAACTGTGTAGAATCAGACAGGAGTTAGGGGAAAGTCCTGCGTCTGAGGTCTTCCTGTTCTGCGTCCTCACACAAATGCTACTGTGGAAAAGTCTCCTGCAAGAGGCTCCCACATCCCCCACCCCAGCCCCCAGGTGTTTATTTGTGGCTGGAGGGTGGTTGTGGGAGGAGTTGCGAGCACCGCACCACACAGAGCTGTGTGCACTACAGTGAGGTGGGAGAGGACCTGGGAGTCTAACAAGCTCACAGCGCATATAAAGCTCCTGTTGTATACTCATAAACAGCCATTGAATGGCCGAGAAAGGTTGTTTCCGTTGGAACTGAGCCACGACCAGCATCATCTGTGATGTGAACCTGCCTAAAAGGTGAGTGAAAATCGGTCATCTTCCCAGGGTGATTTTTGAAAGACTCTTTCATTTTCCAGATTCGCCCAATACCACTCATTTATAGACCAAAAGGAAAGAAAAAGCCAGAAATTAGCCAGGCATTGTATTAAGATAATGAAGGCATTTAATATCTGAGGCAGCAACAGTCTCCGTGAAGTAAGGATGAGTCTTTTTCCATTTTGTCTTGTCTTGGGGCTAGCAGACTGCATTTCTCCTCCAAGCCCTAAATTTACTCCTCAATTTGTAGAGCTTAGAGAGTGTGGATGGCAAGGGTGCTGGCATCTGGATGGGTGCTGCCCTGGGAGAGTGTGCCTGGTCATGGCAGAAATTTAATCCTGGAAGAAGCTGGGTAGCCATAACGATAGGGTCTCTCTAGCTCCCGTGTCTTCTCAGTAGGAGAAGACAGCCAATCATTTTGGACAAGTGGGCTTTGGAGAAGACACTTTTGAACAATATGTGACCTAGTCAAAGTGGCTTCTCTTCTGAATGGTTTTCGCTACAGTTTTGAAGATTGAGATTGGATATTTAGTTTGTGGAGTTGTTTTTAAAAGTCTGATAGTTTAAATTCTCTCAGTACACCACAACTCAGTGAAGCCCATCACAGCTGCTTCCAAGCCTGGGTCCTGGGGAAGGCTCCAAGTAGCTCCTGAGGTGTTTGTCCACCAATCCCTCATTCCAGGCTTCCTTACCCTTCCTTTATATGATTTGAAATACAGCCAGATATTTTTAAAGACGTGATCCAACCATCATTTGTAACATGAAGTTTACTAAGATGCGTGTTAACAAATTCAGATGGCTTTTTGAGTTTCTCAATATGCAAATGTATGGATCTGTTACAGAAGGTAGCAGCATTACCTGTACCCAGGACCATTGACGGCAGCATTCACACAGGGAGTCCCACTGAGTCTGCTGTCTGAGCACAGCCTAAAGTAAATGTAAACTTACAATCAACAGTGGAACACAAAGAATAAAATATTTTATGGGAAATGTTGTATTTAGCATTAAGCTCATAAGCGATTCTTGATTAGTTATTGTATCCAGGGTACAAAACTATGTTCTTGACCTATGTCAATCTCTGCAGCTGAATAGCTGTACTTCAGGGTGTGTTTAGTCACAGTCTTCCTGAGAGCTAAGAGTCTACGTAGACAGAACCTCTCTTAAACTTACATTGCATAAACATTCTCACGGCACCATCCTCGTTTCTGTGTGCTTCCGTGGAGCGAACGTAGCCTGGGGAACTGTGGCTTCACCTCTACCGTGGCTCCTTGGGGAAATAATTTTACTTATTCATGCTTTGTTGGAAAATCAGAATACCCACATGCTTTCTAGAAGACTGTTAAAAAGAGAAAGAAAAATAGACATGAGTATGCCTCAAGGTTCAGGTATGAACGTGCTTTTGTTACTTAGGAGACGTCAAATACATTCCGTGTACTTTAGAATTCTTTGGCCTTTTTGTTGTTGTTAAAGTCTGTTTTTCTCCAAATACTTATTCCTGTGTTAAACTTATAAAGTATTCATAGACTCATTCAATGTTAAGCTCACTTGGGTCACCCTGGCACACATAAACATATTCATTCCTGTCTGCTAAAGAGGAGGAAGACAGAAGAAGCTGTGGACAAAATTTCAGAACAAAGAATCAGAGTGGCAGCCTCGCTATGGCCGTAGTCCAGGAATGAGGAAATGAGACCTGAGCTGCCTCTCACTTGCCCAGGGAGAGCTAGGCGTTTGGGGCTGAATCAGAGCAGGCACGTGAGACTCCTGTTAGTGATTAGCTCCCGACTTTTATCCAGTCTACCGTGCTCCACTTGTTATCTGACTCACTGTACACCTGATTCTTCTGTTGTGGTTCCTGTCCAGTGTTTGAGTTGACTCACTGTTCTGGGGGTGGGAGTAGAAGAGGGTAGAGTGCTTAAAGACAAACACAGCAGCTACAGCAGAAACAAGCTCCGAAGCTCTCGGCCTCATGATCCGGTTGTTCAGTGGCAGCAAAAAGCAGCTGTTTGTTTGTTGACAGCTACCTTTCCTCTCTCACGATCAAGCTGTTTCTAATCATGGAATTACCAGCCATTCTGTGTTTGAAACTTGTTGGAGATTTACAGTCGGTAGCATAATGTTTGCCAAATGTGATCATTTAGATAAAATTAGTGATTCTCCTGTTGTCATCCTCCTGAAATATGAATGTGGATTGTAGTAAGAGATGCCTGAAGAATCTTCTGAAGTACATTTTGAACTGAAGGGTGTGTAGCAGTGGCTTTTCATGCATGTTTTCTCCTCAGTGCGATGCTTACCTTCTTGGGGACCCGTCACTGAAGGGCATTCTGTTTTCTGCTTGCTTACCCAAACGTGGTCTGCACATTTGCAGATGGTAGAAAAGCTTGTTCTGATCCCAAAGGCCACCCTTGCTTGCCAGCTGTCCTTTTGACATTTCCCTAGAGCACTGTTGGAGTTCACTCCACTGATGCTGAGGCAGGAAGGAAAGGAAATGCAGCCAAGTCAGAGCTCTGCTTCTGCCATGATGGTGCAGCCTCCAGGGTAGCTCTGCCAGCTGGAGAAGGCCTGGGTGTGCCTCTTGCTGTGGATGCTTCCAGGCCGTTGTGTAGACACCACACTCTGCACTGCTGAGGGAAGAGGAGCGGGAAAGGTGGGCTTACCGAAGAATAGAACAAATCTTTCCTAGTCACGTTTAAGTCACATCTCTAGACTAGACGTGGTTCTCAGACTACCTTAGGCAATGCCCGTCAGTGCATTCTAAATGTGTGTTTTGTTGTTCTGTTGCTGGCTTTGAAATTTGAAATTACAACGGAGTTAAAAATACTTGCCATAGTATTCTTCCTCTGGTCATAAAGGTATATTATATAAATTAAAAAGTATTCTCAATATAAAAGTGTATTTTAAAAAGAGACAGTAAATAGTAAATTTCTTGTGAGAGACTGACAAGGAAAAAGAATGTATTTAAAATGTATGAAAAATCAGATTTTGAAATAAGTATTTGTATTCTATAGTATATATTTTCATTATGTTTATACTGTATCTTTCATCTGTCTTTTCTAAGTCTAAGTAGTTAAAAAAAAAAAAAAAAAAAAAAAAAGACCCTTCCTCTTGTCAGGACAGATGATCCCAGCTGTTAACAGAAACTAGACCATCAGTGATGCCCCTGGGTCTGCAGACGGTTAATACCTGGGGGTCATGGGGTCATGACCAGAATCTGACCCGTGCTGGTCTTACCACGGAAGTGGCATATTCCTTAAGCTGCTCTTAAACTAGCTCGTTATAGTTACCGTGGGCAGTTAGTCCCTATCTACAAACACTGGCTGTGAACCACTGTATTGGGATCCAAACCAAGCGATGACGGTACCACGGTGGCAGCGGTCGGCCCATGGAGTGTGGGGTGGCCGTTTCTGCCTGCAGCTGCGCCGGGGGCAGGACTGTCAGCCTGGACCTGCTGCGTTAGGAGCTAACGCTCAGGTGCAGTTCTGCCAAATGAATCACAGATGAGCCATTTAAAGTACTTCACTGCTGGAATGTCAGGGGAGAAACAGTTGTAGTTTTGAGAACTTCATCCCTAAATCATTTAATGCTGCATTTCATTTCAGCTGTTCCAAGTTTATGTGGATAAAAATCAATCAGGTATATATAAAAAATGTGCAAATCCCGACTCTTATGACCTGTGCGGGGCATAGTAGGCACTAGGAGACACCACAGTATTATTATACCTTTTATTTCATTTTCTGTATTGCTTGGTAATGCTTTCTCAAAACCTGTGCTAAAAATTCATTGTTATCAGGCTATTAAGAAATACTGGGTTATTATCCAGTGATTAACATTCATGGCCTTTATTTTTGAATCAGAGTCATAAATATATACATTTTCTCTGTCAGTCATTGTCTAGAATTTCAGTTTTGCCCTGCTTTCCATTACATACCACGAATTATATAAAATTAATTTAATCACTACTACAAACAGAAATTGAATGTGCCCTAATCCAGAGTTACGTTGTTTGCTTTTACAACTGTAAGTCATAAGTAATTAATTTTCCTTGGAAAATTAATTCACTTACCATTCCCAGTAGCATCATGTGTTGACACAGGGTTCTAGGTAGTTTAATATTTTTCTTCAGCATGTTGGCCTCAATTTTAGAAAACCTTAAATGAAAACAAATTAAAATTTAATCAAGTGAATATAATTTGGGCTTATTTAAAATAAGTGTTGTTGTTGATGTCATTCAGGTGATGATTTGAAAATTATATTCAAATTTTCCAATCTCCACGAGTGTATTAACACATCTGAAACAATATGTCTTTGAAAAACTGTTTGCATGACAGTAATCACTAGTATGCTCTGAATGAACTTTTCCTGGGACAGCATTAGCCAGTGCGGTATTTGGGATGCTTTAGCACCATGTGCTGAGCAGACAGATCTAGAGACCTTATGCTGAGCACTTAGCTGGATGTCACACCTGTGTATCACACTGGTTGTCTTCAAGACCTCTGCCTCCAGCTTCACCTAGTACAAGAATCTCTGGCAAGCTCTCCTTTCTTTATAAAGGGACTTTTTAAAAACTAATTCATTTGTACTTTATATACAGTGTTGTGTCTGTGTGAGGGCATCGGCTCCCCTGGAGCAGGAGTTACAGGCAGTTGTGAGCTGCCATGTGGGTGCTGGGAATTGAACCCTGATTCTCTGGAAGAGCAGCCAGGGCTCTCAACCACTGAGCTACGTCCAGACGGCAAGCTCCTCTTAACCGTGTGATGCCTCGGGAGCACCCGTCGTAGTTCCATATTCCTTGTGCTCCTCCTGTTCTCTCAGCCTTTCTGCTTAATCCCTTTTCTCCTCTTCTCGAAAGGCCAGTGTGGAAACTGAAGTGAGTAAGTTCCAGCTGAAGGAGTTAAGTTCTACACACTGCTGCTTAGATTCTGGGAACTCAGGGAAATATGAGCAAACCAAATTTAGCTTCCTTTTGCACTTGCCAGAAGGTTATTTGGTAAGGGACTTGTTTTCCTGGTTCACAGAACTCTATAAAACATATAGTGTTTATAACTGTTTATATTTATTTAAGTCACTAAGGTGAGCTTCAGTGATGGAGGCAGGGTTACAGTTTAACAAGTGGGGCTTGTTTTATAAACGTGCCTTTGTAGCTGGAGCTTTAGAAAGGCGTGGGTAGCAGTGATGTGCTCTTTATGTCTTTTGGAAAGAAAATTCACTGTTTAGTTCCAACATAGAAATACTGTGAGAGCCCAGACCACTGCTGTTGGTTGTTCTTTCTGTCCGGTGTTCCGTCCAGCTCTTTGCCCTGTGCCTTGCAGACTGTCCAGGGAGATGCTTTGCTGGCTCTTCTCACTGTAGGGAAGCAACAGAGACGTCCCCATCCCTGTGACTCGGTTTCTGTCTTCATAATTAGGAGTATAGCTTTCTTCCTTACATCCACAGACAAGATGAAAACTCATGTAATGTGAGCCACGTGTCAAGTCATAGGTATGTTTGTGCTCTGACCTAGGTACAAATGGCTACATGGCCATATTGTTGAGGGAAAACCATCTTTCACATATAACTAAAGTGGGCATTTTGGGTAATGATGATTCTAAACTTCTTCTCTTGCTCCCAGCATCTCCCTCCAGCATGGCTGTGTGTGTGTTTTGTAATATGTCATGCACTTTTTTATGCTGTTTCTACAATACCTTTTATTCTAAATTGAACCAAACAAGCTTGCTTTATCTTAATTTGAAGTGGGAAAGTATTAATAAGCCTCAAAAAATTAAATTCAAATGACAGGTGTTTGACTTGTTGGCCTCTCTCTACTTTTTTGGATGAAATGACTATATTTTAGAGACATATTAATTTTATTGTAAAGTAAGGCACCTGCGGGGTTCATGTGTAAACAGTCTCCAGTGTGGAAGTAAGAGGCACTGAGTTGGAGCTGCAGATGTTCACCTAAAGCTGGCAAATAAAAGATTATGCATTCAAGAAACAAAATTCAGAGAAGCAAGTTTCCCTATTTCTTCTTAGGTTAGAATAGAAGAGCTAAGACTTTGTAGTAGAAATATAATTTATTAAAATAACATTAAGATGATGCAAATTTTGTGACTTGGTAAATAGTACTTGTAAAGATTGTGACACTCGACAGACAAATGACTACCATGCAGATTACCCAGGACCTTTGTGCAGAATCTGGCTTCAGTCAGTGATGCCTTTTTTTTTTTTTTCTCGTCCAGAAGCAGGGTAAATAATTCTACTCACTCTTAGATTGCTCCCTGAAGTATGGTAAAAGTGAGATTTGCAAACTCTTAATACTTGTCAGAGAAGAATATTTTATATGTTTTATAACTTATAGCTATTCACTGGCTCCTTCCAAATAGCATTGAGTGGAAAGTTAATTTGTACTTACAGAAACTGCACAACTATTCATTTGCTTCTGTCCCTTGCTGTTTCTATTCAAAGACTGAATTTGAATACATTTTTACTTCTCACAAAAATAATAATTAAATTAAGGTGATACATAGGAAAGTAAAATGGCAATTTGCTACCACCTAAGATTAACAGAACTCTCCAGGTCCTGCAGATGGAATCATGCTCCCATGGTATCCCGTGTGACCTGGCTTCTACACAGTTACAATGGGATAAATTGTGTTACATGCTGAGTTTTACTAAGATGCTCAAATCAAATCACAAACACTGCAGACAGTTCAGCACTGAAATGCCCGCTGTCTTGTGACTGATAAGGTTGCCCAGCAATGGGTGTAGAATCCAGCTCATCAAGGTCTGCTTTGCTGCCTATACAGCATCGTTTGCGCTGGGTACCGTCTTCCACCCAGTGTATAACAGCATCTCCAAGAAAGTGCATATTTGTGTGAGAAGGGGGAACAGTTTGAAAACTGCCCTATGATGACTCTGAAGTAAAGTAGAAATTTGCTCATTGCAGTGGGTGAATTGTCACATTTGCTCCCCTAAACCTGTGTATCAGAAGAGAGGACTAGACCCCTCAGATTATGCCCTGTCTTTTAGGTTGTTTTATATTTCTGATTAATGCCGAACATTTTCCTGAGCACCTGTAATATCAGAGGAACACGTTTTTGAGTTGTAATTTTTTTTTTCAAAAATCAAATTTTCAAAGTAGAACTTCTTCCCAAACTTTACCACGAAGTTTGTAAATTCTAGGATAAAGAAACACTAGTTAAGAAACTATTTTAAAAATAAAAACTTGATCCTTGCAAAATCTGTAGAGCTCCCGAGTGTGATGGCTTTGCCTTTCACACTCTTGTACGGTAAGCATAATAAAGGTGAGTGTATGCACTGATTCATCTCCTGTGGTAATTTGAGAAATGCATTGCTTGTTACTAATGACATTGGGTTTACTCTAGCGCTGTTGTAGACCCTGTGTGCTGTAATACAGAAAATAAAGAGTAATATGGACTGGAGTAGATTATCCTGTCTAGTAAGAGTGCTTAACTCTCTGGGGCCACCAAGGAGTTTGGTCATGATTGACAAGCATCTAGTGGAGTCTTTTCTTTTTCTTCCTTTTTTACCCGTAGCAATGTTGAAGTCAGTCAAAGTATATATACAAAGCTGAGCGAATACCAGTTTCCCCAGTACAGGGCTATTTTTTTCAGGAAGTCTAACTCAAACCAGATGTTTTGCCTAGACCTAGAGTTTGTTGCTGCCAAGTATCTCATCAGAGGTCAGAGTTCTGGGCTCTGGGCCCTGCTAGAATTCTTTCACAAATTGCTATTCGGTGAGGTTTTAATCCTAATGGAAAGAATAATGTGCTTGTAAAATCTGCAGTTATTACAAACACAGTATATATATTGTGAACTTCAAATGACTACATATTTCACTCCCATAAACAGGGGCTGCAGATGGATGCCTACTGTGATAGCTTTAGACACTCTACTGAAACCTAGTGTACACTTTATGCCACAGTGGCCATTTTCAGTTGTACTATCCCAGTGAATGCAGTTCTTAGGTTTAGATGACACCGCTGACAAACCCACGCTCTCTGCCAGGACCAGTTTTCTTTAAAAAAAAAAAAAAAAAAAACAAGTTTCACAATTTCATACAGCTGTTTGAACACACAGGAAGGTCTGTGGATGTGTCGATAGAAAGTGAAAAGTTTCTCAGGTGACTCCATCGTGTCAGGATGCAAGTGTCCATGTTCAGAAACACGTCTGTCGATGATATCACATGCATTTGCTCAGATTTCTTTGAAATGGTGGGTATAATTGATACTCTTTGGGAAAGAAGGAAGCTCAGCGATGCTTACCAATAGTGTATATTTAATGCCGTAAGTATTATGGTTTAGGGACTCTGTTGTATGAGCCCAAGAGTAATTAATTCTGAAGTATCTGCAATGTATAAAATCTAAGAATCCCGATTTGGCCAATTGATGTTTGTTAATTAGACTGGACCTACTAAAATTAAATCTGCTGTTGTTGCAAACGTGGCCAGTTTGTGTGTGTGTGTGTGTGTGTGTGTGTGTGTGTGTGTGTGTGTGTTGACAATAGAGTAGAAGATCGTATTTGTGGAAAAGAAAATTAAGCTTAAAAAATTAAAGACAAGTTCTAATGTCTCTGAATTATGCCATTCCATACCAAAGCACTTTGGTCCCAACAGTTTATAGTATTTATTTGACGATTTGTGGGATTGTAATTTTGTTGTTGTTTTTAAGTGACACCAAGTATAAGGTGTACTAAATATATAAATACAGTGCAAAAAGGTTCTGTAAGTCTTGGAAATAAATAAAAGCAGTTAACTGCAGGACTCACCCAGTTCTAATAGGACTAATAGGATGCATACAGGGGGCAGTGCTTTTTAACTACCGGTTTTGTTTCATGTCTATAAAAGAAAATTAGCACTGATGCCTGCTCTGCTGCACAGACTGGCTATTCAGTTGGTGTTGGGAGGGGTCACCATCCCTGTGAACTGACTGCCCTAATTGCTGCCAGCAAGTGAGAAAAAAATATTGAAGTATGATACAAAGAGATTTTGTCTGGAAAAGCTGTAATATGTCAATTTATTTAAAACAAAAAGATCTTTCTCCCTTCTCTTTCCCCTCCTTGTGTGTACCGCATCTCTCTCTCTCTCTCTCTCTCTCTCTCTCTCTCTCTCTCTCTCTCTCTATCTATCTATCTATCTATCTATCTATCTTTGTGTATATGTGTGTGTGTATGTACAAGCATGTACACACTGTAGATCAAACGAAGGTCTTGCACTAACAAGGCAGAGACCCTACCAGCGGCTGCCTTTCCTGGATGCCTCTGGAAAAGCATGGCTGGCAGCTCTTCCACCTAACTGAGGTACATTTAGAACCTGTCTTTTAGTTTCACTGTAGTTTGTGCTTCCCTTCAAGAGGGTCTTTCTTGAAGACATTGCTTTGTAATGTTTTTATTGTCTTTGATATTCTGAGCAGTAAAATATTGTATTATTTTCATAAGCCTCAGTTAGTAGGTTTTTCTCCCAGAAATCCAGGGAATACCATTATCAATTTTTGTAAACAAGTAGAAATGTCAGAACTTAAGCCTACAATCCATCCTATGCAGCACAATCATTCAAGTGTAATTTAAAACACAGTCTGAGACTGTGATCACGTAATGAGAAACAAACAATTCCATATTAATGAGAACCCATTTGCCAATAATTCTGTCATTTGTAACTTGAATCAGTCATCACCCCTGCAAATAACCCTTTCAAGACATTAGTTGCAATTTTGTCCTTTGCTTTCTGTCCTTGATGTTGTGAAAATGGCCGTGTACTGTTACAGGAATGAAAAGAGATCCCATTCAAACATCTTTTGTGTTTCCACTTTCAGTGAAAAATGTTTTTCAAACCTGCAACTGGTTATTTCTGCAGGAGTTCCCACTTATGCTCAGATTTGATTGACGTTTTGAAATGGCAGGTTTTCATGAAAAGCTGTTAACTTGTAGAATTCAGTTATGGTACCAAGACAGACTGACTTTGTTCTGCGGCTGGGACCTGTCCAAACTAAATAGAACCCTGCATCTGAATTTAATAGTGCTACTCGGCCAAGATAGGGCACTTTGCCTTTTATTTTTCCTCTAAGACTGATGCTTCTTATATGTTCAAAAATGAATTTGATGGATATTCATCCTAACATCCTTCTGTTCTGTAGTTGCTTTAATTGACATACATAGTCATCTTCTTCCCCCTCTTAAACATCTAGTGGACCAAGGCAGGCCTTCGTTTTTAAATAGAATAATAACTGAGAAGAACTTCTTAATTTGAAACTAATGTTACAGAGCACAAAAAATTAAAATAGCTTATTTTTTTCTTTTTCGCCCAGTATAGAGGATCTAAAATATTTGGAAATGCACTTCTACTGTTCCTAACGAGAAAGTGTTTTACATATGGTTTTACAGACCCGTTTGGCAGATGATACTACATAAATATAGGCACTATCATTCATCTACTTATTCAACCAGTGCACAGTTTCAAGGACAGTGTACTAGGTAGTCACCTGCATGTACTGTGTTCTTTTTCATTCAGTGTCTTATTTTACATAACTGCTGGTCTATAAAGCTGTTAACTGCTAAGGGATTCTCCTTGTTCATGCACCTCAGTGTTTTCATCTTTGATCTGTATGTAGCATCATTCTCATAACTTTAATATGAAAATGTACCTGTTGTGCTTTCTTGGGTCCTCTGCTATCTTTTGGAAAATGTAAGTAAAGACATGTTTCCCTTCCAATTACTAGGGTGCTCTTATTTTAAATGTGTCTATGATAGGTTTGATTTTCCTATCAAGACAGTTCTAGGAAAGGTTATCACTGTCAATCCTGATATCTTTTAGTCTGTTTTGTTGTTGTTTTAAATAGAATTTTTCATTTTTGCCCATGCTAGCCCTAAACTTGAAACACCCTTTCTGTCTGGGCTTTCAAGTGTTGACTGTAGGCACATACCTTCAATGTCTGGCTTCAAATTGCCTTTGGAAGCTTGAATTTATTTCATTAAAATAGCTAGCTTCAGAAGTCTTAGTTGATTTTACTGTAAGTGGCTTACTTTAGGAAAAGAGCTTACATGCCTGCAAGAATGTGAGCAAGGGCTGCACAGCCCGTCAAAGAGCTGTTCTCAGAGACAGCGCTCCAGTGCTTTTCCTTATAGTTATTTCAGGGCTGAAGTTCACTGAGAGTACAGGGGTTCTTACCTCTTTTATCCACAGGGACAGTTTAGAAAAGCCCTACATGATTCTTTAGATCATGCATGGCAGCATGTATATGTATATGTTTATGTATGTGTCCCTTATGTTTTCTTCTATACTGTACACAATATGTTTTTAAAGTTAAGATTTAAATTGAGTATAGATTAGATACTAATTTTGAGACACTTAGATACTAAATTGAGAAGGATTAGCAATAATGGTGATACAATTATACAATGAAAAGTATGTGAGTATGGTCTCTCTCTAAATCCTGTCTTTCACATTTGTTTTTACACCTAAAGGAAATACTTTATATCCTCTCTTTGGCATGTGTAAGTTTCTAGCATCAATTCTCCTATACATTGGAGCCATTGCTAAGTAGAATGTGGGTTCATCAGGTGCCGGCACTGGGGTGCTGAGACAAGTGATCTGACTCGTCAGACAGGCAGCGAGTACCGTGCAGACGCACTGGACAAAGGGACCCCTGTCCAGGAACAGGCAGATTAGAGCAGAACTTGAAACTGAAGTTTTTTGGTTTTTGTTTGTTTTGTTTTTAATTTTCGAAATTTACTATTTAAATTTAGAGCCATGGTTAACCACCAGAACCAAAGCTGTGGAAAGAAAAACCACAGATAAGGAATGACAAAAATGACAATTCTAATATCCTTAGATTTTTAGAATTCTACCCAAGTTTTGCTCCCCAACAATTTATGTAGTTGAAATAAAATTATCAATTTCCAGTTGTATTAATATAGAGGATTTCAGAACAGCAGAGACTTATTAATAAAAGTAATGCAGCTTTGAAGTTACAGTCTCTCTGCCGTTTCTAATTCCAGAGCGGTAGTTACTATATTTCCCCTAATTACTGACAGAATAACTGAAGTTCAACAAACTCAGTGCCTTTTACTAGTAGGACCAAGAGTTGAAGGTACATGTGCTTGGATTCAAACTCCGTGTACTAACTTACACTCATATAGTGTAATGACTATAAACTAGTACCCCTAGAACAAAGCGCTTGCTCCTCACCGGCATTTAGGAGTTGGGGGCCAAGTGGATGTCTCAGGGCTACACAGAGAACCCTGTCTCAAAAAGCCAAAAACAGACAAACAACAGTTACTGCTCTTCTTTATATACTGCAAACAAAATGATAGCCAAGGTTCCTAGTGTTGCTCTTTATAGCTTCATTAACCATTACCAGATATAGAAAAGAAACAGTGTTTACCATAGACCTGATAAGTATGTTATCTCTACCCTGGGAGCAGGGCTCTTTCTCCTTATGTGTCGGGTGTGCTCAGGTCTGCTGTTCTATGCACTTAGTCATAGCCTCAGCCCTTCGATGGGCTGCCACCACAGCTCTGTGTGCCCAGTGTCACCACATTATCACAAATGCATATTTAGTATTCCTTTTGGTTTTCTTTTGACAAAAGAAGCTTCTCTGTGGAGCAAAAGTATGTTCCAAAATTTGTAACAGGCTTATGAAAGCTAAGTCACCTCTCTTCCAAGCCCCATTTCAGAAATGTGACACACCATTTTTAAATTAATTGTTTACAAATCATGAGGGAAAGGTGGGAAAAGCCACTGAAGTAATCTCTGCTATAGCCTGGATAGAGACTTTAATACACGCTTGTATGCCACTCACAGTACATAGAAAATTAGCTGAGGGAAAACACACCCATCTACACTGGTGAAGAGTTTTGAGAGGTGTATAAATGTTTGGCATGTTGAAATATATTTTATTTTTATGCTTGAAGGATCATTTCACTAACAGGCATTCAGGTTGAATATGTTTCCTTAGAGGTTTGCCTGTGTGCATTCTATTATCTACCATGGTGATTTGATTTTCATTTCTCTTGAAGAGTAATCTGTATTTTTGAACTTCTGGTAGTTTGAACAGGAATGACCCCACAAAGCTTAAATGTTTGGATCCTTGGTCCACAGTTGGTAGAACTGTTTGGAAATGACTAGGATGTGTGGCTTTGTTGTGTGTGTTGAGGGGCAGGGACTTTGAGGGTTCAAAGCCTGTGTCATTCCCAGTTAGTGTGCCCACTGCCTCCCCATGTACTTCTGGATAGAGAAGTTGGCTCTCAGCTCCTGCTCCGGTGCCATGCCTGCTGCCATGCGGTCATAGACTCATCCTATGGAACTTTAAGTTGCCTTGATATTGGTGTCTTTTCACAGTAAAACGGTGACTAAGACCAAAGCTCTGGTGCCAGGCTATGGGTACCAGGGTGTGTGACAGCCCTGACCGTGCTGGGGTTTTGGAGTAATGTGGAAGACTTTGGGACTTTGCACTAGGAAAGCTGTTGAACGCTTTCGGTAGGAACTTGGACAACAGTAGTACTGAGAGCACTGTAGACTACTGAAGCCTGGCTCCGGTGGCTTCTGAAGGGAACGGTGTTAGGAACTGGCCAGGAGACCATTCTTGGTATTTTGGCAAAGACTGTAGATGGCTTTTTGCCCTTGTTATAAGGATCTGCCTGAACCCAAATTGAAGTTTTGGACTAATTTTGTTGACAGAGGAGATTTCAGGATAGCCTAGAATTGACAATATTGCTTGGTTATTGGTGAATACTCTTATGTCCACAATAAGATTGAGCAGGTGGGGCCAAAAGATGCAAAATGTGTGGTGTGAGGAGAAAAAGAACATATGGAATCTACTGTTAGAGCTAATGTTTGTGTTCATACCTCCCCCATTAAAGAGGAAGAAAAGAATGAAGTCCAAATGCCAGGAAAAGGAAGTGTGATCTTACTGTAAGACCCTTTCCAGCTAATCCCTCAGTGTATGAAAAGAAATGAGCTAAAGAATTATCTGTTCCTAAAGAGCATCAACAGAGGTCCTACTAGCTGAGGGGCTACTGGCATTTGATGGCTCTGGGGAAACGGAGAACTGGGTTTCTTTAAAGACATACTGGTAGGGCAGCCCCACTCAATAGTAGGCCCTATTTCCATAAGTAGTTTGGCAACACAAATTGGACTTGTGTGTGTGTGTGTGTGTGTGTGTGTGTGTGTGTGTGTAAATGAAAACTCAAATTATTATAGTGGTAAGGGTGAATCTAGGAAGAGTTGGGGAAAGGGAGATGAATATGATCAAAATACATTTTATAAAATTCCCAAAGAATTAACAACATTTTTTTCAGGGTCCAAAGCAGACAAGAACTGTGTCGCAGTGTGCACTTCATTAGTAGGTTCTAGTTTGCCAGGGTCTCTTGAGGGGAAAGCGCCTATCTGCCACACTGAGGAGACTTCTTCTGGTGGCTTTATACATGGGTCCTCCTGAGTGGAGAAACAAGGGTGTGTTTGTACATTTCTCTTAGATGAGGAGAGATGGAATAAATATTTTGCATGCCTCTTGTGGATGTCATGGCTGAGCTGTGTCCCTGACAAGTTAATGCCTTAGTTGGAAAGGAGATCTTTTAGATACAGCATGCTAAAATAAGGAAGGCCATGATAGATCCAGTGACCAGTGTCTTTCTGAGAACAGAGACCTCCGGACACATAGAAACTACCATGTGCAGGAGACAGGGACTAGAATCTTGTGTAGAAGACAGAGGCTGGAATGGTTCCTGTGAGGATCATCATGTTCCTCAGGCTACTGTTTGCACATGGCACACATGCTGTTGGCCTGTTGATTTTTACTGTCTTGGAGTAAACTGTTGTATAGCCTGACTTTGAATGAATGCCCTGACTTACCCATCATGGTCTCTGATCCCAAGTCACCTGATTCCCTCCTCAGTTGTATTCGCTCTGTGATGTGCAAGCCTGCAATGTGCTCCTCAAGGGGTCTAGTGCTGAGGCACTGAAGCAGACATGTCCCATGCTGCTGGCACCTGGGGGCAGATGCACCATGGAGGAGTTGGCATGATCCTTTTTACTGTTCTCCTCCATTCTTTCTTAGACTTCACTGGGGGGATGGTTTAGAACTTCCATCTTTCAGTTTAGTCCTTGTTGAAATGGAAAGGTTTCATGGGTGAGTTTTCTCAGTGGTTGAGAATTTGGTCTGATGCCTAGTAACAGGCATCATTAAAAGCCAGTATGGCTCAGGCATGGTCACTGATAGCATGTGGCTTTTTTCATGGCGTCCATGCGTGGTTTCTTTCATTTGTTTCTAACTTGGGTTTCATGGCTTAACTAGTACTAACTCCTCTGGTTTCTCTTTACCCTTTCAAGGTATTGCCTCTGTAATCTGACATTGTAGAGAGAACCTTGCCACACTGTGACCCCTAACCCTTGCAATAAATCATCTGAAATTAATTCTAGTTCTTTCTGATCTGTGCCCATGTGACTCTCCTCAAGACTCCATTATTAGACTCTGACAGCCTTTTAAATTTGTAAGGGCCACAAATGTGTCACTAGAGACTAATGGGTAAAAAGAGAATTCCTTGCTGGAGAGGATATGGATAGAATAGTTCAAGTGGCAGATCTGCATCAATAATGCTAACATTTATGGAGTGTTGAAAACCGTGCAGGTCTTATGCCAGAATCATGTTCAGCTGAGGACCAGAAATTTTGACCACAGAAGCTAAGACATTCCATTTACTCCAGCAAATGTTTGTCAAGTTCTTTGCAATTATTGAAAGGCAGTTGTCATTCTTCAGAGCCTGAAACAGTGACAGCAACATATTGTTAACACCAAAGGAAGCAATGTCTGTTGTGCCCAAGCAGACTTTTCTCTGCCTCGAGTTCTTCAGATAAAGAGTCAATTTACTTGTGTCATTTTGCTTTTATTTTTCTTTTTCCTCTGGAAATATTTTCTTTAGTTTATTACATATGTATTTTGTGGGTGTGTCCATATGTACATGTGTGTAGACACAGACACACACACATGAAGGTCAGAGCACAATTGCAGGAGGGGGTTTTCTCTTTCCACTATGTGGGTCCCAGAGACACAAACCCGTAGCCAGTGGGTTTGTGACATGTGCCTCTGCGAGGTAAGCCATCCTCCCAGGCCCTCTGGCAAGGTTTTTGAGAGCATTTGCACCATTCTTTCTGATTGACTTCGGCCTTGCTTTCTATGTCAGAAGTTTGTGTTTCCTGCACACTGAGCAGCCACAGAGCAGCCTTGCTCTGTTTCTCACTGGTCCTAAGACTCACTTCTGGTTTCCAGTGGAAAACCATTAGTGTTTGGGAGACTGAGAGGTCTGTTCAGAGAAAATTTGAGAAAACATATAGGAAATTACCCTGAATATGGTACCAGGAGCATGTTTATGTTGTTGTTTTTAGCTTAGAGGATAAAGAGCTTTTCAAAATTATCATATTTTTTTTGCCTTGAATTGGCATAGTCCTTGGTGTTTCTTTTGAAAACTACTAGCAAACAAAACCTAATTAAAAACTAAGCCATCACAAAGTGTCTCTGAGAAATGAAAAGAAGGAAAAGAGAGGAACTGAGTGCCTCCTCACGCCATTGCAAGTTGAACAAGGTGTCCACATTGTCCATGTGAACAAGCATCTCTTCCCAACGCTGTGGGAAGGGGCTGCCTGAGCAGTAAAGGTATGGTGATTTCATTGGGGAAACTTCACATTATGTAAAAAGCATTGTTACTTTAATAAAACGGCACATGTCTTAAGTGTACAACAACAAAACCACTTAACCCACTACAATGAAGGGTAAAAAAAAGAAAAGTTAGTTCTTAAGAAGACCTTAAGGGGATGAGAGAGGACTGTTCTCTGAATGGTACAACTGATCTCACTAACCATTTCTACCAGCCTTCATTGTAATTCATCTCACAGTAGGAGGTGGGAACTGTTCAGAGGCTAAGACAAGAAGCCCACTAGCTGGAGGCAAGCCTAGACCACAGACTGGAAAGGGTGAAGATTGGGGCTATAGCTCCATGACTGTGCTGGAGGCAGAACAAAGTAACACAACTCAGCATCCCAGCCGCTTGGGTTAAGATGTTGACTCCATTCCTTCTATAAAATTATAGACGGTAAGATGTCAGCATTGAGAAAGACATCTAAGGCCTGCTTAGCCTATCCTCTTTATCTAAAGAAGTTCAGATCTCAGTAGCTAGTTAGTACTTCAGTCATTACCAGAACACTGTTTCCACCCCTCTGTCCTCTCTGTCTGGTGTATAGCAACAGTTTTTTTTAGATCTTTTATTTCATGGGCTAGTAACATCTTCTGAAAGTGTACAGTGGCCACTAGCTTCAGGATATTTGTCAGTGATTCCTGATTCCTTGTATTTGCACCCGGATCTTATCTCTTCCCCCATTGTGCCAGTCTTTCTACCCACTACTTGAGAGGGGAAGTGCTGCTGTGTCTCTGAGACCCAGTTATCCCAGGTCATCTCAACTGAGTAGACACTGCCTTTGTCCTTCCTCATGGCCCACTCGCTGGGAAGAACCTCCCGTGCGGTGTGCAGCCGCATGCACTGGCCTGGAGCCTCTGGCGGCGGCAGACACCGAGAAACTGGGCAGTTACACGAGCCGCCTCGCAGGGAACCTTTGACCCGACTGCAGCTCCAGCCTGCCTCTTGACAGAAAGCTCATAGGACACAGACCCTTCCGAGAGGCTCTCCTAAGCTGTTCAGAAGCTGAGAAAGTGCGTGCTTGTGCGTGGCCAGGCTTTGGGGTAATTTGTTACACAGCAGTGGATAACTACGGTAATTGGGTTGTGGAGACCTGATTCATTTCTAGTGTTCCCTTGTTTGAGCTGAGAAAAAGCAAAAGGACTGTGGTAGCATCAAAATAGCAGGAATGTCATGATTGCATAGTAACTGACAATACTTAAAGGGGATTATCGTGTTGAGAAAATTGTCACACTGCTCCTTTTTCTGCTTTGCTATGGAGCACTGAAAACGTTGTCGTCAGCTGGCATTCTCTTCCTGCTGAGCCTCAGTCGATGACTTCCAACTTTGCCCGCTTCCTACTCAGTTATGTTCTAGATAAAGGGAAGAAGATGTTGTCTTTTGAATTGTGGTTCAAGAAGCACTAAATCAAGAAATCCAAGTAGCATGGCAATATTTCTCTTTCTGTGGCAGAAGACGCAGCTCCATATTTGGTTTTGTTGTCTTGTTTTTGAAACAGTCTCACTGTTTGGCCCTGACTGTCCTAAACTTGATTTGTAGACCATGCTGGCTTTAAACTCAGAGATCTGCCTGTTTCTTCCTTCTGAGTGCTGGGATTAAAGGCATTCACCAACATTTCCCCTTTCCAGTTTTTAAAATGTAGTTGTTTAAAATCAGATTTGGAAATCTCATCAAAACATGTAATTAGAAAAAAAAAGACAAACAAGAACAGTTGGTGAGATGCACTCCTCCTTTCTCCCTGGTCTGCTGCGGGCATGCGCGCGTGCTCACCTCCATATGCACTGTTGTGTGAAGGAACCTACCAGTGACGGACACATCCTAAAGTAGTCATTTCTGCGGATGAAGAACTGTCTGTCACTCATAGCTGAGCTGCTTAGATGGATAATTATAATTATTTTCTGTGTGTCAGATAAAATGGTGCAGTTGATTCTTCTTAGTGACAGAAAGATAGAAAAATTAGAGGGAAGGAAACAGGAGAAAGGAAATTACAGTTTTATGGTAGTTCAGACTCACACCCTGTCATGGCAAGTCACCATGCCATTCCTTTCCTGAGAAATCACTCCTCTTTCTTTTTCTCCTAAAATTGCACACAGCTAAATTTGTAATACAGAATTTTAAAGTTTCATCTATTCTCTTAGAATAGTTTTAGTCATAGCAAGTCTTACAAATGAGTGGGAACCATATTATAAACAAGAAAAGGTATGTTGACAATTATTTTTAAAATGTGCCCTTAAAAAACAAGGGCTATGGCTGGAGAGGTGGCTCAGTGGTTAAGAGCACTGGCTGCTCTTCCAGAGATCCTGAGTTCAATTCCCAGCAACCACATGGTGGCTCACAACCACCTGTAATGGGATTCGATGCCCTTTTCTGGTGTGTCTAAGGACAGCTACAGTGTACTCATATGCAATAAATAAATAAATAAATAATAAATAAATAACAAAAAACAAGAGCTTGGTAAAGTTTTTTTTTTTAATAACTCAGCAACAAAAGCTGGGGTTTCTATCTCTTTAGTAGGAATATCATATTTAAATGCTTGGGCTCTAAAGACAGAGAGAGCCTTGTGTTCTGCTACATTGCTGATAGGATCTTAGGCTATTGCTTCTCCTATATCATGGAAAAATAATGCTTCTTCTACCAATTGTGGGGATGGGTTCAGACAACATTCTAAGATTGTATGCATCTCCTAGTATCCAAATGTTTTCTAGATTGTTACTTGAAATGGCTCTTCTCTAAAGACTTGGGTGGACTCTGGCAGCCTATATGGGTTCCCCGAAGCACTTTTTGCCTTCTGCTCCTTGTGTGAAAAACTACTAAGCAAACTGATGGATCTATGGCAATCTAACCGTGTCACAGCCACATACAGAGTACCTGTTGGTATGGCTTAAGCCCCTGGTCCTGTGGATGCCTCTGGGTTTGTATAAAGACTCTGGAGGCTGTTTTTCACAAAGTAGTAGAGCACTACCTCCTGTCTTTCACAGATGGACTTTTTAGCATCATTTGTATATAGAACTGTAGAAAACACGGTACTGAGGTTTCTGGTGACTTTCTTGCTTAAAGAATGTACGTTTCCGGTTTTGTCCTTCAGTTCTTATGGACCCTTATCCTGCTGTACTGCGTCTTCCCCCCAAGACTTTTCTGCTTAGTGTGTTCCTCCCATCTGAAGTGTAAGTGGTCCATCCTTTAAATTCTATAGATCTCTGAGCTAACCTCCATACCTACTACCTATAGTTTATAAGTTTGAAACCTAATCGGCATCCCAGACTTAGGTATAAAAACGTGGTCTCAGCCTCCTTCTCCCCCCTCCAGTTGAACACATTCACCCAGTTTGTAAAGCTGCAAACCTCATTAAAGCTTCTTGTATTAAAAACTGGAGACTAGCGTCAGCTTTTACTGGAGGCCACCCACAGCTCCTTGTCACCTGGGTGACTACTTACTTCATCCATATTATATGATTGTCTTTACTCCATAATGTAACTACCTCCTGGGAATGACAGCCACATGCTACTCCACAAACCACAGGCCAGGAGGGCAGGGTTACAAGCTGTGGGTATCACTCAAGGTCACCTTAGGAGCTTCAGTTTCCTTAGTGGTGACCTGGGACTACGTGGGGTTTGTTGGTTTGTTTTCCTTTCTGCAGAGCTGGGATTCGGGTTCGTGAGAGCAAGGTGAGCTCTCCCTCTCTCTGAGGGCCAGCCCCAGCCCACTGTGTGGTTTTTAGACAGGATGAAACTCACTGCTGCTTCCCAGCAGAATGGACTGTGGCCATCTCTTGGATTTTCCACTCAGAATAGCACATATTCCGGACAGTTCTGTTTTTGTGAAGCAAACAGTAGTGCCTCCATTATTACAATTCTCTGTGGTTCCCTTTGTGTTTTCTTCTCAGTGTGAAGAAAACAAACAAAACTCTCAAAGTGCAAATTCATCTTAGAAACCAAACTTGTTCAAAACAATCTTCTCTAAGCCAAACCTAATACTAATATAATAGTTTCCACAGTGGTTCAAGGGTTAATGCAGTAAGTATCTGAGTCCTAGCCCTGTATGGCTGATCTTCAAAGACAGCTCAGTTCTCCTTTCTGGGGAGTTAGTAGCATCTTTTCCTTTTCCAGATTCTAGAATGTTTCTAATACTAGTAAAGTCATTACTCTGGGATAAACAAGTGGGTATTCTTCTGCTTAATCCTGTCATGACCCATGGAAATGCTTCTGGAGAAAGGTTTATTGTCATACATCGAACTGTCAAAGACTATCTTAAAAAAGAAAAGAAAAAAAAAAAGACGAGGAGAGAGAGAGAGAAAGACTCAACACGGTCTTACACAGCTCTCCCTGGGCTGGCACTTGCTGTAATATTGGGTGTGAAGTTGCAGAGACTCTCCTACCTTGGCCTCCTGAGCGTTGAACTAACAAGCCCACTGTGTCCACCCAAAGAATGGATCTAAACAAGCACTTTTCGTTCCAGAAACCAGACAGCCTCCACCTGTCAGTTTTGTGTTCTAGCGGCGACACTCAGTCCATTTTAGCGCTGGTTATGATGTCATCTGGTTGTGGCAAGTGCTTCTGGGAATGCATTCTAAAGGCTGACCTGAGAGCTGGCCAGTAGGATGGTTTTATTTTTGTTTTGTTTTGGTAGTATTTCTTTGTACTTTGGTTTTTTTCTGTGTCTTGAGTTGTATGAAATGAGTGGAGTTCAAGATGCCAGGTGCGGAGGAAAGAGTGTAGAGTAGTGTAGTACATTTGCAGTGTAGAGGATCAGAGAGTGTCCTGAGTTAACAGGAACTCTTTATCCTAGAGCCGCACCCAGAAACCATTCTTCTGCAGACTCGGAGACTGTGCTATTCATGGGCCTGTGGTCAGTCTTAATAGAGTATATTAGAACAGCTTGTTTTATTGTAAATTTCACTGTGAGTTTGCTGCTAATTATACCTGCTAGAAAGGGCTTTCTTTCTAATACGCATTTGGGACGGAATCTCCACACATCATCAGGTTGTTTGTGTACCAGTGACTCTTCTTACTTGAGGGCAACTCTTTTTTCCTTAATTTAATTCTCAGCTTCTGCAAGAAGAATCCAAAGGCTGAACTACAAGAAATTTGGCCCCGGTTAACCCTCCTTCTCCAATGTATTGAGTACCTGCCATGTTCTGGGCAGTAAGGCATTGGGAAGTAGAGATACAGAGAATAGTCTGGGTGGCTCATACATAGAAAAACACCCTTGGCTAATCTAGCGCTCAGTGAAGTGCATATGAATATGGCAGAATTCAGCACTCAGTGGGTGCCAGATACACCAGAAAATGAAATGAAGTTATTCACTTTTCATAGGTGTGTGCGTGGCATATTCATTTCACAGATGAAAACAGGAAATGAGAGGACGGCGTTATGTTCACTCGGGTAATGCAGGAAGCTAGGGGTACAGAATCACTGCAGACCACATGAAGTCCCTGAGCCCTTTGCTGCCATGATGGCTTGAAAAGCAGTGGTGCACAGGCAAAGGAGCCTTGTCATTGGTTACTCTGCAGCTCTGGAAGTGTGCTGCTGTGGGTCCAGTGCTGGCCATGGCAGCCTTAGGTGCTATGGGGAAACTGAGCCATCTCTAATAGTGATCTGCAGGAGCCAATTGTTAGCCAGTGATGGGTGTGGCCACATGTGTGAGGAATATGCATTTGGGGAGAAAATGTGCATCTTTAGAACTTAGAAGTGTCATCAGAGAACCTTCTTTCTCTTTTCAAAAGGCATTGGTTCTTTGCTCTCCAGCCATTGCCACCTTAGGGAGACAGTTACACATCAGGCTGACAGGAGTGTCTGGGCCCTCAGAGGTCCTCTCCCTTCCCATAGTCTCAGATCACACTTTCTACATTCTTTTATTTCTAGTTTATTAGAGGGGAATTTTCTCTGTTGTGGCTAAATCTTTTTCTTTTTCTTTTTTTTTCTCTTTTTCTGAGGTCTGCTTTTATGACTAAGCCATAAATCGCTAAAAATAAAGATTTATAGTGGAAATGTCAACTCCTTTATATTGTGTCAGATCAAACTATGTCGCTAATTGGTGTGGATTTGTTCATGCCTATGCCATGTGCCAACATTATGTTTTAGCTGTGTGGCCACACATGAGGTGTGGCCCAACTCAGACATGTTAATGTTCTCCTTGTTATGATCAAGTGGATCTTGGTTTAGAGAAGTCTGTGGGCAAGGCAGGTCTTTACTGAGCCAGAACTGCCCATCTTCTCTCTACTGTATCACCCTGTATCCACTAGGGGACATAAGAGTACCTGCTGCAGGACAGAGAAAGTCTGGGCCAGTGAAAATGTAAACACTGAACAGTCAGGATGCTATGAAAGACTCGGTTCTTGTTTCCATGATTCATAAAGCAGCTATACATTCTGTGTAAGTCTCTGGTATCACAGGGAATTTATAAAGGTGAGATCAGTATCTTAGGAATGGGACCAACCAAGCAGCTACTAGCAAGCTTTGCTATTGACCTGTGCTCCTTTTCCGGGAAGGCGGGGATGAGAATGCTTCCAGCTTTGAAGATAATAACTTTATATAGAAGAAATTCTCTTTTCAACTTACAGTCAAGGGTACCAAGTGTCCAGAGGTCATCTACTGTCAGTCTAATGGACATACCCCAGAGTGCTGTATTTTATACCCAGTCGCCTACTCTAGAACCAAGAAGCCCATGATAGAGCACAGTTGAGTATCTGTTCCCTTCTACACTGTGAGCTGAGGTAGTCAGACATCTCAGCTAAGTTTGGAACCTTAGATTGGAGTTTTATTTCATATGGTTCTGTGTGCTCTGCGCATGAGCATGTAGGCCACAGGTCAGCAGCAGGGATCTTATTCATTGGGACAGCATTTCATTCTACCAGAGCTCATCATCTGGCTGGGACCCGTCTGCTCTGCCTGCACAGTGCTGGAGTCAGAGTTCAGGTCCTTCTACTTGCCCAACAGGCAGTTACTGGCTGAGCAATCTCTTCAGCTATCTGCTGTTAGCTTAAGATTATAATCTATTATCAAAAATACAAAGACTTTTAAGTGATAAAAGGTAAATTTGTCTTTTAATTGAGGTGTTTATGTCACTGAAATATAGTTGGCATGTTTATGTTGCTGCATAATTGTATACATGTCCACTCATTTCCCATCTATTGTCAATTTTCTCTAGTCAGAAATTTCTGTTAAAATATTTCTGTAGGGCAGATCTGCTGGCACCGGTTCTCATCTGTCTGAAACTGCCTTTACTCTCCTTTATCTTTGAGTGGTAGATTGAAGTTGACAGGGTTTTTGTGTTTCTTTTTTCTTACACTGAACTTTGAAGATGTCGTCCCTTTTGTTTTTGATAACTCAGCCAGCACTCGTGCTGCCCTTGGCCCTTCCCTTTCTCAGTGTCCCGTGTTCATAGTTCCCCCTCGCTCAGCTCTGAAGGACTTCGCAGCATTCCCGTGTATTCAGTGTGCTGCTTGAATCTTTACCATGGTTTTCAAAAGAACTGGGGCGTTTTTACTCTCTCTGCTCTCTGCTCTGAAGTCTCCACATTTACCCTTGGTTTCTGCCCTGCAGTCACTTCCATCACTGAGGCTGTGCTGGCCCCACCCTATCTCTTCTCTTAGTCCTGTGTCTCATGTTGGATGATGTCCTTGAGTCTCTGTGTTCACTGATACATTTCTCCTGCAGTCCACCATTAAACTTAATAACTTTGTGTCCATTAATTTTGTTTTACTTCAGATACACTTTTATAATCATATTGTTGTAGTCTCTAATTCTCCTTTTCTATTTGCTTGTTTGTTTACTTGTTTATTATTGTATTTGCCTCTTAGTAGCTCAAAGCTTTCTTAAGTCCTTACCTGTTCTCTGGTGTCCATCCTGGTGTAAGTTACTGTTGTAGACCACATTGGCTCCCTGTTTTGTATACCTGTCCTCTTGTTGTCATCAGTATTCCATTGGCTCTTCTGAGTTTTTCCTTCTCTGTGTAAATTTTAGTATCATGAAAATAATGTTCTACAATTTGACTTGTATTGGTTTGAATTTATAGATAAAGATGAGAAGAACTGACATCTTCTCAATGTTGGGTTATTTAATCCATAAGTGTGGAATAGCTTCCACTTATTAAAGTCTTCTGTATATTTTCCCAAAGTTTTGTGCTTTTCACACGCACACACACACATACACACACACACATACACACACACAAAGAGGAAGAGAAAATGAGAGGGGGAGAGAGACTTTATAGTTCCAACCTAAATTCTTTATTTCTGGACTGCTAAAGTAATGACAGTGTCTTTTTAATTCCAAGTGCCATTCATTCATTGGTTATAGAAATGTGATTGAACTTTATATTAATATATCTTTGTGTATCTTGCTTCTTTCCTGTGATTTCAACAAGGGCAATTTATTGTTTTTCTTTCCAATGTGTGCACCACCTCTTTTTCCCTGTCTTTCCGGGTCTGAGAAGAAACATCCTGGATTTTTTCTTATGTTAGTATTAAACCTAGTTTCTTAACCTAATGATGTTAGGTGTAGGATTTTTTAAAAATACATGTTTTTAATCAAGTTGAGTCAGTCAGCTTGTTCAGTGTGTTCCCTTTATATAGAATGCTGGTTTTACCATGGGTAAGAGTTCGGATTTCAGATGTTCTATGCGTCCATTTATAGAATTGTGTGAATTTTGCTTGTTCATGTGGTAGGTAGAACCCATTGATTAATTGTTGAGTGTAGAGCTAAGCTTATCTATCTCAAATAATCACAGTTAGATATGGCATATAATTTTTTTAGTAAAGTTTAAGTTTTGTTTGTTCATGTTAAGGATTTTTGAATCTGTTTATAAGAGGTATAGGTTCATAGTTTGTTTGAAATGTCTCTACCTAGTTTTGGCTAGAATAAGTTACAAATTCCTATATCTGCTTCTCTTTTCTGGAAGAGATTTTAGAGAATTGTCATAATTTACTCTTCAAGTTTCTTAGAAGTAACTAACCAGTGGTTCCATGGGAGAAAAGATTGTTTTTGAAGTTAACCTACTCTGTCTTTGCTGGGATCTCAACAAAATATCTGGTGTGGGTGGGGTTTCTAGGCTCCTGTGCCATGTCAGGAGTCTCTGTGGCCCCCATATACACAATGGCTGTTTCCTCTGTGTTCTTACAGACTTTTGAAGACGCTCGTCCTGGGGTTGTGCTTATCCTGAGTACACTATCTCTTAAACTTCTGGAGCTGTGTTCTTCAAGTAGTATGCTCTTAAAATCTCCGGTGTGTCAGCACTCTTTAACTCTGGGGTGTGCCTTGTAAGCTCTGGAAGACTGCTGTGCTGCCCCAAATCTAGAAACTGTCGTTACACAGAAAGTCAGGGCTTTATTCTATGTGGGTTTTCCTCCTCAGACCCCTTGTCTCAGATAATAGTTCTGCATTGCCTGTTATCTAGTATCAGTTGTCAAATATTAATGTGTATATATATATATGACAAGAATCCTTGAAGCCAGACAGAAGAGTTGCTGGAGATTTGTGAGCTGCATGGAGATTCCCAAAGGTGCACTGTGTCCTAGAAACAGGAGTCTAGTCATGCAGAGCAAAGGAATCTCACCGAACATCTGTGGATACTCACTTGATGCCCTGAAAGGTTAGGCATTTAAAATTAGTCAATTTGTCTTGTGCAGAGCAAATAAGTTGTAGTCCGAGGATTTTTTTCTGTCAAATTGGCTTGAATAATTGATTCCCGGTAAATAGTAAAAACCCATGCAAACTGGATTCTTGCTGCCACGTTAGCAGTCACCAGCATCCCTTCGTCTGCTTCATTTGGAGGATTTGTAGAGACTTCTTCCTGTGTTGTTTTTCCTCTCCTAACCACTGGCCATATTTCAGTCTGTTTCCAGATCCTGAAAATCCCTCTGGTGCTGAAAGACTAGTGCCCTTTGCCATCTTAATCCCAGGGCCCCATCGGCACAATGTGCCGTCTCTGCAGTCTGCTCATTTCAAGAGCAGACCTCCTCTGTGCTCTTCAGTCATGTGTCTAAGGCATATGCTTACGAAGAACTCTTGTTTCTTTTTTTTCCACAATTATTTGTCTTGTTACATGTGAGCGTTATCTGTGACTGGGCAGAGCTAGAACCAGCTGGCTAACGGCTCTCTATCCTGTCTTTCCTGGGGCTTCATAAGGACCTTTGTGTCCTGTTCTGTTTTCTCAAGTGCTTCCCAGGCTCCTGTCACTTCCTTCACCCGTGGCTCATTCCCACACTCACTGGAGGACTCACGCTGCCCCGTGTCAATCAAAGCATGCAGGTGAGGACAGCAGAGGAAGTGGCCTGGTCCGTTAGGCGGTCCGTCCTGCGCAGTGCCGTCGTTCTGCTGCTTTGTTTTGCATGCTGCTTTCTCACTGTTCGTCGTGTTTGGGTGTCTTTAAGGCCAGGAAGGACCTGAGAGATAATAAAAAAGACTCCAAAACAATAGTTGGCCAGAGAACCGCACTTGAAGTTTAGAGTGGAACATGTGAAGTGGAGCGTTGTTGCATCTGGAAGGGCTTTTAAAAAAAATAATTGTGAGATGATTTTGGTGCTTCAGGACAGAATAAAATAAGCAGTTCGATGAGCAATCTCCTAAAGTTTGTGGTAAATAATAAAAATGTGGATTTGACCTCATAAAAGCTGACTAGCACAAATGACTATTTATAATCCTTTTTAAAATCTCATAAATTTTATGTAAAAATATAATGGCCCAAGAGTATGTCCTTGAATTTGAAGGAGTCTGTTTATACAATTCATATAACCCCCCCTCCTACCCTAAATGCAGAGTTGGGGAAGTCCTTTTTAAAAATAGAATGGCTCATCTTTTTCTGGCACAAGTCCCTGGGGATGATTAGTAGTCAGCACTGGGAGCCTCGCTTCTTGGACCAGTGACTTCAGGTAGTGCCATGTGTCATGTCTTGGCTTTCAGCAAGTCTCAGCGAAGCTCTGAGGCATTGCACGCACTCCACTTCCCAGCCCTGTCAGCACCTAGCTCCATGTGCAGTGTCTGGGAGAGAGTAGGGGTGGACACCTCGGCCAGTGGCACGGTCTAGGACTTTTAGCATCCTCCCCAGATAGACAAGAGACCGTTAACTCCCTCTTGAGCAGAGCGATAGAGGGCGTCGTGAGCAAAGGCTGTGATGGTAGTGGACGGCAGTGCTCACGTGACAAGGAAGGAGCTACTGAGGGAACACAACCGCTCAGGGTTGCCGTGGATGTTTTTAAATAGGCGATCCTAGTGGAATAGCTGCTCTGCTCTGGTTTTCATGCGATTGGCTGGCTGATTATTTTAGTTTCAGAATGCTTCACCGTGTAGCTGTTATCATGTGTCTGTCTGAGTCCCCTGTGGATGGACATATCAATAACACTCACCCTTACGTTTGCATTGCTGTTCCCTAAAGACTTAAATAATGCCTGACTGGCAAAACGTTCCAAGGTATTTGGTAGTGTGCTTCTTTTCGTTGCCTCTGTCTTCTCTATTAGACTTGGAGCCCCTGGATAAGGCATTTGGTTGGAAAACCTTAGTGGTCTCCGGTCAGCGTTGTTTGAACAGTAAGAAAATCTACTCTTCATGAAGCAGTGAGGAGACCTCATCACCAGCAGCTCAGAGGAGTAAGAAGCTGGTTCATCCTGGAGCTTCCATCTTTCCTTGTATACTCCGTTCCTCAATGAGTCGGCTGCTCGTAGGGTTGTCCTGTCTCCTGGAGCAAAGCTCCTTGAGGTCTCATTCTAACCCTGACGTTAGTATTACTGAGTGATGACTGCGCAGGAAGAGGGTCACCTTACCCACCACACAGAGTAGAGCAGAGCACATGTCACTCTGTGCAGTAGAGTCTCATTTCTTTAGGTTCTCCTGAAAACAGTGTACTAACTTTCACTTGTATTGTGGTTTGTGTAGGAAGCACACAGCAAAAAGTTCCTGTGCTGAAGGCTTCCTTCTCTATCAGGGGAGGTTCTGTAAATGACATAGGACTTAGCGAGCTGAGGTGGGTTGTGAACACAGGCATGTGTCTTGTCCTGGGCCCCTCCCATGTCTGTTTGCTTCCTGGCTGCTGTCAGCGCTTCTCTCTACGGTGCTCCTCCAGCACACTGGAGACCGTGAGCTGAAACTACCCCTTGTGTGAGCTGTTGTGTCTGCTGGTTAACAGCGTGGTGATGGGGGTGACCAGCACACCAATATTGATTGAGCATGGCTCCGTGTATGCTGGGAACCAAACACACAGATACAGTAGATTTAATGTAGGAGGTGACGACAGTGAGGTCAGGCTATATGATATGGTCACGCGTCTTCCTTTGCTTCTTACAGTTGTAAATTGGTGTTTTTAGTTTTCATCAGTGTTTTGCCTGCATGTATGTCTGTATGAGGCGTCAGATCCTCTAGAACTGCAGTTACAGACAGCGGTGAGCTGCCATCTGGGTGCTCTCAATCTGACCTGAGTCCTTTGGATTAACAGCCAGGCCTCTTAGCGCTGAGACATGTCTCCAGCACTGCTTATTGTATTTTTGAGTCAAGGCCAGAAATACCATTCACACTTATTGGATCTGCTATAGTAACAGTAACAATAATTTGTCTGCAGAAGAGTCATTAATGTATCCCATTCTTGGTGGAATCATATAGAATAGTTGGATTGGGGATCATTCCAAACCATCTTGGTAGCTTCCTAGCAAATGTATGTAAAGATGAGGCAAATAAGTTTAGTTTAGGATCCCAAGTTGAATTCCGGTTTGGTAAGATAATTCTGTACAAAATAATTAGGATACTTCAAAAGACTTCAGTATGGCCTGTGCATTAGATAATTTTGTTTGTATCAATAAAGTTCTTGCTTTTAATAGTTGTATTATGCATGTGTGTGGCAATGTTCTTGCTATCTGAAAATCATGTTGAAGTATCTGATGGAAGATTGTAAAGGACTTCCTTTTACTTCTATGAGCATTTCCTGGAGATGTGAACACTCATTCATTCTAGACAGAGCACCAATAACTGACTGAAGTAATGCTAACACCCCACTTGGGTGCACTGAACCCGTGAATTTGCTTGCTTAGGCTCACTCACAGGAACTTCACTCATTACCCAAACGTCTGCATCCCGAAAGTTCTCACCTAAACAAAGACAGCTTCCTTGTAGCTGCATACAAGGAACTACCAATAAACTCCCACGTTTATTCATATATCTTTTCCATTATCTACAAAGACCACTGGGATCTCAGAGGATGATTACGTCAGCTGGAGGGAAGCCCAGGAAGAAGTGGCTGCAGCCATGGGTGCACTGGCTAACATGCTGATTGACATTCGCTCTGGAGATACCATTCTACAATATTTTTTTTCTGAATTCAAAATTAAAAGTTTAAAAGTGTCAAAGGTTGTTTTCAATTTAAAAATATGTGTATCTGGTTCTTGAGTTCATTCATACTAAGTGCATTATATGTTTGTCAACCTATAACATATATGTATATTTTACAACATATATATGTATATAATGTTTTTTTTAAGTTAAACATGTTAATTTTTTTATTCCTAGTGTCACTACCACAGTTATGGGGTATTAAAAAAGGCAGAGCTATCACAGAAAAAGACTCAGAAATGTACATCTAATTGACACTACATTGCATTAATCAATAGCTGCACCTTCTGCAAACTGGCTCTCACTGCTAGGAACAAGAAGGGTTTCTGGTTGAGTTTCTGTACCTCTTGTTGGGTTTGGGTTGCCAGTATTGTGCTACATGTATGTTCATAAAGGTGCCACTCTCCTGCTGTGTCTCTGTCTGGCATTGGTGTTATGTTAATAATGGCTTCCAGGATAAGGTAAACAGCAGTCACTCCTGTAACTGGAACTTTTGAGAAGGATCGACAGTAATTAATTTTGGAAATGTTTAGTCATGTTCACCAGTGAAGCATCTGGACCCAAGGTCTCTTTTATTCTGAGGTCTAGAGTTTGAATCTCTTAATAGATCTTCTCAGGTTTTCTTCTTGGGTCAGTTCCTAAGGATTCTGTTAACTTTTTTTATTCCTGGTAGTTTAACTTATATTGACTAACAATGCATGTTGTCTATTGTATAAGTATCTGATTAAGTTTTCTGTAGTTATATTTAACCCACACAGAATAAACCCTCCATAAAAAACTGTGTTGTTCTTTATGTTTGATCACAAATGCACTTTGGGTGCTTTGAGCACTCTGGGGTCACATCTTATCACCGTTTGATATGTGCCACCAGTGTCACTTCAGCCTTTCGGGTTGGATTGTTCCAAGTGTTTTTATTTGCTTTTAAATTTGAAGATTTAAAGCTGTCATCCACAAGAACACCATTACCTAAAATACACCTTCAGTCTTTTAGGGTTTTTTTTTACCCTGTTTCCTTGTGTGTGTGGTATATTCATGTGTATGCATGGTTTAGAATGTGGAAGCAGGTCCCTTCATTTCATATCAGTTACATCTATTAATAGCGTGCTTAAGAGGAATAAAGTTTTCCTATGGTGTATGTTAATCAGCTACCAATAAATATGGGCAGAAATAAAGTCTACAAATGGCACCTCCTTCATTTTGATTGCTACTTCATCTTTGTCTTTTCAGCATGATGTATCCCAAACATTACTCAAGGCAACGCTGGACAGTGTTGTAGAAGAATGTGTCAGCTTTGTCGGAGTGGATATTAACATCTGTTCTGAGGTTTTATTAAGGTGAGACTTTTTATTAAAAGAGTTTAACTTTTGAACTAAGAGAAGGGGACATGTGTATGACGTTGTCAAGCATAGACAGTCTGTAGGCTTATGTGTTCCTGTAGAATTTCCAGAGAAGAAGGTGTCATTTAAGGAAAGAATGGCAGAGTTCACACTGTTATTTTCTGTGGTGCACTAGTGAAGAACTAGTGCTGCTGATAGAATTAAATAAGGCCAGCGTGGGACAGCGCTGTTGCCCCCAGCTGGGGAGTAGATGCCCTTCACTAGCCCAGTCTCTTGCACACATTTGTCAAAGCTGAAGGTAACCCAGAGAGGGGAGGGTTCAAGGTCTGTTGTTGGATTTTCCAAGATCCACAAGTCACCTCTCAATACAGACTGGCTGTTCTGCCAATTATAGAAGAATTCCTCTTTCTTTTCTTTGCTGTGGTTCACCTTGTACTCTGGATATGCAGGTTTGCTGGTGTGTCATATTAAGTTCCTGACCCTTCTCATATTTAGACTCTTCTCACCAAAACTATGATAATGGAAAAATACCCTCTGTATTCTAAAATAGCACTTTCCTACCGAGCCATGAAAGTCATAATTCCATGCTTGAAACTACACAGTGGAAATAGAATTCTCTGTACTAGTAATTTTTTAATTGAAAGCAAGCAAAAAAAAATGATAAAGTTTTCATGCCTTTGTGCCAACCCTGCCATTTACACAGAAGTCTGAAGTGGAAACTTAGGGTGCTTTGGAAAGTCCGTTGTGTTGTAAGGTGTTTTGCTGGAGCAAACACATGAAGGAGTGTTTACCTGATGCAGACACAGGAGAGAGGATGTTCTGCTAAAGCAGACACGTGAAAGGACACATGCATGTGATGAAGGATTCTCCACTAAGGACACGTGCATGTGATGAAGGATTCTCCACTAAGGACACGCATTGGTCCACCTTACATTGAATAACTGAACTCCATTTGTTGGGACTCCATAGAAAGAAACACACCGAAAAAATTTCTGGTGGTGTGCTACAGGTTTTTGCCACTTTCAGCTTCTACGGACTTGGGCTCATTGGCAGTTCTGTCAGCTGAGACACGCGTGCTGAGGCAAGACATGTGGAGGACAAGTGATGGTAGGAGGGGCTGAGCTGGGCTTGCTTACACAGCCGCTGCGCAGCAGTTGTTGGTCTTGAGGCACAACTGAGGGCTTCTGCTGCTGACTTGTGCCCTGGCCCAGGCTGGCTGACTGCTGGGTAGTGCCACCACTGCTGATTCCCGTTGGCTATCCCGACTCCACTGACCTGGACGGCTGGTGTATCTGTGCGGTGTTTGTGAGTGGACTGAGCTGCTGCTGCTCACCACTGAACTGAACTGCCAATCTCCAGACAGTACAGACGGGAGTTGTTGCTCCAAAGAACCTTTCTAAACGGGTCCACTTCCCCCGTTGCCTTTCTTTCCCACTACCTCTGGTAGGTGCTGGGCTAAAAGGGAGGTTAAAGCAATAAAGAACTATCAACGTTACAGAAGCCCCTTTTGTATTCACTTATGTGTATCAGTGGACCTAGCAGACAATTCTAATAATTGTGTGTGCTACTGTGTTGTGTTGCAGTAAATATTTAAAAATAAAAAATCGGTTTATCTCTTTATCTCTATTGGCCCTGAGGTCTCACTCCTCAGGCCCGACCCTGATTCCCTTGGCGGTCTTCCTCTGCCTGCCTTCCACCTCCATCCTGGGTCTTTGTTTACCCTGAAACTCAACACAAACACAACTCTACAGCCCAAAAGCTTTCATACAGGTTTATATATTCAACTCTCAATCTACAAACCCTCTACACAACAAGATTACATCAAATAGACAAAGATACAAACTGCCCTTCTATATGAGATATTAGACCTATAAAATCCTTAATGTTTATAGCTTTTTAGCACCAATCAGTCCCACCTGGGTCCAGCTGGTCCTTGGGAAGCTCCATGTTACCACGACCTCCACCCCAGTCCTCTCTCCTCTCTGACCTCAGACCTCTCCGCCCTTCTCACCTCCCTCGCCCCACCCAGTCACTGGCTTTCCTTTATTTTACTAATGAAAATGGGAAGGTTCAGATGAAATCACTTCAGGAGTAAGTAATATGGAATGTGGAATTAACATTAAAATATGAACAGCTTCAGGACAACCTACGTACTACACAAAGCCCTTTTCCGAGCCACACAGAGAAGGGTGCCACTTTCCCTGAGTGGGGAGACGCAGTTTGTGAGCCATAGGGAAGCAGAGAGATGCCCTGCTGCTGCTACGGTTTCTCCAGAACCACAGGCAGCAGCTGGCTCATCACTGCTTCGCACTGTGCCTCTTTCTTGTCCTTTCTATTGTTAATATTAATTTGGACATATTATAAAGTGTAAATATAGTTGATTTTAAGATCCAAGTGATTTATGCCATTATCTTTTTAGGTACAAGCTTTTGTTTCTTTCTACTTTTACTTCTATGTTTTTAATTTACCTTTTTAATTTCTAGGCATATTGCAGGACTCAATGCCAATAGAGCCAAAAATATTATTGAGTGGCGAGAGAAAAATGGGCCTTTTATCAACAGAGAACAGTTGAAGAAGGTAAAAGGGCTTGGTCCAAAGTCCTTCCAGCAGTGTGCTGGCTTCGTCAGAATCAACCAGGATTACATCCGGACATTCTGCAGGTGATTGTAAAAGCTCACACCTCTGGTGGTATTGCCAGACTCTTTCCCTGCTCTTGATCCCCTCCTGCTGACAGTCTAAGTTCTAGACGCCATCGTTCATTTCTTCACCCACAGGAGTTGTGTAGTACTGAAAGAATTATATAAATCTTAGCGGCAGCTGTCACACGCTGCCCGTTCCAATGTTCTGTGTTTCCAAATGAAGGAAAGACACACACACAACCTTTCTACCTTGATATGTCTAATACAGCTCAATTGCTGGGCTACTGTCTAACCTCCATAATAACCCACCTCCCACCAATAATCCTGTGTTATTACTCAATCCTACATTCTACCTTGGCTGCCCTGGACCAGTTGGGCAGCCCTCTTGGGCTGAACTCTCCTGGCTCCTTCACATGATAGCTGTCCTCTCTGTCCTGCACCTTATCATGTGGGCATCTCTCCTCTCCTCCTCTGGTCATGGTGAACCGTCTTCTCCTCCCTTCCTTTCTGTCCTTCTCTTGGGAATCCTGAAAGTCCCACCTCTGTCTGCCCTGCCTAGCCATTGGCTGTTGGCATCTTTATTTACCAATCACAACCAACTGGGGGCAGGATCCCTCAGTGTCTTACATGAGGGCTTGGACACTCTCATACAGTTTTGGAGACCCAAATTAACATAAGAATACAAACAGCCTTAGGCCAAACCCACCACATGGTTGAGTATGTTCTACACTAGGCAAGGAATATAGCAGTCAGTCAGCAAGATTCATGTTGTAATGCTTTGGATAGGACAATAAACCAACAGGAAAAAAATAAGTGGTTTCAAACGATAAATACTTGCTGTCAAAATTAAGAGAGTTGGTGCTGTTCTAAGGAGCCATGAAGTTGCTTTAGATGTATTGGGTGTTATTTGAGCAAAGTTTTGAGTGAACTGCAGAGGCCAGCGGCACAGGAATTAGAGCAAGTGTCAAGTGTGAGAAGCCTTGTGGCAGGGCCATCTTTGATGTGTTCGGGAACAAGGTGTGACTGCATTTTGGTTGTGTGGTAGAAGTGCAGCTGCATGTCCACCGTGTCCTGCACAGAACAGGAGAGGTGCGGCAGCGCGGTAGCAGCGTGGGGGGGAGGGGCAGCAGAGAGTTGATGTTCCCACATGCTCCACTGCCTTCACAATGACCACCATTCGTTAGTGACAGAACTGAAGCCTTCCCCTGGGTATGTCCAAGCTACCCAAACGCAAAGAAATCCGATAAAATCAGTAGCATTTTATAACCATAGAAGAATAGCCTTTGTGTGTATTAGTGCATACTTTTTCTCTTCACAAAATTATAGTAAAGGTCATGCAAAAAAACAGGTCCATTCTGGAACAGCTGAAGGGACAGTCAACCACATATGACAGTACAATACATTGCAAAGCTCAATGAGAGTAAAAATGAAACATGGGTTTTGATAAGTGGAGCAGAATAACATCTCAAATGCACTGTGACATGGTTGCTGTGATAAAGTGACATTTCATATGCTTACAGAAAATTACTTACCAAAAAATGTAACTCAGAAGGGGCGTATGCAGAGGATGTGCCCTAACTCACTTCTTATTTTCAGTAATCTAGGTAGATGGCATCTACCTAGTTAAATCTAGTTAAAGGTGAAGAGGGAAACTGAACATATAGCACAAGACATGGAAAACTCTTGCAAAAGAGCAGTTGGTAGGACGTCTTCCACCCAGATTACAGAACCCAGAAGCTGGGGTCGCACTCACCTGTAGTCCTATGCTGGAGGTAGGGAGCGAAGACAGGACAGCCACGGGGGCTTGCGGCAGTCCAGCCAGCCCTTCCGAACCAGCGAGTCTCATATACAGTGAAAGACTTGTCTCTGAAAAACAAGTAAGAGAGTTTAATGGAGGAAGACGCAAGCCATACATGTACACGCATGTACCCTGCACACAGATACACCATATACACAAAACTCAGAAGCCACAAATGAAAACTGTTGAAGATTAAATAATCCTTTATTATTCTATGTTTTTGAAAGCTTGGTCAGAAAATTGGCATAGCATTTCAGAGAAATGAGAAGCGTGCTGTGCCTTGCTGTTTCACTTCATCTTGTGCTTAGTTCCACACCGTAAGTGTGTTTCCACATCACCGCTGTGTGTTTGCTATTGGGTATGGGCAGAAGGCCTGTGCTGTGTAACTATTTGAAACACTGCTTTACTTGTACACCTTCCCAAGTATCACCTACAAATTTTTATTCTTCTTTTTCCTACAAGGCCTGTGTAATATTTTAATTAAATTACAGAAGGGCTATAATTTCATGTTTTCATTGACTTATTGATAAACATTTGAGTTGTTTCAAAGCTTAATATTTTTCAACTGAGGTCAGTGCTTGAAATTTTTTGTGACTGTTACATCATCTAGACAGTTTGTGCCTTTAATAAGAATATCGTGTGAATTGCTACCTCGGTAGGTTTTGTTGTTTTTAATTTCCTAATTGCTAGCATTGCTGCTCTCCCTGTTCCTACAAGAATGCATTTGCTGTTATTTTGTTCTTGCTGTGCATTTAACTGATGCTAACTTCTCTGTCCGACCCTGACACTCTCGTATGTATTGTATTAGTTAATTGCACCAAATCTTCTGTCTTCCACATTTCCCCATCTTGCTTTCTGACGTTCTCTCTTGAATTCTTAGTGAACAGACTTTCCCACTCATGCCTCTCCTTGTTTTTCTGTCTTTGTCTTTCCTTGGTAAAGTTGCACATCCTCTGTTTGTTTTCTCCCGGTGATTATCCTCAACTTTGTTGAACGTCATGACCTCTGGAGTTAGTCAGCAGCTCTATCCATTTGTAAAAGGCTTGAAACTTAGGACTTCCCTCAGTTTCCCAGCCTCCTTCTCTTTAGATCTGTTTCCCTTCATGGTGTCTGCGCATGTGCGTACACACACACATACACACACACACATACACACACACATACACACACACACACACACACATACATACATAAGTAGCGCTATTTTAATTTTATGCATACACTTTAATAACATTTGTAAGCGTGCAGTTGCCTTTTGGTTTCTACTTCCCATTGTCACTATAGTGCATGTTCCTGTCTCTAATCAGTGCTTCTCTCGGGTTCCTTTGTAAAGAGCTCCTGAGACACTGTACGGATTTTGCTGAAGCTCCTACATGTCTCCATATTGTCAGCTTGTCCTCCTATTCAGTGATGGTTTGGCTTAACATTCAGGACTTTTTCTTTATACCTGCAAGGTTGCAAGTCTCTGTTCTGATGTCTCCTGTTTGCATTGTGAAATTTGAGGCCAGTCTGGTTTGGATTGCCTTATCTTTAAATACTGTTTTCAAATTCTTTTGGAAGCCATTCTCTCCCTTTTTAATATCCTGAAGTGTCCCGTAGCTATGCAGAGTGAGAGCTATGGGCATCTTTACGTTCTCATTCTGCATTCAGGTTCTTTTGCAAACTTGACTTTCCTCAGCTCTGAGAAACCATCTTTGTTATCTTACTATGATGGAGATATTGTATTTATTCCTTCATTTCCTCTAGAATGACAGTTGCATGGACTGAATCGTGTATGAATGTTTTTGGCTCTGAGTAACAGAAATTGGATTAATAGTGTTTTAATGTGGTAGTTTTTTGTGAAGTGAATGGTTTGTGTGTGTGTGTTGCATAGCAGAGGACTAAGCACTTAATTAATGAAAGTTTCTTTGCTTTTCTACCCTACTTCCTGTCTTTGAATGTGTTTATCATGTTTTTATTGACTGCAGTAGTCAGAACACTGACTCTTCAGGCCAGAGCCAGGAAGCTGCCATGGTCACAAATGAGAAGCTGGGCAAAAAGAAGAACAGAGCCGATGTCACCCTCATCCCAAACCCACTGGACCAGACTTGCATCCATCCAGAATCCTATGACATAGCCGTCAGGTGAGTCAGAGCCAGGTCCTGAACTCTCCATGTGCTCGGTGAGTTTGGGATAGCACATGGTTTGTATGGGTATAAGGAGAGCTGAGAAACAAGGCTGTACGTAACATGACAACTGTTTTTAGTTCACATTGCTGAGTTGGCAGTGAGGAGGGAAGCCAAGATTCCTGGAGTTGTCGAGCCTGCTGGTTCTAGGGGAGAGATGTGTGGAGTGGAAATTGTGTGGCACTCTGTCTGTTTTGGAAATTAGCATGACTCATTTGACTAGCACCTGGTGTTACTTGGACTCTTTGAAAGACAAACTCCTGTTTGAAAATATAAACAGCCAACATTCCCAAGAAATTCTGTCCTGTTGGGTTATAGAGTCTAATATTCTTCTAGTGAGAACACATTAACAGATGATTTTTATACAAGAGAAGCTTAATATAAGGTGCTCAAAAAAAAAACCAACTTTTAAAACACACATTGTATTTATTTGCTTTTGTGTACATGTGGAGAGTGGGGTCAGAGAACAACTGGCAAGAAGAATCAGCTCTGTCTCCTTTGACCACATGGCTCCTCAGGTTTGGCAGCAAGACTCACTCATGGACCCAAAAACAACGTTTTAGTTGCATGTTTAGTTATCTTTAAAATTTTCCATTAGTTCAAAAGCTATGACTTGCTACATAACCAAAAATTCCTAAGGTTCTGACTAGAAATACAGTAGTGGCTTTAAAACCAGTTTGTTTTTACTTTGATCTTAAATATGGGATCTGGAGATTGCTTTGAAATCATTTGTATTTGCTCGCCTTGGTAAACGTCAGTGACTTGTGGTAGGTTAAATAGGAATAGCCCCACAGATTCAAGCGTTTGAATGCTTGACCCATAGGGAGGGGCGTTATGTAAAGGTATGGCCTTGTTGCAGGAAGTGTGTCACTGGGAGGGCAAGCTTTGATGCTTTCTCTGCTGAAGCTAGACCCAGTGGGGCACAGTCTCTCCCTGCTGTCTGCATAGCCACACAGAGCCTTCAGCTTCTTCTCCAACACCTTGTCTGCCTGTACACTATGCTTCCCACCACCACAATAGCAAACTAAACCTCTGAAACTAAACCATCCCTGATTAAATGTTTGCCTTTATAACAGTTGCTTTGGTCCTGGTGTCTCTGCATAGAAATAGAACCCCAAGAGACCTTGCTTTTTTAAAAACTGTTTGCAGTTGAGGAGTAACTCAGAAAAGGATTTGTAAAGTTCTCCATAGACACCACAGTAGTCTGCCTTCTTCAGAGTTTGATGATGATGATGATGACAGTCATTGACAGATGCAGGGAATTCCTTTACTCATGCATTTGGATGTTAGCATGCATGCACCTACCTTTCCACACATTTGTCTGTGTCTGTCCATCTGTTTATCCACCAACTTATTTGGGAAGAGCACTGAAGACATCAGTGTACTTTTCATTAAACTCTTCAGGCATAGTTTAATAATTCTTTAGTTTATTTTCTCTCTCTTGTAAAATATAAATAAAGTTAAAGTTGACTTTTAGAAAATACCAATATCAATGAAATCTAAAATTCTTTCAAAATTAAAGAACAAAATAAACTCTTGCTTTCATCCCTAGACAGTCCCTTCATTTGAAACCAGACCTGCTGAAACTACCCCATAATATTGGCAAAATGTAGCTCATTGCTCTTAGAACTTCTTAAAAATGTCACCATTTAGGTGTGCTCACAGGTGTCTTTCTGTTTCTAGTGAAGTACTCAGAGATTTAGCCCCACTGTGACTGGTGCTAATAAATTGCTAAAACACATGACGGATCATACCAAGCAACAGTATACTGCAAAATGCATTCGGTCCAACTTCAAGTCCCCTCTAGTCCATCAGTCTCAACCCTGTCCAAATGCCCAAAGTCTCTCCCTCCCATGACCCTGTTCCCAGAAATAATGACTCTGAGAACTCAAATATATTTATAAATACCTAGGCCATAAGCTTTGGCTCTTCTTCGACTAGCTCATAAGTTAATGTGGCTGGTCATCTCTGTTCACTTCTCATACCTCTCTCCTTCTTCATGTCTGGGGCAAATACTCCCAGGCCTGGCTAAGTCTCAGAGGAAGAAAGTAAGTCACCTGAGACAACTAAGCTTAGCAGAGCCAAGATTTGAACCAGGTCAACTGTCGCTCTAAGCCTGAGTTCTTTACCAGATCATACTGGAGCCAGACTTGAATGTTATCACAATGGTAGTGGTTGTTCAAGAGTGTTATTCTCTTAAAAATGGTGTGTGGCATTGAAAGAAAAGTAAGGTTTCCCATAAAGAAGAATGTGTGTCTGGAGTATATGCCTTGGATATTCTCTAACATCTTTGACTGATAGCAACCTTCCTATCACTGACTACATCTTTGTCTTTCAGAAATATGAATGGCTAAATCCAAAATGGTAATCAGGCCCCAAAGGATAGATTAGTAATACAGCTGAGACAGATTTCCACTCACATGACATAACTTTAATAGGAGAAATGATATCTAAAAGTTTTGAGAAACTTCAAACTGTCACATGTCTTAATTTTGGTAGCAAGGTCATTTTAAAAAGAATTGTAAGAAGAATCAAGCTATTTCCAAAAGAAGGCCTGAGCCATCAGGAATCTGCAAAAGCAAAGGTCGGCATGACTAGTGAATGTAGATCAGTAAGTGACAGATAGGGTAACCCCTTATTGGGAATTTCCCAATGGGTCCTCTTGTAGGCACTGATATCAAATTATTAATATCAGCCATCTTAGGTAGCAGTGGAGAACTAATCTGCAAAACAATTAAACAACTCCACTCTGAAGATAGACATTAATAACCCAGATATCAAACTCAGAGCAGGTAGACAAACAAACAAACCCAAAAGAGACAAAAACACTATTTTGGCAAACTTCTATAGATGATCAGAAGCCAAAACTAAAGGCATTTATAAATAATATTGACATTGAAGACATAGTAGACACTGGAGCAGACGTAATCAAAATCTCTTCAAAATCTTGGCTTCAAGATTGGCCTCTTCAGGGTGTAGATATACAATTTCTAGGACTTGAAACTTTATCCCAGATAAAACAAAGCGTAAAGTGGCTTAACTGTATAGGGCCAGAAAGTCAAAGAGGAAACTTAAGGCCATATGCAGCTAATATAGCCATGAATTGATGGGAAAGAGATCTATTGAAACAGCTGGAATTATTCCTCCATTACCAGAGACAAAGTGTAAAATAGAGGATGTTCCTGGTGAAGGTATCAAAAACTGTTATCAAGAATAGTTACAGACAGTCCAAGTTGCCCATAAGCAGGACCCAGCAGAAGCTGACTCTCCAACTTTCTGTGGAGGAACCACTGCTAACAGGACACCAGTAGTTAACTAGCAAGCCTTTTTTGAATGGAGCAGTGGCCTATGACAAGAAAAATTATAGGCACTAGAACACTAGTCCAAGAGCAACTAAAGGCTCAATAAATAGAAAAGTCCACCAGCCTTTGGAATTCTCCTTTATTTGCTATTTTTAAAAATCTGAAGGATATTAACAGATCTAAGAGCAATCAATAAAATCATTCAGCCAATGGGCTCTTCGTTGTTATCTAAGGCATAACCTATCATAGTGATTGGTTTAAAAGATTACTTTTTCACAATCCTTTTTGCAAAAGCATGATAAAGAAAGGTTTGCTTTTTCAGTACCTACTTATAATAATAGTTGTCCAATAAAATGGTGTCATTTAAAAGTGCTTCCACGAGGAATGTTAAATAGTCCTACCTTAATGTTAAATGGTCAATATTTTGTACAACAGCTATTTAGAAATAATGTGTAAACATTATTTCTTCAATCCATAATTGACTATTATATAGATGATCTATTACTGGTTGATTCAGATGAAGATTCCTTAGGGAAAACTCTTTGAAGAGAACTTTGCTTTGTTGGGGATTACAAATCACTCCTGAAAAAATACCAAGCGAAGTTTCTATTAATTATTAGGATATAAGATAGGATTGCAAAACATCTAGCCACAGAAGGTACAAATAAGGAGAGACCAGTTTAAAGCTCTTAATGGTTTTCAAAAACTATTGGGGATATTAATTGGCCAAGGCCCACAATTTGATTAACTACTCAAAACCTAAGACATTTATTTTAAACCTTATAAGATGGTAAGGGCTTAACTTATCCAAGAAAATTATAAGCTGAGGCTGAGAGAGAACTGGCTCTGGTAAAAAAGAAATTACAAGATGCACATGTAGATAGTTTGAACCCAATGATGACATGTATTTTAGTTATTTTGCCTTCTACTCACTCTTCCACAGGAATTCTAATACAGAAAGAAGATTATATCTTAGATGGATAATTTTAGCATACAGAGTAAAAAAATCAAAGGCCTATGTGAAATTTGATTCTAAATTGATTCTGAAAGGAAAAATGATACTTAATCAATTAGCAGGAATAGACCCAACAGAAATTGTAGTACCTCTGACTAATGCTGACATTTTCTCATGAGCAGAAAATGAACATTGGCAAAGGACTTGCAGTAATTAGGGGGAAGAAATTAGCAGCAAATACCCCAAAAACAAGTGACTTCAATTTGTAAAAGAACTAATTGGATTCTCTCTCATATAGTAAAAGGGATACCAATTTCTATAGCCTCTTCACTCTAAACTTGTATACATAAGTCAGGAAAGGCAGGCTATAAATCAGGGAGAAATAAAGTGGTTCAGAGACCTTTGGTTTCAGTTAAAAAATTAGAGCTGTATACCATTCTTTAGTTAGATTTTTGTGAATATCTTAACATAGTCACTGACTCTCACTGTTTTGCATATAGAGATGACTGAACTTATCCAAGGTGGTTCAGAACACCGATTATTCAACTACAACAAGTAATCAGAAATAGAAATCATCCATTAAATATAGCACATATCAGATCCCATACAGGTCTGTTAGGCCCTCTAGCACTAGGTAATGATGAAATTGATCAACTCTTAATAGGAAATGTCCTAGAATCTTCAGAATTTCATAAAAACATCATGTTTACAGCAAAGGTTTAAGGAAAGTTTTTTTTTTCTTTCACTTGGCAACAAGCCAAGGACATTATAAGAAAATGCCTTACTTCTTCTTTATATAACCAAACTCCATTATTTGCAGGGAGTAACCCAACCAGTACCCAAAGAAATGAAATTTGTCAAATGGATGTGTTTCATTTTGCAGAGTTTCAGAAATAAAAGTATGTGCACTGTACCATAGGTACACCCTGCATAAGTATTCAGAATTTCAATGGGAGACTAACTGATTTCAATTCTAAAAAAAACCTGACTCTCTAATTACACGTTTATTAGAAGTTGTGGCTATTACGGGCTTACGTGTACAAAGTAAGACCAACAGTGTTCCAGCATATGTCTCTAGTAAGATAAAGCAGTTTCTTGCACATTACAACATCAAGCATATTGCGGGTGTACTGCATAATCCTATAGGATAAGCAGCTGTAGAGAGATTTCACTATACTTTAAAAGAGATGCTTAATAAACAGAACGGGGTAACAAGCACCCTCCAGGGATAGGTTATATAATGCCTTATTGCCTTTACATCTTTAAATGCTAATGAACAAAAATTTACAACAGCTATTGAGAGACATTGGATTATGGGGGAAAACTGCTGAATCAGAACAGTTCATCTATTTTAAGGATGTCTTATATTCAGAATGGAAGGAAGGAGATGTCTTAAGCTGGGGAAGAAGTTTTGCCTCTGTTTCAACTGGAGAAAAAAGAAAAAAACCTATAGATTCCAACAAAATTCATAGAGATTAGATTTGACCAGGAAAAAACTGAAAGTCTTGGCTGCAGACAGGAAGGGGAGAAAAGAACAACAAAGCAGGTAACATGAATGCTGATCCCGCTACATGGAGCAGCTCTGAGACTGGCTGACATATGAAAATGTCTTCAGCCAGGACTTGAGCTAAGCAATGCCAATAAATCTTATTAGCTACAGAGTTCTGAGGATTTATCATGCCATCCTTTCAAATGGCATAGATAGAAATGTGTGTTACAGTTGGTTATACAGTCCAGGCTAACTTACAAAAATGGACAGATGCCTTACCCGCTTAAAGAAAGAGCAGAGGATCCTCCTTAGCTGTTCTGTAGGCATTGAGCACTCTATACATGTGCTAATGCAGAAATGTCTATTGCCTTTGAAAGTTTCTGTTTCCAGAACAAAAGGACCAGATGGTCCAACCTCTTAGCAGTTTCCCTGAGAGTCTGCATCCTGAAGAACTTCAGGTGCACAGAGTATGTGCACCCGCTCAGGAGCGTCGCTGCTGAGTGTCTCCATCATTTCTTGACTGAGCTACTGCAGTCCATCTGACTAATCTCCCTGCTTCTTCCCTGCCCCTTACACTCTGTTTCTAACAAGCAGACAACAGCCTTTTCACTCTGCAGCTCCAAACCCAGCTTAGAGTCTCACTAAATATTAAGACCGGTTCCTTTTGATAGCCCCAATAATGGTGTCAAATATAGCAGAATAGAGCCATAATCTTCACTGACAGATGACATGACAGTAAGTTACGGGTGGCAAAAACAATATGAACCCCAGGGACTCTTGTGGAGAACAGAGTTTAAAAGAGAAGAGTCACTGTTAGAAGAGCGACGTGGAAGTGAGACTGAAAAGCTAGACTCATCCTGCGTCACTCCATCACTGCGCACGGCTCCTAAATGTACTCTTTGTTAAACCACTCTTCCAAAGTTCAGACGGTGTCCATACGCACCTCAGCACCTCAAGCCTGGCGTGATTAAAATCGAATGCCAGACCTTCCCTGAAATCTCGCTCCAACCACAGCCATCTTCTTCAGTTCATCCATTCAGTTCCTCAGTACAGAAGCTTGGGACTTGGTCTAGTGAAATGGCTCCTGTCATGTACTGTTAGAGATACCCTTGAGCTTCACCATGGCCTCTTACTAAATATTGCCCTCCAGTCCAGGATCTGAAACTGTTTCCTACTCCTGCTTTGGTGAGGCTTCTTGAGAATGTAATAGTATAGTTAAAGTTGTGAGCCTCCGCAATTGTTGTTGAACCCATACTATAAATAATGCATCTGAAAAGGTGATATCAGATTTGTTAGGCTGGTAGCAATTAAATTAAAAGTTAGTTATTGTAGGCCATGAGACTGAGAATCTAACTTACCACTGTATCCACAGCATCCAACAAAGACCGACCCAGCCATTTGAAGGGATAAATGACAAACATAGAGACTGGGAGGGAATGGTGCAGAAGACGTGAACTGACAGGATAAGGGGAACGCTTAGCTCTGCTTCCAGCTCTCCTCTGCTGTCTAAAATGGCCGCAGTCCGTGTGCAAGCGTAGTCACTGTGAACACATTGGGTCTTTCCTGGATTTCTTGCCTTAGCCACATACCGACTAAGTCCATTCTTGAAAATCCCATCTACCTTCTCAGACATTACAGAATAGACAAGCAGAGGAAGGCCATGGGCATTTCTGCCTGCATTTGATGTTGTTGTTGTTGTTGTTGTTGTTGTGGAGAAATTCATATCCACGTGTGAGTGGTTTCGTTGTGTATGATACTGTAGCCATAAATAAAATTGCAGCTGGATTATGAGCAGAAGTGAGCCCAGCAAGAGTGTGTAGCACTCCTCTCTCATTCTTCTACCATTTTGGTTGGTCCAACAGCCGGCCACATATCTGATTTCTCCTGCTTTAGTTAGGGGAGGAGGGAGCTCTGGGCTGCAGGTCCCGCCAAGCCCTCTGCATCACATGAGCCTGGCACTCAGCCACAGACTGCAGTGTTAAGAATTCAATGCACTGCTGATAGTCAAACTCCAACACCGCTGTGTTCTCAGCACTAGTTGAAAAATGCCAGGAAACTTCATGTCAAGACTCACTCAGCACTTGTTTTGATAAAGTATATGCTATTTCCATTTGGGCTGTTGGGCAGAATTTTTTTAAGACTGGTTTCCAGAAATCCCAGCAGAGTAGGAGTAAGGTATGTGGTGTCATAATCATGTGCCAAGTGAGCAGAGCTCAAAGAGTAGTCCCTATCAGCTCAATGCTAAAATTTCAGAGCTATGGAACTTACCTTGTTACAGCAGATTTTCCTGCCTCTGACTCTCACAACAATGCAGCAAAGTGTATTTTGAAAGCATCAACAACTGTGGATTTAAAGTCAGGTCTAGGACAAGAATAATCACATAAACTTGGCATGAAGCTTCTAGAGGTGGGGAGGAATGTTTGTTAAGAGAGGGAGGAGGGAGGGAGGGAGGGAAGGAGAGAGAGGAGGGAGGGAGGGAGGAGGGGGAGGAGAGAGAGAGAGGGAGAGGGAGGGAGAGGGAGGGAGGGAGGGAGGGAGGGAGGGAAGGAGAGAGAGGAGGGAGGGAGGGAGGAGGGAGAGGAGAGAGAGAGAGGGAGAGGGGGAGGGAGGGAGGGAGGGAGGAGGGGGAGGAGAGAGGGAGAGGGAGAGGGGGAGGGAGGGAGGGAGAGAGGGAGAGGGAGGGAAAGAGAGGGAGAGAGAGAGAAGAAAGGGCAATGTTGAGTTGATATATTGAGAAACTATGTTGGGGTTTTTAAGACCCCAAATGGAACAAATCCATCTGATGCATACAGTGGGTGGAAGACCCTGATTGGCACCCCTGGGCTAGCAGTAGGACAGCTGGAGAAATTCTTCGATGGCCCTGCCTTATATGAGGGCGGATGGCAAGCCCTAGTACTGAAGGCCTGTGAGGGCCTCTGTGCTGCCTGAACCTCTCTTTTAGAGCCATCAGTAGAAGCTGAGATGTGCCCAGCCAGGGACGAAGCTTCTGACAAAGAACTGTGGTACGGGGAGTTTCAGTTACTCTCTGTGGAAAAAGCAAGCAGGTGGTAAAGTGCTTGCCATGCAGGTGTGGGGGGCACAGTTTGGATATCCAGAACCAAGTAAATGCTGGATGCCCATAGTGGCCAGCCTGTAATCCCAGCCTTGGAAAGATGGAAACAGTGGGTCCCCAGAAAAAGCATGCTGGGAAGATTGGCCAATGAAAATAATGATCTAAATGTTCTTGCTGTAGTTTTCAGGAAATTATACTCAGCATATCAAAAGAGAAAGAGAACCTGCCTGCTGAAGAACTGGACGGCATACACATTGTTCTAACACAGCCCACTTCAGACTCTTAATGAAACCAGTGGAGAGCCCTAGAAAGTTTAAGGGCCCTCGGACTTCCTGGGCTCTGATCCTGGCTGTTGGACCTGGGAATGGTTTTGATATTTCTGGCCTTGGTTTTGTCTGTTAAATGACTAGAATGTCAGCAGTGACCTAATGGGCCTGGGAATTTAATGCATGTCTTATACACAGTTGGAGTCACAGTAGTGACTGTAAAGACCACGTACTTGTACTGTCATCAAGAAGGTGCTTTCAGCTAAGCTGTAGACAGAAAAAGCATGGGAAGTCACAGTAGTGGTGGCAGTGGGGTCCTGTTCTTCTCTGTAATCTGGATGTGATTTTCACAGTTAGCATTATTAATTCATATTAATACCAGCTCCTGGGACTGAGGATAAGGCCGCTTTCTCTGTCTTCTACTATAGAACTACTCTGCCTGCTACTCCCAGTGGAAGAGAACAAAGGGGGAGCTGCCTGGCAGCCATGGAATTGTGTGGCTTTGGAATTTTCTGTCGTATGCATCAGGTGTCCTTGTCCACTCTTGCTCAATCTTAGGCCCTCAGTCTGGAGCCCAGCACTCAGGGAGGCATAGATTCCAGCTCCTGTTAATTCTCCTTCCTGCTCCCAGTCTAGCTGAGGGTTTGAATCTCTGTCTTCTTATTCTGTGTCATCATCAGTAGCTGCTACAGCCTCCTTCCCCATTCTGACAGTGTCCCTGGCCCATTCATTGGGCAGCCAGAAGTGGTGGGTGTTAATGGTGGAATGGTGGATGTTAATAAGCCTCTGTTAGTTTTTGGAAAGGAACATCGTTGACAATTGGCCCTGTGGTATAAAATCTGTCTCTTAGGAATTTTTCCTGTCACTTGGGTTTGTTCCAAGTAGCACTGGAGTGGCTTGCTTCAGCCTTTCCTTCTGTCAGCTGCCTGTGTGCTTCTGAATGCTATTCCTTTATTTACCCTCCTCTTTCAAATAGTCACAGGCACTAATCCACATTATAGCTTTACAGGCAGTAAATTGAATTATATTAATTCTAAACACAGTGTTTTTGAACTATATAGAGGCTGCAGCCTTTGAAACCACTAACTTAATTTTGTCCAACCCTTACTCAGTAACTCAAAAAGAGCCAAAGTTTCTTTCTTTCAAATTTGGTTTAAAAAATAATAATAAATTGCTCCCAGACAGTAGTTCTGGGTGCCAAATTTTATCTGCAGTCTCAATCTTGGGTCTACACTGAAGCTCCTCTCAAGTCGGGGGCGAGGCATGGGTGAGATATGGAGGACTGTGACTCTTCCTTCAGTCCGACTGTGTGGCTTCAGCTGTGTGACTCACTCCCTCAGTTTGAGTCTCTTGTGAGCAAAGCTACATGTGCGAGATTCTTGAGAGACTGAAATGCACCATTTATGGAGCACGTTGAAGGTATGTGTGCATCTGCACATAAACCCTGCCTCTGAGAGGACAAGCAGAACTGAAACAATCCCAACTGGCCTGGTCTCCATCCAGTCACATATATAAATGTTTTTCAAATAAAGCTAAGCATGCTCTTCCGGTGTAGTTAGAAACACCTGAGCTCACTAGGAAGGAGGTGACCAAATGGGACGGTGTCACCCTGCTCCTACCATGGCAGAGTGGGGTCTGGAACTCCTTGTGGCACCAGTCATTATTGAGGCAGTTCCTAAGTAAGACAAGAGGAGTCTACACATCTTCACATCAATAGCAACATGGCGGTGTGGGTGTGCGCGTAGGTGTGCACACGCATGCATACGTTGCTTTTAATTTATAATGTATAAGTTAAACTCTGATACTTACACAGTGTGAGAGTCATAGCAAGTTGTTGTGGAATTGGTTACCAATGCTGCATGTGACGTTTGTTATTGCTGCACCAGGTCTTCCATGCTTTGGTTAAACTGTGAGCGCCATCTTCAACTGTCTCCAACTGTGTGATCACCCTAATTCGTGACCATTTGGAAGGCATGTAAAGACATTTAACTGGTACTTCCTTTTAGGTAAAAAAGTTAATTCCCTATACTTCAGTGCTAAGGAATGTCAAGATTTTCTGAAACAGGCGCCTGAGGCCAGGCCTACTGCAGTTACTTTGACAGGCAGCAGGTCTGCTTTTGAGCATTGTCTAACCAGCCCTTAAATAGAAGGAAGTGTGGACGCAGTCTGCCAAGTTGAAAGCAATGGCAGCTTGGTGCTCAACAGATGCCTGTATTCCTCAGTCATGGCAGCTTTTCCTTGTTCTTGCTGAGTTTCTGCTACTCACTGATGCAGAAGACTTTCTGAAGACATTCCAGATGGTGCCACAAAAGGACTCTAAAGTCCCCACCTGGCCCAGATAAGATAGTTCATACCACTTAAAACTCGACTCTGGGGGCTGAGTGGGTGAGCCTTAGAGAAAGCCCCATTACATTTTCAGAATATTTGTTCGGACTATGTTTTTAAAACCTAGTCAGCTGTATATTCTTATAGAATAATCTCTGTACTTTCTGGTGTTGATTAAATGCTAAGAAAAGCCACTTAAATACCATTTTCATTATTGCTCTGTTAGCTTCTGTGGATCTGTGGGGTGATCCGTAGCACTGGGGCCTTCAATAAATGCATGTTACTTGGATTTATACTTGCTTGTGTTCATATCAGCCCAGATTTTTTAAGATTCTGGCCCAGCTTTATGTCTTGGTTTACCCAGGAGAAATTTGACAGATGTTTAGTCATGATGACAGTGCATTTCCCATGGCTCTCATCTGATGTGATCACAAAACAGCTGAGATGGTCACGTTGTCACCCTGTCCATCAAACCAGACTGAACTCCTTGTGTGCAGTGCACTTGTATATACCAGCCTGGGCAGAGGACAGTGGGGTCTATCTTTTGTCACATTGAGTTCAAGTTTCTTCTCCCCTTTTTACTATGATAGATTTTAAGCTATGTACAGTTTCTGGAGTTTTTAGAGTAGCAAACTGTTGCAAGATTTCGAGTCAGCACCCCACCGTTTTATACACAACTCCAGTTTAAAAGCCAAATTTCCCTATGTCATTGAATTTCTCCATACATTAATAGTTGTGACCTATTCTCTGTTTCCTCTTATTTACAAAATGGCTGTGCTCTTGTGTTTAATTTTGTACTTGTCGATGAGCCTCCTATAGAGTAAGTGGATGAGATATGACGGTTGTGGCAGTCTGAGGACAACGGGCTTTGCTCTGGTAGCATTGCTTGTTCTCTCTCTCTCTCTCTCTCTCTCTCTCTCTCTCTCTCTCTCTCACTCTCAGCTGTAAACCGTGTGTGCTCCTTGTAAGTGATGGGGTTATATCACTGAGGTTCTGAGCTCTACAGGGTATCATGTTGCTCTGTGTAACAAACCCCTCAGCTTCTAAATCCCTGTGCTGGAAATGATTACATAAATCTGAATGGCTATTTGCAGAGTCTTACGAATCTGGAGAACTCCTTACTCTTTGGGGGAAGAGTTTTACAAAGACGTTTTCTTTGTGAAGAAGGCCCTGGCCTTTGCAGCAGCTTCTGCTGAAAACATGGGCAGTGTTAGCTTGTGTAGCTTTGTGTTTGAAAAGAAAGCATGGTGTGTGCTGCGCTGTGCTCTAACTCCATGCAGATGTGTGCTAAGAGAACATGATGTGCTCATTTGTTGCATTTATGCTACTTTCTTACTTTAAGTAAGATGGATGAAATTACATATTAAATAAAAACAGCAGCTCCAACAGCAGCCCTTAGCAAATGGAAAAAGCCTTGCAGAGACAGTAGAGATCGAGACGATGGCTTTAATAACTCATTGACTCGAGAGAACTGTCTATTTAAAAGCATGTGCATAATAACTTCTTTGTGGGATTTACTTGGTGCTAACTGTCTAATGCTCAGAAGTGATCTGCCATTAAATTGTGTTGGCATGATATTACCAACACATCATGGATTCTGTCTTGGCAAAATATAACAGTAATTTTTACATGCACTCAGTGGCATGGATACCTGTGCGATACGAAACGCCACTGAACAGAGGTAGCTGCATGGCCTTGGGCAGCCATTCCTGCATGTTAACATTGCTGCTGTAATTACCTGATGATGTGCAGCTAGCACAGTTCGGTGTGCATTTGTCATTATGTGTTCATTCTAGGCTCTAAGCTTCTTACTTTTCTTTTGCACTCTGGAGCTAGGGAGTTCTTTGTGTTGGGCATACTTCTCACTGCTAGGAGGGACGTTAGACTGTAGAGGAGACTTCTTTCTTGTGCTGCCACAAAAGCCAGGTCTGATGAATAGCTCCAGCATGAAGCGTCTCCTCTGATCCTGGGCTGCCAAATGTGTCTGAGACCCACCAGGCCAGACCCACCCCAGGGCTGGCTCCTCTTCTTCCCAGCCTCTCCCCCTTCTGTAGGCTTTTCCTGTGACCTGGTCAACTTTAAGAAAGTTTTCAAAATGTAAAAACTACTTTGTTCCATTGCTATTTAAAAATACCATTGATACAAAGCATTAGCTGGAGGCAAACATGACACTATTGATCTCAAGGCTGCTGCCCTCAGGCTTCTGTGAGAGTGGAATGATATTGAACTGCACTCTCAGGATAAACAGCTGGGTGCTAGAGGACTTCCTTTGTATGCAGAAGATATTCTGCCGGATCTAGTCCCTCTCAGCGAGTTGCATTTACAGACGAACATACAGTGCAATCTTGCAGCTCTAAGTAGCCTGCTGACTGCTGCTCTGGAAAGTTTTCTGCCATAGCTTTACTAAGTGATAGGTACTATTCAAGGTCCTATACCTCAAAAGCCTACTAATTTCATGCTAATTAACGTATGCCGACTAGTGTACAAATCCACTAATTAGCAAATGGGTGTGTAGAGGATATGGAATGTGTTCTGCACAGTAACCAGTTGTACACCAGTAAAGCCAAGTCCGTGAGCACCAGAAACGTCTGTCTAGAGGAGGAATTATTGAGGAAGTTAGCTATAGGCAGACCCTGCCCTGTGTCATCTGCCCTGTCTGTCAGCGCTCCAGCAGCTATGTCCTGTCACTAGCCCATTCTGCCACCTGTCCATCAAGCACGCAAGCACATACATGCTGTCTCTCCCCTGCAGGAGAAGCCTTAGTCTCCCTGGCCTCCCATTTCCATTATGCACATTTCCAAAGGACATGAGCATCACTCTTGTCTTTCTTAGACTGTTAGCCAAAACGTATCCTCAAGAGAACTTGTTGGATGCTAGATAACTTTTTTTAAAAAAGGCTCTGGAAATGCAGAAGGCTTACATATTTGAACCCGAGAGATATCCTAGTTAAATGTGAAGTGAGAGGCCTTTTCCCACCAGGCTTGAGATTCTCAGCCTCGGATGTCACTGAAGAGGCCCACTCTGCCTGAGCATGGTGCCCAGAAAGAATGGCAGTGGCCAGCAGTCCGTCCTGCCAGGACAGTGTCTGCCACGGGGGCCATAGCCAGAGACAGACCTCCAGCCGTTCCCTTTTCCTTCCTGTGTTAAAGAGGTATTCTCAGAGGAGAGACTGTGAGGGCTTTAGTATCACTATCTGTTTGATTACTGTGTTGACATTTTTAAAGTGCCATTAATCATAGGAAATGGAACTTAATGGTGTAGAAAAGTACCCAGCCAAAGAATGTCAAGAAAGGGAGGCATGGCCCGGAACTCACATGAAACTAGAGCGAACTTCGTCTTAACCATAATTTGTTGCTTTGTATTGTCGTGATCTTACCTCAGCTCATTAAGTGGGCAGGCTCTGTGCAGGCCAGGGGGATAGCAAGCAGGGAACGGAGAGGCCAGGGCAGCATTGCAGCTATGCGGTATAGAGTACACGGATCCAGTGCTCAGCTTCAGTTACAGCTTTGAGGTTTTACTTGTATTCTTTGGGGGGGGATCACTTTTTCTTTCAGACCCTCCCTTTTATTACCGTTGTGTTGCTGTGGGAAGTGCGAGCGTGCCCCACCCCTCACCACCCTTGGGGATTTACTTTCCTGTTGAATGCTCCGAGATTTTGGGGTAATTTCACTGTGTGGCTCGGTGGTATTTGTGTCATTGGAACTGGCGGGCCATAGACATAGAAGAACATGCACAGCGAGGTTATGGAGCCTGAGCAGTGTCCAAGGCCAGCAGTGACTGACACATGCCATTGAACTCTGGTATCGTCAACAGACCATTCAAATGGTTTCCTGCTGGAAATTGCAGGAAATGTGAGATAATGTGACACTGAACTGTTGTGAACAGCACACGGTAAAATGTTCCTGGGCAACTTGGAGCAGGTGCCACACTTGGGAAATAGCACAAGAGCCTAAACCCACCTTCTCCCTGGCCCACATGCTCTTTAGCTAAATCATAGCACAGCACTGAGCGTACCACAGCCTCTCAGTAAAAACTGACTGATGCAGTGCCCTGGGCCAGGGAATTTGACGGTTTCCTATGGAAGGAAATGTAGACGGTAATATCACTGATAAATGCTGGGCTTTTCTTCCCACTGAAGGTTTTTGTCGTTCATTGGGGGGACACTGTGTGAAATTGGAAAGCCTGAAATGCAACAGAAAATAAATGTATTTCTTGGAAAAGAAGGCATAGAGAAAACCGCTGACAGGTTACAGACGCCTGCGCACACCCTGCAGGTCATCATAGACGGTCTGAGCCAACCCAAAACCTTCGACATCCGAACAGGTGAGTTGTTGTCCGTGTCGCTTTGCTGCTGCACCACGTGGACACGTCTCATGTGTATGCTACGATGATCATGGAGGCATGCTCTCCCCGAGTCTCCTGTAAACTGTCTTTATGTCTGAAGAGCCAGAAGATAAGGTTTTCCATTCACACCAAAAAGTGAATCCTCTTCCTGAGTTACAGCCTTCCAGGTCTATAGATTCCATTTCGCTGAGCACACTGAACAGTTAAGATGATGTCTATGTGTTGATTGTCTTTGTGATTCAGAGTGTTCTCAGCTTTCTGTTCAGGGGGAGGGCACAGGAAGTGCGATAGCCATAGTTGTTGAGAGCAATGACCCACTGACCCACTGAGACAGCTGCAACTGGAGGAGAGAGCACTGAGGAAGACCAGTGCCCCAGACGTGGGCATCAGAGCCTCCCCGCTGTCCTCGTGTAAAGTGGCTGTCCCTACAGATGAGACTGCAGAGGCTTGCTTCTCTGCCTGCGGACTGCAGGCATACAAAGATCAGAGTGTCTCTGAGGGGTAGGATTGGTAATACGCACTCACCGGCTGGTTCACAAAGTGACCTGGGCTGTACTTTCCTGTCCATCTCTATTTCTCTATCAAGGTGTTGGTCACCTGAGGGACTCAAAGGCACTCAGTTCACCCGGCTAAGCAGAGGCCCTCCGTGATGAGCAGAGTGTGGCTAGGCCTGAGCTTTCCAGTGTCAACTTCAAACAGGCCTCTCTCTAGGCAAACTGTCAACGGTCTTTGCCCTAGCTAAGTCACAACACATTTGGGGGGGTGAATTTGGAGGTGGGGGCAGTAGACGCATTTTGAGTATTTCCATGTTATAGCATTTGTGTTACATCTCTTTTCTCCTTTTCTCAAATGTTCCCTGTCTTCTTTCCTCACACTCATCTGGCTTCCGGTCTTTGCTGACACTGCTCCTTTTGTTAAAACTCTCCTTGTAAGTGAGTTTCCGGTGCAGCAGCCTGTTTACCTCGGCTCTTGATGTATTAAAATTTACATAGTTCATAGAGGGTTTCTGGTTTCTCCGTGTTCAGTGTTCTGTCTGTCTTGCGGGACATGCTGAGTGGTTCCTGACTCTGGTTTTCTTGCAAAACTAAACTGAGCGGCTGATCAGAACTCCATGGGGATTGGCAGCACTAGAGTTCTGCAAGGAAAGGAGAGGGAGAGATTTCCAAGCTTGAAACCGCCTTAACAGCCTGGGGACCAGCCTGCCTCTGCCCTGGGCGCCTTAGTTTCACTTCCTGTTGACATGGTCTCAGCCTGTGTGGTTCAAATTACCAGAAGTTCCTGCTTTGGAATTTAGCATCAGGTGAGATCCCAGAGTCGGTCCTCACGTTAGTGTTGTTCAGGAAGGACAGTGAGTGAGCTTGGGTTTGTCTTGGTTTACAGGAAGAAGACCCAAGTCTTCAGGTGGTTTGACTGGGAGGGAAAGAAAGAGATGAACAGCTGTTAATCCAAACGTAAAGGATAGCACCAAAAAATAACCAGGGTAAAGCCGACAGCTGTGGGGGAAAAGGACATGGGTTAGGCTGGGGGTTAGGCCGGATGAGGTCTAAGTAGAGGCAAGCTAGGAAGAATCGTTCGTTATTAGAGTCAGCGCCCCACTTAAGCTTCTTGTCTCATATCGCAGACCTTGTTGTTTTATGTTATCTGGAGCCACAGTGGCCCTCAGCCTGCTTTGTGCCCTCACTCTTCAGGGCTAGTGTCAGTGAAGACAGGGGACCAGGAGAGGGCTGTAAAGAGCCGGAGACAGAAACCTAGTGTCTTCCTCTTTGTGTATGTAGCATGCAGCAGAGTAGGCCACAAGGTAATGACAGTAAACAGTCAGTCAGCTGAGCTAGAGAAGAGAGAGGCTAACTCTGACTGACTATGGCTGGTGTACAGTTCTGAGCCATAGGTAATTGAGAACCTATACATTCCGGTTAAATAAATGTGTTTGAAATAGAAAGAATTGATTCTTGAATTCCCACTAAGTAAAGAGAGAACATTTGGCTTCGGCCACATTGGTCCAAAAGCTAGTGGAGTGTTGACCACCTTGAAACAATTTAAGAATCCAGGCACTGAAAGCCACTCCTCGTGTCTCCAGGGCACTCGCATTCTGAGCATTTGTGACTTAGTCTGGTGTAGTCACTGAGCAAAGATAGATAGACGGACTGTCCTGCACAGGGAAGAAAGTGAGCCAGCCGTCCAGATCCTCCCAGGCAGTGCTGACGAGCCCATTAGTGAGACTGGGTTTAGAGAAAAGAAAAGATTTAAGAAACTTTTTAAAATTGTCTGTGTGAACTGTTTCTCTCAAGATCTATTTTTTTTTCTCAAGACTTCTTTATGTCTTCCCTGAAAGAGCTTTATTAATCTGGGCATCCATATCCATCAATACACAGTGACTGCCAGCCCTCTAGGTATGGTGCCTCTTGGTTATACTAATGCTTATCCTCTTTCCTCACAGATTTCGATAAGCCTGACTTCAAGAGAAGCATAGTGTGTCTAGAAGATCTGCAGGTTGGGACAGTTCTTACAGGCAAAGTGGAGAATGCCACTCTGTTTGGGGTATTTGTGGACATAGGCGTGGGGAAGGCGGGGCTGATTCCCATCCGATTCATAACAGAAGCAAAGCTATCCAAAACAAAGAAGAGGCGGAGCCTGGGCCTGGGCCCTGGAGAAAAAGTGGAGGTGAAAGTCCTCAACGTTGACATTCCCCGATCTAGGATTTCCCTCGACCTCCTCCGGGTGTTGTGAGTGCCCCACTGAAGGCCAGACACCAACGTGTTCCCTCATTTCTACAGCCAGATCTCATGGAACCCAGAAAGCGGGTGAGGGGCCCCTGGTACTATCCCGACTTCCCTCAGAGCTGGTGGGCATCCTCACGTGGTGCCTTCAGCAGCCGTTTTCCGTCTGTATAATTCCTCTCGACCACTCTCCACTGCAGGTGGCTTCACAGCCTCCTGCTACCATCTGCTGCCTTAGACCTGGGTGGGTTGTCTTGCTTATTTGAAATGTGTGGTGTTGTTTAACACATTAAGACTAGCAGTCTTTCATCCTGCCATTTTATTGAAGTGTTATTAGCACTTTTACTCATAATTCATAATTTTGTAATAATCTTTATTTTCCCTTAGCAAACCAAGTAGAAATATACTAGTAAAAGATTATCATGTGTTTATGACCGTCAACTGAATCATTTCAGTGTGTTCTTCAGAACATATGTATTGACCTCTACAATAAATGACTGACTGGTGACTTTGGTGTGCTGTGTTCATTGAGTGAATGCTAGAAGCCACACTGAATTAAAAGACGTGATTTGTGAAACTGTACCTTAGGGAAGAGGGAAGATTCTAGACATAATTTATCACAGGGGCCATATTTTTTCTTAGTCATCAGCTAAGAAGAGCCAAGAGCAGCAAAGGAAGCGACCCTGACTCTATTCTTGTTTGGTGGAGAAGGTGAGTGCCGCATGGCGGTTCAGGGTCAGATGAGGTGAGCATGGTCCACACCGATCACTGTTGCTATGGTGACTCAGTAAAGTGCTGTGTGGGTGAACACGGACCTGACAGTCTCCATGGGTGATGTGTGGAGATGATTCTAAAGTGTGGCCTGCCCTGTTTCTTGGGCAATTCCTTAATTTGTAAGTAAGCAACCATTACCCTTGAAGGCTTTGCAGTGCTGCTGCTGCTGCTTGTCCTCAGGATGGCAGATTTGGGATCATATAATCAGTCACTCATTGGGAGTTGTCAGGAAGTAGTGTACTCACCGGTTCCACCTGGTGCTTCCTATTCTCAACACTTGGCCCATCTAACTAGTGTACATAGGTGCCTTTGAAGGCCGGGTTGCCTGTGTCATTCCTGTGAGCTTTTTCTCCTTTTTCCTGGTCTTTACCTGACAGTGAACGCTAATGTTTTTCAGTTGGTCTTTCTTACTCCTTCTTGCCAAGGCTCTCGGATTCATCTTATGCAGATGAATGCTAAGTGGTGTCCAGGACTGCTCCTCGTCCTGGGCTCTTTGCACAAAGGAGCCTGATCAACTCCGTGCTCTTGACAGCTAAGCTTTTGTGAGCAGGAGGGGGACTAGGTCAGTGTGTCCTTTGCCCTTTTTATCTAACATGATAGGAACTCTGCATAGCCCAACTGGGAAAAGAAGGGCCCCATCTCTGTCATCACTGCACCTCTTACTGATGTGGGTAGGAGGCAGTGACTTTGTAGAGTTTGGCTGTAGCGGAGATGGGGAAGTAGCACAATGGCTAGAAGGTGAAATGGAGCCGTGCGTTTCTGTGTATTTCTAGGGAAGAGATGACGTGTGAAGACGAAAAGAAATTCGATACAGAGGACAGGAAAGCTAAGGATATCCTCGGTTGAATGGACTTGGTTGGAGTCCAGTTCACAGTGGGGAGTTTAAGGTAGGGATGCCGTGACAACTGGATTGTCACTTGTACCCACTGGAAGAGAAACTCCGCTTTCTCCAGCAGAGTGACACTGGGTGTATCAACCATGCTGGGACAGTTTCTATTTGATTTTTGAGAAAACTGAAAGTGGGGATGAGGAGGAAAAGAATAGCATCAAATATATTTAAATTGTAAAATTGTTTTAAATATAACATAAAGATAATTTGTAAGAATAAGAATACAAAAGCTCATCCATATTAGAGAGGAGACAGGGTAACAGGGTGTGTGAGCACAGAGGCAGGAGCTCCTTTGAGAACCTAGAGCAGGTCTCTAGATGTCTTCTGGTTTTCTTGAAGTAAGGAAGAAAGGATCAGGGGATTGAGAAGAAAAAGACAAAAGGGTGAAATAGAAGAAAAGTGGAAGCTCAGCCTGTGCTCAGACATGAGGTGGGGGACGGTCAGCCTGTGCTCAGACATGAGGTGGGGGACGGTCAGCCTGTGCTCAGACATGAGGTGGGGGATGGTCAGCCTGTGCTCAGACATGAGGTGGGGGACGGTCAGCCTGTGCTCAGACATGAGGTGGGGGACGGTCAGCCTGTGCTCAGACATGAGGTGGGGGACGGTCAGCTTCACAGTCAGTCAGATTCAGCAGCCAGATCAGCAATAGGGGTTCAGGGTCAGAGCAGGAGGAGAAGGATCTGCTTGGATTTGGAAGTATATCAAACAAGTACACACCAGAGAGAAGGGCAGGAACTTAAAAGCTGTGGATAAAGAAACTACTAACTGAAATTCAGACTTGGTAAAAAGAAAGGTGGAGCCCAAGGGAAATGGAGGGCAGAAGGAACCACAGGCTTAAGGGTTGCAGGTAGAGCAGGAACACTTGGGTGTGGATAAAGGACAGAAGGGTAAGAGATAAGAGCAGCCGTCAACTGGGGCCCATAACCTTCAAAGCCTGGAACTCGTCAATTTTGGTAATGATGGGGTAAAAAAGACAGTGACATGGCAAATACAGATAGTAGATGAAAAGGTGACCACTGGGCGTCAGGAACTGAGTCTTTGAAAGCTTTGTCTGTGGAGCTTGTCTTTGTGTTTGCAATGGATATACTGGTATCAAATATGGTGACTTAGACCATTGGTGGCTGAAGAGGTTGTCTAGTGGTTAGGAATTGTTGATCCTCCACAGGACCCAAGTTCAGTTTCCAGCACCCTGTAAATCCAGTGCCAAAGGTTCCAGCACCCTCTTCTGGCCTTTCACCCACACATAGATACACACAAACAAATTAAAATTCTGAGAAAAAGCATGGTAGAGGGGGCGCAAAAAATCATTATTCTGCCTGTATTTGGAAATAAGCAACGATGCTTCCAAGGCTTCAGCCATAAGTAACTGGGCGCATAAAATTGGCGTCTACTGAAATGGACAACCGTGAAAGGTACAGTACGGAGTTGATTTAGAACAGGAATTCCAGATGTTCAGTAGAGTATATCCAAGAGGACATGCTGGGTTAGGTAATGCCTTAGTTTCTTTCTTTGTTGCTGTGATAAAAATACTCAAGCAACTTGAGGTAGAAAAGGCTTATTGGGCTCACATCCAGGTTGTCATCCATCATGGCATGGCCGAGGGGTCACAGAGAACTGGTCACACAGTATCCACAGTCAGGAGAGAGTAACCAGTGCACGCAGGCTAACTCAACTCTTTCATTCATTGTCTCAGAGCCCAGTGAAGGGCAAGACCCCACATCCTTTAACATAGTGAAGAACAAGCTAGATTATCTCTCAGAAACTCTATTCCCAGCTAATTCTAGATCGGTTCAAGTGTCACAGGCAGCTATTTTAAACGAAAGACAAAGGGAGACCTCTGGAGAAGCCTGTAGCTAGTTACAGTCATGAAACATGAAAGACCACTAGTGAAATGGGTGAGCATAAAACAAAAACAGCAAAGCTCCGGGGAACCAATGGCAGACAATCCTAATCTCTCCATTAGATTAGAAGTTATTTCTTGCTAAGAGAAAGCTAACTTAAGGGAACAAGAGAGCAGCTAACGAAGGAAGGCTGTATAGGCTGTATCTGGGCAGCTTCTAGGAAAGGCAGAGGGGAGAATAGGTCGGGCACGAGCGCCACCACTTACACTATCGTGTCCTTGCTCTCTCCTTGGAGTGGGAGCTGTGCTGGCTGTGGGGCATTGGTGAGAGCTCCGTGGGAAGTGCTGAGTTTATCCTGGTGTTGTGGATAATCCAAAGTAGCCCTGGATTGTACACCATGTAGGAAAAAACAAGTCATGTATTTAAACTGGGGATAAAGTGCATTCCTACTGCTTGTCACTGTACCCAGATGTGCCCTTTTCATGAAGAAAATTGCCCCACATATAGTTGGTGTTCAGTAAAAGTCAATGAATAAATCACCTAATAAAACTATAAACTCAATCAGGCAATTGATTCCCATTTATTATAATACACTGTAAAATGTTAAATATTCAACAAACAATATAAAAGATGAAAAATTATAAAACTTTACTACTGAATATAAAAAAAGAGCAGCTGCTTTAAGGTTTATTAGGTTCCTGAGAGGTAAGCACTGCATTGTAAAAAGACCAGCTCTGGGCTAAAGAGACAGCTTGGCAATTCAGAACACTAGCTGTTCTGTCAGATGACCAGGGGTCTAATTCCTGGACCCAAATAGTAACATACAACCTTTAGTAACTCTAGCTCCACAGGTCTGATGTTTTCTTCTAGCCTCTAGGTAATTGGCACACAGTACACAAGTATACATACAGACAAGGCACCCACACACACAAAGAAATACTTTTAAAATTAGAAACGCCAGTGCTTCAAAAAATAACACCTGTAAAAAAGCAGACTATTAGACACATTTGGCAAAATTCCAAATAGCTTTTTCCTGTTTGTTATTTGTCTAAAGTTATTTTGAATATTATATGAAAAGCAAAATAGTTCTTTAAAGGAATAACAGAGCTGGAAGCCTGGAGGGAAATCTCTAATATTAAAGTATATTGTAAAACTACTTCCATTTAAACAGTGTGTGGGGCTGAACAGACCGAACAAAAGAGATCAACATAATACTAATGAAATGTGTGTGTGTTAACAAGTGGTATTTTGAATTGGGATAAAATTATATTGTCATATAACACATAAATTCCAAATGGATATGCATGGGTAAAATTACTTTTAAAGGTTACAAGCAAATAGAAAAGGGCTTGAAGAACTTTTTTGAATAGCCATGTGAAATACAAAATAAAAACATGAGAAAGCATGGATCTACAGGTGTAAAAATCCAAGGTCATTCCCCCAGGCAGTTGTGATAGGGCCCAATGCCAGATGCCAGGAGCCATGGATGAAGAAGGAACAATTGAAGTTTGTCTGCAGCACTGTGGGCCTGAAACTTAAACATCATTTAAAGATGCGTCAGATTCAATGTCATGAACATTCCTGAAGAATATTGGTATCATCTCATCATGCTAGAAGCCACAAGACTTTAGAAAGCTTACCTCTGGATTAATAGAGTACTCAGGTTGGGGCAGGAAGGTCTGTATTTCTAACACCGACCCCAGAGCTAACACTTGTATGAATACTGGAAGTAGCAAGAAGGGACAGGATGGGAAAACCAGTAGTAAATTTAGTGTCTTCACTTTGGCCTCCTGCCTAAAGTCAGTCATAATTATGAGTTGGGTTTTATTAACAGATCGGAGAACTCCTGGATGACTAGGCTTCTTGCCAGCACTGTCTGTTGCACAGGAAGAAAGATGGGATTTCTTCTCACTCATTTTACACAGTGAGGATGGTTCACACAAGCTGGGCTTCCTATTTAGATGAGAGGACAAGCAGGTTCTGCTCCTAATAGCACTTAGAAGTTAAAGATCACCTCTTCCAGTCTGAACTTGATCCCTGAGCATGCCTTGGACACTGGTTCCACACCCATCTCCACAACACACAGAGGAAACCCATCACCCAGGAGCCCTATAATGCCCAGGATCACAGAGAAAGCTCAACTCCCAGATGATTGAACATACCAAAGAGCACTGGAGCTCTGACACACTCAAGAACATCAGGAGCTTGGTCACACTAGGACTTCAGTATCTCAGAGGCAGCTTGACTCCTAGGAACTCTGACACACTCAGGATCATAGGATCACAGAGACATCTGGGCTCTGAGGAGTTATGACACAATTAGAATCTCAAGAAGGACAGGTTCCAATCAGAGACAGCTATGGCAGGTAGCAGTAGAGATAACCAGATGTCTAGAGGCAAGCGCAAGAACATAAGCCACAAACACCAAGGCTACTCGGCATCATCAGGACCTAGTTCTCCCACTACAGCTAGTCCTAAATATTCTATCACACCTGAAAAGCAAGATTTGGATTTAAAATTATATCTCATGATGATGATAGAGGACTTGAGGAAGGACATGAATAACTAACTCTCTTAAAGAAATACAGGAGAGAGCTGGAGAGATGACTCAGCAGTTAAGAGCACTGACTGCTCTTCCAGAGGTCCTGAGTTCAAATCCCAGCAACCACATGGTGGCTCACAACCATCTGTAATGAGATAATAAGATCTGATGCCCTCTTCTGGAGTATCAGAATGAATGAATAAATAAATAAATAAATAAATAAATAAATAAATAAATAAATAAATAAATAAATAAATCTTTAGAAGAAAGAAAGAAAGAAAGAAAGAAAGAAAGAAAGAAAGAAAAAGGAAAAAAGAAAGGCAGGAGAACACTGCCAAACAAGAGAAGAAATTGAACAAAATCATCCTGGATCTAAAAATGGAAATAGAAACAAAAAAGAAATCACAAAGGGAGACAACCCTGGAGATAGGAGAGATATCAGGAGTCATAGATACAAGCATCACCAACAGAATACAAGAGATAGAAGAGAGAACCTCAGGGACAGAAGATACCATAGAAAACATTGATACAACAGTCAAAGAAAATGCAAAATGCAAAAAAAGCTCCTAACCCAAAACACCCAGAAAATCCAGGACACAATAAGAAGATCAGCCCTAAGAATAATAGGCATAGAAGACAGCAAAGATTCCCAACTTAAAGGACCAGTAAATATTGTCAATAAACTTACAGAGGAAAACTTCCCTAACCTAAAGAAATGACCATGAGCATACAAGAAGCCTACAGAACTCCAAATAGACTGAACCAGAAAAGAAATTCTTCCTGTCACACAATAGTCAAAACACCAAATGCACAAAACAAAGAAAATATTAAAAGTAGTAAGAGAAAAAGGTCAAGTAACATAAAAAGTCAGACCTATCAGAATTACAGCAGACTTTTCAACAGAGACCAAGAAAGCTAGAAGATCCTGGACAGATGTCATTCAGACCTTAAGAGAGCACAAATGCCAGCCAACGCTACTATACCTAGCAAAACTGTCAATTACCATAGATGAAGAAACCAAGATATTTCAGGACAAAAATAAATTCACAGAATATTTTTTCACAAATCCAGCCCTACAAAGAATAATAGATGGAAATCTCTATCGCAAGGAGAGAAACTACACTCTAGGAAAAGCAAGAAAATAATCTTCTTGCAACAAACCCAAAAGAAGATACCCACACAAATATAATTCCACCTCTAACAATAGAAATAACAGGAAACATCACTTTTCCTTACTAACTCTTAACATCAATGGATTCAATTCCCAAATTAAAAAACATAGGCTAACAGACTGGATACATAAATAGGACCCAGCATTTTGCTGCACACAGGAAACACACCTCAGTGACAAAGAAAGAGACTATTTCAGAATAAAAGACTGGAAAGCAATTTTCCAAACAAATGGTCCCAAGAAACAAGCCATTCTAATATGGAATAAAATTGACTTTCAACCAAAAGTTATCAAAAAAATAAAGATGAACACTTCATACTCATCAAAGGAGAAATCAGCCAAGATGAACTCTCAGTTCTGAACATCTATGCTCCAAACACAAGGGCACCCACATTCATAAAAGAAACTTTACTAAAGCTCACAGCATATATTCCACCACACACACTAATAGTGGGAGACTTCACCCCACTCTCTTCAATGGACAGATCATAAAAACAGAATCTGAACAGAGACACAGTGAAACTAACAGAAGTTATGAACCAAATGGATTTGACAGACATCTATATAACATTTCATCCTAAAACAAAAGGATATACCTTCTTCTCAGCACCTCGTGGTACCTTCTCCAAAATTGATCATATAATTGGTCACAAAACAGGCCTCAACAGATACAATAAGATTGAAATAACTCCATGAATCCTATCAGATCACCATGGACTAAGGCTGGTCTTCAATAACAACAAAAACAACAGGAAGGCCACATAGATATAAAAGCTGAACAACACTCTACTCAATGATAACTCGGTCAAAAATAATAATAATAAATTAAAGACCTTTTAGAATTTAATGGAAATGAAGGCACAACATACACAAACTTATGGGACACAATGAAAGCAGTGCTAAGAGGAAAACCCATAGTTCTGAGTACCTCTAAGATAAACTGAAGAGAGCATACACTAGCAGCTTGACAGCACACCTGAAAACTCTAGAGCAAAAAGAGTCAAATGCACCCAAGAGGAGTAGATTGCAGGAAATAATCAAACTCAGGGCTGGAATCAACCAAGTAGAAACAAAAAGAACTATACAAAGAATCAACAAGACCAGGAGCTGGTTCTTTAAAGAACAAAGATCAACAAGATAGATAAACTCAGCCAGACTAACTAGAGGGCATAGGGACAGTATCCAAATTAACAAAATCACAAATGAAAATGGAGACATAACAACACAAACAGACATAACAAACACAAAAAAATTAAAAAAATCAGACCCTACTACAAAAGCCTATTCTCAACAAAACTGAAAAATTTGAATGAAATGGACAATTTTCTAGACAAATGCCAGGTACTAAAGTTAGAACAAGATCAGATAAACCATCTAAACAGCTTCATAATCCCTAAAGAAATAGAAACAGTCATCAAAAGTTTCCCAAGCAGAAAACACCCAAGACCAGATGGAATTAGTTCAGAATTCTATCAGACCTTCAAAGAAGACCTAATACCAATACTTTTCAAAGTATTTCACAAAATAGAAACAGAAGGAACACTACCCAATTCGTTCTATGAAGCCACAATTATGCTTATACCAAAACCACATAACGACCCACAGAGAAAGAGAACTTCAGACTAATCTTCCTTATAAACATTGATGCAAAAATACTAAATAAAATTCTCACAAACTGATTTCAAGAACACATCAAAACAATCAATCATTCATCATGATTAAGTAGGCTTCATCCCAGGGATGCAGTGATAGTTCAATATATGGAAATCTATCAACATAATCTGATACTATATGAACAAACTCAAAGGAAAAAAAAAACATGACTATCTCATTAGATGCTGAGAAAGCATTTGACAAAATCCAGCACCCCTTCATGTTAAAAGTCTTGGAAAGATCAGGAATTCAAGGTTCATACCTAAACATAGTAAAAGCAATATACAGCAAACCAGTAGCCAACATCAAACTAAATAGAGAGAAACTTGAAACAATCCCACTAAAATCAGAAACTAGACAAGGCTGCCTACTCTCCCCCTACCTATTCAATATAGCACTTGAAGTCTTAGCCAGAGCAATTAGACAACAAAAAGAGGTCAAAGGGATACAAATTGGAAAGAAAGACGTCAAAATATCACTATTTGCAGATGATATGACAATATACTTATGTGATCCCAAAAATTCCACCAGGAAACTCCTGATAAACAACTTCAGCAAAGTGGCTAGTTATAAAATTAACTCAAACAAATCAGTAGCCTTTCTAGACTCAAAGGATAAACAGACTGAGAAAGAAATTAGGGAAATAACATACTTCACAATAGTCACAAACAATATAAAATACCTTGGTGTGACTCTAACCAACTATTTCATAGCAGTTTTGTTTGTAATAGCCAGAAGCTAGAAAGAACCCCGATGTCCTTCAACAGAGGAATGGATACAGAAAATGTGGTACATTAAACAATGGAGTACTATTCAGGTATTAGAAACAATGACTTTATGAAATTCTTAGGCAAATGGATGATGGAACTAGAAAATATCCTGAGTGAGGTAACCCAATCACAAAAGAATACATATGGTATACACGCACTAATAAGTGAATATTAGTCCAAAAGTTCAGATTACCTAAATTACATCAAGCTCAAAAAATTGGAAGACCAAAAGTGGATGCTTCAATCTTTCTTAAAAGGGGGAACAAAATATTCACAGGAGGAAATACAGAGACAAAGCTTGGTTCAGAGACTGAAGGAAAGGCTATCCAGAGACTGCCCCACCTGGGGATCCATCCCATATACAATCCCCAAACACAGACAATATTGTGGATGCCAAGAAGTGCGTGCTGATAGGTGCCTGGTGTACTTTCTCCTGAGAGGCTCTGCCAGAGCCTGAGAAATACAGAGTCAGATACTCTCAACCAACCATTGGATTGAGAATGGGATCCTCAATGGAAGAGTTAGAAAAGGAACTGAAGGACCTGAAGGGGTTTTTAACCCCACAGATAGAACAACAATATCAAACAACCAGACTTCCCAGAGTTTCCAGAGACTAAACCACCAACCAAAGTGTACACATGGAGGGATCTATGGCTCCAGCAACATATGTAGCAAAGGATGGCCTTATAGGGTATCAACAAGGGGACAGGCCCTTGGCTCTGTGAAGACTCAATACCCCAATGTAGGGGAATGCCAGGGAGGGGAGATGGGAGGGAGTGGGTAGGTGGGGGAGTGCTCTCATAGAGGCAGGGGAACAGGGGTGGGGTGGGATGGGATATGGGGATTCAAGAGGGGAAACTGGGAAGGGGGATAACATTTGAAATGTAAGTAAAGGGGCTGGAGAGATGACTCAGTGGTGAAGAGCACTGACTGTTCTCCAGAAGTCATGCGTTCAGATCCCAACAACCACATGGTGGCTCCCAACCATCTGTAATAGGATCTGATGCCCTCTTCTGGTGTGTCTGAAGACAGCTACAGTGTACTTATATATAATAAATAAATAAATAAATAAATAAATAAATAAATAAATAAATAAATCTTTTTAAAAGTGTAAGTAAAGAAATTACCCAATTAAAAAAAAAAAGAAGTTAAAAATCACTCCCAGAAAAGATATGCTTCTCTTGCCCTGAAAACCATGATAGCCACCCCTCAAATATCTTAGGAAATTTCTCACACTGAAGTAAGGAAACTATGAATCTAAATGATGCAGAGCTGTACCAGCAAGCTTCTCACAACTGAATGGTCACCTGGCAGGCCTGGGACGGCGTGCAAGCCAGTCTAAAGCTGAAGAGACAATGGTAGCTAAGACAGCGTAGGATGCATATGTGATGGCTTTGTGTTGTAGGAGAACCAAACATGCCTGCTTTCCCCAAATAGTTAGGCAAAGAATAATTCTGTGATTATTGCGGTATCTCACAAAGCATCCAAGTAAAATGTGTGAGTCCAACGCCTACTAAATGCTGTCATGTGGACAAAGCTTTCCATCCTTACAACAAGGAAGGAAAATGACTACAAAGCAGTCTGTGAGCCGGTGGCTGTCTCTTTGGATCACATGACACATATGTCCCAGTTCAGTTCCCTCAGGACTGAGGAAGGAGGCACCAGAGGACAAAGTCTTCTCAGACACTTTGCTTCAAGTTGCCAAGGGATTCATGAAACAGAACACAAAATGCCCATCTGGCCACGTTTGTGTAATTTGGTCCTTTAATAACCCAAACAACTGGATTCTTAGGTAGACTGTCATTTTATCTGGCACATACCTGAAGTTCCTGGGGGTTGTTTTATCATAATTTTATGACTTTTTTTTTTACTAAACACACACACACACACACACACACACAGTACTATAAAATATACAAATCATAAGATTAAAGCACCCACGGTGTAAAAAAGGTCACTACTTTTATAGTTCATAGACTTTCCAATTGTGTGTATTCCTATAAAGACTTTTAATAAATTAGGGTCCTAACTACTGTTTATTAAACTGGGGTTATTTCTATACTGGTCTTCTTTTTCTCTGTAAAATGTAGAGTATGGATGATGCTTTTGTATCAGCACCTACAAATCTGTCTTATCGTGGGTCCTGGCTGGAGTCTAAGAAGTCCCTGGTAGAATAGTTGTTTGATACCAACCACTGAGCACACATTGAGAGACCCATGGCTCCAGTTACACATGTAGCTGAAGATAGCAGTGTCTGGCATCAATGTGAGAAGAGGCCTTTGGTCTAGTGATGGCGTGTTTTCCCAGTGTAGGGGAAGCCAAGGCACTGAGGCAGAGAGGGTGATTAGGAGCTAGTGTGCCTTCGTGGAGATAAGTAGAGGGGGAGGGGGAGGGGAGTGTGGTGGGGAAAGGGGATAACATTTTAAATGTAAATACAGAGAGTATTTAATAAAATAAATAAACAAAGCAAAAGCACAAAGAACAGTTGTTTGAGCACTTGTCCTAAATAGTGGCACTGTTTTAGAAGGCTGTAGGGACTTAAGAGGTGGGACCTATGTGGCAGAACAGGTCCTTTAGAAAAAGACTTTTGAAGGTTATACCTGACCCTGGTTCCAGTCTTGTGCTGTCTACTTCCTGGTTGCTTAATGTTGTCCTTAAGGTGATGGATTGGAACCTGAATCCTTAGCCAAGATGAAAAACAAACAAGCAAAAATATACTCCCTCTTCTCTCCCCTAACTGTTCTGACAGTGGCAAGAAAAGGACTGTCTATGCAAAGAGTCCCGAAGGCATCCTTCTGCCGAGCATGAGCAGATTCGGATGTCCAGGGCTAAGGGTAGGGACGGTGTTGTGACTCGGCTTTGTAGATCCACCACTGTGTGCTGATGAAGGGTTAAGATGTGAAATAGGATGTGTTGTTTATTTGGGGTTGTGACATTTAAAAAGGGAGTCACACCTGGAAGAACTCCTTCAGGAGCAAAAGTGCTCCTGTGACTCACTAGTCTCGTTACTGTGACCAAATCCCTGACAAAAAGCTAAAGTGGGCAAGGATTTATTTCAGAGTCATACTTTAAAGGTAATTCAGTCCTTCGCTGTGGCGAGGCAGGAATATGAGGCAGCTAGTCATGTTCGTGAGTCCGAGGGCAATGTCAGCTGGTGCCCAGCCTCCTTTCCCTCTGTCCATGAGATAGTACTGCCTATGCCCAGGCTGGGTGTCCCCTGTTCAGTCACATCGCTCTGAAGACACAGAAGCAGGCAGGAGCGTGTCTCTGAGGTGATCCAAGTCTAGTCCCAACGACAAGAAGGGTCACCTATCATTCTTCCAGTTACAGGGCCTCCTTAGAGTCTCTCCTGGAGCCTTGGACATCAGATTCCAGGAACCACCTCACCCTAGATGGGATGCTCTCCGAAAAGTTTCACTGACCTCCTGGGCTGCATAAATCAAGCTTGTCATTATAGGCCCTCCGTGTGGTACACAGCCTCTACTTCCTGTTCATTCATTTACTTAATGACTCCCTCTGCCTTCTCCTTGGGAGTGGTGACCTTGGATGCCTGCCGCTATTGATGCTAATGCAGACACCCTGATCCTCTTAGCCGTTCCTCCTCCGGCTTTGACCTGTGTCTCTACCCCCTCACTTCAGTTCTCCCAGGTGTGTTCTCCTTGGGCTTTCTCTTAGCTCACTTTCTGCAGGAAATGGAGCACAGAGAATCGAATGTGCTCAGGATGTGTTGAGGGCTACAATCTTAAGGCAGGAAAAGGATATGAAGATTGAAGAGCTCGGGAAAGGGAGAAACCAAACCCAAAGAGCTGTCAGCCATGTAGGAAAACCCGACCTGGTCTTTAGTGTTCGCCTGGTTACACGCTGGCTTCCCATATATCTCCAGGCTTTACTTCTTGGTCTCTGTTGTCAGCAAGTGAGGAGATGGGGCTAGATCACTGTACCAGAAACACTTTGAATCCCTATGACAGTGATTGTGACGGAGGCCATGCTTGGTCCTCGTTCTTGTTCTCTATCTCCATGCCCTACTAAGTGATCACAGTTCCACTCAGTCTTCTCGTGAAGCAACTGGAGAGGATGATGCTGGAGGTGATGAAGGATCCACACATATCTGGGAAGCCCCATAACCCACCAGTACAAACAGCTGGAGAGATGGCTCAGAGGTTAAGAGCACCCACATGGTGGCTCACAACCATCTGTGATAGGCTCTGATTCCTCTTCTCATATATATGGGAAGAGCAGTCCCCCATCCTTCCTGGTCCCCCTTCTGAACTTGAGGCCCTCAACTGCAACCCATTTGACTGGCCCTAGGTTGTCCAGCCCCAGAACCTGTCCATCTTCATGGACCCCTCAGTTCCTTTGCTCCCACCTCACCCTCTGAGAGCTCCAAGCAGCTGCTGCACATCTCTGAGGGGAAATGAGAAACTCTGAGTGGTAGGGAGATCGCTTTGGCTCAAGGAGAGTTTGGCTCCTGTGTGATTGATACTGGAAGCTGTTGTAGCTGAAAATGGCTGTGAGTCAAGGGCCAAGAAAACTAAAGCTGACAAATGGCCCTTAACCCACACCTCTCAAAGAGGAAAACACTCCATGTCCTAGTCCATCCCTGAGATAAAAACATCCAACCCCCTAGGAGAGGATATGCAAAACTAGACTGTGTATGTCTAATTTGACAAAGGGTTATTTAAAAATAAATTGCTCGAAGCAAAGCACAGAGCAGGAGAGGTCCTTTTTGGGCTTTGGCCAACCCTTCATTACTGCAGTCTGCTGGGCCCAGCAAATAGGGCCAGAACCAAAGAAAACAGTCTGCAGCCAGCCATCCTTCACCTCCAGGAACTACCCTGGGCTTTCACTCTCAGTTAATCAAGCTTACTGAGATCCAACACAATAGACCATCCACCCATTTAAAAGGTCCAAACAAGCCAGTGTGGGTGTGGCGGCTCACGCCCTTAACTCTCAGCACTCGGGAAGTCTGAGTTCAAAGCCAGCCTGAATTATACAGCAAGACCCTGCCTGAAAAGGCAATGCAACAAGATCATCATAGAAGGTACAAGTGACAGGCTTTGGTGCACCACAGTCCTCTGCAGCTGCGGCTACATTAAAGTCTCTGTAGAATTTTCATCACCCAACCATTAGCCGCCCTTAGCAGGTACTCTACGTCTCATTCCCAGCCTCAGGTGTCAGCAGTGACTAATCCATTTGCCACCTCTATGGCTTTGCCTGTTCTGGACACATCATATAAAAGGAATAACAGGAGGTATGGCCTTTTGGGATTGGTTTGGCATGTTGTTGAGGTTATCTGTGAGGATATGTGTTTTACTGCTCAATAATTTACGCTACTTATGTATATCACGCAGATCCTCTGTCCGTGAGCATCTCATTGTTCTACTTTGGGGCTATTAGTAACTATTCTTTCATAAGCCTATAGTTGTACTGTAGATTGTCCTGAAGCTGTTTGTATTTTAATGTTAACTCTACTTCCCAAAGAAGGGCTGCCCAGTCACGTGACTCCAACTGAACCTTCCCATTTTAATTAGTAAAATAAAGGAAAGCCAGTGACTGGGTGGGACGAGGGTGGTAGAGAGGGCTGAGGGGTCTGAGGAGGTCAGAGGACAGAGGGAAAAGTTATGGCGACATGGAGCTTCCCAAGGACCAGCTGGACCCAGGTGATATTTATTGGTGTTAAAAATCTATGGACATTAAGGATTCTATAGGTCTAACATTTCATATAGAAGGACAGTTTGTATCTTTGTCTATTTGATGCAGTCTTGTTGTGTAGAGGGTTTGTGGATTGAGAGTTGAACATATAAACCTGTATGAAAAGCTATTGGATTGTATAGTTGTGTTTGTGGAACTTTGGGGTACAGAAACACCCCGGTTAGAGGTGGAGAACAGTCGGTAAACTACTAGGGAAGGGAGTTTCATGGAAGAGTTGGGCCGTGGTAGTGGCTCAGACTGGGCGCCAGAGGTGTGCATGGCTCCGTATCAGGGTCGGGCCTGAGGAGTAAGACCTCAGGGCTGCTAAAGAGATAAATCAATTATTATTTTTTAATATTTACTGAAACAGTGTATTTTTCATGTAGCTTCTCTTCCAGGTGTGTCTCCCGGTATACACCAATACATATAATTAGTGCATATTTTATTTTATTAATTGTAATTAAAAAGGGTTTCACTATGTTATCCTGGATAGCCTGGAACTCATTACATGATAGACCAGGTTGGCCTTGAATGCCAGAGATGTCAGCCTCTGCTCTCCGGGTGCTGGGAGTTAAGGTCTGTGCTACCCAGCCAGCGCAGCAAACAGCCCAGCAGCTTGTACAGGTTACATTTTCCACACTTTCCTCAGAATTCATTATCACACATACACGGAGCCACACCAGTGTCTTGACATTGGGATTTTAACTTACATTTGTTTCACAGATAATGTCGTTCATGTTCTTGTGTGCTTTCTGACTGAACATTTATCTGCTTTGAAAATGTCTAGACAGTGGCCACATTGTCTTAGGATAGCCGTCTACACTGTAGGCCTCTTTGTATTTCTGAGAGGTTTGTTCTCAGACACACAGGTTTTTCTAACTGTCCCATGGTCCTTGCCCTTACCGGTTTGTGAGGATGTCTTCAGAAGCATGTCTTTAGTTTTCTCTGTAATTCACACAGGTCCTACTCCCCTCGGCATTTTGGGCTTTTGGTGTTTAATGAACTAGTGCCAAGTCCAAGATCCCAAAGATTTATGACCTTATTATTCTTTTCTGGATTTTAATTATTTTAATCCAGCTGTGATGATGCTATAACTGTAATATCCAGGCTGAGGCAGGAGGATTACCAAATCCATGCTCAGGAGACTGAAACAGAGGATTACCAAATTAAAAGAAAGTTCAAGCTACAGAGCAAACTCTGTGTCAAGTAAATGTTCAATATCTTTAGCTCCCCAGGTCCCCAGCTAGTTCACAAACAGCGTCTATTTTCGGAACGAGACAGAGGCCTACACTGCTCCTTTGGAATGTCAGTATCCAGTTGTCCGGTTATCCTAGCTACCTGTTGGGGAAAAAAGACATTTCTTTCATACCTGTTTTTTGACACAGTCAATGATCAGTTAGCCATGGTGTGTGGAGATCTATCTATCCTGTAGACAGTTCTAATCCACACATCTTCCTGATACTACCACCACTCCTTTAATCAACACTTTCTATACAATGTATTTTAATATACTTTTTCCCTCTCGCCCCCAACTCCTCTAGGTCCTTCCCCACCCAGCCTCACGTTCTTCCTCTTGCTCTCAAAACAAAAACAAGAAACAAAAAAACTCCACAAAAATCAAAGAAATAAAAATCTAAACAAACAGACAAAAGACCAATAAGGCAAAGTAATGCCAAAAAAAAAAAAGTCCGTAAAATCTTGTAGAGTTCATTTTCTGTTGGCCCACTGTTCCTGGGCCTGGGGTCTGTGCTGGACTGTGATCCATGACCCAGTAACTCCAGCTGAGAAAGAGATGCTCAGTGGTGCACACTCCCGAGTGCTGTAGGAAAGGGACACTCAGTAGCTCACACTCCCAAGTGCTGTAGGAAAGGGACACTCAGTAGCTCACACTCCCAAGTGCTGTAGGAAAGGGATACTCAGTAGCTCACACTCCCAAGTGCTGTAGGAAAGGGACACTCAGTAGCTCACACTCCCAAGTGCTGTAGGAAAGGGACACTCAGTAGCTCACACTCCCGAGTGCTGTAGGAAAGGGATACTCAGTAGCTCACACTCCCGAGTGCTATAGGAAAGGGACACTCAGTGGTGCACACTCCCGAGTGCTGTAGGAAAGGGACACTCAGTGGTGCACACTCTCGAGTGCTGTAGAAAAGAGACACTCAGTAGCTCACACTCCCGAGTGCTGTAGGAAAGGGACACTCAATAGCTCACACTCCTGAGTGCTGTAGTATTAGATCAAATTCTGAATTTTGGAGGTGTGAGTCCTCTTTGTTCCTAATTCTCAATAATATCTTGGTTATTCTGGGACCCTTGCATTTTCTTATAAGCTACATAATGAACTTGTAAATTTCTTTATCAAAATCTTCTGAGGACTTGGTAGAATTCTGTTTTTAGTGTTGACCATCTATGGGGTGTTGTCATGGTAACAATTTTAAGATTTCCAATCACAAACATCCAATGTCTTTCCATTTGCTCATTTTTAGCTTTCTTTTACACCTGTTTTGTTGTTTGTAGAAGATAAGTTTTCAATTTCCATTACTTATTCCTATTTTATTCATTTTGATGCAGTTATAAATGGGTTCACTTCCTTATGTTTATTTCTGAACACTCACTGCCAGTGTGTAAAATATAGTTGACTTTTTATTATTTTATTGTAGTCTTGATTTTATATATTACAACATTATCAAACTCATTTATTTTCAATGGCTTCCCTGGTGTTGATGTATGAGATGATTCCTTTAACGAATAGAAATAGTTCTTCCTTCCGGGTGATTTTAAGAGGGGCCAGTTGCTCTCATTAGAGCTTTAGTACACTTGAGAAAAAGTTGACAGTGGCTATTCTTGCCCTGCTTATAATCTTAGGGAATATTACTTTTTTCTTCAATATCATGTGTGATATTAGCTGTAGAGGTTTTGTGTGTGTGTGTGTTTGTGTGTGTGCACATGTGGGTTGATGTGGGTCTATATGCAGGTGAGACACAAGATAAGGTAACGTTTGTGATTGGGCAGTGAAAAAGAAAGGTGTGGGCAGAGTTTTTGAGAGGGGAGAGAGAGGGAAGAGAAAAGAGGAAGAGAAGGTGGAGGAGGAGAAGAATGGCCCAGACCTGTGTGGCTTTAAATAGCCACAGGTAGCTATGCATATCTTATAAGAGATGGATTATTACAGGACAGTTTGTCTTATCTAGGTGGGCAGTTTTTATCAGTTGACTCTGAGTTTTTTGTGCACATTTTGTAGGGTGAGAACTTACTGATATAAATCTGACTGATAAACTACAAGCTTCTAAGTTTTGATTTTGCCAGGTAACAGTGATTTGTGACAGCTAACTTCAAGATGGGCGGTTGTTGCATGTGACCCACCATGGGAACCAGACGGATGGCCACTGCTGGGGCTAGACATGGTGTCTAGATCACCGCTGGAGCCAGCGAGTAGCCAGAGGTAGCATGGCATGGAGCCTTTTTACATTAGTTACTATTTACCGCCACTTGTGTGTGTATGTGTATACCATTTATGAGATTTAAGGTCTTTCTATTTCTAATCTTTTATAAAGGATGTTAAATTCTGGAAATTCTTTTTTTTTATTATTTTATTTTGAGATTGATAACACAGGTTCTGATCTCTAGCTTTCTAATATGGAATTTACATTGATTAATTTTCAAATGCTAGCTCAACCTTAACTTCACTGGTCATGGCATATGTTACTTGTTGAACTGTGCCCCTAAAAGTCTGCGTCTTGCAGCTCTGTTTCCCAGTACCTCAGAATATGATGACCTCAGTTGAAAATACAGTCAGTGCCCATATAATTATTTAAAATATGGTCCTATTAGATTAAAGTGATTGAATCTAGCATCACTTGCATTACTATAAAAGAGGGTTTTTTTTCCAAAGACAGACCAGGGAGAAAGCTGTACAAATATTGATGTTCAGTGGGCTTATAGCATGGAACCACGGTACAAGACAGTTCTAAAGTAGATCTGTAACATATTCATTGCAGACATTTAGCTTCCAGAACTGATACCCGTTTCTGATATGTCGTTATTACAATGCCGGGAAACTTATATGATATATGATCCTTTTAATATATTGTTGCTTTTGGCTGGCTCGTAGCTTGCTGGGGATTTTAAAGCTGTATTTGTAACAGATGTTGACTTGGGGTTTTCTTTGCATGGGATATCTTTGAATTTTATACTCTTGCTGTCCCTCCCTACCTGCCATCTACATCTTAACGTGGTATAATCAACTTCGGATTCACATTGACGCGACCCCACGGAGATACAGGAGCCTCGTTACTCCTGTGAAACTCTGCCCTCTCTGAGTCCCCTTTGTACTGTTTTGTCTTATTGTGTTGTTCCTTTCTGTGACGGCTACAACTATATACTACAATGGTACGTGGGTGTGGTTGCTATTCAGTGTCCATCAGGGAAACTAAGGCAGGAATTTAAGTTCTTGTCTGTAGGATTTGTTATATTGACTTTTATATTGATCCTCTGCAATTCTTTTCTTTGTACCATAAAAAAAGAGGGTCTACTGAAGTTTTTTGGAAGATCCAAAGAAATGGGAGGCATTTCAATATACTTGGTACTCTCGGTTAATAGCTTTGGTGATCAGGGAACAGAACATTTTGACGTTAAAATCAGAATGATCCAACACTGATTTGAAGCCTCGAATGGAGAGGGACACTCACCTGGACTTGCTGATTAACTGAGCTCAGTTCTACAGAGGACCTGGAAGAGAATGGTGCCTTGTTTGGCAATTTGAGAAGCCCAGAAGCAGTTTCCTTTTGTGCCAAGCTTGGTGCTGAGCAGGTAAAGCCCATCCTAGACCGCGGTGCTGAGAGCACATTGCTACGCTGTTCTGTGTGAATAGCAAAGAAGCCGGGTCTCCCTGAGCATGTCCCTGCAGCTGTCAAGGATGAGGTTACAGACCGGGGATGCAGGATGCCCTTTCCCTTCCCAGGGCAGATGACCTTTCAGAAATTAAACAAACGGACCCTGTCCTCAGAGGAAGCAGGTGTGGCTGCCTGGCTGCTTCAGAGGACTCTATTGTTGGAGGTGAGTGCATCACTGATGTCCTTCCCAGGACGTTTGGTCTGAATTTTCCTCTGGAGTAATTTTGTGAGATCTGGATCAGACCTGCCACTGTGAGTAACAAAAACAAAAACAAAGCAAAAGGACAAAGAGTATCCACCGTAAGCGAAAACAGTGGTCCTGGAGACAGCACACAGTGTGGAGACAGCACACAGTGTGGAGACAGCACACAGTGTGGAGACAGCACACAGTGTGGAGACAGCACACAGTGGTTATTCTGTACAAGGAAGAGAGCCAAGGACTGAACAAAGCTTAATGGTTGACGCTTGCCTGCACGAAGCTCAGAGACGTGATGCAGGACTGCAAACAACAACAACAACAACAAGTAGCATGTAATGCTTTAAATTGTTAAACTTAAAAATACAACTTTAAAAAGGAGGAGGAGGAAGGGGAAGGGGAGAAGGAGAAGGAGGGAGAGGGTAAGGTGGAGGGGGAGAAAAGAAGGAGTAGGAGAGGGAGAAGAGGAGGGGGAGGGAAAAAGGAGGAGAAGAAGAAGGAGAAGGGGAGGGGGAGGGAAAAAAGGAGGAGGAGAAGGAGGGGAAAAAAGAAGGGGGAGGAGGAGAAAAATATATTCTATCAAAAACGCCCTTTCGTGCTGCTGGTTTCATACAATGCAAGTGAGCCCAGATTTCTCAAACCGAGAATATAGATTGAAGTAACTGTGTTCTTGACAGCTGCTGAAATGAAGGCAGTCTGTAAGAATCCACTCAGCCAAGTTCGAGGATTCTGATCTTATTATCACTGTTTCTTAAACAAGTAAACAAATAAATAAATAAACATAATGACCTACACTTCTTAAGTTAACTCCTAAGAATTCTATATAATTTGCACGATTTTCTTCTAGTATATTTCTAGATAAAAATAAAGATTTATAAAAATATAAAGATATATACTTTATATAGATATATGAAGATATTTATAAAGATAACTATTTTATAAACATAACTATTACTCTTATGTTCCAATTTCATTCTCTACCATTTGTTAAATTATCTTGCTTTTTTGGTGATGGGTATTTTCTGTTGACTTCCTAAAGAATCTCACACAGTTTCATCTCATCTTTGAGCGCATTCATCTTCTTCTTTCTTTCTACTCTAATGATATTGGCTTGTATTTGTCTACACAAAATAAATAACCCTGGTAGCATGTGCCCCTTTGATTTGTGACTTTCATGGGACTCAACACTTCACTGTATAGTTTCTGGCTTTTTATATAAAATATGTATTTTTTTGTGATTATAGATATGCGACTATGAGTATTTTACTTTCTTTAACTCTTTTTAAACTGAAGGGATGTATTAGGAAATGTTAGACCCTCTTGTAGCCATGGTAGTCAGTAATGTTCAGTCATGTGAAGTTTCTCCTTATGTGTGTATATAAGACATACTTTGACAATAGGACACAACAGAGTCTCTGAGACACTTAGGAGTTGTTGCTTTCCTGTGATGCATATTTAGTAAGGTTAGTAAGGTGCTACTGGAATCTACTGGCTGATGTTTTATTTCCTAGGTTTGGGGATTAAACTTCCACTGTTGAGTTGAGATTTTTGATACTTTTCTTTATATCCTATGAAACCATTTAAATAAAATTACAATCCTATGTTCTCTAAAATCTATGTTCTCAATAGGATCTTCTTGTTCATTTTCCTGTAAGTTAATCTGTGTTGTGGTTTTTTTTAAGTGAGTTGTGGTCAGCTATATTTCCACAGATATCTATCTATTGTGCACACACTCAACCTTTGTTCCTATGGTGTTTTCATTTATGAATTTAATCAACCACAGACTCAAAATTTTTAAAAAATATTTGTGTTAAATATGTTGTGAGTTTTTGTTGTTACTATTTCTAAACAACACATTGTTAACAACTATGGGCATGGTCTTTACATGGGATACTGGCTGGTTTTATGTCAACTTGACACAAGCTGGGGTTATCACAGAGAATGGAGCCTCAGTTGAGAAAATGCCTCCATGAGATCCAACTATGAGGCATTTTCTCAACTAGTGATCAAGGGGGGAGGGTCCAGCCCATTGTGGGTGGAGCCATCCCTGGGCTGGTAGACCTGGGTTCTATAAGAAAGCAGGCTGAGCAAGCCATGGGAGCAAGCCAGTAAGTAACATCCCTCCATGGCCTCTGCATCAGCTCCTGCTTCCTGACCTGCTTGAGTTCCAGTCCTGACTTCCTTTGGTTATGAACAGCTATATGGAAGTGTAAGCTGAATTAAACCCTTTTTTCTCTGACTTGCTTCTTGGTCATGATGTTTTATGCAGGAATAGAAACCCTGACTATGACACAAGGTAAACCCAAAGATTACCTTCTAGTATAGGAGAGGATATGTGTAAGTTAGATGCAAATGGTATGCCATTTGTATAAGAGACTTAAGCATCTACTCATGTTGGTACCCACAGGGGTCCTGGAAGAAATCCCTCACAGACACAGAGGGTCAGTTCTATCCTAAAGCTGAGCAAGACATCCCCTCACAAAGTGAGGTGCTCGGAGTTACACTGTTTTCCCTCCACATTCATAGTTAATGCAGTGGTGTGTTTTCTCTTTTTAGGCATTTGATTAGCTTGCCTAAATGTGTGCCTTTGAGTTCTCCTTCAGAGCACCCTGTGTTCGACAGCTTCCCTCTTCCCTCTTCTCTAACTTCCATTGCTACTTTATATCTTTCCAAGTCTTCTTTCTCCCCTTGTCCATAAGGTCAGTGTGCTATTATTTTCCTGGCTTATTGAACTCTTAATATTTTCATTCTTTACTTATTTTTCAATGAATAGAGCTACCTAACATAGTTGTTTTGTTGTCTTTCTTAAGATTTATTTTTTATTTTATGTATATGAGTAATTTGCTAGCATATATGTATCAGTGTACCAGTGTATATTAGAGGCCAGATTATGGTGTAGGAGTAACAGACAGTTGTGAGCCACCATATAGGTACTGGGTACTGAACCAAGTCATCTTCAGGAGCATCAAGTGCTCTAACTGCTCAGCCATCTTCCAAGCCTGCTAAAAGAAGGGTTAAAGATAGAATTTCCATACTTATTCCTTGAGGATTTGTATTTTTAAGACCATCCATGTGATGTCTTTATGCTTGAACTAGACTTTGGCTGGAAATAAAAATCCTTTAGTCATAGTTTTCCTCAAGTTTTTGAAGATCGCAAGTTTCTACAATGCTGAATGTTGCCTTAGTGAGACTTAAAGCTAACCTCATTCCTCGCCCTTTCCTCAAAGCGGTGGGGTTTTCCATCTGAATGATCTTATCTTTGAAGTTCAACGACTTTATCAGCAAAGGTTCTAGTGCTGATTAACTTTTGTTAGTTCTTCCTGGAAGATGAGATACTTTTGAAATTTATAGATTCAAGTGACATATTTCAGAAGACTTTCTTGGATTATACTTTGAAGTGTGTGTGTGTGTGTGTGTGTGTGCTTGATTTTTCTGCTGTCTTAAAAAAATGTAATTCCACCGTGACTCATCCTTATCAGTCTCTCACACGGATGAATGTTTTTCTTTCATTCTCCAAAACTCTGTTTCCCTTCACTTGCCCAGTTTCTCCATTTCTTTAGCTTCCTTTAACCTTGCATGTTGCCTGTGTAATTTCCGGTTTTGTGAAGTCATCAATTTCCTACATCTTCTTGGGTTCACTCAGTCCAGCTTTGTCCTCACGATGTCTCTTCTCATTCTTTTCTTTTGTCTGCGTGTCTGTGTGTTGTACTTGTGACCCGCAGCACTGCCTTTTCGCTGGGTCGTCTGAACCTATGTAAAGCTATCTGGTCACTATTTCCAACCGCTCTTCCACAATGCTTTTTCTTGACGTTTGCTGGATTTGTTTTCTCTCCCGCTCTGCATGTTTCCTCTAATTATTTTCTTTCCCAATTCATTTTTTTAAAAAGTTTTATTCAAACACATTTTGCATGCAATAGAATTTACCCAGTTAAAGTGTACAATTTCAAAATACGTGTGCATGGTGTAAGTGTGCTTGTGTGTTCGTGTGTGCATATGCTAGCCTGTGTGGGCATGTCTCAGTCCCTTTCTACCTTGGTTTCTGAGGAAGCCACTCTAGCTGATCTGAACTAGGAATTCGTTTGTCTTTGCCCCCTGCTTCCGGGTTTGCAGACACATCTTTCAGCATCTGCGTGCAGCTTTGGTATGGGGGCTGCGGATCTGAACTCAGGTTGTCCTGCTTGAGTAGCAAGCGTGTTCCCAGCTCAGCCATCGCCCAGCCTCATGGCTTGATGTTGCTCAATGGCATTCATGGAGTTGGGAAAGTGTTCCCGCTTTTCTTTTCAGGTGTTGGTTGGCTGGTTCCTTGGCTGCTTAGTTGGTAGGTTGGGTTTTGTGTATCTGTTTTTAACTAAGATTCTGAAGAAGTATGTTTCTTGTGGAAAGATGTATACAAAGGAAGTCAGACCCTAAACATTCTCTAGGCCAACAGGAAGTTCGAACTCACGGAGAAGCCTTGTTTGTAAGTTGACTGATGTATCTTAAGTATAAATTCGACTTTACATTTTATTTACAAGAATTAGTAGTTCTCCAGGGATACTCAATATCCTTACTTTCCCTTTCTCCTTTAAGGTTCTCTTTGTAAGAGCCTTCTATCTGTGATTTTACGAGGGAGAAAGGATTAATTTAGCCAGAATGGAGATTATACTTGCTCCTGCTTTTCAGATAATGAACTTTTGCTTCTCAGAGTAAGTCACTAACTCAGAAAATTGTCCACTGCTGATATGAGTGAGACCCCTAGACATGAGCCTCCAGTCTAGGGTGCAGTATGGCACAGGGTTACAGACATCTCTTCCTTCAGATGAAGTGTGTATTCATCTTGCTTTTGGTGGACTTTACAAGACACAGAGGTGAGAGCTAGCCTTAGCTACATTGTCAAATGAAGGCCTGCTATCTTTAGTTTAGTTAAGGCTAGTTAAAATGAGTTCTCTTCACCATTTCTCATGTCTGATTTATTAAAGCCTGTAGTTCTTGCCTATCAAGTTGAAATTACTCACTCCAACATTTAAATGCACAAAGAAGTATCGTTTTTCGTAGTCAGCAAATGAAGTTATCCACAGTTCTTTTGCCTGCCTGCTCCAGAGTTGCCTTGCACCATCTGGTACTGTTCTGTCATTCCTACAATATTGACATTTGTGGCAACGATGTCCTCTGTGGGTTTTTCTCCCTTCAGTTTTAAAAACTGGAAAAATAGCATTTGGTTAAATTATTGTAGACTGTGAAAATATTATGAACTGTGGCTTCAAACACTGTTACTGGAAACTTAATGCAAATGGATGAAATAAATAAAGTCCTATGTCACTTACTTTTGAAGTATAACTTGCCAGACACCACTGTATCCTCCCTATGCTCCGAGAAAGCTAATATATCTGAGTTGGTCATCTTTCCTTTGCTCCATCCTCTGTGTCAGGCTTTTAATTACCTTTTCCTCTTGGTGCTTATACTTTATACATTTTTTCTAGCATATTGCACACATATTCACCACACTATCAAACATCCATCCCCGATATCATGGTAACTCTTGACAAAATCTACTCTTCTCTGGAAGACACATTTGTGGGCTGGTTGGAGTGAGTTATCCTCAGAGCCTACTGCATATCTGCTTTCCTGTGAGTGTCTTTAAGTCCTACTCATAGGAAAGGACAACTGTTCCTTGAAACGGAAGGGTTTCATTCTTACATTCTGTTGGTGGTGGTTAATCAGAACACATTCCTAAAGATTTCTTGAGATAGGTACATTGGCTGTGGATACTTTAATATTTAATCTGAAGCTATGACTGCTTACCTTCTCTCTTGACTGCTTAGCTGAACATAGAATTTTGGAATACATGGACACGTTCCCGAGAACTCTGAAAGCTTTACTCTTCTCATGATGTGTAGAGCACAGTTCATCGTGGACATAACATAATACTGTGGCTGTTGTTCTGTGGTGTTTCATGTGCCCTGGTTGTAGACTAATCAGTTCATGAGAAACAGCATCTTCAGAGGGAGCAATTTGGTGATTTTAGTGCAATTTGGTAAGCCTAATGTTGTATCCACACATGAATACATCTTTTTCCCCAATTTGTTTTACTTTGGACACCTTTCAATGGTCTGTTAGTGAATCTTTTTTTCCTATGTCTTTTCAATTTTTAATTCTAATGACTTTTTAATGTCACCTTTGTTTTTTAGCCCAAGAGCTTACCTCTGATTTTTTTGTCATTGTTGATTTTAGTGCTTTGTTACTTGATTGTTTTTTCTGATAATTGTAAGATCTGTGTTGTCCGTGAGTCTGTTCTGTAGTTTTCTGTGTTTCTCGGTTTGTCATCTGGTCCCATCTCTTTGCATGTCCAGTAATTTCTTGATTTAGACACTAATACATGAAAACCATAGATACAGTTAGAGACTGGCGAGGGCTGTCATTTTCCAGAGACTACTTACTGCTATTTACCATGGAGCTGGAGCTGGGATAGATCACTTGAGGCCAGCAGGGGAAGAGTTCACACAAAGTGTCACTCCAGTGCAGCCATTCTGTTTCCCACGTGCCTATGATGCTTCCCTGCAGAGCCATATCTACTAGGCTGGCCTGGGTATCAAAGCCTTTCCTTCTTCATAGCTGCTGATTCGAGACCCAAGCCTAGAAGATTCCACTGGATTCTCAAGATCCAAGTCACCCCTCTTTGCTTTGCATGCTCAGCTCTTTATCTAAATCATTTCGGACTAGCAGGTTTATTAGATGGGAAAAGTCATATCGTCTTTGGCAGTCTTCTTCCTCAAGCCAATGGCTTCAACTCCCAACTTAAAGATCTATAAAAGGAAAAGCAAATGAAACCAAAGTTAGAGGAAGGAGGGAAATGACGTACAAAAGCACCAGGAAAACAACAGAGACTCAGCGGAAGTAAAGCATTTGGCGTGTGGGGTCAGCACATAGGCACCCCATCCAGACAAGCAAAACAAAGGCAGGATGGCTCAGCACCAGGGACGAGCAGGATAGCACAGCTACCACCCATCCACATTCCCTCTTAAAAGACTAAAAGATCAAGACTTGGCTTTCTGGATAAGATGGCAGGCTACTAACCTCATCACTGAAAGGCCATGAAAAAATAACCAAGATAATACCGCTAAGCTATTTACCCACCAGAGAATATCTAGAAACAAACGTATGGGGGGGCTGCTCCTCCCATACCTGCAGGATCAGAAAAGGTCAAGACCTGTGCTCCTCTCGCCCTTGGTCAGAGAAGCTTCTTTTTGCAGTGCCCAGCAATTAATACAGAGACTCGTCGCTGGTGAGAAGGCTGACCATAGTGACAGTACAGTGCTGTCCCTGATGGGACATCAATGTCAACTCAACCCAAGGCTAAGGGACCTATAGAAGAGGGGATGGAAGAATAAGAACCAGAAAGTGGGGAAGGCGGCCATGAAACACTGTCTTTTAGACATGATATGACTCTCGAGCAAGCACACAAACTTAGAGCAACCTGCACAGTTACTATACAAGACCACCAACCTTCAGCATGGAGGAGGCAGACCCCACTCCTTGTTGAAGAGTTATTGGTAGTTAACTATTATTTTTCTTCAGTGATTAGCTGCTGGTAAATTCATGCTCTGGTAAATAACCTCACACCCATGTTCACCCAAACAATTCTAATTAAACTCAGTGAATCATTAATTATTGTTTAAAAGACACATAAAGGAAGGATGGGAAGTTGTTGGGAAGAAGTCCAGAGAAAATGGGAGAGATGCTAGAGGGTACTGAGGACTGGATATGATCAAGGTGCATTGTGAAATTATCAAGGAATACAGTTAAAATGTGGGTTGCCACAATGGCCATTGTCACCCCGTTACAGTGTTTCCCTTCAGGTTGCAATAAGCCCTATCTATACTGTAATAAACTCTGCTCTCTACACTGGGTGGGAACATTGTGACCATTAGCTCGGTTCCAATTTCTTAGATGCATAAACTTCATCTTTACCCATTCTAGATAAGACGGGCAACACGAACTGTGTTGTATCTGCTAAAGAGATTGGACTTACAGCTTAAGATTTCTCGTGCAGAGAAAGTTTATGTCCCACTGATGAAGTCCAGCAGGCATGGAAGAAAAACTGCTAATTTCTCAGGATAACTTTCATCATAGCAACAAGGAAAACATCTCCCACATCACTCCATGGAGACAGCATCACCTTGATAAAATGGCCAGAAAAACATTTAAATCAATACATCGGCACTGGCTGTTGAAAGCTCTTGTAATCTTTGTTGGGAATGGTAGCTCACTCCTGCAATCTAAGTTCTTGGGAGGCCGCAGGAGGTGAACTGTGAGTTCTAGACCAGCCTGACCTACACAGAGAACTCATAAAATCCTCAAAAACCTTGAAATAGCAAATAAATTAAAACTCTTTAACTGTTATCTCAGAGGCATTTAAGATATGTAGAAATAAAATTAAGGCTATCAAAAAAGTAAAAAAAAATATGAAGAGTACTGAAAATTCTATCTAATCTTTGCATTGATAAAAACAGGAATTTCTATCAGGTTCTAGCAAATCAAGATGCATTTTAAAATCTCAGAGTAACCATGAAAAGACCAGTAAATGAAGTAGAGTTAAACTAATCAAAAGGAAAATGCAAGGATAGATGTGTTCAGTTAATTTCCTTATAAAATGAAAGAAAGGAGTTGGAAAGCACTCTTTGGATGGGACAAAGAGAAGCCCTAAAATATCAACAATTACTTTAAGTGTTCTTTGATTAGAAGGCAGAGATTATTCACATTGAACTAAACAGACAAACAGAGCCAGCAGGAGGCAGGGATCAGAGAACCCATCCTCACAGGCTCAGGGCTGTGGGAGACAAGCAAGAGAAAGGCATAGGCTGAGGGCAGAGCGTTCCTCTCATTGGAAGCTGTGAAAGTAAATGGGTTAAAGAAGGGTCACACGCTTGAGTGCACTCCTGTGTGCTGCTAGGAGTGTGCAAGAACTGGCGGCCACGTTTCTCCCACGAGCTTGTCAGTTCTGTGGCCGTCAGTAAGAAGCGAGAACGCTGATGGAGAACATGGCTTCACTGTAGCACGGTGACTCCTTTGCTGAGTGTGGTTTGGTTACTGGAAGGAAACTAGTTCATATTCACTTCCTTTTTCTGTGTCTTTCTCTTTCTTCTTTACAGTCCATAGGCACAACACAATTTAAGTTCCAATTGTACTATTAATATTTTTTTTTTACCTTTTCTTTGGATCTAGATGACAGATCACCCAACTACAATCCAAGAGCCTCCTTGAACTGCAGAAATTTTAACTCCGTTTGAGTCTAAACATCACAATGTGCCAAACATGGTGCACACATCTTTGACCCCAGCATTCTGGAGGCAGAGGTAGATATATATCTGCGAGTTTCAGGCCAGCATATTGTGAGTTCCAGATTATCCAGGGCATATAGGAACAGCACATCTTAAAAATAAAATTAAATATCACAATGCTTTGATATATGTCAAAATAAACGTAAGAGTGCTTTATTATAGGAGGTGGCCACAATATTTCTATTTCTCTCCAGCCCTGTTTTCTTTCTTTTTCTGTAATATTTTCTCCCAGTGCAATATTTTTTACATTTAAGAGAAACTGTTGTTCATCCTATCATATTTCTCTGCAACAAAACCCACACATAAATTAAAATGTAGTTGCTTATCATCCCCAGTATCTATAACCTTCCTGTGTATTTTTCTTTTGAACCATCTATTACAATTATTAACAATGCATAATTAAGCCAAGTAAATGTTACAATTTTCGGTAATGATTTTATATAAAAGGAAAAGTTGTCTGCAAAATTATGGCTCTATGACTAATGACTGGATTGACTTCTCCCTGCACTTTGCCAAAACTCCAGAAGTGCGACCCACCCGACTGGTAAAAAGATTGTTTCCCAAGCCTTAGCGCCAACTGGTCATTTTAGTTTCTGGTGGCTGCTCTTCTTCGAAACTTTTCAAGACTTGTTGTTGTTCTTGTCAGCAGAATCCCATTCTTACTACTTACAGAGTTCAGGAAGGAATGACCTAATGTTACGAATGAAGTAGAATCAAGCTGAATTTGCTAGAAGAGCCTACAACGTCTCGGGAAGGCACATAGAGAGGCAGGGAGAATCTGAACCTTGACAAGATCAGTTGGTAATTCACTTAATGGTTTGAAAGAAGAGTGTTTATAATCATGCTCTGGTAGTATTAGAAAAGTATGTCTATGTGGAAATGGAGGAGCTATCCATGATCAAGGAAAACTGACTATGGTGAGCCTGGGCTATCATGTAGTATGTTTGGAGGACATTTTGTTCTAGGGTTATACAGAAAAGCTGTTCTGTCTTCAGAATGCATTTTAACTCCTTTGTGGAAGGCCTGGGACCATCAAGAAATAGAGGACTCATGACGTATGATTAATCATTTCTGTGTGCATTATCTACAGTGGAGTTTAGAGCATATTTTTACTGTTAACATCCATAGCTCCTAAATGTAGTGAAAAGGAAAATTGAGCGCTGTGTAATTTATATATTTGTATACATATAAAATAAAAAAATGAGCTTATTGTGTTTCATAATCTATTGGCAAAGATCATGGAAATATTCTACCATTTTGATTAAATGTTTTAGAAAACATTAAATGCTAATATATATTCATTATATTATATAATTATATATTATTATTATTATATAATATATTAATATATAATATAACAGGCTACAAGCATTGGGAAATTAGTGAGATTTTTTTTTTCATTTTCTCTCCAAGAACATATGATATGCACCTGTAAGGATCAAAGAATGGGTGGGTGGTAGGGTCTCCAAGTTCCATCGTGAAGATTTGTGCAGACGGAGAGACATCAACTTGAAGACCAATGCATCATGCTGACACTCAAAATTCTCAGGCTAATGAAGACAGGATAGATCATGTTCTGAACTTTTTCCCTAGATGATTTCTCAAGACTTTTTTTTAGAGACGATGTGTCTTTGACAACAATTAAGGGTTAGAAGAGAAGAGAGTTGGGGACTGAAGGGATGGCTCAGTGGTTAGAGCACTGACTTCCAGAGGTCCTAAGTTCAACTCCCAGCAACCACATGGTGGCTCACAACCATCTGTAATGGGATCTGATGCCCTCTTCTGGTGCATCTGAAGACAGTGACAGTGTACTTACATACATAAAATAAATAAATAAATCTTGCAAAAGAAGAAGAGGAGGAGGAGAAGGAAGAGGAGGAGGAGGAGGGAGAGGAGGAAGAAGAGGAGGAGGAGGAGGAGGAGAAGAAGAAGAAGAGAAGGAGGAGAAGGAGGGTCACAGATGAAATCTACTGTCATACTTGCCTCCCCTCTACAGTGAGTTCAGAATATGGCAACTCAGAGAGAATTCTCAACTTCAATGCCTCCTCATCTTTCTGTTGTTTTTCAGAGTTCGGCCCTTTAACGAACATGTTACAGGAGAGAAGTGGTAAAAAGACAACAACATCAGACAAAAAGAAACAAACAACAACAACAAAAACGAAAACCAAAGCCCAGTTATCACAGACGCCTCACGGTCCTTCTCCGCCTTAGCTTTCTCCTCTGCCGGAACTGTAATGATCAAAGTGTGGGTGGGACTTGCCGCCGGCTCAGCACCAGATCCTGGGGCGGGTCCACCTGAGTAGCAGAAAAGCCCCCAAATTTGAGTGACCAGAGTCTTTGGAAACGAGGCAGGCCTGAGAGGTTCACTGTTTATACCAGCTGCCTTGAGGAGAGCGGAGATCTCATCCTTCCTGCTGAGCTGTGCAGAACGGGGGAGGAGCAGACGCAGTGTCCAGAGCCCAAGGCCTTGGCAGCAAGGTTGGCACGGCCCAATGCCAAGCTGCTCGCCGGATGAAGCAAGAGCCGCTCTCAGAGAGGCCTTAGCTTCCCACAAAGACCCGAGCACCTTGGCCACAGGTGAAGAGAGCCAATCTTACCGTGAGCATGTACTAGACAAGGCACAAAGGTGTTGTGGGCTGTGGTCCTTCCTTAAAGGAGGCTTTGCCAACACCAGAGACAGGGAGCAGCTATAAGACCAGAGATGGGAAAATAACCCACAGACCTTCTCAATATCAGACGTGTTTCAAGCCAGTCAATTTTTGGAAAGAACACATGAAAACAGCGAGCATAAAAATCAATGCTCTTAAACCTGTCCTCGCTTGCACGTCCCTCAGAAAGCCTAGGCCCGAGCCTATGCAAACTCAGTTAAGACTTCGGACAGAGCGGAGTGTGAGAGAAAGATCAAAATGAAACAGCAGCAAATCGCCAAGTAGCAACACTTTGAGGGAGAAATGACAATTAAGAGACAAATTAACTAGAATGTTCAAAGAAGGAGTCAGGAAAAACGGACAGAACAAGCATTTAAGGGTGGAATTCAAGAGAAATTTCCTAAAAGTAGAAAGCTTCATGAGAAAGAACACTTGGAAATACTGAGTCAGAACGGCCACCTTGGAGATAGGTGCTCGTAAGACTGCTGAACTTCAAATCCTTCCTTGGAGAAGTAGGAAGTAAACGGGAGTGACTTGTGGGGCAGGCGAATCATGGGGCTCATCAGACAAGCCTCACAGTGAATAAAAGAAGATAAAATAGGTAGTGCTTCTGCAGAAAGTATGCCCCAGACATCGATTGCTGTCAACATGGTCCTAGAGTAAAACTCAGCCAACGCAGTTTCCAACATGCCAGACACACTTGAGGATAACTGTGTCATTGAGCCTTACTGATGAGCAAGAGACATTTTAGTCACCTAAGAAGAAAAACTGGTCAATCCCAGCACGATGACCTATTTCAAATCAAGTCAAACCAAACTTGGAGTTTTTGATTACAGAGAATGTAAATATAAACCAAGATGCTTTGAAAATGGAATGAAATGACAGAGGTTGGGAAAAGGGATAAAAAGATGTTTTATATAGAATAAAAGTCTTTAAAAGCTGTGAGGTCTAGGATGTAAACATCCTTCTATAATGATATTTAAGGTTTTGTGGAAGTAAAATATCCATAGAAAAATACAGCAAGTGCACATATCCATGCCTTTGAATTCCACAGGGTAACATATATGAATAGACTTATATAAGAAGGTCCCCAGAAATAAGCTATCTCTGGCCCCAGGAGGCCTTCCTAGCCCAAGCCTCTTTCTAGTCATTGCATATCCCTTAGAACTAATTTTCAAGCAAATGTGTGTTTATGTAAAACCCGTATGTTACAATGTGCTTTATCTCGTCCATTCGTGTTGCTGTATGCAGTGCCAAACATACACAGCACACAACTGCATATCAGAACTTACCCACTCTACTGTGGACAGTCACAGGTAGGTTTCGGGAAAAGGTGCTATGCTATGAGAGATTTTCCTATCGACATTCTTACATTTAACTTCTTGGTGGAAATACACCAGCTTTTTAGTTGCAAGACATTATGCAAGAGGAAGTTATGATGTATCAATTTAACATTTAAAAATATTAGCCCTGTAATATAAAATATAAGTTCATTGATTTAACAACAACCCAGCAAAAATGCAAAGAGACAATGGGAGAGAAGTAGACGGGCTGAGGTTAGTAGATAATATCTAACATCTACAAATCGAGGAACTCAGAATAAAATATTCACGTGACAATGCTTACCTTAGTTTTTAAATTTTATAGTACTCAAAACCAAATCGAGATATTTTCCTATTCAGAAACTAGATTACTTATGTAAGGGTAGTTTTATATATCCACAGTTTTGGTTTTCTTCTTTTCCATTTAAAAAATGAAGATTTAGACTTTTATTTGAACACATGGAGATAAAGGTCAACAGGCTGTTAGAGGAGACGTCAAAACAACTGAAAGTGAATTAGCTCAGAAAGATGAGGTGGACTGCCTTTGGGTGTATGTCTCTTAGGATCATCCAGCTTTTCCCCAGGACCCCCTATTTAATTTGTTTGATATTATTTTAGTGGAATCAAAAGTTTGCCTTTATTTTGGTTTCTCGTGAGTGCAGCTTAGCCATAACTTAGTCCCATAGAGGTGACTTGAGTTATGAATCTCACCAAACCCCAACTCATCGTTGCTTTACCAGATCCTAAAAATGCCGTCAGCCATCTATTCGAGGGGACAGCTGGGATGAGGTCACATTGCCAGTACAAGCCAAATCTTGAGCATCAGGGCCACTCTACTCCAGGGAGCAAAGGGAAGAGAAAAGGGAACCTGAGATCATCCCGCCATGTTGGAAAGAGGGGACGTTAACTCGTGACTGTCGTGCGGGGTTCATTCTCGCCAAGCCTTAGGCCGATGAAATGGTCCTTTTCTCCCGAGGATGTAAGTACTGTGTCACATTCCAAATGCAGAGGACAGAAAGACACTGATGTCAAAGCCTGCAGAGTGTGTATGAAAACATTAAATTTAAAAGTATATGCTATACAATGAGAAAAGATAGGGAGGATATAACATTAATCCCCCACCCCCAACCCCTGTTCAAGCTAAAAAGCTGTGGGCGGGCACTGCTTATATGTGCAGGGAGTCAGGCAAACTGTTGGGCCAGCACTCCAAATGATGATCTAAGAGACAAGAAAGGCCTCTGTCACTGAGAGCTGAGTTCATGGAGATATGGGCCTCTGCCTTTGCTAGCCGTGGCCTTTATTCATTTATTTATGTATTTGCCTTGGGCCCCTTTTAACCTCCTGGAATCGAAGACTTTGAGGGAGCCTCACTAATTTGTCAGTTTGGGGATGGATTTCGTATGTACACCACAGGAATGGAATCAGCAGGACTATAAATCCAAGGGAATTTCCACTTGGTTCTGTCTTCTGCCCATCGGCCCCAAGCCCGCCCCATGCATTTACAAATAAAACCAGGCTGCTCTGGGCATACGCTTGAGCCAGAGATTGATACGGTGTGTGCATGCCTCGATCAATACAGCCCTTTTGATCTATTTCGGCCTCCTGCTTCGAGTGATTGATTAAGTTAGGGTCTCTTTCAGGAATTTTCTCCTCTCCTGCCTCTTCACTGGCTCGAGGCGAGCCTGCCAAATGTTACTCCCCTTTCATGCTGCGGATGGCTCTGTTCCACTCGGATACGTGCAAACTGTTACAGTCTGCAGACAGCACACTACTCTGTCAGCGCAGCTGGATCCCTGGGATACCCTGGGCCTTGTTACGGTCCACACCTCCCATCACTCCATCAGTCACTTGAGGGTTTGGGCCTGACGGTCAGGGAACAGCTTTGCCTCAGAACTTTCTCCTCGATCTCATTTTGGATTGATAATCACAGGGGACTCAAAGGTGGTACCATGTGTTCTTCGACAAGCCACAACACGTGTTTGCAATGGAAGTGGATTCACACCATCTTCTTTAGGCAGCCGCTGGAAGACGTCAGGGCAATGGGATGTGTGGGAACAGAAGTACAGCGTGTTTCCAGCCCCTCAGCTTTCAGTCTGTAAGGCCTGACTTCGATTCCTCCCTCCATGTGCGATGTTTACTTTTGGTGTTTGTGCCCAGTCTGAGTCAATACAAGACCAACACAGGCAAACACTCTACTTCAGAGTTTTCCCAACCTAACCTCTCCCAAAGTGACCTAGCTTTGGGAACAAGACTGATCACCAAGAAAGGCCACACCCAAAGATTTTTCCTGTGCTTTTAGTACCCTTCACACAATTTCTGGGACTTCATATGTAGATTAAGTTCGTTCAGGGTCCAGGGCTGTTGGTGAAGTCCTGTTTAGATGTTCAGTCCTGTCTCAGCCTTGCTGCAAGAAACTGGAGCTGAGGCAAAACCAGTGCTGGATCAGAGCTCCCAGAGAGGGATGGGACTGTCTTGGTCAAAAGACACCATGACCACACGACCACAGCATTTCTGACAAAGGAAAGCATTTAACTGGGGCCCTGCTTACAGTTTTAGAGGTCTAGTTCATTGTCACTATAGCAGGAAGTAGAAAGGTGTGGCTCTGCAGGAGAGGGTGGGAGGGGAGGGAGAGACGGAGAGACAGAGAGACAGAGAGACAGAGAGACAGAGAGACAGAGACTGGACCTGGCAGGGGATTGTGAGACCTCTAGTTTCACACTTCCTCCAAAAACTACACTTCTCCCAAGAAGACCACACCTCCTAATCTTTCTAACCTTTCCCAAGTAGTTCCACTCTCTAGTGACTAAGCTTTCAAATACATGGGCCTCTGAAGGTCACTCACATTCAAACCCCCTCAGGACTTGGATAAGGAGAAGCAGAAAGTCAGACCTAGCGTCCTTTCTCCACCGCACATTCTCCTAGTTCTGCTAGACTTGAGTTTTGCTCTGTTGTGGGAGCTAGAAGGTCTCTTTATGGAATAGGTTATAAATCTCTTTTGGCAAACCACTGTTTCACACACACTCACAGACGCACTTTTAAAAAAATTGCCTCCATGGAAGTTATTGTGTCTGTGATAATGAGGACAATATTGTATTTCCTTCCAACGTTTTCACTTATTCATCTGCACACTAATTTACTCATTCTTCAGGGGTTCCTTGAAGCCTGGTGACAGAAGCCCATCATCCCAGGATCTGAGAGGTAGAGGTAGGAGGCTCACCAAACACTCAAGGCCAGCTTGCTTGGTCTACTTGGCAAGTTCTAGGTCATCTAGGATCCTATCGCAAGATCATATCTCAAAAGCAAAATGAAAGAACCCGGAGAAAGAATCCCTTGAGTGTGTTTCAGGGGATGCAGACCTGAGGACATAAAAGCCAACGACACGTGTGGATCTGGGCAAGCACGGTACACACACCAAGAACTTGTCGATGCATATGAAAGGTGTACCCTATGAAAGCAGTGACACCTACCAAGCACCAGGGATGCGAGGCTGGGAGAGAAGAAGGTGACAAGGGACGGTGTTGGGAACAGCAGGAGTGCAATTGGAAGCCATCAGATTTAAGCTGGGTTTGCCAGGCTTTACAGACAGGCAGGTTGTCACTCGTGAAGGAAGAAGAGAAGCAACATAGGGCAAGATCAGTGGGAACCTTCCTCTTCCAGGAGCCACTAGACCAGCTTAGAGGAAGACTGCGCACTGCAAAGTCCCTGTGGATGAGGACCTGGAGGGAGGGACTGAGCCACTCATGACTTCCCAGAGAGGATCTAGGTCAGAGAAGAAACCAACTTTCTTTAAGTTGGAATGGAAACCAGCCCAAAGCCTGAAGGATCCGGGAGGGATAATAGACTGAAAAAAAATGCTGAAAAGACGCTCTGCCGTGTCGGAGCCATGAACCTGTTACCTGGGAAGGTGATTGCTATAAGCTCCACGTGCCTCCAGCCTGACCTAAAGAAAGCATTGGTGGAGCATCTTCCAGGTACCAGGCAGTGACATAAGAGCCAATGACACATGCGTGTGTTCCTCATGTGGATCAATGACACATCCGTGCAATCCTCATGTGGATCTGCACAACACTGTACAGTGACACATACATGTATTCCTCATGTGGATCTGTACAGCACTGTACACAACAATGACACATACATGTATTCCTCATGTGGATCTGCACAACACTGTACAGTGACACATGCATGTATTCCTCATGTGGATCTGTATAACACTGTACAGTGACACATGCATGTATTCCTCATGTGGATCTGTACAGCACTGTACACAACAATGACACATACATGTATTCCTCATGTGGATCTGCACAACACTGTACAGTGACACATGCATGTATTCCTCATGTGGATCTGTATAACACTGTACAGTGACACATGCATGTATTCCTCATGTGGATCTGTACAACACTGTACACAACAATGACACATACATGTATTCCTCATGTGGATCTGTATAACACTGTACACAACACTAGGAGATTCTCAACACATGTGAAAGGAACAACTTCAGTGGACAATGATACCTACCAGCCACAAATGTTACAGATGTGTGTGTGTGTGTGTGTGTGTATGTGTGTGTGTGTGTGTGTGTGAGAGAGAGAGAGAGAGAGAGAGAGACAGAGAGACAGAGAGACAGAGAGAGACAGAGAGAGACAGAGAGAGAGAGAGAGAGAGGTGGTGGGGCTGATGTTGGGACAGCAGAGAGAATACAGTTGGAAGACACCATTTCCTTCAAAGCAACAGACAGGGCAGAGCTGCAGGACATTCCGAATCTGACCCTGTAACCAACAGGCTGCCCCCATCACAGGTGTCCACAGTACAGCATGAAGGATGCTTCCCCCAAAAGTGGTCCTGGCCGCCCAACAGAACGGGGACCTAGACTTTGAGAGGACATTGTCTTTGAGTGGCCGCGGGTACCCTGCTGCAGGCCTTAGCGTTTCCTACTTATCAAGAACAAACTCTGCTGGAAACAAATGTTTGGTTTACCAAACAGGGAAGGCAAACAGCAGATATTGAGAAACTAAACACAAGCAAGCAGGATCGGAGCCATCTTTGTCTTCCATAGAAAGCACCCCTGCATGCCAGTCCTTTCTGTATATTTTGACTGATTGCTGGCAAGACAGAGAGACGTAAATATTTCTGGAAATGGCCGTGGTATAAACATGTCATTAGCCAGGCTGCAACTCTGTGTGTGTGTGTGTGTGTGTGTGTGTGTGTGTGTGATAGCGAAGTGTGGTTTGAAGAGATGTTTACGGTTCCTTCAGTCAACAAACCCGCCTCTCTGTTCTCTGATCAAGTCTTCAGTGATTGGAGCTTCAGGCCTGGGGATGAGAGTCAGGAAGCATTTCAGGGGCTGGAAGAACATTCTGGAGTTTCAGCATTAATGAGGTTAGAAACTCTCCAGTTACACACCTGCTCCTGTCCTCTGACCATCTTTCTGACTTTTTAGATGCAAGAAGCACATTTACCCATCCCCCACAAAGCTGCAGGGACGTTGGGAACTCCAGCTGTTGTCCAGCTCATCTTAAAGATGGTGCTCAACAACCTGCTCGCTGGGAGGAAGAAGTGTTTCTGACCTCAGACACCACCAGAGTCCAGGCCCATAAAACACATGTAAATGGGCCACTGTTACTTTTTTTCCCTTTCCTTAAAAAAAAAGTCAGACCTTGTCCCACAGAGGCCAGACTCCAGCGTAGGAGGACTGAGCGTAAAGACATTAGCAGCTGAGGGCTGAGATGGGCGTGTTTGCACGTCTGGGATATATTGCTTTGTCTAACAAGGCGCCCCAGCAGGCTTCCAATTGTGGCGTCTCCAGACCCTCCCAGCTGCACAGGCTGATTGACAGGCTGTGGGCAGATGCGGTGCCAAACTCCAATAAAGAGAGGGCCTTGGGAAAATATAAGGCAATTATTGATGGGCAGCAATCCACTAATCAGACAATTTCAAAATTAATCCCATATTCCCTTACTGTATTAGCTTTCTTTCTTGTTTGTATTTATATAGCAAATTCATGACTTCAGTGAAAATTCTTCCCTCCAGCCCAATTACGTCTCTCCGAGGGCATTAAATTAAAAACAAGAGATATTGAAAGTGGCTTGCAATTAGTTCCTTAGTTAAAGGTTCTGTACATACTTAGCAACAGTGGGGTTTGAAACAGGATGTGCAATAACAAAAGTAAACATTCCGATTTTATCCTCTTCTTGACAGGGCAAGAGGTTGGGGAGGGTAACACGCTGATATTACTGAGGGCCAGAGATAATGGGTTAAATAATTGTGATTTGATTTTGGAGCTGATTGTATTTGCATAAAATCCTGCTCAAATGCCTTGATAGGCTCCAATCCTTTCCAGATACTCTGCCTCCTCTTGGCCGTGGTCCATCTGGGTGGCTTCCTTGGACTTTCCAGTGCTCAATTAGGGTGTGGTAGTTTTTACAATAAGAACACACAGAGCTAGCCCAGCCAGTTTCTATTACAAGGTTTCATATGCAGGATAATGTCCAAGTTGTGTTAGGAGCTCTTTAAACACAGCGAAATTTTACATTTTTTTTCCAGTTGCATATTATGAAGTCAGTCTCTTGGCTAACAACATCTACCCTTGTGCCATCTCCTGCCTCTGTATTTGTTCAGTTTGGGCAGACTCAAGACAGGTGGCACTCCCCTTCTGACACTAACAAAAGAGCCTTTCCATGGGACAGTTCCTGAATCTGTCACTCTCCCACCTAACTGAGGAACAGAAGGGACAGTGCAGGGTGGAGGTAGATGCCAGGGCCTTGCACTAGCATGGAGACTGTGCCTGAGCCCTGCCTTTGTTCCCAGCGTGGCAAAGCTTCCCTGGCGCGTTGAAGTCTGCCTCCATCCCAGGCGTTGGCGGGAGGGATTGAGGCAGCTCTGGTCCAACTTTGAATTTAACAGCTTCGAGTCCCATTGGATACTCTGCCTCTTCTGATGTCAGCCTTGGCTGCTGGTCTGAAAACACGGAGCAGTCATGGTGGTCCTTCTACCTCCTAACCTGGAGTGACTTTGGGAATCAACCATAAAACTCCTCTCTAGAAGTCTCAGCGGTCCCAGCAGCTCAGAATACCAGGGCTAGTTGGATACAGTGTTAGGAAGACCAAATGGTCAAGGAAAAGGAGGAGATGTACAGATGTTGTGGCAGTGAAGAGGTTTCTATTACAGATGTTGGAGTGGAGAGTAAGAGAGAGGGAAGAGGTGAATGGAAGAGGGGGAACTGTGCTGATTGCATGAGGAGCCAGCACTCATAGAGAAAGGTAACTAGAGTTATTGGAAGGATATTCCACCTGTGGAACATGCATCCCCGAACTCTCTACCAACAGTCACAGTGGCACACATCCTGGCCAAGACCAAGTCCCTTATCCAAATGCAGATGCTAGTCTCGAATCTCTGTGCCTTTGATCCTATTTTTGATGGCTTCCACGGAACGCCAATCTCAAGACAAAGACCCCAGCCCTGAGGCTCGTTGGTCAGGTGCTGCAGAGCCCCTCTCATGGCCGCTGCCTGTCTTGGGTTGTTTCTGGAAGGCCTAATGTAGCTCTGGAGAGTGCTGTGTCAGCTCTCTTGCTGTACAGAGGGACGGCTTGAGAAGAGGTTTAGTTTGACTCCTGGTTGTAGAAGTTTCAGTGTCTGGTTGGGTGTCCTGGACCTACGTAGAGAAGGCTGCTTCCTTTAGAAAGTAGCAAGAGACAAGGAAGAAATTAGACACGAACTGTACCCTTTAAGGGCATGCTCTCGAGCAGACAGTTTTTCCAGCCTTGCCCACCCCACCCCCCCAGCATCACCAGCACTGAGTAGGCCATGTACTATCCAGATGGATAGATGAATCCACTCACGAGATGGGAGACTTCATGATCCATCCACCTCTCAGAGCTCCACCCCTGAAAATCGTTCCCCTGATGCTCAGAGTTGTTTGGCCAAGAGTGTTTCGTCTCAGCCATAACAGCAGTCTTCACTGTTGATCTCTTTCCTTGTTCCCAGGCCCATTAGGTGTAGCAGTCACATCCTGCTATTACGCTTGGTTCTCTCCCAGAAGCCTCTGTGTCACAGCTGATGCATCTGCTCCCAGGTTCTACCCTGTTCTCTTGTCCTCACGAGCAAGCACAGAGATGGATAAGTTGCAAGGAGAGGAGGACTTGAAACCATGCCTTTACTCTGGTTCTATGCTGAGGAAGGGATTATGGGTCCCACATCTGCTCCGCCACAGGGATTGGCTGCTCAGGAAGACAGGGTGCAGGGGTTTTGACCTCGCTTACCCAACACTGTTACTGGACAGGTGTCGGGCCACAGGGAAGCCACAGGACACTGCTCTTGGGGGTGGGGAAGCGCAGTCTAAGGCAGGGGATAGTTGGAGCTGGTTCGGGGGTCCCCATGCCTGCAAGAAGGCCAGGGTCGTCTGGTTCTCAGGCTCTTGAACATGTAGGAGCCACTGGGAGCCATGAAAGAGCTGAGAATGAAGTAGTGACCTGCGGGCTAGATCTAACTCAGGGCCATGGGGGAGGGGACTGGTCCCTCAGGGAGAGAGTCCTTGGGTTGAAGGCTTGAGGTTCGGTCTTGGCTTGGTGGTACATGTGGCTGGGGGCATAGAGAGGCCTTCTACAGAAGATTAGATGGTGGCTCTGTAGGTGAAGGCCTTCTCTATGGCTCCCCATGGCAGATCCCCGTGAAAAGAGGCATTTATTGTCATGGCAGAAAGTAGATGAGTAGAAAGAGTGGACCTGATGTTAAATACTTTTTTCATGGAGGAGTGTCTGGGAAGGAAATCTTATTGGATAAGTTCTCCAGGCCTTTAGGTACCTCATTAAAATAAAGTCTGTCTTGAGCCACAGATCACATCCTCTACCTGTACAGGGGCTTGGGGCATTGCCCTTTCTTGACTAATGGCCACAAACCTATGGAGGGCTTCAGCTCGAGACAGGGACTTGGTGTCCAAGAATCAGGTGAAGCACCTATACTGTCCCTTCAGAGTCACTGGGGTTTCAAGCCTCAGCTCAATTGGGAGCCAGGCTGCCTTTCACGGTCCCACAGGAATGAAGTGGAAATTTCCGATTTTTTTTTTTTTTTTGGAAACTCAGTTATGTCATATGTTTTGCTGGGAAGACACAGGTGAGATGATGTTGAAACAGACACATGAGAGGGTGTGTGATGTTTAGAAAGAACATAAAAATGACCCCACAGACAGTGGGTGAAGGCATTGGTTCACCTTGCTTGCTTGTTGTGACTTCGTAGAGAATAACTCATCAAAGAAATTGTCATGGCATCCTGGTGGCTGCAGCAGAGCATTGGTGACTTTAACATCACTCTCAGCCTTGGCCAGAAATGACTTGATGTCATTGCAGAAGCAAATGAGGAAGACATTACTTTTGTGCCTTTTCAGTCTGTCGAGCTCAGAAGGAGGTCGCCTTCTATCTGGATAATGAACTAGATTTTAATTGTCCTATACCATGTTTCCCGGTTAGAAGTGTTAGTATAGATTCCTCTGTGTATGCTGTTGGCTCCATTCCTCAGACAGCAACCTCCCTGCCTCCTGACCACTCCTACTAACTGTATCTCAGATCCACGAGCAAGTGGGTTTTGTTTTGGTTCTCCTTGTGGACAACTGCACCTTTGATTTTCTCCAATCACAGCTCTACTCGGGATTCTGGATGATGTGCCACTGCCCATGTGGTGACACATGGTGGCCCGTTCTCATGCTGCCTATGACCTGGTGATTCTATGGCCGCTGACATATCTCTGTCCCAAGCAGCCTATACACTCATGGCCCCTTCAGGTACCCTCCCTTTGGCTCCCCCTCCCCCCTTTTCTCTCAGCCCACATACCAACACCCAGAACAGAGAGCCTCCTTCACATCGCTCAGCTTTACATTTGCCCTAAATTTGTTCTCAGCTCAGCAGGCTGGATGCCCCAGCATCTTGCCCTTCACCTTCACGTGTAAAAGCTGCACACCTTCATGGGAAGCCTTCTTCTAAGTAGGGCAGATATATAGGTCAAAGGCAGGAGACAGATGTAAACAAGCAGGGACTTCCCACCCCAGAGTGTTTGCTGTGGTTACTCTCAAGGCCAGCGGCAGGTGAACTCCGTGGTTGGGTGAAATAAAATGAGAAGACCAATTTCTCAGAATCTCTGTGTCTCTGACCTATGAGACACGACGTTGGAGGCCCACAGAGTCAGGAAAGCTGTGCATGTGGGTGAAGCTAAGGGCTGGAGTCAGAGGACTCTGGAAATGGCTCCTGGCATCCTTTAGTTTTCCTCTAATCCCACTCAGTCTGACCAATGGAGCTTCAACTCATTACAGCCAGGAGCTCACTTGGGTATAGCAGGAATGAAGGCCGGATTCGGGTCACTGGGAGGACAACGCATTCTCTTTGAAACTGAATGTAAAACTCACTGCTTTAGAGAATGGATTTCACCAACTTTGAGTGTCATTACTTTGAAACTTGGTGTTGATTCCAGAACAGTTTTGACTTCCCAAGTAAAAGTTGGGGAGATCGGCTGACAGAGTGCCTTCCCAGCATGCTCAGCTGACAGTGCCTTCCCAGCATGCTCAGCTGACAGTGCCTTCCCAGCATGCTCTAGGCCTGGGCTCAGTCCCCAGCACAGAAGCTGTACTCGGTGGTGCTGTACATGGTGGTTCATGCCTACTGTCTCAGCACAGGCATGGATGGAAGAGGATCCGAAATTCAGGGCCATCCTCAGCTACGTGGTCTAAACTAAGCTTAGACCCTGTCTCGGAAGAAAAGAAAGATAAAAAAGAAACCTTGTGCCCATTGGTGTAATACAAAACTGTAGGGAAGGATGCTAGCAACCGCAACGCTATTTTTTTCTCTATGAATGTGTCTCTTCTGAACAGTTCACATCAATGAACCACAAACTGCAGTATGTGGGTCACCAGTCTTAGGATATTTTTGCTATTCTGGTCAGAATAGGTTAAGACACACATGGAGGAGTTGCTGGATGTGGAAATGCTGAGATGGTTAACAGTTTCCTTTTTGAGACAGAAACTTGCTGGACAACCAGGTATCCTCCGTCTTCTTCTCCTGCCCCGTTCCACATTTAACTTTTCAAGGACTCACTAGGCTTTCTCACAGTGGCTGTGGCATTCAGCACACACTCCAGCTCTACTGAATGGGTACTACCCTACCTATTCAATGCCTGAAGCCTCCAATTCCCCAACGGGCATGCCAACACTGCCATTTTCCAGGTTTCTTTGTTACAGTTGGCCTAGTAGATGTGGATTCTAATTATAGTTTTGATTTTCATTTCTCTAATGAGGGAATCAAATATTTCCTTTACTTTCCTTCCCTCCTTCTCCCTCCCTCCTTCCCTCATTCCTTCCTTTACCTTCCTTCTTTTCTTCTTTCCTTCCTTCCTTCTTTCCTTCCTTCCTTCCTTTTTTTCTTCCTTAAAACAAACTCTCACCATGTAGCCCAGAGTGGCCTTGAACAATCCTGACCCTCCAGTCAGCCTATTAAGTGCAAGGATTATAGCTGTGAGCTGCCACGCCTATTCAAAATCAATATATTCTTTTTGCGTGCCATCTGGGGATCGAACCCAGGGCCTTGAGTATTTAATCTTAACAGAACTGAGCCATCTAGGGACTACCCTCAAAGCAGCCAATATTAAATATGTTTCTATGTTCCAAAGGCAGTGCTGCAGACCTGGGGAGGGAGGGTAGTGCTACTGTCCCTTTTGACAGCCGTGGAAGCTGAGGCTTAGAGATGTTCGACAGTCTATCCAAGGCCATGGCTCTGAATAACAAGGTAACTACAAGTCTATCCCGAAACCAGGCTCTTAACCATGACGCTGCAGTGACATCTGACCAAGAAACAAACCATGACAACTTCAACAAATGGGGCTGACAAGATGGCTAAGCAGGGAAGGGTGATTGCCACCAAGCCCAATGACCTACATTTAATCTTCAGAACTCACATAGTGGAGGGAAATAACTAATTCCCATAGATATTTTCTGAGCTCACATAGACGGTGGCATGAACATCTCCCCTTTCCAGATAATAAAGAAATAAAATGTACTCTTTTTTAATTCAGCAAATGCTTCCTAAGTAGCTACCGTACGCCTAAACCTGTGCTGAATGCCATGGCTTTAGTAAAACTGCTTCCTGGGGCAGCTCAGAGTCCAGAGAGTTTTGTGTTTGCTGGTAATTTTTGTAGAGTGAAGAAATGAGTTTTATAATTTTTATTTGATTTAGTCCTCAAGTTGTTAACACCTTCGGTGCAGGGGCAGGGGAGAGGTTCGTCTATAAATATCAGCTCCCAAAGTCAAAACGCCTCTTTCATCTCCAAGGACTTAATTAAGCTGTTGACTGAGGAAGGATCAACACCTCTGTTGGTAACAAAAGACAGGTCTGTGGGTGGGAGGGTCTGTCCTGTGATTGCTCCTGCAACAGGTAACCTCTGGAGGACACAAATAGGCAACCTGGTTGTCAGAGGAATCTATCACGTGTCTATCACGGAGTGCACACACCCCGAAGGCTCACAGCCCAGTGGTCTAGGAGGCACCTGACATCTCTGTAATCGAAATCAGAGCAACAGACACACTTGCTGACAGTGCCACTCAGAGAGATAAGCTGAGTCAGGGAGTGTCCATCTGTGATCAGAGGACTCTGGCCAAAGAGGGCCACAAGCCAGGTGCTCACCTTCCCAGGGGAAGCAGAGAGCCCTCCTCTCTCTGCAGGGCACTGGCTGTGCTATGAGGCTGTTGTGATGCTGCTGCCCTTTATTAGGGGCAGTTGGGGGAAACTGGCTTCCCTTAAGTCCTGATTACAAACATTGGGCCTGTTCTACGCAAAACTCAGAACTGGCTCCTAGAGAGACTGAATACCTCAGAGTTTAGGACAGGCTGCAAAACCGTGGCCTCAGTGGGGCGAATGGATTTGAGGGTCAGAAGGGAGCACAGTATAGAAAAGTGGTTTCCTCAGTGGAGCCAAAGAACACTGTGTGAGTAGAGGAGGCGCTTAAGACTGGGGGCAGAGAATGAGTTAGTGAGGGCCACCGAGAGCCACTGGAGATGGAGTAGCTGCTGCAGGAAGAGGTGTGTCGTCTGCAAGGACATCTCTGGAGCAGTCACCAAGATGCTCAAGGTTCAAACACAACGAAACTTTCATGCAGTTCACCATCAACAGCAAAGGCCTCAGTCAAAAGTCAGGATGCCAGGCTGTTCTAAAAGCGAAGTGCAGAAGTCAAGTGCAGTCTGAGTCATGGAGGAAGAGGAGCTTCGGGAGGCCAGCACTCTGGTGCCCGAGGATGAGCAGGGAACAGGAATCACACAGATACACACTGAGCATCTCAGGGAGCAGGGGAGAGGACTTCATGGCAGCGGTGACTTGTCATTAGGGTTGAAGCAGACCATGTAGACCGCATCCTGCAGCAAATTCTACAGAAAAAAAATGGGAAGGAGAGAGAAGCTGAAATAAGATCTTCACACACATATACACACACACATTCACTCATACACACACTCTCACACACACACACACACACACAGAAGCTGTCCTCAGCACTGGGCCCGAGTCGGAAGTCCTGGTTGATCCTAGCTCACTGAAAGAGCTCTGCAGAAGCTCCCCACAGCCCGCCCGCTCCAGACACTGCGTCACGGAAGGGAACCAGCCACTTTGGATCTAAATGTTAATAAAAATGAAATCCCTGAGCAGTCACCGAAATTAGCGGGGGTATGATTGAAATACCAAGGCAGGTCTTGCTGTTTTTATGAAGCCGTGAATAATATAAGTATCCAATTGATAAAATGTTATTAAAGCTGACAGCCCTTAAGTGATCTAAGTGGTAAATATTGAAATGAGGTCTCCGAGACACTGCGCCCGGGGGCCTGCTTCCGTAATAAGCATTGAACAATGGTTTCTGGGCTCTGGGGGCCTGCAGAGCTTGGGGGAAGCAAACTCTCTCTTCCTCCTTAATAATTAAACCAGGATTCCAGGGACGGACAGCAGGTTCTTGTAGTGGTTTGTTAAAGTCCAAGGGAGCTTCCTTCAGGCAACAACTCTGTAGGGACAAGTTTCCCCCAACTGGGGGCAGCAGGCAGCAGGAAGGAGGCTGGTTCTCCTTCCACGGCCCCCAAGGAACCCTCGAGGAGTGAACTGCATATTTTAGTCTTTCTTCATAATCTACAGACTGGTACACCCCGAGGGCAGTGGATGGTTGATGAGCAGTTGGCTGCCGCGTGGGTTCAAGATTTTATTAGCACTGTTTAGAAAAAACACCAAGGAGAGCAATTTAGAAATTCTGTATCTTCTTGATCATCGGGTCCTTAAAGACGCGTGGGAAGCATCTTCCTTTGCTCTGCTCCGGGAACAAGCAGGCAGGGGCTCTGTGTAGTGACTCCTTCCATTCTTAGCCTGTACGCTCACAGGTAGAAAGTAACTGGACAATAGGATACTTTGGTGGTTAGAGGAAAAAATCGTGGAGTCGGTCTATGAAGGCCACCTGGCGTGGGGACTCGGGGAGCATGGGGAGAGCCGCTGCACGGTGCGGGGACAGCAAAGGTACAGCAGTCTCAGGTGTGTCCTGTGTCTGCCGGCAGGGCCTGTCACGATGTGTGGATGGGTACATTGGGAGCCCTGCTCTGGGTGGTGGGTGCCCAGACATCAGGAAGAGGATGAGGAAAACCTTTACCTTACCTGCCGAGAGGCTGGGGTCTTTAAGTGGGTGCGCATGCTCACTTGGGTCAGGGAGCCTGCACTGAGAGACTAACGAGGGTCGGAAGTCCTTCGGGTTCTTGAGTAGAAAGTTAAAACTATGATGATTCAGATATTTACATGGTGGCTTTTCAGAATCTGATTCACAGGAAACTCAGGCCCAGAGAAGCTTAAGAGGCGCGTCCAGTGAAACAACAGCCTCCAAGCTCTGAAAAGTCAGTGCCTTAGGTTGGGCAAAAATGACTTTTTAGAAAAGTGTCTCCCTTAGTCTTAAGAGTAAGCTTTCTTTCCGACCAACGACTGCCTTGACACCTCCTCTGGGTCTCCTGAAGCTGGAGTAAGCTGTGTCAAGCCCTGGTGAGTCAGGCCCAGTGCAGGCTCTACTGGGAGCTGCTGCCTCCTGCCGGCCCCACCCCACAGGCCAAATGGTTGTTTCTGTTCTCAACTGTGACACCGCCTTCCTGAAATGGTAAGTAGTTCCTGACCTCTGACCCTGTTCCTGACCTCTGACCCTCAACAACAGACAATAAAGTCGCCCTGATCAGGATAGTAGCGCCGCCCTGCAGTCCGAAGACTATGGCTTAAGGGTGGAAGGGTTTCCTTTCGTTCTCCGTTTCAGAAGGTTCAAACTATGGTTGCTCAACGCCATGTGCTTGGGCAGAGAACATCACAGTGGTTAGTCTTTACCTCAAAAGATCAGGAAGCAGAGACAGGACACTGCCTGAGACCTAATTCCTCCAGATAGGCCATGCCTCCTAAAGTTTCACAATCTCCCAAAACAGTGCGCTAGCAGGAGACTAAGCATTCAACACGTGAGTCCTATGAGAACATTTTTATAATTATATTCATTGGCTCCTGCTGGGGCTCATTAGTGTGAGTGGGCAGAGTAGATGTCTCCTGGAGGCACCGGGGAAAGGGAATTCGATGGCACTGGATATGAACTAACTTTGTTTCCCAAACTGGTGCCAACATAGTCTTTCTACTGTGACTCACTAGAGCAGCTACTGCAGAGATTAAGAGCAGCCTGGGGGTGTGATGCTAAATGTCAGACCTCACAAAGCAGAATTGTCTCTGGAGAGACCCGTGTTCTCTTGTATATATAACCTAGTGCCCTGAGCCTCACCTTAGAGGCCTGTTGTTTACCTCTGAAAAGGAAGATTATGGGATATTTTCAATGCAAGGTCTCTTGTGAGTAGGCAGTGGCGTTGAGTATAGGTCAGCAAGGCAGAGCTGTTGCCAATTGCATTTAAACAACAGTGAAAGCTTCTAGTCCCAGGTGCCCCCCGCCCTGGTGTGTCTTGATGCCTCTTTAGGCCTCTGTAAACAGCCAATCGATTGAGTGTCAGAACTGTTTTCATAGCTGTCCCGCACACTGGGAGTATTCGATGAAGCAGACTTTTTATTTAGTTCCTGACAGGTAATTAAATTTTGCCTCTACATTGGTTTGCGATCCAGCCAAGAAGCCAGGAGTAGAATTCTGAATGGCCCTAGCCATTTTCTGGAATATTACAACTTAATTTTGCTTCTCAAGTTGCAAGTAGAGATTTTGATACTGTGGAAAGTCTGACTCATGCTCAGGTCCAAGTTGGAGATTTCATTTTTCCAACAGGAGTTTGTTCTCTTTCTCAAACATGTAAAACCCCCTCTTTCCACATTCTTTCCAGCCTGACCAACTGTGGGAAAAACTAAAAGTTACAGTTAAGAAAAACACCAACTGGCGAGAAAAGAAACCGGATGCCTTCCCAAGACCTGTTTCTTTAGAAATCAGGATTTATTTTACAAGAGAAAGTTCTGGAATCCATTCATTGCAAATGGGGCTAAGAGCTACCAGGAATCTGAGCATTTCTGTGAAGAGCATGTGGGTGTACAGGTAGAGTCGACCTGTCTGACGGATGTGGCCCAGGTCATGATGGTGTACTTCCCTGTGCACCTGGACCACCAGCCAACCCCAGCATGGGGGCAGCCCCTTGTTGGCCCTGTTCCTTCCTGGTTTGGGGTCTGATCTTACTCCTCACCTAGGAACAAATGAAAGAAATTCTAAGGCCCATGAGATGACGCAATGGACAAGGGTTGCTCAAGCCTGGCAGCCTGGGTTAAATCCCCGGGACCCATGTGGTGGAGGGTGACTGCTGAGTTGCCCTCCCACGACATGAAACCACACACATGGACCTCTCCCAGGCACACACAAAATACACGGTAAAGGCTAAAAATAAACAAATACAAAGAACCAGAGGTTCTGGCTTCGAGGCACAAGGTCCCTTGAATTGTCCTTTCCTGGGCTCTGTTGGAAGCAGGTCTAAGACATCTTTATGATCCTGTTTGTCCAGTGGCCTGCATTTCCACGGGGATGTCCAGGTTTAAGCCCATCTGTACTTGGTCACTACTCAATCTTATGAGATGTACTGCCTGCCTACCAGAAAATTCCTAGCTCTTCCTCTCTCACAATAAAGCTTCTCTGTCCTCCCAACCTCCTTCACCCTTCCTCCTTCCCCTTCCCTCCATACCCCCTCCCTTCCATTTTTTACCATCTTTCTTTCCCTCTCTTTCCTTTGAATAACACGAAGCATCTCTAAATGTATTTGCATTATCCAATCTATTCCTTAGGTCTCTTAAGCTACTTCTATAAATGATTTTTCTTTACATGCAATTTCTCTCCCCACCCATTTATTCCCTCCCTTCCTCCTTCCCTCTCCAACCTTGCATTTTCCTCCACTAAGCAGTTTTGTAGGAGTCCTGTGGTTCAGGTGTCTCCTGTGGGCCTGGTGTTCATGGCGTGGGGTCTCCTATCCCGTGGGAGCTGGGCCCCGGTCCTGGTTTCAAGAATACTTGATTTCCCCGACCTTTCCAGGTAAAGCAGAGCCTGGAGCTACCCTCTTCAGTGCTGTTTCTGACTCTTTCTTGAGTGGAGAAGCCCCAAACTAACTCCTGGCATTTTAGATCAGGGGTTTGCTTTTGCCTCTGTGGGCCACTTGTAGGGGCTGCTAACCTGCAAGAGCTAATCTGCTGTCTGTTTGCTGGTTTATCTTTCTATGTGGTGTATGTTCTTAGTGGTATTTACCTGGTTTTTGAGCTATTGGGCTCTACCTTTGTGATGTTCTCCTATTTTGTCTAAAGTTACTGTCTTTTACAGCACCGAGGACCAGGTCTGAATAACGGCGTGCTGATGAAAAGTTCTGAATAGCAGCTTTAAATCTCTGTGTAAAGAAGACACAGGAAAAAGAGTTCTCGTGTCCCACCTCTTCAGGAGGTTCTGGGAACAAGGGTTGGCCAGGGTTGCTGGAAAATGTCAGTGAGTACTCGGTTTGAAGGACAGAAGAGAAAGGGCATGTGGCTAAAACAGAAACGGCATTCTGGAAACTTCACTGGAGGATCAGGAAAGATCTTCAGATCTCTCCCTTGGCTCCTCTGCCCCGTGTTTCCTCACAATATCAGGGACAAGGCTTGCCCACACTTGGAAGTGCTCCTTAGGGGAAGGGTCCTACACACACAGCCTTCTGCATTTCTGCAGCTCTGTTCTTCCCTTAACAGCCTGAAGTCTGTCTCCCCGAGGTCCCGCAGTCCCACACAGTTCAGTCAATATTCCACTCGGCACATGTAAAAGCTCAACCCTTGCTCTCTGCCATTCTTCCTGAGCGCCCTTGGTAACTCTCTAAGCATAGCTCATCCCGTGCCTTCACTGCTCTTCCCCAGAAGCAGTACGACTTGTCTGTTTCTCTTCCCTGGAGTTTTCTGGATGTCTCTCAGAATGGGAACGGGAGCCTCTGCAGGTCTCTCTTCTGCCCACCGAGGGAAGAGCCACTAAAACCAATAGCGGAGATGATTCAACTTTCCCTCCTTGAAACCAGTGCAGCTGGGGAATCCTGGGGTTCAGAAGCATCCCCTCTAGAGCAAAACCAGCTTCAGTTCCAGGCAGAGTGGGCAAGGACTGAACGGTGGCCTGGCTTTGTGTTTGGAATGTGTGGCGTGCCACCACCAGAATCCTGAAGTTCTACTTAGCCTTGGGGATGAGTTGCACTAGCTTGGGGCACAGGGAACATTGTAAGAAGTCAGTATGAACTTTGGCTGTACTGGGCTATTCTTAGTCCAATATTCCACTACCTAAAAGGCATACTGGGTTCCAGGACACGATGGTGGCTACTATTCTACTAACTTACCTTTAAAAGAAGCTGTATGTGTGCAACGAGACCAGGGGCACCTGCAGAGGTCAGAGGGCAACTGTTGGGAATTGGCTCTCTCCTTCCACCATAGGTTCCAGGGATCAAACTGCAGTAGTCAGGATTGCATGGTGAATGTTTTTACCCACTAGGCCATCTTGCCACTCCTCCCCTAGGTAAGTCTCTCTGACTCACAAAACTGCAGTCAGCATCACACTGATTTGACCAGTGTGCACTGTGAACGTGTATTGAGATGTCATGTAAGCCCCATAAATATCTATAGGTATTACACATCAATTAAAAACAAAACCAGACCCAGGCTACTTTGCCATCTAGGCTCAGGTGGCAGTAGACACCCAGGCCACCCCTGCCTTCATGGAGAGGGTGGCAGGGCACCACTACAACGAGCAAGTGTGTGATGGAGAGATAGGAAGGACAGAAACATGGAGCAGTGTGTGTGCTGTGGAGACAGATGGAACTGGAGACATGGCCGGACAGTAGTGAGGACCAGGGTGATGTAAATGGTTTACACTGTCACCTCAGGCCATGACTGGGTCTGAGATACTCTGTACTGATGTCCGTGGCTCATGTTCCCATCAGAGGCCCTGCAGATGTCTGAGGTCTGTGCTGCTCCCTGCAGCCACGCGACTCCTGGTGTAGATCAGAGCCTCGGCAGACAGCCATGTCCGGGTCTGAGGTCCTGCTGCAACCGTGGTCTTCGTTGGTGTTCGTGGCCTGTGTTACAGTCAAAGGCCATGTGGCTGTCCATGATCTTCCCTGCTGCCTGAAGCCATGTTATTATTGCCTGTGAGTTGTGCTGTGGCCTGAACCACACTTTCTGAGTGGCCTACACTGTTACCTGAGGCCATGCTGAGGCCATGGTGCTGTCTGGCCCTTGCTGCCACTGAGGGCCCTGTCTGGGCCCATGGTTCTACGGTAGTTGGAGTCAGTGTTGACGTTCGTGTTTTGTGTTACCACCAAAGTTCACGTGGATATCTGAGGGCCACGCTGCTGCCAGGGGCCATATCGGTCTGGGTAGCCTGTTCTGCCACCTGAGGTGACATCTGTGGTCTGGACTGCTTCCAAGAGCCCTGTCTGTGTATTAACTGAAGCCAGAGGCCATGGTCTGTGCTGTCACCAGAAGCCATGAGGAAACCCAGGCTCCGCGCTCCTGCTGACTGTGATGAGCACTCTCCCTTCGAAGTGGTACCATTGACCGCAGATGCACACTGGAGAGAGGAACATGGAGGGTGTCTGTGGCAAGCCCTACCCTCCCAATCCCTGCTTTATTACTAGCGTTTATTGCCACTCCTAGTGGTGAGGACGCTGATGTTAGCTCCCTACCACTGATAGCATGAGGCAGGGGGCACTCGAGGGGAAGGGCTCAGTTTGATTTGAGAAACTGAGACCACTGAGAGTTCGACCATGCAGCAGTGAGTGTATGGAGAGCAGAGACTGGACTTTTTTATTTAATTTTTTTGAGATGGTACAAGGGTGGGAAGCAAACATGGAAGGGCAGGGAAATGGGTGTGGTCAGGGTGCGTGACAGGAAACACAAAGTTCTGTTCGTCTACCACATACTGTTAACTTATGATGTTGTCTGCAGTTTCTCTGATTCTTTTTCCTTTCTGAGTATGAGTCTTAATTCCTTTTGTGTAAAATAGATCAAATCCTGTTTGTATATATGTATGTGTCTGTGTGTGCATGAATGTGTGTGTGTGTGTGTGTGTGTGTGTGTGACTTTTTCAAGTCTGCTTCAAAGGGCAAATTATTTCACATTTGAAAAGTGCTTGATATACTGTCAAACACATCAATAATAAACATTTATTTAATATTCTCTTCCCTTACTCCTCTTCACTTTTTCCTTTATTTATTATATATGAGTACACTGTCACTGTCCTCAGACACACTGGAAGATGCATCAGATCCCATTACAGATGGTTGTGAGCCACCATGTGGTTGCTGGGGAATTAAACTCAGGACCTCTGGAAGAGCAGTCAGTGCTCTAACCACTGAGCCATCTCTCCAGCCCACTTTCCTTTTTTCTTTTCAGGAATGACAAGCTTAGTTCCTGGCCTTTTAAAATCAAATGCAATCACTTAGAAATCACAAACAGTAATTGTCATCGTCTCTATTAGGGGAGACACATATGAAATGTTTTGGGCTGATATTAGCTGGGCTACTTTTCAAGGCCAGTGGAGCCAACGCCTCACGCCTGCCCACCTCCTCCAGAGGCCAGTGAGGGGACAGAAAGAGCAGAGGTGGCTGGGATGTTCTCAAGTGGACATGAGGTTCTGAAATGTGTAAAGCGGTGCTCTGTGGGCCCGAGAAGTCAGCTCATGGATGGGCGTTTAGGACATATAAATCGGTTCTTTCCCCAACCATGACCTTGACAAAAGATATTTGACCCCCTCCAGCTCTGTCTTTCTCATTTCCTTGACAGGTCACTGGTTAGCCTAGGCTACTCTCAAAATCACCATCTTCCTTCCTTGAGCTTCCAAGTGTGGGAGCACAGGTGTGCGGTGGTTTTAAAAGGAAAGAGGAGCAACGGACACAGGCAGGCAGGAGAGCCATTTTACAAGGCCTTAAATTCTGCATGCATGGAGAGCTTCTCACAGAGTGGCAGTGGGCAGCTTTCAGGGTATGCAAAACTCTCAAGCCAACCGCAAGTGTATCAGGAGGCCTAAGAGAATGTCTGGAGGCTTGTGGGAGAGAAAGGACCAAGGAGACTTGCCAGGCAGGCTCCTGAGGTGGGGTGCCAGGCTGCGACTCTTTATAGACAGAAGTGACTGGTGCTGCCTTTTCTCCAGAGCTGGAGGTGCCGGGGCTGCCGAGCGCATTTGCAGATTTGCAAGCAAATGTGTGCTTTATAAACGGAGCGGACGCCTTCTGTTTCTGATTGATGGACCATCAGTCACACAGTTGTTAAGCAGTGATTGACTTTCCAGCCCAGCTGCTCCAGCTGTGCCACAGATGCTCCTTGTCTGAAGTTGGAGGGCTGGCGTTGTAAGCCGTGGAGAAGATCCTAATTGGAGTGATCCCTGAGAAATCGGCCATGGTGATGGCTAACGGCCATTAATTTGGGGCTTTCCTTGGGGTGCTAACATACAAGCTCTCCCTTGGTAATTGCCATCCCCAACTGGATTGGTGCCATGCTGAACTCAAAACGATGCAGATGGGCCAGACTGAGCCTTAACTCCTGCATGCTTTGCTGAGCCAAAATCCAATTTTCAAAATACCTTATTTTAAAACTCAAAAATCAACACATGCAATTTTACAGGCCTTAAAATACACAGAAAGGTGAAGGATGATTGTGAAAGTCAGCCACATTTTCATAGTGCAAGGGTAGCCACGGCTCGAACATTTGCTGTGTTCTTCTTTGGTTATTTTATCCTATGTGCGTGTAACTTGAATGTTTTCAAAGTTGGAAATGATACTTCAAACATGGTCTTATATTTCGAGTTTTAGCTTTATTACTGGGAATGTAACCAGTACCTTAAATAAAAATAAAATTGCCAACAAAGCAAATGATAAAGCCTTGTTTGTATTCCGGCAAGAATTTCGTAAGGACACCCTGGGTGCGATGAAGTCCGTGGACAATAAATGGAGACCTGGCACGCCAAACATTGTCACTGGCATTATAGGAAGCCAGACATCTTATCGATAAGACGGGTACAAATACCTGCCCACCTGTTCCATAGGTAATGCAGTCAGTCACACTGCGTGAAAGCATCGGGGACAATCATGTGACGACGTACTATCATTACTTAACTTGGAAAACACCCTAATTGTCAGCTGCACACATCTGCACAGTCTGGTTAATGAGAGATGCTTTCCCTTCACTGGGTTAGAGGGTAGTTCTATAGTTACTCTACTAGTTACTCTACTAGTTACTCTAGTAGTCAGTTCAGTGCTAACTATCATCATTTGGTGCCTTTGAATGGGTTGGCAATGGGTCTCTTCTAAACACTTTGGCAGAGAATATCTAGGGTGCTACTCACAACCCTTCCCACGTTGTCTATACACTGACTTTGGGGAGATTTTCTCACATGTCTGACACCAGAACAAACCAATTCCAAACTCCAAGGATTTCTCGGGTCATGGAGAGACTGTTTTGGACACACAGAGGCGGAGAGTTCCTGCCAGGGATACTTTCCTGGGTCGTATGAAATTAAAACGGCCCTTCCAACTTGCAGACTTGAGTGTAGGGGTGAGGTAACCTCTAGCTGCTGACTCCTCCCGAGCTTCCTGTGACCAGTGAGCCCAGTCAATATGTGAGCCGGTTCTGGTTCACATATGACATGTCTACACCTACCGGTGACCTAACCACAGTGCCAGAATCTGAAGCCACATGTCACTTCTAGGACAATCTAAGTTCGTAGGATTCTTACGGAGAAGGGGAAGATAAAAACAAACAAACCTGCCCCCAGGAGGAGCAAGCTGGGTACTCGGCAAGTGGTGCCCACCTTTAATCTCAGCCCCTGGGAGGAGGCAGAAGCAGGTGAGTTCAAGGCCAGCCTGGTGAGTTCCAGGACAGCCAGAGCTACATAGCCTAACAAACAAAAGCAAACCAAAGCGCACAGAAGCTCACAGTGGGCTTTGATTCCTAGGTAAGGCGGAGGGCTGCTGAGCAGGCCATGGGATGTGTCTGGAGAGTGGAGCAGGCCACGCAAAAGCTGCCCTCTGTGCCCACCCTGTTAACTCCCCAGAGGAAACATCAGAGCCAGCAGACGCCTTCCAGAGAAGTGGGGCCTCACACTTTGAACTCAAGCAGGTCAATAGCAGGTCTTACCTGCTCAAGTCCTGAGTGTGCTCAGGTGAGGGGGGGGGGAGCACAGCTAAGGGTCAGGGAGGAGGAAAAGTTCCCAAAGGTCAGCCTGGCTCTCGCCCTGGCCTTCTGGGCCCAAGTTTGCAGCAGCCAGGGCGCAGGCGCAGTTGAGGAAGTCCTGGGCCGGAGGATCCAGGCTCTGCGCAGGCGCAGGTGAGGCCTCCCGCTCCTGCTCAGCTAACAAAGGCGGTGCTCCCAGGCGGCCTCTGGGAGGCCGGCCTCCTTTGAAGCGCACAGCCTGGATTATTTAATATAATGGAACAGTGCAACTCGACCCATCAGAGACATAAATTTCCAGGTGTTTTAAATTTGTTTGCCCCGTCAGAATGGTAAATGACGGACAGTAAAACTCGGCACAGGTCGCGGCTGTGGGAGCAGAGCCAGCCTCGGGGCTGCGCTGGGTCTGCTCTGGGGTGGGCCCGGTGGCCCAGGTAACTGGGGGTTCACCTGAGAGGCAGCCGGGAGCAGACACTCTCTTAGGCCGAAGCCTCTGAAGCCCCGGAGAAGGGATTCTGCACGCAGGCTGGGCATGAGTCCTAGGTCTTTAGATTGTGGAGTCTCTGGCACCTCAATCTTATACCCCAGACATCTGTACAAAGCAGCGAACAGCCTCTCAGCCCCCCAGGTTAATTGAGGTGTGAGTGCCTGTAACACCCTAACGAGGTTTCTATTGCCCCTGCCAAGTTCAATTACGGGCGCATCTGCTTTCTGATTTTTCCAAGATGGCTTGATGCCCCCCCACCCCCTCGGCTAACTACAAAGGGACACACTACACAGTAGCCCTTCGCAGAAGGTAAAATATTCTTGTTGCTTTTTTCCAGACTCTCCTTTTGAGATGTGTCAGCCTCCATTGCATGGCTGCCGAAGAAAGATATTACCGCGAGTGATTCTAGAGAAAGCAGATCCTCGGTCTCTCACCCCGTACAAGGCCCTTCACCCTTTTCCCTTCAAAGTAATAAAGGATGTTGACTTTTTATGAGGTGGGCTCCCTGCCTGCTACTCAGAAACCTACTGTGATCTGTCACTAGGAATGGAGAAATCATTTCACGAACAGGAAGCACGGGCTCAGAGAGGTGGAAACCCCAGAAGTCAGTGCGACAGAGGAGATGAAAGAGGGAAAGAAAGACCTACTTAGTACCAAGGTGATTATCATTGCCTACCTGTTTTTTACGGGCAGGACCTTCAAAAGGGATGCCTCGGGGTCCAGCCTCCTAAGGACAGTTACATTTGCACTGACTGGCATACTGTTGGATCAGCATTACAGGTGAACATACAGATGTATGTGTGTTGGTGGAAGAACGGGGCTGAGGATTAGAATGCAGAACTCCAAGGGAAGATTGGAAGACTGGTAGTCCTCCAGGATCTCCCCCGCCATTGCCCTCTTGACCAGAATAGCGCATAAAGCCATGGCTGACAGGTGTTAGTAGAGCATTAAGATCCAAGAAGGCTGAGGGGAGGCAAATCCTTCCTGGATCCTAGGGAGGTGGGGTTTGAGGGCGAGTGGGGAGACAGAGGGAAAGGCAAGACACAAGACAAGGACATGAGGACCATGGGAGGTCACATTATGGAGGTCACAGTGGGGTGAAGTTGGACCCTGGCATTCTCAGAAAGTTGCTGGTCCCGTTAGCTGGACTGCTGTGTTTTCAGCCTGCAGTTGTTTACAAGCCCCCCAAAGCAGGAGGGTGTTCGGAGGTCAGTGTCCCCAGCTGATTTCAGAAAGCAGGAAGCAGCGATTAGCAGATCACTTTAGGTCGAGGTGGTGGTCGGGTTCTACAGAGTGACTGACAACTGAAGCGAGACCCCTGAGAAGGCTGACCAGAGCTCTGCGAACCCCTGTGCTGCCCACACAGCTCCATGAGGCAATGTGAGAAATCCTAGCAGCTCCGCTCTACTGATGACAGAAGTGACCGCAGGAAACCGAGGAGGCCACAAGTCAAACAAATAATTTGGTTGACAAATAGGAACATAAACAAGATCTTGATAAATGAATTTCCTAATAGTTCTCTGTTTATTGACATTAGCTTAGCTTGGTCATTAGCTCTGACATCGCCTGTATCCCACGCAGTTTAGCATCTATTCATCCTGTGGCTGCCTTGCACATTTCTCTGCATGTTTTACGTCTCCAAGTCTCCTGCTCTTGGCTGGGCCACGAGGCCTTGCTTCCAAGAAACTGTTGTGCTTTCTGAATGAAGAGTAAGGTCCCGGAACTTCTCTCTGTTCTGTAGATGCCTCTCACTTCCTGTTGGTCTCTATTGGTCCATGTCTTGCACATGCGCAGAAGGAGGACTGGGTGAGAATGCGTACTCGAGGAAAGGTCTCCAGGACAAGAACGTTCCCGAGGGGCTTCTACCTGACATTGTCCTGTATGCTCTGGGGATACTAGGCCTTGCCTCTAATGTCTCAAACTTGACAGGTTTGCTCCAGGAAGGTGTGTTGTCAACCATCCATTCTTAACCAGTGGAGGAGACAGCCCGATCTTGTGGGCAGAATGTGCAGGGGCGCTGTGGTCCCGGGCTAAAATTCTTGCCTGGGGTAGCCTTGTGTGAAGTGTTAGCAACACAGGGGAAAGCAAAGACAGAAGGGTTGAAGTTGTAAATGCCAGCTGTATTTTTATTGGTCATGTGCAACTTCAAAGGCTTCCCTACTTTAAAGGAGGCTCAAACAGGTACCCAGTCAGCTCCCAGCCTTGAATGCCTTATTGATTTTCAATGTGGCTTGACTCCCAGGTGGGCAGACTTCAAAATGGTGTCTATTTCTCCCTGCTGTCGTGTTTCCATTCCCCTTAGTCTCCATCTCCAGCAAGCTTCTGTCTTCTTTGGCTTCTCTCACTTTTCCCCTTGGACAGGATTACAGATGGCCAAGGGCTGCTTCTGTGGACTTGTGTCTTAGGGGTTGCGCACGGAGCTGCACCAGATGCTGCTAGGTGTGAAGGACAAGATGTAGTGCCTGCTCTCAAAGAATTCACACTGATCAACCCATCTAGTGGATTCTGAGCAAGGCCATTGGTGATGCGTGGTAATGATGGAGGCGGAGCCTGAGACCACTTCCCCAGTGAGCACATACCATTCAAAAGGGACCTCAACCCACCAAGTGCCTTCTGAGCTATCATGTTCCATGCCTCACGGAGAATGAATACTTATAGATGCCCACTTTGGGCCAGTTGCTCTGTTCAGCTCATATTTCACGGTAGCTTTCCTGAAACTCCATGTAAGTTCTATGTGGCTTGGAAAAACCAATTGTTTTTAGCCCCATTTCCACAGGAAGAAGCTGGATTGTGGGGCTTACTAACTTGTCCGAATTCATTGATCAAGTAAAGACAGACAGCGGCTGGGCTGAACCTCATTTCCCATGCCAGCCTGGGATTCTGTGTGCCTGTTTGTATTATAGAGACGAGGGGAGAAGAAAAAGATGCTGAAGATGGCCATCTTCATGACAGGTCATCCATGTCCATCCATGTAGATTAAGTAAGCAAGACGAGACAAGCCTGTGGATCTGACAAACTTTCTTAACATCGGTGCTACCACAGACGACGGAAGTGTTTCACCAGCGTTTAACTAATCTCCTTGGCAAAATCCAAGCACAGAGGGCTTGGATTACTCTCCCAAAGGAACATGGCTGAAGGTGTCAGGTTGGAGATTCAGACAGTGGGTCTATCTTACAGTGCTTGGTTGCGTTTCAGATCTGCCAGAGAAGGGAACCAGCATTATGGATTGCTGATGCCTCCGCCAGGAGCTCTACCACCTGTCTCCTCATCTTTAACCTCCAAAGAGCTGAGAGGCCATGTCCAGACTAGTGTTGCCCCCTATGGTAGATGAGAAAGAGAGAGAACAAGTGAGAATCCAGAGTTACCCAGACCACCCCCTCACAAGGGCTTTCTCTAATATGAAAGGAGAAGAGCCCTAGCTAGTCACAATAGCAAACAGATCTTTGACCAGAAGAATCTTACCTGTAAACTCAGGGCACACTGGTCTATGAAAAGTCTCCTAGGCAGGCAGACTGTGTGCCTTCTGTGTGCCTTGGCCACAGTGAATTGTGAAAGACATATTTTTTTGCATATGAAAGAAAGAGGTAAGGGTAAGCTAGGACCAGCTCCCTGAGGACCCCCAGTGCCCTGGCACAGATGGGCCTTCTGCTCCACAGACTGCCTGGCCCAGCCATGCAAAAGGAGAGGCCTTTGAAGTCACAGACCACCAATAAAATTGCAGCTGGTACCAGGAGCTCACAGGGCTCCAGGCGTGAGATTTTACACCGCAAGGGGCTAAGCCAATGCTGACAGGGTTGGAATGTGTCCTGGACTCCCCTTTCTTATGCAGAGAGTCACCAGGGTGCTTCGGACCCTGGCTACTCTGTCACCCAATCAATCAAGGCTACAGTCAAATACCATTAGTCACCAAAGGAAGGTGAGAAGAACAGCTTGCAATGGAGCTCTAGACCTAAGACAGATTCACATGCAGGGTACAGCCATGGTAAGGGCTGAAGGCAAGGCCAGGGTGGGCTGTGAAGGGCTGCTAGGCAATGAGACCAGGAAAGGGGGACATAGTGGGCAAGGGTGTGGCTCATACATATGTGGCCAACTCGGTGTGGTGGTGCATGCCTGTAATGCTGGCTACACAGGGGACAGAGTTTGAGGCAGCCTGGGATACATAGTAAGACCTTATCTGAAAAGGATAAGGGAGGCTGGGGAGGTGGTTCAGTAGTTAAAAAGCCCTTAGCACACAAGTGCAAAGATCCGAGTTCAGATCCTCAGACACCCACATAAATGCCAAGCGACATGGTGTCCCCCCCCCATAAGTCCTTCATTGGAAAGCAGAGACAAAGGATTCCCAGAGCATGCTAGTCAGGAAAACCTGCCATGTTGCCAAGTTCTGGGTCTGACTGAAAGACCCGTGTAACAGCTGACACGAGAAAGGTCCTAAATGGGGAGGGGGTAGTCACGTGTTAAGTATGTCTAATTGGATGGTAGACATCTTTAAATCTAAGTTTACAAAACATACATGACTAGGGGAAACTCATTTCCTTTAAAGTCGTTACTTTGCCAAGTCAGCATTCCTGGGACTTTCGAGCTTTACCCAAAGCTCTTCCTTGTTCCAAAATAAGCCTAGTGTCCTGGTCAGTAAAGCCCCCATTGCTGCTCTCTTGACCGTAAAGAACCCTTAATGGAACTCTGATTTTAGAGGTGAGATGGTATGCTGCTTGAGGTTAGGACACCTCCAGAGATGGTCAATGTGTGTGAGTCATTTCATTGTATTTACTGAATCACAAAGGAAGGTGAATCTTGCATTAAGTTCCTGGCCTGAGAAAGCCTGGGGTGTTACACTGATCTCTTTCCTGAAGCCTGCAATAAATGGGGGTGAAAGTTCATTCGCCTTGGACCCTGGCTGGATTGCAAAAAAACCCAACCACTCCTGTTCCCAAAACTGAAGCGCAGGGTTGGTGGTATTTAAGTAGCTGTTGATTTAGCAAAGGCTTGGACTGTGTTCTGCCACAGTGGTGGCGAGCCCACAGAGGAGGAGGGCTTTGAGGGCTTCCTGCCCACCTACAGCTGGATTCACATGGCTGCAAGGCAATTGCTGCTAATCCGAAAGCATTGGCAGAGGCCAGAGGCCGGCACCTTCAGGAACGGTCTGTGGGTTTGAGGCTGATGAATATGTGAGAACTTTGTGTATGGGGGTTCTTTGATTGTAGAACTGGGAATCAAACACAAATGCCCTTGTGTAGGCTGGGCAAGTGCTTTACCACTGAGCCACACCCCAGCTCAATATGAACTTTAGTGGTAGTTTTTGATTTATTTTTTTATACGCCGAGTGGCCCGAAGGTGAAACTTTTCAAATGTATTTTTAAAAATCATTAACAAAAGAAACCGTAAGCCTGACCTTAAAATAATCACGTTAAGTCTTCAATTCATGTTGCGTCAGGAGAAGGACCCTGAGAAGCTGGGTAGTGCTTTCCACTGACCAGGTCGGCGTAGGAGCCTCTCTTGCTTGAAAATTCCCTCAAAAACAGAGAGGATGGATGGTAGTTCACCAAATGGAGCTCATAAATCTGGACATTGGGACTATTTTCCCTCCTTTTTTTTAAAAAAATAAGTTTTCGACAATTTCATACATGTGTATACACACACACAAATATATATGTATTATAATGTGTAATAACCATATCCCCCAGGGTAACCTTTCCTATCTACCTCACAGCCCTACAGACCCCCTTCTTCGCTGTTCCCATTTTAATTCCATGTCTTATTTTTATGTGCTTTATGTGAAGTATCTTGTGTGTCCCTCCTTAAAACAGACATGCCATATAGCTGGAAGATGTTTAAAAGGATTTATCCCGTTTCCCGGCCTTGCCATACTCTGGCCCCTTTTCCGTGATGTTGCCTGGGTCCAGTTTAGGCTGGACTCTCAGCAGTAGTATATCCTCTGCATTTGACCAGTTAGGACTCTGTATTAACAACCGTCGTCCGTTGCGAAAAGAAGCTTCGATGGCCAGAGTGGACAGCTGCGCTTGTCTAAAAACACAAATATTCACAAGGCAGATTGGTGATTATGTATTTATCTTAAAGCCAGTGGTTCTGTCCAAGGGCTTATAACATCCTCAGCCATAGGTCTGTTCTTAGTTATTGAGCCAGATGCATGTGTCTTCCTACAGAGAGGGTCTCTAATTTAGTGAGAGAGTGGTTGATTGCTTCCGGTACTCGGCGTCCACAACTGGACAAGATGGCTGACACCTTCTCTCTCCTGGCAGCCATGGCTCCATGAATGCTAGCCAGCAGGGAGAAGGCTTGTTCATTCCGAGTGTGTGTCATCAGCAATAGGTCTTACCATCCAGTTCTGCTGGACAACCCAAGAGCATGATAATAGCCTCCATTGTTTTGAAAACCTCTGGGTGTGTGCCGGGGTGCTCTCTGGCCAGTAACTCACGGGAGCTATCCCACCCTTCGCACAGGGATTTTTGTTTACAACACCTGACTCTGAGAGCAACATTGTCCATTCATACTTATGTTGAGAGGTTTGTAAAAATTAATTAAATCTCATCATTGCCGCATAATTCAGTATGTTTCTATTTTTTTTCCTGCATCTTTAGTGTTGGTTGATACCCCCATCCCTGTTTAAGCCTTTCCAGCTCCAGTATTCTGTCACTCCTCTCTCATTCGCACGTATTCTCCTGGCCTTCCCTGAAGCAGCGCCACCCATGGCTCTTTTCTTGCTCCGTGGCTCTTTATCTTATATCGAGATACATTTCTTCCAGTGGAGATAGTTGGCTAGTCAGAGATTTCTGTGGTGTGATAGGTTCCCTCCTGCTCTTCCCGAGGTTCTGACGGGCCTACCATCTGTGAATGGACCCATTTTCCCACTCCCAGCTGCCCCTCATTTTCATCCCAGGATGGGTGGGCTCAGACCTGCCTTGCTTCATTTCATAGTGTTCCTCAAACTTTGGTTTCTCACATGTCCTCGTTGTCACTGGAGAAGACAGAGTGTCATTTCCTGTTCAGATTCTGCTTAGCCATCTTGTTCAACAGGAGCCCATGGGTAAGCAACTGTCACGTGGCTCTCTTGGAGCTTGAGCCTCCCTGTCCAAGATGGCCCAATGGGCCCATCTACCTCTCTCAGAAGTTCCAACTTGTCTGTCGGGGACGGTACACAGAAAGAGCAGGAAACTAGGACCTGAGCACACAGGACAGCAGGACTTGACAGCTACAGGAGCTCACAGACAAATGACATAGTCCCTTCTCCAAGGAACAGACACCCTCTGGGACCTCACGGTCGCTCTGACCCCAGAGACACTCTGTTTTCACCAGGTGAACTTTCTGGTGTCAGAGTCATCCTTGTTTTTTTGCAGATATTTAAAAAGAGCATCAACAACAACAACAATAATAATAATAATGTCATATAGCCTCCAAGAAAGAGTAAGGAGCCCACGTGGATATTTGGAATAAGCATGTCCACTTCCCTTTGATGTGTTTGCCTCAGGGTTGAGGTCTTTTTAAATGTGCAGCTGGCGTTAAAAATGATCATAAAGTTTAGCTACTCATTTATGTCTCAAGTATTCACAGTGACTGAATGTTATTTATCCATGGGATGTTCTAGAACTTTCTTTCAAAGTGGACCAGAAAAAAAGATGTATCGCTGTAGGCAGTATGGAAGACGATTACTTGGAGGTCATCTGCCGCTGGCCAATTCCCACAGAGTGGGGCTAGAGACCAGTTAAATAAGCAAATAGATGGGTCTCTGGGAAATCTGAATACCACAAAAATATCTGTGACTGAATTCTCTGATCCTGTAAATTGTTACTTCACATAGTAAGGGAGCATTGCAGGTAGGTTTCAGGTAAGGATTTAGAGCCAAGGGAGCACCTGAGGTTCCTCACCTGAGCCCTGTGCAGTCCCTAATGTCCTTCTAAAAGGGAGACGTGAAGGCCAGAGTTTCAGAGGGTAGTGTGGCTGCAGAAGCAACAGTGGAGAAGTAAACACGACTGACTTTGAAGATGAAGAAAGGGGCACAGCTAAAGAGTACATCAGCCTTCAAAAGTTTCATATGGTCCTCTAATTCTTCTCTAATTTTCCCCATGAAATAAAATGTAATAAACACACTTCAGGTATCTACAGTGCTCTCTCAGACACGGTCCCTTTGAGAATTGTGGTAACGTTTCCCCTGCATTGGCCCTTGACTGTCCTTCCGAGTCCTGTGGTAACTCACAGTCACGAGTTAGCCCGTGTGCACTGACAGAGGTCCTTACCAGGCCCTTGGGTAAGGATTTACCAGCTGACAGCTGCCCCACACTGTTGAGCATTGTCAGCTGAAATCTGAACCCACGCCATACGCAGAGTATGTTCTCAGGAAATGAATGATTTATTTATTTTCAATCTAAAGTCTAAACACTATAATGTACCTCCCAAGACGTTACCTGGTTCAGGAAAGTGCAGAGAATCAACAGTGTTCAAGAGCCAACTGCCTCTGGGAGCCAGCCTCCCATTTCCCAAAGGAATGACAGAAAACAAAAGGTAAGGAAAATGGCATCTAAATTATACTCGGGTATAGCTTTGCTGCTGTCCACAGAGGTTACCCCAGATGCTGGTGAGGGTGAAGGACAGATGCCGAACACTTCCTAAGGATGAGGAAACGAAAGTCCATTTCAGGTATGCTAAAGTGTTGGTGGCACACTCTGTCCGAGACTGTTTCAGTCAGAATCATATGTCATACAAACATCTGACTATTGGAAAGTAAGTGCCTTGGTGAGTTCTCAAAGTTTGGCTTGGGAAGGCTGATTTCACTCACTACTACAGTGTTCTCTTCCGGAGCCCATCCCTGTCTCTTACCTGGGACTTACCCGATAGTGTTCACTGGGCAGATTCACTAGTAGTAGGTCTGGGGCTCACTCTCACTGGTGTAACCACTCATGAGTGTAACCTCTACATGCATCAGCCCCTTAGCCAACCTCACAGACTGCTGTGAGACTAGAAGTCCAGGCTGCATCTCTACAGGTAGGATCCAGACAACAGAGTGTAGGAGTGAGTGTGTGTGTGTGTGTGTGTGTGTGTGTGTGTGTGTGCACCTTGCTTAGGTGTGAGGACCTATGCTGTGAGAGGAGTCATCACTATTGAGATTAGAATGCTTTTGTGTCATTGTCCCTGGACACTATACGGGTAGGTGAGGTCAGCCATGCCTCCCCCATGTCATCCTTCCTGAGTGAGATTGACCCCTTTGTCACTCCTTCCAGGCCCTAAGGCACTTCAGTCTTAGAACCTCACTGGGCTTGCTCATGGGTCGCTTTCACCCTCAGGAAAGCAGGCTACCTCTTCTTGTGGGGACTCTAATCTAAGCAGAGAGAAGAAACAATTAGACACACCTTCCTTAACGAGAACTTAGACTTTAAAGTGCGTATCTGTTCCGGGAATATACACGTGCGCTGCCGCGCCTTTCCTGCACACGGTGGCTGATGTGTTCCAGAGGGTCTGCTTCTTTGTAACCACCTTCTGTTTGTTGTCGGTGCGGAGGCATCAACCCAGGTTCCAGTTTCAAGACCCACATTTCCTGTTGCCCGTCAGTGTCGCGGTGAGCCTGACTGTACTGCAGCACTGCTCCTGACCCTCCTGCTTTACTGTACTATAGCATCATATCCCAACGGTTCAGGCTCGCAGCCTCGACATTCTTGGTGGGCTTCTCTCTGTCCCTCACCTCCTACCTTTATGGCTAATCAGTTGCTGTGTCTTTAACCATTTCCTGATCTCACTCTCCACCCCTTTCTGTGCCTTCCTGTTTTTAGACCTCTTGTGTACATGTGTTCCTGTGTGCTTGGGTGTGCCCATGCCTGTGTGCATGCCTGTATACATGTTTTTGTGTGTGAGTGTAGCTGCAGACATGCCAGAGCATTTGTGAGGTCAGAGGTCAACCTTGTGTAGGGCCTTGTCTTCCATCTTGTTTTTCACTGCTTCCGTCAGGCTAGCTAGCTTTGAGAACTCTTCTGTCTCTGTCCCCACATGTCCCAGTAGGAGTGCTAGAATTATAGACACATGATATTATGCACAGCTTTTCTCTTGCCTTTTTATCTGCCATGCCACTGGAATAATCACTGTTACTCAGCCGGCTACCCCTCCCTGCTGAATCAACCTCCCTGGTCTTCATCACCAACTTGACTCGATAGAATCACTTAGGAGGTAAGTGTCTCAGCGCATCTATGGTGTTGTCAGTTAATTCCAGCCTTGTAACGAAGATCCACCCTACACGTGGGCAGCAGCAGCCAACGGCCTGGGATTGAGAATCAGGATCCATCCCTTTCTTGACTGTGTAACAGCCTGGATCCAACCAAGCTATTCTCTGTCAGTGTGGAAGTAATGAATTCACAATAACGCCTGGCGCTCACCCATCCCTCCTCCCCGATCAAAGTCTGCCACCAGGTAGGACTGCACTGGGTTTGGAGTACATCTCCCCGAGGGGCTCCAGCCAACCCACTCAGTACCATCCCTGTCTCATGCCTATCCCAGTGACTCTAAGCTGCTCCAAATGCCTCAGGTCTGTCCTTGTTTGAGTCACCCCGAGTGTGCAGTAGAGTTCTCTCATCCACTTGGCCAGCTCCATAAACAATTGCCGAGTTGAGCTAGCTCCCACCTGGCCCACTGCCAGACTGAAAGCTGGAGAAATTAAACAGCTTGCACCAGGTGGGAAACGACCCTCACAGCCCCCAACACATAATGCGAGCTTTCTTTCCATTCCTTCAGGATTAGCGGGATAGCTGGAAGTCTCGCTGGCCATCGGACACTCGTTCATTAGGTGCTAACTATGTGTCAGGCATTGGGTACCGGGATGCAGTGGTGAACAAGGCAGCCACAGAGCAGCTCTCCTTGGAAATGGAGCTCAGCAGTGGAAAACAAATCTAAATAAATGGTAATTAGGTGCAGCTAAGAGAGACTACAGGGGTGTTGGGCTAGGATAGTAGAAAAAGGCCATCTGACCTGCGCTAAAAGCTTTCCTGAGGTGCTGCTATTCAAAAGTGCCTGCAGGAGAGGAGCAAGAAAGAAACGTTTTCAGGCCCTGGAAACAGCAATTTAAATGCCCCAGAGCAGGAAATACGGGATGGAAAGGAGGCCAAGGCGCTGTAGACTCTAACAAGAAACAAGGGTGCCTAGAGTCATGTGTAATGGCAGACCTGGAGGATTACCATGTGAAGAAGTGACAAACAAGAAAAGACAGGGGGCCAAGTGGGGAGATGCCTAGAGTCTGGAAGAGAAGAGAGAACCCTGAAGTAAGAGGATGGAGGGCAGAGGAAAGAGTAGGTACCCACTCCTGCCCTCTTAAAGGAGGGCACTGTGCACGGCAAGCTCACGCCAGGAAGGTCAAAGGCAAGTGTCACCACACCCTTTTGGAAAGACTAGGTCAAGAAGAGAAGTGTGCTCGAAAAGCCTGCATAGCACCTGGAGGCCTGGCCTCACCCTACCCTGTTTCTGCACACACTGTGTGTCCTGTCAGGGACGTGAGGCCTTTTCATTTTTTTTCTCATTTCCTGACTCATATAGTGGAGTTGGTGCGGCCCCATAAAGGGTTCCAGGAAAACCCTTTTAAACAGGGTTCTAGACATCCCCTGAAGAAGGACTATTTTTTGTCTTCTCCTCCTTGATGTTGTGGCCTAAGAAGAGGTCCATTTGTGCATGAAAATCCTATGAGAAAGAAGAAGGCCAGTCAGCAGCTGGAGAGAGTTGTTGCAGACCGGCCCTAGCAAGGTGGACGAGCGCTGTGAGCAGCGAGGAGAGCAGCCAGCCCTCATTGGATTAAGAGCGTAGAAAAGCAAACGTGTTCGAATCTTAAACACATCATAATTTTAAGCATCCACAAGTGTTTAAAAAGTGTTAGCTGCTATGAGCACATACATCCATTTACTAGTTAAACATCATAACCTGTTTCTTTTCTAAACACATGGGCAGGAGAACAGAGCACAGTTAACATGTTAAACACACTGACATGTTTACAATGTGTTGCAAGAAGGTGTTTAACTTTTTGTGCTCCAAAGCTAAACACTTTGGAATTAGAAGGTTGGCTAATTCCACCTCCATTTAGCTCATACCGACTGGTCCTCTTGGCTTTGGGCTGAGCACCTTTGAGGAGTGGGCCATCCCCGTGATGAGCGGCCTTCCACGGGAGCAGATAAGGCTTACTGCAGAGCTCCAGGGACCATGCGGTGTGTTTTAGAAAGCACATCTAAGAAGCCAGCTCAGCGTTGGCATCCACTCCACGCCAGCTCAGACCTGCACAAAGAAACAGAACCCCAGAAACTATAGGAAAGATGTATAAAGCAAGTGCACTCCCGTGTGTGTGTGTGTGTGTGTGTGTGTGTGTGTGTGTGTGTGTGTGTGTAGGGATTGGGGTGTCCAGTGAATCTTCTCTCCTACAGTTGCTATAACAAGTTATATTTGGTGCCTCACTAGGGCTGATTCCTCCTAGAAGCTCTGGAAATAGTATCTCTGCTCCCCAGTTCCCAGAAGCTATCTGCAACCCTTAGCTTGCAGCCCCTTTGCTTTTCCTTATCAGCAGTGACTGGTCCAGTCTTTCTCATGCTTTTGACGTCAAGTCCTTTTGCCCCTTTCTCTTGCTTCCGCCTTCACTTACGAGCACACCTGTGATGACTTCGGGCTAACCCGGACAATCTGCAGATACTTTTGCTGGGCAACATAACCTAGTCACGACTTTTAGGTGGTGTGTGTGCCGGCAGTTGGACTGACGAAACATGAGTTGTGCTCGGATGCCAAGAGCACACCGTGGTTGTGCTGTGAGGGAGTCTCAGCATGGCCACCGACAGCAGGCACTGCTGAATCCCTCTCCAAAGCTCCGAAGCTCTAGATCTGTTGTAGTAAATGTTAAATAATAGAATCAGTTCATCTCTTTATCGACCCTGAGGTCTCACTCCTCAGGCTGTCCCTGATACGGAGCCACACGCACCTCTGTTGCTTGGCTCGAGTTACCCAGTTCAAGCCAACCCCTAGACCCAACTTGTCCATGCAATTCCCTTCCCTGGTGGTTTTCTACCTCCTGTTCTCTGCCTCTGTCCGGGGATGTTTCTCTACCCCAAAATCCCACATAAATACAACTCTACAGCCCGATAGCTTTTCATACAGGTTTATCTGTTCAACTCTCAATCCACAAACCCTCTACACAACAAGATTACATCAAATAGACAAAGATACAAACTGCCCTACTACATGAGATATTAGGCCTATAAAGTCCTTGGTGTTCATAGCTATTTAACACCAATCAATCTCACCTGGGTCCAGCTGGTCCTTGGGAGTTTCCATGTTCCACAACCTTCACTCTCTGTCTTCTGACCTCCTCTGACCTCCTCAGACCTCTCATCCCTTTCCACCTCCCTTGCCCCTCCCAGTCACTGGCTTTCCTTTATTTTACTAACTAAAACGGGAAGGTTCAGTTGGAGTCATGTGACTAGGCAGCCCTTCTGGGGAGGGGGAAGTAGAATTGACATTAAAATACAAACAGCTTCAGGACAATCTACATAGATCAATGGTTCTCAACCTTCCTCCTCCTCTTCCTTCTACTCTTCTTCCTCCTCCTCTTCCTTGTCTTCTTCTTCTTCTTCTTCTTCTTCTTCTTCTTATTATTATTATTATTATTATTATTATTATTTCTCCTCCTCCTTCTTAACATGCATTGGTGTTTTGCCTGCATGTATGTCTGTGTGAAGGTTTCAGATCTTGGAAGTTACAGACAGTTGTGGACTGCCATGTGGCTGCTGGGATTTGAACCCAGGTCCTCTGGAAGAGCAGCCAGATGCTCTTAACTGCTGAGCCATTTCTCCTGCCCCCAGTTTTCAACCTTCTTAATATGGTTACCTTTAATATATTTCCTCATGCTGTGCTGACCCCCAACCATAAAATTTTTGTTGCTACTTCATAACTGTAATTTTACTACTATTATAAATTATAATGTAAATGTCTGTGTTTTCTGATGGTCTCAGGTGACCCCTGTAAAGCACAGATTGAGAAGCACTACTCTAGTGGACAGCTGGCACCCCTGAGTAAGAGATATTTGAGGGGGTCTAGCTCCTCAATCCTGAGGCCTGCTTTCAAGTGCTAGGGAGTGCTAAGATTTAGAGACTTGGGTGTAGATATTGGTGGGAGGCATCATTCTGCATGCCATGAGCTCTTGCAGAGAAAAAGAAAAGAAAAGGAATAGGGGAAAATAAATTATACCAAGTGACTCTCATCTGAAGCCCGATTGCGCCTAAGATAAAAGACTTCAGACAATTACTGGATGGTCTGGGAACATGAGCCAAAGGCAGGGACTGCTTGGTGACTCTAGAAGCCATTTAGAGGCTTCTGAATTGCCTCTGTCCTAAATCCCACCACTTCAGCTAAGATCCTGGGAAACAGAGGGATGTTTGCAGTTCTCAGAACTTGTCATTGCAGACAGGCCTTTGCAAAACAGAGAAACCTCAGCTGCTGTAACTAAGAACCACTACGTACAAAGGAGGTAATCTTTCCTTCCTGGCCATCACAGAGGCCAGCAGGCAGGGCTGCTGTGGTGACACTGGCATGCCCAGGTGTGTGTCTTAACCTGCCATTGCTGTGACAGGATAGATGATACCATGTAATGAAGGATTTATTCTGGCTCACAGTTTTAGACATTTCAGTCCGAGACCATCTGGCCCCATTGGGTTTTACCCGAGGTTGGGTAGAACATTATAGTGACAGGCATATGCCAGAGCAGTGGAAAGACAGGGCACCAGAGACAGAGGCATATCCCCAGTGACCTGCTTCCTAGTTAGACCTGGCCTAAGATGTCTCCACTTACCATCTGCCAATCACATCAGAGTTCTCCAAGTCTAATCTAATCAGTGACTGGATCCGAGAGCTTATGACTGAACTCCAACACCCATTTCAGAGATGCTGTATGTGTGGGCCATGCCGCCAAGCCTATACTTTCTGCTAATCAATAAACCCTAGCAGAGTGCTCTAATCTTGCCACACAGCATTGAGAAGAGAACGGACCAGAGGAGGTGCCGAGCATTCCTCCTCAGGGCGTGGCCTAGAATGGCCTTTTGCAACTTAGACGCTGATGACATTTTCTGTCACGCAACTCTTTCATGTAATGGGCTGGCTGTTTTGTAAGGTGTAGTATGCGTCACGTCTCTAGAATCTACCTTCTAGATAACAGGAGTCACATCTTCCGGAAGTGGTGGGGAGAAATGTCTCTAGGCATTGTCAAATGCTCTGCAAAGCAAACTCACATGCAATTAAGTTGATGTAGGAGAGCACATGCTAGTCTGGTACCCTCCTCTTGCTGTGAGGAAGACCTCAGCATGGCTGCTATTGGGAGGAATTTCTGAACCTGTCTCAAGGTTTAGCCTGTCAGTTGGCATCCCTGGGGCAAAGCTATCTGAGGAGCTGGTTCAGCAACCACTGGGTTTGCTTCCCAGTGCTGGGAGAGATAAAGACATTTTCTGGAGCCCAGTGCTGTGGGAATACTGAATGCAAACACGGTTTTGACTAGTGAGCAGCTTTGCTTTGTAACTTCTGTTTCCGTCTCTCCTCGGTCCAGTCGTGGGTTTCAGAGGCAGACAGCGCTGGCCCCTATTTTGATCCCGTGTTAGCGTGTTAGCCATGTGATCCTTTATCATGTTATCATACTTTTCCGAATCAGTACACCTGGGGCAACATCTGCTTTTACTAAGGGTTGTTGGGAGAATTAAATGAGCTAATACGAAAGAGAGCCTTTTGTTCACTCTTCAGACTTAAACGCCCAAGGGACTGGCGAATGGATCAATAAATAGGTAAAGAAGGCACTTGCTGTGCAGGCTTAAGCATTGGAGTTCAGATCTCCAGGGTTAACATAAATGCTGGGTAGGCATGGCAGCCCACTGGTAATCCTGGAACAGGTGGGAGTGGGTGAGGATAGGGGGACACAGGGAAACAGGATACCCAGAGCATGCTGGCCAGCCAGTCCACAGAGCAGGGCCTCCTGGGTTCAGTGAGCAGGATGGTGGACAGCTATGAAGAGTGACACCTAAAATCAACTTCTGACCCTCACATGTGCGTTCACATGCATGTGTCTATATTACACACACACACACACACACACACACACACACACATGTGAAAAAAGGACAAAGAAGACTGATCAGCAGCTGTGTGTCAGGCTCTGAGAATAACCGTGAGCTGAGGAGAAGAGGATCTTACCTTCACTGTGTCCCCTGGAGTATTTACGGCCATTATCACCATCATGGTTCTAGAGCTTGTGGGCCAGTGGGTAAATGAGGCTGAACCAGCACATGCTGGGTCTGCATGTGGAAGAATGAGGCCTGCAGCCAAGGTCCATCCACATTTCCGATGAGGACCAGCTAGGTAAGGAAGAGTGGAGACTGGCTGAGGCAGAGCAGCCAAGGACATGGCCTAGAAGTCAGGGACCTCTGTCCCCGACTTTCTGTCACCTCTAAGAACTCAGAGGACTGAACTGAGGTGGAGCTGTCAGACTGGCTGGGAGGTCAACCATTACAGGAAGGCGGGACAGACGGCCGCGTGGTGGTTCTCCTTCAGTTCAGTGGAGAGAGAGGCCTGGCCGCGGTCCAGGCAGCTGCCGAGGCAGACTGGCTGATGAGGCAGGAAAGCTTTTTTTTCTAATGAGTGGGGTCGTCCACCGTGGCCTAATGGTAAGTTAAATAAAACATGACAGCCCCTCACCTCTGTTCCTCTGCCAACCCATGTGCTGTGTCCCGTGTCTTGGCAAGCTGATTAGGAGAGCAGGTTCAGGAGGCAGGTCACCCCCATGAAGTCATCATGGTACCACTGAGTTAATGATGGCTCCGGGCAATGGGGCTCAGAGTTTTTCCATCCGCAGCTCAGTCTTGGCAAAGCAAAAGGCCTCACACGTTCCCACTTACTGAGCTGGAAACCCTTCTTTCTAGAGTGAAACCTACCTTTGGTGGTCTGTCATTATGACCACTCCCTTCTGGGTTCCTCCACTCCCTGTAAAACCACACCCATGGTCAAGTCCACTTTTTCTTTTAATTCATGCTTGTTTGGGGGAAGGGTGATACCACACTGATGTTGAATGCTCTCATCTTCATTCATGCCAGTGGGCTATCACACACTACTGCTATCACACACTACGGCCTGAACACATCACCCTCCCCCTCACCAAATGAGTGACTATGCCTTCACCTCTCCCCCCAGGCTCCTAACACCTTCCTCTTCATTCTTCATCCCGATGGGCGTCCCTGCTTCCTTTCCTGTCTTCACGGTCAGACCACATCCCCCCTCCCACCACCACCTGCCCTTGTGTCCTCTGTCTCCTTAACAACATCAAGGATGAACTTGACAAGTGCTGTGCAAAGCCAACCTCTCCAGCTGTGCCTCACCCATCCTGTCTCTGCTGGCCAAGGACATCACTGCAGCCACATTGCCCATTTTCTCCTTCATCTTCTTCCTCTGTCATCCTTACCAGCATACAAACACAGAATTGTGACTTCTAGTTGTGAAAATACCTTCTTTAGGCTCTGCTTTACCTCAAACTTTGTGTGCTCCGAATGCCACAAAACTGTTCTAGAAAGTTCTCTGTGTATCGCTTTTACCCCTGGTCTCCTCCCATCTCCCTTAAGCAGACTCTTTCAGCCTTTCGTCTCTGTTCCCATCATACCTCTGTCACTGTGTGTTTCTGTGCCCACTGGTGGTGCCTAGGTACTATCGGCTGTGGTTCACACTCCTCGCCCTTCACTCTGGTACTGTTTCCTCCCTTGCCTTCAGGACAATGGTCTCTTTGTTTTCAGTCTCCAGAACTGCTGCTTCTCAGGCCTCTTTGCTGGCCCTCTTCATTTCCTTGGTCCTTTAAGACTGAGCCTTCATCCACAGCCATCTCTGCCTCTATTGGTACAGTTCCAGTCTTCTAGTCACCCAGGTTCCTCACCCCGACAGTTACCATCCTGGCTGGGACTGTATCACTGCTCATCTGGACCCATGACTGTTACTGTTAGAGAGTGAGCAAGAGACAGAGACAAAGACAGAGACAGACAGAGAGAGACAGAGAGACAGAGTCACAGAGAGACAGAGAGACAGAGAGACAGAGAGAGAGAGACAGAGAGAGAGACAGACAGACACAGAGAGAACACACAACAGATCATGGCATTCTTTGTTCTTCTTTACATCTTCTAGTTGCTCTTCATTTCCCTGAGGTCTTATGGGAACATCTAACTGGGCCATCCAACTCCGCCTCCTAACGCCTCTCCTCCCCTCCCCTGGTCAACTCCACCTCAACCACAGATCTGCCTGAAGCTCCTCAATACCCTAGGGATGCTCCAGCTGACATTGGAGTGGTCTCTCTTGGAATGGTCCCCAGACATTCCCATGATTCACTCCCTCCCTTTTTTCCTCCCTCCTTCTATCTCTCCCTCTCTCCCTTCCTCCCTCCTTTTCTCCTTCCCCTTTTTTCTCCCTCCCTCCCTCGTTCCCTTTCTCCCTCCCTCTTTTCATCCCTCCTTCCCCTTCTCCCTCCCTCTTTTTATCCCTCCTTCCCTCTCTTCCTCCCTCCCTCCTTCCCTCTTTCCCTCTCTCCCTTCCTCCCTCTCTTTCTCCTTTCCTCCCTCCTTCCCTCCCTTCCTCCTGCCCTCACTCTTTTCCTCCCTTCCTCTTTCATCCCTCCTTCCCTCTTTCCCTCTCTCCCTTCCTCCCTCTCTTTCTCCTTTCCTCCCTCCTTCCCTCCCTTCCTCCTGCCCTCACTCTTTTCCTCCCTTCCTCTTTCATCCCTCCTTCCCTCTCTCCCTCCCTTCCTCCCTCCTTCCCTCCCTCCCTTCCTCCCTCCTTCCCTCTCTCCCTCTCTCCCTCCTTCCCTTCCTCCCTCCCTTCCTCCCTCTCTTTCTCCTTTCCTCCCTTCCACCTTCCCTCCCTTCCTCCCTCCTTTCCTCCCTCCTTCCCTCTCTCCCTCCCTCTCTCCCTTCCTCCCTTCCTCCCTCTCTTTATCCTTTCCTCCCTCCTTCCCTCTTTTCCTCCCTCCCTTCCTCCCTCTCTTTCTCCTTTCCTCCCTCCTTCCTCCCTCCCTTCCTCCCTCCTTTCCTCCCTCCCTTCCTCCCTCCTTCCCTTCCTCCCTCCCTCCCTTCCTCCCTCTCTTTCTCCTTTCCTCCCTCCTTCCCTTTCTTCCTCCCTCCCTTCCTCCCTCTCTTTCTCCTTTCCTCCCTCCTTCCTCCCTCCCTCCCTCCCTCCCTTCCTCCCTCCCTTCCTCCCCCTCTCTCCCTTCCCCCCTCCCTCCCTCCCTCCCTTCCTCCCTCCTTCCCTCTCACTCTTAAGCCTTTGCTCAGTGTCTGCCTCTACTGTGCTATCCCTGCTTTTGAAAGACCAGGATAAATCCTGGCCCCCTAACAGGTAGAGTAGAAGACCCCTAGCAGGTAGAGTAGAGCCAAAAATGTAGGACAGCAGGTTCAGTGACTGTTTCAGGAACTGGCTGACCATAAAGAATGTATGGCCTTAAGGTCAAGATGACTCTGTTTCAGGAACTGGCTGACCATTCAGTTCTCCATTTATCCCCTGGCTGTCCATGACCGGGCTTCGGCATTCAGCAAGTATGATTCGATTACCTTTCAACCAGTTCTTTGGGCTGTGGAGAAATGTGTCCACACTAAAAAAACTTTTGATCAAATTAAGAGGAAAAGCCAACACAGACGAATCATTAAGCAGAACTTAACTGTTGCTCATCTAAGGTAGAGCTGAAACTGTGGCCCTTATCACAGTGGAGAACCGGTATCGGGGGAGTCGTGGTTCACAAACTTAAGAACAAAGAGGCTTTGAGGACCAACACCCCCACTCATTGCATGTCTTGGCACTGCTAAGGATCTGCCTTTGACAGCCCTGGAAAGCTCTGGGCTCGGAGAGGTTGGGGTGCCGGTGGGGGAACAGCCCCAGGCATGAGGTCTTTTCACAGAGGTGCACACCGGACTTCTAGCTGTCGGTGTCCAGGAATCACCCTCCCTTGGAAAGTATCCCCCACCTTTGTTGGAGTGAGAGGAATTCTAAGCAGCAGTAGAAAGAGATGGGAAGTAGCAATCCACATCCTGGGCGTCCTCAACCAGGGAGCCTTCCTTTCACCTGACTCCATCAAATACTGAAAGAAAAACAGTACTAATCCCCCAACCCCAAACCAAACAACTTGCAGCTGGCCAGCCCAGCAAAACAAATAAACCGGGCCTCCTAAAGAGCAGAGCAGGGCCTGAGACACAGACCCTGCTGCATCTCTTTGTTTTGTCATCCCGTGGAGGTTTAGGGGGTGGAAGGTGTTGACACATCATATCACATCTGGGTGTGCTGTTATGTCTCTGGGAAGGATGGACAGAGGAGCTTCAGGAAGAAGCATGTCAAATATCTCCCTACCTCTCCTCCATGATGGGCACTCAGTGGGCATGTACTAGGGCTGGCCTAGGGCTGCTGGACAGGACAGTTTTATGTGGGAGGCCTTTGGAGTAAGGAGTAGCTCATCCCAGGCCTTGACCTTTCCATTCAGCACTCTGAGTGGACACCTTTATACTATGTAGCTATTCCAGAGGCTGGAAGGGAAGTCCTCTAGACCTGCCAACCACAGAGCAGAGTTTCTTGACTTTGTGGTTTGCTTCTATCCATCCTGCCGTCTAGTCAGGTCTTCCTTAACTTTCTCCACTTATAAACCCCTTTCACCTAAGAATATTGTATGAGGCCCTGTGTATATAAGAAATAAAGTGAGTATGCAGATAAGTCATTTACTAATAATAAGTCATTGTCTTAGTTACTGTTCTACTGCTTCAATAAAACACCAAGACCAAGGCAACTTATAAAAGAAAGCATTAAATTTGCCTTATAGATTTAAAGGGTTATAGTTCATGATAGTGGAATGGAGGGACAGCTGAGATCCACATCCACAAGGCAGAGAGAGAAAGAGAACTTGGAATCACATGAGGCTTTTGTAATCTCAAAGTCCACCCTCAGTGACATGCCTCCTCCAACAAGGCCACACCCCCTGATCCTTTCCAAACAGTTCCATTAACTGAGGCCCAAGTTTTCAAACATATGAGCCTATGGGAGCTGTTCTCATTTAAGCCACCACAATCATAAAGAAGTTTATTCTAAAGCAATTAAAAATAAAAATTTCATACTAATTAGATGATGTACTTGTTTATTTTTATGTAAAAGTCATGTCTTGGCTGAATATTTGATACTGCTGGATGTAGAGACTCTTTAACAGTTTTCAGAGTTGGTTTTATAATATATATTTATAATCAATGTTTTGATTTTGTAATTGTTAATGTTCAGAATGCTCTTTCACATAGGTAATAGAAAATAGCACAAGAGTGTCTTTAAGAAATTGTTGGAAATTCTGTCTTGATCTCAAGCCAAAAATTTATTTAGTGGTTTCTTTTTTAAGTGATGTTTAAAAAATGCACCTCAAGTCAGAAACTTAAAGAGAAAATTTTAAGATCAAACATTTTAACATAACCTAAGATATGTTAATATGAAGTTTACAGACTAAGGAAAGACAGTTGAAAACTATTAAGAGTCATTGTTTTCTGTAATTAAACATGTGTTTCTGTAGGAGCAGAAAACTTTGTATGAACAATTAAAGCCCTACAACTGAGCATGTGAGATTGTCAAGTCTGAGCTGAGGTGTGTCTGGCACATAACTTTGGTTCTCACAAGGCCCCTAAGGATCTAAGCACCTTTTATCACTCTGTCCTCTGGGGACCAAACCTTCAGTGCCTGAGTTGGGGTACACTGTTGAGTATTAGCCACAGCATGTTATTTATCTGGAGAAGAGCACCACCCTAACAAGGATGCGAGCCTTCAGAATTGTCTGAAGACAGTTCTAGCTCCATAATTAATTTGCAAAATAAATTTGCATAAATCTAGACTTCCTTTTCTTGTTCTACTTTTTTTGATCTAAGGAAACAATAAATTAATCTAATTCTATTCTGCTGTCTTAGTATTTTCTCCCAATAACTCACCCCCACACAGAGAGTACTATAGTTGCTCCTGGAAAGAGCTTTCTGTATGCTTAAAAAAAGAAACCCCTGGGGTGCACAAGATAGAAGTCTGCAGGGGTCTAATGTTTTGGATGCATCATGAGCCAAATTAAAGGAAGCCTTGGGATGGGAGAGCTCTTTGTAAATCTTGGTGGGTGCATTCGAGGCCACACATTGGGAGGAGTCACCCTCCTGGGTCTGCAGAGCCTTGTTCTCAAACAGAGGCACCACTAAAGCTCTGCACTTGGGAGGGTACTTTGTCTTGGTTCAAGATATTTCAGAAGAAGGCAGAGAGGATGCGGGGCGGGGAGGCAACAGGAGCAACAGCAAGAAGATGGAAGGTTTGGTGGGCTATGGAAGTCGGAGGCAGCGTCTCTGGACTATGCTGCCCTGCCTTCTCCACCTACGTTCTGCCTCATTCCTATCTCGGACCAGGGCATTGTGCTGGGTTGTAGGGACATCCCGAGACAATGCAGAAGGGTCCCTTCCTTCCTTGTTCACAGTGGGGTCCTGGGACAGCATGGTACCTGGGTACTCAAGAGAAATGCACAGAGGCCGAGGGTATGCCCTTGTTCCATGCTTAGATAGAAGGAGATTTTTGGGTGCTTAACTAGCAGACACCGCTACCTGGAGTGTCCTCCGGGCATAGGAGATGGGGCCCAGGATTCCAGCAGCAGCAAGGAAGGCTGTGTCCCCGCCCTCTCCACTGCGATGCTGACTCCAGGCCTCTCAGAGCCCTCAAAAAGTGAGTACCTAAAAGTGAATTGTTAATAAAAAATCCAGATAGGATTTTGCAAGTCCGCCAATACCCACGTGCTTCCCAAGGGCCAACTCTGCCAGCTAAATTCACAGGCCGATAAGTCATCCTGCCGTCACAGAGGAGAGAAGCCTGAGGAGGCTGCAGGTCTGAGGGGCTTTACATTGAGTGGTGTAAGCTGTAAGCAGGGGAGGAGTAGTTGTGTGGACAGTGACAAGGGTTGATGGGGACCATTGGGCGGAGGCCAGCCCTGGGGCAGACACAAGTACCTGTAGTGAGAGAAAAGTTGAGGAACGTTCCGGTGTCTTCTGTGCAGAACGGCCCTGCGTATTAAACATTGCTGCCACCATTTAATGAATGTCTTCCTCCCAAACACTGGCACCAGTGGGCTCTCCAGCTGCGCTTGAGAACTTGGAGGAATGTCCCAGCTCGTGAATCCAAGCTTCCAGGGGGGCTTTCAGAACTCCAGTGTCAAATACCCCCACTGTGGGCTCAGTCTGCATGCCTTTGGGGGCTGTGAGGCTAGGGTCTCAGGGGAGCAGGTCTAGCAGGAGATAAGGAATTAGGTACAAACAGGTTAATGCCCCTGTATCTGCCCTCTGGTTCGGACCACCAGATACTCAATCCTTCACCAGACGGCAGAGCCTCTCCCTTTCTGTGTGGCTAGATTTTGATACTAAAGAAGGGGATCTAGTTTGGTTCCCCTGATCATATTCATTGCCTTCCAATTCTGCCTCAGCCAAGGGCAGGGCAAGGGTACTGAGGAGGAGTTATGGCCCTGTGGTTTGTTTTCTGGGGCATCTAGTTCTGCTGCATGGAACCTGGGCTTCAGGCTGACTGACTAGCTAACTAGCACTAACCCTTCTCCCTTGCTATTCTACCCCCATCCAGACCCACTACTCCCTTGGAGAATGACATCAGGCATGGTAGGAAGAGGCTGAGAGGGTGAAGAGGAAGACAGAGATGGGTGTTCCTCTCTGTGGACAGCAGAGCTCTTGTGAGTCTGTTCCCTTGGGTGCCTCCATTAAGATAACAGTCTGAATGGTCATGAACAACAATTTGACTCAAAGTTTCAGAATGAAACACTTCTGCAAGACAGGGCAGCTGGAGAATAAACATCAGTAGAGGCTGCAGTGCCTGCAAGGCCTGGACTGTTGGCCCAGTGGGAGTCTAGGTATATTTTTGTTGCTCGAGCAGCAGAGACTGTCAATTTACAGAGAATAGAGGCTTACTCATATCAGAGAGGCAGAGGTTGGGAGATCCAAAGCTGAGAGACTACATTCATGCAAGTGGAGAGTCTCTGTATAGACTTGGTCAGAGGCCATCCCATGGATCTAGGTTTTGGTTCTCTGTGGTCTCAAGATGACCAGTCCAACAGTCTATTAATCTATAAATGGGAACATCCATTTAGAAGGGGAGAGCCCCTATGACTTACTAACTTAAACACCCTACCTCCTAGCTCATCACAGTGGGGATTAAGTTCTAGCATGAGTCTTGGTGGAGATATTCAAACCGTAGTGCTGAGCGCCAATGTGTACAATGAACATTTCCCTGAACTAACAAGCGTTCCTGGCTGTGGAGCCAGAGATGCTCCATTGCTCGCCAAGCAATCTAGGACCCACAAACTGAAGTCACAGAGTAGGAGACGGGGTGAGCCGGGGGGGGATGGGGAGGAGGGTAGAGTAACGCAGTCTTCTGGGGATGAAGGGGGCTCCAGCTTAGGCTTGGAAGATTGGCAGGGACTCTTAACAGCGGGAAACATGGGAGAGAAGGCTTTCGAAGCCAGGATATGATCCTGGGAAATTATGTGTAGGTAGAGGGGTACTCTTGGCTCCCTAGCTCTTGAGCCCCAGGCTTCTGGAAATCCGAAGGGTTTCTAGCAGCAGACTCTGGTAGGTCATTAGCTCCAATAGGGGAAACACCTGTCTCTGTTCTGTGCCAGGTTTTTGTTTTGGTTTTCATTTATGTTGTCTTCATTACTTTGTCTTTATCTCATTTGTGACTCTTAAAAAGATTCTTGGCAGCTGTCATCAAATCCTAACAGTGCCTTTAATGTCCCCCATACCTCCCGAACGTGTCAGTGAATGCACATTCATGCATTTCTTTCACTTCCAATAAAATGTTAGAAAAATGTAAGCTCAGTAGAAAGGCCTGTGAGGACAGTAAAAACCATAAACACACCCGTCCTTCTAATGCTTCAGAGAGGTGTGTGCCACACAAATCAGCAAACTCACGCTACTGAAGCAATTCCAACCTTCTTGAAATAAAGTATTTCATTGAGTCCAGGCTGTAGGAGTGTAGAAATTCTGCACGTCCTGTTAGCAGGATGGTGGCATGAACCTGGCATCCACAGAATTTGGGATGAAGTCACATCAATGTCTCAGGGACAGTCATAGTTAAGACTTCTAGTCAGCTGTGGAAAGGATATTCTGGTTCTACGGTCACACCATCTCCTGTTGACACATGGACGGAGGGAGGGTCTGAGCCTTGAACTTAGTCCTGCCTGAATACCCAGATTCATCTGCTGCAACCGAAGGTTCTGGACAGTCACATCATCTCTGGGGAGTGTTCTTCTCAGGATGGGGACCTGGACTGTCTCCCGGGTTTCAAGAGCTGTAGTCTGCTTCATTTCCCTTGCCTGGGATCCAATTTACTAGGCGCTGCAGTCTCACTGTGAGCATCCATTTAAGTCCCTCCTGAGACTCCGGTAGTATCTCTGGGTCTGTCTTGGTTGAGAGGCCTCCCAGGTACTGGATCCACAGTTGGATCTATTCCTCAGCACAGATATCCTTCAGGCCATGGAGGATATCTGGGTTTGGACCTCTGACATCTTCCTTTCTAGATCTAACACACACACATGCACACACGCACATATGCATGCACCTCTCACAAGGCATTGTTGGCCACTTTGCTACAGGCTTGACTTCTGTTCTGGGCTCCTTGGGCACAAATGTGGTCCACGGCCAACAGATTTCTATTTGTGGGTGCCGTGTATCAGGCAAGCCATTCACTAATAGACCTGTGTAAGAGCTGATGGAAGTGTTCAGCAGTCTTCACGGAACTTTTCCAGCTTACCAGGCTGGAGAAGGACAGTAGATACAAGACATGTAAGCACACTCCTGTTCTCAAAACATCGAATGCAGTTAAGTCCAGCTTCAGCTTTTAACGCAGTGGATGATGCCTATAAGTCTGGGTTCTTGGTGTTTACATCTTAGCTTAGTCCCAAGGGAAGATGAAACACAGAATTCTTGGTCAGAAATTCCAAATCTGTGAAGCATGATGGCACACACCTTCAGTCCCAGCACTCAGAAGCAGAGGTTCACAGAACTCTGTGAATTCTTGAGTTCAAAGCCATCCTGGTCTACACAGTGAGTTCTAGACAGCCAGAGCTACACAGAGAGACCCTGTCTCAAAAAAAAAATTCAGAGCTATGTACCACCTTATAACTGTTGGGGACCACCCTGTAACTGTTGGGGACCACCCTGTAACTGTTAGGGACCACCCTGTAACTGTTAGGGACCACCTGTAACCAGCATGGTTAGTGCCATGTCTTGTAAGGCAGCAGCTGGGTGAAGTAAGGATCTGCTAACATCTATGCAGAAGAAAGAGGACATGGGCAAAGGCTGTTTCTGAGTTGTGTTCTGAAAATGTTGTACTTGGATTAGTTGGAGGTGGGAGATATTTTAAAAAATCATAATCATATTGGACAGACTAAAGGATAAAATACGGACACTGTGCAGAAAAAAATGAAGGCACACAAGATGGAAGTTTAGAAGGGACCCAGCCCCCTGTGTATTTGGGCTCACTTGGGTAGTTTCTTTACATTCTTTCCCTTCCAGATGAAACCTTTCTACAGGTCAAGGTGACACAAAATCACCTGAGCCATCTTTGTTCCTTAAAATATTTCTAGTAGCCATATTAATAAAAGTAAAAGATGAGATGAATTTAGCAATAATACTTCTTTAACCCAATATGTCTAACATTATCATTTCAACATACATTCGGTATTCACAAACTTTTTTGTTTTGGACTAAGCCTTTGAAGTCTGGTAATACATTGTACTTGCGTATCTCCGTTAAGTATAGCTTAGTGGAGTTAGATGTGGTGGTACACATCTTTATCCCAGCACTTGGGAGGCAGAGGCAGGCAGAGCTCTGTGAGTTTGAGGCCAGTCTGGTCTACAGTGATAGTTCAAGGATAGCCAGGGCTACACAGAGAAACCCTGCTTCAAAAACTCATGGGGACAACCTAAGTAGGCTAGCCCTACTGGGGAAAGATGGCCAAAGAAAGTATCTGTGGATTAACATGGTGACAGTGTCATTTGAAGTCTGTTTCAATCTAATACAGTCTCTCCTGACCTTGGTCTACCTGTTCATCTACTTGGCACCTACTGTGTGTGCTGCACCATGGATCGTATTGTGAGAGGGAAGATAAACTCTGTGAAGTTCAGAGTCACAGGGCACAGTCACATATGTAAAGTGCCCATGAGTAGTACCTGATACTCGATGAGGGTGGTACAGAAAATCATGGCCTCACATGCTGGGCTGCTGGGCTGTGTGGACCAGGCAGAGCTGAGTTGCAGAACACAAAGCCCTCTGTTCAGCTTGGATAGTGTTCCTGATATTGGCAGGTGACACCAATCAGGAAGCTAACTTGCTCAAGGCTGGCATTCCTGACCAGCAGAGGAAATGTGGTGATGCTTGCCTGGCCTATCCCCTGGGGTGCTTGTCTTATAGGTCGAAGAATTCACAAGAGGTAGGGAGTTACCAAGGCTGCTAAGACAGCTGGGATCAAGGAGATCCTGGGAGAGCCCCAGGAAGGAGCGTCCAAACCAGGTCTCATGTCTGCAGAGGTTGGTATGATCTCACTTTCCTGCCAGGAATAGCCATTTTCTGAGACCTCAGTCAGGCCTCCTCTCTAGGAAGCCTGCTTAGATTGTGATTTTCTACCCTGAGACCCTCAAGTGGTACCCGTGCTCTCCTGCTTGGCAGCCCAGACACTCACAGCTCCCATGGGAGAAGGAATGACAGAGAAGGAAGGCTGGACCTCATTCATCTGAATCCTGGGACCCCCCCGGCTGACGCCCATTACAGACTGACTAGATTGATAATCTCTCTTTCTAAGCTCTGCTTTTCAAGGGAAGAGCGGCCCGAGACTCTCCCGAGGCTCTTCCGGGGCTCTCCCGAGGCTCTCCCGGGGCTCTCCCGGGGCTCTCCCGGGGCTCTCCGGGGGCTCTCCCGGGGCTCTCCCGGGGCTCTCCGGGGGCTCTCCCGGGGCTCCCGGGGCTCTCCCGATCCTCCCAAGGCCTCTTCCTCTGCACTAAGTGAGGATTTGGAGGTTGTTTCTGATTTGAAAATTGCTGCCAAAGTGTTTTCATCCCACTTTCCAAAATCAACATTTCCAGGCAAATCTGGGGCAAAGAGGAAGTAGTGACCCTGGACCTGGAAGAAAGGATCGGTGTGGTTCCATTATTTAATTAGAATGCCCGTGGGAAGTTCTTCCCCAGCGAGGCTGGGCGGACACACAAGCAGGGCAGGGCTTCCAATCTTGGGCGAAGACCTGGGCTGGGAGTAAAGCAGGAGACAAAAGGACAGGGTTATGACTGCCCTAAAGTTGCCATACATCAGTCTTTTTTTTCATGTTAGGGCCTCCGTTTCTCATCTGTCTAAGCCAGAAATGTTACGGAAGTTGATTTGTGAATCTTTATAAAAAGCTTTGACAGGGTCTATAAAGCAATGGGAAAAACCGGATAATGTATGACATGCTGTGTGATCTTTGCTGAGTCCCAACCCTCTCTGATCCTTAAATTCTTCCTTTGAGCCGTGCACAATTCTGAGTGCTTGTTGGCTCTTCTGATGAGAAGAGGCTCGGGGACCGTAGGTAGTTTGCAGTCAAGGCTTGTGCCAATGAATCCCTCTCGGCAAGTGGCCATGAAGGGCCGGAAGCTGCTCCTGACTTTGTGTTTTGTGACACTTTATTGTTTGTTACTGATTTCCTGTGTCTTGTGGTCCATTGAGACCAACAGTGACTCCGTACAAAACCATACATGGTATGCAATTTAAAATGTCCCACTAGACACACTAAGAGACAAAAAACATAACGAGACATTTTAACAATGCAGTAATGTAATATCCAACACAATTTTCATACTATTTTAAAACACAGTAACAAAATGTCTTTTGTGGTTTTATTAAAAAAACAAAACAAAACAAAACCCACATGCCTAGTGTGTGTGTGTGTGTGTGTGAACCTGGAGATCCATCTGCCTCTGCCTCCTGAGTGCTAGGATTAAAGGTACGTGCCTCTATTACCCATCCACCTTACTTTTTGAGATGAGAGGGTCTCTCATTGAGCCCAGGACTTGCTCATTGGCTAGACTTGCTGTCCAACAAGCTCCTCTGATCTGATTGGCTCCGCCTACTCAGTTTACAGGAATATGCCACTGCGCCTGGCTAGGGCTCTAGGGATCCAGACTCAGGTTCTCATGCTTCCGTCAAGAACTTTACCAAATGAGCCTTTTCCCCAGGACCCCAGTGTGTATTTTATACTCACCACAGATATCTTTCATATCGGCAATATTCCGACACTCGGTGCTCATGGGTAGCCGGTCGCTGCTTCAATGGGCAGTAAGCTGTTTGAAGGGAAGACTTGCGTTTCTGCCATTTAGTGGCTGACAGTGGCTTTGGTTTACGAGCTGTATCTTCTTCCATGCCACTCGGTGTCTCTTGCTTGGTACGGCTGGTAGTTATGAACAGTGGAGACTGAGGTTTTAGGGAGAGCAAACACCTGATCAAGGCGAGATCACAAATCAGAGCAGGACTAGGACTTGAGCCATTGTTTTGGCTCCAAGTGAAGAGGGCGTTCTAGTAAGTCAGCCACCTCTACATTTGTTCTTTTACACACAAATGTGTGTTATTAACAGAGTGGATGCTGTGCACTGGGTGCTAATGAGGCGTCCCCTCCTCTGCCGTAAGAGGAGGAGAAGCCAGAGTGGAGAGGATTATGTAACATGTTTCCATTTCTTTTCTTTTTCTTCTCTTTCAGAGTAAGACGAGCTTGTGTTTGTCTTTCTATCTGCATTTCTGCTTCAGCAAATTCTGTCACCCAGACCTAGAGAACATTCACACTATTTCCTTTCTTCCCTCATACCCCAACTCTGAGGGTCTCTGGCCCAGCTCCATGGTCTGTATCTCAGAGTCTGGAGGTACTTGCCAGGCTATGTCTACTGGGTCTCACTTTCTGAACTGATCATAGCCCCTTGATTACAGTTCCCTTTCTCCCTCTACAGGCAGACATCCTGGTTTGGGGGAGCCTGAGGCTTTGTTGCTGCAAGTCAAGGTGGGTCTGTACTGCTCCGAGGGAAGCCTGAAGTCCTGGCACAGCCTTGGATGCATGATGCCTCTGGATCCTAGGGATGGGACCCCACCCTTGAGAGCTCGTGATAGGAGTATCCAGAGCTGGTGGCCACATTGGAAATGCCCAGCTAGGAGGCAGTGTTGAGGGGGAAGCAAGGTCAAGACTTGAGGCTTTAGAGCAGAAGTAGACAATTCCACAGTTGGGTCATAGTAGGCCAGGGCTCGGGAGTAGGAGATGAATCAGGAGCTGAGGTCGGGTCTACAGCTGACTTGTGTTCTGTGTCCTCCTTGGTGCGTTTGTGGGTAAGAAATCGGAGCATCCTTGAAAGACGTGTCTTAGAAGGCAGCAGTTCTCCCTCCTGAACCCAACGTCCACTAAAGGGCTCGGTTGGTATTCTATGACATCCTCAAGTTCATGGGTGTCTCAGAGTTAGTGCTGTCCTGTGCAATACTGGGGACATGATTAGACTAAAAAGTCCTCATCCTTTATCTGAAATTAAACGGATCCAAGTGGGAAGCCTTACTTTCAGTAGCATCTATCTGAATGGTTGTAAGGTGGCATCTTTCAGTGACATTGGCCATTTTTGTATGTGCTTGCGGTCATTTCTGTACTTTCTTATTCAGAAGAGTCTTTCGGGTCCTTTGTTTATTTTAAAAATTGTTTTCTTGTAGTTGAATTATTTATTCATCCTGAATATCATTCAGTTATCAAATCTGTGATTTACAAATATATCTCCTATTCTGGGGTTACCACTTTTTTTGTCTTTTGATAAACAGAATTTTTCTAAGTATTTATTATTTATAATTTATGTGAATGAATGTTTGTCTACATATATGTGAGTATATCACATATGTGTGATATACAGAATTTTTTAACCTTTGCTAATATTTAAGAAACTAACTTTTTAAAAATTATAGACATTAATTGGAAAATACTGTTAGGAGTCTGGCCTTGCTGATAAGAATAAGACATGAGCGTGAAGCCCACAACAGAGGCCACTGTGGTGCAGGGGGCTAGTGGCATTTAGGGGAGCATTGGTGTTGGATCATGTGGAAAGTAAGCTGCTTCTAGTTGAGTGTGGTGGGCTCTTGGAAAATGGGTCCAGATTATGGCTCATTCTCTGTGGGGTCCAGGCTTGCAGGTAGGGAACGAGGCACAGACAATATACCATGGAGTAGAAGACCAGTAGGCCTTCCAGTTTCACTATTAACAGTCCATATTCCTTAGGGAACTCAATTATTCTTAAGAGTGAGTCAGGAAGGTAAAGGGACCTCCACTCAATCTCTACATTTCCTCAGTGACTGACCGAGAGTCACGTGTGCCTCAGAGAGGACTCAGGTGAGGTGGAGGTCCAGCCCATCTTCCTCTGCAGGATCTCCCAGGTAACCCAGAGCTGTCCAGGATGAGACTGGTGCTTGGGTTCCCAAATTTGTGACTTAGGCCTAATAAACTTCCAGACACAAGACAGAATGTGACCGGTAGTGATTGAAAACTCAGTCACGGCCTGAATTAGGCCTGTAATGACCCAAGTAACTGCTTTTCTGGTGAGGTGTGTACTTTAGGGCAGAGCTCTTGAGTATGGACAACCTATGCTTTTTCTGTGAGCAGAAGAGAGAGGCTAGAGATCCTCACTCTTTTTTTCAGGGCTGGGGAGGAAAGGTTCCACTTTTGTGTCAACAGCACCCACGTTAGAAGGTAGGTACCCCATCTGCTGATAACACCAGTGTCTGCTCCTTTTCATTTGGAGGAAAGGTGGGGCTCTGTGGCACAGAACGCCCCTCCATCACAACTTCAGCTTCTCCTCTGCTTGAGAGATTAGCTCTACCTGGCTGCAGTTCACACTTCTCTGGCACTCAGAGCAAGGCTGCAGAGCTAGCTGGACCCTCACATACAGTTCAGAGACCTTTCCTTGTTACAAACCATTCAGTGTTATGGCAGAGACCATGCAAGGTTCCTGCCCTGTGGCTCCGTGCAGTGCTGCAGAGCCCACGGCAAGTTCCAGAAACCCTACTGTTCTCAACCGGACACACCAGTCTTCAGAATGAGGTGAAGAGTGCCTGTTGGTTCTGTCTGTGAAGGTGTCTGAGCTTTTGAGGACTTTTCTAGCTTCATTTTCTCCTTCCTTAGGGTAAGCAGGAGGCAGACCCTAGGAGATTCCAGGTCTCCCATGATGGTGCTGGGGCACTGGGGAGGGGCCCATGCCCCACGGATTGAGAGATTCAGGGAGCAGGGAAGAAATCACTTTGTGGGTAGGGCTTTCAAAGGCTGAGGGATTAGATCTGAGAAAATGGGGAGGAAATTGATGGTGGAGGACTTCATTGGGAATTAGGTGCAGGTATAATGGAGAAATCCTATAGAAAGATGGGGGCCAGATAGAAAGATAGGGGTCAGACAGAATGATGGGGGTCAGACAGAATGATGGGGTCAGATAGAAAGATCGGGTCAGATAGAATGATGGGGTCTGGTAGAAAGCAGGGGAAAAAGACTCTAAGACCCAGGCTTTAGAGGGTTGGAGCACCATGCTGAGTTCAGACTAGTACTTCCTGTTCCCCAGGCTTTTTGTGGAATCTACTCTGTGATGCAAAACTGAACATTAGACAGGTCTCCATCTGTAGTGCCTCTTACACAAAGCTTATCAACAACCTGCAGAAGCCATCTTTGGGCTGGAAAGAGGCTCTGATAGTGGCTCTGGCTCCTGGGACTCCAGATGTTCACACTGCTGGGAAGAAGCTCATTTTAAAAAATCCAATAGTTTGTAATAAGATGCAATTTTCTCCCGAAAGCAATTAGTATCTGCTAATTTCTTTTCACACAATTGCTTTCAAGCATAAATCCCAGGCTCCACATGTATCCCATTAATCATATCAAAAGATTTCTTTCTCCTATGCATTTAAAATCAGGTTCAGACTTTAGCATTTAAGCAATGAAATAGACTAATGTACAATCTCCCTCCTCTCTGCAGATAGAGTTTATATCCAAAATATCCAGATGTGATTAGAGTCCAGTTTAACACTGTGCCTAGACTAGTCTAACGGAGGATGAGAAAGAATTAAAACAGAACAAACCAGGGTGTGCTGGCTTACATCTGTAATCCCAGCGCTCAGGTGGTGGAGATAGGAGGCTCTGTAAATTTGGGGTCAGTCTGGGCTACAGTGAGACCCTGTCTCACCAACCCCCAAAACGAGGGCAGCTAAGGGAAGCTACATGGAGGTCTTTTCCATATAGTGAATGAGGGGCACAGAAGACAGAAGGTGACAGCGTGCAACTGGGCATGAGAGAGGAACTAGAGCCCAGTCAAGAATGGGGACATCAGGAGCTTGAAAGGGAGCCCAGACCGGCTGACACAGAACAGCGATTCTTTTCAGTTCTGCTTAAAATCACCCTCACTTCAGAATAAAGGCCATGCTGGCCCTATGTCTGGAGTATGTATTAGGGTGTGTTGCTGCTTGAGGTCATGCCAGCAAGAGTAACAGGACTTTTCCGTGGGCATCTGTGCCCATGAGCTTACTGTGGGAACACAGTCAACTTGCCACCGAGGTCCTAGAGTCTGGCAAATCTACACTCCAACTAACTTTTCTTAGGACAAGATGTCAGGCTAGGAAATGGTTTTCTCAGGAGGTAAATGCATAGATCCAAAATGATGCCCCTCAAAATAACTTAAGCAAGTAGGGTCCCAGACTTATTTGAAGGTTAACTGGACTGCTTAGACCTGACCAGAGGTGGGTCTCTGAGGACTAGAGACCCCAGCAGGGTTGCCACATCCCTTTGAAGAATGAGGACAGAGAATTTTTAAAGGAGAAGTGGAGAAGATGTTGCTAATTATGAAAATTCTACCTGGAAAAGTTTGTAGATCTGTGCTGTGCTCTGTGTAGGAAGGGACGTCCACTCAGGCAGAAAACCTCAGAGTGTGAGAGACCCAGTGTTCCCCAGTATGGAATGGTCACCATGTTATTGAGAAGTTACCCCCCCCCCTTTTTTTTTCAGGGAAAATTTCTCTTAGGAATTCCTTTCATTGCTAGCATGTTCTATGGCAGTGGTTCTCAACCTGTGGGTCATGCCCCTTTGAGGGTCAAATGACTCTTTCACAGGGATCGTCTGAAACCACTGGAAAACACAGATATTTATATTATAATTCATAACAATAACGAACATACAGTTATGAAGTAGCAATGAAGTAATTTTACGGTTGGGAATCACCACAGCATGAAGAACTATACGAGAGTCATGTCATCAGGAAGGTTGAAAACCAACCTCTGATCTAGGGAGGAGACAAACCGGCCAGTGCATGGACTAAAACCTTTGTTCAAGTCCTCATTCCGATGCTTTCCTAACTGAGGGAGTTAGGAGAAGTGACTCACGGTATTTGAACCACAGGGCTATATCAAGTAGCATTTGATGAACAATCAACTCTCCCAAACACAGTAGCCTACGACGATAAACACTGAGTATTTCCCATGATTCTGTAGTTTGAGAAGGCAATGCTTTAGGCATGGGATATTTTTCTGTGGGTGTTGGTGGTCTAAGATGCCTGTTACCCTAGCATGACGTTGGTGACTGCCCCATTAGCCAGAGAAAAATGACCAAACCTGATCCAAAGGATAGAGAAACTGACTCAAATTTTTAATGGGACATAAAACATTGGCTCTTTCAAACTTTTATTTATGTTTTGTAATCTACCATAGTAGCTAATAACATAGCCCCGTTCTGTGAGTTACCATGAAGTTTGTATGAGATAGTATGATTCTCAGCATGGCCCTGCCACATAGTAGGCTTTATATGAGTGGAATTCCCTTTTCTTCTTTTTTTAGATTAAGGACCCATCTTTAATGAAAGACACAATGGATCTGTTGATTCTTAATTCCATTCTCTCTCAGAGCACATGGAAATTGAAGCCATGTGGGACTTAACAAGAGATCAAATGGTATCTTAAACATCTCAGGGCAGCTGCCCTGTCCCCAGAGCCTGGGGCGGCCTCTGTGAAGGGGCCTCTCTTTCCTGGTGTTCTGGGTCCCTCTCCTCCCAGCTCCACTGCAGGTCTAGTCTTTTTTCATTACAAATTGCTCGTAAGCACACACATCCCCAGATGCCCGCATAAAAGCTGGCATTAAAGTGGAGTAATGGTGGAAGGATCCTTGTTATGATTAGTGCAGCCATGAGCAGTCCCCCAGAGCTCTGGCTTCAGTGGGAACGGCCAGGGAAGCTGTACACACCCCAAATGCATCTGACAGCTTCTTTCCAGTGAGCTGGAAGCTGGAGGATATTGGCTTGTGTACTCTGCTGGTATGTCCATTATCCTTGTAATGAGAATTAGGGGGTGGAAGACAGACAGACCTCTGAAGAGAGAAACCCTGAGGGATAGAGAGAAACATTTGAGATCTTCAAAGGAATCTGCTGATGAGTTTTCCTAGAGACACATACCAAAGGATCTGGCACCTGCCAATGTTTAGCCAAAGCCTAAAACACTGCATTTAGGATGTCACAGCACAGAGGGCCAGGATCCTGCCCCTCTTCAAGGGCCCATCCGGAGCCCAGTGAGCTCGGCAGGAACATCAGTACTACTTCACATATGTAAGATAGTGAAGTTTTGGATCAAGATCCATCACTTCATTCCCTGAAGAATGTTCTTTGTGTTTAGTGTTCCCACCTGCATCTTGGTCAATGGTGGTGGTGTTGCTAAAACAGAAACAGACAACCTCTGACAAGCGTACATGTGATGTATGTGTGTGTGTGTGTGTGTGTGTGTGTGTGTGTGTGTGATTATGTAATAGGTGAGGACACATACTTAGCTTCTTACCATTGTAGCATCCAGAGTTCTTGCAGAGGCTGGTGTGTGTCTCATGATGAGTACTAGAATAAATACCCTGAAAGGAGAAATGTCAAGCCTAAGCCTAGCAAGTGAAAGAAGCCATGGGCTAAATGGGTCTTGCTTAGAAAACTACAGAACAGAAAGAACAGAAGAAAAGGCAAGAGATGAACATTCACTCCACTCCCGGCAAAAACCAGACTACAGATTTACATTCTGTTTTCTTCATTCTCTTCACCGTTTTTTTTACCTTCATTTTTATTATTTTATTTTTATTATCTTTTAAAATTAATTTGTATTATTTTATTATTTTTATTATTGTTTTTTATTAAAATATTTACTACCTTATTATTTTTTCTTATCCTTAGTACCTCATTCAACATCATCATATTTAATGCTTCCTTACAGCTGGGTCTTTTCTATGATTGTCTTTGGATACACCCTTGTTGGTGGTAAGACCCTGCGGTTAGTTTTAGCCAACGACTGACGAGTGGAAGTGATGTGTCTGGGCTGATGCATTGAACAGCCTCTGGGAAGCAAGCAGTTGACAGGGTGACAGACAAATGCCTAAAACAGCTTATGCAGTGGAGGTTTCCTTCAGAGGACAATTGTCCTGGGGAAGTCTCTGGATCAGGATCTGACTTTGCCTGGATAAAAACAATAATGCTTTGTTTTACTTTTCTGACACTTGGGATTCTCATTATTGCAGTGCGGTGAAGCACATGTTGCATGGCAGAACTCTTGACAGGAGTTTCACCTCATTTTACAAATGGAGAAAACAGGCCCCTGACTAAGTCAAGAACTTCCCAAGGATACACAGGTTGTAAGTGGGAGTGACAGGCTCAGAATCAGGATCTGGCTTGCAAGCTCTTACACATGAGATGTCTGACGAGCAGCTGGACCCCTGGGAGATCCTTCAAGCACTTTGCAGAGTGGAGGTAATATGCTGAAAGCAGGGTCTGTGGGAATCTGTGCTGGCCTACAAGTGAGGGGAGGACTGGACTAGGAGACTATACTCTGTGGTAGACCAGTTGGCTGTGATTCTCCTTCTGCCCCCTAGCGGGGTTGCTGCTGATCTCTGCCTTTTTTCAAGGAGAAGACTCACTTCCCCTAAGGCAGAGAGGACAAAATGAGCTGGGACAGCCTGTGTGGAGGTAGAAGGCAGGTTGCTGGAACAGAGGCAGAGGAATTCTCTGCCCCAGCCCCAAATTTTAGCAGGATTTCTTGTTCCCCAACTGTTTCTTCGGTCAGAACCATTCACAGGGGCTCCCACTTTTAAAGACGGTCATATATCCAGGATGAGATTTGACTACACAACTCAGCCAAGTGAGTGAGTTGCTGGTGTGTGGCCTGGTTTCCAAAGTTTGCCTGGGCATGACATCATCTAGGGCCACCCACCAGACTCCCGCTCTGTCCTGAGGATTCTGTGGGAGTCTATTTGCTTCAGGCTGTGGGATCCCTGACATCACCAGCCCTCTGGAGACTCAAGCCTCTGTAAAGATTGTAAAACAGTGACTCATGCAGTGCCTAGCGGTTCTGCCATTTGAGGAACCGAGGGTCTGGATGGCATCCAGGGCACAGTATGAAGCCCTTTAACCAGGAAACCTTGTTTTGTCTAGTACATTTCTCTACATTCTAAAATGAAGGTAGTCTGGAGACTTAGCTAGTTGAGAGCCCTTTGGTTTTGGTTTTTGAGATGAAAACCACTGGCATACCACAACCCTTGGGGTTCCCTTTGCAAATCTATGTGAAAACTTTGTAGTCTCTCGTCCCCGTCAACCCCTGGAATAGCTGTGATTCTTCTGAAACATGGTTTGTGTTTTACCCTAGCTTTGCAGTGAGTCTCATAGCTGTTAGAACTATTGCTTTGCTGGGACATCTGGGAGCTTGGAGTCTTAATTTATAGTTCTTCTTAGCAAGGATTCATACTTGATCTTATACTCCTCTCCGTGCTGTGCCCCACCCCCACCCAGAAACTTACACAAAACATATTGAGAATGAGGTTATATGGACACAAGCAAAGGTTATTTCAGGAAAGCCCTTGCATGGGGCATCAGCCTGTAGGCAACATGGCTCAGAAGGAGCAATGAGCGGCATGCTAAGTGAGACTGAGAGGCAGAGAGGATAGGTTCTAGAGAAATGCAGGCTGAGGAGAAACCAGGCATCTCCAATGGCGCACAGTGTAGGTGGAAGAGTCCCTGCCCAAAGCAACTCTCATAACACCCAAGGCAATTGGTGTGTTTGTAATTCTTCATTTTTCAGAGTCTTGTTGAAAGTTCATATATTGACAGGGAGGAAGCAGGCTTTGGGTGATTTGGAAGGTTATTGAAAACCTTCAGAAGGAACGGGGAACCAGGAAAGACTGAACAAAGTCTACGTACAAAGCTGGTAGATGTGATGTATCCAGTGTGAGGGAAAGAGAGCAGGACTTTTCCAAAGACCCTGGGCCTCTGGAAGCCTCTTTTCAGCTTAAGACTGTGATGTGAAAGGGAAGGGGGAAAGATGGACAAAGATGTGTTTGAAGCTTTGGCGAAATAGTTGTGGGGGTTTTATGGGGTTTTACTGTGCCTGCCTGGTTTTAAACCTTATCCTTTCTCCCACAGAAACACAAAGAGCAGAGTGCTCAGATGAGCCCCATCTTCCCTTGTGGTCTGACAGGATTCAGCAGGGCACCAAGCTGTAGGAGACATATTTAGAGCAGGTACTTAGAAGCCATGAGCTCTTGCCGCTGTTTCAGGCCCCTGGACTGCTTTGGTTGGTGTTTTTCTGTTTTTTCCTGGCCTCTTGACTCATAGGTGTCTGGCTGTAGGGGATCCAGCCCTGAGACTTTATGGCTTTTCAGATAATATTGCCCTTTGGGGGGCCAACTCTGCCCTGGCTCTTCATGAGACACACGTGTGTGCGTGTGTGTCTGAGTGTGAGTGTGAGGCGGGTGGGCACACAGAGGCCTGCCGACGTCTATTACATGGAGAAACATCTGTTTTCAGCAGAACATCCAGAGTATCAGATGTTTTACTGCGAGGAAGCCATTTTTTTAATAAAATGAAAATGAGACATGGAAATCAAGGTAACCACATTTTCAATGTTTACAGAAGATAAAGGTTTAACCACAAGTCTTTCATCAAGTGGGGGACAATAGAAAAAAGCTTAGGGAATGCCCTTTGGCTGTCCTCGCCTCCGCAGTGAAACCTTGCAGGGTCTCACCTCATATACTACAGGGTCCTTGGGACAGCTGGAAACAGTTAGTGATGTGTCTCGATGTTGCTGTGCAGTGACCCTCTACCACTGGCTTGTCTGTCTGTGCCTGTGGGCAGGGTCTCATGGTGACTGAATGGTGCCCCTGGGACAAATGACCCTGAGGCCTAAGGACACAGAAATAAGGATGAACCTCCTGGTGGAGTCCCAGGCCCTGAGGTTGTCAGTAAGGAGAGTCAGCTGGGTATGGGGGGCTTGCATCTTAGTTTTTAGGTCAGAAGTCTTGAATTCCTGTTCAAACTAGGAGCTAGGGTTCAGCCCCTCTCTGAATAGCTAGCTCCGTGCAGGGGTCTACCTTCTTAAAGAGCTACTAGGAACTTTTGGTTTTTGTTTTGTTTTGGTTTAAATCCTCTGTGCCACCATCTCTCTCAAGTAGATGGCACTACCTGGGTATAGAATGGTGTATTCTCCGAAGGTCCAGTCAGTTGGATTAAAAAAAAAAAAAGCAATTACCTTCTCAGTCCTTCATGGGTCATTCTTTCCAGGGAAGGGTACACACTGATTCTGTGTCTTATTCCTCAGTTGAGAGTGGCTCTTGTGTCACAGATGAGAACTCAGAGTCAAGACCCTCAAACAGTGTTCTGAGGAGCCTGACTGAAATAAGGACAAACGCCGAATGTGTCTTTCTAGTAGGGGACCAAGGAGAGAAATGGAGACTTAGAGTGGTGTCTGCTTAGAGTTGTTCCCTCTCCTCTACGAGGTTTTGAACCAGCTGCTTCTCTTTGGACCAGAGTAACTTTTTCCATTTTAGAGAAACCCTTCACCTCCCACGCTCCTGCAGGGACTTATCTCTCTCACCATCAGCTGGGTGTCCCCTGAAGCACATAAAGTGTAGGCTGGAGTGAGGGATCGTGATGAATTACGTGACCTACGGTTTACTGTGGGGACCTCCAGACATCTGATCCAGTGTCTGAGCTCAGTGACTACAGAGACAGTGATTAGGAGCGCCATAAAGGAGTTCCTGAGGCAATGACGCCCGTGTAGACGGAGGGGCCCAGAGCGTAGGGCTCCAAGCAGCTGCTGGCCTTCGTTATGTCTTATGTTGCTGTGGCCTCACCACTGCACTGACTGCTCAACAGTCCCTGTAGTGGGGTAGCTGCTTGTACAAATGGGTGTGAGTGGATAAAGGTGTGTGGAGCAAGGAGCTTTGGGGAAGAATGGAGATAGACAGACAGACAGATAGATAGACGGGTAAGTGGATGATAGATGGATAGATAGAGCACACCAGCTTTGGCTGCCAGTGAACTGGATTTAAGGACTTGAGTATCTTCCTCTCTGCCTGGGCTAACCCAAACTATGTTTGTCTTGCTGAGTTAGCAGGAGCTAAAATGTACAACAGGGGCAGTGAAACCAAAGGTATTTTGTAGACGAGCTAGCCCCTTAAGCTATCAAATGAACTGAGGATTCTCCGTGGCCTAGAAGCTGAGGCTTCCCGGGGAGCTGTTGTAGCCAACTATTTGGCTCAAGTGCCCACAGACCAGTGCTCTGTTTTCTTAGACATAGGATACAGGGATATTTTCAAAACCTCAAGAGGTGCCACTGAGGCTATGGTCCTTTTGGCTTGAGACTCTAGTTTCGGAAATTTCAGGGTCTACTGGGCAAATGAAGGGGGGAGGAACCCCAAGAGCACCTGGAACTGTGGATAGAACAGATTCATAGCCAATGGCCCAGCGTGAGGTGGACCTCAGTACATAATTGGTAAATTAGGAATCAGGAGCCCAGATCCATGCCCTGGTTTTTGTCTGGTGTTTTCTTTGTATTGTTTTGAGATAGGGTCTCACTCTGTGTCCCTGGATGGCCTAGAAGTCACTATGTAGACCAAGCTGGCCTCAAACTCACAAAGATCTGCCTTCCTCTGACTCCCTAGAACTAGGATCAAAGGCATGTGCCACCATGTCTAACTTGTCTAGTTTTTTTTTTTTTTTTTTTTTTTTTTTTTTTTTTTTTTTTAAGAAAACAAAACATTAGCACCTCCATTTCTCTTTATGTAAATTACCTAGAGATGCCTGTCCTGGACCCATGTGAGGGCTGCTCTGAGGACCAGGCAAGAGAATAAAGTAAATGTGCTATTGTTCTGTAAGATCTTCAGACGGCACTCTCTTTCTACATCTGAGTGAAAAATAAATGTCCCCAAATTAAAGTGGACATAGGGCAATAGTGAGCGGTGTCCGGGAGAGATCATCAGACCATCTCATTACATCTGTTCAGAAGGAAGTTCCCATTTCACAGACGAGGCAGCCCCAGGCTAAGTGACTAAAATAACACAACTCGAGATCTGAGCTGGAAGAGGAACGCAGATGGGTCAGCGCACAGGCAGGGTCGTGGCTGATCTTAGTTTACAGATGAAACACCTCAAGTTCTGCTTGTCCTTGTCGGAGCCCACGTGACTGAACCACGTGATTGCTTTTGACTTTAGCATAGTGGGCTGTGTGCTGGCTGAGCAGGGGTGGGAATAGAAAGGATTTAAAGTTAGGGAAGGTGAATGCTGAGGTATTCAGGCAGACTGCCATTAGAACTGGTCAGATGCAGATTCTGTCTCTCCTGTATCCCAGCTGCAGCCCCCTGTGAAGCCAGCATGAGGTTTCTCCTCTGTGCTTGTAACCTGGCCCCCATTTGACTGGCTTCCGCTCAGTGCTGCACCCCACATGGGCAGGGGGAGCATTCAGGAAAGTGTAAATACCACTTGATTTGTGCAGCCTGCTGAGTTGTGGTAGATACCTAATCTGGGGAGATTTCTGATTCCTTCACTCAGGAATTAGCATGTAAGTGCAGAAACCTAATAGCTAACCAGAGACAACGTCTATAATAAACCAAATAAGGTTTAATTGTTTCACTTTGTAATCGAAAAGGACCTGGCTGGATTGCTGGATCTTGGGCTAGAGCCAGGTTCCTTTCTTTATTTAATATAAGTTTGCTACCAGCTGCCGAGGGAGCCTTCCTGTCTGTATTATTAATATGCTATAGGCCTTTGGTTTCCAGTATCATCTCTTTGGAATTTCTGTTTCAGATCCTGTGCAAATGAACATAATCCCCTGGCAGGAAAGCCATTGCAAAGTCCTGGCACCAGGCGTAGAGCCTCTGGGTTTCATGTGAGGAATGCCAGATGCCATTGGCCTCAGCCTTCTCCTTGGTTAGCACCAGAGAAAACATTCACCTCCCCATCCTCCAACCTGAGCTGAAATCAGGACAAGGAGGAAGCAGGCTTTTTCTCTAGCTGAAGAGGGAGAAACTCTGGCTCGTGAGGACTCATGTAATTATTCTCCAGAGACAGAGGGCGTGGAGCACTTTTACAAATATCAAAGACGGGGTTTGGATAAACAACGTGACTTATGGTAAGGGTACAGCCTACCTTCTGAGGTTTTGATTAACAGGAAGAATCTTTGCTCTGTAATGTTAATTGCTTGGCATCCATCCTAGGGAAAGGGGACCACATCTTCTCTGAAAGAAAAGCAGAGGAAGCTATTGGTTCAGGGTCTTGGCTGCTTCCGAGGCTGAGAGGATGATGTTATATAATCCACCTATGACCCATCAGGCCTGCAAAGATATTCAGGGCTGCCTAGGTAGAAATCCAGACGTATATGGTAAGTCTAACCTGGAGACCACCAGCTTGGTACTCATCTACGTAACATTCACTGTGTAGACTTCTGGGCCACCCCCTTCATGCTGGGATGAGCACAAGCTGGTACTTGTTATCTCTGACCAAGGGGAACTAAAGGAGAGACACTCAAGTACTGTGGTGTCAGGCAAGTCAAAGTAAGCCATGTAACACCCCTGACCTCACTGTCCCCATCTTGTATAGGGTGGAATGAGGTGACTCAGTCAGCACAGTGGACAGCTAGTAGTAAGGATGCAAACAGGAAGGCATGTGCTGTGTACTGGAAGGGTCACACGGGGTCATTAGGTTGCTATTCCTCGTTTCCTACGTGCATTGGTTGCTGCTACTAACAATACATTTCTCAATGCTGTATGTTCCTGACATAAATAAAGGAGAACCTGATGTAATGCAGGCTAGTAATTCCCAGAAATTGGGGGAGCTGTGGGAAGAGCATCAGTTAAAGCAAACCTGCCTTACCTAAAATAAAGAATAGGTTTAGGGCTCGCTGGAAAACTTGGTAAGAACCCATCTCAAAACAAAAGAAAGCGGTTGGGAAAAGAGCTTGGAGGGAAAGTATTCTCCTAGCAAGTGTGAGCCCTGACCCAACCCTGAGTACCTGCCCACCCAAAAAAAGCTACAAGAAAAGAAGATAGGATTTGTGTTGGCTAATAGTCTTAGGAGGTTTAGCCTATGGCCACTTGTGCCCCTTGCTGTGGACCCGTTGTGAGGCAGAGCATCTTAGCAGGGAAGACACAGTAGAGCAGGGCTGCTCACGGTGTGACAGCCAGGAGACAGAGAGCAAGACAGACAAAGAGGACGGCAGAACAGGACAACCCCAAAGGCATGCTCCCACCTACCTCTCCTAAGATCTCACCTTCCGGGTCTGCCGTTAGACTTTTCAGTCCATCGATGAATGAATTCATTTCTTAGATCAAAGCCTTCTGGATTCTCTCAGGGACTGGACCCACCATTTGAGAGCTAACTTTCCAGTTCACAGATCATTTGGGGGACACTGCATGTCCAGATCACGATGACTAATTTCATAAGAAAGGGTTTGTCAGTAATTGCAGAGCACAAAGAAGGGAGGGGTAGTGTGGAAGAGTCGGGGAGGGTTATTGCCAAGTGCATGGATTGTCTAGTTGTGTTCCTAGGTCATTCCAGGGAGAAGAGACAGATGAGGCTCCTGGTCTAGGGCCTTGGAGGGAGTTTGTATATTTCCTGAGGCTTTTGTGTGATCACTGTAGCAGAGATTTGAGAAACAGAGGTGTTTCTGTCAATGTGTGATCAACATTTCTTCTATCCTACAGCCGCTGGCGACAAGAGTAGGCTGTACCTGTCATCATGTTATTAGACCGATGCCACCTCCACCCGGTAATTGACACCTCCATCCTATGATTGACATCTCCATCCCGTGACTGAATGAAATGTTGTCACTTGGATTAAATGCCCACCATCAGAATTGTTTGCTTTCAAGTTTGTAATGAAAATGTAGTTCCATGTGGTAGTGGTAGTGGTGGCAGCACACACCTTCAGTCCCAGCTCTCAGGGAGATGAATCTCTGAGTTTGAAGCCAGTCTAGCTGACAGAGAAAGTTCTAGGACAGCCAGAGGTACAAGAGAAACCCTGTCTTGGAAAAAACATTAAAAGAGCCTAGCAACCTTGTTTTTGGCTGGAGTCTTGAACAAAGGAAGGTCTGAATGAGAAGACTTTAGTCCACTGTGTGCAGTGAGTCAACAAAGAGACAAAAATAAATTCATTGGAGAGAGAAAAAAAAAAAAAGCTGTTCCCTGCCTTTGTAACAGCCTCCATTGTCTTGTCTTTTCTCGACATTCAACAACTCTTATCTTCAGTTCGTATGCGACCGGAACTTCCATGCTTCACTTGCTGCTGTCTTAGGGTTTTACTGCTGTGAACAGACACCATGACCAAAGTAAGTCTTATAAAGGACATTTAACTGGGGCTGGCTTACAGTTTCAGAGATTCAGTCCATTATCATGAGGTGGGAACATGGCAGCGTCCAGGCAGGCATGGTGCAGGAGGGGCTGAGAGTTCCACATCTTCATCTGAAGGCTGCTAGGAGAATGCTCACTTCCAGGCAGCTAGGATGAGGGTCTTAGAGCCAACACCCACAGTGACACACCTACTCCAACAAGGCTACACTTACTCCAACAATGTCACACTTACAAATAATGCCACTCCCTGGACCAAGCATATTCAAACCATGACACCTACCTTGAATTTGTTTCTGATTTCTCACAACCAAAATAATCCTTCTCAACAGAGAAGATAAAATTATGTATTTACTATAAAAATCTACACGCACATGCGCATGCGTGCGTGCGTGCACACACACACACAAACAAACACACACACACACAAACACACACACAAACACACACACACAAACACACGCACACATACAAACACACACAAATACACACAAACACACACACATACAAACACACACACACACATACACACACACACATACAAACACACACAAACACACACACACACACACACACACACACACACATGTGGAGCTCACAGGACAGCTTTCAGGAGTCAGCTCTCTTTTCACTATGGTTTTATGAACTTGACCAACACCAAGCTTGTGAATCAGGCAGTTTTACCGGCTGAGCCATCTTCTAACCTCAAATTTTCATCGTAAATACGTCATTTCCTCTTCTCAAGTAAGGACTGTTTTGGTTGTAAGAAATCAGAAACAAATTCAAGATAGGTTAACCATGGAAGTGTGAGTCTCACAGGAACTGAACACACACACACACACACACACACACACACACACACACACATACACACATTTTTCAAAACTAAAAAAAAAATTAAAAGAAAATCTTAAGGGTGCAATTTAAAGAATGTACAGTAAAATAGTCAACCAGTCAAAGGAGCTGAGGGTTACTTTGGGTCGTGGTTTGTCTTCTGGCCCTCGCTGTAGGTGTGGGGTGGCAGAACACCACGGAAGCGAGTGCCTGGTGGAGCAACACTGCCTAGTTTTCAGCAGCCAGGAGATTGGGGGGAAGGAGGGAAGAATGAGGAGCTGTGGACAGTCCATAGCTCTTTGGTTGTCTGTCTGTCTGTCTGTCTTTCTTTCTTTTTTTCTTCTCTGTGTAGCCCTGGCTGTCGCCCTGTAGACCAGGCTGGCCTTGAACCCAGACATGTGCCACCACCACCTGGCTCGTCATATAGCCTTAAGGGAATGCTTTAAGGGGTCCCCCTGAAGGACGCACTTCGTCCAATAAGGCTCACACTCTAAAGACTGTACCACTTTTCAGAAATGCCATCAAAACTGGAAAACACCAGTGAGTGGATGTCACTACTGGCGACACTGGGGACCCAGCTGTCAGAGCAGGAGCCTTTGGGAAACAATCGGCATTGTTTTCTTACATTTGGGGTGTTCGGTCTCATCACCACACCCATGCTCTTTGTCAGCATGGGACAGCCTCATTGTTGGACTTGGATCTTCTCACGCCCACCACACTGTTCCTTCAGCTTCACTCAGCCACACAACCCAAGCAACAGGGTTGAGAGTGTGAGCGTGAGGTTTTACCACTGCGGAGTGTTTGGCAGTTCACAGATCCCAGGTCACATGGGGAGAACCTGGTTGAATGGGTGAATTAGCTTTTTTCTTCATTTCTTGTTGGAGAGCATTGTGCTATGGGCCATTTAAAAATGGTCATTCAATCCACAGAAAGCCACTAGCAGAAGCTTCACAGCCAGGCTTTTCTCTTTTTCTTTTCGCCTTTCTTTTTTTATCTTTTAAAACTTTTTTTTGATTATTTGAATATGCTTAGTGCAGAGAGTGGCACTATTAGGAGGTGTGGCCTTATCAGAGTAGGTGTGGCCTTGTTGGAGTGTGTCACTCTGGGCATGGGCAAAGAGACCCTCCTCCTAACCACATGGGAGCCACTCACCTCCAAGCAGCCTTCAGATGAAGAAGTAGAACTCTCAGCTCCTGTACTATACCTGTCTGGATGCTGCCATATTCCCACCTTGATGATAATGGCCTGAACCTCTGAACCTGTAAGCCAGCTCCTATTAAATGTTGTTCCTTATAAGAGTTGCCTTGGTCATGATGTCTGTTCACAGCAGTAAAACCTGAACTAAGAGACTTTTATGTATTTATTTATAATTTTTTAAACTTACAATACGTGACATCATTCATAGCTTCCCCTTTTCTCCCTTGAGCACATCCCATGTAGCCTCCCTTTGTTCTCAATCAAATTCATGGCCTCTTTTTTTAATGATTAGTTTTACGTGTGTGTGTGTGTGTGTGTGTGTGTGTGTGTGTGTGTGTGCAAAGTAGACCAGGAGGCAGAAGACTCAGAGAAGAGTTTTTGCTGGTCTAAAAGCAGGCTTCTTGCTGAGTTCCTTGCTCTTGCAGGATGTGTCTTTGCTCTTGTGAGGCTCTCAGCTGATTAGATGAGGCTAACCCCAGTCCTGGGATGTATCCTGCTCCACTCTGTCGACTGGTATACATTTTAATGTCATCTGACATCCTGAATGTTCGAACAAATAGCTAAGCACTCAACTCAGCCAAGTTGACATATAAAATTAATCATCACAGCTGGTCCCAGTGGGCAGGCTTGGAGATTTAATTAGTCAAGAAATAAGAGAAGTCCTCTATGTTCTGAAAGCTTCTCTCCCACAAGGAGGAACTCTGTGGGCTGTCCCTGTACCTTCAGGCAAGAATGCCAGCACACAGAGAGCCCAGCAGCCCTGTACGATCCATGCTCTTTTCTCGGTCTAAGCTGAGGCTCTCCTCCCAGTCACCCCAGGTGCACCCCAGCCAGCCCTCAGGTAAGGGGGAGAGGAGAGGCCCTGGAGTTGCCTGACACTGGATACTTCCTTCCTGCCGGATTAAGGGAGAATTGTTAGCATCATGTCCGTATTTACCAAGTGAACAAGTGGGCTTCAAGTCAAACACTAAGCAGTTTGTGAGGTGGATTTCTCAACAATGTGCCTGCTGAGGGGAACGCTCACAGGTGCCGGGCTGTTTGCTGTTCCTTGGACTCCTAAACTTTGACATCATGTCACTTTAAGGAGCGTCCTCAGCCAGGGTGGAGAGCCTCCAGGCAGGTGTTCTGAGTTCAGCTGCGGCCCTGCTTTGCTCTGGGGCCAAGCTGCTTTCCTCCGGTCCCCCCAGACAAAAACATTCTTGGTCAGCGGCTGCAGAATGAAAAGTAAGTGTGTTCAATCACTTTGCTCCCCACTGGGCAGCTCCACTGTGGGTAGAGCAGGGACTTGGCCAGGCACCGGCTCTTTGCTAACTGTGGCAAAGACAGCAGAGACAGCCTAGACTTGCTTGGACACTTGTTGGGGTCCTGTCCGTACCTGGGAGTCCACGGCTTCTTTGCCTTGGCCTCCCGGCCCGCGGCTGCTCCACTACAGGACACTCGGTCTTCAGACCTCTCATGAGGGAGACCCCAGAGAACACATAGCTCAGGATGTGTGCCTTTGTGCAATTCGAGAGATGGATGTCCCTTGTGGATCTGTCTCCTGGGCTCATTTTGTGAGCCGTTGTTTGTTAAATGTTATTTACTTTGGAAAGTCACTAAGAGGAAAGAATAGGGTGTTCCAGCACCTTCCCAGGAGCCTCTCTGCAGTAAGGCAGTCATCTGAAATGTAGAAACCTACCTCAAGCCTTTTTCTTTCCTTGGCTCTCTGGACAGCAAAGAGCTGGTTTAACTGAATTGACCAGTTGTTTGATGACTCAATCAGTCAGCAAATACTTGTTTTGCGAAGCCTCTGAGCAAAGCACTGTGTTTGATAAAACAGAACAAATAGACGTGTCTTCTGAGCCCTTTGTAGACAGCGGCTTTGCTTGCTGTGCACCGCTGATTACTGCCCCACACTAATTACAGATCTGAGCTCAAACCCAGCTCTTTCCCTTGAACCCCAAGTTAACCCTGGAAATCTGGTAATGCAATTACTGAGCTTGTTTCAACACGTTGGGGAGAGGGCAAGAGGGGAGAAAGAAAAAGAGAGAGAATGTGAATTTACCCCATTTATGAACCCCACAATGAGTGAGGGTTAACAACAAGAACAAAAAAAAAAAAAGCCTCTAGACCCAGGGAATAATACAAGCAGGCCTGTATCTCTGCATGGTCTGGTGTCTGAGATCTGCCTTTGAAAAGGAGCCGGAACCAGTTTCCTTAAGTGGCCTTTAATGTGTTCCTGTGGGCTTAGGGTTTTTATTAGCTTAGTTTTTAATTGATGTCACGACTCAAAATCAGGAGTGTATTTTAAGAAGGAGCGAAGAATGAAAACACTCAGGAAACACACGAAACAACCCAAACGCTAAACCACAACAGTGAAAACCCGTGTCTTGCCTTTACACATCATCTTGGTGTTAGGCATTTGATCTGTCAGATACGCTTGTCATGCCCACATATTTTATAATCCAATATGTTCAGGCAAGAATCTTGGCACAACCTGCCAAGAGCGGTCCTGAACTTTCCGTGACACTTTAAGGCACACGTAATGTGTCGTGAGGTGTGGGGAAGGACTGGTTTGGTGGGAAGTCTTAACCCTTTCACTTAGTTCTAAGACTCCTTTGCAGAGAGACCTTGCTTTATAACAGAGCCCAGGGAGGACCTGCTACTAACACTGGTGACAACCAGGACTGAGTGTTGACAGACACAGTGTCCACTGTGGCCTTTGCATGCCTGTGTGTCACCAGGGCCCTGAACTAGACTTTCCTTAGAAGAAGACTCATTTCTGCTACAGGATTCCACAAGACTGTTTTGATGACCTAACCCAGAGGGTTCAAAGCCTCGTCTGCACATTGAAATCACTTAGAATGCTTAAGATAATAAGAGAAGACAACAACAACTAAACAATAGATGAAAATCAGTGTGGAGTCTGACTCAATGGCTATCCAATTAGAATCCCTGGAGCACCCCTCAATGATGAAGACTATATTTCCTGGTGATTCTAGTGGACAGATGACTGTAGTTCAGTTTTTCATTATATAGATGAAGAAGCTGAGGCCTGTCTTTAGAAGAGATAGCCAGTGTTGGGACATAACTCCAAACCAAACATCTGTTGATTTGTTTGAATGCCTACAGAGTGCTCAGACCTTTCCTGCTTGTAAAAAGAGCTTACCTTTAATAAGCACCCAGCCTCAGAGATATGGTCAAGTAGAGCTAATGGCTAAAGTAGTCACCAAAGAGCAGACAGGAGCTAAGCTTTATAACATTAATGCGAATCCCAGGAGAGATACAAACACTGATTGATAGAGAGAAGCATTGTGGGAGTTGGCTTAGAGAAGAGGCAAGTGATGGAGAAAAGAGAGGCATACTCCAGGACAAAAGATAAAATTAGATCCCCTATTGTGTCCTTTGGTGGCCTGTTCTGGAAGACCTAGGCATTGGGAAAAGTACATGAGTTATGAGGAGGAGCTGAGGGACAAAAGGCTGGTGCTGCCTTCTTAGCAGATGTTTGAGAATGACTCTGTTCAACACAGGGGTAGGGTGGGGGGGGACAAGCTTAAGGTTAAAATGAAAGCTTGAAATGACTAGGTGTGATGAAGCCCTGCTCTGATTGGTTGGTGCACCCAAGTCATAGCAATGCTTACATTGTTTAAAAGTCTTTCCTTCTCCACACTCTTGGCAAAGTGGTACCCTGGACTTCAGGCCCTCATTTTAAGTTATGGACTTTGGGGAATTTTGAGAAGAAAGAAGACATGACTGATGGTGGGGTGGGGTCTTAGTTAGGGTCCATTGCTGTGAAGAGTCACCATGACCCAGGCAACTCATATAAAGGATGACATTTAACTGGGGCTGGCTTTCAGTGTTAGAGGTTCAGTCCGTTATTATCACAGCAGAAAACATGGCAGCATCCAGGAAGACATGGTGCTGGAGAAGGAGCTGAGAGTTCTATATCCAGATCCAAAGGCAGGCAGAGCTTGTACACTAGGAACCCTCAAAGCCTGCCTATGCAATGACACACTTCCTCCAACAAGGCCACACCTATTCCAACAAGGCCACACCTCCTAATAGTGCTGCTTCCCATGGGCTAAACATATTCAAATCACAAATGATGAGTATTCAGCCACAGGTGGGCAAAGAAAGCTCAGATCAATGCTAATAAAAAGCCCCAAGTTCTCAGGGATCTAAATAGGGACTTCTGATTATTCCTGTTGCTGTCCACAGCTGTGCATGGACCATGGGCAAGATAGAGTCTCCCCACTACATGCATACATTTTTCCATCAAAGATCTTGCACCTTGATCCTGCCACTGTTTTCTCTGATACCTCCTGCCTGGATATTTCTTCCCCCTTGATCCTGTGGATCAAATCAACCTCTATTTGCTTCATCTAAAAAGCAGTCCCCAGGTAGGCTAACACGAACTAGGAAATGGCTTTTGGAAGTGAGATTGAATACTTTATCCAGAGACCCTTAGGGGTCCAGGATTTCATTCAGGTCCATTCTTCAACTGTGTGCCTTGTTCTAAATCACATGTTTGTTACCCTGATAACTTGATGTTATCTCTTTCATTTGCTACCCACCAAGAAGCCACTCGCCCCTATAGAAGTGGGGCCTGACACAGCGCTGTGCTACCTTGGCAAAGCCCATGAGATCCATGCCCTCTGAAGCTACACTAAGAGCTTCCTCCCAGAACTTTTATCAGACTCCCTGTGCTTAAGTAGATTCTCATAGGAAACTCCGCTCAAAATTCCAGCCTATAAAAATACCATATTTGAATAGCTAAGATGCCTCATCTTGGATTTATCTTTACTTAAAATGATTTCTCTCTGTGCCTTGTGTATGCTTGTGGCCGGAGATCTCTGAGATCATATTTGTCTGCAGAGATGAACAGTTTAAAAAGCAGGGTCAAGCGTCATAGCTACTCTGAGGCTGTGTGACTGTGGGCACATCTCTTCACCTATGATATAGCCAGTAATAATGGTCTTTCTTCATTTTAGTTGTCATGCAGAAGGAGATAACCCAAATGAAGGGCTTAGGATGAATTCAAGTACAACGCCATGTTTTTGCCTTTTTATTGTCATAAAGGATTTGAGAGACTTATTCTGTAGACTTCCAAAATCTGTTAGCAACTTGTCTTTTTGGTAAAGTATTTCTTGTATTTTGACCGAGGTGTTTGCAACAGCAAGAGAAGTAGAGCCAGATCCTCACGAACCCAGGGACTTGGCTTCTTCTAGAACAGTGTACTACCTTGGCAAATGCATGGAAACTTTGCACCCATTTTTTGTTTTTGTAATGTATCTGTGTCTTCCCTAACAGTAGCTTGTCTATTGCATGCTAGACATGTCTATGAGTGTGGAAGTCTGGTTTGAGGAACTTGAAGCTAGCACATTGGAGTGTCTTGAACAGCTGGCTCCTATGGGATCCTTCCAGGAAGAAGCAAGAGGGAGGGGGGTTATGCGACAACGCTCCACAGGCCCTCCCACCTCCCTACCCCCCCCCCAAGAAAGGAGGTGAAGCCAGCAATATGAAGCAGGACTTTGTTCCTTTGTGCTCAGAGGCCCCTCTCCATATGACTCTCTGGGCTCCAGACTGAGGGCTCTGGGCCTGCCGGGCCCCAGGGAGACCAGGACCTGAGAGAAGGAACATGACTCCATGCTTGCTGTGTGCTGAAATGGCATGGAGACAGACTGTCAGCGTGCAAACCATGTAGTGACAGCTCCCTTCACCTTCTGGACCTGTCAGCTCTTAAGGAGCTGACAGGCCTCAACTAAGAAGGCAAACAAAGGCTTTAGAGTTTGGAGGAAGAGTGCTAGAATTCCTTCTTTAATGTTCCCCTATTCGTAGCATGCCACAGAGCTAACGCCTGCTCTCACCAAGGGTAGCCCTTCCTAGCTTTTAGTATCTCCTGAAAAAAAGAGGCTGAACTGGGAATCCGAACAGCTCCCTCTGCTGGCCAGGGAACTGGCCACTTCTTTGCAAGTCCTTGGCCCTCAAGGCTGAATCTTTGAGGCTACAGTCCAGGCTGTGTACCTGCTTGAGGGCCAGCCCTGGTTACCGTTCGTGTTTTCCTGGTCTGTGTTTCAACACTGCAATGCCGCACAGTCTAGTTCTCTTGCCCATTCCAAGGTTTGGGTTCAGTTCTCCAAAGTTCTCAGTTTCCCCTTCTCAGAGGTTTAGCCCCTATCCAACGCGCCCAGCCTAACTCCAGAAAAGCTACCAAGTTTTGGGGTTTTTATTTGTTTGCTTGTTTTGTTTTGTTTTTTCACTGCAGTCCCCGGAGTGTTTTCACCTTCTGCACGCCTCCCCCACTGACCCCCCCCCCCCCGTTCCCTTCACAAGGCGAGGACAGCAGTGGCACTGTATTTCTGTGCCATTACTTGCAAAGACAAATGGCCTGTTAGCCTTTTGGGGTGTAATTTAAAAGCCATTTGTCTAGTGGTAATAACTGGAAATGGACTTCCGCTGTAGGACCCTACGACTTCCTGTATGAGCGGCGCTTTGGGGGCGTGGCCGCCTCAGGACTGCTCGGCCAGGCTGTTTCAGGACCTTACTGTTTTCACTGGAGGATTGCGAGGGGGCTGTAAGCTCACAGCGCTGAGGATGGCAGACAGCGGCTCTCGCTTGACACCCTTCAGCAGCAGGAATAAGAACTAGGTTGGGGTGGGGGCATCAAGGGGAACCCCTTGTAGCCTTGAAAGACCGGCCTGCATGCTGGCTCTCTGGAGGCTGTAGGTAAATTTGAGCTTTCTGGCTTTGGCACACCTCAGAAATGAAATTTCTCAGACAACTTCCCCCCCCCCCCTTTAGGCAACAAAACTTTTCTTTTAGTCACTGGAGAGCTGCCGTTTTTTAAAAAGGTATTACTTATGTTCTCTCTTCAGCAATCACAGCAGAGACTCCTGGATACATGTCTCCACTATATGCTATTTTACAATGACATTATCGGTACGCTTTAGATGTGCCAAGTCCCCCGCGGGCTTTCAATACTTGGTCCCTAGTTATTGATGCTCTTGGGGTAGGTTGAGGAACACCAGGGGCTCACCTGGTGGGTGTAGGTTTATAAAGGCAGGCCTTGGGGATTATAACTCCTCCCACACTTCCAGATATGCCATTTCGTGACTTTGCCACCACAGATGGAACCCCAGCCACCATAGGGACTGTTCCCTCTGAACTGTGCATCAAAATAAACCTTCCTCTCTTAAGTTGTTTCTGTGGAGTATTTTGTACAGTGACAAGTGAGTCCTTATCCAAATGATTATCATTTGTGTATATGATATGGGGTAGGATGGGGCACATGTGCCACTGTGTGTATGTGTATGTATGTGTGTGTGTACGTATGTGTGTGTGTGTGTATATGTGTGTGTGTGTGTGTGTGTGTGTGTGTGTGTGTGTGTGCTCGAGTGGTGTTAACCACTGGGCTCATTTACATAGCAGATTTATTGGGTGTATATGCATGAGGCTGATCTGAAATTGAATTTGAACCCAACACATTTTCTTATTCCTCAGTTTCCCCTTTCCACTGGAGTGCATATGGCACTTCAGAACTAACCCGGGTCTCTTTTCTTGTGGCCTCTGCCTTTCTGACTGGGGGAAAGGTGTAGAAGAGCACCTGTCTCCGGGAACCTAGCTAGCAGAGGATCTTGGGTAACCCCAGGCATCCCTGCCCCACAGTTCTCTTTTTTGTTCTCTTTCCTCTGGCAGTATCTGAGTTTGGAGCCTGATGGACAGAACACCCCAAACTTTGCTGTGTGCAGGCTTCTGTTGTCCTTTCGTAAAATTCTACTGGGGGAAGGGCTTCTTTCATATTGATGGACTCCCAGAGATTTTTCTTGTCTCTTTGTGGGACTTCTCAGAAGCCGAGCGGGATGGAATCTCTCATGCTCACAAAAAGGCTTGCGTTAAACACTGCGAGCTGCGAGGCCGAACTCTAATTAGCTCTTACCAGCTTGTCCCCTGAAGAAAATCGGTGGCTCTTTCCCCATCCTGCCCCCGCTGCTCCTCCCTCCCTCCCCCCACGTGTCCTGACCCCGGCAGCAGACAAGTTCAGCTCCCACAGGTGCACGTCCCACTCTCCCAAATGAAGGAGAAGAGAAGTGATGGGAACTGATCTGCTCAGAAAACAGGAAGCAGGCTGGATAGATTGACTTGATAGGGAGCTATCAGCCTGCGCTCAGCTCACGCTGGGGCCGTTATCGCTGCCAGTCATCAGCGAGCTGGTGAGCTCATGAATAATGCATTTCCCAGTGATTTCCTTCCTCATTTGCTAGCTGGAGGCAATATTGATTGAAATAAAGAAAGGTCTACATAGCTAAGCTGTGTTGTGGTAATTTTTACTTTGGATGACTTGGAGCCAGAACACACTTAACATTTATCTCTACACACGTGAGTTGGTGTCTGTTGCCGATGGTAAAAGACAATTATTTAAGGGGCGCCACAGCTACTGCGCAGTGCTTTGCAAATGAAGGCTGGATCAAGGTTAGAGCCCTGCACAGCTGCGGGGTGATGGTCCAGGAAAGGTGAATCAGAGTAGGAGGTGAACTCGGGGAAGGAGAAGGCGATGGGAGTGGTGGAGACCTAGGTAGGCTGGGAGGGCGTGGGCCCGAGGATGAGAAGGTGGGAGAAGGTGGGAGAAGGTGGTGTTCAGCGGAACTGGAACAGACTCGGGAGGCATGCTGGGATTGAAGCGGGAGGCCAGCGGGCACCTTCAACAGAGCCGCTCCTCTCTGCGGGTCAGGAAGGGTTGAGTATAAATGGAGCCTTTCCCCCAAAACAAGTTTGGGTTGAATTACTTGTGAGAGAATGGAAACTTTCCGGAGACAGGCAGAAGTATTGGGAGAGGAGGGTCTGTGGACTTTGTCAGGTCATGTAATAGACCATATTCAACGGGACCCTCAAAACCTCAGGGGGTCATATAGATTAAGAGGGGTCTTGATGAGTAATGGATAGGAGAAAAGTGACCCGAGCCCCAGACACCCTTTACACCTCCTCTCCCAAACTGCTTCTCTCCAGAACTTTGCTGATGGCGGCTTCTCCACCTCTGTCATTTGTACAGACCCAGAAAATAGAAACTTGAGCCTTGAGTGACTGAAAAGCAAGGGGGTGGGGGAGGGGGAGACGACTGTGGATGGGGCGTCACCCTCTTTCAACACCAAGCAGGCAGTTGGACTCCAGAAACTTTCTCGGGAGCTTTCAGAGTGTGGGTGTTAGGGGGAGGGCAAGGACAGCCCAGGAATGGTCTGAGAGGAGAATTAAGTTTCTTTCAGAAAACTCTCTTCTTGCAATCTCTGGGAGCTTGTGTGACAATATAATTAAGTGGGAGGCTGTAACCGCCTGTCACACTGGAAGAGTGCTGCTTGCCTGAGGTGCTGGGTGGGTGAGCAGAAGTGGGGGTGGATGTCAGGCCTGCCTCAGCAGGGCTACTCCAGGTATGCGCTTCTCTATCCGCCACAAGTGAACCTAGCCAGGAGCTTCCTCAGGTAAAGGTGGCAGCTGCTGGACCAGCCCAACAAACAGAGCCACCGGTGGGCTGGTCCCATCTGCTCCAAGCTCAGCCTGATGGGACCCAGGTAGTTTCGGCCACTCTACACAGTTACCCACAGGTCACTGTTACACGTGCCTCTTGGATGTGGAGGCCGTGTGGTTAGAAGGGGTGCACATGACCACAGGAGAGGCTGACACAACAGTTCTCACTTTCCACTGGTTGGGTGTTCACAGACCATCCACCAACCCTGCCCCAGCTCCTCCAATACTGGCCACTGCTTATTGGAGGCTCACCCACGTTGCTCTCTCCCACGAGTACCCTCAGCCTGAATCTCCCCTTCTGTCTTACTCAGGGTTACTATTGCTGTGATGAGACTCCATGACCAAAAGCAACCTGAGGAAGAAAGGGTTCATTTCACTCACAGTTTTATAGAACAGTTCATCAACAAAAAGTATCGAGGGCAGGAACTCACTCAGGGCAGGAACCTGGAGGCAAGGGCTGATTCTGAAGCCATGGAGGGATGCTGCTCATTGGCTTGCTCCTTATGGCTTGCTCAGCCTGTTTTCTTACAGAGCCCAGGACCATCAAGCCCAGAGATGGCACCACCCACAATAGGCTGGATCTTCCCATCAATCACTAATTAACAAAACACCTTATATCCGGACCTTATAGAGGCATTTTCTCAACTAAGGCTCCCACTCTCTCGATAAGTCTAGCTTGTGTCAAGCTGACATAAAAATAGCCAGCGCACCTCATGACCTTGCCCCTGGCTCTAAGAGCCTCCCTGTCCTGTCACAGTGGAAGTGACTGTGTGAACATCTTTTCTAGGAGACAGACTCATGAAATCCAGGAGCATGTCTGCTTTAGCTTCGTGTTGTTTTCATAGATAATCTATCTAGCATCATGCTCGGCCTGCAGCAACAAGCCGTGTTTGTTCAAGGTGCAAGTGAAGGGTGGTCTGCCAGCACCTCTTGTCCTCTGTGGAAAGTGTTTGATGGGTGCATTCACTCAAAAGAGTATAAGTTAAGCCACGGAAACATGTCTGTGATGTAGGGCAGTTGGTATTTCAGGCCAGGCAGTGATGTCAGTGACCCTCTCAGTGCTTTCTATTCCAACAGTCTTCTCCTCAATCAGCATCCAGAGGTCCCTCAGAGCCTGTGGTCCCTTCTGCAGTTGGTCTCAGCCACTCTTGCTTTCTGATGCTTGTGGAGGCCCTGGTGCTTTGTTTTGGGCATGGGGTGCAGGAGTCTGCGCCAGTTTTTTGAAACTGCCCCAGGAGGAAAGGTGCTCTAATTGATCATTCCTCTGCAAACACCAATTGCAGAAACATGAGTTCCGTATTTACAAAGACAGAAATGGGGACGTGTTTCCCATCTCCCAGGTGTGTACTTACATATTGATGGATGACTCCAGAGTAGGTTTGTTATAGAAAAAGTCTGTGCTGAGGACAGAAAGCTTGCATCTGGTAACATGGTGGGCAGCTGGGCCTTGGAGTCAGAGGCCCAAGTTTTCCCTCGTGTCCTAGGGTCTCACTGTATCCATGGTTTCTCTGAGGTTGCTTTTTTTGTTTGGTTTGGTTTGGGTGGTGGTGATGGCTTTGGAAAATCTTTTTTGCCAGAAGAACAAGATGATAAGCCAGTCTCCTCCCTAGACAGGAGTCTGAGATGAAGAGTTTAACAGTCACACCGCTCTGGAGGGAAGTTTTAGAGGGGAGCACCCATACACTTGGGGAATATTTATGTTCGCTCCAAAGGTGACCCCGACACTGATTCCTGTCTCACCTTCCTCTTACTTCCAAACTAGCTGCTTCTTTCCTGCTCTCTAGACAATGGCGCCCTTTGTCTTAAAAGGGGGTGAAATGATTTCACATCCAAATCGACATATACAAAAAAAAAAAAAAAAAAAAGTGAAAAATTAGTCCAGGCTAAGCTAAAACACAGTGTGTTCTGCTTGGGCTCCTGAAAGCAGCTCTCTCTGCAAGGGGAGCTGGGCTCTAAGCAGAGTCAGCCAGACAAATTGGTACCTTGTGTTTTGTGTTCTGTGGAAGGAAAGCAATGCCTCTGGGAAAGGGTTAAGATTTAGCTTTCTTAGTCAAGAACTCCAAGCAAGCTTCAGGCACGTTCAGTTTCAGCCGGGAAGAAAGACAAGTGTTTGGTTAGTAACTGGATAGGGCTAGAGAGGGTTTCTGGCCTCTGGTCCCTCTGCAGGTTGAGCGCTTGGAGATGGCCCACTTTGTGTGGTTGTTTGAAGGTGAAAGAGAGGCAAGCGGCCCGGGAGCCAGGGCCCAGTGCAAATGCTGTGCGCTCCTTCACACAGAGAGAAAGTTGGGATCCCGTTCTGGTCAGATGGTCCTAGTGACACAGCAAAAACAAGGGTGAGTGACAGGAGGGGTGCCCTCCCCCGTGCCCTTTCTGGAAAGCAGGGTTGGGCTTTAGAAGCCAGTCCTAGCAATGGTGGGGTTCACCTCCTGATTTGGATCCTTCTAGGCTAGAATGGACCTACAGATTATTTAACCTCACCATTATTAGCTCTCCTCTGTGAAATGGGCCCACACAGAGCTCCATAGCTGAGATATGGGATTCAGACACTGCGCATAAAGTGCAGAGGGTTCAGTACTCGGTGATTCTTGATCTCGGCTGAGGAGATGGGTCCAGCTGGGTGAGCTGCTTGAGAACCTGTGCACAAGCGCGAGGACTTGAGTTCAAATCCCCAGAGCATGCTTGAAAGTAGGCCTGGCAGCATACATCCATAAGTAACCCCAGAGCTGGAGAGAGGCAAGAGACGCAGATCCCTGGAGTTCACTGGCCAGCAAGCCAAGCCAGTTGGTGAGCTTGGTGAAAGAACCTGTCTCAGACAACCAGAGTGGAAAGCAAACCCAGCATTGGCCACTGAACACGCAAATGCACACATGTGCACGTGTACCTACAACATGTGAATATGAACACAGAGGGTACAACCTTCCCAAAGCAGAGAGGATACAGGGAAGCCTTTGAGAACCAAACAGCCCTGCGGAAGTCCCACAGGCTTTCAGCACAGCCCCCTTGGTGGAGGAGCACCGCCCTAAATAGAAAGCAAATAGGATGGGGGAGAAGAAAGGAGCCCTTTCTAAGCAGAGGGGGAATTCAGCCCCAGAGGCCTGAAGTTACGGTGCCCTGAGCAGGCCCGTGGAGTCAGGGGGCCTGCAGATTAGAAGGCCAGGAGGAAATAATGCTTTTCTTGTCTTGGCCTGCACTGGGGGAAGAAAGCAGCGGCTGGAAGGCACATGCAGCCTGTTAGAGGCAAGCTCCCTTCAGACAGAAGGAAACCCTGCCCATAGCTGGCAGACCCGCGAGCGAGCGACTGGGCTCTGGGGTTCTGTGTTCAGAGTGGCTGCTGTTAGGGCTCCTGGTTTCCTAACTCCCTTCAGCCGCTGGAGTAGGGGTCCCCTGCCCCCAGCACCGGCCCCTAAAGCCCCTCTGGAAGGTGTTGGATCTAGCGATGGTATCAACAGAAACTTTGCAGAAACAGGGGCTTATTTCATTTCTAGATACTTCAAAACTCCTATGGCGATCCCTGCTCTGGCCAGACCAGGATGGATCCACTCTGAAGGTGGGAATTTGTTTTCCTAGTCAGGACAGGCAGAGGGTAGCTTTTCCCTCCCTTTCTATTCCCGCTTTGCTTTTTCCAGCCACAGGCCAAAACTCCCTGAGAAAGTCACCAGGTCGGACCCCAGTGACAAGATGCCCAGCATTAATGTCTGCTAATTAATCCAAAAGCCGGCTCCCAGTTGGCCTGTAGATTTTTATAAACCTGAATTAAACGAAGTGTTTATGTGACAGATATGTGGGAGGGATTTCAGATATAATCACCATCAATCTGGCTGCAGCCAAAATAAATTCTGTGAAAAGTAAAACAAACCATTGCGCAGACAAAGTAGGCCTTAGGGGTCTGCCGCGGTAATCTGTGTTTTCTTATTTAGCTGCGTCTAATATTTCTGCTTTCTTCGGGCCTGATAGGATCTCTGTACACAGGGCGCTCTTGCTGCAGCTGACGGGTGGACACAGGCCCCGGCCAACTCGATGGAAGGAGCTGCATTCTCATCGAAGCGTACTTTCAACAAACCAGTGTGACCTGGCATGGGGCAGGCGGGAGGGACATGCAGCCCCTGCGCCTTGTCTGCTGCAATCTCCACAGGGCATGCGCCAGCTGAAGCACCGCCCCCTCCCCCCAGCCTTGTGAGTTTCTCCAGGACTCCATGAGAAAATACTGGAATGACATCAAAACTGATGCAGTAGAGACTTGCCCAGCTGTAAGTATCAGCTCCGAGATCCCGTGGTCAAGCGCTCTGCAATGCCGATCCAGATGAGGATGAGCTGGGTTCGGCCATCTTAGATGGCCCCTCCTCTCTCCACAGCAGTACCTGGACCTGGCTACCTCCATCATTCAGTGTAGTCTGTGCTTACTTCTTAGTACAGGCCTAGGTAGGAGATGCTGGTTCTCGGCTCTGACTCTGCTTTCTCACAGATGCTGCCAGGCTGACCAGCCTGAGGGCTGCAGGTCCCATTAGCCAAGGCTGGCTCCACGCAGATGTCCACAGCTTGAGTGCGCGTTTGGGCTCAGCATCCTCGATGACATTCCACACTTGTTGAAATTTCTCCTATCCTGCCCACTGTCTCCTGCTCAGCGCTTCCTTTACTTGGGTTCAGAAGAAGCTACACTTGCCACTCCTGTATCCCCATTTGGTTCCAATGCCGGTCCTTCACCAGCTTTGGGGTGAGGGAACAGCCTGACTCTTCCGTGACACCTCAGATTGCTGTATATAGCACCCTGACTCTGAAGGGAGGAAGACCCTCTGAAACTACATGGAAACTAGTCTCTCTGTTTTGTCCTCTGCCTCCATTCTGGTCTCTAAGAACCACATCTGGACTCACAGGTGCCCATTGTGGGAAAACCCAGTATCAGTGACCACACCTTCTCCCTGACAACCCCTGACCTCAGTGACCCAGGACCACCAAGTGGTCCTATTTCAGCTTACCTTACATATATTGGATAGGCCGGTGGGGGGGGGGGGGAAGTCTCCATGAGATAGGAGTTTGCTGTGGTTTGAAAAATCTACCCATCCATCCACTCTTTCGTTCACTCGGTAACATTTAGTACTGTCTGGTTTATGTCAGGCACTGTGCTAAGTCCTTAGAATAGATCAGTGAATTAAAAAATACATGCCTTCACAGAACTTACCATCTCATAGGTAGAAACACACGATAAATAATACAACACGAGAAGTATGTACAGAAGGCCAAAATGTCACGGTGTAGAACAGAGAAGGTAAGGATTGTAAATGCTGGGGTAGGGAGTGGCTTAAGCCCAGGATGCTCGAGGGAAGATTGTCTTAGGGGGAAAAGTAGCCAAATCAGCAGTCCTGAGGTAGGAGTGCGTGTAGCATATGGCGGAATAGAAGGAAGGTCAGAGTGGCCAGAGCGGAGCATGGAGCTGAAGCCTAGCAGGAGATGAGCTATATGGGACCCTTGGGGACTGGGAGGATTTTGGCTTTTTGTTTTGTTGTTCCTACTTGAGTACATTAATAAAGGTCAGCGTCTTTTTTTTTTTTTAAGCTGTAGACATTTTTTAAAAGGTTTATTTGTTTTATTTATGAGTACACTGCAGCTGTCATCAGACACAGAGGGCATCAGATCTCATTACAGATGGTTGTGAGCCACCATGTGGTTACTGGGACTTGAACTCAGGACCTCTGGAAGAGCAGCCAGTGCTCTTAACCGCTGAGCCACTTTGCTAGCCCAGGTCAGTGTCTTTTTCAGAAGTCAAGATAGAGTTTAAGAAATTCAGCACATTATTTGAATCTCTATGCCAAGCTCCGAGGCCACAGGGATGAGTAAAGTAACCTATCCTTGTAAGTTCATGCTTAAATACTGGCATGGATGTCAGCAGGAGGGAGGGGCTTCAGCCAGAAGGAGGGACTCCGGCAGGAGGGAGGGGCTCCAGCAGGGGAGAGGGGCTCATGCAGGAGGAAGGGACTCACACAAGAGGGAGGGGTCTCACACAGGGGGGAGGGGCTCATGCAAGAGGGAGGGACTCACACAAGAGGGAGGGGTCTAACCCGGGGGGGGGGGGGGTGTGGGCTCATGCAAGAGGGAGGGGCTCCCGCAGGGGGGAGGAGCTCACGCAGGAAGGAGGGGCTCACGCAAGAGGGAGGGGTCTCACACGGGTGGGAGGGGCTCATGCAAGAGGGAGGGGCTCACGCAGGGGGGAGGAGCTCACGCAGGAAGGAGGGGCTCACGCAAGAGGGAGGGGTCTCACACGGGTGGGAGGGGCTCATGCAAGAGGGAGGGGCTCACGCAGGGGGGAGGAGCTCACGCAGGAAGGAGGGGCTCACGCAAGAGGGAGGTGCTCACGTAGGGGGGAGGTGCTCACGCTGTGAGGAAGGGCTTACACAGGAGGGAGTGGATGTAGGAGAGCCCTGCCCTCCTAAATCTTCAGCTTCCTGACATTAAACCTAATTGTCTATGTTCGTCTACCCAGCGCTGTGGCGATAGAATGAAATAGGTACTGAGGGGATCTAAAAGCTGAAGCGTCTGCAGAGGTGAGAGGTGACAGGAACTCACATGATGTAGCTATCACCCCAGGCTCCTTCCTATGCTGCCCTCCCTGTGACCTCACTGCCACTCACTTTGCCAACTGAGAACTATGGTGCTGTTCATTCAGGTTGATGCAAATCTCCAGCCTGAAAGACACATTCAAGGTTGTCTGTTTTGCTAAGGAAATTTACCCATTCCTTCTATTTCATGCTTTCCTGATGAGATAAGTCCGCATTCGGTGCTAATTTTTAAGTCAAAAATGCAAGACTTTAACCAACAATAACAAAACCAGACCCACAGGTTGCCTAGCTCCGTATGCTTTGAAAACACATTCAGACGGTGTGAGGATATTAATAGGGAGACAGGTATCTTATTTCAGGCTACAAAGCAGGTCCTACAGGGAGGCATGGAAATGCTTAAACAGAAAAGAGAAGCTCCAGGCAAGCATGTCTGAGCTGGGTGCCAGATTCCCAGCTTCCAGCTCTGACAGCAGGTCCTGCCAGCTCGCCCTCTGCCCCCCCTCCACTAGAATACTCTCCTGTGTGCACTCTCTGTGGGGGGTGTCCCAGCTGGAAGAGACCCCCTGGCACACATCTTGACTTTTTTTTTCCATAGGTGATGGTAACAAAGCCCAATGGTGACTTTGAAGCAATGAGGAGATTTGACTTCCTATTCAGTGGGCCACAGGCTTACTTACTGGGCTCGCTCGCTCTCTCTCTTTCTCTTTCCTCTCTCTCTATGGTACGTGCATTTTTGTGGGTGCACATGTGCATATAGATGTGTTTATATACCCCTGTGCCCAAAATCCCGCTGGAGACCAATAATCCCGCTGGCCATCTTCCTCTGTTGCTCTTCATTATAGTTTTTGACGATTTCCCAATGAACCTGAATCTCACCAGTTAAACAAGACTGTCAGCTGAGCTCCAGACATGCTACCTCTGTCTTGCTAGACTCCTAGCTTTCTGGGCGGGTGCTGCAGATCCGAACTCGGGTTCTTCTGCTTTGGCAGCAAGCATTTTTTTGTTTTTTTCTTTTGAGTGATCCGTCTCTCCCATCAGCGACCCTCTCTCTGTCCTGACTATTGGAAGTCATGGGGGACACTGAGGTGAGGGGGGTGCAGGGAGCGACGACATGGAGATTTTATGGCCGTGATTTTCCATCCCACTTTCCCAGATTCTGTCTGTGTCACCTTTGGGGTCACAATCTGAATTAGGTGGGAGATCCATGAGCAGAGGATGCTGGCTGTCCCTAACGGGTGTCATCAAAGAACACAGGGCTCCCCGCCCCAGTGCCCTCTGACCCCAGAGTTCCCACCCCCAGCCTTCAGACGGCAGCGTTGACAATGCATCCTTAGGTATGTCCTCAGCCCCCCATGCCAATAAGCTGCATTCTCTGCCATATGATAGGTATTAAAATGACCTCTAGAGCCAAACCAGGAAAGTGGCAATCCCAGCCTGTAGGCTTTTTGGTCATCTGGCTTCTCTGTGCCTCAGTTTCCTTGTCGACAAAGCAGAGATGATAAAAGATTCTGTCGTACGGTCATTCTGAGCAGTTAGTGTAAGATGAACCTTTGGGACAATGTCTTATTTGTAAGTGTGACATGAATATTATTCTAGGTGTTCGAACTTACTGGGGAGGATGCAGTATAAGAGATTTTATACCTGCCTTCCCTACCCAGCTCTACAGAGCCAGAGCTGTGTCCTACTGTGGCCCTTTCTCGGTGATTGTCACCATGTCAGGGACATGATATGTTCTCAATACACGTGTGCTGGAATAATGGCAGTGTCCTGTGGAGAGTCAAGTCTGTGACGTGGTATCTGTGAGGTCATTTCTATTGCCTCCCTCAGTAAATTGCTTGTGACGAGCAATCTGCTAACTGTGGCTTGGGGGTCATCCCATGAATGGTCTTGTGGTTTTAAAAACAGAGGCGTTTGTTCACGAAGCACCATCCACGGCACACAGAAACCGCTCCGATGAGGGCTGCGAGCCCTGTGGGTGTAGAGATCTGAATTTAGAGGTCAGTCTGGCACGGTTCCACTAGACAGAATGATAGCGTGGGTTTGATTTACTCCCGAGCATGAAGCTTGTAACGGAGCAACGCGCTGAGTGTCAGAGGGGTGCTCAGTCACAGATGAGCAATGTCCGTGTTATCCACACACAGAAGACAGGGACGTGGAGGGAGAGGAGGCAGGGAGAGAGTAAGAGCCGGTGGGCGGAGAGGACTGGGGCAAGACAGTACGTGTGACCACGGCAGCACTCAATCCATGAGCTCAGCTGGCAGAGAACATCTCCATCTGAGCTGAGGGCTCAGCCACACTGTTGACACCGTGTGTCCAAGAACAGGGAGTAGGCTGGCTTCTCTTTGGAGAAAGTCTGTTTAAGAGGAAAACAAGAAAAGAAATCCTCCCCACCAACCAAGTCATGGGAGCCAAAAGGCGTCCTATGTACAAATGATTTGGACAAGGGAGCAAACCCCTAACACGGTGATTCTCACGCTTCCTAACGCTGCAGCCCTTTAACACAGTTCGTGCTGTGGTGACCTCCAACCACAGAGTTATTGTGTAACTGTAAGTTTGCTACTGTTATGACTTGTAATATAAATATCTGATATTCAGGATATGTGATATGTGACCCCTGTGAAAGGATCTTTGTCCCCTAAAGGGGTCATGACCCACAGGTTGCAGCACCCAGGAGGTGCTCATGGGGCCAGGCTTACTTTCCCCCCTCTGCTCTCCCTGCCCCCCCAGACCCTGCTGGGAAACTATTCTGGTTGATAAAATATTTGCGGGGTTCTTGCTATATCTGGGGAACTCTAGTATATTCAAGGACTCTGAACCTCAAAAGGGATGAGAGACCCCTAAATGATAGACAAGGATTAGAGTAAGAAAGAAGGAATGAGAGAGAGTTCTTAGGTCAGGGGATGAACATTCCCTGACGTTCAGTCAGGAGAAGGCAGCCGAGTTGGGAGGTCAGTTTCTGTGTCTGGCTCCAGATGTGAGTGGAGGGCTTGTGCCAAATTGGGAGGATTTTTTTCCTGTGGAGAATTTCTTAAACTTCAGACACGACTGTCAAAAAGAACAGAGGCAAGGAATGAAACACACAGAAGATGCGTTTGACACAATAGGGTCAGGAAAGTTCAAGGCGCCGTCCCTCTTGGCAAGGCTGACAGGAATGTTAAAATACAGCTGGGGATAAGGAGCCTGTGACAGTAAAATTTTAAGGCTTCATTTTTGGTAAAATATGACTTGCTGTCAGGTATATGAGTTGGTAGCTTTGATGCAAATATGTAATAAATCTCACCTCTTCACTGAAATCTGAAGAGATTTTCTTCATATAAATAAAAGCGGCAGTGTGGCAAAATGGCTTTTGATCACTTCACATGAAAGGTGTTGCGGATTGTCACACTGTTACCGTAATTTAAGTCCCATAGAGTGCGGAAACAGTCCCACCTGCAGATCTCCCCACCTGCCTCTGTTTAAAAGACACTTTTGTTGAAAACCTCACTCATCCAACTTTGCTAGAGTTTTGACCCTGTAGTTAGAAAAGTTTTAACAAGAAGACCGTCTTACAGGCCTGCTTCAGACAGTGGAAGACACCGGACTTCCCAAAACTAATTTCTCCGCAGCCTCCGCAGCCTCTGCGGCAGCGATGTCTGAAGAGTTTATTTGATCAGAAAAAGAATTCTCTAAAGGCCTCTCTTCTTCCTCTTCCTTTTCGTTTCTAAGACTCTTGTCTGTTCGGTTGCAGTGGGAAGTTGAAGATGTTTTGGGTTTTGCTTTGTTTTGTCACATGCCGTACACATCACTGTGTCTGCTCCACAGTCACAGGCTGAGACTGGCTGAGGGCTTGTTGTCACTCAAGTACAAGGTCCCATCGACTCACGCACACTGGGCATCCCAAGAGTAGCCTCCTTAGCAGCGATGTTCCGTTTCATGTGTTCTTGTTTTGATAGGGTAGCAGACAATGTCGAGGTTCGTCCTGCTCAGCTCCTCTTAGTGGGTCGGTCCAAGTGTCTGACATTTTGAACACAGAACTCAAAAGGAGAGAACGTGCTCTCCTCCTCTTCTCAAGCGGTCCAGCAGGAGATGGCCGAGAGGATGGTCTGTGATGATGGCCAGGCATCCCACATGGCCTGTTTGTGTGGTTTTAGTGCCAGGCGTGTTGTGCCTGTTTATCGTCATTGTCTGTGTTTAGCGCAGCACCGGGTCGTGATGGCAACACAGCAGAAATTGAACTTGATCGTGGTCTGGCTAATGTGGCTTGTAAAGCCATCCTGGAATTTGGCAGTGTTGTGGCTGGGGATGGCTATGCTGGAAAAAACCTGTCAGGACTTTCTATGTCCCGGAGGCTCCCCTGCCTGCGCACTGTGGCTCAAGCTCGGTTCCCCTGGTGGAGTTAGGAAAAACCAGAGAGCTACGCTTCTGTGCCTTGTGGTACCCCATGCCATCTAAGGTCACGGGGTGTGTGTCCTCTGTGTCCTTCTCACCCGTCCCTGAGCCAGCTTCTCCACGCCTGTTTCAGAAACGGGGAACAAGGCGTTCTCTGTTAGAGCTCCTTCCAAACGTGCCACCCTGTCTAGAGGACCAGCAGACCCTGTTTATCATCCTTTAAGAAGTTCTGCTGTGAGCTGACCTTGACCTTGACCTTGACAGTGAGCATCTTTTAAAGAGGGTCCACAAACACTCCCTTCTCTACTTGGGCTTTCCCTGAATATCTTTCGATAAAGCTTTTTATCGTTTTTCCTCAGTTGGACCCTGAGCATCTTGAGATGTTTCTCAGCTGCGCCCTTCTCACAGCAGGCCTTCTTTTGTGATGGTTTGCACCAGTTGTCGGAGAACAGAAGCAGGCTGGAGCATTCGGATGCTAATTCTGCATCTGTCCCGCTAACTGAACTAACTCACTCTCTTGCTCTAGTCCAGATGCGTCTCCCAAGCTTTCTAGGAACATGATTGTATTGCACGCCAACACTCGCAGTCTAGATTCACGTCTTCAGGTTTTATTTCGTTTGCCCCACTTCAATTTGTGTAGGATCTCCATCCAGGTCAGGACGGTGTCACTGCAATGGGTGTGCGTTCTTGTTGTGAACGCCAGAAGCAGTCACTGCAGCCCCCATGTTTGAGGGTGACGTTTACTCAAGTTTCTAGCTGACATTCTGTCTCGAGGGGGACGTTTTTCTAGCTTGTAGGAGTTGGTTTGCTGTGCGTGTTACATTTCATGAAATGGTTTTTCTGCTTCTGTTCAGATGATCATTGTTTTTTCCTCTCTCTTTTTGGTTAGTTAATTGAACCCTGTTTTGAAATGTTGGACCGATATGACAGCCCAGGCAACACATTCTGTTTGATTTTTCTCGTTTGTGTTGAGAGTGATTTTAGTTTGCTTATAAATCCCAAATCGGACAGGCAGTATTTGCGTTGCCTAAAGGCTAAGTACATTGTTGGCCTTCACTAACCCTGTTGTCTGCTCACTTGGCTTTTGGTGGGAAGCTCCACAGTCATTCTCTTCAGAGGTTTGTGAAGGTTATAGGAAAATATAAAGGTATTTGGAAAGTATCCTTAACTTTTAAAAGTTGGTATCCTAGAGGGGTAACGGGAGCATACTAACGGGGTATTGGTACCAGTCTGAAGTCAGATGGGTGGAGCGATTGGCAATAGCCCGCCTTATGATCCAAGAAAACATAATATGATATGATATGATATGATATGATATGATATAATATACTATAATTCATATTCATCCATACTTGAGAAATTGTAGAAAAGTGCAGCCAGTTCCACAAGAACAGAGAGCATATGCTGCCGTGGAACCAGACAATCCAGAATCCAGGACTTAGGCAAGAGACTAACAATCTCTTGGTTTCCATGACAACCAGAGGAGGCTTCCCCTGATGCTCAGGAGCTTGAGCTTGCGGGTGTCTCCTTGCATGGAGCCACTTCAAGGTCCTGCTTCTCGTGTTCTGTTCTGCCATCTTTTTCCTTGAAGAGAAATTTCAATTTGTACAAGCCATAGACTGTAAAAACCCCTGGTGTGCCCCTTACTCTGGCTCAGTTTGCGGGCTCGCTACCAAGCCTGGACCCTGTGCTCTGAAGGCCCCTTCCTGGCAACCCTGATAATTCTCTCAGTTTAGCAATTAGAGTGGGTGGCAGATTAAATTACCCTGTTGCTTCCCAGCTGGGCTGGAAGGACCGTGGGTGTCACATGGAAGCGGCGCTTGGCTAGCTCACACGTAGCGCTCCGAGGGGCACGTGATCAAATTCATTATTAACGCGAGCTGATCTGGTTACCTTGACTGACACTAAGTGATTTCAGCCCAAGCTATATTTGTCTTCACGGAGGAAAAACGAGCACAGAGGAGCTGAAAGGTTATTTTCCTCTTCAAATACGTTTGGGGCTGTCACTGCAGAGTTACGCACCCTGACATCAAAATCAGTCCCACGGGCTTTGGGAGACGGAAAATGACATCATGGGCAAAAAATGGTGTCAGGTTAGTTTTATTTTTTCACTCACTTTTTGAACCCTGACAGAGAAGTTGGTGGTTGTCTAGAACTTGCAAGGCTTCCAGGCGAAGCAAAGAAGAATTGGTGGCAGCTACACTTGTCTGGGCCACAAAGGGAGGTTTTTTTTTTTTTAACTGTGAAGCTTAATTTGCTTTATTTTTTTTAAGGTTTTGGTGTATACTTAATAAGCCTAATGAATTATTTAAACTGCTATCAAGTGAAATGTTAAGCTCCTACTCATTTTTATAGTACCCAGAAGAAAAATACCACCCACAAGAAACTGTTGTTGAACACATTGATCTGAGAGTGACCCGGTTTTATGTTTACAGCATCAGGTTGTGAGCATGTGAGCAACAAGGCTAACCCAGTATCAGATGAGAATCTGAGAATGCTAGACCACTGCTCTCAGCAAGAAGGTTAAATGAGATGGAAGGGGGTGGGGGTTGACCCTGAAGACCCTGGATAGAGCTACTGTGTCTTAAAGTGAACCAGCTCTACCCCAAGGATTTCATTATTCTTGGGATTAAAATAAAAAGTTAAATTTAATAAGCAATGTTTTCCCTTTTTTCTTTTGAACTTTTATTTATTCTTTGAAAATTTTATACATATTTACAATGTTTCTTTTTAATTGAAAAATTTTTACAGTATATTCTGATTACAATTTCCCCTCCAGCCTCTTCACTTCTACAACCATTGGATTCAATTCTCTTTCTCTCTCTCTTTCTATTTCCCTCTGTCTGTCTGTCTGTCTGTCTGTCTTTCTGTCTCTGTCTGTCTGTCTGTCTCTGTCTGTCTGTCTGTCTGTCTGTCTGTCTGTCTGTCTCTCTCTCTCTCTCTCTCTCTCTCTCTCTCTCTCTCTCTCCAGAAAACAAAGAACAACAACAGAACAGAACAAAATAACAAAAGGCACACATCCATCATAGCCACGCCCCCTTCCTCCCCTCCCCCTCCCCTAGGAACCCCTTTCCATCTCCCTTTCAACTCTGTACTCTTCCATATTTATTCATTTAACCAATGAGGCCAATTGGCTCTGTCCAGTATGCCTGGGTATGGGGGATCGAGGAACCTACCACTGGCCACACTCCTAAAGAAAAGGGATTCTTTGTCAGGCATCACTTAGCTGATAATAGCTCCCTAGCTGGTCCCTGCTGCAGACTTTAAATGGCATGACCTTACAGTGATTGTTCTGGTGGAGAGTTCTTCTGGATTTGATATCAGAAAAGGAATTTGGGGGGAAAGTGTCAGACCCTGGTTTGATTCTAGTTGGGTGGGTCGGAGGGTTGTTTTCTGAAGAGAGAGAGATGGTATGGAGTTGAGTGTGTGGAAAGGATCTAGGGGGCACTGTAGGAGGGATAGGGTAAGGTGGGGGTAGGGATGCAGTGAGGTGGTGGTAGGGTGTGTGGTAGGGATGGGATGCAGTGGGAGTTGGGGATGGGTAGGCATCTTGGTTAGGGTTTTACTGCTGTGAAGAAACACCATGACCACAGCAACTCTTTTTACAAGACAACATTGAATTGGAGCTGGCTTACAGTTTCAGAGGTTCAGTCCATTATCATCATGGCAGGAAGCATGGCAGCATGCAGGCAGGCAGACATGATGTTGGAGGAGCTGAGAGTCCTACATTTTGATATGAAGGCAGCCAGAGAAGACTGTCTTCTGCTGGTAGCCAGAAGGAGGATCTTTTCCACTTTGCGTAGAGCCTGAGCAAAGAAGCCTCCCAAAAATAGCCTACCTGCACAGTGACACACTTCCTCTAATAAGGCCCACCTCCTGCAACAAGGCTGCCCCTCCTCCAACAAGGCCACACCTCCTAATAGTGTCATTTCCCACGGGCCAAGCATATTCAAACCACCACAGTGAGGTGGAGGTGTGGGGGGGAGAGTGTGAGTAGGTGGGGGTGGGATGAGATGGGGTGGGGGTGGAGTGAGGATGGGTGGGAGTGGAGTGAGATGGGGGTACTTGGAGTGGGGGTATGGTAGAGGGTCTCAACCCCTTGCTACTGTTCTTGTGTGATTGTCTCAAAGCTGCTGTGGAGGGGTGGACCCTCTTGCACAGTGGACTTCGAGAATCCACACGTGGGCAGATCACATTCTTCTGGCAGCCTGTGTGTAGAACGTTTCTTCACTGACGTCATCAGCGTTAACGCTAAACTTCAGGTGGCAATGTTTTCGGTCCCGAGTCTGCATTGCCCCCCCTTCCCCAAGCCAGCCTTCTCTCCAGGGGCCAGAGGCATGGATGGGTTTCACATTCAGCAGAGAAGTGGGGACACCGCCCAGTGATCTAGGAGAACATCTTAGGAGAACACAGTTTCTTTTATAGAAAGGCAAATTAAATGCATGTAAACAAGCATTTTTTATTTGACATTAAATTTTATAGATTTAGAGAGTGTGTTTTGTTATAGTGGTGACTAATGCCTTTTAAAAATGAGGTTTTGAAATGCCGTTCTGCTGATGTAACTGAGACAAAGCGGTGTCAGTGCACAGACTGTGGTGAGACCTGGTATAATAGCTCGTTAGCAATGAGACAACTTGAGGTGCCAAAAATGTTTTCTGCAAAACCTTCTACTCAGCGAGAAAAGAGCTGTTCGTTTTTAAGTTCATCCAAATGGCTTTTATCTGGGAAATCTTTCCACGTAGACCTCAAATTTATCATCTTGGGGTGCAAAAATATTCATCTGCATCAAATACACTGGTTGGTTCGAATTTCCTGGTCTAATTGGGTCAATAGAAGAATTGGTTCAAAAACATCTAGTTAAGCATACATTTACTTATGAGAGAGGATGGCTAGGATCCAAGAATGAAGCGTACTAAACATGTTAAAATGGTTTATTATTGAGAAACAACGATCGTTTCCTCAGCATTGGTTTGTAGGCCTTGACGGTGGCCCATCTCTAGGCTGCAAAAGTCCTGAGCAGTTTGCATGTTTATGGGAGCGCCCCTGTTTCGTGAAAACTAGAGTGGCCAACTGGTACTTCCTAAAAAGAAAACATAAATTACTAAAATGACACATGTGTTGGCAACCAAGTACTTTCCCAAGACAGTATATATATATATATATATATATATATATATATATATATATATATATATATATATATACACATACATATATATATAATATATATTTACCATAAAGTCTATAGATAGTGGGTCCTCGGTCTCATTCACTTGGATGTCTCAACAGCTGGACTTCCTTCTTGGCATCCCGGATGTAGCATCCTTACAGGCGTTCGTCCTGCGTCATCTGGGATTCGGAACAGTTTAGGCCCAGCAGAAGCCACTGGGGCCTGATCCATGTCCTAGAATAAAGCAAAGCTGGACACCCTCTACTCACTGTGCAGGGCCTGAGACCTCACAATCTAGAAATTGAGCCTGTGACCAACTGTATTTTTGAGCATATCTTCCACAAGTTTCTTCACTTCTTTTCCAGGCCTCGTGAGGACTCAATGAACTGTCTATACATAGACGGAACACAACAAATGTCCCTCCCAGTCCCTGTATGTCTCTTACGGGAACCTCCTTTCTGTTTGGATAAATCAAGATGTTCCTGGAGCCGAGGGATCTTGTCGATTTTCATTATGTCTCAGAAGATTTTTCAGAGTATGTTTTGTGTATCTCTGTGGTCCTGGAGCCACTTCTAACTTGACATCATTCTTGAGGACCTAGCGTAGCTTCAGAGTATAAATGTCTCTTCTGGGGAGGCGAGGCCCAGTGAGGAAGTCTCTCTGCCATTCTTTCTGTGACTTCAATCCTTGTCCCCTTCTCCTCCCTCCATGCTTATCCTTAACCCCTGGGGAGCATTTTGGAGATGGTTGTGTTCATTGTAGAGTTTCAGGCATAGTGAAACCAAAGGAGGCCACTATGCAGGGGTAATGAACGCTAGGTTGGCTCTGTCAGAGAGCAGAAGAAGCAGCTGTCACTAAACATCAGTAGGACATTGGCATGCTTAGACTCAAGGCTACCATTCATTATATACACACACTCAGTGAGCTGCTTTTCTAGAATTTTCCCCAGCAGCCTCACTGGAGGGTCCTTTGCTTAGATAAACTGCTGTCCAGTTTTCACAATGGTCTTCTGAGACCACAGGGCCTCCCAAAACTGAACTGCATTGCATGTGTCTTTGTGTACTTCTATAGAGAGCTATAGAGAGCATCTAGAACATTCATTGGCTTCTCAGAAAGTTTAGAACCACCTGTTGCTTGTGAATAGATCTTTGTGTGTTTGTGTGTGTGTGTGTGTGTGTGTGTGTGTGTGTGTGTGTTCCTTTGGGGCCGCCAGGAATCTTGGCTTCCAGAGGAACTCCCATGCCTGAAAACAGATAAAATACAGGCTACAACTCACCTTTCCCTGTGTTCAGAACTGAGTACCGAGTGCCATTTGCTGGACTACATGGTGACTCACTCCTGGCCCGGATTCTGCTAAAGATATGCCCCTTGCTGCCATCTGGAGCAGGCCGGGTAGGGCAGGGAGCTATGGGGCTGGAGCGAGCAGCTGAGTCAGGCTTCATTCGCGTCCTGTGCCAGGACAGGAAAGGCCGAATCATCCAAGAGCTGGTGGAAGCTAACAGCTCACCCAGGGAAAGAGGCGTGAGCTGTGGGCCTTGCTCCCTCCCTCTGCCTGCCGAGCTCCCGAGCTCCGGCGGAACCAAGGACTGTTTCTCTGGTGAGGTCCCATGCCAGGGCTGCCAAATGGGGCCCAGTGCTGTGCAGCCTGATACCTCTCTCAGCCAGATGCCGTCGGTCTCTGGAAGGTGTTGCCTGGTCACAGCTGACAAAGATGGGCATTGAGGGCAGGCAGGAAGCGGGTCTGTAATTACGGAGGCAGCTGATACGCTGTTCCCAGGGGATCACCTTTCATTCATAAGCCCCGCTCTCCCTCATGAACTGAAGCAGGACTTGTACTCTTCTCTTCCCGTCCTCCCCCGACCCCTGCCTCTCGCCGCCTCTCCCCAAACTTCAGCCTCTGTTTCCAGCTGACCCCCGATATTTCAAGGTTCCAAGTCCTCACCTCAGAGATGGTACACGTTGGAAGTATTACTGAGCAACACCTTGTGGGACTCAGATCCTCTTTAAAAACTAGGTTGAATGTGTTCTTTCAGGCAGCCTTCCAGGGTTGCTGTTCCCTAAAATGCTGCCTGCTTTAGCATGGGCTTGCAGCTTGTGTGAGTACCCCGTTCTGTTGTATCTGATCCTGCAGAGCATTGGGAAGAGCTCAGAAGCTGGGCTCTACTGTTTGACAGGCCTGACGGTACACTCCACTGTCCCCTCCGAGGCTCTGGGAGTGGACAGTCCCCTCCAGCAGCATGAGAGCTTCAGTCTTGCCTCTTTCCCTTCAGAACACATATTCAGTGCTCACCGACGGAGCAGGTGAATGAGTCCTGCAGGGAACAGGCGGATGGACACGGATGGTGGGGTAGATGTTGGGTGTGGTATGCAGTGCCTATATCTAGCCCAGCCCTGTTCAGCATACTTCTCTAAGAGATCCCAGAATCAGGCCTGGTGCCTGAAAGTTACAGTGGCCCTTCATGTGTTTGGACGCTTCCTGTTGCTATCCTGAGGGAAGGAGAGGGTCCTTGCTCTAGTTGGTTCTTGGCCGACACTGGAATGGGAGCTGTGTCATCGCCGGGATACTTGTCTCTCAGCCTCTGACATTGCTCACAAGGTCTGTTCTCACTGGGTCACCTCAGCAGTGGGCCCCTGGGCCGCTCTGGATGATACTGTCAGTAAGGGGAGGGGCTAAGCATAGCACAATGCAGGGACACTGATGCTGCGTGGGTTCTTCAATTGGGGTTTGTTTGTTTATCACAAACAAAAACAGTAGTTGCAAGCAGTGGAGTTTTTGATTTATTGAAAATTTAATTCTGAACTAAAACTGTAGTATTTCCTTTTGAGTGTGACCAGTGAGCTATGGGCTGCAGAGTGACCGAGAAGTAATCGGCCGTGACTTCTTTAAACAGGGACGGGTCCTTTCACTCTCATGTCACGGTTTCCCATCCTCCCTAAACCTGCGCAGCCACTCCCACCCGCAAGTTCACTGCAACATGTATGTGAGTGTTATAGTTGTTGTAATAGAAATATGTATTTAGTGAAGCTAACTTGACAAACATGTTGAGATCCAAAGTTCTCCGGGTTAAACGGTTTATCAAATATCAAATAGGACAATTTTTTGGCAACTGATCAAAATTCCGTAACTATGATAGAAATTTAAATAAATAATTAAAATACAGTGATGCTAGAGGTACACTTGCCCTTACACGGGCGGGATTTCTTTTGCCAGTTTGCCAGCCTGACTACATTCTAGTGTCACCTCGCATCAGCCTGAGACGGCGTCACACCTCTGTTCTGCCGTCTCCTGAGTAACATACAGACTGAGAAGCTGTTGGTGAGATACGAGGCAGGCGTAAAGGTTGTTATAGCAGTGCCGCTCAACCAGCCCTGTAACAAATCACTGAGGACATTATTGCTGGTGACCCGGAGCCCATTACGTTAGATCAGCTGGATGGATGACTGGGAAGACTAACCTGTAGTCACTGCACATTCATATTTGAAAGTTCCAAGAAAGATTTGCCTGAAACCTAAGTATGTCTGATCGTTTTCTTCTCATGCAGAAGTGCCTTTTTTTTTTACCTAATGTGTTCTGAGAAAGTTCAAAATGATCAAAACATTGTTAATGTATCTTTGCGAATACAGAGGTGTTTAAATAGTCATTTTTCTCACTTGTTTGTCTACATTGTGTGGCTGTGTGTGGCATGGTGTGTGTGTTTGTGTGTTGCTGTAGGGGTGCCTTAGAGGGCTGGTTCTCTCTCTTCCCACTCACGTGGATCCTGGGGATCAAACCCAGACAGTGGCTGGTAGCGGTGCCTTTAATTAATGAGTCGTCTTATTGAATCAGGGTTATATTTTTAGAGATTTATTTATTTATTTTATGTATGAATACACTGTAGCTGTCTTCAGACACACTAGAAGAGGGCATCGGATCCCATCACAGATGGTTGTGAGCCACCATGTGGTTGCTAAGAATTGAACTCAGGACCTCTGGAAGAGCAGTCAGCGCTTTTAACCACTAAGCCATCTCTCCAACCCCTCAAAATTCTTTTAACAAAAGTGTGTGTGTGTGTGTGTGTGTGTGTGTGTGTGTGTGTGTGTGTACTTAAACACATATTGTTGGAGTAAATTAAGTACACTTTGCTTGGGAATTTTGCTTACCTTTTATTTAACTTAGTCAATCCAAAACCCACTGTCAAGGTTGATGGCCAAAAACAGAGCAATATTCAGTCAGAAAAGATTAGATTCTGCTTTAAAAAAATATTAACTTATTTTTATTTTATTGACATGCATGTGTTTATGTGAGCAAATGGAACATATGTGTGGGGTACGAGAGTCCCCGGGGTTGGGGTTATAAGCAGTTGTGAGCCACCTGACCTGGATTCTGGGATCTGAACTCAGGACCTCTGGAAGAGAAAGTGCTCTTGGCCACCGAGTTCCGTTTCTACGCACATGAGTACACACCACTGAGACACTCCTGTGTATGAGTCCTGCCCCGGTGGATGGTGAGCTTCTGAGGCTTAAGAATTCCACTAGGCATGAGACTCGTCCTCAAAAAAGTGCTTGGGAGGGTGAGGGCAGGATTCTGGGAGCACCGTCTTGGAAGCATCTCCTCCTCAGACCGCCCTCCTACCTCCGCAGTTCTTTGCTTTCCTGCCTTTCGTTCTCATAGACAAGAACTATTTCCATTTCTCTAGTAAGTCGCCTCTTCCAATTGTATGGCTACTTGCCACTTTGTGATGTGACTGACCTTCCTTAGAAGGAAGTTGTTTGAAGCTGTAACTAAGAGATCTTGAGTTGAAATCACAGTTGCTTAGGGAGAGCTCAAAATCCAGTGTCTGGTGTCTTCATAAGGAGAGAGGGAGGAACAGAGGAGACACACGCAGGGAAGGCCAGGGGAGACTGGGGAAAGAGCAGGGACAGAACCAGGTTGTCCTGCCACCTGACAAGGGCTGGGACCACTAGAGGAGGCCTGGAAGCCGTCCTCCTCGGGGCCTGTGGAGGAACACAGCCTTGCTGGTTGACTGTTCCTCTGAGGATGTGTTGACTTTATTTCTCTGGGCTCTAAAACTGTGAAAAAAAAAAAAACCCAGACTTTTTGTTGGTTTCCACCCCCTTGCTTGTGTGTGGTCCTTTGTCACAGCATCTGTAGGAAAGAGAAGGATGCAGAAATATTCATCCTTAACCATCATCTGAGTCAGTTATTTGACTGTTGTTTGAAGTTCTTGTTCAAATCACATACAATTAATAAGCATTATGTCAGCTAAGCAATGTGGCGCACACCTTTTATCCCAGCATAGGGAGGCAGAGACAGGAAGATTTCTGTGAGTTCAAGGTCAGCCTGATCTACATAGTGAGTTCCAGGACAGCCAGAGCTACAAGGAAAAGCCCTGTCTCGAAAAACAAAATCGGCTTGTCTTATTTTCTTTCATGAATTTATAGTCTCTCTAATCGTACATCTCTTTTTCTTCCCCTTTACATCCCGAGAGAGACTCTCAAGTAGACAACAGAACACCAAGGGGCTGGAGACATGGCTCAACAGTTATGAGCACTGGCTGCTCTTGCAGTGGACCTGGGTTTGGCCCTTCAGTTACAGGAGGCCCAACACCCTCTTCTGGCTCCTGAGGGCATTTATATGTATGTGATGCATGTATATGTATATATGTATATATATATATGTGTATGGGTATATGTATATGTATATGTATATGTATATGTATATGTATATGTATATGTATATGTATATGTATATGTATATGTATATGTTTATGTATATGGGTATATGTATATGTATGTATATGTGTATGTGTATGTGTATGTGTATGTGTGTATGTGTATGTGTATATGTTTATGTATATGGGTATATGTATATGATGTATATGTATATGTGTATGTGTATGTGTATATGTATATGTATTTGTATATGATGTATATGTATATGTGTATGTGTATATGTATGTATATGTATATGCATATATATATGTATATGCATATATATGTGTGTATATATATGTATATGCATATATATATGTATATGCATATGCATATGCATATGCATATGTATATGCATATGCATATGTATATGTATATGTATATGTATATGTATATGTATATGTATATGTATATGTGTATATGTATATGTATATGATGTATATGTGTATGTGTATGTGTATATGTATATGTATATGATGTATATGTGTATGTGTATGTATATGTATATGTATATGTATATGTATATGTATATGTATATATGTACTCATGTGCACACACATGCACATAAAATAATCAAAATTTTAGAAAGCATAAAACTGAAATAGAAGATCCAGAGCATTCTGTTGGAGGGGCAGCATGTGTTGTAGGGAAGACTCATTGGGTCTGCTGGCTCTAGATGGTTCTGAAGCTTCCATATTTTTCTGTTCGACATTGTAACTCTGCACTATGTGGGAAATGGGAATGGTTGCTGCCTTCAGAAGTAAAGAACACAAGAGAGAATAGTAAGGCAGGAGGGAAGTCTGAACACCTACAGGGATAAAAAGTTCCCAAAGAGAATGTTCCAGAATCCTCTTTCTCCCTCAAACCACCACATTTCTGAGGACTGGCCTCCTTCCCGGCAGAATTCTTCTTTGCTGCTCTTCAGTGTTTAACTGGGTCTCACTGTAGTGTGTTTGCCAAAGTGCAGCGAAGGGGGAAAAAGGTTCTTGGAATTTTAGTCTTTTAATCGTTGCTCCAGACGGGTTCTGGGAACTGAAGTACTCCATCTGCAGAAGGGTTTTGGAGAGCCAGCGGGAAGAAGGAAGGATGGGTTTGTCAGGGCAAAGAATCAGCCCTCAAACCCACTACTGCAGGGACCTGCCATCCCCACCCCAGGCTGAGCCGCCCGCGGAAGGAGAGAAGCGGGCCACGCTGCCATCTTTAACAAGCCATGCTGCTTTAACTTCATTCCCAGGCACATCCGTACCACTCCTTTTTTGATTTATTTTCTGGTTTTTGGCTGTTATCACAGGAAAAAAAGAAGAAAAAAAAAAAAACCCCGAACTATTCTCTTTCCAAACAAAAGCACTGGAGAAGCTCTCAGTCAAGGTCCTGCCTCGAAGCTTCTAGTAGACAACAGCTTTTGTAAGTCCTAGGTTCACCGTCCAGTGCCTGGGACGGGGGGGGGGGGGGGGGGGAGGGAGGGAGCTCTTGCCCACAAGTAGATAGTGGGGCCAAGCCCCATGATACCCTCCCTGTCCCTCCAAACTCCAGTTTCCTTCACTCCTTCCCATGTGTTTATGGTTAATTCTAGACTTGGGTGAGTGATATAAATCATACAGTTTCAATATGGAATTCTTTCCCAGATATAAACTTCCTGGCAGCAAGGGTCCCCACACTTGTCTTCTGTACGCTGCTGCTGTTAGCAGAAGAGATGTTGGTGAGGTGTGAGTCGACCTGCCCCTAAGCTTGCTCCACCCATAGTCAGTGTTTGTGCACTGAGTGCAGATGCCCTCCGTGGTCAGAGGCTTTGGATCAGCTGAAACTGGAGCTATACGAGATGCCGAGCCATCTGACACCGATGCTGGGAACCAAACCCGGGTCTTCAGGAAGAGCAGACTTGGCTCCTAACCACTGAACCCTCAATTCCAACCCCAAATGTTCATTTCTGAGGTTAGGTCAAACACAATGGGGGTGGTTAGGTTAAGACACCTCCAGATACCCAGTGTATCATATCATAGAGGATTATACTAGCATCCAGTTGTTACTTCCAAAACTCTCAGACAGAAGCTTGTACTTGAACAATCAACTGTCCCACTCACTCTGAGAAAAGTTGGTGGCTGTCCCCTGTGCTGCTGGGACCATCACCAGGCTTGGCTATCCCGGGGCAGCATTTTTTCCTCATCTTCCATCCTTTCTTACCTTTACACAGAGGTTAATTTCCTAACTCTTTCTCCTGCCTCTCTCCCAACGGTGTCTTCGATGCGTTTGGGGGAACAAAACATTTAAACAGCTTTTGCCAAGCATCCCCTTCCTTTTTCTTCAAGGGGCTCTTTCTTATCTTGCCATTCCAGAAAAATCCTTCCTGACTAGGTAGAGCAAAGTTGGTTTTCCCTCTTCTTCTTTTTTTGTGATTAAATTTTTATTTTTATTTGTAAGTGTGTTGTATGTATATATACATGTGTGCATATGTGTACAAGTATCTGCCTGCAGAAGCCCGAGAGGGTGTCTGTCTCTCTGGGACCAGAATTGCAGGTGTTTATGAGCTGCCTTTAGGTGCTGGGATCTGAACTCAGATCCTCCTGAAGAGCAGAACGCATTCTTAACCACCAAGCCCTCTGTACCCTCTCCCCTTCAACTTGTGCAAATGATTCTGCTCCTATAAAACTGACCAAACACAAATCCAGTCCACAGGGCTCTAATGCACTTACGTCCGCTGATGGAACTGTTGGATCGTTTACCTCCACGCCAGTCGGGTTGTCTTGAATCTTCCTCTGGGTTCTCTGCTTACATAAATGCTTTTTTCTATTAGTTAAATGAGGTTGAGCCTCTCAGAGCTGAGCACTAAGAGGCCTGTAGTGTTTTCTGTGTGACTCTGTTTTCTCGTTTCTTTGCCCTGCATACCTCACCTTTTTGTGGATCTCTGGGTCACTGGCTTCTCCCATCTCCTAATATAAAACACATCATTCCTTCTCCACAGGCAGGTGATAGAGAGAGAAGTCAGGACCACTGTGATGATTAATCTTGATTGTCAACTTGATTGCACTAAGAAGTGTCTAAGAGAATAGTAACACACCCCTTGGGGGTTTCTGTGAAGACATGGCCTGGGCAACTCTCCATCACAAGTTGAGTGTCTGGGCAGAACAAGGGGACCAATGAAAAAGCCCCTCTACTGTCAGGCAATATTCTCTTTCTCCCCAGGTGCCAACCTGAGTGTCTCTGTTCTACCACATCCCCCCTGACATCAGGACCCAGACCTCAGACACTGTGAAACCCAACATAGCCTTCCTCTGTAATGTAAGCTGTCCCCAAAGCTTCACACGTTCAAACACTTGGTCCCAAGGTGGTGGCACAATTTTGGTAGACCATGGAACCTTTAGGCTGTAGTCTTGCTGGAGGATGTGGGGTGGGCCTTGAGGTTTTATAGTTGCACCCCATTTTCTGTCTTCTTTTCTTCCTGTCTACAGAGCCAGTGTGACCCAGTGACACGGTGTTCATGTCCCTCTCATACCTTTCCCACTATAAAGGTCCGCATGTCTTCTAACCATGAGCCAAATAAGTCCTTCATTCCACAAGTAGCGTGGTCTCAGGCGTCGCTTACAGCCATAAGAAAAGCAGCTGATGCACTCTTTGTGTTGCTCTTTCCAGCTATTTCCCCATACTGAGCAGAGACAAACTAACCTAACCACGTTGTTGCAAAGAGTCACCCCAAATCCCCCAGAAAGTCACCTATGTTCCCAAACCCTATGTTAGAAGCCTTGTCACACTGGGCTGCCCTAGACTTATTTAGAGTATCGATACCAACTAAGGATAGAATATTTGAAAGAAGAGTCTTCTAACAGATGAAATCAGAACATTCTCAGCCCACTGCTTGCTTTCTTGTTTGTTTGTTTGTTTGTTTTTGTTTTGGGTGAACTTTCTTTAAATTGTTTAATTGGGTGTTTTGGTTATTTGAGACAGAGTCTTACCATGTAGCTCCGGCTGGCTTGGAGCTCGCTGTGTAGACGCAGCTCACTGGAAATCACAATGGTCCTTCTGTCTCTGCCTCCTGAGTCCTGGGATCACATCTGCTTACTACATCTGGATGCTATATGAACCTTAGAAGAAGCTCTTCTAGTTATAAAGAAAGGGTCCTATAGGTTTTCCAGTGAGATATGAATTGATGTTTCCATGGTGATGACTCTTTATGTCTGAAATATGATATAATTTTCTGTTTTTTTCCCCAGTCCCCTCTGGCCTGGGAGTGTTTTAAAGTTTACTTCATACATCCTTTATAGGTTATCAGGGCTATAATCTGCCATTTCATGTTTTAGTCGCCATTGATTCTAAGGGCTTTATTGTGCCTTCTAATGTCCTTATTTGTATATGTGTATAAAGGTCACTGTTTACAAAATTTACTTATGGCTAGTTTCATTATTGACCTTTGTTACAACAGGTTTTAGCAGGTTCGCTTGAGTTCAAGTCATGCTACTTTTAACCCATCAGCACCTCTGACACTTATGTCACATATAAAAGCTACTCACGACGACATCAAAGTTTAAAACATTTTGAAGGTTAGGGAAATGGTTCGGTGGCTAAGAGCGCTCTGCTGGGCTAGAGTTAGGTTCCCAGCACCCAGGTCGGATGGCTCACGACCGCTCCAGGAAATCTGTCGTCATCTCCTGGCCGTTGTTAACACCCATAGACATGCATGCTCGAATAGACAAAGACACACATGGTAATTAAATGTTTTTAAACATACTAATTTGAAGGTGAAAAGGAGAAAATTTGAAAATCCTGTGTTTAATCTAGATATGTGAACCTAGAATGAATGAAAATGCTATTAACTCAATAAAAAATGAAAATTAAGAAAGATTAAGCGCAAGATCCAAATAGATGGTATTCTTCAGAGCCTATGTAACTGACCAGGAGGCTTATGATGATCATTTACATTCATATATCAGTGTCCTTAGCAAGTCAAAACCACAATGAGATATCATTATTTCATTACCTGTCTAATAAAACTCACAGGAAGTAGTTAACAATGTCAAAATGTAGAGAAATCAAACTTTCACATGCTGCTGGAAGTGTTTTAAATAGAACTGTTGGTTTGGAAACCCTTATGACATCTCCCAAATGTTCTAAACAAGAGTTACCCCATTTGACAACATTCCCTAGGTACCTACCTGAGAGAAATTAGAACTTGCATTGAGCTGAACCCTTGAACATAAATCTGCATAGTGCTGGGTGTGGTGGTGAACATGTGTAATCCTGGCTCTTGGGAGGCTGTGGCAAGACAACACGGAGTTTGAGGCCAGGCTAGGTTACATGGCAAGGCCAGATGGGATTCTGTAAGAGACTGTCCAAAAGCAAAAAAAAAGGGGGGGGGGTAACATTTTTGTCATAACCCAAAGGTCCATCAGCTGATGAACTGATAGGTATCACATGCTACGCTTGCATGGTAAGATATTGTTCAGCAGTAAAACAACTGTCCTGCCACAAGGTGTGACAAGGTTAGACTGAAACATAGTGTGTGTCCCACATTATAAGCGAAAGAAGCTATTCACACATGGCCACATGCAGTATGACTCTTTTTGAATTAAGCATATGGACATGGGGAAGGGGTGGAGGACGGGAAATCAGTGATGAGAGAGAGGACTAAAATGGTGTCTTGATTTGGAGGGTTATGATAATGCTCTTCTAAAGTTGACGAGGATGGTGGGTTCTGAATACGTTAAATGTCATTGAACTATGCATTTCAATGGGTGTAAATTATGCAGTAAAGAGTCATATTCCAGTAAAGCTGTTTAAAATCATGCATGGGGAAATTAGGGGCCAGTTCTGAATCTCCTGTGCAGTTAGCATCATAGTGAATGAGGTACAGAAGTCAAGAAGTCCAGAGCCCCGGCTTGGGAGGGAGCATCAAATGCCAAGCTAAGAAAAATGTAGCCGTGGTTGACATGGAGGTGGGTGTCATTGTCATCTACAGTTTCAGCGAGGGAGCTCAGCCACAGTCAGCTAGTAGCAGCATCAGACACCAGAGTCCTCCCTGTTAGGCAGGAGTGACTCCCTGGAGCACGGGGCTTGTGCTTTGAACCCACCATCTGGTAGCGATCATGCTTCCTGGACATGATTAAAGAGGTGTTCACTTAAAAATCTCTCCCCTTCACTATGCCTGTGGTTGCAGCCCCCGTGGGCTTCATTTCGGGGCTTGGTGTCACTTACTCAGTGTCCTGGGAAAGATGTCACAGCTCGTCAGTGGGCATCTTCTGGGGTTTACAAGCAGCATCTGGGCTCAGGTACTGGGGATCAAAATGCCCAGGGAAGCAAGGCCAGGAAGAGCATGTCAGTCACAGGTAAAAACATTGTGGCATCCCTCTGGTGATTTCACCTGTGCTGTTCTATGGGAAGAGTTTCTAAAGACTTCAGATCCTGGCCAGAGTCTGGACAGGGCGCTTCTGACAGGCGCTGTATTCAAACTTAGATGTGGATTCTCTTGTCCTGTCTCAGTGGTAACCAGCGCCCCTCAGCTCTTAAGCAGGTCAGGGAAACTTGCTGCCTCCATTTGCTTTCATGAATGGAGAGCTGATCCTGGACTGGACTAGGAACCCACTGTGGCCGTGAAGGTGCCCCCATGGAATAATGGGGAATTATCAATAATCACCAGATCCCTGTAGGACCTTGGTGGGCCTGCTTGGCCTGAGTCTCCCATTGTAGATGAGCCCCCTCTGTCAGCACAGAATGAGCCTCCACCTCTCTCCAGCCAGAGTGCCCCTGTGTCTGGAGGCACAGGGAATAACGTGAGGGAGGAACGGGGCAGGAAGATGTTGATTAGCTGTAAGACAAAGGCATAAACGCAGGGAATGTGAGAAGGGCCGGATGTGGAATTGGGGGTGCTAGGCTCGCAGGGGTGGGGGTGGGGGTAGGCGGCCTGTTCTGAGTCTTCTCAGATCTCGGATTTCATCCCACCCTCTCCTCAGGGTTCACTGTCCTTGTTACCTGGGCTTAGGTATCAGCTCTGACAGTCCCTGCTTGTGAGCCCTTAGAGATTTGGTTCCCTGAGCCTCTGTCCCCTTGACTAAAATGTAGGCTCAGTGACAATGGGATTGTAGTGAAGGTCAAACAAACTAACCTACAAAGCACTCAATATAGCAGTGTCTAATTAGGTGCTTAATAATTATGTCTCTGGCCGTTTGATTACATCTAGTCTTAATTAACCCGGTGGCAGTTATAACATATAGCTATCACCATGATCCATTTCTGAACCATTTTCATCATTCCAAACAGAATCACCGTGGCTACTAAACACCAGCTGTCCCAGCATCTCCTCCCTGTCCCCTAGTGTGTACTGCCCTCTAACCTAGTCTGAGATTCGGGAGGTCAGAGCCCACTTCCTGGAGCTACACTGCCTCAGGCCCTGTCCTTTCAGCTCATCGTCCAGGTGTACTCTGCCTCTGACCTGTGACATGGGAATACCGGGTTTTAGGTGTTTCCAAGAAGAAAATGTCTCAGTGTGCTGGAGGTAGACCCAGAAGTTTCCGGTGCCTGCTCAAGCATTCAGGAAGACCCTTCTCATTGTGCTAGGAACTTGCCTATGACTCTCTGACCCACCATGAACACTGAGACTGGAATTTCTAACCCCTGGGAACCCGTGACTGAAGATGGAGCAAAGAAAGGAAACAGGAGGGGTAGAAATGTCCCTGGAGGCCACCATTCAAACGCTTTTTATAAGTGGGGAAACTGAGGCCCGAGGGAGAGAGACCAGAATGACAGAGGCAGAGCTGTAGCCAAACATCTGTGTCCAAATGTCCAATGGCCTCAGCTTGAAGCCTGGACTGTCCTCCACTTCCTTCCCAAAGACTACACACACGCTCGCCTGCCTTCTTTTCCTTTTAGGCAATCTGGGGACCTGCACTGGTCAGGATTTTGTCAACTTGACACAGGTCGAGTCATCTGGGGACAGGGATTATTGATGGAGAAAAATTCCTCCATGAGATGGGCCTGCAGGCAAAGTCTGTGGGGCATTTTCTGATGTTGAAGGACTCAGCCCACAGTAGGCAGTGCCACCCCCAGGCAAGTGGCCCTAGGGTCTATAGGAAAGCAAACTTAGCAAGCCATGAGGAGCAAGCTAGTAGACACCTCTCTATGGCCTCTCCATCAGTTTTTGCCTCGAGTCCATACTTCGACTTTCTTGTGAGATGGACTGAGACCTAGAAACTGTAAGCTGAAATAAACCCTTCGTCCTCCATGTTGCCTTTGGTCTCAGCAATAAAAAGCAAACTGGGAAGAGGGCCCTCTACCGTTCCGCTCATGCATCTGGCCAGCTGTTTGCTGAGCTCTGCATACCCCCTACCTCACTTATACCCACTGGTGACTGCTTAAGGATCGGGACAGCCTTACAAACTACTACATAGACATTCTTTCTGGCAGGGGCACGAGGGATCCAGAACTAGCCCACTGGTGGCGCGACTCTGGTTGTTTTAGGATTAGGTACCTAAGCTGGGTAAGCATCCCAAAGGTCTGTTGTTTATAGTATCTTTGTTCATTTCATTGGTTTTTCTCTGAGGTTATTTTTGGAGAATTCCAGCCTGTCTGGCCCCTGTTAAAGAGGACAGCAAGGGGTGCAGCCAACACGTGGGCGGGAGAGAAAGACAGACAAGTCTGGTGGCAGGGAGAAAGAGGAGCAGTGTCATGAAGGGAGGGGAAAGGTCAACTCCCCAAAGGTCACCTCTCCCTGGAAGGCCTCCCTGAAGTTCTTTAGTGACAGAAAGAACAATTTGTTTATTCAAAGATGAAGTTTCCCCTGGGCCTGCTCTAAGACACTAATCTGGCAGAAGGGAGTCTTTCTGATCTAGGAGTGGTGGGAGAGAACATAGGTTCGCGGCTGCATCTGGGGAGGCTGGTGGAAGGAGCAGCTAAGGGGAACCCGAAGAGATGAGAGGGGACCACACCACACCACAGCAGAGCGGAAGGTGGCCAGCTGCTAACTCTAATGTCTCTAACCTGCCTTTTACGTTTCTATTATGTCTATAGGTCCCTTTGCCTTTCCTGTTGCATTAGTCTGGGGGGAAAATGGTTTTCTTTAGAGCCTTAAACTGTTGTGGCCTGGGCTGGACAGTTAAGACTCAGACAGATCCTCCCTCAGCCACCAGCTGATTCTCACGTCGATGGGGAGAGGAGGGAGTCTAAATTTGGGAATGAGGGGTAAGGGTGGATGTCTGGGTGTGTCTGAGCAGGACCTTCTAAAGGAGAGAAAATGGATAACTCTACTGATCAGGCTGTCCTGAAAGCAAACACCAGATTGAGGGGATGAGGGAGGAAGGGAGGGTTCCTGCTTCATCTGGCGTCTGAAATCGAGAAGCTGATAATGTTGAGAAGGTCTGTAACAGAGCCACCGGAATTGAGCTGTGCCTGGCAGGAGCTCCCTGGAGAACGAGGCCACATCCTGCCTGTCTGGACACACCTGGGAAATGCGGGCTGTGACACTTCAGGACTAACACAGTTTCCAAACCCCTGGAACTGGAAGAGGAAGTAGGAGTCCAACCTCCACCATGGAGGGACTGCTCCCCTTCTAGGACAAAGGCAAGAACATCCGAGTCCACCTCTGCCTGGTCCCAGGTTGGCCAGAGGTGCATCTTCTAACTCAGACATTGCCTTTGAGAGCTCTACGGGCCCCTAAGTGTTGCCAGAACCAAGAGCCAATGGTGGCTGTACTTAGCGAGCACCAGACCCTGTTCTGAGAGCCTGTGTCCAGCTCACTTCATTGAATCTGAAGACAGGGATGCTGTGCTTCTCACAGAGGGGGAAACTGAGGCATAGTGGGAGCAGAGCCATGAGGCAAGCACAGAAGCCTGGCACCCCTCATTTCTGACACACTTTGTTATTCTCTGTAGCCCCAACCCAGGTAGGGATTTGACCCACATCGTCCACCGAGGGAATCATGGTGCTTTGATAGAGATGTGGTTTGTAAGGGTTCCACGGGGCAGGTGACCACAGGTCATCAGAAGTGACTTGACAGCCCTCTAGCTAAGGTTAATGGGGTGATAGATACCCGGAGAGATTATTCATAGATCCACGGTTGGAAAAGAATATGACAGGAGTGTGGTCTATGTTCTCCTGACAGAATCTTTTCAAACGGTTTGTGATTTTTGTTCTCTTCCTCTAGAAAAATATGGCTATGCCCACACTTCTCCTTGCTCCCACGGCAGCTTGTGCTGGTAGTGGGTGACATGTTGCCTATTTGGGCTTTCCTGTGAAAGAGAAGACTCTCTTGACTGGGTCCCCAGTCCGTGTCTTGGGTTTGCCTCCTGGATATTTGTTCAACTGATAAAGAAGGTCAAGGGCAGCTAGAGAAACTTGTGCCTTCCGTGAGCTAAGGGTTAAAGAAGCTTTCAGTCTGGAGATGCTTTAAGGCAGGGCTCACTTTTGGTCTAACCTGGAATACAGTTTGGGTTGGGTGGGTCCACATGCCCAGCAGGGATGCCTTGAGGAGAGCTGGATCTGGCCAGGTTTCCTACCAGTGAAAGCACTCAGTCAGAAAGAGACTGTAGGAAGGGGCCAGATCAAGTCACATCATTTGTGGCTTCTTTCTGGGAGTTTCTATTATTTACTTGTTAAGGAGCTACTCTGCCCAACTTCTGATCTCTGACAAATGGAAGGCCAATCGGTTGGTTGGTTTAGAGACTGAACTTGTCCCCTCACTGGGTCTAACTAAGCTACCTTCTGCTCATAGCTTATCAGCTCTACTGCCAGACTGGGTTAGACCAAGAAAGAACATGTTAGCTGTTAGAGTAGGAGGCCCACCCACATTTTCATCCATGTGTGATTACAGAAGTCTGGGATGATTTCTGACCCAGAATAGGTGTCACTCTATATCTAAGAACCCTATGTGGAACAGAAGACACAGGTGGGCATGCCTTCTTCAGCATTTTCTTATTAATCATTTTTGTGGTAAAATGTATAAAACATCTATATTCTAAACAAACTCAGTGTGTTGTCTTAGTTAGAATTTCTATTGCTACGGTGAAACACCATGATCAAAAAACAAGGTGGGAAGGTATGCTTAGATATAGTTCATCACCAAAGGAAGTTAGGACAGGAACTAATGTGGAGGCTACAGAGGGGTGCTGCCTACTGGCTTTCATCCTATGGCTTGTTCAGCCTGCTTTCTTCTAGAACAAAGGACCATCAGCCTAGGGAAGGCACCGCCCACAATGGGATGGGTCTGCCACATCATTCATGAGTTAAGAAAATGTCTTATAGTCTTGCCTATAATCTTTTTTTTATTATTTTTATTTTATATGAGTATGTGACAGCTGTCTTCAGACACACCAGAAGAGAGCATCAGATCTCATTACAGATGGTTGTGAGCCACCATGTGGCTCCTGGGAATTGCACTACTCAGGACCTTTGGAAGAGTAGTCAGGGCTCTAACCACTGAGACATCTCTCTAGCCCTAGCCTACTACCTTCTTTTTTATGAAGGTATTTTTGTTTTGAAGCTCCCTCTCTCAGATGACTTTAGCTTGTGTCAGGTTGACATAAAACTAGCCAGCACAGATACAGCTAGTCAGATCTCATTGCTGTACAAAGTTAGAACACTTGCTTCTTGCATACCTGGAACTCTGCACTTGCTGGACAGTAGGTGCCTAGGTCGACCACCTCCTAGGCTCTCATCATCACTGTCCACTTCCGGATGCCTGATTAACTCAGATACCTCTCTGCGACTGGCTTATTTCACTTAGCATGATGCCTTCACGCCTTGAAGCTTCATTCCTGCTGTAACATGTGACATGATTCCCTGCTTTCTGGAGTCTGAGCAGATTCCAGAGGAAAATACCAGCTTCCTTGTCCATTCCTCTGTCTGTGGACGCAGGGTTATTTTTAACCTCTCCTCTTTTCTGGGAACAATGCTACCGTGAACATGGGGATGAAGATATTTCTTTGAGGTTCTGATTCCTTTTGGATAAACACCTGGAAGGGGGTTGCTGGGCTTTACAGTAGTCCTATGTCTAACTCTTTTGAGGAACTAATGTACCTGTTGTTATAGCAGCTACACTTATTCCTACACATTGGCTTTAATTGTTCCACATTTTCACCAATACTTGTTATTCTCTGGTTTTGTGATTGTATATTTTAGACAGTCACCATCTTAACAGGTGATATGACAAGATATCTTGTGTGGTTCTGATTTCCACAATAACTCATGCTTATAGGACTTTTAACCTTAGAACCAGTAGCTATTTGTTTTTTTGTTTGTTTGTTTGTTTTGGTTTGGTTTGGTTTTTTTTTTGAGAAAGATAGAGTAAAATTCCTTGCAAAACCAGCTTATTACTGTTGAATTGCAGGGCTTCCTTACATATATTGGGTTAATCAACCCCTTACTAGATATATAGTTCGAGAATATTTTCTGCTCTTGTAGAGATTGCCTCAGTGTCTAATGTCATAAAGTGATTTTTGTCTGTTTATGTTTCCTTCTAGAAGATTCTTGGAATTGGGTCCTATGTTTAAGGCTTTAAACCATTTTGGGTTGGCTTTTTCTGTGTACAGTGTAGCATAGAATTCACGTCTCACTCTTGTAGGTAAGCAGCCAGCCTTCCCTACACTGTCTTGTAAATGGTCACTTTTGTCACAGTGAAGCCTTCTGGGTCATTATTGAAGGTCACCTGTCAGGGCCTGAGTTCCGCTCTGGGCTCTCTGTCTGTTTTGTTAGGCTATGCATGTCCCTGTGTCTGTGCCAGGAACTTTAGATTTCTGTAGCTTTAAGATACGTTTTGAAGTCAAGTGTGAAAATACAGCTTCAGTCTCCTGTTTTAGAGTGTCTCAAGTTTGCTATTCAGAGGCCTTTTTAGTTCCGCGTGTATTTTAGGATTGTTCACTATGGAAAAATGCCATCGGGATTTAAACAATACCATGTTAAGGGCCAGTAAAGTAGCTGCCAGAAAAAGGGGCCATGCTGTGCAAACATGAGGGTCTGAGTTTAAATCCCAGAGCTGACATTACAAAAAGCCAGGTATGGGACACATATCTGTAGTCCCAGCATTGAGACAGGAGCAGGGGGATCTCCGGGGCTCACTGGCCAGCCAGTCTACCCTGATCAGAGAGCTCCTGTCTCAAAAGCAAAGTGGATAACTCCTGAGAAAAGACACGGAAGGTTTACCTCTAGTCTCTGCAAGTGTGTGCATACACACAATGGATATATATATATATATATATATACACACACACACATATACACACATACATATACATACATACATACATACATACGTACATACGTACATACGTATATATATATATATATATATATATATATATATATATATATATATAGTCTTCTCTCCTACATTACATCTGACCATAGCTTCCCCTCCCTCCCCTCCTCCCAGTCTTTAGCAGTCTTCAGGCATATACTTCAATATCATATTCTTTTTAATTCTACAGTAAATAGAATAGCTTGTTGAATTTGGATATTTGCTGTTAACATAATTTTGAATTTTGACTACTGATCTTGTATGTTACAACCTTGCTTTGTTGTTGTTGGTTTTGGTATGACAGATTAAATCATATATCTTTGGCAAAGTACCCTTCCATTGAGATATATCCCCAGTAATTTTTTTTTTACCATTAAACTTATTTAGAAAATGTTTTTCTCCTTTTTACTGTATGTGTATGAGAGTTTTGTCTACATACATGTCTATGCAACATATGTGTCTAGTCCCTGTGGAGGCTAAGTAGGGGTGTCAGGTTACTGAGGCTGTAGTTACAGACAGTTGTGAGCTACCATATGGGTTCTAAAAATCAAAGCTTGTTCCTCTGGGGATAACAGTAAGTACATTTCACTGCTGAACCATCTGTCCAACCACACGTAAAAAAATCTTAAAAAGAGCCCCAAGGCTGGCCTTGAACTTTGTTCTGTGGAGTAAGTAAGCCCTAACCTTGGGGTCTTCTTCTTTCCCTCACGGGGTTAGGATTCCACATTTGTGCCTATCATCTTTATGTCGTTGGGATTACACACTTGGGCCTGCTGGGTTTTTTATGTGTAACAGTTTGTTTTCTACATGTTGGATCATATATTTATGAACAGAAATAGTTTTACTTCATTCTTTTTGATTTAGATGCTTTCGGTCACTTTTTGTTTTTCTAAAAGATTTGTTTTTATTTTTAAATTATATGTATGTATGTGTGTCTGTGTATGAGTTATGTAATAAGGGTAGTTGTCTATGAAGACCTGTGGGATTTCCTGAACCTGTAATCATAGGCATGTGTGAGCTGCCCTTTTGGGAGCCAAGCAATAGACTCTCTTAACCACTAAGCCATCTTTAGGTTCTAATGCTGTGGATTTGGTTTAACACTTCCATTATGTTCATTGGGTTCCCAACATTACAGGAGAACCCTAATGTAAGATGTTGAGGATTCCTGTCCCCAGTTGGTTTTGACTGCTAAATAAAGTTGCCAGTGGCCAATGGTGGGCAGAGAGACAGAGATCGGGGGACTCGGGAGGAAAACTGGATGATAGAGTTAGGAATGGACAACGGAAACAGGTGTGAACTGTGGGCAATGGAAACAGGTGTGAACTGTGGACAATGGAAACAGGTGTGAACTGTGGTCAATGGAAACAGGTGTGAACTGTGGGCAATGGAAACAGGTGTGAACTGTGGACAATGGAAACAGGTGTGAACTGTGGGCAATGGAAACAGGTGTGAACTGTGGACAATGGAAACAGGTGTGAACTGTGGGCAATGGAAACAGGTGTGAACTGTGGGCAATGGAAACAGGTGTGAACTGTGGTCAATGGAAACAGGTGTGAACTGTGGACAATGGAAATAGGTGTGAACTGTGGGCATGGGCTGGGCATTGTACCCTTCACCTCTCCCTCTCTCATTAGCCCATAGACTACATACAGGATTGTAGGTAGGAACACTGAATTCTCCTCCAAATCTCAAACTGTAATATTGGCCCATGCATGAGTTTGTGACCTACTTACCAGCAAGGAGCACACACTTGCCTGCTGAGGTAGCTAGGAAAGGGTTAAGCTCTCTCTCTCTCTCTCTCTCTCTCTCTCTCTCTCTCTCTCTCTCTCTCATTCACACACACACACACACACACACACACACACACACACACTTTTAGTTCATTTTGCATGAAAAACTCTTGCCACAAGGGAGAGATTCTAAAAGTGGGACCAGAAGAGACCAGGCTAGGCCAGTAGATGAAGTCAGGTCCTCACGACTTCCAGTGAGACCCTACATGAAGCCAAAAGCCAGGTCTATCCTTGGACTCTTTCAACTATATAGTCAATATATTTTATCTGTTCTTATGAGAATTTGGGCTGGTCCTCTTGAAACACAGAACATCTTGTTGCAAGGTAGGCCTTGAACTAGATCTGAGACGATGCAGGTGAAGAAAACGGGCAACCTGGGTGTGCTGGTGAGAGGAAGGACGGGTTTTTTATGAAGCTGTGCAGAACCTACGTGGAAGAGGAGATGGGCAGTGTGGTGCACAGTGCGGTGCACAGGAGAGGGCTGTGTTTTCATTTTGTCTATTTGACGAACACAGATGATCACTGCATGTAACAAAGGATGAAGTCAGAAACCTCCAGATTTGGAACTAGCAAGTGTTTGCTGGTAGTGTACCCCAGCTTCCTAAGCATTTCGTCCACTGGATCCTTCCAGTGATCCACAAGAGATTATTGTTTCTCCGTTTTACAAGGGAGGAAACCAAGGCATGAGGAATTAACCCAAACCAACCCAGTCAGTGCCAGAGCTGGGGTTGGAACCTGAAAACCCAGAGTGCATGACTGGAGCCCACATTCTCAGCTTTCCACTTCTTCATGGGCAGCGAGTTCTCTGCTAACTGTGGGTCTATGTGGCAGGAGAGAGAAAGGGAACAGCATGCAGTAGTCAAGCCAAGGCTGTTGAGAAGGGTTGGTGGGTAAAGGTTCTTGTCACCAAGCCTGGTGACCTGAGTTTGAACCCTGGCAACCATGTTTGAAGGGAAGAATTAACTTCTCCCACACTGCCCTCTGACTTCTGTGTGAGTGTTGTGGTATGTGCCCACAGTGAAATAAAAGTACACATGCTGGCCACTTTTATGTCAACTTGACACAGGCTAGAGTCATCAGAAAGAAGGGAGACTCAGTTGAGAAAATGTCTCTACAAGGTCAGGCTGCAGGCAAGCACGTAGAGCATTTTCATAGTTACTGATGGAAGACGGTCCAGTCCATTCTGGGCAGTGCCATCCCTAGGCTGGTAGTCTTGGGTTCTATAAGAAGGCAGGCTGAGCAAGCCAGGAGGAGCAAGCTAATAAGTAGCACTCCTCCATGGCCTCCGCATCAGCTCCTGCCTCCAGGTTCCTGCCCTGTTTGAGTTCCTGTCCTGACTTACCCCAGTGATGGACTGTTACGTGAAGTGTCAGCTGACACAAACTCTTTCCTTCTAGCTGAGTTTTCATTCTGGGTGTGGCAAAAGCAAGTTTCATGGCTAAGCCCCCTCTGGCCTGTGTAACCTTTTGGATTTCCCTGTGTCTTCCCACCAGTATCTCCTCCTTGGAGTGCCTCAGATAAAGGAAAGAAGAAAGCTCCCCTAAAAGGAAATGTGACAGAAATCTCTTATATTTCCAGCTATTGGCATTAGACTCTAGCTTCTCCTGCCTGCCATGTGGATCTTTTTTTTTTTAATCTCTTTCCCTGACATGTAATGAATACATACCATAAAAAATAGAACCCCCAACAACCAAATATTATCTTAGGCTTCACTTTATCGTACTTCCTTGAGTGGTCCTCGTTAAATAAAAGAAAAAGAAATACGGCCTTCTGTTTATGGAGCACTGGCTGGGGAGACCAGGCAGACATGATGCGCAAGGCGGTTGGGGTCTCTGAGCTGCCTCTGGAGAATATGGCCCCTACCTAATCCCAGTCTTGTTGAGTTTAAAAACAAAACAAGCCAACAAGCTAAAGCACCCTGTGCTGGCCCAAGCCAGACATTCCTGCAGGGTGGGTTTGGACTTGAGGCGACTTGTTCGCAACCCAAAAGGATAGCGTGAGGGAATGTTTGAGAAAGGGGCCTCAGTTTTCAGAGTCCTGTAAAGACAGGGTAGGAAAAGCTTGAAGGTGCTCAGGGCCTGGCATAACCTCTAAGAGGCGAGAGCACTTAGAGAAAGAAGGTTGGGCTAATGGAAACATCTTGGCCTTGATTAAATTATTTTGCCAAATTCAGACCTCAGAGACCTACCTGTCTGTGACAGAGCTTGGCGTGCAAGGCCAGAAAGCCAGACATTCATCCTAGTTTTTCTGGGCTAACTGTAGCAGTGAATCAAATAGAACAGACCGTGCTTTGAATCCGAATCCACCATTTGGTAAGCCCAAGAAATGAGTGGATCTAGGCACTATTTTAGAATTAAAGATTGATGGGTATTACAGTGTGTGTGTGTATCTGTATGTGTACATGCATACACTTGTGTGTGCATGCTTGCATGTATGTATGTGCACACATACACGTGTGTGTAGGTGTGTTTTGTGGATATATCTCACCCTTCATGAGGTCATCTTGACCCAAAGAACCAGATCTAAACTGGACTTGTAGATCCAGTGAGCAAACAGGACATAAAAGGAAACACACCAATAGCAGCTTGAGATGTGAGCCGTGAGGTCTTAATTGTGGGAAGCTCTACAGATGATCCCATAAATAACAAACACAGCGGAGAAAAGTGGGGTGGGGGACATGGCTGTACCATAAGCAGGGCCCTAAAATGTGTTTTAGAGACAAGTCTTGGAGGGCTGGGGTGTAAAGTGGCTGCCTTTTGAGCTCCATGTGTACACCTTCACACACACACACACACACACACACACACACAGAGAGAGAGAGAGAGAGAGAGAGAGAGAGAGAGAGAGAGAGAGGGAGGGAAAGGGGGAGGGAGACTGTAATCCCAGCTATGTGGAAGGAAAATACAATGCTCAAAGACACAGGAGGATCATAAGTTCAAGGCCTGTCTGTGCAAGTTTGTACGACCCTGGTCTCAAAAATCATAACTGAGCTAACGTGAGCAGGAGGAATGGCTCAGAGGCTAAGATCACCTCTGGCTTTGCAGAGGACCAAAGATCAGTTCCCAGTGCCTACGTGATGGCTGAGATCATCCATAAGTTTTGTTCAAGGGGACCCGACCCCCTCTTTTGACCCCTGAAGGCAGCAGGTTGGCATGGCACATGTGAAACACACAGACAAAACACGTGTACACATGAAACAGCGAGTCAGTAGAAACTGCTAAGAGACGGCTGGTGCTACCCCTCGATGATGCGCACAGGGCCCAGAGTATAAAACTGAACCACGATGCTGAAGGATGTGCAAGGAACTGGTGGCATTAGAAAGGGAGGAAGGGGAATATTGTCCTGAAGGGGTGACTCGCAGACAGAGAAGAGGGCTGTGGAAGGACAGGGCAAACCTAGAGTTTCCAAGATAGCTAAACTTTATTTCTTGACTCAGCATTTCCCCTTTGATACTTTCACTACGCACCTGTTTTCAACAATTAGCCTTTTCCTGATTTTTAACATATAACGTTTTTGTGTGCTTTTTTGCTTTAATGATATGACTGCAATTCTTACCTAGGCTCCTCCCACTCATTTGAAGCCTCTCGGCTGCCAACTTGTGGGTTCTGACTCCTGTCAGGGTCTCCTTTGTTACCCTAGGATTTCTCCAAATCACTTTTTATCAATTCAAACCATGGGATGTTATGGTATAGAAATAAACAACCCCAATGCCTCAACGCCACGGAACGAAGGGTTTCTACCCTGAGTTAGCCTGGCAGAGGGTTTCCTCCTGGAGTTGCTCAGAGACACGGTTGTCCTCGTCAGACAGTCTGACTTGCTATATGTAACTTCTGTTCACCATCCGGCAGGGCTGCCCCACCCAGCTACAAGGAGGCTGCACTGGGGCTGTAAACGGACTCACAGATGTTTGGTAAATAACATTAATAAAACACTTCTTGTTTCACCAGAACTGATATGCATAAGTTTCAGTCTTGCCAACTAACACTGCTCCCAACAAGCTGCTCAGATTGCAGCCCCTGCGGTTTGTTAACTCTAATTGCACGGAGTCCAAGCTCTACTGCAATTTGAACCTAGTTGTCAGGGACCAGTTTTTAACTAATCTGAAACCTGTCCATATCTCTCCAAGCAAGTGTGTGTTGTAAGTGTTAACCGTTTGCTCTACCGTCGGAGTGCAAACCAGGAGGCAAAGGCTGTCAGTGTACCAGGGCGTGGCCAATCATGTCACCTCTTTCGGGGCCGGTCTGTGATTGGTTGCTGCACATCTGTTAGGTCACACACAGACAACAAAACGTGGGCTGGCACAGTACTTTGTCTGCCGCTGAGAAGCCGGATAAAAGTTTGAATTCCATACACAATGGGCAATAGAGGGTGAACCTCCAAAATCAGAAATGCAACCAAGAAACAAAGTGTCGGCCGCTCAAAAGGAAACTGAGGGGTTGGGGGGAGGGATATGAGAACAAAGTTAGGATGAAGCAGACAGTGTGAAGGTGTGCTCCGAGCCACAGTGGGAGAGCCCAGAGGGTACCAGAGAGGGTGTGGCACCTCTGCAGCCCCCAGTTCACACCACAGTAGGCATAGAGAGCTGAGTTCAAGATAGAGCACCTTCTACATTGGATCAGCAACTGATATTTCAAAATACTAGTTAATTTGCCCAGGGGGCTCAGCCGCTTCGTAGAAGGAAAACGGTGGTTGTAAGTTGACAGAGGAAGGACCGTGTCAAACACGGTGAGGACCAGGGTTCTGAGTGATGTCTGGACGGTGTCACACATAGGCAAGCACGGGTCCCAGAACACTGAAGAAACCAGCGGAGAACTGCAGCTCAGAGTCCTTGAGGGGGATTGATGGCATCACAAGAGCAGAAAACGACAACCCAGAGGCAGATCCAGACTGAGAACCGTGTGGCTGTTCCCAGGGTAAGGAAGCTGCTGTCGTTCCTGCGTCATAGACCAGGAGGGAGGAGGGAGGGCTGTTCACACTACTTCTGATGAGCCTTGTGCACAGGAATAAAACACTTTGCTATCAGTGTTTCTAGTGTTTTAAGTTATAGGCTAATAAAAATCATCATCATCTTTACTAATTTTTCATTTCCCTCTGCATTTCTAACCAACAGCAAGGATTATTTTATTTCATTTTTTTAAACATTTTTTTGCTACAAACTTTTAAAGGCCACAGGGCAATGATGATTTCCCTTCCTGATTATTAAGGTCTCTTTATGTGGTTTCAGTTACACACTCACCTTTTATGGTTCCTACATTGTGTGCCAAGCAGGGGTTGCTTGTGCACAGACATTGGCTCCATACAATGCGTCTGTGACTTCTGGAAGGAAAAATTGAGCCACTATAACTGGTTTAAATAAAGGTTTCTGATATAATCGGAAGTTCTTGGAATGAGCTCTGTAGGTAAATAGAGGCAGACTACACGCACACACACACACACACACACACACAGAAAGACGCTGGAGGAGGAGAATCTGCTTCTCTATCCCATGAGCTGTGTATCTGAAGAAACATGTGAATACAGAGGCAAATCCCAGCCTGCGTGAGCATCCAAGGTGCCCCCCAGCTCTGTGGGCCTTGTGGTTGTGAGGTGCTTAGAGGCCGTCTGATGCAGGAGCTGTGTGCAAGCCTGCGCAGTTGAAGAGGGGTGGCTTGGGGAGGCCATCGACACGGGAGTAGGGGGAACAGCTCAAAGGAGGTCACACGGGTGTCCTGGGGAGGAAGCCAGGTCAAGCCAGTCCGTGCAGCCTATGAGGATGCTGAGGCCCCAAGGACACGCTTAAGGGAATTCCAGCGGGACAGCTCTTTCCCCAAACAGCTGACAGACTCACTGGAAGGTTTGTATTTTTATAGATAAACCTACTCCAGGAATTCAGGTTCCGTCACCATGATCTCGTGTCTGCCTCATGTCCACGAGGCCTGGGGACACCAGGGTGTTCTGTGTCATTGATTGTTCAAACTGGGAATATTTTGGGAACAAAAGGCACTGCTTATGTGCGATGAAATAATGTGGTAATTAAAGCATTGGATGTTCCAGGAAAGCCAGACTGTGGTTAGGAACAGACCGAATCCAGGAAAGTGCGCGTTAGAGGTGCAATCAGCATGGACAGGAAGAAATGAGTTCATTCCCCCATTAGAATCGCTTGCCGAGCTCCCTGGGGTGGAAGTCAGTGTGCAGGACCCTGATGAGGGAGGGAGCATCCCGGACAGTCCCACGGGCCGGAGGGGTCCCAGAGGGAGCTGCTGGTCACCACACTCTCACCCATGGCCGACCTCATCGGACACTCTGGAGACAAGTGACCCACAGAGCACAGGCTTCGAACCTCCACAGCCACCGCCTCTGGACACAGCTGTCCCCGGACGGCTGACAGAAGAGCTGGGACGACGCTGAGATGACGCTGACCTCCGTAGCGCTCTCTCTGGTCCTAAAGAGATGAAGGAGGCACCACACGAGCCCCTCCCCTACGGACAAGGTTGCTCCAATAAGTAATCTATAAAGATACAAACCTTGCAGCGAGTCTTTCTCCATCTGTTTGGGGAAAGAGCTGAAGCCGAGAAAAGGCAACAAAGTCTCTGAAATCAGAACGGAGCGCCAACCTTCTTGATATTGTTGGAATTTCTTTTTCTTTGAAGTGCGCTTCTACCTAGTTCTGCCTCCCAGAGACTTGCTGGGGTCCAGGCGCAGCTGGCGTCACAGCTGGAGGGACAGCTGGAGTCACAGCTGGAGGGACAGCTGGAGGGACAGCTGGAGGGACTGTCAGGAGTGAGGCACTAGTCAGGGAGGACGGACGGTTCCAACAGCGCCGTCACCCAGGTATGGCGTCTGCGGGCCCTGAGTTTTATTTGCTTGGTCACTTTGGTGTTTTCAGTAGTGGGGACTGAAGAACTCAAACACTTCAACTATGGCCAGCCTAAAACACAGTGAGAGAAAGGGAGAGAAAAGGGGGAGGGGGTATAGGAGGGGGAGGAGAGGGGGAGGGGAAGGGAGAGGAGGAAGAGGAGGAGGGGAGGAAGGAGAGGGGGAGGGGAGGGAAAAGAGGGGAAGGGAAGGGAGAGGGAGGACAGAGAGGGCCTTTCATTTTGAGACAGGGTCTCTTTAAGCTGTCGGAGGCAGCCTTGAACTTGAGATCCTCCTGTCTCAGCCTCCATGTAGCTTGGATTACAGGCATGTGCCCCCCTAATATTCTGTTTTTAATCTTTGTGTTCTGCCACTTTCTAACCCACCAGTCAGCTTACTTGGTACTGTATTTTTTCAACCCAATCTAATTAGTACTTATTTAGCTCCTAATCCATTGCCTGAGAAAGCTTAAAATCTCCTCATTGGTGAAGTACAAAGGATGGTGATGGTGATGGTGATGATGATGGTGATGGTGATGATGGTGATGATGGTGATAATGGTGATGATGATGGTGATAATGATGATGGTGATGATGATGGTGATGGTGATGGTGATGATGATGATGGTGATGGTGATGATGGTGATGATGGTGATGATGGTGATGATGATGATGGTGATAATGATGATGGTGATGATGATGGTGATGGTGATGATGGTGATGATGGTGATAATGATGGTGATGATGGTGATGATGATGACAATATCTGACATGTGCTGAGCTATTACTACATTCTAGGCACTACCCTGACTGTACATCGTATCCTTCATCCAGGACTCATGCCTGCTCTAAAGGAGATTCCAATCTATTGAGAGTCAGTACGGGGTGAGTGGCAAGGTTAGAAACCCTTATGTATGAGACAGAGTGTCGCTGGGCAAATGAACAGAGAGAGACGGCAGGCTGGGTGCAGATCTAGAAGACTTAGACCTCGAAAAACAACATTCTTGTTCTGCAAGCAAAACAAAAACAAAAACAAAAAAAACAAAACAAAACAACAAAAAAACACAGCAGCACAAGCAATAAAATAAAACGAAAGAAATGCGGATTTTCCTTTTGCATTCTTGCTCAGGACATGTGTTGAAGCTGCCAGGGTTGACAGTCTGGATAACGCAGCACTGGGGAAAGATGAGTGTCTTGTGGGCCTTCAGAGCTGGGACACATTTCAAAGATGATAGGCAGGTACCCAGGTGGGAAACCGAGGAGCTGGCAACAGCAGTCTTGCAGAAACCTGTTGCGTGTTATACACGGAGTGACGGGTGTTGGCAGCCAGATAGATTTTAAAGACCTTGAATTCTTGGTCATCGAGGGTTAGTAAAATGTCCCATACACCCTGAGCATCCACGTCAGGAGACCTCACTGCTGTTCCTGTCATCGTATTGCTTTTCCTAGTTCCGAAGGCCCTTCATCCATCCTTAGCAGAAGCTGCAGACAGTGAGGCTGGGTCCTGGCTGTCCCCGTGGAAGCTTCCCTGTGCTGTGACTCTGACTACCGTCCTGTAACCTCCACGGCCTTCCTCGTAGCTCGGCTGCAATGCTTAGGACGTGTTCCCACCAGGAAGAGGTTCTGGGCACTGTGGAGGCTGACTCTAAGGAGGTCTAGGTCTCTGTTCTTGTCAAAAACATCCCTCGGGTAGGAGAGCTCCAGCTGCTCTGTTTCCATGGTTTCTTCCATCTTGGGTTAAGGCGTTTTATCTCACAAACACTTTAACACATATGGCAGAGCTTGTTGAGGCAGGAGAGCAGCAGGAAGTCACAGGAAGCAGTGTTGCTGTGGTTCCATGGGCCAGAGAGTCGGAGCCTGGCCTTCACATCAGCTCCTCCAGGCAGGCCCAGCAACAGTGGGAGATGACTTGTCACAGGTCACCTTATCCAGTTCCTGGTGCTGTCCTATTGAATGCCCAGGTTACTGATGGATGTATCCTCGTTCGGAAGGAAAATGTCAAGCATTGCTTCCTTCCCGCCTCCATTTTGTTCGCTGGGGTTCTTCCCCGTAGTGGGATAAACTGCCTCATCCTGACAGTGAGATGGAAATGTGTGTGGAGTGTTAAACCCATTAGAGAAACATGCAGATAGAAAGGCTTTGAAACCCAGGCGATGTCCCCTGACCTCCTGGAGGCCTCCTTGTGCGTTCTTCTTTGCTTTGGATTCACCCCGTCTGGTTTCACCTTCTGTTTCTGTCGGTCCAGTGTGGTCCAGCCCTTCCCCTGAGGCTCCTCCTCCCAGCTGTAGTGCCCTGAGCCTAGTCACACGGTAGTTACCCAGTCCCACAGCCTAGCTGCAGGTTGTCTGCCTCTGAGCAAGTGACATGGCTGCTGGAAGCAAAGGGCATCTCTTCCTGACACATGGTTCAGGAGAAGGGCAGCTGATGGAATCAGACTGCACTGAGTAAACGGTAGATGGAAAATCCTTCCTGAGGGGAGGCGGGGGGGTGGGGGGGCTAGAGCCATACACCGTGATGGAAGCCCTGTATCTATTGGGTTCTTTTCCAGAACATGAGAAGAATATAACAGCAAGTTAGGTGCACACTGCTCATACGTGGAGCCCAGAGGACAGTCAACGGACACTTCCAGTATTTTTTAGAGGGTCATAGTTTGGCCAGAAGAAGGTAGCCTGGGCTATTTCACCCTCCCCAGGCAAAGCTTGGCACAGCTTTAAATGTGCATGCCTCAATTTCTTTAAGAGCCTTTCTTAGCTAGTGGAAGCTACTGTGGTAAATGCTGCAAACCAGGTAGACTGTCAACAGCAGGACCATTTCTCATGATCCTGGAGGCTGCGAAGCCTATGACGAAGACATTGTAGTGTCTGGTGGGCTGTTTCTGGTTCACAGACCGCACTTTCTCGAAGCGACTCACATGGTAGAGGAGGTGAAGGAATCTTTCTCGGGCCTGTTCTGTAGAAACACTAACACCTTGGATGAGGGTTTTGTCTTCCATGTCTGGCCTACCTCAGTGAAGAGGAGAGGAGGAGGAGAGGGGAAGGCAGGAAATGAAAAGAGAAAATATTTCAATGTATGAACCGGCTGGGTGGGGAACGCCATTGCCCAGGCCATGGCACGGAGCGTGTGATGAGTTTGGCCGTGGCAGTCCCCGGTCTCCGGCTGGCCTGGTGGCCTTCCCACTGAGACAGTGTGTTCTTGCTGTTTTCAAGTTTTCAAAAACAAATGAACATGCAAGAGTTGAGAGGAAGCAGGCAAGCCTTCCTTCTCTGGACGGAAAGGACTGAAGTGCCTTGTTGTTGGTTCTGACTCGGTGGGAAGGAAGAAGGACACTGTGCCTGGGAACTTACATCTTCTGGCCTTGTGGCTCACAATGTGGTCTATGCGTGGGCAGTCTCGGATCTTAGGAGCTGGTCAGAAAGCATGGAGTACCAGCTCTTAGCACCACATCTACTAAGGCGGAGCCTTAGTTTGAAGAGATTTGTGTGTGTGCTGTATTATAAAATGGCGCTACTGTGGCCATCTGAGGTCTGCAGTTCAGAAATAACAGATAACTTAAAGTATGAAAATGGTGTCTACATCAAACACTCTTAACTGAAACCTACGGCATATTTTGTCCCGGTTTAACACTGGCAGGAAAGAAGGGATCAGAAGCAGAGCCATCTGATGGGGGCCCACACTTCCTGAGTTCAAACCAAACCACACCGGTCCCTCCAAGAACTACTCTGACCAAGGGCCAGGCTCTTGCCTAACTGTATTCCCTTGGGTATAGCCTCTGAGGTGACACACAGACAGTCCTCGTCCCCAGCAGTAAAGGGTCATTAAGACTGAGGTAGCAGGCTTCGGGGGAGACAGCCGTCCTAACCTCTGTCATAACATTTTTCTTTGGTGATGAAGCATCGCTGGTCCTGTTGAAAGCTGAGCGTAGCTGCAGCTCCAGCACTTGCTGCCCCCATCCCGGAGGAGGCTGTAGCTGAAGGCGTCCAGGACTGATTAGTCCCGAGGTACAGCCATGCTGCCGAAGTCTGCCCCATGCATGGCATCTTGCAACTGGGAAATAATTCATTCTAGAACATTGTGAATGCAGCTGTCGATTCTGGAGACAGATTGCGCTGAGTTAACTTCTAGGCTCTGCCCCTCGCTGGCTGTGTGGCTTGTGTAAGCATAAATTTTAAGGCCATTAATAATATGTCACCGAGCTGCCTTTCTCCCTCATTTAGGTGAAGCCCAGTTTGTCTTTGTCTTTCATGGATTATGATTTGGGCGCCATTGTTGAACAAAGTCTTTGCCAAGTTCATAAAACATTTCTCCTGTGTTTCCTTCTACGGACTGTATACTTGAAGGACTTCATGTTCAGATCTGGGCTCTATTCTCAGTTTTGCGTGTGTGACAAAGACAGCGATGGTAGAGTGTGTTGCATCTTTTCTTCCTTCTCTCAGATTTACAGATATTTCTGTCCCTTACAAGCTAAACATCACATTTCACTTTCTACGTGCTTACTGCTGAATCTATAAAGTATGAAATTAATTATCAGTTAATCTTATAACCTAGCACCTTAATAAAACCATTTACTAGGTCTCCGAGTAATTTTATAGAATCTTTAGATGTATATTTATAAGAAATAGTATATCAACAAATAAAGACACCTCTTTTATTCTGGACTTTTAAATCTTCCTATTTCATACTTTAGAGTAGAGATTATGAACCTGTGGGTCACAAGCACTTAGGGTTCCATACCAGATATTTACACTGTGATTCATAACAGCAGCAAAATCACAATTATGAAATAGCAAAAAATAATTTATGGTTGGGGCTCACCACAATATGCGGAACTGTATCAAAGGGCGCAGAATCAGGAAGGGTAAGAACCAGTGATTTCCAGTAACCATGAACACCAGTAAGCAGATGAAGAGATGGGATAAGGGTCTTTCTTTCTTTTCTTTTCCCAAATCTGCAAGGAAAACTGTGTTCAGTGTTACATATCTTAAGATGGTTTTATTTGATTACAGTTCTTTGCTAGGTTTCTGAGAGTTTTTTCTTTTTTAATCTTGAATGCATGTTTAATTTTGTCGAATGGTTTTTCTGTAGATGTAGGCCTATATTTTTTAAAACCTAATTTTAACAAAAGATTTTAAATGCTTTAACCTCCCTTCTAGCTTCTACCAAAGGCAGTGGAAGGAAGAGGTTAATAGGGCAAAGGAAGATGTGGACCTGTTTAGAAATAGTTCTTTAAAGCGAATCTAATCTGTGTTATCAACAGTTCAATTTATACAAATCATCAGCAGCAGCTCAGCCCACTTGCAATCATCATTCATAGACCAGTAACAAGTTTGATCCAGAACAGAAGAAACTGTGAGGCTTTGTCAATTGGCTCAAGTCTCTGGAAGCAGCAAGAACCACCAGAAGTTTTGGGTTGTGTTTTTCTCTATGAAGTCATAATAAACGATGACCAGCAAAGAGTGGCAAGGTGAACCAACACCACACAGCACTGTCCCTGTTGGTTGGGTTGTGTTTATATCCTTCCCAAGCACCACGAGCTCTCTCAAGGGTCAGCTCTAGCCAAAAGGATGATCATATCAGCCCTTTTCCTAGGCTGCTTCCGGATAAACACTACATGTCTGTTCTCATCAGAACATGTTTGCCACACGTTTGCATCGGCAAAAAATCCTTTTGTAAGATAATTTTCAGAAAGAACATCACATGACACAACCCAATCTCAAAAACAAACAAAAAAAAAAACCCAAAATGTTCATTTCATGGAGGTACTGAACTGATTGCACAGTTGTTTTCACTTCTTCTGTTAGTGTCCATTGATTCACATTGGTTTGATCTTTTGAATATTAATCTATTCTTGTATTCCTTGGGTAAATCCTTCTTAGATTGTGATTGATGCATTATTATATTTAATATATTATTGTATTTAATCTACTTACACTGTTAATGTTTGGTATCTGTGTTCATGACAGAAGTTATCTTGTAATATCCCTTTTAAAAAATTAATTTCTGTTATATTTGGGTACTGATGTTACCATAAACTACATTGCAAAAGTATATTGTTTGGCTCTTTTTTTTTAAGTTTGTATAAGTTTGGTATTATTTCTCTTTTGAATGGTTGATAAAATTTATGACATTACCTAGAGTCTAGAATTCAAGTTTTCTGTTTTAGTTTGCACAAGTATTAGTTGAAGTGGAGCTTTCTGGTTGTGTCATGTGATCCAGACTCATGTGACGTTTGAAGAGACTCGGCAGACGGTGACTGGGTGCTTGCATGGATAACCTAGCAATGCTTTGCTGGTCTCACATCTTTGCTTCCTCGAGAGCATGGCAGAGAGCATCTTCTGGTGTGCTGGATGGCTCTGGTCACGTGGATTGGCAGAGGCCTGGCTGTTTCTGCTGCTTGGTATCCTGACATTACTGAACTGGACTGTTGGTTTCCGATAAACGATGACTGGAATCACCCCGAAGAACTAATTCTAAACAGGTTCACAGGTACTTGTCCTACTTACCGTCTTTTCTCCCCTACCTTTGGGCAGTGGCTAGAAGGGAGGTCGAAACAGTTGAGAACCCTTATTAAAGTAGGGTTTGAAAAATCTAAGTCTACAATTAGTATTACGATACATACATAAATGTCTCCATTTCATAGAAGTTATTGATATAAAGTTCTTTATAACAGTCTTAAGTTCTCTATTGTCCTAAGAGCTATAAAAATCTATCGTGATAACTCCCCTTTGTTTCTGATATTACCAACTTTTGTTCTCTGTTTTTGAGCAGTGTTACAGAATTCATCATTTTAGGAAGGAGGTAAAATTCTTTAGGGAAAAAACAATAGATTTTGTTAATTTTCTGTGTTGTGTGCCTGTGTATTGATTTTGTTGTTCTTACCTCTGTTGTTTTATCTGTCATCTTAGGTTTAATCTAGATTTATGATGAAATTATGTCTTAAGTCTTTCTTTTCTTAACATAAAAAATCTTTTGAAGTAGTTCTAGCTACATCTCACAACTTTTGTATATTTATGCCTTAAGTTCTAAACACTTCATAACATCTAATTTTTTGCCTATACACTGCTTATAAATGTGTTTTTTGTTTGCTAATATTGTGTTTTTCCCTCCCTTAGATAGCTTCTTATAGACAAGGGGATGTTCAAATATTTTACTATTCTTGTAATGGTTTCTGTTCCTATTTTCATTCTGACAAACCCTCCTTACCCTGAGAATCTTTTCTATTAAAGCCTGTCACAATATTCGATTGATTCCATTCAAAGCACTAAGAGTATGTGGCCTTTTGTTTGTGTTTGATTCTTGTCTGCTGTCCCTGGTGGGATATAAATCCCACTAGCAAGAACCTTGCTTTCTTGTTCTTTGCTAAGTTCCAGCACTTAGAATAGTGCCAAGCACATTATGATCACAGACAAACAAAACTATTACTTCAATCCTTTGATTCCACTAGACCAGTATCTCTCTTGATGAATTTGTGCAATTGGAAAGAATACATATTAGTCAGCTGTTGGGTTATTTGTTTTCTAAAGACTAGTTAGCATGAGGTGCTGATGTTGCTGTTGAAATTCTCTATGACTTTAGTAATTTTTTATCCTGAGTCACATCAATCGCAAAAAAAAGAGATTATTCACCCTACTAGATTTGAGATGACTTCATCTTCTCCTTTGATTCTGCCAACTTTTATCTCATGCATTATAAGACTCACTATCCCCTAAGCCCTAGCAGTGCGAATGTGTTGGCCAAGACCTCTACCACAGAGCTAAGTCCCAAATCCTCTTTTAACTTTTATTTTGAGAAAAGATCTCACTAAATTACCCAACTAGCTAAGATCTGAACATGAACCACGGAGCCCAATTTGAAACTCTATTCGTAGGCAAACAGGCACTTAGAATTCTCATGACTTTCGTGCTAATTGACTCTTTAAGTTAATATCCTTCATCAATACATTAAAAAATCTGTTCTGGTGATTTCTTCCTTCTATTTGAGTATTTTTTATTGGATGTAAATTCTTCTCTTATACAATACATCTAAACCAGTTTCCCCTCCCGCCTTTCTTAGCTGCCCCCTCCCGTCTTCCCTTTGTTTCCTCTTCAGAAAAAAGCAGGCCTCCAAAAGATGACAGACAAACAGGACAGAACAGGTTGCAATAAGGCAGGTGATTACAATGAACATCCTTGGGTTTCCCAGAGCACATAGTTAATGTTATACCTTATTGCACAGGGCGTAGGAAGCTGGGACCGTGTGGTCTACTTGCTATCCCGTTGCAGTCAGTTCACAGTCGTAGGAAGTGTCTTTACCGTGCACGTTTCATTTTATTTTCGCTGCTTGCAAGGTTTTCTCTTTGTTTTTAGTTTTCAACGGTTTAAAAATGACACTGAAGTTTTATTCATGCTGTTTCTGTTTGGGGTACATTGTGGTTTGGGATGTATAATTCACATCTTTCAATATGGGGGCTTTTCAGCCAGTATTTTTCTCTAATATATTTCTGCCTCATTATTTTTGTCCTTTCCATCTGGAACTGCAATTAACTGCATACTTTGGACATTGTTCCACTTTTACTGAAGCGTGTTCTTTTTTTTTTTTTCTTCTTTTTTTAATCTTTTTTTGACTCTTGTCTTTAGCCAGGATAATTTCTGTTGATTAATCTTCCAGCTCAGTAGCTCAGCCATTCAAAGAAGAACGTACTTATGTCCTACTAACTCCGTCTTCCACTCAAGCTTGAGGCTACAACTTTAGTTCTAAGCGCAGAAGACATCTATATGGATGAAATTGTAAATATGAACCATGCAATATCATGATTTCAAATATAGTGTGATTAAAACTCTATCCTCACCTTGACTGTTCTTCCAAGTTGTCAATCAATGGTTATAATCAAACGCTAAAATTATGTCAGCTCAGCTCTACAGATCACAGAGGAAGAGAGATGAGTCCGGATGAAAGATCAGGAGAGAGAGAGAGAGAGAGAGAGAGAGAAAGAGAAAGAGAGAGAGAGAGACAGAGACAAAGACAGAGAGACAGAGATACCTCCATTTGAAAGGTTAGCCCTGTTGCCACTACTCTGTCTGACTTGGGGGACTCTTATGATCTGGCTATGGGTACCAAAGCTCCTTAGGGAAAATGTTGGGATTCTGTAAATCCCAACCCTCAGTTACCTAGCAACAGCCATGTATATCCCATCCCTCAGTTACCTGGCAATAGCCAGGTATGCTTCTCCCCAGTTACCTGACACTATAAAAGGGGCTGCTTGCCCCCTCCTCTCTCTCTTGCTCTGTCTCTTGCTCTCTTGCTCCCCCTTGGCCCTCTTCTCCTTCCCTTCCCCCCTCTCTCCACGTGCTCATGGCCAACCTCTACTCTTCTACTCTCTTCCTCTCTTCTCTCTCTCTAATGTCCTCTTAACTTCCCCAAGACCTAAATGAACTCTATTATGTACTATATTGTGGCCGGTCCCTCAGGGGAAGCAATTCCCAACACGCCCACCCCCCTCTCCCTTGCCCCCAGGCCTCACCACACCTCCATGAGACATACACCTCCCCCCACTCTCTTCATCCTTTTCCTATCATTGGTGCCAAAAACCCCAGACATCATCTTTTACCAGCAGAAAAGAGTGTCTTTGATGGAAAGACAAGTGTTTAGGTAAAGTATCTACCTCCCCTGACCCCTGTTCTCACTGCCCAGCAGAGCCTGTACATACGGGCTCACTCCATCTTCTCTTCCTCCTGCTTTTGGGCCACAGGATGTTCAGAAGAATTCGCCTGCTTCCTCCACTTTGTCATCACACCCCTGGGAGAAGAAACGTATTCTGTTCCCTGGAAATTGACTCCTTACTTATAAAGAAGACCATTCTTGCTGAGCCATGGTGGTGCAGAACTTTGATTTCAGCACTTGGGAGGTCAAGACCAGCCTGGTCTATGGAGTGAGTTTTTACACAGGGGAAACCCTGTCTTGAAAAAAAGAGTCATTATTTAATAACCAGTTGCATTGCTTAATTTTATTTTAATATTACTATTTCTAAAGTTAGGATTATGTGAATTAAATATTTTTTAAAATATATCAATATTTAATACCAACAACTGTCTTTTTATTCGTTGTTAATTAATAGGTATTATTAATAAATTATTGGTAATTATGGTTAATAGTTATGATTAATTAATAATATGATGTTAAATATTAAATGTTACATCATATATAGATATATATGATGTATATATTTTAATGCCTGGCCTGGGAACATTGCATAATAAAAAATGAACTTGTAACAGAGTTGGGCTCCCAGAAGAAACCCTTCAGCTTGAAGCTAAGGCAGGAGGAGACATCAGCAGAACCACATGGTATTAGTCTATACTTTCTCAGGTGCAGTGCGGTACTCAGGATGTCTAGAGCAATGTGTCAGCCATTGTTTGGTTGGCCCTTCTATCATTCCCCCAAATAAACATTCATCTGCTGGTTCAGGTCTGTCTGCCTAGAGTAGTGAGTTGCTCTATTTCTGAATATGTTTTTCCTACCCCTGATTCCTAGGGTCTCTGGCTGAACATGTGTTAGAAACAGAACAGCTGGGCCTGAAGCCACCATGTGTCCCGGAAAGAGGTGGTGTCTCTCTGAACCACCTGGACAATGTCTGCTCAGACTTTATTCCTAGAGAGGCATCTTAGTACAACGTTGTGATGTGGGCGTCCCTGAACACGGGCAGTTCCTCTAGGATGCTCCAGAGGTCCGAGCTTTCTCTAAGATAGGTCAGGAAGCCCTCCAAGGAGGTAAGGACCCTGCTTGGGTTTAGTTACAAGAGTTAAAACCGTTTTTCTCAGTAGAAGCTCCCCGCCCCCAGGCATATGAACAAACGATACCTTCTCGAAACCTTAGACCTTCATATTGTCACCGGGGAAACTAAAATAAAAGGAATTTCTCTTTCCAGATTCTTCCTCTGAGTGGATTGCATGGGCAGATGTCTGCAAAATTGTGGGTAGCTATCTCAGACAGAGGCGGGGTTGGGGTTTTTTCTTTTTATTGACAGATCGGTCCAAGCCACTGAGGCTGTAACCCTCATCCCCGGCAGAATAGTAGCACAGACTCTCTATTGGCAGCCCATTGGCGCTAAGGACAGGCACTTTGCAGTGTGACATCAGCCCACCGCTTGACCCAAGTCCAGCATTTCACCGGTGGGCTTTGCTCTCTGGCTCTCCAAATTCAGGGAAGACGCGTTTGGAAAGAGACATAAATAAGATACAGATTGGAGACTTTTTGATGTGTTTAGCACATTTTTGTGACTTCCTTTAATACCACAGCCCTTGCATTCTTCCACCATTAGATTAGGGGAACAAAAGACAAGTCTGAGCTGGGGGAGGAGGTGCATAGGGAGGGGGAACCCGTTCAATAAAAACCGTTCGGCTCGCCTCATTAACATTTTTAATTCCAGTGACTAAAAGGGGAGGCAAAACTGCAGTGGGCAAGGATACCACAGGCCAGTGACTTTAGATATAAAAGTCCCTTCATTAAATCAGCTGTTTCTTAATTCATAATTGAATATAAATAAAGAGCAACCTATAGGCAGCTGTTTCTAATATCGAGTCTTCAGGGCACATGAAAGAAGCATTTATTCCTGCAGCAGCCTCCTTACCCTTGGGTGTTATCAGCTGAACATGTTTTGAACCTACCTAATGCATTTGAGGTAGCTTGGGTTTATTTTTCTTTCAATAAAATAAATGGTTTTGTAATTAAATTTCTCCACTGCCTGGGCTTAATGGTTACATTGACAAGTGCTAATGTATGGCAAGAGAACGGGTTTGAAATGAAACATGCTGTTTTCGAATCTGCAAGCAATTTTACAGTGGGGCAATCAAACCGCTGCTTGCCAGAGAAACGTTTTCATTAATCTGTGCAGTAAGTGTGCCCCTGCCTGCTCTGGGGGCCGTGTGAGGACACTTCAACTCCAGCTATGCCCACCCTCCCACGCGCGCGCACACACGCACGCACGCACGAAGTGAGTCGTTGTTTGAAACCTTTTTGTGGTCTCTGGCAGCAAGGCCTGTGGAAATATTCTGACTCTTCACCTGAAGCCCAGCTGCTGTCTTTCTCCTCTGCGGGGACTGGCTGCCTCACGGCTTCCATCCCTGGCAGGCAGGCAGGCAGGCAGGGAACAAAAAATAAATAAAAAGAAAAAAAAGTCTGTCTCTGAGGTTGTTGTTGTTGTTGGTTTGTTTTCTTTACTTTCTCCTTCAGCTAACTCTTGGAATAAAAGTTCTCATATAGATGAGCGAGAATAGCTTAGCTCTGATGTCACCTCACTTGCTCTGTGGAAGCCAATTCAAGCCCCGGCTAAAAGGTACAGTTCTCACGCTCCTGCCTGCATGGGTGGAAGGGAGGATGCTGAATTCCATGTCCATCAGCGGCCCGGAAGTGGGCGGTGCGCCTGCGCAGGTATGAGCTTTGACATCCCACCCCACCGCCAGCCCCAGCCTCCAAGACTCTGACAGCAGGAAGGCTGTCAGCTGGGAGCTCTAAAGGGACATCTGTGGTTGGCTGGTGGGTGCTGGCCTCTCATTAAAGGCTAGGCTCGGGTTCAAGGCCAACTGGTCGTCTGGGGTCTGTGGAGGCAGAGCATCTGCTTCCATGGTTGCCTACAAGCTGTGCGACTCAGCAGTTTCCCTAGTGTTGAGAGGAGCCAGAGGGCTGACCGCAGGCTGCTGACTCACTATCCCCGCAGGCCAAGACTCAAGTGGCCTGCCCTGCTTTGCTGTTTCTGTCCCCAACTCTGGATTTGGTGGAAGGCCTGGGGTCCCTGCTCCCTGAATTTACAGCCTTGGAAGAGGATGGTAGGACTTAGGACTCCAAAAGTGTAAGGGAGGCTCATTGGCTCCTTAGGACCGTCCCGCCCGTTTCCTAAACTCCAAAGTTCCCTTTCATGGCTTTGGATACAACAGTGCTTAGGGAAAAATACATGAAAAAATGAGATTACTATTTATGTAAGGAAAAGGGCGTTCCTGCCCATCCTTATAGAGAAGAAGGAAACAAGAATTAGTTTGTATCAGAATAGTAGAAGGGAAAGTTGCTTGATTGAATGACAGCCAGTACTTATGAGAGAGGTGAAGAATTAAGCTTGTCTATGGAAGAGCTGAGAGGCCTATACCCAGAAGGAAGGAATATAGTGAGGAGAGACGTTAGAGGGCCGCCCTGTGGACCTGGCTGCTTCTGGGCTAGGATCCTAAGAGACTATACATAAACGCAGGGACGCAATCACCTACCACAGTATACTTGTTGTCAGAGTAAGTCATCCACTGGATAATGATTCTCCCTGTACCAAGGCATGTGAGGCTCTTTGGAGGTAATGACATCACACGAGCACACTGGCTTCTTGAGGAAACGTGTACTGAGATGCATGTGTAAACATGGCTTTGGACGTCAATGTGACCGGCGTTTGGAGAGATAGGAGAAAGCTTCATGGAGGTGCTGGGCGAGCTATAAAAGCTGAATGGAATTTCAAAAGGGGAATGATGTGTAGTCTTAAATGGTCGGAAGGTGTTTGTGGTGGGGGTGGTAAGATAACTGAATGTGGGGAACATCTGCTCAGCAGGCTACAAAGGTCCTCACAAACCACAGGCACTGTTTAAAGACAGCAGAACTATGGGATTGGACGAATCGTGGAGAAGTGGTACCTTGATCGACTCGTGCACTTATTACTAACCCTTGATAAATAAACAAGGGGGAGCTAAGGAGAGATGCCATTGGCTGGAAGTAGGCCAAGGTCTCCGTTGAAAACTCTGGTCTGTAAGGAGGAGGTCTGCAAGGCAGAGACAGACACAAACACGGAGAGTGGCCAGTCAGTGTGATGGGGAGAGAACCTCCAGCCAGCACTTTCTCTTCAGGGTTCCTCAGAAGAAGCTCTAACTGAATTTCATAAAGAATTATGGAGAAGCAGAGGGAGCAATAAAGGGAACTGTGGGACTCTGGGAGAATGTCTATGCCATAGCAACAGCCAAGGAGGTGAGTAGGCCCAAGTAACACTATGTGACCTTGTCCTCAAGTTGTTTCTGAATGGTAAATAAAGATGCTGGCAGCCAATAACGGGAAAGAAAAGACATAGGTAGGGGTTAGGATTCCTGGGCTTGGGAGGTCAGAGGAGAACCAAAGGACAGAGGGGGTAAGGGGGAATGGAGGAGGGGCCACCATGGGTCAGGTAAGTCATGAAAATGTGGCCCCAAGGCCTGGCCAATTGGAGTTAAGAGCAGTCCAGATAAAATGTAGTAATAAGTCAGGGTTACCGGTGGGAAAAGAAAGGTTCTAATAGTGTAGAGAGTAGATATATACCCAGATCTAGTACTGTTTATTGTAAATAATAAAAGTTGTGTGCCTTTTATCCAGCAACTCAATGATCAAAGTGGGGTAGAAACTCCAGATTGGGATTAAATTTTTTTACAACACATTTGAACATGATAACCAGTCAAAGAGCCTGTGATAGTTTAAACCCTTGGCTACATTGTTTCGGAGTGTACTTGTTATTTAAGTAGCTTCAGCCCCATTTTACAGATAAAGAATCAAGTGGTAGTATTGCATTAAAGCCTCATTCAGAACCTGCTCTAATAACAGTTCTTAAATGCTTTAACCTTTCTCACAGCCCACTGACCAAAGGCAGGGGAGGAAGCTGCTAATAGGACAAGGGGACATGAACCTATTTAGGAGTCGTTCTTTGGGATGATTCCAATCTTGGTTGTCAGCAGTCGAGTCCACTAGCAACACGTCAAACACAAGTCAGCAGCAGCTAGATTCAGAAGAAACCGTGAGGCTCTGCTGACCAGCATCAGTCCAATAAAGTGACAAGGAGCAGCCGGAACACCATCAAAAGTTCTTTAGTGTGTTTTTGTCTATGAAGTCAGAACAAGCGAAGGCCAGTGGAGAAAGCAAGGCGAACCAATGCCAGAGTGTGGTCAGTGGAGACAGTGTCAGCAAAGCCCAGTGAAGACCAGCAAAGAACTGACAAGGTGAACCGATACCAGCGCACCGTCCACGTGTATCTTTCCATATCCCTCTCCAGCGTCCCCTCCAGCAAATCATCACATACCCTGTCACCACACAGCTTCCAGAAAAACAACACATGAGTCTCCAACCAAACCACAAACTCCCACTTCATAAGCCTGTTCTTTGTTCATCTACTACCAATCCATAGCACTGCCGCGCACGGTCCTGTAGCATCGTCTGTCTCTAAAGCGCAGAGGTGGTGCTTCTGTCCTGCTGTTCCCTGTTGGTGTGTGTGAGAAGGCCCAATCTAAGCGTGCTGGCTGAGCCTCCTCATCAACCGTTACTGAGACCTTCACCGAGGGGAGTTCATGTGGAAAGAGATCTTTCCTTAGCTACTGCTTTAGGATACTCAGGAAAGCATCCAGGAGCCATGTGTTCTCAGCATCCAAGCCTCAGAAGCTCTGGTTGTCACTGAGATTGTGCAGAACAAACCTCAAGTAATAACTTAAGTGCCCAGTGAGTTCACAAGACCCCTTACTACAAAACCAGCAATGCACCCTTGGGTCCTGAGTCAGAGTTCTTGGATGGTAGTGGTGGTGGTGGTGGTGGTGGTGGTGGTGGAGGTGGTGGTGGTGGTGGTGGTGGTGGTGGTGGTGGTGGTGGTGGTGGAGGTGGTGGTGGTGGTGGTGGTGGTGGTGGTGGTGGTGGTAGTGAGCAAAAGTGCAGAGCTGGGGAGTCAGAGTCCCCCACCCAGTGCCTGCCAGTCACTACCTGAGCCTAAAGGAAGAGAAAGCTAAAATTAGAAAAGAAAAATAGAAACGGCCCAGGGGTAAGAAGCATGCTAAGTCAGCATGCTGAGCAGTTCACACTTTATGTAGAAGAACTCACTGAGCGTTACAATTTATCTTCCTCTTGGCCTTGAGCCCTCTCTAGACTTCCAGAAAGGAAGGCTCACAGAGGAAGGAAGCGGAGAAAAAGGGAAGCCAAGGCAATTCCCACAGTAGGAAGGTGCCTGGTCTGAGATGAGAGGGTTTAGCCTGGAAGCCAGCTGCTGAGGCAGGCAGGGGAGGCTGGGTGCTTTGGAGCCAACATGCTAGTTATGAGAATGTCTTAATGACCATAGCTCCTGGGGGACGCATGTAAGCAAAGCCTGGCGCCAGGCGAGCTTGCGCAGGCACTCCTGTCCAGATGGAAAATGTGTAGGGAATGAGCCAGGAGGGTGAGAAGAGACTAGGGGCTGCTGAGCGAGCCGCATGGCCTTGGTACGGTAAATCCGGCTTCGGGGGGATCAGGATTGTACTGGAGTTCCTTCAAGGTTCTGTTGTTAACGCCTTGTGTGTATGTCCTATCTCCAGACCTCTCTGCTCAAGACTTTCTCTTTTGCCCCACCCCTGTCTCCCCCACCCCCACTCCGCATGTTGACAGCCTTATTGGCCAGCACAGGCTCCACTGTCTTCCTGAAGCCATCCCTGAGGTGAACAACCCCCACCAACTCTCCATAAAAGAAGTCCTATTTGTCTAGGATCCAATAGAGATGTGTATTTGAAATCAGTGTTTCATAAAACAAACAAACAAATCTTCTATTTTGTGGGGAAAAAACCTCACTCATGAAAACTTTTTTTCTTTTTCTTTCTTTCTTTCTTTCTTTCTTTTTTTTTTTTTTTTTTTTTTGATACAGAGTTTCTCCTGTGTAGCCCTGGCTGACCTGGAACTCATTCTGTCGACCAGGCTAGCCTCAAACTCAGAGATCTACCTGCCTCTGTGTCCCATGTGCTAGGATTAAAAGTGAGGGCCACCACTGCCTGGCTGCTTGAAAACATTTTATGGGATACAACTTGAAATTGCCCCGAATGGTTAAAGCCGAGACTTCAAGGCAATTTGATGAAATGGAAGGGCATTTTGGGTCACACCCACATGGATACCCCTGAGCATATTAATTTGGGGAGTGGATGATGGGCTGTTGGGAAACACTCCTTAGGATTCTGGCACATGGTGAGTCCCAACCACCAACGACTAATCACTGCAGTGTCACAGGGGACATTCCACTTAACCCTCACAAACCCATGAATTCCATAAGGTCTCCTGGTTTATGGTTGATGAAATCAAATTGTATGAGACAAAATAACCTCCTGAACTCAAAAAGACAGGACCAAGGCCTAGGATTTGATACTGAGCTCCTATACTGGATTTTCAGAACAGGGTTTTTCAGTGTAGACCCAGCTGTCCTGGAACTCAGAGATCTGCCTCTGCCTTCTGACTGCTGGGATTAAAGGTGTGCACCACCACTGCCCAGCTTCAGAGTATCTCAAAGAGACACAGCCTGTACCTCCATCCTTCTCAGACCCTCCTAAATGATTCTTCGTGGTCCCAATGTGATCCTAAGCTGCTGCAGGGGCTGAGCTTGGTGGAAACGGAAACTCTGTCTCTGAGCTTCCTTCTTATGTTGAGGCTTCTGGGGAAAGAACAGCAGGAACCCTCACCCCATGTTATCATTAGGGAAACCTCACAGAACCACCACCTTGATTTATCTAACTAGACATTAATTTGCCGATTTGGCACCTCCATGTGCAATTTGGGAGAACCACCAAAGTCTAATAAATAAGTGTCCATAAGCAAGAAATGAGGATCAAAGGCTAGTTTTTAATCTTTTTCTGCACAGAAAAACTCATGGCGAGAAAGGAAGCTATAACTAGCTCCTTGGTTGGGCTAGTTATCTCCAGGTACTGTCCCACACAGTAAGCATTCAGGGTGACTCCTCCATTGCAGTCACAGAGACACACTCTGACTAATTTAGTCATGCATACCCCACCAGTGAGTCCTATGTCATTTTATGATGTGTCTGATTAGGAAATGTGTACCAGTTTAGGAGGAATAGGCAAAGAATCTTCAGTTCCTGCCCTCTTTTAGCCATCCCTGGTAGTTCTGTACAGGGAGAAAGGTTTTTGTCACCCCGTGCACACGTTCCCATTGTCTGGACAGATTCATCCCATCCTCCAAAAGGCCCTCTAACGCTACACAAACTCATGTCTCGGGGACCTGCCAGATCTTGTCAATCACTAATGTTTTTCTTGGCAAGAACTAAAGCACTCTGCTGAAACGGATCGGCAGCGTCCACTGGCCCCCATGCTGCCTCTCCAGGTGCAGTTGTACGTGCTTTTGGGTCACTTCTGGTTTCCAAGGACACTAGTACACCCCACATACTTCCTGTTCCAAGCTCACCGGATCCCCAAGGCATTAGGGGACTCCAGTGCCACCCTGGTCTAGAGGCCAAGACACATCATTCTGTGGCTGTTCTTCCTCATCCTCGGGACCTGAACACAGCCTCTCTGTGAGCATCTTCAATCTTTCAGGTCAGAAGGGAAGGTCATGTACTATCTGCAGGGTGTTGCTAAAATCCCATTTGCCGGCCAGGCTAGCAGCAGTGAACTTGACAGTGAGCAGGGCTGATGAAAATTCCCTGGGGAGTTTAAGTTTGAACTCAGCAACTTCGAGATGGATGTGTTAGGAACTTAGAAGGCTTCTCTTCCCAGAATGCCTCTCTCCTAAAACACTAGGAAGTAATGTTTAACACAAAGGGGAAAGTTATGTGTAGAGAAATTCTAGGTATCCAGAATCTCTAGGTGTGGAGGAAGGACTGAGAGATCTCTTTGTTCTTCTAGAACTGGGGACCACCAAACTACTACTTATGGGCCAGCCTCATTCAACGTCTGCTTTGTATGATCCACAAACTAAGAATGATGTTTACATTTTTTCAGAGGTTGATATAAACAACAAAAGAAAATTCTATGGTCTGAACACGGAGACAGACATTTTTGTGCTGGTGCTTGGCGACGCCCACGCGCATCAGCATCGGTTACAGTCTTCCGTCCCGGTTTTCCAAATGGCATGGGGAGTGAAGAGCCAGCCTGCCTCCATCTTGGGCTTAGCAGTCATCCTATAGAAAAGACAAATGAGGTTCATCCCTGTTGGTGACAAAACCTCTGTTTCTCAAGGATTGGGCTACGCAGCACCTGTAACCTGAACTACAAATGGCTCTGAGCAGCCAGTCCCGGGAATGGCAATCATGTCCCTGTCTCAAAGTGCCACTGTGCAATCCTACCTCTGTTTAAAAAGTTTCCATGACTACCGAGGACTACCTTGCTCTGCCCACCTTTCAACCATGTCTCTGTTTCGGAAGGACTAATTTGTTACCTTTACATTCTGTTCCTGTAACCACACCTCTTTAGCCCACCAAATCCTGCTACTCCTGAGTTATGCAAACCTCGTCTTCCTCAAATCTAAGGCTGACCCCTAGAACCCCACCTTAGGGGAAAGCAGCCTGTGTATTCAAATTAAAAAGCTTGCTTTAATTGCTTAAATTTGCTCATGAAGATTTGGGTGGGTGATCTTTCTTCTCCCAACCTTAGGATTGACACAGTTCCTTCCTTCCTTATTTCCTTCCTTCCTTCCTTCCTTCCTTCCTGCCTGCCTTTCTTCTTGGCTTTAAAAGGTTCTAGGGGCTGGAGTGATGGCTCAGCAGTGAAGAACGCCCACTGATGACCTAGGTTTAGTTTTCGGTATTCACATGGTAGATCATAACTGTTTGTAAATCCAATTCCAGAGGAACTTGTGCTCTCTGCTAACCTACCAGGTCAGCAAGCTTGCATGTGGTACACATATATACATGCAGACAAACTATTCATAGATATAAAATCAATTTTAAGTTAAAAAATGTCCTAGCACAAATCTCTCGCACACTTGACATGTGCACACACTGTGATGAAAATAGATGTTAACATCCTAAATAAAATATGTGCACACATACCACACATCTAAAAAAGGTCAGCCACTGTGATCAAGTAGGCTCCATCCCAGAGATGCTGGGATGGTTGGACATATGTAAACCGACAAGCACTTTCTATCGTGTAAACAGACTGAAGAACAAAAGCCATAAGAGAGTGGCATGCCCCTTAAACAGATCAGTCCTTCCCTCCCACACCTGGTCCAGAAGCCGTCAACTGAGGAGAGCGTCCTGCCATACTGTTAAGGAGTTCCTTCAATGGCTGCCTGTCTGGGGCCTGGAGTAGGGTGGAGACTGCTGCTGGAGCCTTCCATGCCCCTCCATCTCAGCTGTGCGCCTGCAATCATCAACGCCACAGCAAACTCAGCCTCCTTGTTCTTTACAGTCAGCAGGAGTGTGGAGCGCAGGCCTCCAGATGGCTTCTGGGGACAGCACAGACCATGAACAGAGCTCACGGCTGTCAAGGCCCTGGTCAAGGCTCTCAGAGGCAGCCAGTCCCACATCAACATGCCACCGCTGGCAGCAACACAGACCACAGGACACATGACCTTAGGTAGTAACATGGGACACAGACGTTAACACAGACCCTGGCTGGGACCATGGACCCAGACGTGGCCCTCAACAGCAACAGGAACCTGGACGTCACAATGGACTCAAGTGGCACTGAAGGCCACTCTGATGAGTATCCGTCCCACCCCGTGGTAGCACTGTCCACAGACATAGACATGGCCTCAGACTACAGCACAGACCACAGACATGCTCTTGGTGGTAACGTGGGCCACAGACATCAGTACGGGCCCTGGCATGACGAAGCAGACACAGCCTGGCTGGGTTCAGCAGCAACTGTCTGACAAGGCCAAAATAAAACATCCCCAACACACGGACTGTCTGCATGTAGGCGAATACAAACAGATGACCCTGCACAAAACTCCAAATGGAACAAAGACCTCAGCAAAGAACCAGATACACTGAACTTGATAGAAGAAAAAGTGGGAGGTAACCCTGAACTCATTGGTACAGGAGACAACTTCCTGAGCAGAGCATCCATAGGGCAGGCACTGAGATCAGCAGTTAGTAACTGGGACCCCATGCTTAGCCAACAAGACTGCAGGTTAAAGAATGGAAAACACTTTTTTCCCAACTACACTTCCAATAGAGGGCCATTGTAAGAAAACAAACAATCCAATGTAAAAATGGGGTACAGATCAAAATAAAGAATTCTCAATAGAGGAAACTCAAATAGCTGAGAAACACTTTGAAAAGTATTCAACATCCTTAGCCACCAGGGAAATGTAAATCAAAACCATTTTAGGGTTTTGTCTTCCACCCATCAGAATGGCTAAGATCAACAACACAAGGGACAGCTCATGCTGGGAAGGATGTGAAGAAGTGGGTCACTCCTGCATTGCTGTACAATCATGTACAGCCACTACTGAAATCAGTGTGGTGATTCCTCAGGAATCCTACCACAGAAACACTAGCTCAACTACGTCCATTGCTGTCCTATCATAATGGCCAGAAATCAGAAACAACATAGATGTCCATCAATGGAAGAATGGAGTAAGAAAATGTGGTACATTTACACGGTGAAGTATTACTCAGCTGTTTAAGAAAAAGTCATGACACGAAATGTCTAGGTAAAAGAATTCAGTTCAGAAGTGAACAGATCATCCTGAGTAAGCTGAAACCCAGAAAGAGAATTACGGTGCCCACTGACTTACATGTGAGTGTTAGCTGCTCAGTCGATGCTGACCAAGCTACAATCATGGAACCATGGAGAGTAGGTACCGTTAGGGACTAGAGGCAACAGACAGGTCTCCTTAGGAAAAGGGAACAGAATTAAAGATGGATGGGGGGTGTGTGCTGGAATGGAAGAATCTAGTGGTAAGGGGGAGGAGAGGGAATGAGAGGGGAAATATGGGAAGAGAAGCTAAAATGAAGGGCCTTTTGAGGGGCGGTATGAAATCCTAATACAGTAGAAGCTTCCTAAAATATATGCATGTGTGAAGATCTAACTGAAGTAGCCTGACCAAAGGAAGAGCAAGCCCCAACTGGACATCTCTTGTCACTGAATGAAGCTTCCAACACCAGGGGTTGGGTTACATCTAATTGAGTTGTTGGCCAGAGGAGGGTCATGGGAACCCACAAGCAATCCATGCTGTTGCCAAGGCAACAGTTTGCTCTCCGCAAATTGATAGCGAGACCCCATTGCCAAAAACAACCCCTGTACGTCTCACTGAGTGGGAAGATGTCTGGTGCCTACAGAGAGCCTCCATCCTTTCCTTCTAGCATCTTTGTTACAGGAAGAACCTGCACACTCTCAAAAGAGAAGCAGAAACACAACCCAACCACAAGCTTTTGACTGGCAACAGTGTCCTCCCAGCAAAATATGCTACGGCAATGGAGACCAAAGTTTATAGCAGTGAACCAACGAGTATCTGTTTTAACCCAAGGCCCACTCTATGAGATGGAACCCATCCACAACACTGCTCGGGTGGCCCAGAACCACAGACTAGATAGCTCAGGAGCCTAGGGTAAAACCAAATACTACTGAAAAACAAACAAACAAATGAAAGCCACCCAACAACAACAAAAAAACAAAACCTGTTGTAGTGGCTATTTCTGGTTGTCAACTTGACTCTATCTGGAATGAACCACAATCCAGAACTGGGAGGTTCACCTGTGATCCTGATCTTGAGGCACAGAGGCAATGAATCTTAGGAAACTAAGGCAAGGAGATCACTGAGCTCAAGGTCATCTGGGACAAGGCAAGTCTCAGATCCAGGTGTGGTGATACACACCTTTAATCTGGGACACACCTTCACTTGGAGACCTCCATAAGGACATTGGAAGAAGGAAGGCTGTCTCTTCACCTGCTTGCCTTGTGGGACTGAGCATCTGCTAGATCCTTGGACTTTCATTCACAGCTGCTGCCAACCCTTGTTAGGAAGTTGGACTACAGACTGTAAGTCACCAACAAATTCCTTGCTTTATAGAGACTACCCATAGGTTCTGTGACTCTAGAGAACCCTGACTAATACACTGCAGTGATAGAATGACTTCCAACGACACTGTTGTGCTCATAGATCGGTGACTTGCCCGGCCGTCATCAGAGAAGCTTCCTCCTGCAGCAGCTGGGAACAAACACAGACACAGCCAGGCATTATGCAGAGTGAGAGACCCTGGAGCACTGAGCCCTAAACAGGATGTCATCATCAAAGCCCTCCCTTCAAGGATCAGGAAACCCCGTGGAAGAGGAGGCAGAGTGGAGGAGGGAGGGGACGGAGGACACAAGGAAACAAGACCCTTAAATCGTGACCAAAGCTCACCCGCAGAGACTCGGCAGCACGCCCAGGTCTGCACGGGTCTGCACCTCTGTGCATAAATGGTTTCCAGTGTAGCTTCTATGAGCCTCCTGAGCATGCACGTGAGTGAGCAGGTCTCTGGTTCCTGTGCCCTTTCTTGGCCTCTTACCCTTCTGTTTGTTTGTCTTGTCCAATTTCCATAGGGTAGTTTTTGCTCTCTTACTATATAGTTTATTATTGCCGCCTGGAATCCTATTCCTTTCTAATGGGAAGAGAGGGAAGGGGGCAGGATGGAGGGGAGATGGGGAAAGCTGGGGGGAGCGGAGGGAGGAGAAACCGTAATACGGATAATCTGTTTCCAATAAAAAGAAAAATACATCAATATATTGTATAGACGTGTAAAATTTTCAAAGAATAAAGACTTTTAAGTGTCCTAATTGGCAAATATTGTAAACACACACACACACACACACACACACACACACACACACACACACTTTTGGTAAATATATTGATTATAGAAAGGCCAAACCTTAAGTTATTTAAAAAGCACATTGCCTCATAAACTCATCATTTGTGTGTGTGTGTGTGTGTGTGTGTGTGTGTGTGTGTGTGTGATGTGATTAAAAACCCAAAATCTACTATCTTTGAATTTTCAAGTACACAGTTTGCTGTTGATACTGTCATCACAGTGTGTCCTAGTGCTCAGTCTCTCCCCGCCCCTCGGTCTCCCTCTTTCTCTTTAATGAAACCATGCTAACACTAGGGCTTTGCATAAAGAACTATATAGAAACCCAAGGAAGGAGACCCCCAAGCATTGCAACAGAGTTTTCTGAGCTGGACAGCCCCACGAGACAATCTCCCTGTTCTTATTTCATTTGGTTCCTAAACCAGTGGAGAAGCGCCCAGCCTAACAGCTTCAGTGAACACAGCAAGACTCCAATTTGACTAAACTACTTTGTGGTCCCAGTCGCAGCATAAGAGATGGCCAGAATGCTGGCTCCCTGGCAGTCCCTTCCACGGGGGTGTATTAGCATCATGGACTTACTTTAATTCACATTTCCCACAATCTAGTGGTGAGGGACTAGGAAAGTGACTCCTTTCCCCGTGCTTCCTGTCCATGTGTCTGTTCTCTTTTGCAAATTACATCTCCAGCCCTTTGTATAATTTTAACAAGCAGTATCTCTGGCCTATCCGTTAACGAAATCTGCGTGTCTGCAGCTTCCCCTGTGCCCTCCTAATGCATATGGCCTGAGTGTAATCTTTGTAACATAAAACCTCAGTGGGCAGGAGACAATCTATTGTACCACAGGCCACTTTCACAGGGCTGTGCTTGCAAATCGCTTTCCCAAGTCAATAATGTTTACAGTTCACGCCGCAGAAGGTGCCCTTGCACCGCCTCCCAATCGATACCCAGCCCTGCCAAGGTGAGTTCCGTTCCCACCTCCATCACCACACGTCCTTCCTGCGTGTTCTTGTCCTTAGCACATCTGGAAGGAAGCAGACGGTGTGCACTCCAGCCTCTGGCTCCTTTTGCTGGGCCATATGTCTATGAGGCCAACCCAGGTCCTGAGGTTCATGCACTTTCTGGGCAGTGACAGTTTACCTGGTTCAGGGGCTGTATGATACTTCATGGCATAAATACACTGTGTTGGGATTGTTTCCAGATTGGTGATATACTGAAAATGCGATAAATAGAAGTATATTTATATTTTATGCTAGTGTCTAGTTACACTTCCACCCACACACTTTGTGGGTGTTTGTCTGTCTGTACTTCCCAACCCTTAGAGATGATCTTTCTTAATTTTAGCTTCTCTGTGACGTATACACCCGTGATTGCTTTACCCACTATCACCTTTAAATGCTTGATGGCCTTTAACGCTCTTTTCTACTGGAAACTTCTACTGAGTGTTGTGGTTACCAATAAACTTTAGGCTACATTTTAAAAATCTATTTTATTCTTGTTTTTTTAATTTATTTACAAGAGCTCTTTACATATTCTGGGGAAGAATCTTCTGTCATATATATATATATATATTGTGTGTGTGTGTGTGTGTGTATGTGTGTGTGTGTGTGTATCTTATACAAAATTTTGGTTCATGGCTTGCTTTTCATTTTCTCAATGATTTGTGTTGAAGGATGGAAGTTTTCTATCAGAGACAAGGTCATCAGCTATGGCCTTACCTACCCTCAGTCCTGCGGGGCAGTCGGTCCTCCAGAAAGACAGTCCTGCAAGGTCATCTTCATGTCTGTGCTCCCAGGATGCATCTGTTCTGGCTTGTCTGTGCCTTCTTCTCCCTTCTGGCAGTGCTGTTCTCCTCAGAGACCCACTCTTCCACTTGGGATCCCGGTGAGGCGGCAGAGGCTAAGGCTCTTCCCTGGAGGAGAGCTGACTCGTACCTAGACAAACAGGACTTGAAGGATGGAGCTCTGCCTGTGGGGTAGTGGGCCCAGTCTCCTTCCCTCTCTTCGGCGCTCACTTCGGCCTGAGTCCACTCTGGGCTCTTTCAGTACGCTCAAGCATCCTTATCAGGTCCCTTACAGCTCTGGTTTCCACCCATGGGACAGGTGACCCTGACACCCCCTAGAGTGTCTTCCATGTGTGAGCATGCTTCAGAGCTCTCAACAATCCAGTGACAATATAGAGTTACTTCCACCCCAGTGACAAGATCTCATAGCGCAGATGCAATATTTACGCTCCAAGCTTGGGGTCCAGTGTCATCCAGCCAAAATTCTATGCCATTGCATTGCCTACCTCTAAGGCCCAGTGATTTTTTATCCTGAGGGTTTTTTTTTTTTTTTTTTTTTCTAATGATCAAGGCACAGTCGAAGTCCAAAAGTTTGTTGTGGAAAATGTGCATCCTCCTTTCTGCAAACCTTGTTGAAAAAATTAACATTTCTTTGAGCTGAATGTGAGCAACAAGCCCCCGGGAGCAAAGCAATGGCCTGCTACTGGGTCAGCAACGGAGCCCGGTACCGTCTTGGTAGCACGTTATCGTTAGTTCAAATTGTTATCACTATTTCGATGTTACAGATGTTAGACGCACTGCTAGATTTCTGTACTTAGTGTACTAATAAAGAGGCAATTATAATACATATAAATAATGTAAAAAGTTACGTCGGTTAGCCTATTTTACTATAATGTGTCCTGCCATACATTTTCTTCTGAGGAACAGTCCATATTGTTTTTTTTAAATTGGAAAAGGGCCCTGGGTAAAACTGTCAGAGAGGTTTGAAGAACCCACAGTCATTTCAAATGAGTGGGCGGCGCACACTGACTAGCCGACACGTGACTGAGACGGATGCTGCTGAAGGTCCACTCCGTCTCCTGCCTCGTGCCTTTGGCATCCAGGGGTGAGGGTGGGGGGACTCTGTGGGCCGGAGCATGTGGCTTCAGTTTTCCCTGGCATTCCGGAGATTCTAAAAGAAAAGGGCATCTCTCTCAGGTCAGAGGAAATGGGTAGCTATCCAGCTAAATAGATTTCATGCTTGACTTCAGGGGAACAGCCCGAATGATCATCTGTTTGGGAGAGTAAATTAAAGAGGTAAGTAGGCACATGGGTTTTGTTTGATTTAACTTCTGCTTCTCTGGTCACTCTCCTGAGCATCTCAGAAGAAGAATACAGTTTGACAGACCTCTTTGGCCAGCATCCTCCTCCCCAGATTCTGACCGGATACTGCTTCTTCGAGGGCACTGACCTGGAATTAGCTTGAAGGAAAACCCTTGCCAGGACCACCTTCCTCCAAGCCAATCAAAACGTAACTGTTCTTTTGTCTCCACTCCAAGGACTGGGTCTTGATTTCACCCTCATCTCTTCTAATTACTTTGCATTGCTTGAGCCCAAGGCTCATGGAAAACAGCTACCCTAACGGTGACGTCCCTATGTTCTCCCCCACATTGAACATGCCAAGCACGGTGGTTCACAGCTTAAATCCCAGCCCTCGGGGAACAGACTCAGGCAGATCTCTAAGAGTTTGAAGCCAACGTGGTCTAGATTGCAGGTTCTAGGTCACCTGGGGCTACATAGTAAAAGCCTTAGCTCAAGCAAACAGACAAATGTAAAAAGCATATTGAATAAAATATAAAATTACATATGAATGGTAACACTATGTGAGTCTATTCCCTGGTCCCACCATGAAGGATTAGAAAGATGCTCTGTCCTCAAACTCAGGGGGCACTGGTCCTATTGCTGTAATACGTTTTTGTCACACAGAGTATCTCCCTGACTTGTCCACCTCTGTCCTTCATCCTCCTATTCCTTATGCATCCTGTCATTATGATACCCAGTGTCAGTGAAACACCTACGTCTTCCTCGGTGGTTGTAACTCTCCCCTCCCCCTCCCCCACTAAAGTCACTTGTTTTCTTACATTCAGAAAAAAGTGAATTCTGCACATGCCACTCTTCCAAGCACTGTGCGTTCCCTATAAAAGCTAAGTCATCTTTTGCCACTATCAGGACCACTGTCCAAATGGGTGAAGAAGAGGCCGTTTTATTAGCACTGGTTTTGCAACGGTCTGTCTTGCTCCAGAGGCAAAGAGGGGGAATGGCTGCTCCAAGCTGGCTTTGTTTCATTGTTCCAACTAAGTAACCAACGCAGTTTCTAACCATAGGGACGGCTGCAGGATTCCCGGATGCTGCAGGAAGCCTGGCTCGGAGCAGTGCGCAGTCTGAGGACAGGCTGCCCTGGACTGAGTCACAACTGGAACGAAGCATGTTCATCTGTGACCTTTCCCCTAAGTAACAGAGATAAGTTCGTATTTTGGCTCCCTGATTTACTTATCCATAAAAGAGCAAAAGAGACCCAGATACTCTCCTGGTCTGCAACAGTTCTGTTGTTCGATTTATTTATTTTAATTTTTGTTACATTGTGTGGGCAGGGGACACTGTAGCATCTGGAGGTCTGAGGCTAACCCTCTCCTTTCACCTGTGGAACTCTGGGATCTAACTTGGTGTCAGGCTTGGCAACAAGCACTTGAATCACACACACACACACACACACACACACACACACACACACACACACAAAGGGGAGGAGCTATAAAAATATCCAACTATAGCAATCCAGAAAAAAATAAAAGGGGTTCTGATTTATATGGTACTAAAGATTCCTATTTGACTGTCCAGTCTCTTAACTGCTCAGTACGTGTACCCATGAAATTCTTCTAGTTTCCTGTGAACTATTTTTGAAAACTTGGCTGGGGCCAGTATAAAATGTCGCCTCTCACTATCCAAGGCTCAGAATCATAGCTGTAAGATGGCCGTGTGCAAGGCATGCTCTTCTCTCAGCAACTGTCAAGGGCTGGGTTTTATGACGCCCTAGCCTTCTTTATCTAAACAGTGTCTTAGAGAGAGTGAGGCCAGTACACAGCCTGGAATCCACCCTTCTTTGCTTTCATCTGCCCGATGCTATGGAAGGCCCCTCCATCAAGACCCGTGTCTCTCAAGCAGCGGAGAGACTTGGGACAGTTCTGCCATCATGCTGAAGCTTAACAGCTCTGGAGAACTTGCTGTGTGAAGTCTGCCTCTCCAGGCCGGACTTGAAGTGGTATTCGCCAAACTGCTGCCTTTTCAGACAGAAACCCTGCTCCCACCCAGGGCTCCAGTTCTCAGCAGCCTTAGCTTTTGAATGGGCTTTTGCTTTTCGTCTTTGAAATTAAAATATAATTACATCACTCTCCCAGCCCTTTCCTCTCGGCAACCCCTCCCATGTACACCCCTTCGTTATCTTTCAAACTTATGGCCTCTTTTTCTTTGATTATTCTCTGTCTCTCTGTCTTTCTCTCTGTCTCTCTCTTTCCCTCCCTCCCTCCCTCTCTCTCTCTCTCTCTCTTTCTCTCTCTCTCTCACACACACACACACACTTGCACACTCTGTAATACGTATTACACCTGCTCTGTCCACATAAAGTCCATGTATGGTTTTAATGCTGCATCACGTCCCTGCTTGAGGACGGTTCACAAAGGATGCTGGAGGGAAGAGGGAGGACAGCTGCATTCCAGGCAAATGAAAACCTCACAAACGGCTGCCTGATGCTGTGCTTTATCCATTTAAGATTATGGAATGGCACAGACGAAGTGGTAGAAAACGGTGTCCTGTTAGCCACAACATCCTCCCACTAAACAAAGTCCTTTCCTTTCACGATGCCATTCCGTTCTTCCCTTAGCTCTACCGACCACTCTGATGCAATCCAAAGGCCTGGCCTTCCGAAGTTGAAAATCTGTAAACTGTGCCCTATGTGGGAGACCCATGGTAGGATGTGGTGCCCAGAGAAAGGAAACTAATTTTCCTTATGGAAGTGCCAGGCACTAAACCATCTGGATTCTGGAGAGAGAGAAAATATTCAGTCATTCTGATGTTTTGTCTATATGGCACCAAACATCTGGAAGCTGGGTGGCAGACTAAATCTTTCAGTTCCTATCCTGACAACTGAGTTTTCATCATGCTGAAATAACTTAAAATCAGCTACATCCCAAACGATTTAAGCCCCAAACTCATGCTTGGTGACTAATAGAAGTTCTGAAGTGATCGAAGAGACAAAGGAAGCAGCATCTTTAGGAAGCTTCTTTATGCAATATGCTGGGTTAAAAATCACACCCATTGCAGGTCTACTGCCCGGACTAGAACCGTGGAGAGGATTTCCAGACCCAGAAATACTGCGAAGCTGTTCCTGAGGACACTGTGTAAACTTTCTCTTCGAAGCGGAAACGCTCTCAGTTTTCAAATTCAGGTTGACACTTGAACAGCTAAAAGCAATTGTTCCAAACACATTACTTCCCCAAGCAATGTGAAAATGCACGCATTTCTCTAAGCAAGCTCGAGCTGGTACTCGGCAGGTCGGCAGAGTTCCGGTGGCGTCTACCTTTAAGGAGACATTTGGGAGAAACAGTCTTATAGATGCAACAATTACAAAGATAAAGGTTCCATCCACTAGCCACCGGGAGCTCTTGTCACACAAACACTGACCGGCAGAGACTGTGTTAAGCGGTGTGCAACACGACCATTTGAAAACAAACCAACAAGTTTTTTTTGTGTGTTGAGAATTGTGTTTCTCGTTTGTCCCCACATTAAATGCAGTTGTGGGATCTAACCCTTGTGTGTTCAAAGCACATTTCCGTGCATCAAAAGACACAACCCTCATTCACTCTGGCGTCTCAGCTGCCTAGGGGCTTTGCAGGCATGTCTTTCTTATACCATGAAAATTCCAATATATTTTTGATTATTTCCACAAAGGTATATAGAGTGTGTACATTACACATACCAGTATTATTGAGCTGAGCTGGCCCAGTGCCGAATTTTTGCTGATTCAGCTCGTGGTTCCTCTTTCCCAGATTACTAAAACAACTTTTCTCCATAAGCAAGAGAAACACAGAGGGCCTTATTTCTCCCTTAATTATACCAAGTCCAAAGGCAAAAAGCAGACAAAATGTTTTGAACTTTATAGAATAATAAAAAAAAAATTTCCAGTCTTCCCTGCCACCCCAAGAGTTTCAGTATTTGGAACTCGGCTTGCCTTTCACTGATGAACTTGCACTTAGCTTTTTCTGCTGGGGTTGGCTCTCCACTGCAGGTAGCTCATGCGGTTTTTTATGCTGTGTGTACTATTTTGAGCAAGGTAGGCCAAGATCTCCCTGTTATAGACCTCTGCCAATAAATATTTCTTAGTTTCACACAGAGAAAGGCACATTACCCAAAACTAAACCGTACAGTTCACCTTCTCTGACTCAGAGAGATCTCCGGAGATCTGGCGTCTGTGTTACTTATAAACGTGAGGGCAGTGGTCATTGCCCATACACACAGAATGTTCTCGAAGTTAGGTTCTCTGTTTGAAACATTCAGCAGTCTGGTGTCCTGGGAATCTCTGGGGGCCTAGGTTAGCAGGAAGGATGGGGGAAATTTCCACAGCACAGCCTTTAGGACTAGCTCCCTAATCAACACAAATCTCACGTAGTGGTGGGCTAGGCCCACAATTGGCATTCCTGAAGCCGAGGACCACCAGCTGAGCTTTAAATAAATGCAGATGTGGCAGGCAGAGGAGACCCCAAGGAAGGCAGCCTCTCCACTTACAGGTCCTTCCCTGCACGGGCGAGTGTGCCCACCGGCGGTAACGTGCCAGGGGATGGGATGGACAACGAGTTGAGAGGCTCTAGGTTAGAAAACAGTTTGGGATGATTGCGGCCGCCCAGCACCCTGTGAGCCTCGTGTCTTCTTCCTCAAAGAGGCTGTGGCTGACCTGGCCTGGCGGCCACTGGGTACACTGTCAGGCCTGGCTGGGGAAGTCACAAACCTAGCTTGCTCAGACAGGGACTGTTTGGAGGCTTGGCTCGCCCAGCTCAGGGCCGGGAGCTTGGGCGCCACAGCGTGAAGCCCTGTCGACACCAAGACTGCAGAAACAATGACGGTGTCCTGAACTTTGTGAGTCCCAGGCTACCAAGAGGTGGAGCCCCGGGCGGCGGCTGGGCGCAAGGAAACTGCCCGGCGGCCAGAAACCATGGGAACCCCCGGCACCCTCGGGTCCGCAGCCGGAGGGCTTGCAGAAAAGCTGGGAGAAGGGAGCCAAGCGCGTTTTCCCTCTTAGGTCTGCCCCGAGGGCGACTCCCAGTGAGCTCAAAGATCCGTACCCCCCACCCCCCAGCCTGGACCGCGCCACTCACCACTTCTTGGTCGCCCTACCCTTCTCTGTCGCCCTCCCTTTGCCCTCCCCCGCCCGTGCCACTCGGGTCACCCAGGGGGGTGGCCGAGATCCCAGCTGCACAAACATTGGGGACAGCCCGCGTCCGCCGCAAGACCTTGCACCACCCCCGCTCCAGGGCCGGGGGTCCCCTCTCTGCCTTCGGGGAAGCGCTCAGCGGCCCGGCCAGACCCTGGAGTCGGTGACTGCCTCCGGCACCGGTTTCACCGACTTCGTCCGCCGGCGCTTCTAGGTTCTTTTTCGCTTCCCGCAGCCGCCAGGCCAGAGTTCCCCGAACCCCCGCCGAGCCCGGGCGTCCCCTCTTCCCGCCCAGCCCTCGCGGCGCTAGGAGCGGGAGTCGGACCGGAGGCACCCACAGCGGCAGATCCCCGGCCTCCGCTCTCTCCCGCAGCCGACCCGGGAGCCGCGTGCGCCAGGCGGGCTCCACTCCCTGCGGGGGCCGCGCTGCCCGGGGCTCCGGCTGAGCCGCTCCCCCGCACCTGCACCCACCTCGCCTGCTCGCCTTTCCTTCTGCGCGGAAATGCCACTGGCTTCAGACAGTTTCAGACGGGCTCCCAGCAGTAGAGGGGGGATAGGACATTTCGATCGCTGGAGAACGAACTGGCCCCAGGCGAGCCGCGTTAGAACAGAGACCCATTTGCCTGGCCTGGAGAGGGGACAGCCCAAAGAGCGAGGCTAACCCCAAGTGATGAACAGCCTCACAGTATAGCGAAGGGCAGTTCAAACCATTCCTTTCTGCAGACCTGGCAGGACCCGGAAGCTGGTCGTAAGCAAGAGCAAGAACTTGAATTTATTGGCGTAAGTCTCATTTTAAAAGGTCAACATGAGTAAGAGACACAGGCAATTAAACGCCGGTGATGAGACCGCTGGACACGGCCGGGCACTGCACGGATTGTCTCCGGACCTTTCTTTCTTTTGTTCCAAGTTTAAAATTAAGCTAAAAGATTTCCTTACAGACAGCAGCCAGGGGTGTACGGTGACTTTCCCTCTGAGGAAACTCTTGCTGATGGCTTAAACAACACTCTAAGGTTTGTGCTTGTGGTACAAAACCTGCAAACAGAACCAAGTTAAAGGAAGGTTAAGCCCCACTGAATGAATACTTCATTCAGTCAACAGGGAAAATAGGTACTGATTTGCATAATAAATCTGAATCACAAAGGGTCAAGCAGAGCTTCCCTTTTGGAAACTATCTCAGCTTTCCTGGAACCCCAAAGAAAACAAACAACGTTGTCAGTATTTTGTTCCTTCGGGAAATAAATTGTCCTTTTGGGCTGCCGTGGAGTACTCCGGAGTGAGATGTGCTGTATATATTAGGATATTTTGGAAGCTGGTGCAGGTGTGGGCTGATTCAAATTACTTGGGTTTGTGTTCTTCTAAAGGGTCAGATGAAGGATCTGGTTTTAGGGAAGAGGACAGGAATAGGTTCCTGAGTGAAACCGCCTGTGAGCCCAGCCTCACGGAGGACATAAATGCAGCCCTGACCAGGCATCCCCCAACGGTTCAGGAAAACCATGTGTCTGTCACCATGTCATCTGTCCTAATTATCCGATATTTGCACTCAATTCGTCAAACGCCTTCGCCATTTTGAGAAACTTCACAAATAAGCAATTAGTAAAGCAATACGTAAAGTCTACCCTCTGTTGATTTTACAGTGACTTATTAAGGATTATTCTCCCTGTTAAACTCGTAGGACTATTCAATAGCTAGGAAGTTCATGGCTGTTGAAAAATAGAGCGCACACATCTCGCTGTTAAATATTCCGATATTTAGAATTCTTGCAGGATTCTGACAGTCCCGAAAGTACTTCTTACAAAGTCATTTTGGAACAAACTCTAAGAAATAAAATAAGAATATCCTGGTCTTAATCTCTGAAGATACTGGTGAGTTGTCTATATGGTTTCTTAAATGATTTTCTACACAAAAATTCAGAGATATTTTTAAACCCTGTTAAAAGATGTAAATTTAGACTGTGTCAAGACAGGCATTTAGTTCTATGCAACTGTTACTCCTTCTAAGCCAACACACGAAGCTAACAGCCATATTGGTTTTATTCAGTGTCTGAAACTCCCTGAATGTAGCTGACCTTGTGGAGCTGTCTCATAGTCTGTAAAAGCTACTTTATGTGCAATTATGCAGATCACTAGTAGTTTTTAAGTCACTAGAAACTAGATGCATAAATTTTCTGGCTTGAAGGAGAAGCTGTAAATCTATTTCTATGACTTTCTAATGGGAGATAAATTATAGCTTATTGAGATTTGTTTTATTCTAAGGAAAATAATAATTTTCTTTGCTGTCAGGAATGCCCATGAGGGCAACTTTTTATTATATTTTTGAGAGCTGGTAAATTTGAAGATTAAACAAATAACTTCAAACCATTTATCAGAGAAGCTTTCAGACCATTAATGATGTTTTGCTTCTGAGGAGTACATTTGAGAACAGAAAAAAATAGTCATGTTAACATTGCACTTTCATAACCAATAATCTATACATAGAACCGGAAATATGTGCCAATAAAAATTAAATGTCAAGGTCCAGGTGGAGAAGGACACTCTAAATTATGCTTGGCAGAAAAAGAGTATGTTGCCAACAGTTCTTAAGGTCTGTTCTTTACGATAATGAAGCAGTTTAGGGTCCACTCTCTCCAACCGTGCACAATCACAGCTGTGTGTATGGGTTGTGTGGGGGGGTCACCCCCACCCTTAATCTCAACTTAGCCTTTCAAGGCAGGGAAATAAAGGGGGATGCTCAGGCTACTCTGCCACACATAAGGATGTATAGTTTATTAATAGGAGAGTTTAGCTTAGCCCTCTCACTATTCATCTGAAATTAATTAACTGTGTAGAATTACAAGGTGGGTGTATCCCAGACAGCAGGCCCTGCTCGGACTAATCAAAAGGGCACATGTTGAATGAACACGATTTAGTTAAGGTTAATCCAGTGAAGATGATACGTCCCTGGTCTTAATTACTCCAGGTGATAGATTGTGGGATGGGAAAATAGGAAGGAAGGGAAATTTGGTCCTGCCGAATACCAGGATTTTCTAATTGAATTTAGCCGTCTGTTTTCACAGTTTCCGTTCTGAGAGCAGGACCACACTCCCTGGACTCTTGTTGAAGGTGGCTAAAAGAAAGAAAAGGAGCATGGTGCATACAGCGCCTTTAAAAAAAATTAAATGACAACAAATATGATGTTTCTGAGATGTTTGTGATTGTGTGCTCATTCATTCGTCAGCTGGGGGATTTTAGCACTTGCTGATTTCTCTCGGAAGGTTACTTTTTTAAACTCTTGGTGCCCAGACTCGTTCTATGTGGAACAGAGATGTACCTACAGGGCTGTGATGGGAAATGGACGCATGTTAGTTAGAACAATACAGCGTAAATATCACTTAGTACATAACGCTCATCACGGGTGAGCCGCAGGGAGGCTGTGAAGCTGAGGAAAAGCAAGAACACACGGCCAGTGGCTCCAGTTATGTGAGGCTACAGAAAAAAATCTGCAGAACCGTAGAGATGGACAGACGGCACTCGGCAGCAAGATTCTGGCCACCCACCATGCTTGTGTCTTTTGAAAATTCACTGAACTTATGGATTTGTGTGCGCTCCTGGATTTTTATGTTTTACTTCAACAAAACAGTTGCAGCCGAAAAAAAGTTTGTTTTTTTTTTTGTTTTTTTTTTTTTTTTAATTCTGAAAAGTGCGAGGCTGGAGAGCAGACAGTGTATATTTCAGATGATGGAGTTAGGGCAGAGGCCTGGGGAGAGGCTTAAAAAGACAGTGTAGAATTTGTAGGGGCTGAAGGAGTCCACTTGGCCATTTTAACTTCACATGTCTACAGGTCCTTACAGCTCACACCTCGCATCCAGTCTTTCCCGAGTATCTGGGTGCTTCTCACTTCTTCGGTGTGATTTGGAGTTGAAGTGTGAGTGAAGTGCTTGAGACTCCTCACCCTTTGTCACTGCTTAGCGTTGACTGTCACCTCGCTTTATTTTCTTTCCATAGATGCACAGGGTTTTCCGATTTTCAGGTTTGTGATCTATTTTTTGCTCAGGAGCTGAGTATCTGTTTCTGATTTATTAGCATTTGAGCCTCTCGTTTCCTGCCATTGATCAAGCCTAATACTTAGTTGAACTGATGAGTTTTATATGAAATCTGATATTTCAGGAGAACAGAAGGTTGAAGCCATTTTTAAAATACCTTTCTGCTCTTCATCTTTTTCAGAATTTTACACATGCCTGTTACACCATCAGAGCCTGCAAAAAAAATCTTTTTTTAACTGCATTTTTATGGTAGAAAACATTTTGTAAGTAAACATGTATTTGTCAATAAAACGGATGTTCGTCAAGTGTCAGTCACATTCTCTCCTTAAACATACATTTACTCTCTCCTGCCAAAACACACCGTCCCCCTGGTACAGCTGACTGAAGGCTATGCCATCTCTACCGACGTCTCAGTTGATCAGGTCAACTCCGGGAAACATCTGCATTTAATCATTTTGCACAAAACACGGCCTTCCTAATGCTGGACTTTCCTAGAATCAGCTGCAGACTGTCCACTTCTCCCTCAGGAGAAATAGAAATCCCTCTGAAACTATTTAATACCTACACTAATTCCTGCTCTGCTGAGCCCAGGGCGTTTGCAGTCCCAGTATCCTAGCTGGTATCATACTTTGGAAAGAGTTTCCATCCATAGGAAAAGACCAAAGCTAGACCTTTTGTTTGCTCTCTACACCTTAGAGTTCAGAGAAAGGAGAAACAGTGGAAACCTGTTTGTCTTTCCTCTGTTTCTCTTCTCTTGGTCACATTAGCCACATAATATCGTTGACGTATCTTTTCAACAGTAAATCTGAAGGACACTTCTCTTTCTCAACTAATGCAAAGTGATAATAACAACTTTTAGGATAGTTAGCTAGCCAGAGAGGGAATTTCATGGACATAAAATGTGTTTTCATTAACTCTACAGAAACATAATTGAAACGTAAAAGAAAGTCGGCAAAGCTGCACTATAATCGTTTAATTAAACATAATTAAAAATTAGAGCTTAACTCAGTGTGACAAACGTCTTGTTAAAACTTGTGACATCTTTAAATCCGTCTGGTAGAATGTTTAGGAGATGTTCATAACACTTGTTTTCCACATTTTAAAATGTTGGAGTCTTACTGCCTTCCATCCAGAAAGAGGATAAAGAAAGGGGCCGAAAAATCAAATCAAAACAAAACCAACCCAATACATTGGTTACATTTTTACTGAAAATCTCCCCTAGGTACCAACCTGGAGGTAAGAGATGGGGAAATGTATTCTGTACCGTCAGGAGCTGTGGGTGTGGCCAAGAGAAGAAACAAATACCTCTAAGTTGCAGAGAAAGGAAGCAGTCTCAGCCAGTAAGAGAGTCAGTCACATGACACCACGTCCCCACCTTCCTGGTATTGGGCACACCTTGAGGACAGAAGTGTCATGGCTACAGGTTGAGCCTCTGTCTCTGGTCCCTTAGGTCTCAGTGCTGTTGCTGGACCCACTGTAGATCATTGACCATGTGCTAGGCTCAGAAGGAACTTGGACCCTAACATGGTTGGAACTATGAATTTTAAAAATGCTATCTCACAAGACATTGTCAGGAGAGGGAAGAACTCAATGTAGTCCAAGTACTTAGGGCCATGTTCGCTTGGCGTTCAGCACTGCCGGGGCCACATCTCTGACAACAGCCAGTTCTGTGGTCAATAGATGCTGAATCCCTCTGGGTGAAAATGAACTTGTTCGGTAAAATAAGTTTAGTTTGTTTAAATACTCACAGATGAGGAGGCTCCTAGGTTTCCCAAGCCCCAGCCTATTTACCACCAGGCGGGTGGTCACAGGGCAACTCATGTCGCCCCCACACACTTTGTGCAAAGTACCAGGCTGTTCAAATAGAGGCATTACTTCTTCCACCGCGAAAAGACTAGGTCTTAAATGCCCTTATTGACTGTAGAGACCCTCCTCGACAATGTCTGGTTCCATATTACAGGAAACCCGACTTTCCATTTCCACTGCTCTCTGCAAAGGAGCCCAGTGCCTTTCTCATCTCAGGCAAGTCCTCGTGAGACAGTTTGAGTTATCCTGTATTGCCAGATCTCTGGAGAGCCCCAGCTTTCCCCGTCACATCCTGCTTTCCACTGAGGGAGGCCCCTCCTAGGACACTTTTGCCTTTCCTGTCCTTTGGGCTTCTCTTGTGCTTCAGCCTCCGCCATCACTCTGATGCCTCCTCAATCACCCCGAATCCCTCTTCTCCATGTAACCCACCATCTCGGCCTTACCGACCATTCTCCTCATTACCTTGGTTTCAACTGGGTGTTCAACAACATTCCAGACACCCTCAGCTCATCTTTCCAACACTAGCTCTCCCAAGTTTTGCCCTTTGCTTTTTGCCCTTTGTCCCCTACCTTTGTCCCGCCTCCCTTCCTCATTTCTGAGACCCGGCCATTCCATATGAGGAGCAAGGGATTGTGGGAGGCAGAGATCAGGAGAATGGAGCCGTGGTTGCTAGGCACTCTGATGTCTTTCTCCTTGCACTAATCTGCTATTATGATATATAGTGAGTTCCAGGATAGCCAGGACCACACAGAGAAACCCTATATCGAAATAATAACAAGAAGGCCGGTCCTGCCCTTGGGTTAAAAGTCTCGCTCCATCCTGCTAACAGCCTGGTAAAATATAAGGACAATTTGGTGTTGCTCTGAGCTTGAAGGACAATGAATAGATTTTTGCCCGTTTGCTGGCAAAGCACGGAATAGGGAAGAGGCAGCAACGTCTGTGTAGTGCACAAGCACACATGTAGTGCACAAGCACACATGTGAGACCCTCAGCAGTAGGCACTCCCTGGGGAGGACTCAAGCTTGTGGTTTCTCAGAGGTTCTAGTGATGAAAAATGAGTCACAATGAGCTCTCAGTTCTCTAACTTCTAAGCAATTAAAATCTTGAAAATATTCACACACTCCTGAACAACCATAGCTTGAAAATGTCGACTAATTAGATTCCTCCAGTAGATAAATACTTCTGGCACACTTAGGCAATTAAAGTCTCTATATTTCAATACATCTTTTTCCTAATTGCTTAAGTGCCTTGACAAACCAATTGGTAAGAATTTTACAATCACAAGACCCATCAGTTTATTTATGCGACTCAACTCAAAAGGTACAAAGAACACCCATCACTTGAAATGTGACTCTTTTTTTCCCTTTAGTCTTATTTGGTCATTTCTAGGTTCTTCATTTTCATAGAAGGTATGATTTTTAACCAGCTACCCTAATAAGTCAGAAGTGACATTTTAGCCAAGTTAAATGTTTGCAGTTCAAGTGGGTGGCCTTGACTGGAGATAGAAGTCCAACCACGGAAGCATACTTTCCAAGATGGCTACTCAAAGGCAGTTTATGGCTCATTAGGAACTTTGACACATGGAAACCGATTGTTACAGCGGAATTGTCTGTCCAAAGCATAAGCTATGATGAGGTCAACCACTGTGAGTTTGGTCTTAAGTTTCCCCCCAAATGAGGCTTGTTTTAAGCGTGTTGCCATCTTGACCATTAGTCTGACAGAAGATGATGGGAGGGGGCTCATGCGTGCACACACATACCTTGAGCATGAGACTGGAAATTGATCTCAGGTCTGAAACAATTGCTTCCCACTGGGCTATTCCCTAGCCCCTTGGAAGTCAATGCATCCTCTGAGTGTCTGGTATTAGTTTCACTGTAGGTAGAAGTATATTTTGCAGTTGCTCTTGTATGCCGCTGGGGAGGCTGAGGCTGGAGAATCTCAAGTTCAAGCCCAGCCTGGGCAATATAAAAAGATACTGCTTCAGAGTCAAAATAAAACAAGATAAAGACACAATCAAGAGAGCTATAGAAGTGTGGTATTGATAGCCCACTCACACTCTAGGATCTCGGGCCCATCTCCTTTCCTGGGCTTCACTTGGTCCTAATTGCCTGAACTGTGCCAATTTCTCTATGCTACAGAAAAACGAGGGGTGTGACTCTTCTGTGGAGGATGTGACCAGAGCAAACAGGAGTTAGGAAAATCTTTCGGTGGAGTCCCGGACCATGTAAAGTCTTAAAGAATGGCAGAGGGAGATTAGACTAAAGGAGAGATAGTCTAGAGAGAGGAACAAAGCCCAGCAGGAGTGTGTTCAAGTGAAGGCGGAATACAAGGTAAAATTTCACAAGCAGTTAGAGTAGTGGAATTAGATCGGGCATGACCTCGCGGTTATGGATGGCCACCTTTGTTAGAACTCTGTTCTCTGTTGCTTAAACGTGTTTCCTTCTTGACAACCGCTGACGTGTTTCTCCTGTGTAAGTTCAAATCCAGATACTGCTTAGCAAAGTGCCGACCCCTCCTGTACTGTTTCTGTACCAGAGGCTGGAGGGGAAGGCGTCTGCCTGCCAGATACAGAGGACAACGTGTGCAGCAGCCCTGCCTCCTTCTCCTTTTCCAGCCTGGCTCCTGCCCTCCTGTTTGTGCTCTGGTTGATGCACAATGTCCCTAATACATAATGACTTATGAAAAATCTCTTATGATTCTGCAGCTCCATGTAAGTACCAAGAGGGTCATCCATTGGCTTTTCGTAGCTTCTATGTGGCCAGGTTGTCCTGCTGGAAGGTCAAGGAAGGCTTTAGTGCTTTTGCACATGGCCCTTCCTCTTGCTGGATTCTCTCCCTACGTGTGGCTTTAGGGCAGTCAGATTTCTCTGGTTTCTGATTTCCAAAATCTAGAGGTAGAAGGACCCTTAAGAAACTGTTTCCTGGGGCTGGGATGATGGCTTAGAGGTTAAGAGCACTGGCTGCTCTTCCCGAGGACTCAGGTTTGAGTCCCAGGATACAGATGGCACCTCACAGCTGTCTGTAACTCTAGTTCCAGTGTCTCTGACACCCTCGCACAGACAAATGTGCCAAATGTCAATGCACATAAAATAAAAACAAAATTTAAAAAGTAGTTTTTAAAATTTGAAAGCAAATCATTTTCCAATTTCTAGAACTCTAACAAGCAAAGTGAGTAAAAAAGACAGCCCAGGGGCTGGAGAGATGGCTCAGTGGTTAAAAGCACTGACTGCTCTTCCAGAGGTCCTGAGTTCAAATCCCAGCAACCACATGGTGGCTCACAACCATCTGTAATGAAATCTGATGCCTTCTTTTGGTATGTTTGAAGACAGCTACAGTGTACTTATTTATAAAATAAATAAATCTTAAAAAAAAAAAAGACAGCCCAGATAAAACAAATTTTCTGGGAGGAGAAACATAGAAGAGGCTCCTGTTGTTGTTGTATTTGTTGATGTTGTTGTTGCTTATGAGAATTGTCTACTTCACCTTCCCACAGCTATGTAGTTGTGCACGAACATTTCTGGAAAGATTTAAACAAAATCAGACAAATTGTCATTGAAGCAACACGGAGTCTCATGCGGCATGTTAAAGCTTCCCATCCATGGGCAGAGGCTGGCAGCTCTGTGAACGTAACCATTTACCACGCATGTGCTGTTTCCCCCCTACTACTTCTTCTCAAATACTGTTAACATGCTCAGACTCATTAGGGCAAAGGCTCTGAGGAACTGGGGCTTCCTGTTCTCTCCGGTGCTTGAATGTCCTCCAAATCAGGCTAATTGATTCTGAAAGAAGGTGCATCTGTACAAATAGAATGTTTTGCGCACTGGCTAAGGGTCTGGTCTTAGAGAAAGGAATGTCCCTACACCCAAGCAGCTCACGTTATTATTGGGTAATAACAACAGTGACATTTTAATAACACCAGCTGTATCTACCATGTTTGGAGTACCCATCCTTTCTCTACTAGATACCGTACCTGTCTCTGCACACATTACATTGCAGATCCTCCCATACTGTCTACAGACAACAGTTTACTATCGTTCCCATTATAAACAAACACGATCAAGCTTTAAAGAGATTGTGTGGGCTGCAGAGATGGCTCAGTAGTTAAGAGCACTGGCTGCTCTTCCAGAGGTCCTGAGTTCAATTCCCAGCAACCACAGGGTGGCTCACAACCATCTGTAATGGGATTCGATGCCCTCTTCTGCTGTGTCTGAAGACAGTAACAGTGTACTCATATAAAATAAATATTTTTTTAAAAAAGAAAGAAAAGGAAGCTGATAGTACACTGAAATTTTCCATATTTTATTATTTTACATGCATGTATGTTTTACCTGGACATATGTCTGTACAGGCACATACGTACCTTGTTCCCCTGGAAGCCAGAATAGAGCATCAGACCCCGTGTGCTGGAATTATGGAAGAGTAGGAGCTGCCATGTATCAAAACCACCAGGTTCTCTGGAGGAGCAGTCAGTGCTCTTAACCACCGAGCCATCTCTCCAGCCCTGGAATATATTTTTAGTGAAGAGCAACACCAGGCTTCCCAGCAGATTTTATGGTAGCTGCTTCCGTGTGTGTAGGAAGCAAACAGTTGGAAGCTGCCGATGTTGGGCTTTTCCTGAGTCCAGAGGTTTGAAAGGTCTAATGGAAATTTCGTACAGTTCCTGGAGGAAAGACAATGGATGTACAAGTCGGACAGCGTCCTGAATCTCTTTATCTTCTCTGTCTTGTGGTCCCAAATGGATGGCTGTCAAAGGCTGAGGTGCACATTGTTCAAGGTCACAGCAATTACCCTTGCTCCAGAGGCCCAGATTCACATGCACTAGACAGCCACCATGTTAGGAAACTGCCTGCATAGGTCTGCGCGCTCTGATGTATGATATTGGGTCAGGGCTGCTCTCCAGATATTCAAAGATCTACACATCAGTTTGGTCCAGGAAAGAAGACAGAAAACTCCATCTACCCGTCCGTCTGGTATCTGAGTGGCTAACCCTCAGCCTGGCCCAGGTGTGTGCCTAAGAGCCGGGGAGAGGCTTGTAAACCGTGAGGAAGGTTATTGCCTTGTGAATGCTAAAGTTTGTGCCTTGGACTCCAGTCCCAGAGTTAGAGTCAGACAATCTTTTTGAAAAACTTGCTTGGGCTAAGTGACACCTTTACTACTTCCTAAACTTTCTTCTCCGCGGCTGTGAAGAAGTGAACACGGTAGCAACTTGTTCGGCCTGAGATGCACAGCACAGTCTGACCATCTCGCTTACGATTTGTGGAGTGGAAGGTTCCAGCCCCAGGTTAAATACTCACAGGTCAAGTCCACGGGTCACCGAGGTGGAATTTCTGGCCCTGGGAAACTGAAGTACGGTGAGAATCCAGGGTATAAAGATTTGAATGGAAGGACAGGAAGCCCCGTGACTGCTCTTAGGGAGAGGGACCCGAGTTCTCCTTCCTGCCCACACCACTGTTGTCGTTTTTCTCTCTCTTTGCTTGGACCTACTCCCCGTTCTCCTCGGGCCCATTTCGTCACACTGTCTTCCTTTCTTTGGCTTTGCACCTGGAATCTATGGACATGATTTGGTTCTGCCGGAGACCCATGGGAAGTGCTCCTGAGTGGAGTCCAGTGTTGAGGACAAGAGGGCAGGGGAAAGGGTGGCTCTAGTCTCGGAAAACAAGAAGCATGTGAGTCTCATCTTGGGACAATTTTCTCTGATTTTATTAGTGTGGCGATGCTATGGTTACACAACCCTGATGACAGAGAATGTGTGAAGACTGTCATGCCAGTTACACGTCGAGATGTTGATAAGGCCCATTTGAAAGATCTCTAAGACTGTGAAGCACTGAGTCTCAGATAACAGAACCTTGGGCACTTGTGTTGAGGGATGTTCAAAGTAAAGGACCAATTTTCCAGTTACACCAGAAGGAAGCCCATCTAGCCTAGTGACATAGAATGGAGTTTGTTTCCATGTTCATCTGCACAAAGGGTTTGTGTGCAAATTTAAAACAAAACAAAACATTTGCCCTCCATTTATCTTCTCCAACAAAGAGCTATAGAAACTTAAAATTTTAACCTTTTTCTGAAAACCATAATCTCTCAGCTCCTAAAACCTCGTCCTCAAAAATAATCTGCCTGGGTAAGGCCTGGTTTCGTGAACAGCTGAACAGAGCAATGCGAATCAGGTCATTCATCCTGTGACTAGCAAAGAACTGAAGGCTTTGCAGGGGAATGTGAGGAGGGTATCACAGGGCATCCTTTGGAACTACAACCAAAATCTGTCAGAGAGGACCACCTCACAGTAAAGAGTGTGAGGGAGGGAGAAAGGGAAAGAGGGAGAGAGAGAGAGAGAGAGAGAGAGAGAGAGAGAGAGAGAGAGAGAGAGAGAAGAAGAAGAAGAAGAAGGAGGAGGAGGAGGAGGAGGAGGAGTAGGAGGAGGAGGAGGAGGAGTAGGAGGAGGAGGAGGAGGAGGAGGAGAAGGAGAAGGAGGAGAAGGAGAAGGAGAAGGAGAAGAAGAAGGAGAAGGAGAAGGAGAAGGAGAAGGAGAAGGAGAAGGAGAAGGAGAAGAAGAAGGAGAAGGAGAAGGAGAAGGAGAAGGAGAAGGAGAAGGAGAAGAAGCAATAATAAAGGATAAGCACCCACAGGCTCCTCTATGTCCACCTGCCACTCAGGACAGAGCCATGTCTGTTCTCCCTGACATTGGCTTCCTTTTTTTAATGAGTGCAACTCATTTCTCTCTGAATCAGGTCAAGAGAGAGCCATCTGTTCCAAGGCATGAAAGGGGAACAGAAGAGAGCCAGTCAGGCCCTTCTGAGCTCTCTCTGAGGATGATTTACTCTTCAGGTTATAAGCCCTGGTACTAAGATATAAACATCAGAGACAAGGAACAGATTCAGTCCTAAGCATCCATTAGCCCCCAGCGGGACAGAGGCAGGAAAAGCAAAGAGTACCCATCATTGGGACCAGAAGGCTTGAATTCATGTCCCAACATTCCTTGAACACATGATCTAAGGCAGGCCACTTCACCACATGGAGTCATGGATATTTATTTCCTTTCTAGCTGATGAAACGAGATTCGCATGGGGCCGAGGTGGAGTAAGAGAAGCATTTACTACGGATGTTTCTTTGCTCTAGAACACTGCTTAGGTTAACTTTTGTTATGGACAGCAACAGCTTGCAGGGAGGGAGTTTACCAAGAGGCCTGTGTGTAAGGGACAGAGAGAAAGAGGAGACTGCTACACCAGGAATATGGTGGGAATGAGTGTAAGGTACCTGCATCACAGGGAGATGTGGTCATGTCTTGAGGAGAGAAGTAGGTGCTGAAGAGAAATGAGAAAGATCTGAAGTAGAACTTCCAGGTGAGTTGTCTAAGAATCCCCTCAGCTTCCATGGCTGAAACACGCAGCATTTATGGTCCACAGAGCAGGATGCGTTGAGCCAGAGACAGATAAGAGTTCGGAGTGGGGAAACATGGCCTCTCCTATGCCTTGTTTGAATCAACTTTGGGAGAAACTTTTAGGTCCCTCATTGCTGTTTCTGAGGCTCTGGTTAGGCTGTGCCTTGTTCCTGACTGCGGGCCCAAGGGTGCTCTGAGGTCTGCATGAACAAGCCACGCAGTGGGCAGTTGGCGCTCAGTCTTGCCCCCTCACTGGAAATCAAAGGATGGGAATGGGCATCAGGGCGCTTAGGGTTCTGAAACTGATTAATAAACCACCTCTTGTGTCCAGTTTTCAGAACCCAAAGCCTTGGGCGTCTGTCTGCCTGGACTTGTGACCCATGGAAGGCTTTACTCAGGGAAGCTTACTCAGCCAGGGAGGAGGAGGAGGACGGCTGACAATCACACTAAGTGCCCTGTAGCCTGATTCCTGGAGCGGCAGAGCCCCACGGGCCCCAGCTGTTGTTAATGTGGCTTAGAGGAGAGAGGGGCGGCCTCCCCCTGCCCCGCACAGGGAGCTAGGCCCCAGGACGGCAGAGCTGCCCGCGCAGGCCTCGAGGCTCTTACCACATTGTAAACCATACATTTGCAAATCTCACATCTAATCCACAGTACAGGCTGTGTGCAACCCAATATGGGTCTCAGAGCCCAGAGGCACCCTCGTGGCATAGGCAGACCCTGTCTTAAGCCTCACACTGAAAAGTACAACCAGTTAGGCAGACTGCAAAATATGTAACTTGAAGTCCCTTGCCATGAGAACCACGGCTCTGGAATTTCCTGGCTTCGGGAGGGCTGGCGTTCCGTTTCTAACCTTTGCTTTCTGCTGGTCGAGCGCTTGTGTTTTATTCCTGGGGTCCGTTCTGCATTTGGTAGAGGTGAGGGGGCAGGGAGAAAGGAATGAAAGACTCTCAATAGAAAAACACAGAGCCGGAGGCTACCACACCGCACAGGATGGGGCCCATCTGGACTCAGAACAGTGACCCAGTGCCTGAGACCACGGACACAGAAGCCCCCAGACATTCCTGCCCGTGCCCACATCCTACGGTTTTGTCACAGCCCAGTAGATGATTGCAGCATAGAGGGGTCGGGGGACAGTGGTCACATCAAGGTAGGCGTACATTTGAGGGTAGACAACTGCACTTCCGGCCCTGGTTTCGCCACTAGCTTCTGAGAATTGTGAAACAGCTTTACTTCTCAGCTCCTTCCTTGGTAAAGGGTGCTCCCGGAACACAATGAATTGTGAGGCCTGGCTGACTAACGGCGGGATTTAAAGGTCACACACGGAAGCCGGTCTTGAATATCCGCGATCAGATCCACTTCCTCTTCCGCTAGCCGGGGAACAAATGGAAAACTTATTGAGCAGTCGTTGTGCTTGGCTGTGAGGCTTCCATATTTTCTAGCCCAGGAAGCCAAATTTTCTTGACCCATCGTACTATTGGGTAGCATTAACTGTTAAGTTCAGTGGTTCCAGGTTGCTCCGGGGTTTTGAGCAGTTCTCGGTGCTCTCACAGCCTGCCTCTGCTCCTTAATTTTTATTTGTCAGTTACCCACTGTCTTAGTCAGGGTTTCTATTCCTGCACAAACATCATGACCAAGAAGTAAGTTGGGGAGGAAAGGGTTTATTCAGCTTACACTTCGATATCGCTGTTCATCACCAGAGGAAGTCAGGACTGGAACCCAAGCAGGTCAGGAAGCAGGAGCTGATGCAGAGGCCATGGAGGGATGTCACTTACTGGCTGGCTTCCCCTGGCTTTCTCATCTTCCTTTCTTATAGAACCCAGGTCTACCAGCCCAGGGATGGCACCACCCACCATGGGCTGGACCCTCCTTTCCCGTTATCACTAGTTGAGAAAATGCCTGACAGCTGGATCTCATGGAGACATTTCCTCAACTGAGGCTCCTTTCTCTGTGATAACTCCAGCTTGTGTCAAGTAGACACAAAACCAGCCAGTACACCAAAACTACCTTTCTTTTCATGCTCTGTCTTGTCTCCAATCATTCCTACTTGGTGACCCTGTGCTTGGGAAAAGCTGAATGACTGTTCCAGGTCCATCTGGAGCCCACTTCCTATGCTTGACCGCACATATTCCTGGCACCCTCTTTTCTTCAGCTCACTTGACTCCAGACTGTTTCTCTCCTGAAAACCTTATCCTGAGCTTTATCTCTTTAAAACCTCATCTTCCTCTCCTCAACTAGTGATGTGGTTACTACCCAACGCTCACACATACCTCATATTTTCTCGGTACTCTATAGAAAACACTCAAAACTGCCATTGTTAAAAGAGGAACTTTTTTCTCCTTACAGTGTGTCAGCTCAAGAGCAGGGCAATGTTTTCTGTGTGTTCTAGAGCACCCAGTGCTCTGTGGGTGCCCAATAAATAGTGGTGGTGGTGCTAGGGTTACTGTAGACCCCTGAGCGCTGAGGGCCAGCCACCAACATCCTCAAAGGTGACTAACATGCCAAGGGATAGTTTGTTAAAAGCCAATACCTGTTGAGAATAACTCAGAGCCAAAAAGGAGTTGGTGATAAATGACAGGAGGTGGGGTGCCTCAGGAAAAAAAAAAAAAAAAGAACTGGGAAATGCCCCCACCTTATTTCTCTGACATCTTGGAAAATGTTTTCAAAATTTTGACCTGGTAGGTGGGTGGTGCAGATCTTTAATCCCAGCACTGGGGAGGCAGAGGCAGACAGATTTCTGTGTGTTTAAGGCCATCCTGATCTACAGAGTTCCAGGAGACCTAGGGCTACACAGAGAAATCCTGTCTTTAAAAACCAACCAATCAATGATAACAAACAAAACAAAACCCCAAGTCTAACCTAACCTAGTGGACCCTAATGAGACCAGCTGAGGATGCTGTCCGAGTACACACCCAAGCAGAGGGAGCATGCATCCCTGGAGGAGACTAGTCTCAGAGAATAGCTGCATCCCCCCCCCCCCCGTTGCAAGTCCTCACAGCCTGCAGAGCAAGGGGTGCCTGCCACCCGCTGATGTGCAGCCTGAGGACTTTATCCTTGTGTGTGTGTTTCATCCTTTAAAAATTATCGAATGTCATCATGTGATTCAATTTCTTGGCTCTTGTCTTAGAAAGCCCAGGCCTGCCTCTAAGGGGACTTTTGTTGATAGCTGGACCCTTCAGATGGAGACCAAAGCCATATGTTCTGTCTCCCCTGCAGCTCTGAAGTTCAAGCTGCAGTCGCAAGGGAGGACTTGAGTTACTATTCGAGAGTTAAATGACATCCAAAAAACATCCAAACAGTACTGCCGTTGCCTTGAAAACTTCCTCAGACATGTCCCTGGGTGACTATTACAGTGTGGGGCCCTCATGCTGCAGAGTTACTCCCAATTTGGTTGATTTTGGAGGGTCAAACCAAGGCTGAAGTTTTTGATGACTGTTAAAAGTGGGGTGAACATAGTGTGCCTAAATCTGGAGGCTGCAGATCTGAGGAGATCCAAGTGGCAAGGCAGTAAAGAAAACCTAGGATAAATATAGGGACTCACGGACAGAGGCAAAGGTGTATAGGGAAGCAGGAAGTGTGTCTGTAGGGCCCGTCATTGTGGAAATGGAATGAACAGTAGCTTTGTTCTGCAGTAGAAATTGATCAGTAGGAAAATTCTTAATAACTGTTAACAACAAAACAAAATTACCCATGAGATTCTGGATCTCAATGGGGGGACTTGATACTCTGTGATCAAGGCACATAACTGTTTTCTTACGTTTCTGTTTTCTCATCCAGAGGTTGAAGAGAACTGCTGACCTCAAAGGGTTATAGGAGGTATATGACATAATCCAGGTAAATCATAGGGGAGAACTTGATGCTCAGGAAATCTCAGGTGAGTATACTCTTATCACTACCCCCCTCACCACCATCACCAGCATCACCATCATCACCACCATCACCACCATCACCTCCATCACCACCATCACCACCATCACCTCCATCACCACCATCACCATCATCACCGTCATCACCACCATCACCATCACCATCACCACCATCACCACCATCACCCTCATTACCACCACCACCATCATTACCACCATCATTACCACCATTATCATCACCACCATCATCACCATCACCTCCATCACCACCATCACCATCATCACCACCATCACCATCACCACCACCACCATCATTACCACCATCACCATCACCACCATCATCACCACCATCACCACCATCACCCTCATTACCACCATCACCATCACCACCATCACCATCACCACCATCATCACCACCATCATCACCACCATCACCACCACCACCACCACCACCATCACCACCATCACCACCATCACCATCACCACCATCATCACCACCATCACCATCACCACCATCACCACCATCATCACCACCATCACCCTCATTACCACCATCACCATCATTGCCATCACTATTATCCCTTTGTTTCTTGAGATTTGATAAAGTGGATTGAGGAGTTGGTGCCATTCCTCTTAGGTATCGATGAGAGAGTGAAACCAGGTGGGGTAGGAAAGAGTTTATGGCTCTTTGGCATGACTTATAAGGCCTACTGTTTCCAAAGAGGTGGGGCCAAGGCATGGGAAATGATCTTCCTACCACATTAGAGTATACTGTGTTGATTTTAAATTCTTCACAACTTTTCTTGGTTATGCTTTTTCTCAGCCATGCCTCTGCAGCAGTGAAGAGAATCCACCTTCACCATGATAAGAGCAGGACACAATGAAGCCCTTCAGAGTATGTGTGCCATGGCAGAACACCTCCAAGGACATCTGGCCCATGTTTGTAAGGAGTAAGGTCCCATGGGGCCTTTCTCCTGTGTCGAGAGGTGCCTAGCATTAGAACCTGAGAACAGTGACAGAAGTTGCTAGTGTCTTCTGATACGCCTCTCCATCCTTGTTCTATTAGGTTGATTTACTTGACTGATTTAGTGTTTGGCCTTGTAGCCAAGCCTGGCTCTGAACTGCATTTTGATGCTCATGGCTCCCAAGTTCTGGGACTACAGACACATTTCATTCTGAGTGAAATGCAGCCTTCAGTCCATAAATCTTAAAAAGACAATCTGAGCCTCGTTTGCCAAGAGGTCCTCTCATCACAGTCCTTGGGTTGCAATGTTGCCTGACCCTCTGTAGGTGGGGACCAGATGGGGATAAATGGAACAGTGTTTGGAGAGTAAAGGAGCCACCTCACCAGCGTGGACTCTGATTTCCACAGCCTACACCCACTGTGACTTTGACTTGGGAGAACTTGACACTCAGAGGAATGAATGCTAAAGTTCTCTCTCTAAGCAGGAGACTCTGATAGACAAGATGGAGCAGGCAGAAGACTGGGAACAGTTAGATGAAGGGCTGGGGAAAGGGAGGGGTGGAGGAAGGAAGGGGTGGGGTGAGGTGGGGAGAGGAAGGGGTAGAGGGAGAGAGGGCAGAGGGAAAGGTGAGGGGATTACAATATGTTTCCAGGATCCATCTGGAGGATCAGCTTGACATCAGACCTCTCATCCCAATACCGCCATCACATTACAAAAATCTGTAACAGGCATAATCCATATATTAAATCAGAGCCTCTAGAATCCCACAGCATCCTAAAGACCACATGTAGACAAACGACTTCCTAACACATGAGCCTCTGAAGTGGGTCTCAGACACAAGCCATTTACCTGTTAACTCACGCAGCAAGAGGTTGGGAGGTGAGGTAGAAACAAGAATGACCGAGCAAAGTCAATGATGACATGTGGAGTCCACATAGTTCATGCCCCTGCCTCTGCCTCTCAAGGGCTGGGGTTACTGGCATACATCCCCATGCCTCATGCTTAACCAACTTTTGGTGCAGTACTCCTTTCCCAGAAGCCTAAGCCTTCTTTTACTTGAGTCCCATTGGCCAACGCTGAGTCACATGGCCAAGCCTAAGCCGCCATTTTGAACTTCTAATGAAGGAAGTTGATAGAGGAGAGCCTACCAAAGCCTGCAGCTCTTTCTGCGCTTGGAAGTCTCCAAAGTGAGATGAGTAGCAAAGATGTAAAAAATGCATTCTAGAAGTTGTGGGGTGGGCATAACAGGTTGGGTGTTTGGAGAGAACAAGTGCCAAGTTAAAAACAAATAAAAACAAAACAAAACAAAAACCCAAAACAAACAACAACAGAAAAGAGCAAAAACCCCCAAGCCTGGAAATGTCTACTAAAGTCTCCACAGAAAGTGCTGCAGAGTTGGTTGTTGGTTCTGTAATAAGTTCACTTTACTATTAAAGAAACAGACATTCTTGAATGGTTTCTCTTAGGCATCTGATCCCTAAAGACATGACCTTGTCTGCGGTGGGCTTGCTTATGAGTGAATTGGCTGGCAGTTTGCTCTTTGTAGAGCTAGAGAAGAAATGGCACTGTGTTGATATGTGCTGGGGTGTCATTAGGCTGCATTTAAAAGGGACCAAACGGCTGGTGCTCTGATGGAGCTACCAGCTGAAAAGCAACCCCTCTTGTTCAGTGGATGCACGTATCACAAAGACTGAGGCAGCAACCACAGAACCTACATGGGTCTGAGCAGGATAGTCTCCATACATGCTGTGGGGTTCCTAACCATGGGAGCGGGGGTTCTGACTCTCTTGCCTGCTCTTGGGACCCTTTTCCTCCGACTGAGTTACCTAGTCCAGTCTTGACTGGAGGATTTGTACCTAGTTTTATTGCATCCTGTTTATGCTGTGTTCAGTTGATAGCACTGGGATCCCCGCTCTTTTCTGAAGGGAAACAGAAAAAGAATAGATCTGGGGAAGAGGGGAGGTGTGGAGAGGGAATGGGAGAAGCTGGGGAGGGAAGACTGTGATGGGGATACAAAGTAAGAGAGAATAAATTTTAAAAAAGAAGTCACTGCTGTAGACATGCATTGTAACCAATATAGACTTCAGAGGTATCTATGAGAAACGAGCTGTGTTGTGTTATTAGGTTTCTCCAGACAGGAGGCTCGCCTCTGTATTATCTGGCTTTTCTGGTATATAACTCTCAAAAGCAGAGTTTTCATAGGTGTTACATGCTGGAGACAGGGTAAATCCTTAGGAAAACCTCGGTGCCTCCGTGAGGAACTTTACAAAGCTGCTAAGTGTTCACTCCTCTTAAAGTATTTGGCAAAAAGTCAACACCCGAATTCCAGCAGGCCTCCTGCCTGCCTTTGCATAGAAGGATGGGTGGCTTTCGAAGGTGCAGACGCCATTCCTCAGCACCTGGGGCAAGAGCCTCCTGCAGAGAAGACCCCACCCACCTCCAGGAGACTCCGCCCACCTCTATGGGACCCGCCCACCTCCCAGGGTTCTGCAAACTGAACACCTTCTTCGAACCCTGTTAAGAAGGGGCAGAGATGAAGGGTGAAGGAGAGAACTTGCGGAAGAAGCCAAAAACCCGCAGGACACAAACCGCTGGAGCAGAGGACACGGTATGTCCCGGTTTTTGTCTTTCTGTCCTTCGGCGCAGTAAGAATCTAATGACCCTGGTAGTTCTGAATTTCACTCCTAGATGACCTGAGCCTTACCAAGCCAGAGCCCTATGGGGCAAAGAAACTGCTGGTAAGGGTTGAGGTTAGAACAGGTTGCTGTGACTGGAAAGCGCCCAGCGGCAATGCAGACGCCAGCACAGAGACCTGCTTCTTCTTAAGCAACCGGGTGGAGAGGTGCAGCCTCAGTCCTGCTCCATTGCTATGAGGCGGCAAGGACATCACCTCTGTGTCTCATATTCCCCTTCCTGGGTCTCCAGGGTCACTGCGGTAGGCACAGCAAACTGATCCTACAGCCATCCCTCAGGTCTTTATCCTTCCTTGGTGTGGTTTAGGAGGGAAGAGCCTGAGTTCTTCCATCACCCTGGCTTCTAAGCCCAGTGAGGGAAACAGAGGGGAGTGTGCGTATGCGCATGCGTGCATGGGTGTGTGCGCTGCTGAGGCTCACAACGGGGGGGGGCTTTAAGCTGTCATACTTGTAAGCTCAACTACATCCCCAGTGCAAGTTCTTTCTTAGGTGCTCAGTGGTGCCTCGTGCAGAGGAGGGGCTGGCATGTTCTGAGGAGGGACTGAAGATAAAGTATGTAGTCTGGGCCGTCTGCTGGGCAGAGCCCTGCCTGGTCTTTACTTCTCCACAACAGCAATATGGATACTGTGCCACATGCTCTGGATTTGATGCGTTTATTACTTTGACATTGGTGAGAATCTGGTGTGCTGAAATTTTCTGCTTGATTAAATGCTTCCTCCTAAATCCAATTGGGTCCTGTTATTCGCAGAGCAGTCACTGTACGCCAGACACTTCTTGAAGGGCTTAGATAGATTAGCACTGTGGACCTCGCGGCACGGAGGTAGATACTGTTATCTTCAGTTTACAAATGCAATGACCAAGGCATGGAAAGGGGATATGACTCAGCCGACGTGCATTAGCTACAAGGCAGTTTGGCCCAGAGCTTGTGATCTACATTACTGGAAAGTCCTGCCCCGTTTGCCACCTAACTCTACTTTGTTCCAGGAGCTGAGATTAAATCCATGCCTTACATTGGTGGGCCCACTAGAGAAATGGAAGACACCTGCAATTTTAGAAATGTCCTGTGCTCTGGGCCTGTGGTGACCATCTGCAGACACTTTCTCCTGATGGCTAGTTTTGGAGAGCAGGTAACTCAGTCTTGTACCTTTCTGTCTCTTTAAGTGAAATGTGAGATTCCAGAGAGTCTACTAAATCCCAAGCATCCCAAAGTGCTGACTTTGTATTTCTTGGCTCTTGCCTCTTTTGTATACCTGGGGGTTTTAGCAAAATTCCCTGTGTGTTTGCCATGGGAGAGAGCAAGACCTCACCCTTTGTAGTCAGAGTGTAAGCTGAGCATCGGATGGGTGGAAAAGAAGTAGACTTGGTCCCTCACCAGGATGTGCTCTGCCTAGAGCTGTACATGGACACCTGAGGATTGAAGGGCTGGCAGGGCACCTTGCGTTCTATGCCTCCATTCAGGTAGTGTTCATGGGGGGCTGCACTTGGAGCCCTGCTGCTGGGGACAACGAAATGGTGATAACCAAAATGCATACATTTGGAACCATGCAAAGAAAGGACTATCTGTTCATTACGTCATTCACCCCGCACAATAACTTTACGAAAGATAGAGGCAACGCTATTAGTGCCCATTGTGGACCACCTGCCCCGGGCCTGCACTCCATCCCCGTCCTTACCTGTTGCTAGGAGGGTTCTAAGGCCATCGACTCTACCTCCCTTCTCCCATTCTCAGCACTGCAGGGGTCCCTGCTACACCGATGGGTGGAGATTGCCTTACCCATCACCGAGGCAAATAGGAAAAGAGATTTTGGTATCAATTTGAAATGGGAGCTATTGCGTATCAGAGAAGGAAGGGGTTCGTCCAGAGGCAACTTAACCAGTGAGCATGGCACCAGCTATCCAGAGCATCTATCCCAGAGTTCCCTAGTGTAAAGGCTTCACAAGGAGACTTGGGACAAAGGCAAGAGCCATGTCCCGATTTTCTCAGCCTTCACCCTGGCCCCCTATCTCCCCACCGGCCCTCCCGCTGAGGACCATTCACCTCCAACATCAGTAAAGCTGTCCCCACGCACGTGGCTCAGCTCAGCACACACAGGACGGGTGTTTCTCATTAATAGGATCAGAAAAAAAAATCTCTGTGATTGAAGGCTTTTGGTCCCCCCTGAAAGCCCTCTGAGAGCATACAAAATTGTTAAATTATCAAAACATTAATTAGATTGTTAAATAAGACCGACACTAATCCTCAAAGCATGTGAAGCAGGCCTTTTGATGGGGCTAGCTGGCGCTTTCCCCCCATCCCCAGAAAGTTGCAGTCCTGGAAGGAAAGGCTGAAAGGAGCCTGTGGTAGAAAGGCCAGCCATCTGCCTCAGCAGTGCTGGACAGACTGGGGCTCTTAGATCACTGTACCAGCCTACGGGGACAGTCCTGGCTCCAGTCTCCCTAACCCAGTACCTTCCCTTCCCGTAAATATTTAAAACATTTGATTAAGTCCTCTGATTCCACCTGCCTGGGTCTAGGGGTGAGTTAACATTTATGTTATCCTGAACAGGGTACAATTGGAAAGTAGCTCTTCGTTCCCGTTTCTGCTCTCTAGACTCCCCACAGGTCACATGACTGAAACATCTCATTCAGCAGTTGGCTGTGTGGAATAACATTCCCTGGTCAGTTTCCAGAATCTAACACTTTGCTGCTGTAAGGACCTCTACACTGTGAATAAAGGTGAGCTCTCAAGATACAACTGTAGTCCCAGCTACCCGAATAAGAGGAGAGGAACAAGAAATACAGTCCCTTTCCAAAGACCATTTTCAATTTTGTGCATGTGTGTGCCCACTGACTGCATATTGGTGCCAGGGCAGAGTACCCAGAGAGGTCAAGGGCACCAGATCCCTTGCAACTGTATTCATAGCTCTACCTACAAATCCTCTACAAGACCATTACCTGCTTTTAACAGCTGAGCCATCTACAACTCCAAGCAGGAAGCTTTGATTTAAGGATAAGGGAAACTTTTACTTCTTAGATTAAAATCCTGGAGATTATGTAGATCTGTTGGAACAGCGCTGGTGAAGGAAAACGCTTCCCCAAACCTACCTTGGGTAAATTTTCTCAGCTAAATTTATTAATGCTTCTTTTACATTTATTTATTTGTACACACACACACACACACACACACACACACACACACACACACATATACACGGGTGCATGCCTCAGCATCCACTCGGAGGTCCAGAACAACTTGTAGCAATTAGTCTGCTCCTTGCACCATGGGGGTCTCAGGAATAAAAGTCAGGTCTTCGGTTTTGGTGGCAAGCACCTCTACCTGATGAACCATCTCACTGGCCCTCAGTTACTACAACTCTTTAAATAGTTCATTTAGTGATGTCTATTAAGAGTCACACACCATAGTCATTTCTTCATGTCAGAAAGCAACTCTCATTTGGTAAGAAAAACAACAACAACTTTTGCAAGCATTACTAGTAAGGGCACAGGAAGGAAGATCTAGATCTGTCCTGTCTGAGTCGCCCATCTTGGTTAACTGTTACCACCCTTTTAACCTCTTCACTGGGGTGTGTACAGTTCCCAGCAGCCCACAAGCCTTTGTCCCCCACATAGTCATTTCTATGTAGCCTCAATATTGTCTGAGAGAGGGAGAGGGGAGGATGGATATGAATGCCTTGGAAGCTCTGATGGGAAGAATAGGCGTTTATCTACTGAGAGAGAATTTCGGATGCTGGTGGGACCAGGGCCTCACATTCACACCTGCTAAATTTAGACCTGGAGATTTTGTGTCTGCAGCCGGCTATGGGAATCTGGAGTTCAGGGACTAGAGACAGAAAACTGAGGGTCATCAGCACATACTGGAGAATGGAAACAAGAAGTAGACCAGATGTCCAAAGGAGTATGATCAGAGAAGTCCAAGGACTGCCCAGAGCTATGTCTATGTGCAGAGCTGGAACACAGAGAAAGGAAAATAGAAAAGGTGTCAGCGGGGCGCAATCTCCAAGAATTGTTGTCATGAGCTACTTCCTGTAGGTAGGAACTTTTAAAACTTCCATAACCTTCTAAAACATCACCACCAGTTGGAGACCAGGTACTCGGTTAGTGAGCCCATGAGAAAGACCTTTCATACTCAAAACAACAGAGAAATCATAGCAAAGAACTTGTATGGGCAGAAGGGGTGAGAGCCAGTGTACAAGTTGAAGAGCTGTTTCAGCATGGCAACAAGACTGTATTCTCCATAGCAACCAGGGAACAGCAGATAGGGAAACACATATACAGATACAGGATGGAGACAGTGGAACAGGGGGGACTGCTTTGTAGGTTGCTTAGAGAAAGCCAGCTTGCCCCAGAACTACACACCTGAGAGGTGTTAGGGGCACAGCATCTTGAGGGAGTTATCAGAGAGGGATGAATCCAACTGAGGGTGTCAGTCACAGACATCAATATGAAATACTTTTGCTTTGTATCAATCCCTGCTGGCTACTATGAGTAGAGGCATGAAGTAGAGGAAGATTAAATATTAAAAAGGATTAGGCTTTTGCCAGCTGATATAATGAGGAAAGAAGGGGACTGGGAAGGTAAAAAGAATTCATGTGCACATAACATTTATAAACACAGAACACACTAAGGTGGGAGAAGAGCAGAGGACGTAAGAGGGTGACATCGGTTAGATGGGCAACAAGAGCAATTGGTTGTTGGTTCCAGTGGGTCAATCCAGAACTCGTCTAGTCCATACAATACCTCAACTGAGCTGATACTTCTCATCTGTGTAAACAAAAAGCAATAGCTCCCCTTCCACAGGCAGAGCCATGGGTCAGTCACGAACTTTGAATCCTACTCTGTTTTTGACTAAGGACTTTTATACAGTGCATAACTGGATGAAGAAGCCCAGGTACTGTGAGTTCCAGCCGGATTATTTCACAATGAGGAGAAGGAATTGAGATTGAGAGAGGAAAGCAGCCATTTGTCACAGGAGGGTTGTATGGTCTGAATGTCTAGAGTAGGTCAGAGGACAAGGTCACTGGAGGAGAAGGGGTCAAAGGACTGTAAAGTCTGGCTGTTGCAAGAGTCATCATTGTATGTAGGAAAGTTACCAAGAAATCCAACAACAGAGTGGTGGGTGTAGTGTGGTGCAGGGGTCAGGCAGTGACCACACCAGAGCCTGTCACAGCAGTACCGGGAAGGTGGCATAAGCTTTGAAGCAGGGACTTAAAGGAGAGTGAAGAACATTGGTCCCCATGCGGCACTGCCTCGGATCCGGAGGCAAGAGGGACGGAGGACAGGGAACTTCTCTCTCCAGAGCGTTGTGTAGGATGCTTGGTTCCTGGTGGAAAGCCAGCATGCGTTGGAACAAACATGAAGAGGGCATTGAGGGGGCCAGAGGTGGATGAAATCTTACTTATAATGGGCTGTAAGATCCAGAGATGCTTGAGAAGCAGGGAGATTGGGAGAAGGCTAAGTTCAGGAGCTTCCTGGAGAATTCTGTAGGGGGACTTAGGGAAGATGTGGGAGCCCTGGGCTTCTTGGGCAGTTGGTTCACAACTAGAATGAAGAACCTGGTGGCCTGTGAGATTGACTTTGGCCATGATGCTAGAAGTGTGGGGTGGCAGTGCCTCGTAGGAGCACACAAAAATCTGTGACCCCTCTTTCCTAAGTGGAGACGAGGAGGCCAGCTCGGTGCTCCCAGTTCCTCTGGCTTTGATGTCTTGACAACCAGAGTCACTCAACCTCTTTGAGTGAGCAGAACGACCCGATGATGCCCCAAAGGCCAGGCCTATGTCGCAGTGAGCTTCAGTCACTCCCGCTGAACATTCCATCGAGCGCACATCCCATAGGCTGCGGACGCTCTTTGGCCTGCCTCCTTCTAATGTACTGGCCCAAACTGTTCTGTAAACTCTGGAAGCCATCTTCAGCTCATTCTGCACCGGAAGGACTAGATGTGTATCGGGAGAAACCAAAACACCGTTTGATTAATCGCCCCCTTGCAGGCTGGAGAGTGACGGCTGGGCTAGAACTGTGGTTGTTATCTAAATGGAGTGCCGGCCTGTCCCGGGGATCCTGAGCAAATGGACCCCCCTCTATTTATAAACAAGCCTGAGGGATGAGCAGCTCGGTTTACGTTTGGAAGGGGCCATCATTCATTTTTATCCATCATACCTGCTTTTAGTGATATTACACACACACCCTGCATGGGCTAGAATCTCAACAACTCAAGAGGTTTATGTGCTTTTAACACCAATTTTGAGGGTCTCTGTGTACATTTCATCGCTCCAGGATAATGGCGGGCCTGAAACACAGTGTGCGAGCTGATTTCTTGCTCAAGGCTTCATGCAGGGGGTTCACGATGAAGATGAAATTGGATAAACTACTGTTGGCCCCGAGCCTGTGTTTGCAAACCAGAGGTGGTTATGGGTGATGAGGGGTGAGCCATTTAGAGAAGGAGGACACGCAAGCAGGGAGGGTCAGAGCGAGACCAGGTTAGGAAGCCTTCCTGTGCTCCACATGAAGGTCAGTGCAGCTCTTCTCACAACGTTCGCTGTGCAAGTAGAGGGAAAGATGTGTGCAAGGAGCAGGATTATTCCGTTTTGTGTACGCAAATTATTTACTGTTATACGTGTACTTTTATTTCCCTTAGATACTAATTCTCAATGTTAAAGTAGCCCCGAGAGGGAGCAAGGAAGGGTTCTGTCACTTTATGGGGAAAACCAAAGCCCAGTGAGGGGAAGTACGTTGCTCAAACTCACTGTGTGCCAAATCTTTCTCTTTAGTGTATACCCAACCCAAGGCAGCTACAGCTTTTCTACCAATTCCTCCCAAAGAAAGGAAGGAAGATAGATTGACATATGAAGCAATCGGGGGCCAGAGAGAGACTAGAGGGTCCTCATTTCCACTAAATCTGTTGTCAGTACAAAGAGGGAAAATGCTGGGCTGAGGGAGACAGCCCACGGCGACAGTCACCGCCCTCACAGACTCGTGTTCTTGTTTTGAACTGAAGTCACTGACCCTGCTGTGAGAGAGACTACTGTTCTCCCCCGGCATCTGGCCCCACTTCCTCCATAATATTATGGCTCATTTCGTCTGAGCCATGAGTTGCCCCAGACATTCGACCAAACATTATTCTGGGAGTTTCTGTAAGTGTATTTCCCAGTCAATTAATATTTAAATGGATAGACTCTGAGCAAAACCAGGCCTTCCATAGTGTGTGTGGACCTCATCCAGTCAGAAGGCTGGACAGATGGACAGATCACCCCCTCCTGAAAAGCGTGGACTTACCAAAGTACCAGCCTGTTCTGTGACTGTTGGTTAGTTCTTACGGCCATACTGGGCCCATTTCATACATTAAGTCTCAGACTCCATTTCTCTGAAGAACCATGCTTGTTACATACAGTGAGAGCATTTTTAGCCTGCAGATGGCTGTCTTCAATGAAGAACACCTGCCCAAAACCTCTTGTAGCTGTGTGTGACGCATAGCTAAAGAGGAACCAACGAGATGTAAGCAGAAGATCGTTGGCCGGTTCCGGGGTCTCTCATGAGCTCCAGATGCTACAGGCCTTTGCTGCTTCTCTTCCTCATTGCATTCCAGGGGTTTGAAGCAGATGTGCCCTGGGCCCTGGATGGAGAGACACCTGAGTCCTTGAAGAGCTCAAAGCTGGAACTAAACACGGCAAAGCCTTTGGATGTCTTGAATTTTTACTTGGAAAAGAAACAAACGTGTTTGCTGTTTGAACTATTTGTTACAATAGCCAACTCTGATCCTAAATGATAGAGTCAGTCTTCTCTGTGTCCCTCTGCTGTGTCTGGATAAAATCTGCACTATAGTAGGGATCACAGAGTCATTGTTGATGTTGTATATCCCAAGGGTTAGGACAAAGTAGGTGTGGTGGCTTAAATGGGAATGGCCCCCACTTATATTTGAGTGCTTGGTCACCAGGGAGTGGAACTGTTAGAAAAGGATTAAGAGGCGTGGCCTTGTTGAAGGAAGTAGACATTGGTTTGAGGATTCTGGTTAGCTTTGAGGTTTCAAAAGCCTGCACCAGCCACTCCATCTGCTTCTCTGTCTGCGGCCTGCCAATCAGGATGCAAAGCCCTCAACTACTGCTCCAGAATCCTGCTGGTCTGCTGCTTGCTGAAACAGTAAGCAAGCCCCCAATTAAATGCTTTCTCTTATAAGAGTTGTCTTGGTCATGGTGTCTGTTCACAGGGATAGAACAGTAACAAAGACATAGGGCTATCTTCTCACAAAATTAAGCATTTAAAGAAATGGGGATTGTAGTTTACATTCATCATCTTTCCTTCACTGTAATGAAATAACTGAAGTAATCAGCTTATGAAGGGGAGAGGTGTGCTTGAAGCTCTAATCCATGAACCCACGAATCTTTTCCTCAGAGCCTGCGGTGAGTCAGGACATCATGTTGGGAGCATGTGTAACTTGGCAAAAATCACTGACATCAGGACCTAAGGAGAAAATGAGGGATCTAAATCCTGACATGCTTTGAAGAGTATGCTCCCAATGACCTAAGACCCCCTGTAAGGCTCCACTTCCACATCCCAGCAGTACTCTGAGGACTAATCCTTTACCACAGGAAGCTTTGAGGGATGTTCAATATTCCAATCATAGTATAACCTAGCTTTACAAAGCCTCTCATCTCCTTTAGAAAGATCAAAATACATTTCAAAAATAACTGAAGAATTCAAATACCTGTTTGAATATGTTCCCTTTGGGTTTTGACAAGATATGTTTGTTATCCCCGAGGTGACATCATAAAGTGGGTGTTTACGATCTTTAACACTATCTGAATGCCATTCAGTTCTACACTGGCATGTCTTAAATCAACTCATGATCATTCTGCATACATGCTCAATATTTTCCTTCCCATAAAAGTTTTTTTTATATATTTAAAAACTATGTGTTGTTCCGAACACAGCCTTCCTACCCACGCGGTTTAGAATATCTTTTGCATTATCAGGGGCAACGTTGATTTCTTTGTCCGCAGTGTGGCTCACAATCCTTCTGAGCCCTGCCTGCAATCACTCACTCCCCCATCTGCTGCCCTCGCTGGAGATCATGCTCTATCTACTTCTCCAAAATGATCGCGACAAACCAGGTCAGTTCTATTCCTCTTAAACCAAGGCAGCCACTTTCCACTGGGGACAGAGACTGGAAGCTGTACAGAGCTGCCCAAAACCTTAACAGCTCTGATGAGCCTTGTGCAAGAGGAAGAAAAGAAACCATGACTAAGCAGAGAGGAGAAGGGAACAGACAGGCCAACAGACATGGGAAAGAGGGACAGTCCCCAGGGCCTCCGTGGTTCCTTCTGCTTTTCTATCTCCAGATCCATTTCCAGCTCCATTGTGCATGTGTCTGAATTATAAGCACACAACTGCTCAAGAGCCAGCCATGCATGAAGGCGAGCCAACGCAACTCTGCAGCCTTTGTGTCTTTATTCTTTGAGGCTCAGACTGATGGTGTCATTCATACATGTGTCACCACCAGGCTGGCAAATACTGACTCTTTACCTCAGCATGGTACACTTATTCTGAAAAAGGCCAAAGGACAACTCTGTGGTGGGGCAGCTGCAGACTTGAAGGACCCCAATAGCCTTTCTTGGCTCTCTGGGATGCACTGTTTTGCTCTGGGTTCTTCTCAGTTTGTCTCTGATGGGACTCCCAGGGAAAGCTGGAAGATAAGAGGAGCGTCCTCCACTGAAGTTAATCTGAAGCAGTGAGGCTCATGTTTTAGAGTCCAACATCTCCTCTTTGCTTGAATAAAACCAAACACTTGTGGATGGCTAGAGCTACATAGGGCAGTGGCTTCTGTGACCTCCTTAACTACCTCTGCCTCCTGAAGCCATCTCAGGACTAAAAGGCACAGAAGTGCATGTTTCCGGGTTGGGGCCAGTGAGGTGGCTCAGAATAGCTCTTGCCAATCAAGCCTAACACCCCCAGATGTGGCAATGTGTGTCTGCGTCTGTGTGTCCAACGCTCCTGTAGAAGATGGAAAGCGGAGGCAGAAGAATCACTCGGAAGTAGAGTACTCAAGGCAGTGGAGACAAGAAAGACACTGGCTCAACAAAGTGGGAAGAGAAGACTTTCAAAACCGTCAAGTAAGGGCAGTGACATGTGTGTGCCTACATACGCATGCACATGAGTATGTAGTAATAATAATAATAATAATAATAATAATAATAATAATAATAATAATAAGGAGAAGAAGAAGAAGAAGAAGAAGAAGAAAAAGAAGAAGAAGAAGAAGAAGAAGAAGAAGAAGAAGAAGAAGAAGAAGAAGAAATAATGTACAATAACAGTTTTTTTAATGATGCTAGTTTTCAGTATCAGGACTGTCTAACTAACCCCTCCTCCGGCCCAGGTGTGCAACGACACTTCAACTGAGAGACGAAAAAAATCACCTGTGAATTTTGTTTATGCTCTGTCAGCATCAGGACAGGGAGAGAAAGAAGGCCTTTGCAAAGTGTTCTCTTTCAGCCTTTGTTTGCACACACTGTGCAATCACGCCCAGTGAGAGGACATTTTCCACGGCCACACTGACAGTATTATGCACAGAAGGTTTGTGCTGGCGGTCAGCCTGCCCTTGAGCCATTTACTTGTGTGGTAGATAGAAACCACTGGACCTATGACCAGCTATACGCACACACGATACTTTCACTTGGACCTCTCCAGTGACAAAGCAGATCCTTTGAATTCCCTTCTGCCCTCTGTTCTGTTCTCTCAGATGAAGTGATTCAACGCTATCACCAGCTTTACACCACCAACTCTCATGGTATAGCTTTCATTGAACTGAGAATGCTCACATTTTTCTAATGTTCTTTCTAACGTTCAAGATCTAGGAACTTTCTGACCCAGCTGTATTGGCCACTACAATAAATTTCAGACACGACAATAAAGCAGCAGAGGAAAGAGGTTTATTGTGACTCTCGGGGTTGGAGGTTCCAGTCCATGAACCATAGGGTCCTGCAGTGGCACAGACCACGATAATGAGGGCACATGGCAAAGCCTCTTCCATCACAGGCAGGGGAACTAGCAAGAGGAAGAGCCTGCCAGTCCTCATCAAGAGCTCACCATCAGTGGTGTAGGATGTCCGACTACTCCCTGCCTCCAAAAGATTCCACTCTTTCCCAGTAGCACCAGCTTGAGATCTGATCTTTACACATATACATTTTTGGAAGCATACAACATCTAAATTTGAGTGCTAACATCATTTCCCAAGGTTTCATGGCCTCCTCTTTCCAGCTGAGCCCTCGCTTCCCTAGGTCCTCATGAGCTGAGCCCTTTTCTTCCTCCCAGCTACTTTCCTGACATGCCTGACAGCCTGCTTCCATTGGCTTCTCATTTAGTACCTGCTGAAGCCTCTGTGGATGAAGGCCAGAAACTGACCGAGTTGCCCCTGTACCCCTCTCCTTCACCGAGCCACTCTCCTGACTGGTTATGAGCTGCTAATTGAACAAGCTGATCAAACTGTTAGCACCCACTGGACTTAGGACTGGGGCGTCCAACAGGTAATTCACTTTGTGAGTATTTCCTATGTGCCTACCTAGCTCTGGGGATCCTGTGGCAGGGAAATAAAGGGCATTATGGGTAAATCGGGTCTGTTTCTGTCCTGGAGGAATTTGGATGGATTGAGAAAACAAACTATCCATATGAAAGATCTTAGGGCAGCCATCAAACTATGATGGTTCATCAAACTGACACACAACACAAGGGGAGTCTGTACCATTTATGAGGGAGAGACGGAGAGGCCAACGTTCTGTGGTTTCATGGGATACATAGATAAATCTATGAATACACAGAAGGGTCAAGATAGGCCTGCATGAGAATGTGGACGAACCAGAAGGTGGGTGTTCCAAAGGCATCCATCTATCCAAAATACACACATCTTCCTGACATTTACCAGTCATGGCGGCTACTTGGATAAGATAGTCACCAATCAGACTACGGCCAAGTTTGGCAGTAGAGAAGCTCAGTCATTAGGCAACCAGTGACGACATTAAAGCTCGAAGAGGAGTAACAATCGCCGTGAGCCTCTAAACATCAACATTATGGCTGCAGCTCCCACTCTGGGTGCCAAAGCAAACTCAGAAGGGGACTGTGGGTTATTTTCAATGTTTGAGGCCAGCATACAGAGGAGACCTAACATCTGTTAGACTCAGCTGGCTCAAGGTAGTTCACAGTTTTAATATTAGATCTCACCACATTCCTCCTGGTGATGTCATGTCTTTGCAGAACTAGGTCTTCAGAGGCGACCTTAATAAGTAAATAAGAAACATATGAGAGTCACCAGAGAGCGGGGGATGATGTAAACAAGCATCCAGTCAGATTCTAAGCTCCACGAGCTGCCTGGTGACTCTATCTTTGCTACTGAAGAATGAAAACAAAAGTGTGTTTCTTCTTTCAATGTATGTGTATTTGCTGTGTCAGCACATAAGCTCTCATTAAGCCAAGGGCTCCTTACTTCTTGCTTTGTACATGAGTTATGTGTGGCTGCATATATGTGTGGGTACTCTTATATTCGGGCACGAGTTGGCCAGGAGTTGGCACTGAATGTCGTTCTTGATATTCCATAGCCATGTTATTTATTGAGGAGTGGTCCCTCACTTAAACCCAGAGCTCACAAATTCAGCTAGTTTAGATTCCTCTGGGATCCCTTGATTCTGTTTCCCAAGTAATGGGATTACAGTCAGGACACCATGGCTACCCAGCATTTACGAGCTCTAGGGATTCAAACCATGCTCCTTCTGAAAACCTGGGGAACTCTTTACACACTGAACCATCTCCCCAAACCTAACTTTTTGTTTCTAATACAAGTTTTTAGTTGTTACTAAATATCCTCAAATGTATCTTTTGAACCTATGAATGATTCTTTAAGCCTAGAGAAGATGTCAAAACCAAACCAAACCTATTGAGATGCCAAGAACATGATGAACCAAGAAAGTGTGGGCATCTTTGGGTAACTGGCATTTTCCCCGGGGTTATTAACTTGCAAAGATCACATAGTAGATAAATTCTTGAGGTAGGTTCTAACCGCAGTCTATTCAAATGACATCAGTTTGGTTGGAGAGACGGTTCAGTAGGTAGAGTTTGCCGAGCAACTATGGGAGCCTGAGTTCAGATCCTGATAACCCACAGAAAGCCAGTTATGATTGTGAACATCTTTACTTGCAGCCTTCTTATAGTGAGATGGGGGTTAGAGACAGGCGCCTGTGGACCAGCTAGGCTGGCATTAAGAGACCCTGTGTCAAATATGGTAGAAGGGGAAGGCCAACACCCAAAGTTCCCCTCTGACTCCCACAATGCTGTAGTAAATGCCTACCCTTCAAACTCATAAGCATGCACACACACACACACACACAGACAGAGAGAGAGAGAGAGAGAGAGAAAGAGAGAGAGAGAGAGAGGGAGGGAGGGAGGGAGGGAGGGAGGGAGGGAGGGAGAGAGAGAGAGAGAGAGAGAGAGAGAGAGAGAGAGAGATTATAAAAATAGGATCGGTATTGTTTATTGTAATGATGGCGTTCAGGGTCCTACTTAGATAATGGGTGGTGTAGGCAGAAGATGTTGGGTAAGACCAGATGGTTTCAAGGAATTAAGAAAAGTTATCGTGAACCCTGGGGGTGCTTTACTGAGTGCACAGCTCTGCTCTTTTCTACCTCTGTGAACCCCTGGTCTGATGAGAGAGAGAAACAATAGTAAACCCTAAAGAGCTGTGTAGCAAACAGACGGTGCTGGACACAAGAGAGAAGAAGATGGGGTACAGAGACCACAGTCAAGACAAGAGAAATTACTGGAGTGAAATAATTCATTTCACCTCAATGATTTAAAAAAAAAAACCAAAACCAAAACACTCGATTGGCTGCTATAGAATACTTTTTGCCTGTCCAGACTGCTGTGCTTTGAGTTGTTGAGTCTTGGCAACAGTGTGAGCCGGGTGCAGAGATTCCCTGTGGAAAGCCCAGGAACTGGGGAAAACTTAGGTCAACATAGTTCACACTTTGACCTCCTGCTCCTTAGTCCCCAGGCAGACATTCCCTCGACCTCCAGAAATTCCTCTGGCTCAGGGAAACACTGCTATGCTCCTCACTAGAGAGCCCCACCCCCACCCCCAGGGTTCTCCAAAGGGCTGGGAACAGACTCCAGGGAAGCATTGGGGACCTTAAGAGAGTAAAGAGTTTCCCTACAATTCTGCAATCTTCAAAGGTCAAGCCCAAGGCGTTGTGACCTGCAGACAGTGGTGGGAGAGCCTGCACACCCGCGGGCCTGGCCAGCTGACCCCCTACTGAGGCAGCTAGCCTGCTGGTGCAGTCCTGAGAAGCTAATTCAATTACTCTTATCAGAACGCCTCTGAACTTAACAAAGCAGATAATCCATTCCAGAGACAGATACTGCGTGGGGGGCCAAAATTATTTTGCTTCCCCAAATTGGAAGCTGAAATTGGAGATGTTTGAGTAATGGAAAACATAATCCCCCCTAAAACCCCCCAACCCCTCCCAGTGCCCACACCTGAGACAGTCTGTGAGCCAGAGGTCCTGGGACTGCATATCTCCTGAAGACACTTGGTCACGAACTTGATGTCTTCCTTCATATCTTGGTCAGGAAGATGCTGTGTAAGGCCTGGGAGCAGGGTAGAGAGGTTAATATTTCTGCAGTCTTCACCTCTGGGTCTGGCACACAACATGACTGGGCACAGCTTTTGAAGAGAAGTACCACCCACTCCCCACAGGAGGCCACAGAGCACCAGAAGTTACCTAGCTGCCAGAGGGACTAGCCCTACCGGTACACAAGGGAGACACAAGTACAGGTGTCACACTTGACAACTCACTACACCACAGGGTCTCTCCTCCACATCAGAAAGCAAATAGGAACTTGCAGATTCAAAGATCCTTAGCAACCCTCCCAAGTGGAATTGCATCTTTTATGGATGAAGAAATAAACCAAGAAACCAACTAGCCCAAGGTCAGGGTCTCAGTGGAGATTTGAGGCCGTGATAGCCAATTGCTTAGAAAACAAAACAAAACAAAGCCAGGGCTGTCTGCTTTGGGGTACTGGAAATCCAAGCTGGCCACAGTCACTTTACCTTGGGGTTGGGTCACTCTGACAGTTCAGCATCTTTCATTGGATGCCCCCTCCCTCCCCAATGTTTCATCCTCACAATAGCCCTGCTTTGCTTCTGTAAACTGTAAGGTGAAGTCTTAATTTCCTTGGAGACCCCCCAAGACATTAGGGGTGCCAGAGCCAAAGCTGCTAGCAATATGTGGAGCCAGCCCAAGAGAAAAAAAGTGTATTGCAGTCACCAAAATGACTCAAAGAGCATTTTGATAGCAGACACGGAGGTGCAGAGGAGAGTTTGCTCAGTTGGTTTGCAGTCTTGGGTTGGTCCAGTATTTTCTCACCGTACTCCCTTTTCTTCATTTTGGAATGATAATGTACATCCTGTGCTGTTATGTGCTAGAAGTATATAATCTGACTTTTATTTTAAAGGATTAGAGCTAAGAGATTGCTATGAATCTCAGAAACGACATTGACCTTTGGGCATTTAGACCATGGGGACTTGAAGTTGGACCGAATGCATTTCTGCATTATGTTATAGCTACAAGCCTATGGGAACAGGGGATAAGATGTGGTGGTTTGATAACAATGGACCCCACAGACTCATGTTTGAATGTTTGACTATAGTGAATGACACTACTAGGAGGTGTGGCCCCATTGGAGGAAGTGTGTCACTGTGGACGCAGACTTTAAGGCCATATATGCTTATGCTACACTCGATGTGGCACACAGTCTCCTTCTGCTGCCTTTGAATCAAGATTTATAACTCTGGGCTCCTCCAGCGTCATGTCCTCCTGCAGACTGCCATGATCCCAACCATGATAATGGTCTGAACCTCTGACACTGTAAACTAACCCCAGTTAAATGCTGTCCTTTGTAAGAGTTGCTTTGGTGATGGTGCCTCTTCATAGTAACAAAACTCTAGGACACCTGCTAGGGTTGTTTCATTGGCCACCAAGAGCATGGACTTAGGTAGTGTTCAGGTAGTTAATGGGAGATAATAGAAACTACTAGAAGATGAGGAAAGGTGAAAGGGCAAAGTTGGGATGTACAGAATGGAATGTGCTCAACCAGACCCCTATTCAGCCTTATTAGAGGAAAAGAAGAGAACATTATTCTTCCCAAACGTCCTCCATTTCCATCTCCTCTAACTCTGGTTGAGGTCATCTTTAACCAAAGCCGGGAAAGAAGGATAAACCATGAACACCGCTCAGTGGACTCTGCTTTCCAGCAGACACAGAGCCCAGCTTCCACAGCCATTGAGTTACATCCTGGTAACGGGCAGAGGCTCAGAAAGAGCCAGCGGCTCTTGAGGGTGGCTAAGTGCAAATTCTTATCGGCACCCAATACAGAGCATAGGGATGAAGGCACGGGCCGTGTAGGAGCCCAGCACGCTCTTCAAGGACAGCTCGAGTCACCCAACAGCAGTCTAGCCTTCACAAGCGGGCAAGCGGAAGAGAAAGCTACAAACAGCTGGAGGTCTTTAGCTTACGAACACACAGGTAGGTGTGAGATGGTTGCGGTGTCTCTTCTTCAGAATGACGCTGAGGTGTCCTGGTTAGGAGAAGATGGTTGTGTGGAGCACGGCAGAGCAGAGCATGGCAGAGGCTAACTGCTGGCAGAATGAGAGAGCGGCATGAGACACTCTGCTTCTTGAGGGACTCTCTCCTTCCATCGACACCACCATAAAATCTTTATAAAGGAGAGTCTAGACCTCCCCCACTGTCAAGTACTCAGTGGCACTCACCAAACACTCAAGAGGCACAAAATGGCTTTCCCCTTTGCCGGTGTGGGTTCTCAAATTCTTCCAGGAAGGTCAGCTGCCACGACGGGATAACCACCACAGAGGCTCTTGAAAGGGAAGCTCTCTGAAGTTCAGGCTCCAAGTTCAGCTACGCTTGATTCTCCATCAGCGACTTCTATGTCTGAACTGTTGTTCAGCACCCTGGAAACTCTCTTTCGTCCTTCTAACCCACAATCCTCCGCTGAGTTTTTGTCTGTTGAAATATAAGTCATTTTTCAGCTTCTCATGGCTATAAGTCTTGCAGGGGGAGGCCCTTCGTGGGTTGTGCTGAGATACTGGTACTTTTGAAACCTTCAAGCAAGAAAAGCAGAGGAACTCAGAGGAGAGATCTACAGCTAAGGGATCAGTGAGGTTCTCGGCTTCCTCAGTGACACTTGAAGCATGAAATGAGCTGAAGTTGTTTTGTGTGTTGTAGATCAGTGGTCTTGGCAGCGTTGGCTATAAGGTGGTATTTATTGTACTGAACTGTCTTGGCACCCGTGTGAAAACAAAACCAAGAACCCAGACTGTCAAAGGGCTGATTTCCAGACCCTCAGCTGTGTCCCAGTGATCTACAGGTACGATTTTCTGTCCTTGATTACTGAAGCTCTATGGTGTGGTTTTGAATTTGGAAGATCAAGCCTTCCGAGTTTGAAGATTGATTTAGCTTTCCTGCATCCTTCAGATTTCCACAAGAAGGTTAAGCTAGTCTTACTGTGCTTCCTAGTCTCAGTTGTCGCCTTAGTAAGAAGTAGAAGACAGATCTCAAGGCACGCTTGAGGGAGAGTCTGTCGGTTAAAATTGATTGATATGGGAAGACCTGCCCACCAGAGGTGAGAACATCCCCTGGCTGGGATCTTGGACTCTACTCTAAGGACAAAGTGAGCTGCACACAGGCTTCCTGACTGTGGATTTGATGTGGCAGCTGCCTCCAGGCCTCTCTGCCTTGTCTTCCTGACATGATGGGTTATAGTCTTTAACTGTGAGCTAAAATCAACCCGTTCTCTTTACAGCTGCCTTTGTTAAGCTATTTTATCATGAAAGCAAAGAGAGAAACCAAGACAGTGGTATCTGCAGATAAGCTGTCTGAGACTTTAACAAGAATGGTATTGTTTCTGTGGATGAACTTGGGAGATACTGACATGTCAGCCTTTCCAGTCCATAAATATGAGATGCTTTTCTGCTTATTTAGATCTTCCTCATTTTTTTCAATGACTTTTTTGAGTTTTACTGTACACAACTTTATATTTGTTTATTTTTCAGTTACATTTTACATCACCTAAGTACATGATTAGTTACAGTTCCCATTGCTGTGAAGAGACATCGTAGCCAAAACAACTCTTATAAAGGACAACTGGCTTACAGTTTTCAGAGATTCAGTCCATTGTTGTCATGGTGGGAAGAAGGCAGCATCCAGGGAGGCATGGTGCTGGAGAAGCTGAGAGTCCTATGTCTTGGTCTGAAGGCAGTTTGGAGGAGACTATCTTCCCCACTGGGTGGAGTCTGAGCCCACAAGGAAACATCAAACCCCACCTATACAGTGACGCACTTCCTCAACAAGGCCACACCTACTCCAATAAGTCCACAGCTTCTAATAGTGCCACTTCCTATGGCCAACCATTTAACACATGTATCTATGGGGGCAAGATCTATTCAAACCAACACAGTGTGTGTGTGTGTGTGTGTGTATGTGTGTGTGTGTGTGTGTGTGTGCACGCGCATTTAAAAAATAATTTTAATAAATTTAATAAATAGACATATGCATATATATGTATATAGACATATACATACATATGTACAATGGCATGCCCATAGTCATATATATGTACACACACACACACACACACATGAGCATGTGCACACTGGCACATATATGGAGATTAGAGGGCAAACTGTGGAAACCAGTTCTTTCACTATCAGTAGGTCCCTGGGATCAAACTCAGGGCCGCAGACTTGGCAGCAAGTGTATCAACCTGTTAAGACAACGCACATCCCTTAGATTTACTTTTCAATTTATTAAAATTATTTTTTAAATGCTATCATAAGTGGAGCCATTGTCTTAATTATTACTTTTGCCAGTGTAATAGAAGTCTGGTTGGTTTTTTTAGAACTTGGTTCTGTGTCCTGCAACCATGCTAAACATATTTATAATTAGTTCTAATAATTTTTACGGATTCTTTAGAATTTACTACATGCAAAGTGAGGTCATGTGAAAACAAAGCAAATTTTGTTTTTTCCATTCAAATTTGGATGGCTTTTTTTTTTCCTTGCCTAATTACTGCGACTAGAGAGCTTGGTACCCGTGCTGAGGGCCATGGACATCCTGGACTTGTTCCTGATCTTACAGAGAAAGTGCTACAGCTTGTTACCATTGCTGTTGCAATGAATGTAACAAATGTGCTGACTTTCAAGTTGATGTCCTATCCATACATCAGAAGCCAGCTTCTATTGGCCTCACTATGCTAAATCAATGTTTGGACAAGATGGGGTATGGAGACTCTAGCGGGGAGACCATTTCCTTCCATTTGTCAAGCCCTGGGAGATCCTTACTACCCCTGGATGAGTGTTCTTAATAAAAATGCTGTTAGCTTTGGTCAGTAGAGAGCAATGGTACAGTGGGTAGAACTCATGCAGAGGAGCAGAGTTTGAATCCCTAGAACACAGGAGAAGCCACCGATGGTGACGCTTGTCTATGATGCCAATGCTCCTGCAGTGAGATGCTCACAGCAGCATTTGTGAGTGAGCACAGCAGTGGACAAGACACCCTGTTGTGAACTCGAGAGGGAGGAGGTCAGAAAAGGTCATCCTCTGAACTTGACACATGCTATATAACATGCATGGCCATAGTCAGAGTACATGAACAAATGTGTACACCATGTGCACACATACACAAACACATACGCACATACATGTACAGAGAGACACCTATCCACATGTACACAGACACACACAGAGAAACACATAGACACATATACATACATATAGAGACACATATATACATATGTACACACATAGACACACATAGACACACAGAGATACTCATACACAGACAGACATACACACAGAGACACAAACATGACACACACCCCATTTCTACCTCTTCTGATCTTATCATGTAGGATTTGACAGTCGACACATGAAGACGACCTAACAGAAGGACAGAGTAGCCTTGCAAGAGAAGCCACATGAACACAGTATTATTGAAGCCAGTGAACACAGAGGGCCTGGCACAGAAGCATGGGCGAAGCATCCAGCCTGTGCAGAGGTGAGAAAGGTGCTGTACACCATAGAGGATGTGTGTGGCTCAGAGAGAGAGGGGCTGTGGGTGACGGGAGTCTGTGAAATAGCCTGGCAGTGTGACAAGGTGCCTGGTGCCTGGGTTTCCAGACACTGAGGATAAAAATGACGAGTGGTCATTTAACTGGTGTGGCTAGTGTCAGGGTAACTTAGTGGGTCACTGTGGTTTTAGATGCAGTTTGGTTTAAGCGTGGAAGGCAAGAACAATCTCTTTAATGTTAAGATGCTAGAATCTTATTCTCCACGTCGAGAACCAATTCTCCTCCTCTGTGAAGACCTAACTCGGTCTACAGAAAATGCTGAGTATGATGTTTGAAGAAATTCCATTTGGATAAAGCACCAGAACTTGGACCCAGTGGTGGAGAATTGGATAAAATTCTCATATGCTTGCTAATCTTTTAATAAAATGTACTGGTTTACATAAGGTCACTTTCATGCAAGTATGTAAGTGCAAATAATCCTTTTAGAATGTGAGGATCTGGGGGAGGAAGTGGAGGAGATGGAGATTCTTAACTATAGGAGACACTTCTTACCATCAGCCTCACACCCAGACTCAGAGGGGACTGGCTCTTACCAGTGCTCTGGACTCAAAATCCTGATCACATTCCTGGAGGCCACTGTCACGTGGCAGGACCCAGGAGTGTCCTGTGTGATGCTCACACCCCTGTGCCACACCATCTGGTTCGATTGACTACTACTCTGGGATATTTCTGTGGAAGCCAGAGAAAATACTCTAGGGTCATTTTTAATAAGTGCCAATCCCTCCCAGTCTGCCTGCAAGTCATAAACATTTACGTCTACTATCCCAGGGAAAATGTTGTACGCTGCCTGACGCAGGGCAATGACACATGGCTTAGTCTAAACACAAACATGAGGGTGACAATTTACTCTTTCCAGCATGAAGCTGCACTGGCTCATTCTTGACATTAAAGTACAATTTGCATATTCTTTCAAGTCTGTTTAGCTGCAAACACATGTCTTTTGGGCACAGAAATTTAAAATTTGTAAATTATTCAAAAACTACTGCCAAATTGTAATCAAGCGGTAGGAAAACAGCCCACACTGAGTGGTTGTAAGAACAGAGGGAGACTTCTCAGACTTGGGAAACATCTCTGAATGGACTGGTGCTTAATCAACTTGGAGAAACAGGGGGAGAAATGTTTACTTTCTTAGCAACAATTTAATATAGATGTTAGGAGTTTTTTTTTTCTGTTTATTGAACACTGCAGAATGAAACAATTTTCATACTGTGGAAGTAAATAAGGTCCATTCCAGGAGGAAACTAAACCCTGTGGTTAACTGCAGTTGAGATTTCTAATGCTTTCTTGTAAAACATTATAAACCCAGAGCTGTAATGTCTAAAAAGTAATCAGTGTGATACAATGCTGAGACAGGGTCCCTTCAGACTGCAGCAACCAGTGTGTCTGCTTAGTTGCACCCAGTCTGTGATTCCTGTCTTTTCATTCTCCCTCCTATTTTGTGTATCAAGCAAAATTTCCTCCATGGTCCTAGTTTTGGTAAATTAATGTGCTGGATACACCGGGATCTGGGGAAATTATAAGTGGAGGTAGACACACACACACACACACACACACACACACACACACATATATATATATATATATATATATATATATATATCCATCCTTTGAACGAGGATGGACAGCTGGCAGTGCAGGGATGTCTAGTGTGAACAGACCAGAAGGATCTGTCTCAAGATAGAGGAAAGGACAGCGAGGAGGGGCTAGAGCTGACAGGTGACAAGGGAGAGCCACTGAGACTGCACAACGCTCACGACATATCTCCATGGCTACACAGGTATGCACAGATAGTGACACAACCAAACTCAGGTTTTCCTCATTCAAATCCTGCCTCACACCCCTCCTCCTCCTCCTCCTCCTCCTCCTCCTCCACTGTCCAGCTGTTGGCTGTGACGCCCTCCAATCAGATCAGTGAGGCTCAGATGGGGGGGGACTGATGCAGCCATATTTGGAAATAGTTCGTTACAAGCTGAGCTATGGAACAAGGAGGTAAATGGGAAACTAGGTTATCTGACTATTGGAAAAAAATGATGAATGATTTCAAGGTTAGTATGTAGAGTTGTCCAATACAACTGAAGACTGGGGCTGAACCCTCTCAATTGATATCCGCCCCCACCACCCCCCCACCTCTGCTGTTAACAGCAGTGATTTCCTGAGGGAGGACATTGTATCAGGAAATTGAACACTGTATCAGGACAGTGAACACTGTATTAGGACAGCGAACACTGTATCAGGACAGTGAGCACTGTATCAGGACAGTGAGCACTGTATCAGGACAGTGAGCACTGTATCAGGACAGTGAGCACTGTATCAGGACAGTGAGCACTGTATCAGGACAGTGAATACTGTATCAGGACAGTGAGCACTGTATCAGGACAGTGAACACAGTATCAGGACAGTGAGCACTGTATCAGGACAGCGAACACTGTATCAGGACAGTGAACACAGTATCAGGACAGTGAGCACTGTATCAGGACAGTGAACACTGTATCAGGACAGTGAGCACTGTATCAGGACAGTGAGCACTGTATCAGGACAGTGAATACTGTATCAGGACAGTGAACACAGTATCAGGACAGTGAGCACTGTATCAGGACAGTGAGCACTGTATCAGGACAGTGAACACAGTATCAGGACAGTGAGCACTGTATCAGGACAGTGAGCACTGTATCAGGACAGTGAACACTGTATCAGGACAGTGAACACTGTATCAGGACAGTGAGCACTGTATCAGGAAAGCACAGCTCAGGAACAGACCCTACCCTTATCTCAGAAGTGCTTATGTAAATAAACACAAGAGAAGGTTGCTTTTCAAAAACATCCCGAGACATTAAGAGGTAAAGTTTGACATAAACAAGATTATATCATCCAAGCTCATGAATATTTTGTAAAAACTTGACAAAAAAATCTTCAGGCAAGAATGTTTTTGTCTTTGTGGTGAAGGTGATTTATTATACACCTGCTGATGTGTCTGTTTTGTGTGTGTGTGTGTGTGTGTGTGTACACTTCTGTGCAGGTAAACATTTTCTATTAATGGAAGCATTTGGGAAGAAATCATATTCAAATCATTTCTCAAATTAAATTATCCAATATTTTTCCCTAAGAAGCCTTCTCTGTCTGCTTTTTATGGCTCATTTTACATACAACTTCAATTAGGACAGTCTGTCCATTGGCAGAAAATTTTGAAATTCTTTCAAAAGAAAAAAGCAAATAGTAGTTATGAAAATTTGGGAAGAAGTAGTAAAGTGGTCTTTATTCACAGGTACCAACAGGTGTGCCAAGTTCTGAAAGAACTGAAACAAAATATTAGAACTAAGATCTCAGTTACCAATAAATGATCATAAATGTGCAATTCTATAAAGTACCCACAAAGAATTGGAAAAGTAAACTTTCAAAAGTATCATGGTTTTAATATAGAATCAAAATAAATACCTGGCAATAAAGTTAACAAAGTGTGCACACAAAACTTGTGTGCTGAAAACACAACAGACAAAATTATAAAAAAAAAAAAAGCTTAATGCATGAGACACAAGATCAGGGACAAGGTGACTCAATACTTCCTGAATTAATAATTTAATAAATTGATTAATTAATTGGTTAATAATATTAATTAATCAATAAGTTCAATGAAGTCTCAATCAAAATCTCAAAGTTTGACTGCTGAAATTGACTAGTAGAATTTAAATTGTATAAAAAATTTTAAAGTACTCAGAAGAGCTAAAACAAACAAGTCATAGCTGTGTCATGGCATAAGCTAGCAATCCCAAGTGCCTGGGGTTACCCAGGCAGGAAGATCATGGGTTGAAATTCAGTGTGAGCCCATCTGAAAGTAAAACATTTTACAATGGCTGTGGATGTAGCTAAATGTTAGACCATTCGTCAAACATGCACGAAATTCAACAGGCTCTAAATTTAATACCCCAAAATAATGATAGTAGTCTTAAAAACAACATTGAAAAATGTTTTTCTTCCATGACTTTATTTTTTCCTTATAACTTTATTTTAATAAAACAGAGATACATGTACAGATTATTAAAAGCATTTTAGCATAAATATATATGGATATATTTTTGTCAGTACTTGATTTTTTTTAAGGTTTGATAGTATGCATTGAAATCTTACTATTTACAAAAATCATAAAGGATATGTAAAACAAAATGTAACATGGAAATAGTCAAAGTTTTCTTGGTGTGTAAAGATTAAACATAATGATTTTTAACTACCAAAAATTGCCACAAGACTATCTTCTTAGCTCTTGAGTTATGAAATTTTTATACTAAAATGGAAGACTTGTGTCCTCCAGCACAAATCATGATGATAAGTAAAAGTGCCTGTACCCGCATCTGGGCATAATCTGATAAAAGGCTCATCTCTGAAGTGCGTTGAGAACTTATGAACCAAAGAGAGAAGTCAAATAATCCAACTGCCGAAAGATGCAAAACCTTGAACAGACACTTTTGAACAGCCGTCTGAGGGTAAGTCAGAAAGCACAGGAAAGTGTGTTCTGGGCTGCTACTTGTCATTCACATGCAGATAGAAGCAAAGAGCTGCAGAGAGACCAAGGTTAAAAAGACAGACCAGACCAAACCATAAAGACAATAGGACCTCTCCATCATAGATGGTGGGGCTTTAAAATGGAAGTAGCATCCTGGACATATTAAAGCAATTAAATGCACATTGTATGACCCAGAAAGCCAGAGAGAGTTGCAAAGACAAAAGAAAGCCACACATATACACATAAAAAGACATTTTTAAAAAGTTTATAGTAGCTTTACTTTTAATGGCTAAAAGTAAGAAAAAGCAAGCAAAATCTCATCAGTGGGAGAATGGATACATAAATTAATACACAGAGATAGTAGGCATTCACATGCAAATATTTAAATATGTATACAAGTGTGTTTATGCACACACAATATATACATACACACATGCACACACAAAGAAAATGGAATGTCATAAAGCAAAAGTACATGGAACATATATATGTGACATGGATAAACCTCAAGATATAGTAAGTGAAATAATCCAGGTATTAAAATGCAGATTGCATGATTTGATTTATATTAAATTGAAAAGCAGGCTAAGTAATTCTTCATTGATAGGAATATAAATATCAAGGAGCTGGGAGATAACTCAGTATAGGTATTCCATAAGTCGTGTGTGTGTGTAACATATAACCTTAGCATTAGCATGGATAGAGGAGAAGCATAGGGAGTTTCTTTCAGATACTGAAAATATTCAATGTTTGGCCAAATTTATAAAAATCAGTCAAGAGGAACACTTCAGTGTGTTGTGCCCCTGCCCACCTGTCTGTCTCTCTGTACTTGTGAGTTCACTCACACAGATGTGGGTACAAGGGCCACACAGTGTAGGAATGGGAGTTGGAGGCCTGGGTGCTGAGAATCAGCCCTTGGTCCTCTGCTAGAGCAGCAAGTGCTTCACCCACGGCCTTGTCTCCAGCCCGTGGTTTATGGTATTAGAGCCAGACAATGATCAGGGCAGGAATGTCTTTGCTGAGGTGCACCAATTGTTGGCTGGTAATTTTCCTGTTACCCTCCCACTTGGCTGTTTGCTTGTCTCTCCCCCTTTCCTGTTTCTGGGTTATTTTTTCAAATTCCGTTTTATTGCCCTCCTTGGATTTCTAGTTAAACCTTTTTGTTTTATTTCTGGTTCTTTAAGGATTGCAATATCCGACTTTTGCTTTTTACAGACTGCAATTTTCTAACATTACAGTCCTTCGCATGTAATGAAAACCTGTGAAACAGGAGAGCCCCACCGAGCTCCCCTGTGCTTTACACTGTGACGGCCGTATATTTTACCTGTGCAGTTATGAACCCCATGATTATTTTATTCGCTTTGCTTTAAGCCGTCACTTACACTTTCCATTTGTTAGAGGAAGGGGAAGAGTCCTTTCTATTTTCCCATGTGCTTGTTGTATCTGGAACTGTTCCCTTTATCCCTTTCAGTACTTGGCACTGAACCTTCAGCCCTGCACATGAGAAGCCACACTTCCTCTGCCCTATGCTTCCAGCTCTCTTTTCTACTCCTAATTTTAGAGACAGGGCCTCTCTAAATTTCCCAGGCTGGCCTTAAACTCTTTAGCCCGAGCTAGTCTTGAACTTATAAAGCTCTGGCTTACACCGCAAACACTTTTACCCACTGAGCCAGCTCACCAATCCTTATCTGTGTTCCTATCTGGTATTGTCCCCTTCCACTTGAAGGACTTCTTTTTAACTACATTTAAGTGTGTATAGGCTATACTTTTCCTCTCAATCGGTGCTGGTTGAACAAAATGTCTTTTATGGTAAAAAATCTTGAAATCTTTGAAGAATATTTCATTTCACTGGCTTCAATTCAAGACTGAAGATTTGCTGCTGCTGCTGCTGCTGCTGTTGTTGCTGCTGTTGTTGCTGCTGTTGTTGCTGCTGCTGCTGTTATTGTTGTTGCTGTTGCTGCTGCTGTTGTTGTTGCTGCTGTTGTTGCTGCTGTTGTTGTTGTTGCTGCTGCTGTTGTTGCTGTTGCTGCTGTTGTTGTTGCTGCTGTTGTTATTGTTGCTGTTGCTGCTGCTGTTGTTGCTGTTGCTGCTGTTGTTGTTGCTGCTGTTGTTACTGCTGCTGCTGTTGCTGCTGCTGCTGTTGTTGTTGCTGCTGTTGTTGTTGTTACTGCTGCTGCTGTTGCTGCTGCTGCTGTTGTTGTTGCTGCTGTTGTTGTTGTTACTGCTGCTGCTGTTGCTGCTGCTGCTGTTGTTGTTGCTGCTGTTGTTGTTGCTGCTGTTGTTACTGCTGCTGCTGTTGCTGCTGCTGCTGTTGTTGTTGCTGCTGTTGTTACTGCTGCTGCTGTTGCTGCTGCTGCTGTTAGTGGTTGTACTGTTGATGTTGCTGTTGCTCTGCTCTTATTCCTGCTGCTCCTGCAGTTGTTGCTATTGTTGTAGTTGTTGGTGCTCCTGCTGCTGTTGCTGTTGTTGTTGCTGCTGCTGATCCTGCTGCTGCTGCTGTTGTTGCTGCTGTTAGTGGTTGTGCTGTTGATGTTGCTGCTGCTGTTGCTCTGCTCTTGTTGCTGCTGCTCCTGCAGTTGTTGTTATTGTTGGTGCTATTGTTGTAGTTGTTGCTGCTGTTGCTGTGGCTGCTGTTTTCTTTCAGTACCTAGAGGATATTGTCTCATCATTTTTGGCTTTGTGTCATGTCTAACTTGAAAAACCAACCATATTTCTCTCCTTTTTCCTTACATATAATGGTTTTTTTTTTCTATGATTTTGCTTTTGTTTTTATTTGAGACAGGCTCTGATGTAGCCTAGGCTGGCCTCAAACTTGTCCTGTAGCCAAGGATGACACAGAAAATGTGATCCTCATTCGTCTGGTTCCCAAATTCTGGGATAATGGCCTGTGCCGTGTGCATTGTGCTAGAGACTTAACTCGGGGCTTTATGCATGGTAGGCAAGTGCTTAGCAACAAGCCACATTCCCAGGTCCCTCCAGGCCTCTCTGAGCAATTCGGCCATAATGTATCTAACTGTCAATATTTATCCCATGTAGAATTTGTTCAGGTCCTTGGATTAAGTTTGAAAATGCTTGGCTCCCTCCCTTTAATTGTTTCTGTCCTTGTCTTCCCTCTTTGGGACTCCAGTTACACACAAGTTGTACTCCTGCTGTTATTCCGGACGTCACTAGGGATGGCTTTATTTTTAGGATGTCTTTTTTTCTCATTCTACTTCAGCTGAACAATTCATGCCGCAGCCTCTAAGCCCACTCACCACCCTCCAGTGCCCAGCGTCTCTGTATCTGTTGTAATGGCATCTGTAGGATGGCTTCGGGTACTGAAAATTTTCCCATTTCTGTTCCTAAGTACCCTCTATAATCGTTGATTTCACTCCATAAATTTCTTCACTCACTATGTATTTTTTCCTATAATGTAGATATATATTACTTTTAATTATTTATTTTTACTTTATGTACATCAGTGGTTTGCCTGCATTGTGTCTGCATGAGGGTGCTGGATCCCTGGAAGAGGGGCTTAGAGTCAGATGTGAGATACTATCCAGTGCTAGGGATTGAACCCGGGTCCTCTGGAAGAGCTGGTCAGTGCTTTAATCTATTGAGCCATCTCTCCAACCCCTAAAATATGTATTTTTGAAAAATAATTATATGTTTTTTTTTCTTATCTGATTCCAAATTGATGAATATTACAAAAGATGCTAGGTAGTACCATTCAAGTTTGCAAAGCTCATTAAACATAAAATACAATAGGATTGATTATGGATCACAGAAAATTATATATATATATATATATATATATATATATATATATATATATATATATATATATATATATATATTTCCAAGATGTTTAACGAGAAGGGAGGATTCACCCTGAACATGGGTAATACACTGATGTTCTTCAATAGTAACTCAAGGAGTTTGTGTGAGGAAACTGAGGAAACCCGCATGGGCAAACTCCAGTGAGACCGAGATTTTCTTCTAGGGGTTCAGAGCGGGAGTTTCTAACTCTGACGCAACACGGTATATTTCAACTGGACTGTCACAGCACAGATGCCCCAGAGAGCCCTCTCTGACATTTCCTGTGCCACGTAACTGAGAAGGCTTTCCAGATATGGGCACATTCTAGATACTCTATCACTGCTGCCCTTCCAGTGTGTCACACGCTGCTCTCAGTTGACAACTGACAAGTACTGTCTTCTTTAACTGGGCCACCCTGCATCACGTGAGAGACAAAAGGGAAAATAGGGACCACTTTCATTTACATCACTTAGTAAATAAAGAAACGGAATGTTTGGGAGCACAGGGGACTTGTCTACGGACACCTGTCGAACCACTGGCAGAGTCCAGGCTACACCTCCACTGGCCTGCAACTGCAATACGATGGGGAGCAAGCTGACTTTTTTGAAACCCTCATGGCCTTACTGTTAAATCAGGGAACACTGGAAACCCCTTAAGCCCTCTGAGGCTCACTTTCCTCATGCAAACATTAAAAATAAAATTTAAAAAAGGTTGATGTTAGCTTGATAAAATGAAGAAAACAGAGACTATGGTGAGAGAAATATAGGACACTTGAGACTGTAGGCTAGCCTGAGCCCCAGAGTGACTCCCCGTGAGAGAGACAGAGAGAAGTGGAGATAGAAATATAAAGGTTTTACACAGAAGGTACTAGAACTTTTGTCCGATGACATTGGTTGTCTTATTGATCAATTAGTACAATCTACCCAAAGCAGAAAAGTAGCGAATAGCTTCTCTCCATTCTCCTAAGATTCTATGGGATCAGTTTTTTTCCATGTTGCTCTGAGGCCAGGGCCTCATATTGGCTCTTGGTCTAGGAATGATCTAGAACTCCATTTGCCGGAAGGAGTCTCTAGGCAGGTGACTAGGACCCTGACACATATGGACACCAAAGTCATTTTTTATTCAGACAGAGCCTTGGGACTTAAAAGAGTGGCCAGCAAGTGGAAAAATCCAGATATCCTCCAATACCTGGAGGGCTGAACACACTGTAGTATGCCAATGGAACCGACTGTTAATGTATGGAATAGCCTGAGGACCCTCGAGGCATTATACTGATGTCACAGAAGCAAGTCCTAAAGGTACCACATACTGTATCTGGTTCCACTTAAGGTTTTTGACTATGAAATTGCCAGGTTGCCAGAGGTTCAGTCAGCACACTATCTGTGTGTTGGTGACAACGGTAGGTACAAGAGGCTAAGCAAAACTGTATAAAGCCAGAACCTGCATGCACACCTGTAAAATTGGCCAAATCTCAACCAACACAATTAATGGATTGTATCACATTAATTTCCTGGTTCTGTAGAAACACTATACACAGTTTTACATCCAATTAGCATAATTTGGGGGAAGACTGCTATTTTTTACAGCTGCATGCAAGTCTATAATTACCATTAAACTTAAACATTTAATTGAAAATAAAACAAAATGATCAGCACTTTTTAAGTTGAAAAAGTGTCTGTGTGCACGCTTGTGTACCCGTGTGTGAAATATTATCACTAAATCAACAATTCTTAGAGTGTATGAAGTACTGACCACAAATCAGACAGCTCATGGTTTCAATGCTTACAAAAGAAAAGATTGGAAACAACTGAAATGTCCTTACTAGGATGCTGGGAAAGAAATCCTTCCTATATATGTATATGTACATGTATGTGTATGTGTGTGTGTGTGCATGCTAATTAGAATGCTATGTCACTTTAAAAGAGAATGAAGAAGTTCTTGTTTTGTAATGATATGATAAGATTTTAAGGCTACAATATTAGGTGGAAGAAAAAAACTCAGAATGGCCAGATGTATGTAGAAGAATACAGCTTGTAGGTTTAATAATGTACTTGGCTGAGGGTGGGGCACACGGGTAAGGTACAGAGATGACTCAGTAGCTAAAAGCACAGCTACTGTTTGCAGAGAACCCACAGGATTGACCACATTTATCTGTAACTCCAGTTCTAGGGCATCTGAGACCTTCTTCAGATGTCTGTGTGTACCAGGAACACATGCAGTACACAGCTAACAAAACATAGGGGGAGGGGAACAAATATAAAAAACAAAAAAACAAAACCTCTTACTTGGCCGGTGTTGCTAGAGATAAAGCACCCCCAGAGGCTCATGTGCTGAAACCTGGTCCCTAGATGGTGTCACTTTTGAGAGGCAATTGGACTGTGAGAGCTTGAATTTCATCGATGAATTAATCCAGTTATAGCTGATCGAGCTTTGGGAATGTGGAGCCAAGTAGAAGGCAGCATGTCACTTAGGATACAGCCTTGGAAGGAACATCTTGTCCCTGTGTTCTCTCTCTCTCTCTCTCTCTCTCTCTCTCTCTCTCTCTCTCTCTCTCTCTCTGTGTGTGTGTGTGTGTGTGTGTGTGTGTGTCCTGGCTACCATGAAATGATGAAATTTCCTCCACTATGGCCTTCTGCAATGATGTTTCTGCCTTACCATAGGCCTAAAAGCACTGAAGGCAGCCCAGCATGGAACAGAAACACCAAGCACTGTAAGCCAAAATAAATCTTTCTGCGTTTAAGTTGTTTCCCTCAGGTGTTATCACAGGGATGAAAGACTGATTAACACAGAAATCTCACAGCCACATTCTGGCTGTTGTTAAATGGAGGGGCTCCGTGGAGGGTGCGGGCCACACTGTGTGTCTTTATCTGTGTCTAGCTTTTGAACTGCTTGATGAAATTACCCATTCAATGTGTTAATCTAATCTGGCCATTTACTGTTGACAATCCAGCTGGAGTTCTGTCTTTTAGATTTAACAAAATTTGGCTCGGATCTCTGATGATGTGCTGATGAGCTAGCAAGCCTCTAACTTAAGCCAACGTCGTTTTCTGGCAATCCGAAGCACAACAGGCCCTCTCCTCAGTCAGCATGGCCCTAGGTGTAGAGCTGAGCTGCAGTGCGCACAGGCAGATGCTTATGGGAGGGGGAGGAGGAGGAGGGAAGTCTTTGTGGTGTGGGAAGCAGGCACAGGACTGAAGAGTTGTGGAGAGAGCCCCAGAGGAGTTGGATGAAAGCCAATAAGACTCAAAAGAAGACAGTGGGAAGGAAAGACTGTTTATTCAGAGATGCGAGAATTGGAGGTGCCCAAGCTTTCAAGTTCTGGTTACCCAAGAATCTGATGCTCTAGAGGCTGCTTTGTAAATCAGTTACATTTCTCACTGTACTGTTCTACAGTGAGCAATTAAGAAGTATTCATTGATATGGATGTCTTCATAACCAATGCTAGTAGAAGGCTGTGTGTGTGTGTTGTGTATATGTGCATGTGTGCAGGCATGTGTATGTGTGAGTACTTGTGTGTGTCTGCATGTGTGCATTGTATGTGTGGGTGCACCTATGTATATGTGTGTATGAGTGTGCATATATGTGTATGAATGCTTGTATGTGTGTGTATATGTATGTATGAGTGTGAGTATGTATGTATATATATGTAGGTGTGCACATGTGCATGTATGTAGGCATATTTGCTTGTATGTGCCACATGTGTGTATTTTTTGGTGTGTATGTGTGCGTGTATGTTTGTATGTGTGTGTGAAGTATGTAGTGTGTGTGTATCACATCCACTTGATACTTTGCTGTCTCTCTACTCTGAGAAGTCTTCATTTCCCTGAGTTCTCAGCTGTCATTTTTTTTTTTTTTTTTTTTTTTTTTTTTGCATCTACAGAGCTGGGCCTTGGCTCCTTTGCCTTTGTCCTGTGGCTCTGTGCCGTCATTTGTCCTTGGGCCTCAGCTGAGCCATCCAGAGCTTGGCTGAAGGACTCAGACAGTATGAAGCATCCTTAGCATCCTTGCTTTGTCCCCTCTGGCTGCTGGGAGACATTTGTCTAGACCGTCACCCGAAATATTTCCTGGTCAGGATGCTGGCATGGTGACATCTGATGATGTTTCAGGTGACAGACAACTAGCTGACTTCTTCCATTGTCTTCACATGACAGAGAGAGATGGAGAACTTTTGGGGTCCCTTTCCAAAGGGCAGAAATCCTATTAGTAAGAGTTCCATCCCCGTGGATGGGTTCCTGCCCTGCCTCTATGCATTATCACATCAGGGTTGTAATTTCAACAGGAATTTGGAGACAGTGCCAACTTCCAGTTTATTTGATCCTCCAGGAATAGTGAAGGGCCTCTAGGTGAAAGAAAGATCCCAATGGATCTAACAAGGGATCTCTGTTCAACCACAGCCAATCTCAAGTAGCCATGTATTAATCATAAACTTGCAACAGTCAGTCCAGAAGCACATTATATCTATTTTACAGCAGAGAAGCTACCTACATACAGTGTCCTTGCCTGAAGATCACTTGGCTGAGAAGTGGCCAGTTCTGACTTTTTAACCCAATCAGACTCGAGTCTGAGCTCTAGCGCATGCACACACACACACACACACACACACACACACACATACACACACACACACACACATACACACACACACACACACACACACACATACACACACACACACACACACTAGACTGCTTCTAATTTTAGGCCATGGCTGTCAATCCAATCTCCTGTGCATCTGCATCAGATTGAATTCCACTCTCACTGTCTAAATATTCACGGCTCTGGTTGCCTCTCCCGGTGTCCTCTCCAGGTCTCACATTCCTCACCTTAGTGTCTGGCTCTTTCCTCAAGTCCTCCCTGCCTGACTTGTCATCCCTAGTTGCCAAACTCGGGGCCTCAGACATCCAGGAGAGAACCTTCTAAAAAGAAGCAGTGAGTCTGAGTGCATGAAAGTAAAATGTTATTTGAAAACCGCACAGCCATGGTAAATGCCATTCGAATGGAAAGGGAATAGATGACAAAGCAGAGCAGGTAAAATGACATCCCACTCACAAGCCTGACAGGAGGGGGCCCTCAGCCTGCCCCTGACGCAAGCGCAACAGAGAGACCACAGTGAGAAGAATATTAATATATAAATATAATTCTATGAGGTCTGCTCTGAGCAGCAGGCAGGGACTCTGGAAAAGAAGGACACAGGGGGTGTGCAGGAGACATGACTTACTCAAACTCAACTCACCAGGACATTCTCTTACCTCGCCCAGTTATATCTGCTCTTGGGTCCCTGGAAAGTTTCCCTCCCTTCCAGAGACACACAGCCAAGTTCCACCACCTCTGTCTTCAGGAAACAAAATAGGTACACATGACACCACTCTGTGAAGGTGTTAGATAAGAACACAGGAGTCCTCTCGAGCAGTGATGTGTGAGGCAGTCTGACCGCACAGGTAAGAGGCTAGCTGAGGCCTGTTGTTACTTAGGCTCTTCTTCAGAGCCAAGAGCAAAAGGAGAAGCCTGCTTCACAGGCATAGCCTAGGCAACTACAGTCTACAGGAGATCACTGCAAAGGGACCAGAGTAGGTAACTGGGCTCCAACTCACCCTCCAGGCAGCACTCTGCCTGGTTGAGATGCTCTCCCCCCCCCCCACCTACAACTGAAAAGATTTCAAACTTAGAGACTTCTGGGAAAACTTGGTCACATAATCTCCCAATCCGTTAAGACAACATTTTCTAAACTTGTAGGTTACAACCACTTTGGGGTCTAATGACGCTTTCACATAGGTCCCCTACCGCCATCAGAAAACACAGACTTACATCACAATTCATAATAGCTGCAAAAATACAGTAGCAGTGAGAATCATTTTGTGGTTGGGGGGTCACCACAACATGAGGAGCTGTATTAAAGGATCTCAGCATTAGAAAGATTGAGAACCTCCAAGTTAAGAGCGGCTGAAAGCTAAACTGGAGCAGTTACTTGATTTTCCAGAAGCTTGCCTGGGTCTTTGCTTCTGATCCATCACTGGTAACCACAAGTAGGTTTGAAAGGGAAAAGAGATGTGACAGCCACCTAGAAGTAAGACGTGAGGGAGCCCAACTTCACCAACACTGTCTCTTGAACTCTGATGGAGAAGGAGATTTCCCATCATGCACTTCAGACAAACTCCTCACTATCAAAGACAGAACCCTATGGAAACGAGGCTGTGAGAAAAAGGCCTTGTGCCTGGGGATGAGAGGAATCTCTCAGAAGGTGAAAAGAGGTTATAGCAGAAGACAGGGAACATGGAGAAAAGACAAGGGATGAATGTTTCAGTTGGCAAAGGGTTGAGTGGGAATGGGCAGAAACCTCAGAGGGCCTCTGAGATAAGAACATAGAACATTAGTAACTGGATAATTACAAAGAAGGGTGTTATTTCCACCAGTTCTCAGAGTTGTTCCTTCCTCTCAGGGGCCATAGAGGATGAGTGACCAGGTTTTAAGATGACAAGGATGTCTTGCTTTGTTCTTGGGTAAGGAGAGACTCCAGGCTCAGGAATTCACAGCAGGGGACATGGGTCTGTTTCAGAGGCTCAAGTCAAGCTCCCCTTAAGTCCCGTTCATTCATTCAGCCTCTGTTCTGACAACACCATTTGCTATACAACACACAGAATTAATCTATTCTAGGTGAAGAAGAGAAAAAAGAAATGGATTCTTTTTTAAAGGACCGGAGAGTAACCAGGTAGAAATGAGACCCACCATAACAGGCAAAACCGTTCATTCTAAGGGAAACAAAGAACAAAAGCTCCATAGCTCTGTTGTGTTTGCTTTGGGGAGCCAAGTGTGGTCTCAACGTGCCATGGTCATTCGCCCCTCCACCCCACCCCCACTCTTCTCAAAGTTACTTGAATCCCCTGAGGAGCAAAATAAGTCTGCGTCAGATTGAGCGTCCATTTCCTTTCTCTCCCCTAACTCTGATTTCTGAGGCAGGCCCAGGGGAGGTACTCACAGCCTGTGGGCACCTTTGCCTTGCCACCAGCTGCCAGAGTCCCCCTGTGCCCCCCTTTCCATTCTGCTCCCCGTGAATGGCAGATTCCTCTGTCCGGGTCGGGTTTCCAATCACCATAGAAACAAACTGGAGGCAGTTTCATTAATCATTTAGAGCCCGAGAAGTCTAGGTCAGTCTGATTGCAGCATATAATGTATCATCTCCTGGCCACATGGGACTCAGTCGATTTGAATTAAAAAAGATTAAGCTGCCCTGGGCTGCCTGGCCCCATCAGTTTAAGTTCTCATGTGACAGGGGTCTCTGGAGCCATATGGATTAGTGAGTGAAGCTATGCATTTATGTGGCAGGATTCGGTGAAACGTTAGCTGGCTGCAGGTGTCTGAGGGCAGGAGGAAGGGAATCGCATACAGGTTTTTTTTTGTTGTTGTTTTTTTATACTTGTTGCTGTTCTTTTAAAACTGGAAACAATAACTCAGTTTTATTTCTCCAGTGACAGTTACCACTCTTACTGACCATGAAATGGTACATTTGTTACCCAGGGGTTTATGGTTCACAACGAAGTGGTCTGGGAGGAGCCCAGGGATACCGTGGTCCCTGTCATCTCCAGGGTGGCGGATGAGAAAGTTGACATTTGTTTTCTTCCTTTCCTATGGAGTGGTAAGAAATACCTTAAATAAATATTGACGACACTTTAGTTTTGCTTGAACCAAGATTTATGAGCCCCAGGAAATTGACTTAGAGGCAGCTACAAATCACTGTGGTTCTGAAAGAGCTGTGTAGGGATCCCTCAAAATGAGCACCCCCAGCCTTTCCAAAGCCCCAGCCTTATTTATGGGCCTCTCTGGGACTTCAAAGAAGTTCTGTAACTTAGGCCAGACTCTTTTACTACTTCATGGAGCTAAGATGTTTCTGGGGAAGATCCCAGGTTGCCGTGTGTTAGCTTCATGTGGGTGGTGGGCAGAAACTTTCTGCATATTAAATCGTTGATGTAAAGACCATTACCAGCGCACTTCCTATGGAATCATTCCCAAATCTTCTCAGCCTACTTGGCATTATCCGAAGTCCCCCTCCAAGCAGACAAAACTTTTGCATCCTCTTACCCTGACCCCTCTTTTGTGGGGGCAGCTATTAAGAAAGCAGATTGGCCAAAAAACGGTCAATTACACAGTCCTTTGGGGGTACCTCCATGGGCCCATTAGACCTAGAGCAATGCTCCATGACGGTCTCTGTTGAGATGCTGGTGGTTGTGAGTTCTCTTCTGGGAGAGCCAGGAAACAAGCATCCTGGAGTCTGCAGCCAGCCTGTCTGAACACCCCATATTCAGAAGACTTAAGGGATCAAGACAAGCCAAGGCCTGGGGATAGTCTCAAACCAGCTGTGCTACTGCTAGCTGGCTGTTTGACCTGGGGTGGGAGCTGTTTCAGGGTGCTTTTTGGGTCTCTATTTTCTCCCTTCAAGAAATCTCACCAACTTTCTCTAGTTGTAACACTCTTCGGTTACTCCCCATTTCTAATCACTTGATTGGCCCTCAAGGAGGAGAAACTGTAGCCTAAACCCCAGGAGCCAGTAGCAGGTAGGTAGAAGGGACTCGAATAGATTCTGATCCAGCCATTGTCAGCCTTCATTCTTCTCTTCTTCTTAACTGTACAGTGCTAAGAGGTGGCCTGCTGCAGCAGACACAGCCTCCTCCAACACCACCGTAGCTGGTCATCAGTTTCATTCCCCAGGGGCCCGTAGCCATCCTGGGCCTTTAGAATCCCATTCTGCCTGGGGAAGGCTGAGAGCCTAACAGACTAGAGTAATAGGAGCTGCCAGAAAATGTTTAGAGAATGGATGTGAAACATAGGAAATATGGAAGAAGATTTCCCAACAGTAGGTGAGACCAGGAAAATAGCTTGGCTGGCTGGTCTAGAACTGATCAAACTTATTAAACTTATTATCCATTCATGACCCTCTTTCATCCAAGAAGCTTTTTTGAGAACCCAGGCATGTCACTCTGTAAAATGGGTATATAAATCAAGCATTTGTTGATAATAAATGATAAGGAAATGCATTTTATTTTTGATAAACAAGCAACTTTACCATTTATTGAAATGAAACCTAATTAGTGAGAAGTGTTTGTTTAACATAAAGAATTAAATCTTGTCTGAGTATATGATAGTATAGGTCATAAAGAATCTTCAACATTTTTCAGACTTAATAGGTACCTTGAGCCTATTCATGAGCCATTCTCATAAATATATAGTAAAGATGGCAGGCATTGATTCAGAACTTGTAATGCTTAGTCATGATGGAACCGGACTCACCTAGGAACCACACCTCTAGATGTGTCTATGAAAGGCCTAACTGAAAGGGAAGACTCACCCTGAGTGTGGACAGCATCTTCCCTTGGGCTGGGAGTCCAGACCAAAAAGAAGACAAAGTGTCCTGAGAGCTGGAATTCATCCATGTGATGAGTATGAGCGGTCACCTCACGTGTGCTCAGGGCCGAGGTGGACTGCTTGCTTCCTCGGACCCTGAGTCCGATCAGCTCCTCCTTCCCTAACTTGTTTCATCCAGTAATTTCTCCTAGCAGGGAGAAATGGATATTTCAGTACAGGGCTATTTCAGAAATTCTGTCCTAAGTTAAAATATTTCTGACATGTTCTTATGAAGCCCAATAATTTTAAATACAACATTTTAGCCTTAAAATCAAAAGATAGTCTAATTTGACATTTACATGTTGAGGAGAGATGAGGGGAAATATTAAAAGTTGTTTCTTAACTAAACTACTGTGTTTCTACAAGAACAGAAAACTGAATATACCGTAAGAAAGAAAGAAAGAAAGAAAGAAATACCATGATGTATGATGTGCATCAGGCTAGAACCTGAGCCAAGATGTTTCTAGAAGGATTTGGTGCCATTTGTGGCATGACAGTATGCACAAGGCAAAGGGCACACATTGTATGTTCACAATCAAGACTACAATGTAGTCATGCTACAGTGTCAGAAAGAGCTGTCAGACTCTGTCTTCATTAGGGTTTCCATTGATGTGAACAGACACCATGACCAAGACAACTCTTATAAAGGACAGCATTTAATTGTTGCTGGCTTATAGATTCAGAGGTTTAGTTCATTATCATCATGGTAGGAAGTATGGCAGTGTCCAGGCAGACGTGATGTTGGAGAAGGAGCTGAGAGTTCCTACGTCTTCATCTGATGACAGGAGAGTCTGACTGTCTCCCAAGCAGCTAGAAGGAGGATCTCAAAGCCCACCCCCACAGGAACACACTTCCTTCAACAAGTCTACAACTATTTCAATGAGGCAACACTTCCTAATACTCCTGCGGCCAAACATATTCAAACCACCACAGATTCCTTGAAAACATTACACATTTGATTTTGAATTAATTTGCTCATTCAGAAACCTTTTGCTGTTGCTAATGTTTTCAAACCCCCACATTCAGTTTTGGAACCCCATGTGAGGTCATGATCCACAGCTTAAGTCATAGTTTAGGGTGGAGATAAAATAGCCTCATCTGGGGACCTCACTTGTGAGTTGTAACTTTGAATAAGCCGTTTAACCATCATAAGCAAAGAACGTCCTAACTACTGGAGCCAGATGGCCTGGTACTGGTTCTGTCTCTGATATCTTGATATAAGCTTAGTAAGGTAACTTTATGTAGGAAGCTCTCTGATCTCTTCAGGATTCACTTGCAGCCCCTGGGAGGGAAAAATTTTCAGGAATTCCTCTCTTTCAGAAATTACCTCAGCCAATGAGAATGATTTCGTCAAAGGTCAGGCTTTTCCTGGGCTGCCCATAGGCTCTGGGTGTCAAGCAAAGGAATGCCTTGAGGACCAACTCAGAGTAACCCAGCAAGGTTCTCCTAACTACAGAGTTCACTAGGGAGCTACCAAATCCTAAAATTTTATCCCAGCTCAATGTTTTCTCTTCCCACTTTTCTACCATCTCATCCTTTGACTAGGCACGGATCCTCCTCTTTCCCTCAGACACACATCCTGCCCATTCAGAGCTCCTTCCCCAGTTAGCATCAGCACTGAGCTCCCCTGTGTCTGGGGCACAACTCACCTGGGACACTTACACAGTGAGAGTGTTTAGCCGTGGGGTTGTGGTGTGAGTTTAATGGGATCAATCCTACCCATCCAGTAACCCATACAGCTTGTTACCCGATGTGAATTAGGAGTTCCACAGACTGACTATCTTTGTCTACCACAAACTGCTTACTTTACAGCCAAATTTAACCTGCCCTTAAAGAATAAAATGGATGCCCAAATCAGGACATATAGAGGTGCTAATTTTATTATTGACTCTTTTCTAACCCTAGTAGAAATCTAATTTTTAGCTTGTCACATGATTCCTTAGAACAAAACCCTTCTAGATTCTCCAGAAAACAGGTCTGTCCATGTGATTGGGTGCCATGCATAATGTGAGTCATCAAAATCTAACATACATAACTTCCAGAAAGTGTCCTCCCCCCTCAACACACACACACACACACACACACACACACACACATGCATGTACACATTGTAAGAGGCATTTATCAGATGATGTAGTGGGGTTTGTAGAGATACAATGGCTTGCCTCAAGTCCACCAAAAGAGAAAGCAGCAGAGTTAGTTATCATCCTGGACCCCTGAGGGCAGAGACTGGGTCCCACCCTTGTACCACAGCATGTATGTCTGACGGTTCACTCAGACCAAGTTAACTAGTCTATTAGTTACTTTTTCTATTGTTTCTATCAAATGTCTGACACAAAAGCAACATCTGAGAGGAATGATCCATTTTGTCTGGTGGGAGGGAGAAGGGCACATGCTCTGTGATGAAAAGAAGACAGGATGAAAGCTATTGTCTTAGTCAGTAAGGTGAGAGTCATGCCAAAAGATTTGAATCACCCAACAGACTGATGTACAGGGAGACTGAGAGGAAGTGGGTTCTAGAACTTGCTGGTTCTCTGTGGCTAAAACAAGCTGCCAGAGCAAAGGCAGCAACACAAATCCCATGCCTACAGCCCATAAAGTCTTCACTAAAATTAATATCTTCTCCTGGGCCTGAGGAGATATTAAACCATCTGAAAAAGACAGGCTGTGTCAGGGGAAATGGAGAAACTGGTGTTGCCCAGCTGGGCCTCGTCAGATGGGGCTGAGATGCCTCAGAACCAGACCTGGTTAGGACTCCCAGGGGAGATGGGAGAGAAGGACAATGCCTTCAGAGTGTCCCTCTGTTTTCAGTGCCGTTCTGCTTCTGAAAGCCATCCTTGAAACCATTGACTGAGGGCACTGTCCAAGAAGATGGCTGTAATGGTGAGTTTTTGCTACACCGCTTTGTGCTCCCAGCAGATAGCACCCACGCACCCACCCAGAAGCTACATTTGAATCCTTTGACTATATTTTAAAAGCCTTGACTACCTCAAAGGCTGGGCACCCCTAAACCTTCCCCTGCTACATCAGGCCCAATCAGGGAAGTGGCCAGTGACCACATACCCGAAATCTTACATGGAAGGTTGACCTTCTCTCCTGCCATTCCTGCATTCCATTCTTCTTCCCCCAAGTCATGGCCAGTCTGTGTTTCCCCTCTGCATTCTAGCCCACACAACTCTAAGAGTCCTTCCCTGTGTCCAACCATTGATTGGTCTTTGGCATCTTTATTAATCAATCAAAAGCCAACTGGGGACAAGGACCTTTAGCATTTGGACAGGCAAGTTCCTGACTGAGTCGGAAGTGCCTCCCCACAGCCCCCTCCCAGTGGTCAGATGCCTGGGCAGGACAGGGCCAGTATAGGGTTGTGCAAAATCCCATGAGCAAGTCCAACTCTCTGGGTGTGTAGATAGATATTTTCATGACTATCCTGCTGTGTTTGAATGAATGGTGTTGGTTCAGCCTCAAAAGTCAGCCTGGGAAACCCCTGACCTATATTCTCCCAAATCATCTTGCATCCTTGAGCCTCATCCTGCAAATCCCTGTTTACAGCATGTATGCCTTTGCCACTTGGGTTGGGCTGCACTGCCTCCTCTGAGCGCCTCTACCAAAGCCTGCGGTCCGTAGCCTGGGCTCCACTGGGTCAGCGTTCATGAGCTCCACAAAGACAGGAACAATGTCGTACCGACCTTCTGCCTCTCTGCACTCCAGACAGCATTCACACTAAGGTCTGCCCATACTATAAACCTAGTATGATTAAATGCCACCCTCCCCCATTGTCACTTATCCCTAACTTCTCCAAAAGACAGAGAAGAATTACTTGGCACAGTATTTCACTCATTGGCTTAAACAGAGGGCAGTGAAAGAAAGGGGTGAAGTGGAGAGATGGGGTAGGAAAGAAGGGGCTTGCTGGAGGAGCTGGCCATTTGCCCAGAGATGAATGCTACATTGAGTTTTCATATCAGTCCTTACATGTCTAAGGGTGCAGGCCTTGGTCTGTATATACGGACCAAAGCTGTCACTGGGCTTATAATAAAATGCTTGATAGCTGTAATTTAAAAAAACATAAATTTATTAGTTTATGGTTCTGCAAGCTGGGAGGTCCAGTATCAAGGTAAAATAGGTTTGGTGGTTTTGATTGTAAGATGGAGTCTGACAAACTGAGCACTCGCCTGACAGAAGATGAAAGAGCACAGAGGTAAGCGGAGCCGGCTGGCTTTGCTCACAAGTTGTGAGAATGGGAAGCCCTCAGAGGCCATCCTGGTATGAACTGGTCACCAGCCCATTCTTCTTCTTCTTCTTCTTCTTCTTCTTCTTCTTCTTCTTCTTCTTCTTCTTCTTCTTCTTCTTCTTCTTCTTCTTCTCCTTCTCCTTCTCCTTCTCCTCCTCCTCCTCCTCCTCCTCCTCCTCCTCCTCCTCCCCTTCCTCCTCCTCCTCCTCCTCCCCTTCCTCCTCCTCCTCCTCCTCCTCCTCCCCTTCCTCCTCCTCCTCCTCCTTCTCCTCCTCCTCCTTCTTCTCCTCCTCCTCCTTCTGTTCTTCTTCTCCTTCTTCCTCTTCCTCCTCCTCTTTCTCTTTTTTTTCTTCTTAATAAATACAAATTTTTATTTGTACTTCAATTGATGTAACAAGACTGCAATGCCCTTACCGAAACCTTCAGTGTCTTAGTCAAGTGTTCTACTGCTATGAAACGATGCTGTGACCAAGATAACCCTTATAAAGGAAAGCACTTAATTGGAGCTGGCTTAGAGTCCCAGAGGTTTAGTCCATTGTCACCAAGACAAGAAACATGTTCACGCACAGGCAGATATGGTGCTGGAGAAATTGAGACTTCTACAGTCTGCAACCACAGGCTGCAGGAAGAGAGAGACACTGGGCCTGGCTTGAGTATTTGAAACCCTAAAGCTTGCCCCTCCCCAGTGACATATTTCCTTCAATCATGCCACACCTATTTCAACAAGGTTATACCTTGTAATCCTTTCAAATAGTGCCCTTTCCTATGAGCCTACAGAGGCCATTTTCATTCTTACCACCACATGTAGGGTATCCAGGTTACCCAAGTATGTATTTATTTGCCTTGACTCAGTAAAATATTGCAGTTTAATAAAAGATATACCAAAAATTGAATTCACAATTGGTTTTTAGACAACCCCCCAAAACTCTAAAATAAAGTATATGCTTAATAAGAATACTCTCGCCATAAAGTGAAGACGTTTACTATTACAAAGATGTGGAATGTTTAGGCAAATAGATGCATGCACTTTTAAAATTCCTTTAAGAGAGATATGTATGAGGGTGTCTAATCTCCTAGAACTGGAATTTCAGGCAGTTGTGAGCTGCCATGTGGGTGCTGGGAATCGAACCCCAGCCCTCTGGAAGAGCACCCAATGCTCTTGATGTCTGAGTCATCTCCCCAGCCCCTACAATCTTTTATTTTTAATAGTGCCAAAAATCTTCTTCCTCTTAAAAAGAAAACAAATGAAAACCTTTTGTGAGGCTTGGACTTGAACCCAGGGCCTCCACCCATTCGGAACAAATGCTCAAATAGTGGCTGTCTCGGTCTCGTTGGCTTTCTATGATACGTGCTCTGCCCTGCTCAGTGCTCTTTAGAAATCTGTATCACTGTCCACTCAACCATCTTGATTCTCCTCTGAACAGGAACCATGCATGGTCGATCTGTCTTCCTCACTGCAGGCCTCTAACTCTGCCCTATTTTTAACCTGCTCCCCATGAGAGCCTCCCCCAGGCAGTGAGAGACATACGGGGTTTCAACCCCGTTAGTTATTAACCTGTCCACTTACAGTTCTAAGAATGTTACAGAGCATGGTCTTGGGAGATTTACATCTTCTCGTTCCTCAGTCTTTCAAACGGAAAATGAAAGTGGAAGTACCCAACTCCTAGGACCCATATGGAGAGTGTGTGGGACAACTGTCAGACAGCTCACAGCACAAGGCAGGCATTCAGTAAGTGCTCAATGAATGCCTACTCATTACACAGAAGGTATGCTTACACAGTGCTGGAGATGACATAGCATACCCTCTTTTATAACTTTTTATTCACTTACTCACTGGGAACATCTCCCTGTACCATTCAATGTTCTTCGGAGCATCTTTTGTGGGTGCACTGTTTCGACTCAGGAGTTCTGGTCATTTATTTAAGCAGTCTCCGAGGGATTAATTTCATGAACTATTTTCTTAGACCCACACTCCCAGGGCAGAACCACAAGGCAGAGCACTGAATTGGATGCCTCTTGGGAGCCACCACACCCTCTATCCCACCCCGTCCTATGCAGACCTCCCGCCATCTTCAGCTGGAATGAAGTGTCCTCCGCTCCTGAGCTTTCCTGCAGCCCCATAACATGTCAGCCGACAGCCGTCCCTGTGTGCCCACTCCTGTGCCAGACAACGGCAGGTGCCCGAGAGAGATGTCGCCTTGCCTTCAGAACTGCCTCTTCTAGGAGCTAGAGAGATGGCTCTTCTTTCAGAGGACCTGGGCTTTGTTACCAGCACCTACGTGACAGCTCACAAGTGCCTGTTACTCCAGTCTCAGGGCACCCACAACTACCCTTCTCTGGCTTCTGGGGTTTTCTGTATAAGTATGATGCCCATAAACTCCCACAGGCTCACACACATGCGCATACATGTTAAAAATAAATTATTTAATTACTCTTTAAGAAAAAATAATAATAAAAAGAACTGGCTTCTCTTCCAGAGAAGAGGCTTTGTACTCATCAGATGAGCAGAGAATTTGGGAAGTGGAACTCAGGAAGGGCAGGAAGGGACAACTGGAGCGGGTGTTCCCAGGGGCCACTAAGAAGAAAGGCCAAGATGGTGCCCCTGCGAGGAGCAAGGTGCACCGTGCTAGACGGAAGCTGGGTGGGAGGAGAAGGCCGGGGGAGGGGCTAGGAAGAGCACAGCTGTGAGCCCTTGTGGGGTCATAGTCCTACTGGGGGCTGAGCTGGTGGGGACCTACAGGACTGAAGGGGCCCCAGCACAGAACAAATGCCCCCAGTGGCCAGGGGCAATCATTTCGAAATGAAGGTAATGATCCAATTAGTGGTCATCCATCAAGTTCGGTTATCTTTCCCTGGGCCGGGGAGAGGAGAAGCTGAGTAAACACGGGACTTGGACTGTGACAGAAAACCAGACTCCCTCGTGCTGGCAAATGAGTTCAAGATGTGGGCCTGCAGGTTTGTGACCGTGGCTCCTTCTTATGAGATGCGGGGCCTCTGGGTCCACAGACCCTCCCCCATCTCGGCGAGGCTGCAGTGCCTAAGGCCTGGAAAGCACTCAGCACATAGTCAGACCCGGGTCCTTCCGCTAAGGCTTACAACCCAGTGCAGACTTCTAGAAACCACAGCAGACCTGTCTGCGCAAGCCTTCCTCCTCCTCAGGGTCTCTGTGAGGGCCACACAGCTCCACACCGTTCCGTTCCTCTTGAGACTCTGTATTTAGACTCTGAGTCCCTTGAAGACAAGGACTCTGTATGTTTTCAAGTAGGAAGCAACACAGAGAAATCACCTATTCATGTGCCTACTTGACTTTTTAAACTAATTATTTAGGTAGTTAGGTTTTCTTCTTCTTCTTCTTCTTCTTCTTCTTCTTCTTCTTCTTCTTCTTCTTCTTCTTCTTCTTCTACTTCTTCTTCTTCTTCTTCTTCTTCTTCTTCTTCTTCTTCTTCTACTTCTTCTTCTTCTTCTTCTTCTTCTTCTTCTTCTTCTTCTTCTTCTTCTTCTTCTTCTTCTTCTTCTTCTTCTTCTTCTTCTTCTTCTTCTTCTTCTTTTCCCTAATTAGGCCATCAAAGATGACCTTGACCTCCTGACCTTCATGTTTCAACCTTCCAGAAACTCGAACTGTAGACATGTGCCACCACTCCTGGCTTCCAACATCCACGTCAGAACAAAGAAACTGACGACCAAAGATGAGAAATAACTGGCCGGCACCAACCTGTTGGCTAACGCCTTTCTCAGCACCAGACCTGGTCTCCCGGCTCAACAGATAACAGGTAAGCACTAGGAACTTCGAGCAGAGGTCAAAGCCCTGTGTGTGGCTCTCATCAAGTGACATGAGGCAGAAAATCGACAAATAAATAAAATATAAAGAATATCACAGGTTGAGAAAGGCTGAGGAGAAAAACCCAGTCGGGAAGGAGGGTTGGCAAGACAGGACAACTGGGGGTCTTCTAGAGACCATGGCTGGGAAGGCGTCTAGAAAGATGGTGAGCAGGCAGCATGCGTCTGGGATTCGGGGTGAGTGAGGCAGCTTTGTGCAGACTAGAATTGTGGGTGCACAATGCCCCAGGCAGGAGAGTGTCTGGAAAGTTGCAGTGGTCAGAGAGGCCTGAGCAGAGGTCAAGGGAGGTCGTTAGAGGGTGCAGAGATGTAGGGTGTATTAAGGGTTGCAGGCTTTGTTCTGAGCATGATGGGAAGCCGCCCCAAGTTTAAAAGCTAAGAATGAGCTTACCTGACTTGGGCTTTAAAACAACGCCACTGGCTGTTCCTCCCGCAGGCACACAACCTGACACTCCACAAACAGCAAAGGCAACACTAAGAACCAGAGTCCAACACAGATGCTCTCAGATGACCAGGCACGGACAAGCCTGCACACAGGGATCCTAAGAGCAAATGTGTGGGGCACAGGCATGTACCCATGTCTGCCTTGTTTCTAAATCAAGTGGGACTTCGGGCTGGGGTCTCTCCCAGCATTCCTTCTCAAGGTGCCCACACCACCTCGGGACCTCAGGCTGGGCTAAGGAACCCCTGTCGAGTGAGGATTCCCACATGCAGAGTGCCTCAAATCCCTTCCATTGAAACAGAAGTTTGTGTATCAACATCCTCTCCAGAAAAGGCCCAGCCACAGCTTCAAACAACCTTTCCAGGCGGCTCAGCCACCCAGAAGACTCTTCATCCTCGGATCTGTCCTTCGTGCCGTCTCCTGCACCCCACGCACCTTGGAAGAGAACTTTATAGGTTTGCTCCAATCTATTCCTTATTTGGAGTCTCCGCTTGCCACTTACCTCCGCCACCCTGTCCAGCCAGTGTCTCTAGGTCTCTCAGGGAGCTGTACCTCAGGACGCTGCTCCTACTGCTTACCTGACAGCCTGCCCTGAGCTCCCTGTCTTTCCCTGGCTTTTCTGGTCATCTAAACCTCACAGGGGCCAATGAAGGAAACACCCCCCCCCTTGGTTCCCAACCTACCAAGTACAGAGGGAGCTGGAAGGGTCCCGATTCACCAGAACACTACCAAACGGAAGTTCCAGCTGGTCCCGTGGGGAGGGGGAAGTTCTTAGCTTGACTGTGGCCTTAGGCTTGAGTTTGACTTGGTGGTAGCCATGAGGGGAAGCAGAGAGGCCTTTTCTGGGAGATTAGTTGGCGGCTCTATAGGCAAAGGCCTTCTCCATGGCTCCTCACAGTGGATTCCGAAGAAAAAAGGCAGTCCATGGTTTTAAGGCATTTATTATCAAGGCCGAAAGTGGATGTGTAGAACCATACCCTAGTTCTCAGGGTGGACCTGAGATTCAATACCTTTTTCAGGGAGGAGTGTCTGGGAAGGAAAACTAATTGGCTAAGCCTCCAGACCTTTAGGTACCTCATTAAAAGGGAGATGTGTCTTTAGCCTTTGTGACCACAGGTCACATCCTCTACATGTGGAGGGGCTTGATGGCCACACATCTATGGGGGATGTGGCTAGTGACAAATGCCTGGTGCCGGGGGAATCAGGCGAAGAATCTACAGTCCCTTCAGGGTCACTAGGGTTTCTAGCCTTAGTTCAACTGGGAACCAGTCTGCTGTTCATGGTCCTACAGTCCTGAGGGCTCTCTTGGCGCAGACCCTAGACTTAGCATAGAGGCTTTCTGCTTCTACAGCAGCTCGATAGGGTTTGCAGCTCAGACTCACTGTGCAGAAGTTTTCTAGAAGGTTCGTTGTCTTTTAATTCTGACCCAGGCTAGCTCTCAGAGGCCAGAGAGGGCTTTTTGATATTTCATTAACATACCTGGCTGCTCATCCCATACACCCTTACACTCTGGGCATGTGCCTAGTAATCGCAAGATATTTTACCAGTGATCTAATTTCAATTTCCTGGAGCCTCTTCTGTTCTCCTCCCTCTATTTCCACCTCAGAAAATCTACCATGGATTTCACACTGGAACACACCCTCTGCCACTCCAGTGTCATGTGACATGGAGCAGGTGATGTGACCCCCTGAGCCCCAGGTTCTCAAGGCACAGCTACTATTGGTGGAATGAAGACAGACTGCCCAGCACGTGCAGGTCTGGGAGAGCCGCCTCTGCCACTGGTGCCTATTGGGTCACCACCTGGAAAATCCTTCTATTCATTGCATTGTCCAGCTTCCTCATAGAACTTCTGGAAATGGTTGCCATGGGAGCTAAGAAAGTTAGGGAGGTAGAAAACATGTTTTTCTAAATTCGAAAGAAAAATGAAGGCTAGCAAACAAAATTTTGTAATTGAGTGCATCAGGCAGCAGATGGGCACTAGCTCCTGTGGTCACGTGGTTTGGGGACGGACTATTTAAATGTCAGTGGTGCTGTGGTTAGTTAATTATGTCTGCTACTAATGCTCACCCCATATAATGCATTGGCCAATGGTGGGATAAACTGTAGTGCTAATGACTATCACTAACTACCTGTGACTCTCAGAGTCACAGAGTCAAACTCATATGTCACATGTTAATGCAGAAACAGTAATGTATACTAAGGTATACAGGCGTGAGAGCTTGAATTTGGGGTGTTATTCTTGTTGCTATGGAGACGGTTGTTGTTGTTGTTGTTGTTGTTGTTGTTGTTGTTGTTGTTAAACGCAGTCTCTGCAGCTGATTCCAGGATTCTCGGCAAGCCTATATCACCTTCCCAAGCTCTGGGATTTCGGCTGAGGTCCAGCATGCTTGACTTCATTTTATTCTTTTGAAAGCACTCACAGCTTTCTCCATAGGGCTAGAACGTAGGGAGTTATAGAATTCTTGCTAGTTGGTTTTCCAGTGAGATCGAAATCTCTAAGGCAATCATTTTATAAAGAGAAAGGGTCCTGGATGTTTCAATCTATGACCAATTGGCCTTGCTTTCACCTTGGTGAGGCAGAAACTCATGTGACAGGATGTGGTGGAGAAAAACTACCTGCTCACCTCATCCTGGAAGGAGAAAAGAGTAAGGGGTAGGCTCTCATCCCAGCATACCTCAGTGGTCCACAGACCTCTGACAGCCCCATCTCTTCCGGTTCCACTAACTCCGACAGAAATTCTATTAGGTACCAAACCATTAACATACAGGACTTAGGGCAGCATTCCAAAATCCAAACTGCAACAATTCTTAACAGTATACTTCCTTACTTCTTCAAAAAGAGCATTCTAGAAACCTGGGCCTTTAAAAAGAAACATGTCACAGAATACAGTCAGTATTGCTATGCACTTGATGATGGTTCGGTTGGTAAAACACTTGCCATTATAAGTGTGAGGACCTGGGTTCAAATCCCCAGACACAAGTCCAGCTAGGCACAACTGCACACATCTGTAATCCCAGTGTTTCTATAGAAGGACAGCAGTCAGAGAAAGGGGAGTACCCTGAACTTCAGGGCGAGCTTGTCTGGCATACATGAGAGTTAACAGTTTTTAAATGAGCCTGCCTCAAAGGTAGAAGGTGAACTCTGACCCCCAAAGTTATTTACTTACTACCACACACAAGTACTGTGTGGCACACACATGTTCATGATCACATACGCTTCATACACACAAAGAAGAGAAGAAAGACCAGTCAAGGTGCAAGCCCATGGAATGAACAAAGCCTGTGTGATTCTTCTACAGAAGGAGGTAGAGAAGACTGTAGAGAAGATTTCCAGGCCCACTCAGAATGCAAAGCCTCTGACACTGCAACCCAGAGAAGTCTATAGCTCGGGTACTTCAGCAAGCGCAGAATAGTATCCGTGATGGTCCCTTATCAGGGGTAGAGACGTGAGGAACGTTAGCAGAGGACGTCATCACTGTCTCTAGATTTAGTTTCCTCTGAAGTTCAAGAGAGACTACTACAGAAGAACCCCTCTACACTACAGATAGTACCCCCTAGATGCCGTCAGACCACCTCACTACAGTAGGGGTGCTCCAGACAACATAGACAAGTTCCAGAGATGGGACTTGCACTAGGGGCTTGGGACTCCAAACTGTTACACAATGCCACACCATTTGATGCATAAAGTCACCCCATGTATAGTGCCAGTAATTTGAACAAAATCCTGTAGTCACCTTGAAGTCATAGATTCTTTGACCTTCTAGGGTTTTCTTTCTGAGACTTGTTTTCAAGACGGCTTGAAGTCACGACCATGTGGAAGAGGCTAGGCTGTTTGAGGAAGATGTCCCTGAGAATATAAACACCCCATCTGTGGTCAGACTTCCATGGCCCTGGTCACCTGGAGGAGTTCCTAACAAGAAATGGGATCCCTGTCCCTAACTGGCTCACTCTTGCTGCACGCCTGTTGCTATACATCCTCTGCGGGTCCAGCCAGATTAAGTTGCTTCAGGCAGCCTAGAAAATGAAGGCAGTGGTATGAAAAACGACATATCCCCAGCCATCAACAAATCAGGGCTCTACTTCTGTCAAGGCCTGTGAGGGACATCACACGCCCATCATGTGAGCTGTGCTCAGAATGGCTGTTCACAGCACCACAGATCTGAGACAGAATAACCATCTCTATCGATTTACATGTTCTGGTGGTGGGGCTGCCGGGACAGATATTTCTCAAGAGTCTGATCCCTCCAGATTATAACCTCAAATTATGCTCACCCCCACCCATCCCCTTTCCCTTTAGATTCCCGTCCTCTTTGGTAGACCTGTCTTTCTTTCATTTTCTTTTTCTTTCTTTCCCCCCCACACCCTTGGACCTGTGTTTTTCTCAGAAGAGAATGGCGGGAGGGAAACTCCTAGCCCCGAGAGGAGCTGATAAAATGCAGCCAGAGAGGGCAGGTCTGGGAGAGAGGGGTGGGGGGAGGCACCAAAGAAGAAACCTCTCCAACACCATGATTTGTTCCTGTGCCTCAGGCCATTCATCCAGGACCTCTCTGGGGACATATAGCCTTTCCTTCTTAAAATTTCAACTTAATTAAATCCACTAGGTGTGTTCTTGGATGTCAACCATGTCCTAAGCAACATAGGGAGTCAGAACCATATGGAACCAAGGAATGTTAGAGGTTGCCAGGCCTTAGGCAATCCTAGATTAGTTCAACTCCTCGCTTTACAAATGAGAAAGCCCATGATCCAGAGTAGTGTTGCTGTTGTTGTTGTTGTTGTTGTTTTTAGATCATGTAGCTAATTCATGGCAATGCCAAGTCTAGACTGCAGAAATCACAGAAAATGTTAACACAGTCTGCCAGGACTTGGAGCTTAGAGAAACAAGACAAGATCCCTTACAGAGAGCAAAGGGTATGAGGTGCCATGCACAGTCTCAAGAGCTGGATTCGGGAGAGACGGGAACCAACACTGGCCGGCAAGTTTGGCAGCTCTCTTAGGGCAGGGGTGGAGCTGGATGCCACAGGGAACTTGGCATCTTGCTTGTCATGGATTCCAGAGAATACAGTCAGCAACACTCCCAGTAAAGGCCTGAGAGCTACAATAAGAATGGCCTGGTCACAGCAGGTCACCAGGCACCAGCAGGAAGGAGGGATCAATATCTAACTGTCAATATTGGGTAGGGTGGGAGGACCGTGGACTTCACACTGAAATTAACCAAAGGTTCTGGATTTTTTTTTTTTAATAAAAAGAGAACAATCTTTTAAAGCTTGGTTTCATGAGCTTGGATCTGTGAGACACTGGGGCAGCCTTACCTGAAACTCACCAAGTCAGCATAGACGTCCCGATGACTCTCAGCAGTATTTAAAAAGTGTTGCTCTGAGAAACTCGGTCTACAGAAACCATGTGGAAGTCCATGACCCGTGCTCCCATTGACTGTAAGGACAAGGAGGATGGTTTTGCAGTTGTATGGAAGGCTGCGGGCTCATAACTGAGGAATAGACAGAGAAGGATTCTGAGACAACCTCTCCCTCCCTCAGCAGTAACATCCTAGACAGGAAACCACCAATAAGAACTCTCACGTGCTATGACAAGGATGCAGAAGTGTAGCTCTCCATAACTGATGGTTTACAGCGAGGAAGGGGTACAAGGGGGTTGGACACTGGAAGTTTGACCATGCTCCAGAGAGCACATGGGCTACACAAACTGGTGTTTTTTCAGGGAAGGAAGTCCCAAGGGTTGGGAGGTAGACTTTAGAGAACTGGGAAGTGAGTGTGATTGTTTGGTATCAATTATTACCAAATAATTAATAAAGATAACGTACTTGAGAGAGAGAGACTTGGCCTAGTGTGAATGTCACTCGAGGTTGTTCCGAGGCTGACCTTAAGGGCTGTTTATTTTTATTTTTGGTTTTCTGGCCAAGAGTAACTTCATAGTGAACACTCTTACACTCAGTAATTCTTGGCAAAGTGAGATAAAACGATGAATTGTTTTCTCATAGGGTCGAGTGTTTGAGGATATTGACAATAAGTAAAGATCACAATATCACCTTTTGTGAACACAAACGTTTCCATATTTCTACCTTGGCGAATAACGGGTTAAATTGTGGAGCCTAAGATATTTCTTCCAATCACCAGCCATTCTTAGGTGCCCTCAAATAGCTCCCAGAATTCCCCACTTCTGAACACAACAGCTAAGTTATATCTCACAGCATCACTAGTCCCTGCTAAACAGAGAGCACTCTGTGTGGAAAGGCTGAAACTTCATCAGAGGAAACCGAGTCCCTGCCTCACAGAGGAATCCTATTCAGAACCTGGAGTTTGACCCACTTGAGTTGGTGACACTGGGTGTTCTTTGGGTACCACATAAACCTCCTAACCCCTGCTGGTGCCTGTGGCCACCTTGGACCAGAAGCAGTAAGAGCTGAATTTCCCAGGCTCTATAAAATGGAGGCATAAAGAAAAAATTAAGATGGTTTAAAGAAAGCACATAAAGTTGTGTGTGTGTGTGTGTGTGTCTTAATTTATAGTGTAAGACACTTGAGTTCTCAAACAATCTCAGAAAACACAGAAAGCCATTTGTAAAGATGCAGTCATTCACTCCTTGCTCTTTAAGTCCATTTTTGACTGTGTTCAGACTTAGAATAGATGCTCTCCACAAGAATAGACTCCGTCTCTTAGCAATTCACTCACGCTCTTGGCCAAACATCTGTCCAATTCTGCCACCTCCTCCTTATTTGTTCAGTGTGTTGTTTTTCAGAGCCGTGTGTCCTGCTGTCCTTGTGTTGCGGGACACATGGAGGCCGCATCTGGGAGCTTTGGTCCTGACCGTGCTTTGTTGTCTGAGGACTTTCTGACATCATCCTCTTTTGAGAGATTGAAAAGCTCTGGGTTCCTGACTACTGGTGGCCAGAACGGAGATGGTTAGCACTATCTTACCACGGCCTGGTGACAGGAACGGAGAAAGCAGAGGCTGGAGAGGTGACTCAGCGCTGCAGAGCACTGGCTGCTCTTCCAGAGAACTTGGGTTCATTTTCCAGCTCCTAGGTGGCAGCTCATAACCGTCTGGAACTCCAGGAGATCTGACACCCTCTCTGACTTTCTCGGGCACCAGTCACACATGCACGTGGTACACAGACACACACACAAGCAAAAGACCTATACACATAAGATAAATGATAGACGATAGATAGATTTTTAAAGAAAGAAAAAAGTAAAAGAAAGATCAGAACAAATAAAGTGTTTTACAACATCTTCTAAAGACAGAATAAAGATTAATGTATAGTTAAGTTTTCTTCTTTCCTTGGGGCTGACGGGTTACCTCGTCACCAACCCCATGACTTGAATTTGATCTTGTGACCCACAGGATGGAAGAAAAGAACTGACTTCCACAAGTTGCCCTTTGACCTTCACATGTATGCTCTGGCATGTGCAGCCCTCCCCATACCCTAAATAAATGAGTGTCCTTTAAATTATCCTTTATGTGCAACAAGAGAAAGGTCCAACAGTGCAGAAAGTATCATTTGTTGGCAAACCGTGCAATTCACTTGAATTTGCAAACAGAAAGAATAGGGCCCACTGTGCGTCAGCCCTGGAGAGTCAGTACCCTGCCTTCCTAATTGCATCAACTGCTGTCTTATTGGGTTCTCATTTCAGCATCCCGAGAGCCTGGCTCCTCTCACCCTCTGAATTGGCTGGACATCAAATTCTCTGCTGGTTCCATCTTCCCCTTGTAAACATCACAGCATTTCCTCACCTGAGAGCGGAGCCTTCTTTATCTGCTCACTTCCCTGCAACTTCTCCACCCGCATGTGCCCCTGGAGGATGAGCTTTAGGGCGAGGGTGCCAGTGGGGAAACAAAGGTATAGTAGAGGTCTGGGGTCCCAGCTAGGGGGTGCTTTCTCTTAACCCTTTCTACATTTGGTTCCCAAAACAGGGGCAAGGACTGCATGGACCTCCCCAGAAGCCAGATTGGGCCAGACGAAGATGTTCCAGAGAAATGGGTTTTCTTCAAGAGAAAGGATGTATGCAGCAGATTTTCTTGTCGAAGCATTTGAATCACAAAATCTCCCATGAAGGATGTCGCCAGCAAACAGGCGAGGTCAGAAGGCCTGTGAGGTGACATCAAACCGAGACAGAGACAGACGCGTGCTGACAAAGAGGGCTGCGGTCCGGGCCCTTAGCCCACCGCCATTAAAAGCACGTGTGTGTTTTCTTCTGCCACCATCTTTATATGTCACAACCATGTTTGTCACAAGGCACTAGATTTAGCTGCAGGGCTAGACTTTACAGACAAGGATTCCCGTGTGACCAGACGGGGCTAAAAGTAGGAAGATCTGAGATGATTGCCGAAATCAAACACAAGGACAAAGGGAAATGAAGCCAAGGAAAGGCTTTACGAAAGCAGTGTTTTTAGAAATCCCTTGGTATCCATGCGGACCCAGGAGACCTGGCGGAGCAGCGTCCCAACCCCACTAGTTTTATTTATTATGAGGTAACGTTTCTGATGGGCGAGTTTCCTTGACAGTAGCATAGGAGACTTTGCAGAAATGTGAAGCTCATTTTTGCTAGAAACACTGACTCTTGGCCTAGGACGATGGATGGTTCAGAAGATAAAAATATTGGCCAAGCAGGGTGATTTGCATGAGAAACCCATCCCCACCCCACTCCACACTCCCCACCCCACCCCACTCCACACTCCCCACACCACCCCACTCCACACTCCCCACACCACCCCACTCCACACTCCCCACCCCACCCCACTCCACACTCCCCACACCACCCCACTCCACACTCCCCACACCACCCCACTCCACACTCCCCACACCACCCCACACTCCCCACCCCACCCCACCCCACTCCACACTCCCCACCCCACCCCACTCCACACTCCCCACACCACCCCACACTCCCCACCCCACCCCACACCACAATCCCCACCCCACACCACAATCCCCACCCCACCCCACTCCACACTCCCCACCCCACCCCACTCCACACTCCCTACCCCACCCCACACCACAATCCCCACCCCACCCCACCCCACACTCCCCACCCCAGCCCCACACTCCCCACACCACCACCCCCCCCCTCCCGTCAGGTATTTGGCCTCTTGATTGGTTGGTTCTTTAAGAGGAGGTGGAGACCTTGCTGGAACTTGGGTAGAGCTTTCAGAGTTCAAGCCTCAGGCTTCCAGTTTTCTCCCCACCCCTCCCCCGCTGCATGCTGCTGATAGTGGCTGTGGCCTCTCAGCTTCCTGCCCCATGTCTTTCTGCCACTATAAACTCTTCCACTGGAACTATAAACCAAAATAAACTGTTTCTTTCATAATCTGCTGTATTAATCAGTCCTCTAAAGGAACAGAGCTGATAGGATAAGTGTGTGTGTGTGTGTGTGTGTGTGTGTGTGTGTGTGTGTTTGTGTGTGTATGTGTTAACTGTGGTCCAGGTAGTCCAACAATGGCTGCCTCCCAACAGAAAGACTAGCTATCTGGTAGTGGTTCAATCCATGAGACTAGATGTCTCTGCAGTCCCAATCTGGAGTCTAGGGAATTCCTATATCCTAGAGTCTACGCTAGAATCCCAAAGAAATGGGTTCTAATAACAGTGAAGAAATACCTCAACAGCAGAAGAGATGAACATGCCAGCAAGAGTAAAGGGAAGCAGGCAAAAGGCAAAAGCTCTGAAGTGGACTGCCATCGGAAGAAGGTGTAGCCCAGATTTAGGGCAGACCTTCCTGCTTCAAATGATCCAACTGAGAAAATCCCTGGTCGGCTCGTCCAGTTGCTTGGATTTTAGTTGATTCCAGATGCCTCGGGTTGACCATTAAGATTAGCCAGCACAGTTTAGTTTGTCACAGCAACAAAAATAACTGTTAACTCTGAGCAAGCTTGCTAACCCAAGCCTGATTCCCATAACCTGCATAAAAAGCCAGGCTCAGCACTCCTACAGTAATCTGGGAGGCAGAGAAAATAGAATTTCCTAGAAGCTCAAGCCAGCTATGCTGGAGAACATAACACAATCATTCAAGAGTTGAATCCGTAAGGGGGGCGCAAAAGAAACTCCCACAGTTAAGTTGTCCTGTGACCTCTAAACACAAGTCATGGCACACATGCACCAACTTGTGTGCATACACACACTCACACACACACACTCACTCATACACGCATACTCATGTGAACTCATTCACACACACACATGAACTCACACATACAGATACTCACTGATACACATATACATACTTACACGCATATACTTATACACATACTTACTCCTACTCCATCCTTGTGCTTCCTCAGCAACGTGAGTGTTGTGAGTGTTTCAGGTCTGTCACAAGGCCAGGACATTTATGCACAGTGACACCAGCAACAGGACTCAGTGGACTGAGCAACACCTGACTGGTCGCATTGGGAATCCTTGAACAAGATGATAAGTTCATCCCAAGGAGGCTTTTGGCGGTTCCTGGATTAAGTCACAGTCTGAGAGCTCATGAAGCACAAGGCTGATGTGCCTGCAAATAAGAAAAAGAGCTGTGCCCATGACTAAGAGACAATCATCAAACCCACAGAACAACACGAACCCAGTGCCTACTTTGCTTATAAGTAGCTTGTCAGCACTGGCCGCGTTTGATACAAGTCGGCCAGCCTGGGTTGCTGTCCCGAGACAGAATGCGTGCCAGTCATGTCTGTAATATGTGGTTTGCTCTTGTTTCTACTGTTTCCAAGCCATAAGAATCCCGCTGTACAGTAAGTATAAAAACCAAAGAAGCCATGATACGCCTATGGAAGCCAAAATTACATGGGAACGGGAATTAGAAGTAAACAGTAGCCAGAAATATCAGGAGGAGAATGGAAAACGCAGAGAAAGAACGGGACACACGGTGATGCAGAGAGACAGGCTAGCCGTGGGAAAGCGTCATGGCTACCCTTGGGAGAGCATCATGGGCCAGATTTCTGGGTTCTAGAGCACGTATTCTGTTGCAAAGTGTTTCCAATCAGCTGGATGGAGTTATTTTCCTCGACTCGGATTGAAGTCATCCAGACAAGCAGTAGCTCTTTGAAAGCTGGCAGTCCTGGGCTCTCTGAGTGCCAAAGACTATGAATTTAGCATACAGAGCTGTGTGCTCCCCAGCTCTGAATTAGAGGCTTATGACTGGATTTAAAGACCACAGACTTACCTAGATAGACTTACTTCCCTAAGCCTTGATTCCCAGTGACTGGATGGATACTTTACAATCTTGATTCTCAGCAGCAGCTAGTCCTAGCAACAGTTCGCTTCCCCTGATGCTGTATCTTCAGATCACTCATGCTAAGACCCTCACTCCCCAACAAGGGCTAGTGTTGCAGCTCTCAGGCTTTGGATGTTGCAGCCCTTGGTCCTTAAGGATTGACAGCTCTCTCGAACATGTCCTTGGCTCTGCATGCTTCTACCTGCTGCAGTCTTGACCTTACCTTCTTTCTGCTCCCTCCCCCTACTTCCTGTGATTTCTGCCCATGTACTCTCTAGAACTCTTCAGCTGCTTTCTTAAAGCTATGATGTTGCTATGGCGCTGTTGCTACTGTTGCCATGACCACCTGTCTTAGTTAAGGTTTGATAAAGCATCATGACCAAAAACAGCTTGGGGAGGGCAGGGTTTATTTGGCTCACACTTCCAGATCATAGTCCATCATTAAAGGAAGTCAGGACAAGAACTCAAACAAGGCAGGAACTTAGAGATAGGAGCTAACACAGAGACCATAGAAGGGTGCTTCTTACTGGCTTGCTCCCCATGGTTTGCCCAGCCTGCTTTCTTATAAAGCCCAAGAGCACCAGTCCAGGGATGGCCTGAACCCTTCCCTCATCAATCACTAATTTAAGAACATGCCCTACAGGCTTGCCCAAAATTACTGAGGCATTTTCTTAATGGAGGCTCCCTCCTCTCAGATGACTCTAGCTTATGTCAAATTAACAGCACCCCACTGGTGCAATCACTGTGGTTATTGCTGCTGCCATACTGTGTTTGTTTTCTCTTCGGGTGAGCAGCTCAGCCCATTCTTCTAGTGAAACAGACAGGAAGCAAAAGCAAAGCCTCCACATTTGTTTGACATAATGTTTCAACTGACTAAAAAAAAAAAAAATCAAATCAGGTGTAGCTTGATTTCCTAGCCAGAGAGGGTGTGGCATGTGAATGTAAGTTGCTGATTGACAGCATCATTCCAATATCCCTGAGATCAGAGCCTGTAGGTAAAGACCAACTATGGCCTTTTATTGTCATAATAACATGCCTTCTGCATAGTCACAGGAGAAGTGGGGGAAGGTCCTTCTGCCCCCTCAATCTGTCAACATCATACAGAGTTCACCAAGAATAGCTAAGCTGAAGGGAAATCTTCTAAAGTAAGTACATTGTCTGGAGAAGTCCTGAGGGGAGCAAAGTTTCCCAAAGCAGAAATCAGGGTGCAGGGTTCTTTGCAGCCGGAGTGGATCATTCTCAGGGCATCCGTGAACGGTATGAAGCAGCCACGTTGCTGTGACAGGCTGGTCACCAAAAGAGGAGCAGTTTTGCTGCCAGCTCAGCACTGAAGACAAGTGAGAAGGAAAGGGATTGAGAGCTGTCATCAAAGGGTCTGACAGGCTTGGCCCCCAGCAGCCTGGCTTCTCTAAGGAAAACCTATTCATCAAAGGTTGCTTACATTGTTACCAATATTGTCCCTGATTTTCAGTCCTGTGGAAACCAGAAGAGGGCATCAGATCCCCTGGAGCTAGATTTATAGGCCAAGTGAGCATCTAACAGGAAAGTGGGGAACCGAATGCAGGTTGTCTGGAAGAGTAGCGGAGACTCTGCTGAGACGCCTCCCCAGCCCTGGCAGCTACTTCCTTCCTGAACAGTATCTGTAGTTGATGACCTAATGCGTGAACATCGGGCTCCAGCTCCCTGAACTTTTAAACGTGGATTCCAATCAGCAATCCCGCAAAGACCTTCCAAGCCTCTAACCTCAACTGAAACTATACCGTTCGTCCCTGTTAGTCCTCTGAAGACGGTCCATGGGGAGTGGCATTTTGGGAGGTGTGACCTTCTTGGAGTGGGTGGGGCTTTGTCAGAGGAGGTGTGTCACTAGGGGGTGGGCTTTGAGATCTCAGGTGCTTAAGCCATGCCCATGTGGTATTCACTGTCTGCTGTCTGAGGATCAAGATGTAGAACTCTCAGCTGCCTCTCCAGCATCACATCTGCCTGCAGCCACCATGCTCCCCCTCATCCATGATAATGATAATGGACTAAATCTCTGAGCTGTAAGCCAACTCCAACTAAATATTTTCCTTTATAAGGATTGCCACGGTCCCGGTGTCTGCTTATAGCACTGGAACCCTAATTAAGACAGTTGCTCCTGATCTGAGGCTTTCAGCCTGTTGGTTGATCAACTCCTGGGTTCTCGGCCTTTGCAGCATACGAGCAACCATTGCCAGCTTATCCAGCTTCTTATTATGTAGGCTAGAATAATAAATTTGAGCCCTCTACTTCCTGTCTACCATCTTGTGAGCTACCCTGCTCTGGTTAAATCCTCCTGGCCATGATGAATTGACACCGATGAAATCATTGGGCAAAATAAATCTTTCCTCCCCTTAATTTATTCTCTTAAGTAACTTGGTCACTCCGATCCATAAACGATAAATACAATGGGTAATTTTCTGAAAGTTACTGTGGCTCATCAGTGTTTAAAGTCTTATGGACTCTTATTTCTAAATTATTAATATTGTGCTGAAGGGTTTGTTCAGGGGTTAAGAGCATGTGCTGCTCTTCCAGAAGACCTAAGTTAAATTCCCAGCACCTACAGCACTCACATCAGGTGGCTTACAACCCCCTGTAGCCCAGTCTCAGGGGGTCTGTCACCTGCAGCCTATTCAGGTACCTGAACTCATGTACACAGACACACAGACAACTAAAAAAAAGTAATAAAAATTAAAACTTTACTATTATTTGTGGGTTTTCTAATGTAAGGAACAAACAAGCTGTCTTTAAGAGAAAACAGGATTAGAATAGTGCATGAATCTATGAAGTATAAAAGAATGTCACGTAAGTATTTCAGCCCTAAAGAACTATTTCCAGAATATGCATGTGAAAACACGGTTGTTCTTTCTTGAGAACTTTTAAGTCAATATGCATAGCTATAGATAGATCGATGGGATAGGTAGACAGATTAGGTGGATCGCACGCAGATACAGAGAGAATGCTAGGCACACAGCTCAATAGTAAAGTGATATGCAGCATATGTAAGGTGCCGGGTACCACCCCCAGCATCCTAGAGAGAAAGCGTGTGTAGTGATGCAATCTGTTGTTGCTGATATCGTTTTAATTTGGAGCATCATGTGCCTTTCCCCACAGGTAACAGATCCATGTTGCGTCTCTCATTGATCACGTGGGATTCCGTTCTGTACACTGCAGTCAGGTTCCTGAAGCTTCCTTCTCTCTCGGTGGAGAGCTGACTTTTCACTGTTATGAATAATGTAATGAGGGCTGGGCGTGGGGGTGCGCACCTTCAACCCTAGCACTCAGGAGGCAGAGGCAGGGGGATCTCTCCAAGTTCATGGACAGCCAGGACTACATAGGGAAACTGTGCCTCAGAAAATAAGTACGTAAATAATGCAGTGAGTATATCGTTTCTCCCACAGTTGTGTGTTTCCATGCAATATAATTCCATATGCATAAATTTTTGTCCACGTGATAGAACAGTCGAAGTTTTATAAGCAATGCCAAATTGTTCTCCGGAACTATTATGCCGGTTTATCCTTGCACTTCCGGGTAGCAATGCCTTTTGCCCACATCTTTGCCAAACTGGGTTGCTAGCGTTATGTTTTGTGTTTCTTAACCTACTAGGCAAATTAGAATACAGACATTGTTTCAATCTTCCTTATTTATCATTAGCAGGATTAAGCACCCCTTCATTTGTTTAACCCCTTGTTTGCTTCCTTTTTTTAATTTTTTTTTTACTTGCTTCCTATTATATCTTCTGTGGATCTGTGTAAATGGTTTCTTCCATTTTTAATGAGTTGATTTTTTTTCTTATTAAAATATCAGTAATTGGCTGGCGTGATGGCTCAGCTGGTAGAGGCCGTTGCCTCCGTATGGTGGACGGAGAGAACCGGTTCTTGCAAGTTCTGACCTCCATACGCATGCCTGCAGACAGCCACACAGACAGCCACACAGACAGCCACACAGACAGCCACACACAAATAATAAAAGTACTAATAGTTGTAAAAGTTTTTAAAGAAGACAGCTGTTGGGAATAAATACAATAAAATTCTCTACTGACATTCCTAAGTTAGCAGTTTACTGGACTATGTACTTGCTTCTCCTGTTGGGTCAGTGTGGGTTTTTTCAACCCTTTGTTGTCCTTATAAAAATCTCAAAAAATGTAAATCAGGGGCTGTTGCACACCTTTGATCTTAGCACTCAGAAGACAGAAACAGGCAGATCTCTACGAGTACATGATCAGCCTGGTCTACGGAAGGAGTGTCAGGCCGACCAGGGATATACAGTGAGATCCCTACTCAAAAAAAAAAAAAAAAAAAAATCACAAAAAAATAATCCTCATGTTTTATTGGGTACCTGGAGCAAAAGTAGGGATGTGGAAAGGCCAGCCCACCATGCAATATGGGTGGAGGAAGAGACCCAGAGGACTGCCACCCCAGAGCCCCACCCACAGAGGGAGCCACTATAATATGCAAATACCTGAGTCCTTGGTAAAGTCCCAGCCCAAGCTGCCTCTGAGGGCCATAGGTCCCAGGCCATGCAGCAGCAGCAGCGCTCTGTGTCAATATCCATGGCTCATATGCCATGCAGACCTCCCTGGGCTGGGCTGCCCCCTGGGACCATGTTGAAGTCCAGGGGCTGTGTAGCCCCGCCCATCACTGACTGCGGCATTTGGTAGAGCTGGACCTAATTTCAGGCTGGAGCACTCTGAAAAGCGAGCCTTGTCTCTCACCTGCCCTGGCTCCCAGGGTATGAGTGCGGGAGCTGGTGCCCACCGCCAGTCTGCCATGGAGTAGTATGGGCTAGGGACAGAAAAGCTGGCCCCGCCTGTCTCTGGCTGCAGTGCCCCAGAGAGTGGTGCAGATTAGCGGCCCTCCGGGCAGGAGAGCTGGAGAGATGGCCCCGCCCCTTTCCGGCGGCAGCACTGGGTGAGCTGGCCAGGGCCGGTCAGAGAGTTTGCTCTGGGTGTGGATGCAGAGAGCTGTGGGCTGACCAGCTCAGTAACCAACCACCCAGGCCCAGATCCAACATCTACCCCATCTCGGAACTGAGGGAATATTTGAAAATCCTGCTAATCCAAACCTGCAGGATCTCCATGACACAGGGCAACAACAGGATCTCTGAGAGGAGTCCCCGTGAGATTCCAGTCTTGATGCTGTAACAGAAGACAGAGGCTCTGCACCAGACCAAGGACTCATTGCGATGAACATTTGCGCGTAAAGATGTGTGGACAAAGGGGTATACTGTGGGACACACTGCAGTTTCCATGATGAGATTGTTTTTATTTGTTTATTTTATGTATGAGTACACTGTTGCTGTCTTCAGACACACCAGAGGAAAGCAATGGATCCCATTACAGATGGTTGTGAGTCACCATGTGGGTGCTGGGAATTGAACTCATGATCCCTGGAAGAGCAGTCAGTGCTCTTAACCGCTGAGCCATCTCTCCAGCCCCACGAGATTTTTTTTTGAATGTTTCATTTATTTATTTGTTTGTTTTTATTTTTTTTCTTTTCTGGGAAGAGGTTGGAAAGGCGAGGGACAGACACAAAGGGTTGGGAAATGAGAGGTTGGGGTCCGACACAGAATCAATAAAAAGATTTTTAAAAGTAGGTGTGTGAACTAGGAAGCGGACAGGCTGGAAGGCGAGGTAGGCGTGGGGGTGACAGGCAACATTTGCTGCCACTGTCTGATACTCACTGTTTCTTCCAAGAGGCAAAGGAGGACCCAGTTCTGCTGTCCACGGTGCCCGGCATTCAGTAACAATCTGGTCAGTGGGGGTTTGTTTCTCTGTTTCCTTTTATTTTCTAACGGACTGTCGTACATCAGTTCTGCTCAGACCTCTGACCTTGGGGGTCTCCATCGGAAGTACGGGTGCCGGGTCTGCCCTCCAGGACCAGCTCTGATGCCAGTGCAAATGTCTCAAGACAGTTTCCTGATGAGCTCTCTCTCTCTCTCCTCCCAAGCCTCTGTCCCCAGGAGCACTGTATAATGCGCTCAGAGGTGGTGGTGCATAGGTCGGTTAACATTAACAAGTTCTCCCCAAGCATAGGTCGGTTAACATTAACAAGTTCTCCCTACATTGTGAGTATCGGTGGTATAGGCTCCTTCGCATGCGCCGATTTAAACCAAGATCTAAAACTAGAGCGAGCATCGAGCATCGGTGGCTCCGAACAAACAGGAGTGTTTTCACTGTTGAGTGAGATTTCTGCTCAGAGGATGGGGTTTTTGTTTATTTTCCACTGATTCTCACTTTTGTCCTCACCCAGGCACGCTGGCTTCTCCCCCATCTCCGGGGCTGCAGGAGGCCGAGGCTGCGCCCACAGCTCAGCGGGGGCTCTCAGGCAGCTGCATAGCCGCTGAGCCCTGCCTCCTGGTCCTGCATCGTTCTCCAGTACAAGAGCCTGAAAACCTGCCTTTGCGGATGAGGGAAACATGTGAGACGGAGTTCCCAAGTCGTGTTTCATGTTTACAACGTTCTTCTCATCAGCACTAGTTGGATTAAATTTAGTGATTACAGAGATTTTTGTTTTTATCAATAATACCCTTGATCTTAAAAACAAGAGCAATTTAAACAGTCCCAGATGCTCTAAACCCCACCACATGTGTGGGGTGGATTTTTTTTTCTTTATTCGCATTGTATCTGAGGCTGTCCCTTAAACCAATTAGAGATGAACGGTATTTCTAAGGCCGTTTTTCCCAGCTTCTTGTAGCAAGTCCTCACTGTTTTGAGTTATTTGACTGCAAAGCTTTATGAGGAAAATACTTTCTATTAATTGTCCTGCTATCCCTCTCTCTGGCAACGTAGGTGTACCCTACTCCTTCTGTCTCCACTCCCTTGAATTTCTCAAAGCTCACGGAAACGCCACAGCAAAGTTCCTGAAAAAAATATCTGTGAACCTGCAGATTTGTTGAGGTTTAATTTATTGGTGTCTGTTTATTTCTTTTCAGGAAAAACAGTCCTCTAAAGTAGGTCATTTTATTACATTCTTACCACTGTGGTCGTATTCAGTTTTCTTGGTCAGTGCAATTCAATCTTACTGAGTGCCCAGTGACTTTCTGTCAACATCTGTTCCATCTCTAAATCAAAGTGAGCAGCCTCGGTGACTCTGGTTATGCCTCGGTGCATTCTGGGATAGGAGAGGATAGTAGTCAGGAAGGAGGGCATGAAACAGCGGACTATCAGGGTACAGGCCATGAGTTACATCCTGACTTTAACATTCATCAGGGACCTGTAGAAACATTGCACTTCCTGGAATTTTTTTTCATCCATGGAATAAGCGTGTACCAAGACACCTTGAGCAAAAAACATCTAACTGGACACCTTAGAGAAGCGGTTCTCAGCCTTCCTAATGCTGGGACCCTTTAACACAGTCCCTCATGTTGTGCTGGCCATCAAGCACAAAGTTTTCATTGCTACGTCATAGCTGTGATTTTACTACTGTTAAGAATCATAATGTAATATCTGTGTTTCCCAACAGTCTTAGGCGACCACCAGGAAAGGGTCACTCCACCCTCTAAGGGCTGAGAACCACCACTTTAGCAGCTGTGGCTTGCAGAGCAGTTGCCACTGTGGTTGGCTTGCTAAGGACTGGAGCTTCTCCCTGGTTACTGGGGATGGAACCTTCTCTGCTGAGACCTGCAAGCGCGGCTTTGGGACTAATCGACCTGTGGAGACACTGAATGAAGAAATGGTAGACACACAGTAGGAAAGCTGAGCTCAGATGGACTTTGTGTTCGGAAGGAGCTGTGTCGGGAGCAGCAGTCCAGAAACTCAGTATGGTACTTCTTTGGTACAGTGGGTTTAACTAAGCTCTGCTGGGGAGCAGCCTCTGGCAAAGTCATCAAGTCCATCCGCAGACCAGAGGAAGGCCTTGCCACTGTCACTGGTCTGAGACTGGTCATTGGCCCTGCCACGCTCATATCAACAAGATGCATTCAGTCAAGATATTATCCACTCTCCACAGTCCTCTGAAAAGCTGGGGTCTTTCAGATAACGGAGGAACCTGAGGAGTTCCAGTTAGTAGCACTGAAGGCTACACTGTTTAGGAGGGTCCTGATGCTGCCCTGTAGACAAACAGTTCTCTCTTCAGCAAGGGACTCTAGATGGAAACTAGGAAACAAATACCTTCTTAGATCCCTCCCGGGATGAGATTGGGCTTAGATCCTTGCCTTCAAAATCAGCCTTGGGTTTTAGGGGTAGAAGGTATATTGGGTTTTTTGTTTGTTTGTTTGTTTTATTTTTATTTTTTTTCCTTTTCTGGACTATTCTTAAAGTTTCCTGAAGACTTTAGAGAAGCTACAATTGTCATGGATGAACTGAATAGCATTTTGTGTTCTACTGGGAGAGGTCATTAAAAGAGCAGCTGGTTATGCAAACCAGCCAGGGAATGGACATCAAAGGAGGAAGTCCACAGGATGACTCACCCCAGTGTGTAAGGACCACTGGATCCCAGTCATTTCTCTCTTTCCAAGACTCAGTTTCCCAAACATCCTACAACCTACATTCCAGTGTGCCAGCCCCTACCTCCCACTCCACTAGAACCAGACACTCTGGACCATCTCCAGCACTGAAGGTGGGCTGTATAGAGCCACCCACTCCATCTCCCCGGACACTGGAGTTCCTTCTGCACTTCCCCACTGAGTAAGGTAACCGCTGGCGACCTAAGAAATGATTCCTCTAAGGCCTGTGATCACATCCTAACTCCATCACTGAGAGGCATGCCTCCTCCAATCAACTGCTCACCAGCACACAGGACTCCCCTTTGTGGTGTAAAGAGTTGAATGGAATCTAGTAGAAATCAGCTTGCGGTCAGGGGTCAAGTGCTTCCCATTAAATGTCAAAAGGCCACTTCATGATCAGAATGACCTCCTGTGTCATTTCTGTTTGTTATCTGTGCCCCACCAAGCCGCCCAGCAATAGGAAATGGCAGTTTGTAGTTTCTGGCAGCCTGCTTCTAGCTATATTGGAATTTAAAGATTCAAAACATAATAATAATAAAAATAACCATTCTTTTTCCAAAGTGCAATCTCCCAAGCATAGATTATCTCACAAAATCAAGATAATTGCTCTATGCATTTGGTCTTATTTTCCTATTTTAACAAAGAAATTGAGACCCAGAGCAAATAAATGGCCTGCCCAAAGTCACAGAACATGCGACTGTGACATGGGTTCGAATGCAAGCTTGGCTTCTTCGGCACACTTGAGCCGCTCTTTCCCGTAGCTGCTGCTGCTTGTACTATCCTTACAGTATAGGCAGTAACACACTAAAGAAGCAAGAAAGAACTCCCAGCCTGGGGATAGGGGTTACTGTTTAGGAGAAATTCTAGAAGACCCAGCAGAATCCAGGGGAAGGCTGCTTCAAAGCAGGAAGACATCAGAGCCTGAGGTGCCTGGGTAGGAAGGTTTGTGGACCACCTCTCTGGCCAAGGGACTTGGTGCCGACTTTCATCTTCAATGACTCAGTGGCACAGAACTCCTAGGTACACTACCACAACCTGGAAAATAACCACAGGTCAAGTTAGTCCAGGCTAGCCCTATACTCATCCTGGACCAGCAGGGGCAAGCTCAGGCACAGCGTGCCAAGAACAGCTCAGGTGTTCCCTGGGAATTAGGACACCGTGAGCCAGATAGAAGCTGCTCCAGCCTTGGAGAAGACTGGCAGTCCTATGAGAAACACCACCTCCTACCCAGAGGCCATGGAACCTTCCTCCTTATTGAAATTCAAAAATCATGTTGAATTCTTGCTTAACCTTATTGATACCTAGGCTCATGGGCTGGTCCAGTTAATAGACAGATTTCCTTGGCGCAGTCCTTTCTCCTCTTTGAGAGACCTACCTGTCCTATGCCTTTGCTCAGTTCATTTCCCCACCCCCACCCCCTCCCCATCTCCCCTCCAACACCCTAAATCTCTCCCTCCTTCAGTGTCTTCCAAGAAGCCTTTCTTGATGCTTTGTGGTGTCTTCCTCTAATAAACACCCTCAGCCATTAATCTCCCTTGTCTTTGAACTGTATCTGTAGTATCCCTCTTAGAATCCGTCAGAAATATTTTCTACTTGACCTTCTCTTCTGTCAACTAGAATAAAATTGGAGACATTCCTTTTTCCTGTGTTTTACGTTTCCCTTACATGTATATGTGAGCGAACACAACGGTTGAAAAACAGACCTACAAAAAGAATAACTACCTTTATGCAACCTTGTCAAAGGGCTTCTTTGTGCATTTTATTTCTTCCTCCCAACAGCCCTGTGAGGACATTACATTCTGACTTTGCTGAGCGATACCTGAGGCCCTTTCTGGAGGACAGAGTCATCTAGTGGCTGGTGTTGGCGTCAACTGACTTCTGGGTCTGTTAGCCAGTGACCTACATGTGGTGTTGGTTGGGCTTCCTCACAGGATGACAGTTTAGGGTCATCAAACTTCTCGTGGTGACTCAAGACTCTACAGGTGAGTGATTCTCATAGAAGAACGGGGACCAGCTGGGCAGCCTCTTCTGACCCAAGTCTGACATCATACCATCATCGGCTGCTCTAACGCATTTGATTGTCACTTTGCCTGGTTCGCATTCATGACTGAAAGAAACAGAGATGTCACTCAATGAGCATGGCCAGGGAGTTATTGAGCGTTGGTTTCAAATCATCGCAAATCCACACGAAATTTTTTTTTCAGTGACGGGAGTCAGTGGAAGGTGAGGAGGTTGCTAATGAGTCAAAGGCTCAGCACACAAGTGTGGTGAGATTTCCAGAACCCACATAACACCCGATGCAGTAGTGCTCACCCGTAATCCCAACACTCCCATAGTGATGAGGGGGGCAGAGACGGAAGCTCAGGGGATAGCTAGTCAGGCAAAGGCAGAAGGGAAAGAAAGCAAGGGCCCCTGTGACTGACATCTAAGGTAGTCTCCTGACTCCCACTCATGTGCTATGGCATGAGCCTCCATATATACCCATGCACATAACCACGCACACACACACCACCGCCACCACCACCATACATAAATGGAGTAAGGATGGTTCTAAGTGGCTCGTGCTTGCAATCCCAGCTGATAGAAGAGTAAGGAGTTTATGGCCATCACTGACTACATGGCACATTTGAAACAAGCCTGGACTACATAAGATTCTTTCTTTAAAATAAAAAAATGTAGCCACGACTAGTAGCCAGCCGTGAGAAGTCTCCTGGGTCCCCTGTGAAGGGCTTCCTGTCATCTATGGACACACGAAGAAGAGCCAAGAAAAAGGAGGAATCAAGGCCGGTGGTCACCCTATGCCTTGTCAGCATCAGCAACTACCTGTGATCTGTCTGCACCTCTAAGTGCAATTTGAGAGGTGTCTGCTCTCAGCACTGAAGATGAGCTCTCTTTGTTATCTAGAAACAAAGTAAGATCACTGGTGTCAGATGTGCATGCCCTGCCTTAACCCTTCTGGGAAGAACAGACATGGCCCTGTATACACCACACAAAGGGGCTGAGGTCAGAGCTGGGGTGGGCTAAGGGTTAGGAGCTAACTATGAGGCTAGGGCTAAGGCTAGACCTTAACACTGGAGGTGGAGGTTAAGGACAAGAGGTAGGGGCTGTAGCTGGTAGCTAGAGTTTAGGTTAGAGGGTGGAATTGGAGGCTAAAGGCTAGATACTAGGGATGGGGACAGGGTTTTATTTTTTTTTCATTTAAGTGAGAATCTGTTTGGTGATCTCAGGACTAAAGCTGGAGCTCAAGGCTGGAGGCTAGGGTTGAGACTGGGTGCTGGAAGCTAAGGTGTGTAAATGCTGGTTCAAGACCAGAGTCTGGAGGCCCGACTCAGAGTAAGCTTTTACCCCACTGCCAGTAGGAGCTGGTACTCAGTCCAAAACCTGCTCACACATCTGAACAGTATGCCCACAATCACATACATCTTATAATTAGTCTCATCACTGTATTAATGCAGCTTTACATTTAAACCAATTGCAGTTGTAAATTTCCTCTTAAAAGCTTTTGTTTTAGTTTTATAAATATTATTTAGCTGATACACTGGAATTAAACAATTATGGGATGGGGAATATATCTACGTCTCAGAGAAATTAGCATACATAAAGGTCTAGATTTAATCCTAGCACATGAAAAATATTAATTAAAAAGACAACAGCTGAGGCTGTTGCTCAGTTGGTAGAATGTTTGTCCAATGTGTACAAAACCCCTAATAAAGCTGAACATGAAGGTGAGTAACATAGTCCTAGTGTTCAAGAGTTTGAGACAAGAGGATAAGAAGTTTGAGGTTGTCCTTGGTTACATCTTAGGTTCAAAACCAGCCTAGAATACGTGAGAGTCTGTTTCAAAAAATAATAGATAAATGTAATCATGGAGTCACAGAACTACTCAAGTCGAAGTCAAGAGATTCATGAAATGCATAAAATATTTGAGTCAATATTTCACATTTAACATCAACTTCCATTGGGTTATCTCGGTCTCTCTCATCTGGTCTCATAAATAAACAGAGATGGTAGGAAGGAAATGAGATAAACAGGACTCAGTGAAATAAGTGATTTTCAACCATGTTTTTCTCTCTTGTGAACAATTTTAGTGAAATAAAGAATTGTCCAGAATCTTATAAGTTAGACATCCCAGATATGAGGGGAAGGGCATAGAGAATTTCCAGGTAAGCCGACCTTTAAGTAAACCAATTAATGAATTTTAAACCATAGTTATGTCTTAAATAATGCGAGGTTCTACCTTTACTGAGCGGTTTTTAGTACTTCTCTGAAACTCAGCTTGTACTGAATGCCCTGTCATTTTACTTGCTAAGTGGAGCAGCTTACTGTAGATGACAAAGGAATGGGGTGAGAAAGGCACCCTTGAGCTCAGGGGCTCCACAGCTAGCCTGTGGCCGCTGGGCCTCAGATTCCCTGTTGGCTGAGCCAGAGCCATCTCCAAGAGACTGTGATGGATAATCCCCTCTGGAAGGATGGAGGAGCCCTGCCTTCCAGAGCTCAGCTTGTGGGAAACCAAAAGTTTCTATCAAATACCTAACAAAGGCAGGCAGCTCAGCACCTCGCCTGGCCTGTGGCCACACAGGAAACTGCTAGTCTTGAGTTCATTTTCTAGAACACTGCCTTAGACCTCTTGCCCCTTGAGTGGTGTCTCCCTAGATTCGGGCTTTCTATGTTTCCATGTTTGCTATTCTCCTTAAATGTGAGCCAGTGCTGGATAAAAGCACTCACACAATCATGAAGACTGGTGTTTGGATCCCTGCACCCATGTAACAAGTCAGTCATTCTGTACATACTCATAGACCCAGCTTCAGTAATGGGCTCAGGCAGGAGGATGACTGGGGCTTGTCCACTTCCAAACCAACACACACAAATGATATGATATGATATGATATGATATGATATGATACGATACAATACAATATAATTAATATAATATAATATAATTAATATAATATAATATAGTATTATACATAAACAGGAGCTTTCAAGTTCAGGGAAAGACACTGACTCAAAGCAATAGGTAGAGGAGGATGCCCGGAGCCTTCTTCTGGCCTCCGAGGGTGCTCACAGGAGTGCAGACCACATATGTATGTGCACACACTAATACAGACACAAATAACATAAACAGCATCTTTTAAAAGGTAATTGAAGTGGTTGGAGGCTGGGCTGAGGCTCACCGTCTTCTCCAGCATGTGCAAAAACCCTTGGTATAATTCCCAGTACCATACACACACACAAGAAACAAAACTCAAAAAATATTAGAAACATCAGTGAGTGAGGGGGCCACTAGCTACCACAAGTCTCTGTACTGTGGCTGGGGCCTGAAATGCAGTGAAAGCTTCCAGGAAATAAAAAGCCCCCTGCTGAGGATGGCCACTCTGGTCCTTGCTACAAAGGTGTCCCTCTAGACCGCAGAGGGCGTGTGTGTGCTTGCCGGGTGTTGAGGTCCTACAAAGGCTTGGTGCCAGGACATGGTAGAACTTTGAAGATGGAGCCTAATGGGAGGTCTTTGATAATTGGAGGCATGTCTTTAAGGAGAATGGAGGGACTCTGACCTTCTCTTCCTCTTCTGTCCCCTCCCATGTGCAGTTTAGTTCTGCCATCCCTAAGTCACCTTCCGGCGCCTTCCCCAGGGGCCTCAAAGCCATAGGTCCACCTGACTGTGGACTGGAGCGCTGAAGTTGTGAGCCGATCAAACCTTGTCTCTGGTAAGGGACCGGCTTCACCTGCTGTCTATTTCAGCGGTGGAGAACCGGCTTCACCTGTTGTCTGTTACAGTGGTGGAGAACCGGCTTCACCTGCTGTCTGTTACAGTGGTGGAGAACCGACCAAAGGTGTTTGAAAGAATCAGACCTTGCAGCTCATCTGAGTCTTCATTCCATGATTTACTCCCATATAACCAGGAAGTTGAGGCAGGAGGATCACAAGTCCAAGACTTCTCTGGGCTACAATAGTGAGTTTCATGGCTAGCATGGGTCTCACAAGAGAGAAAGAGAGAGAGAGAGAGAGAGAGAGAGAGAGAGAGAGAGAGAGAGAGAGAGAGAGAGAGGAAGGAAGGAAGGAAAGAAGGAAGAGGGAGGGAGGCAGGAAGAAGAGAGAAAGAAAAAAGAGGGAGAGAGGGAAGGAGACAGAGAGGGAGAGGGAGGGAGAAGGAAATGCAGTCCGCGGCAGAGCACTTGTTTAAAGTGTGGGAACCTAGGCTCAAAACCTAGTATGGGGTCAGGGATGAGGTAGGAAATAAAATTTAAAGTTGAGCATTTTCTTGTGAATTAACTAATCTAGCATCTTCATGAATTTAACACAGAACCCAAGTGAGAGAGGAGGGGCAGAGAAACAGACTCAAGGCCACTCTTGGAATCAAGCATTAAAATTAGAAAGAAAAAAAAATCAGTGGCTAATTGTTACATTTCCTGAAGCAACAAAATTCAGGTGGCTCAGAAGGTGTGTCTAATTCAAGAGGTTCTCTACTTCCCTTCCTGCCCAAAAGTTCAAATGTGTATGTGTACACATGTGTGCACTGGTACATTTGTGTGCACTGAGGGTTCTGTAAGTGTCCTTCTGCATCTCTGACTCTGCTCCAGAGAAGACTGCCAAATGAGTAGTTTATACTGGAAACAGCCCGGAGTGTCTGACTACTTATGTAGCTATGTGTTGTGTGGCCTCTTAATTTAACCCTCATTCCAGATGCATGACACATCCTTTTGACACCTCAAAGAAATGTTTCTCAGATGGCAGGCTGGGCACCGCACCTCCAGGCTGCCAAAGGAGAACACACGGCTCTGAAAATTAAAAGCGATTTAGATCCTCCTAGGAAATGCCTTGCCTCAGGCTACTGATGTGGTCATTTATTAAGTGGCTTAATCAGGAAAAGGAACTCAGTCTCAGAGCAATTAAGTCCCTTTCTGGGCACTCCTGGGTCCCCTGACGATGGATGGAGAATGTGCTCATGATACATGCTCTCCAAGGGTCGGGGGCTTAGCCAGGGAGACTGTTGCCTAGAAACACACCTAGATCTCTGTGTTTGGGGAACTTCCCTTTGATGGAAGCCAAGATGTCTTTTAGCATGGTTTCATTTTCCCTTTGGTGGGAAGGTTAGAGTCACAGCCTGGCAGAATCTGAAGGTCTGTGCTGCTGCCCCAAGCCTGCCCTCCCTCTGCCAAAGAGACGAAGAGAATTCAGTACTGCAGGCCACACACCTTGACTTTGAACCAACACCCAGGGCTCCCTTCTCGAAATGCCAGACTCTTGACTAGATTAGAGAGGGAAAAGGATTCTTCAGGGCCCTATTGGGACACTGAAGGAACATTCAGGAAACCGAATCTCCCCTCCCAAGAAGTAGATGTGGGTCCAGAAAAAGAGTAAAACCAAATGGACTGGCTGTTCCTGTGCCCGCATGAAAGCTGACTATGTACATTTTCCTCGGAAGTTTTTCTTCAGGGTCCACCATGCACAGGCTCTACATAAGGAGGCAGCAGAGAATGGGGTCTGTAAGTAGAGAGGGATCTTACCTTCCAGTTGGTAGAAGGAAGGCAGTGGAAGAGTGAGTGTGTGTGTGTGTGTGTGTGTGTGTGTGTGTGTGTGTGTGTGTGTGAGATCGGACACGTAGATGAACAGATAGATAGGTGTGAAAGGGAAGACTTGGGGTACGGAAGAGGGAGAGAAAAGGTTACCACTGCTCTGAAAGTCAACAGTGCAGCTAAAACCAACTCTCATCAGATGTTCTGCTCAAACTAAACCATCAAATGCACGGCCAGTCCTGCGCAATCAGCATCCTGTTCTGCTCCAATAGTTTCCATTCTGTTGCTGTGATACAGAATAACACTGAAGAAAGAAAAGGCTATTTTGTCTTAGGGCTTCAGTCTATGATTGAGGAATTAAGACAGGAGGAACTCAAGACAAGAATTCAAAGAGGAAACCATGAAGGAACACCGCTTGCTGGCTTGCTCACTCAAGCCTAACTAGCTTTCTTACCCAGCCCAGGACCACCTGCCTAGAGATGGTGCCACCCACAATGAGCTGGGCCCTGCTGTCTCAGTAATTAAAACAATCTTTCACCAACATGCTCAATGGCCACTCTAACCTAAGCCATCCTCAACCAAGGCTTTTTTCTCCGATGACTCGTGGTACTGTCAAGCTAACAATTAAACTAGAAGACACTGCCTTTGTTTCAGGTCTGGTTAATGTCACCACAGTGTCCACCCCCAGCACTACTACTAATCAAAAACATCCCTGCCCCTTCACCCAAGCTAACTCCCCTCACCTCCCCACCCCACCTCTAGCCAGCACTATCTGCTTCTTCCCCAGTCCTGATACTTCCTGCCTTGGCTTGTACCTAAGCACTGAAACTGGCCTGCATCTGTTAAGTTAGGTGTATCTCCTCGACCTTGTTAAATGGTCAGGTCATCAAGAATATGCACTGCCCCACCCTCCAGGGTAGCCATAAACTAAGGCAGTGGTTGGGAACTGAATTGGTGGTCAGTCAGTAAAGACTTAAAAAACACTGTAGTGTCTAGAAGTGGGTAGGAGGGTCCCCAGGACACATGCCTGGTTGGGATTCACCCTGGGGAACTGAAAATCCTCCCTTTCCTGTGCCCTTTGCTGGAGGCTGCCCTGGGGGTTGTATTTGGATAGATGTTAAGGAACTGAACGGAGAGTGGAGAAGGAACCTCACGGGGTCCTTTCCAGAATATCCAGAGTCATCAAATGACTCGGGTGAGCATCTATTCTCACACTGGCATTCAGGGAGCACAGCACCAGCTGATGCTCTGATGCCACCCTGCCAGACTAAATCAGGGCACCTGGGGTGTGACTGTCCAGCCAACCTTCCAAGCAGTTCTTCCATGGTGCCTGTCTGTAGCATGTCTCCACACAGGGAAGGGGAGGAACTACCAGACGCAACCTGATTGGAGGAAGATCTCTAAATACACATCGATCCTTTCAGTGTCCGTGGCTAATGCTCGTGCCTCTGAATCTTATCAGAACAACTTTGGCTCTTATCAGAACAATACTATTGAATTCAAAAAAATATTTATGATTTTAAAAAAAATTAATTGCCAGGCAGTGGTGGCTCACACCTTTAATGTCACACTTTGGAGGCAGAGGCAGGAGGATCTCTGTGAGATTGAGGCCAGCAATGGTCTACAAAGTAAGTTCCAAGACAGCTAGCACTAGTCAGAGAAACCATGTCTTCAAAAACTAAAAACAAACAAGAGATGAATTATGTTGGAATCAGTTTACAAAACCTGCCTTTAAATTGTGATATGGCTGTGCACAGGCTTTTCTTTATGTTTATTTGTTTAATGTATCCCAGGCTGGCCTTGAGCTCGTTATATAGCTCAGGCTAACCCTGAGCTTAGTGCGTAGCAATGGATGACCTCAAACTTATTATATAGCCCAGGTTGGACTTTGGACTCATTGTGTAGCCGAGGATAGCCTTGAATTCAAGATCCTCTCGCCTCTGCCTTCTAAATATTAGGACCATGGGGGGCACTACTATATTTGATTTGTACAGTACTGGGACCTGAACCCAGGGCTTTGAGCATGCTGGCAGGCAACTCTACCAGCTGAGCTACACCTCCAGTCAACGGCGTCTTTAGTAAAATTTTACAGTGTAAGACCTGGAACTAGAGAGGTGGCTCAGCAGTTAAGAGCACTGACTGCTCTTCAAGAGAGAACCAGGGTTCAACTCCCAGCAACCACCTGGTGGTTCACAACCATCTGTAACTTCAGCTCAAGAAATCCAGCCTTCTGAACTCCGGAGCACCAGGATGCGTATGACGCACAAACACGAATGCAGGCAAAAGACTCATACGCATAAAATAAAATAAACAAATCTATTCCTTAAACAGCAAGACCTAGTAGCAAGTCTATAAAGCTCCGGAGTATCAAGAGTGGTGGGCATAACCGTGTCACAATACCGACACTGAATGAAATAAAATACTTGAGCATGTCGATCGCTTTTGCCTGAGTTATTGTGAGAGCCGCCTGCATTCTTGGAAGGCCTCTTGAATTTCATTTTGAGGTTATAGAAAATGAAGATGCCCTTTTGCCATCCCTTGGATCCCTTGGTTAACATTTTCACAGTACCTACATGAAGATAGTAGCACTGCCCATCCAATGGTGTGATGTCATTCAAAAGCCTTGGCATCCTCAGCCTTAAGCGCTCCGTTTGCCAGGTAGTCGAAAACTGCCCAATGAATGGTACCGGAGTCCCTTACGCTGCCTCTGCAGACTGATGCTGAGGTAGAGCTGCTGCCTGCCAGCTTCCCAGCATCTGGCTCCTAAATCAGCATCTCTAGAGAGGCACCAGCTTCTGCTTCTCTCCTCAGACTGTAATGGAAGTGGAGGGAAGGGGAAATAGCCGGCAGGATGACTACTGAGGTGAGACCCGGGCAGGCAGCAAATGCTTGGGAATAGTCCGTCCTTATGAAAGTACCTTCCCTCTGGCACCAAACAGCTCTGAGATGGGAAGAATAGGAGATGAAAGTCGTCTCCAAACTCCTGACCTGGCTGTTTCTGACCGAATGGCCAGAAAGGTGTGGCATCCACTTCTCCTTATGTCCCAGGACCTCAAGAAGGTGAGGTAAAGGGCCTGGCTTTAAAGTGTCACTGTCTTGTCCACAGTGGTAAGCTGGCCTGAAGACCAGTCAGGTTCTTGGTTCCCCTTGATTGTTTATGGCTCACTGTAGAACAGTGGTCACGAGTCAAACCGCTGGGTCAACTCTATTCCCTGCCATTACACTAAGAAACTACAATTTATAACATGAGCCTAACAATAGACCCCACCTCTCAGATTTTCAGGGAGTCCAGGAATTCCTTGTCAAAGTCCATGGCTTTTGGTGCCTACACAGAGTAAGCATTTAATAAAAGCTACCTGTAATTTACCAATTAACAAGAGAATTATTTTATTCAGACTCAAATGAGTGAAGAAGTATGTTATTGTATTAGATATCTTTCTGTTGCTATGATAAAAGACCACCACCAGAAACAACTTACAGGAGGAAGACTTCATTTGGGCTTGTGTCCAGACAGTGAAGAATCCATTGTGGTGGAGAGGCATTGTATCGAGTAGCAGGCATTGTGGCAAAAGAAGGAAGCTGAGAGCTCACATTTTCAGATACACAGGAGGAGTAGCCCAGAAGTCAGGCGAGACTATAAACTCTCAAAGCCTGCCCCCAGCGACACACTTCCTTCAGCAAGGCCATACTTCCTAGACCTCCCCAAACAGTGACCCTAATTGTTCAAATGTCTGAACCTATGGGGGACATTTCTTATTCAAACCACCACAATCGCCAAGATTATTTACTATAGACAGAGACAAAGAAAAAGAAAGTATTTACTTCAACAAATTATGGAGAGTTGTGAAAAGGGAAAGAAAGGAAGGAAGGAAGAAGAGGGGAGGAAAGAAAGGAAACATTTGGTATCTGAGGAGATTGACAGGATCAGCCGACAGCTGAGAATGAAATCTGCTCCTGAGGAGAAGGAAGAAGTAGTGACAGCACAGACAAATGGGCACAGTCTTCCACCCTCCCTCATGCCACGAACAGAGATGAAAACGCTGGTCTAGATACAAAGGTAGAGTCATGAGTCTCTCTGCAGTCATGAGTCCAGTGACCAGGGGGTAATTTGCACAGATGTGGGGAGACAGCTCTCGTCACACGCCAGACCAGATCTTTGACCCCATCTAATAACCTCACCGGGGGCTCGGACTATATAGGGAACGTCCTCCCTCTCCCTACAGCAAAACTCTATTTACTCTGGAGAGCTGTCTCTCCCTGGTTCCTCATTTCAGAAGCCTGAAAGCAGCAATAACACACTCTAGGCCTTCTCTGGCACAACACTTGCTTCTCACCTGGCCCAGTTAGAAAATAGAACCGCAGCCTGTGGCCCTTTACATCCTCCATTATGAGCTGCGGCGTTAACATTCGCCCTTCGCTTCAGCAAGCATTGGCGGAGGATCTAGTACATACAGGCTGGGCACTGCTCTGAATGCTGGAGTGTGTATCTAGATCTCTCTTCACAGCATGAGCTGAGAGATGAGTTGGGGGCGTAGGTGTGAGGTAGGAGTGAGGAGGGGCTTTGTGTGTTTGAAGATCAGGAAGAGAGCACAGAGGGCCAGGTGTGGTGTGAGAGACCGGCAGGGGTCACACTAGCCCCTGGGATCTTGCTTAGGAATTGTACTAGAATCCCCACCCGGGGAATTCCAATGTAACAGCAGCATGGCGCATAGGGAAAATTGCTGGAGCCACTGGGGAAAGTTGTGGGGAGGAACAAAAGCTGAAAAGTCACATGTTGGGTACCAAGCCAGGCCCAGTAACTCCATAATGAGCAACACAGCCTCAGACCCCAACATTATGATGCTTCCGGTCTTAATGTAAGGTTCCTTCCTCTGTAGCAAAGGGTTGGCTGAAGCTTAGATGTCTCTTCTTGTTCTTCTCAGTTAATTTGGAGGTCTGTCTTCATCTTGTATCCCTCTGTGCTGTCCCCTCAGTTCCTGTCCCCTATTTATCCCGCTATTCTAAGTCCTCATCAAGGTCACCTTGCTCCAAGAAGCCTTCCTTGCCCACCAAGCAATGCTTGCCTTTGTCACTTTAGGCCTCCGTGTGATTGTAATGGCAAATGAATGTCTTGCTTTCTTCTGCATCATATGATTGGCGGTGTTACGGGTGGGATGCGACTCCACTGGAAGGGTATTTGTCAAGTGTGCATGAAGCTCTGGGTTCAGTCCCCAGCACTGCATAAGCCAAACATGGTGGTTCCTGCTTATAGCCCTAGCACTCGGGGGATGGAGACAGAAGGGTCAGAATTTCAAGGACATCCTTGGCTCTGTGGTGAATTAGAAGCCAGGTTTGGCTACAAGATAACCTATCTTAAAAAAAAGAGACAATTGTCGTCATTGCCCATAGTCAGTTTCCTCGCCTGTGACTTTGATTTGCACAGACCTCAACATAATCGGAGCACCTTACGTTACTTGAGTGTGTACTGGGGGTGGGGAGTGCTGACTTGAAGGGATGCTGAGCACTTTCAGTACTGATGTGGGTGACATATACTGTCTGTCCCCTCTCACATGAGACACAGGTTAGGACAAAAAGCTGCAGATTTCTCATGAAAGCTCTCGGCCCAAGCCACATGCCTCAGTAACCACAAAGATTGCAGCTCCCTAAGGTCACAAATTTTTCCAGTTAAGAACGCATGCTGTCTGGTAACTGAATTTGTTTACACTTTTTACTTCCCTTCTTACCACCTGAGACTCATGACGCCCCTTCTGATTGGGGGTTTGGGGAGCCAGAGGCATGGATGGTGAACTTGCCTCTGTCATGGCTTCAGGAATGACTTCTACATGTGAACAGATGTGCTCACGTGTGTAACTCTTAACTATAAGCATGATGCAGCAATGTGCATGCACATGCATACATACAGGAATTGTATGCATGTTCCTTGTATGTGTGTACATGTATATTCTCAGTCAGTTCTATGTATATGTGGGTATGTCCCTCTGTATACACTTCAATGTCTTCCAGAATTACCAAATACTTTACTTATATCTTAATTCATTTTCCAAGCCTATAACAAAAGTACTTGAAACTGGGTAATTTGAGAAGAGGTGAGGACAAAGTCTGAAGGCAGCCTCCTTTCTAGCAACTCACTTGTATGCTAACTAATCCAGTCCTGCAACAGCCAGGAAGAGAGGTAGCCTGAGCTCCAGCCCAGCCCCCAATGTCCCTTAGCTTTTGTGCACCCACTCACAATGCATTGGTCAAAGCTAATCACACAGGCGAACTCAGGGTCAGTGAAGCTGGGATTTTCGGATCTCCTTTAGGATTGTAAGTAGGTGATGAGGATGTTTACCAGAGGATGGATGAAAACATGAGCTGTAAACTATGCAGGGTGGCAGAAGCCTTGAATAAAAAATGGGCAGCATGAATTGACTACCTGGACTGTATGCAAAGCTCCCTGGAAAAGCTCCTCATAAGGCATACAAGCTATCATCCTGGGGCTGGCGGTTGCCATCAGATGAAACGTTAAAGACTTATCTATACCAGGTGGCCCTGGACACATTGTGATAGAGAGACTTGCAAACATGTCAGCACTAGGGAGTGTGGAGGAAAAGAAAAAGAGGAAAAGAAAACACATATTTAATTAATGCCTCTTGTATACCAGGCAGGGCACATTAGCTGCCAGCAGAGAACAGTATCCCTACCATCTCTGTGGGTCCTATCGCTCCCCGCCCCCACCCACCCTCCAATCCATCTGCGCATCATTGACTGCAGTGAAAATCACCTGACCTAAAGTGAGCACATATGTGTTCTCTGACTCATTCTCTCCTTTCCCCCTCCCTTTCCCCTCCCACCCCTCCCTCCCTCCCGAAAGGATTTGGAGCACGAGCAAAAGTTTTGGGGTGCTCTAACCAGAAGGGTCAAAAGCAGAAAACACTGGGAAAATGACTTCTCAGAGATGAAAGAACAGAGGTACCCAGGGGCTCCATCTCAGTACCAACACGGGCAAAAGCAGACCCCTTGATTTTCGATTGCTCTCCAAGTCCATGTATCACTCCTGCTGACAGTGATGCTCCCTCCACTGAAGCCTAGTGCTTCCCTCCCCACCTCTTGTATGTTTATCCTCTCGTTTCTTATTTAATCTGAATGGGTTTCTGCAAACTGTACTCTAAGATATCTTGACTAAGACACTGCGTTCAAGACTCACCCTAACATAACAGGTAAGAACTCAGTGTGACCATGAACAGAGCAAGGCCTCACCAGAGGTGGCGCTGAGGATGCTGCCTCAGCCTACCAGAGGCAGGTGGACTAAAGGCACAAAATTCAGGAAATCTCAAGGGTTGGGGACTAAGATTCAAGGAGGGCAAGGGGAGACTTTTCCTAAATAACTCTCTACTGCTGAGAGGAGACACACTTGGACGCTGGGAGTGCAGAAAAGCATGTTGGGAAGGCTAGCCATGGAAGCTCTCTGCAGCTCGGCAGCTTGGTTTTTGGAATCCGATTCTGGTATAGCTGTATGTGATATCCAGCTTCACTGAGTCACGGTTGTATCCAAGTGTATGGGAAACTATTCTTGACACCTGAAAGGCAGTCGGTGAACTCTTGTTACTACTACTTTTGTTTCGGAGCAGCTGAGGCTAGCAAAACTTGGGGTTTACAGTGCAAGCTGTGGTGCCAAAAGTGACATTCTGGTTGTCAAAGGTACTATCTGGATGACCTTGGTCACGTTGTTTAACCTCCCTGAGCCTGTCTGTCTGTTTGTAAATACCCACTGAATGTTAACATGTTACAATATACACACAAACTATTCTATTAATAGAGAGTTCTTTTCATTTTAATAGATATATCTAGTTTTATTTGAAGACACAGAGGGCTGATAAAGAATGAGTTAAGGAAGAAAAGAACTCAAGTTATTTTTGGTCCCCATCACAGACCATGCATGACCATAGAATGTTTAATATAATCTGCTTTGTGCTTAGTTCTGAGGGGGGAGCAACAGAAGAAGCAACGATGTCTCAAGCCCATAGGAATATGCAATGTCACGCTTACAGGGAGCTGTATTCTGCTTTCTGAGAACTGCTCTAATGAGACCTAAATCCTGGAAACACCATCAAATAATGCAAAACATTTTGGCAGCTGAATCTCCCATTTGTCTCAAAACAGGGATCCAGTCTTTCAAATACATTCTCTTACTTCCTCTTCCCAAACCCCCTGAGTAAGGTTCTGTCTAATGCCCTCCTCCCAGACAGTGAAACTGACTCCTCAAGATTAAGTTGCTTGTTCTTGGCTACATTATTACTGAGCCACAGAGGAGGCTCTAAGCCAGTCAGCTGACTCCAAAGCCCACACTCCTTCCAAATTTGCTGGGGCTGGTGAACAGGAGAAACAGTCTTTTCCTTCAACCTCCCTAAAAATTTTCAGTCAAATACTTCAGCATTCCTAGATTCCTGGGTATCTCATAGAAGTTTGGTATTCATTGTTTGAAAAATAAATCTTTTTGAGTACACAATCCAGAAGTTTCCTGAAACAAGATAGTCCCCACTATGCCTGCAAGGGGCATGTTCCAAGACTCCAAGGGCATCTATGCCCAAAATTGTAGCTAGCACTGAATTCTCTATGGATTGTTTTCTCATATGTATAATTCTGCAATAAAGTTTAATTTATTTATATGCAATACAAGGTTAATGACAATCACTTCTAATCACATGAAGCAAGTGTGAGAATGGATAAGGAGATAAATCCCTGTCATCATGACTCTCATGCCTCAGGGCACAAGTAAGGGTTGCGTGAACAAAAGTTCTACAGTCTCACAGGAGAAGCCCAGGTAATGGAGAGTCACTGGGTGATTTGGGGCTGAGCTGAGGATGGGCTGAACAACGCGAATTCTTTATTTCTAAGCATATCCATGTGGGACTAAAAAGATGACTTGGTGTTTGGGAACACTGCTAGCTTGCTGAGGTTGGGGGTCCAGTTCCCAGCACCCACAAGGTGGCTTACAAACACCCACAATTCCAGTTCCAACATATCTGACTCCTTCTTCTGGACTCCAGGGGCACTGCATGTAGTCTGTAATCTTTTCACATGCTGTCCGTTGTCATTGCTCGTTGAAAACTTAGGACGTTCAGAGACCGAGTTCCACTAATTATATGCAATCTGAACACACTTTCACAGGCATAGCCCGTGTGATAATAGCCTCGATCATTAAGCACCTACTAAGAACCAGATGCTTGCTAAGCTTAGTCTTTGCATTCAGTTTCACAAACATCTGCCGAGTGCTTGCTGCCGGGCTCCTTACCCCCATTTTACAAATGAGCCAAATAAAGTCCCAGGTTCCAGTAGCTCACAGCAGTGGTGCCTGTGAATCGAGGGCCCATGGCTGCTTGGTGCCAAAGCCCACAATCCCTGCTCCACGCCCCTTGCATTCTCTGTGTGTGAGCACATGCTGATGGTGCGAGTCTATTAGACTGGTTGGAATGGAGACAGTTGCTGCAAAAGAACCAGCCATGCCTGTCACCACAAGCCAGAGTGCCACCAAACTAATAGAAGACGTTTCTTTAAGGCGGGTTTTGACCAGTTCCCTCTGCAGCAGCCTCCTGCACTGGGTGCCCCTGTGCTATCTGCTCCCTCGGATCTTGTTTCTCCCTACTTCATTAAAGTGTTCTTTCTGCATAAATCAATTAGTGCACATCATCCCATAAGAGTGGGCCTGGGGATTTTAGTCTTAATTCAAAATGACAACAGGGTATTGGGTTTCCAAGGTAAGAACAATGTTGGCCTTTTCCAGGTCTTCTTCAAAGTGCAGGGCTTGGTGGGAAGCCCTGAGATGGGAGGAAACTCTCTTCCAGGAAGCCCTGAGAAAGCCGTCTGGGAGGAGACTCTCTTCCAGGTGCTACCCAAACCGAGCTTGCCAACAGCACAGGTCACTACCTTGTGGGAGGGGTTGCCACCGATGAGTGGGGCTGATGCATTAGGATCACTGGTGATAAAAAATAGATACCCCATAAGAGAGAAGTGCCAAGAAAGAAATCCCTACCCCCCGGAGAGTTTCTCACAGGTAATGGAAAGAAGAGGAAGAAGAGGAGAGGAAGAGGGGGAAGGGAAGATGGAGGAGGAGGAGAGGAAGAGGAAGAGGGACTCAATTCTTCTAGGAAATTTGATCCACCTTTTAGTCTATAGAGAAAATACAACTAAAGACCGCACCCCCTCCATTAGAATAACTCAGAAAACTGCCCTGTGTCCGGAAAGAAGGTGCTGATGTTGTAGGTAATAAGCCCCCTTATTTCCAATCTGTGGCTTCCAATGCCACAGGACTCCAACTCCCGAATCTGAATCTGCTCTGTAGGGTTTTTCTCTACAGACAAAATGGAAGTTTTAAAGAATGTACTAGGGCTGTAGAGCAAAGGGAGGAAGAGGAAGTCATTGACTGCCCTAATGACTTCCCAGTTGTTGCTGCCAGTCAAATCCCTGTGGTCATTCAGGCATTCCTGTAAACAAGCCTAGGAGCCCAGACCCTTAAGGGGAAACATATAAGGAAAGAAAAAAACCTCGCGTGATCTTTTGACCATACCTACCTGGTAACGTGGGGGGGGGGGGAGGGAAGGAGGGAGGGAGGGAGGGAGGGAAAGAGAGAGAGAGAGAGAGAGAGAGAGAGAGAGAGAGAGAGAGAGAGAGAGAGAGAGAGAGAGAGAGATTCACCCTTAGACCTGGGGACTTGGACTTAGAACTTGGGGACTTGACTCGCTCGCTCGCACAATGTGCACAACAGACTGCTCAGGAACGCACAGTCATTCTACAGTCCCGCGGAAAAAAAAACACCGCGGGGTCGATTTCAGCAGTTTCCTGAAAATTCCATTAACCAGCCGCTCACCGGATGCCTGCCCCCCTGCACTCGAGTCCCCCACCTCCATCCGAAGGGCCCCCCCCCGCACGGGGTGCAGCGGTGTCCAAAGGCGCACCGGGACTCATCGCAGGAAGGTGGCTAGGCCTTGGTAGTCGCCTGAAACACTGCCTGCTGCTGGCACCCCCCAGGCACCCCTCCAAACGCCCTTGAAGCCCGGTGCTGTCTTTTCGTTTGCACAAGACCCCGGGTGTGGTCGCGGCCCCCAAACCGTTTTCTAAAGTCAGGCCTCCAGACTGCCTCGTAGGTCGCTGGCTCGCAAGTCAGAGACTGAAGGACGACCGGGAATCCGTGCTGCTCTGATCCATGGGGCCTGTTATAGTCATAGCCACGTGCGGCTCAGGCGACAACACGGTTTACACCCTTTCTAGAGTTAAGCCACAGAGCCTAGGGTCCTGCAAAGTTGCCTGGACTCGGAGTGCCCTGGGAACCTTTCAGAGAACTGGGACGAGCTGTAAACTGACGTGGTCTTACGCGTGGAGCAACACAGAAAACCGCGGGGTGTCAGATTTTGCAAATGCTCGGAGCACTTGTGCGGGACACAGCAGACCTGGCGTCTGCAGTAGGCAGGTGATGAGTCGCAGAGCGCCACAATGTAAGCGGCTTGGACTGCTGGCCCGCTTTCAACGAAACGTACTGCTCAGGCCCAAGACTGGGGAAAGTTGGTGGCGGAGAAAGAACTAGAGTCAATGTTCAGCATCATGACTTGCAAAAGCCGGGACGTCCCTTCCCTGTTGCATCGCAGAAAAAGCGGGGAGCGGCAGAGCTGGAGTCAGTCCGGGAGATTTCTGCAGTCTCTATTGGCTGGGGAAAATAAAGATTAAGCACAGGCGCACACCCTCTGCTTCTCTGATTTCTCACGGAGAACCCACTCCCCTCTTTATTGAGTTACAAGGTTTGCTCAGAGCGAAGGTCTCTTGGTCCTTGAATATAATCAGCAAGTCCTTTTTTTCCGATTCATTTCGAATAGCCCCAACCCAAGCCGAGAAATCCCTTGGGACACTCATGGGCGGTACAGGATTGCCGTGTGCCAGATGTGCGCCGGTCAATGGGTGCAGTCAGCGGCGGCCTTCAGACCCCATCCTACGAGTTTCCTGCCAATCTCCAGGCACGAGGCCCTTAGACTGTTCCTGCCCAAAAGTCTGGGGCAAAGAAATCCTGTCGGCGTGAGCCCATGGGGAGCACCCAACACAGCCTTCCAGAAGGTCTGATACTCCCAGGGATCTTCGCAGCGCAGCTAGGAGTGCAAGGAGATATTTCAATGAAAAGTTTCCTCCATCCTGGCCGTGAAGTACTCTGCCTATGCTGAACTTGTAAAGCCAGCAGTTGTGGGGGGTGTAAGGCTAGGCTGAAAGCTGGTGTCAAGTAGAGATCCTAAGTACTTGGCACTACAGGCCTCTCAAGCAGCTGCTCAACGAGCTGGAACCGAGGGCAGAGCTTGTCTGGGTGCAGCACTGGTGTCTGTCAAATCCCCACCCAGAAAGCCTGTGTTCTGTCCTGGTGCAAATTCTGGGAAGGAGGGGCCAGACAGAAACTGCTGTGTGTGAAGAGACCCTAGCTGAGATTCTAAACTTTTTAGGGCAGGCATCCAGCAAGGCCCCCAGCTGCCAAGAGGTTCTGGCCCAAACTTGCTAGAACTGGTTTGTGACAAAGGTAGGACCGAATAGCTAGTATCAAATCACACACCCGCGTTGGGTAATGGGACTAGAGTTTTTCTATGCTTGCTGGGTAATGACTTTTCATCAGGCACCCTGGGTGGCAGGTCTGTCACTTGCTCTGCTCCACTCTACCTGCTGAGTGTGGTCTGGAAGCTTCAGGAAGGACTGGTGGCCTGGGGAGCAACAAAGAAGGCAGCTAGGGGAGATCCAGAATTGGGGGGCTCCAGGGACTCAGAAAAATCTGCCTTCTATGAGCACTGTCAGGGCTCAGTCCTGAGAGAAGTTCCACCAACTTAACACTTCAAGGGACCAAGAAGGGGCAGGTTTGTGGTCAAAGCTGGGTTAGGGCTGGAGTGATCATACTTTGCTACGTTAATACTCTCAAACCTACTGCAGACCAGCTCTGAGAGCATTTAGGGAGATCACTGAGACCCCAGAAATGGACCCAGAGTCTTATACCAGGAAGTGACTAACTGGTCTAGCACCCAACCAATGTATTTCTTTCCTTCTTTGCCTTTCTTTTATCAAAAAACTATTTTGGCTGTGACAAGAGCTGGGATCTTCTGGTCAGCTGAATCCTCTTAAGTCTGGTCCACCCTTAGTAGCAAACTATGTTCTGTAACCTCCGGACAGTCTGGGTAATATATTCCCCAGGTCTCCTAGATTCCTCAAAGCTCACTAGAGGGAAAATTCCATGTCATGGACCTTCAGATAGGGTAGCCTAGATACACGAGGATCTGCCCTACCCACAGAGGAAGTCCACAAAAATGACATCTGGATTTCTGTAGAAACTTGTTCTGGTGCTGGCTTAGCATCTACTTAGGCAGACCTTTGTCCTCAACTCAAGAGGACAGGGGTCTGGGAGATGAAGTCCCCGCTCTCCTGTGCTTATATCACCACTGTAAGGCTTTGGGAATTCTGGAGCAGAGGGGAAGTTTGGAAGATCAGGCTATATCCTTAAATAAATAAATATGTACCTTACCCATAAACAACCATCAAAGCCAGAAACCAAAACTGAGGCTCTGGACTCTCCCATATTCACTATCTGCCTCTCCATCGCCTTAGAAAGCTGAGTGTGGTGTTAAAAAAGGAAAAAAAGAGGCCTAGAGGTTTTAGCCTGATCCATGCCTGCTTGGGTCTTGGCATTGGTCTTATCACTCGGAGTTTGCAACTGGGTGGGAAAGGGCGGAATGGTCACTCGCTCCAAGAACAAGCCCAGCAAAGAAATAAGGCTTTTCAAACCCTAGAAACTTTAGGGGTGTCCCTGACCACTTCTTCCCAATGCACCCCTTCTATTGCTCCTTTCTGCCAAAGGACCGGCACCACGTGTTTTCTCGGGTGTTCTGACAAAGAAGCAATAGGCAGGAGCTCCTCCTACCCACTTTCTAAGGCCATCATGCCGGAACTTAGCGCTGGGTTCTCAGGCAGAAGCGACCAGGAACCCGAGCCCAGAAGTAGGGAGACAGGAAGCTGGTAAATGCCGCCTCCTCTCTCTTCTGCGCATCCCCTACCCCCACTCCAGGAAGCACGACAATCACCCTACATTGGCTGCCTTGGGCTCCCCTGGGGGCAGTCAGACGGTCTATGTGGGTTCCCCAGTGTTTTGTCGCCGTCCTTGCAAGAGTCAATTTCCTGTAAAGGCCATACAGGACTGCCATGAGTTTCTCGGGTCCTGGGCCCCGTGGGGTTAAGTCTGAGTCCCCGCCTGGCGAGGAGCAAATCGCGCGGAGTGGGGGCGGTACCGGCCGCGGGGCAAGCAGCCCGCTCGGAAAGGAAGGAAAGGCGGGATCCTCCGGGAAGTTGATTCTCAGGCGTCCAGCTGCGGCCACAGCCAAATCTCAGACTTCTCTCCCCACCTCCTCCCCCTTTCCCTGGGGGGGATAGCTCGGGTCCCGGGATTCTAGCATGGGGGTGGGGTGTTGTCAGCTAGAAAACCCAAGTCTTTCCGAGGCCCCCTAAGAGAATCCAAACTCTCCATCCCACTGACCTCCTCCTGGGTTACAGTATCTCTGCCTGTCAGCTGCGACCTTCCGAGCGACGCGGTGACCCAGCCGGAGCTGGAGCACCTGGCGAGGCCTGTGCGGGGCTGTTGCGATGCCTCATAATTTAAAGGGGGAAAAGGGGGTGTCACACTTCTTCCTCTTGGAGGCTCCTTCTGTCCCCCTCTTTTCCTTTGCTGAAAGGCATCCCCTTAAACGGTCCTCCGCCTTCCCTTCTACTCCCTTCCTTCCCCACCTCGGTCCTCCTCTTTTCTTCCAGGGCCCCCACTCAGCCCCCCTCCTTCGGGGTCCTCCTTCTCCTCTGCTCTTTGGGCGTCCGCCCCGTCAATCACCGCCGTCTCGGGGCCCCAGACCGGCTCCTCTCCGCCTCCCGGGCTCTGGGAGTGCCTGGGGCACCCGTCTCGGCCTCCCTCCGCTCTGTACAGAGCCCGGGCGATCTGTCAGCGGAGCTGGCCGAGGGGGGAGCCGCCCGGGCCGCCGGGGCTCGGGTTACCGGTGACTGACAGCGTCTCCATGGCGAATAATTTGACTCGACTATTGTCTGGCGCGGGCAGGCCCCGGGTCAGATAACCCGACCAATCAGGGCGCGGGCCGCCGCGCCTCATGCCCGCTTAGAATAATATTATTAAAAAAGCTGCGAGAGAGCTAGACGGGAGGGAGAGCGAACGAGCGAGGAGCGGGCGAGCGAGCGGCGGGCGGGCGCGGAGCATGCGGAGCGGCGCCCCGGGCGGCCCCCGGGCTTGGGCGCGAGCGAGGCGCGCGGGCGGCGGGGGCGCGGAGCTGCGCGGGGCCGGCGGCGGGAGCGAGGACGGATCGCAGTGACTCAGGAGCCGCTCGGGAGCCGGCGTCTGGCCAGGGGGCCCCGCCCGCCTGTCGGCCGGCCCGGGCCGGCGGGGAGGCGCCCATGCGGGGCCGCGAGGCGCGGTGAGGGCGCGCGCGGGCCGGCGGGCGCGCAGCCGGCACCATGTCCATGCTGCCCACCTTCGGCTTCACGCAGGAGCAAGTGGCGTGCGTGTGCGAGGTCCTGCAGCAGGGCGGCAACATCGAGAGGCTGGGTCGCTTCCTGTGGTCGCTGCCCGCCTGCGAGCACCTCCACAAGAATGAAAGCGTGCTCAAGGCCAAGGCCGTGGTGGCCTTCCACCGGGGCAACTTCCGCGAGCTCTACAAAATCCTGGAGAGCCACCAGTTCTCGCCGCACAACCACGCCAAGCTGCAGCAGCTGTGGCTCAAGGCGCACTACATCGAGGCGGAGAAGCTGCGCGGCCGGCCCCTGGGCGCCGTGGGCAAGTACCGCGTGCGGCGCAAGTTCCCGCTGCCCCGCTCCATCTGGGACGGCGAGGAGACCAGCTACTGCTTCAAGGAGAAGAGCCGCAGCGTGCTGCGCGAGTGGTACGCGCACAACCCCTACCCGTCGCCGCGGGAGAAGCGCGAGCTGGCCGAGGCCACCGGCCTCACCACCACGCAGGTCAGCAACTGGTTCAAAAACCGGCGGCAGCGCGACAGGGCGGCAGAGGCCAAGGAAAGGTACGAGTAAGTGAGCACCGGCGCCGGCTTCCCTGGTCCCGGAAAGAAACGGGATGCCGGGTGGTGGGGTGGGGGTCCTGGACAGGATTAAATCGCACCCGGGCCCCGTTACCAACCTCGGCTGCAGCTCAAAGCAGCGCTTAGGTCTTTGCTGGACGCTGAGCGGGCGGGAGTTTGCCTAAAGCGGGCAAAGTGGGTGTAAGTTTCAGTAACTCATTCTCCAGTCGCTTGTGGACTAGACTGAAAAAAAACGGCGACTTTCAGAAAGGGCAGGGCCGTGGGTCTGAATCCCCTGCGAGGTTAAGTTTAGGCTCAGGGCCTGATCATCCTCGAACAACCAAGGGCGTCGGGGATCAGGGGGTTTAGGACGTCACCTCCAGGTCAAAGCGGTTTTTTTTTTTTTTTTTTTTTTTTTTTAGGGGTCAGAGCTGAGATTGGAATCTCCCTAGTATTATCTAGGCAATAAAGCCAGCATCTAGGCAAGAGTATTCCTTGTCTGGGTGTAAGAGCTAGACAGGAGAGTTGGGAGTTATCCCGCGTGGAAAGGACCCAGAGATGTAAGGCCCCAGGGAGGAAGTGTCAGCTGTGGGAGAGAAGGCAAGCGCACACCCCTTTCCTTGCCTGCTGAATACAGCAAGCCTTCCCTGGACTTGCAGGCCCTTGACCCTTCTCTCTCTCTCTGATGGGCCAGTCGGGTCTGTGAGGTAAACTGGGATCTGCCCGAAGGAAGTTTTCTTGTCTATCGGAATCCAAGACTTCACGAACGAATCTCAACTACACCCCTCGGAGCTTAAACCCGGACAAGGAAACTAGGGAACTGGAGAGAAGTGGATTATGGGAACAGAATCTCTCCTTCGGGGAACAGCAAAACAAGACACCTGGGTTAGGTGGTGTGGGTGTATCCAGCACAGTTTGAATGATTCTCGTCCAGGGTAAGGGTGTTGAACAGTAGGAGCCGAAGAACAAGCTGTTGCAGGCTGGACCTGGGCATTTGAAACCTTCACATTGGACTATCAATGGGAATGATGTCTCGCCCATTCTTCCCGAGAAATCTGAAAGAATGGCCGTTAGGGATCCACAGATCGGTTTTACCCGGGATTTCAAATACCACAACAGGGCAGGAGGTGGGTTCCTTTACGCAGGGTTCCCCTCTCTGGCACTGAGTACCGGCTCGCCAAGAGCTAGGGTTCCTGACCAGGTCCCAGGTGGGAGCTGCTGATTGTGCCCTCGTGTTTCAGAGCCAGCGCTAACCACCTTACCCTCCCCTCCCCCGAGGGGGGCTGCTCTCCCTACTAAGCGTCCAGCCACCCAGCTAAACTTTCAGTAGAGGGCTAGGGAAGGCTGCCTGCCCTGTACTCTCCAAGTCCCGTCTTTCTGCCCAGTCAAATAGAGCTCACAGCCTGCTCGGTTTGGAATCAGGGAACCATTCTCAGTAGCAACCGGGTGTTCCCTCACGAAGAGCAAGGTGGAGGGAAACTAGGCCCGTGCTTACCCAACTCCAGCCCCCTCAGCCTGGGGTGCTGTGGCTTAAGTTTCTATTCCCCACCTCTGCCCAGCAGAGTCCGGCCTACGGGATTTGAAAACCCAGGTGTTTTCCCTCACTCCCCCAACCCCAGGCACCCGACTTCGGTGCAGCGGCTCCAGGAAAGGAATAAGGTTGGAGACAGGACAGGACGTGCGAGAGCAGGAGAGGTAGCCGTGGGATTAAGAACATGGCTGATACAGGAAGAGGGACCGAGTGTTGAGGGTTTGAGGACGCAATAAAGAACCCAAGGCCAGGTGCGGGGACGGTAGAAACGGAAAACACCCTTTAGCAACCGCAGCGGCCCCAGGTGCTGGTATGCAGGGGGTGGCCTTGGTTTCCCGCTGACCCCGCTCCTTTGCTCCTGCGCTTGCAGGGAGAACAGCGAGAACTCCAATTCCAGCAGCCACAACCCGCTGGCTTCCTCGCTCAATGGCAGCGGCAAGTCGGTGCTAGGCAGTTCCGAGGACGAGAAGACGCCGTCGGGGACTCCAGACCACTCGTCGTCCAGTCCCGCGCTGCTGCTCAGCCCCCCGCCGCCCCCCGGGCTGCCTTCCCTGCACAGCCTGGGCCACCCTCCGGGCCCTAGCGCAGTGCCCGTGCCGGTGCCCGGTGGAGGCGGCGCGGACCCGCTGCAGCATCACCACAACCTGCAGGACTCCATACTCAACCCCATGTCTGCCAACCTCGTGGACCTGGGCTCCTAGGGCTCTGCTCGCCTCCGGGAGCTTTCTTTCCGTGTTTGGTACGGGGACTTGAGAGGCGGTGTGGGGGGGCGATAGATTCTGGAGTCTGTACCGAGTACTGGAAGACTGACCTGCCACGCTGGAGCGGCAGAACCACGGCGGCGGGACAGAGTGGACAATGGTCTGCTTGGGGTCCTTTGGGTCCTTTGTTTTCAACAAGTTGCTTTTGAGATCCTTTGGAGGCCAGGGACCGAGTCTTGAACTAGGCAAGGAAATAAATTATAAACCACCACCACCCGGATTTTTAAAAAATCTCTTTTTCCAATCCCCTCGTCTTTTTCTTTTTTCCACTTTCCTTTCGGGTTTCTTATGTCTCCTCTTTTCATTTTTCTCTCTCCCCCTTTTTACTTTTCTTTTCCCCACCCTTTATAAGTTTCTGGATCTCTCTCTCTCTCTCTCTCTCTCTCTCTCTCTCTCTCTCTCTCTCTCTCATCTCTCATATTTCTCACATGGCACCCTCAGTCTTTCTTCCTTCTGGTTATCTATTTGAGTCCCTTTCTCCAACTTTCTGAGAGTCCGACTTTATGTGAATGGAGGTAGACATTCTGGGCCTTTGGTCCTCAAAGACATCTCCCTTCTCTCAGGGTGAGCCTAAGGTGACAGCTTCCGGAAAAATAAAATAAAAAAGAAAGGCTGCACCCCAGAAGTACCTGAATATTCATATCTCCCCTCTCTCATCCTCCCCCCCCCCCCCGCCCTCCTCCCCACCGTGCCGGTTCTCCTCTTCCTCCCGGGACTGTGACCTCCGCGCTCCCAGCCCAGAGTGCCTCCGCAGCCGCAGACTTGCCTGTTTCTTTTTACGCCCTCATGTGAATGTTCGTCGGGAGATATTTCTGCTTTTATTTTATAATAAAATTAGAAATCATAAATATATGGATATATGCCCCGAGGCCCAGCGGCCTCACGTGTACCGGCGTCTGATTTCCCCACAGGGACTGGGTGCTCTCCGGGTGGGCATGCTGGCAAAGGACTGGAAACCTGTAGTGGAGGCATGGGACTAAAAACTCTAAAACCTTTTCCCGGTGAGACCTCGGTCCGTTTCCTCCGCAGAGCGCTCTGCAGAAACACGGACCAGACTTCCGCTTTCCCGGTAACCACCTCCCGGAGCGCCCCACCCCCACCCCCGCGCCTGACTCCCCCATATCCCACACCTCTGGGTTTGTAGAAGGTGAGAAAGCATGCTTGCAGAGGTACTGAGTGAGTTTGGAGTTGTGGAGTCTGAGGGGGAAATTGGGAAGGTTTGAGTCTGAATAGCTACTTCTCCACAGTAAGGTCAAAGTCACTAGAACTGGAAGCCATACCGTGGGCAGAGTCACGCGAACAGTAGTAGTGACTGAGATCTCGGGTCCCAGGGGCCGAAAGGTCTCTGAGTCTGACGACCTACTTCAGATACAGTGGGGGAGAGAGAGTGGATGGCCAGCAGCATGCTGGTGTGGTTCTTGCTACCAAGTGTGCAAGTCCCCCGGGCAACCCAGAGACTCCTCAGCGCGACTGCCGCTCTAGCTGTAAATAAGTCTACAGTATCATTTTGGGCCTGGACTTTTAGCCCGCTTTTGCCCAACAAGTCCAGGCCAATCCAGACGAATCCAAAACTAATATATATTAGACCAAACTCAATGAAGAGAAAGTTAAGGCTTCTTAGTAGTGATTTGCAGTAGGAGTTACTACTTCAAGGGAGGCACCCATCCCACCCCCGCTGGTCTTGAAGATATATGGAGGAGTCGAGGCAGTTTGGGGTTTCTAGGGGAACTTTTCCTTTCTGATGAAACCAACACTTTCTGTTTTTACCATAAACTCAGAAGGACTCTTCTCTCAAAATTTGTATCAAGAATTTCTTCACCCAGTTGGATGAACTAACCAGTTCTGAAGGCTATTCCGTCATATATATATATATATATATATATATATATATATATATATATATATCAACCTCGTGGAGTTGAAAGGGAATATACAGCCCTGGGAAGACTCCTGAAGGCTGGATTTCTCTACCTACCCCCCTCCAATTTCCGGTCTGAAGAGAAATCCCAACCCCCGGGGATATCCTTAGACCCTTGAAGTCCCTGCTTCCAGAACACAGTCCCTGGACTGATTTGCTCTGGTTCAGACCTAACACCCCAACGTCCTCTGACTTGAGGTGTGCAGGGCTAGCAGCTATTGCCCGAAAGTCTGTCTGAAGAATTCCAAATGGGAGCTGCCTGTGTCAGCCCACTTGGCCAGACTGCTTGGTGACGTCATAGCCCACACTTCTGCACAATTACTTAGCGTGTACCTTCCAAGTCCTTCCTGGTCTCAAGCTTGCAGGAAAACACTGTTAAGTATCACATGGCAAAGAAAATACACTTTAATTCATTCTGGTCACAATTATAGAGAGGCTCCTATATCCCATTCGTTTTGGATAGCACTAAAACCTATCTCAGTAGTCACCTCCCAAGGAAACAGAGTGTAGCGTCTGTGTTAATATCTACACACTCAAATACAAAAGCAAGCACACAGGCTCCCAAAATACAGCCACATGAGCACTGTCCTTCATTAATCTATGTGAAAGGCAGTGCACAGTGAACCTGTCTAGTGTTGTGAACTTGAACACACAGCACAAACAACTACATACCAAGCTTTCTCTACATCAGACTTCTCCCCAAGAAACACAACTGCTGTCCCTGTGCACAACTGGCCTGCTGATGTCAGGGAAATGATTTGTACAGGTTAGGCCTCTGTACCTAGCTGTCCTAGAGATGGCAGCTGTTGAGGGATCCTAACAGAGGCACCATCTCTAGTGTCTGACAGGGTGGGATCCCTGCTCTAAACTCCTGAGTAGGAAGCATCGGCAAAGTGGTTTCAGAGCACCTTAGCTTGCTAGGGATCTCTTCTCTTATTTTTCCTCTATCAGCTACCCGGGAAAATGTGTATTTAAACACTGAGAAAGAGATGCAGAAATCCCCTGCATTAATAGAAGCGACTCCCAGCCGTCACTCCCTTCAGAACATGAGAGTTGGGCATAAAATATAGACAGTGACTTGTCCTGTCAGACTCTGGGAGCAATATTCTTAGGGGCCATCTTCCATCTGCTTCCTATAACCCACCTCGCCCCGGCAGCCAAGGAATTTTGCCCTGGGTCCTGGGACCCTAAGTGTCCCTTCCCGCTCTGCTGACAGTCTGCTAAAGAATGTCCTCCTATTTGTTCCTAAGCAGGTTCTATACCCACGGTAGCCTCGTAGTGTTGAAGGCAGCGGGACCCAATCATTAGGGGCATCTGTCAGGACTGGGGGTGGGGGAGACTGCTTTGGCGGTTAAAACTAAACCACAGGGGGTCTAGAGGAGCGGGTATGTCCTCCCCACCTACTTTCAGAAGTACTTGCATCAGAAGATTCTGACGGGAATCCCTGTCTAGGGAGCAGGTGGTGGTTCAGGTATCCACAGCCAGGAAATGGTAAACAGAGCAGGAAGATGGGGGTGGGGGCGCATTGTGCTTCTGGGAGAAAAAGGCAGATGGCGAAGCCTTCGTGACCCTACCTGCTCAGCAGTTCTCAGAATATGCAGGAACTCTGGAAGAGACACCAAGGCCTTTATTGAAAACCCCGCCCAGAGCCCTTGCAGGAACTAGGAGAGTCTGAAATGGTGAGTTTCCCCTCTTGGAGCAGAGCGCCTGGGCTGGCCCGACTCGGCCTTTTCTTTTCTCGGCTTCCTGTTACAAATTAGCCTTTATGGCTGGACTTGCTCTCGGACACCTCCTGGTGACGGCGAGGAAAGAACAAGATCCTTGCCCCTGAGTTTGGGGGTAGGAGTTGCTAACCAGGTAGTGACCCCAGCCTGGTGTACCTCGGTGTCAAGGCTATATACCTTCTGGGGGAGTCTGTTGTAGAAATGCCTTTGGTGTCTGTGAGATATCGGAGGAGTGAGGAATTGGGAGGAGGATAGAGGGTGAAATCGGAATGAGCAGAGGGCCACTGTACCCCAACACCTGAGTTCTGACGACGGCCTCAAGTCCGACGCGGGGCTCAACCCAGGCTTTTGTCCCGAGTGAGCAAAATAGCGCGAATCTTTAGGACCAAGGCATTCGGGGACCACCGACTGTGAAGCTCCAAACACTCCACCTTCTGAAGCCGTGGCTTCGGGAAGGAACGAAGCCTAAACGTTTTGGACTGGCTATAGAAAGACATCCCCAAGCTGGCCATCCCGGGAAGCCAACTGGGCGCGGACGACTTTACCTTCGCTTAAGGTACGGTCCAGTGCCTGGGATTCGGATGCTTCTCCCGGATCTTCCGATCTTCGCCTTGGGTGCCCCGGCAGGGAGTCTGTAGCGAGGGGGAGTGGGGGCTGTAAGAAGAACATCGGTTCGTCCCAGTGAGTGACAGCGCGCGGGTCTTTGCCGCACCACGGCCCCCATTCCCTTTTACTATGGCTTTAACTTAGGGTAGAAGCGACTCTCTAGGCAGGGGACCACTCTCTCAGAAATTCATTGTTGGCAGAAGTAGCAAGCGACTTCCGTGGTGACTGGTATCTGCTCCGTTCTCGCGGGCACATAATAACACACTGTCGTTATGAATAAGAGAAACTGAAGCCCTAGGTTAGAGAACTTGTCAGCGTGGGACAGGTTCCCTGGGGCGAATAGGACATTTGAAATTGATCTTTGAGACTGCAGCTCACTGTCTTCCCGGCTTATGAGATGTCTCCGAAGAAGCGCAATGCTCAGGAGGTCCTGGAGTGGCAGGGCTGGCGCTCAGGTCTGTCAGTGGAGGACTTAGGGCAGGCTGCAGGCACGGATGCGGCAGCGGGGTTTGTATGACATAGGTTAATGCCAAGGGAAAGAACTTAGCTGTGCAACAAATTGCTAATTTCCAATTTCTCCCGGAGCGCTCTAGCAAGCGGGGCGCACAGGAGCTCCTCTCCACTGCTGGTTATCCGGAGTAAAAAAAATGAAACCTTGAGACCCCAGGTGAGCCTACAGGTCTCTCTTGCTTCCTTTGCGACTCCCACCTCATTTCCATTCTGCTGGGGCAGGTGGGATGAGCCTGGACGAGCGTCCTGCAGACCGCAACCCTGCAGACCGAAACCCTGCAGACCGCAACCCTGCAGACCGAAACCCTGCAGACCGCAACCCCGCAGACCGCAACCCTGCAGACCGCAACCCTGCAGACCCCAACCCTGCAGACCGCAACCCAAGCCCTTTGCCGAGTCTCCTCTTTGCTGCTTTAGCCCTGGTCAGAAGTGTGGCTCTCTCCCGGCGGTCAGGACATCAAAGCTGCCACTCAGTTCACACTGTTTTCCACTGGGATGTGGGGGAGGCCGAAATACAGCTGGACCGTGCAGCGAACTTCTTGCACAGGCCTCTCTAAAGCAGTTATCCGACCCCTCCTCGGATAGTGGTTCAAGCTCTCCCAAGCTCTCTGCCGGGTTCAAAACAGGGTGTGTAATATCTCCTTTAAAATTTTTTTTTATTGGAGAAAGCCCATCATAGTCCGGGAAGGGGGGTGAGACACGAGATCTCTCCACAGATCAGAGACCCTAATGGGGTAGAGGAGGTGGAGGTGGAGTTTAGAAAAACAAGAGGAGGCGCTGAACAGCTTATAAAAACAACACAATATACACAGCTTTCAGAATTTATACGGTCTGTCAGCCGCCTCCTGAGCATCCTGTTGTGTGACATTTGAAATTATATTGATGTCTTAGTCGGGGTTACTATTGCTATAATGAAACACTATGCCGAAAGAAACCCGGGGTGAGGGGTGTATTCAGTTTACATTTCTACAGTGCTGTTCAGCATTGAAGGAAGTCAGGACAGCAACACAGAGGGGTGCTATTTACTAGTTTGCTCTCATGACTTTGCTCAGCAATGTCTTTTTTACAGAACTTAGGACCACTAGCCCCAGGATGGCACCATCCACAATGGACTGGACCCAATAAATAATTACCACTTACAGGCAGATCTCATGGAAGCAGTTTCTCAATTAAGGTTCTCTCCTTTGCAGATGACTATAGCTTGTGGCAAGTTGATATAAAACTAGCTGGAACAGTTGGGCAGACAGGTAACTCTGACTTTCATTTCACTTAGCCTCAGGGTACTGTTGTGGGTGCTGCTCCTGAGGTAACAGGACTAATTGCAGCTCTTTATAGTCATTTTTTTTTTTTTTTGGTCAGTTTTGAGGAACTACCAGTTTGATAAAGTTTGTGCCCTTTGGAGTAAAGACAAGGGTTCAGAGAGACAGCTGCCACCTTGGAGCTACACAGTGCTATAAAGACTTCAAATTACTGTCTCTCAAATCAGAATGATGCACCCATAAGACAACTAAAAAAATCACCAAAGGGAAGTGTGGGAAAGTGAGTGGAACTGAGAGGGAGAACCTTGCTTTCACTGAGCTGAAGACCTGTCAATCAAAAATCTTAGCAATGATTTGGGATCCAAGGACTTTCTTAGACTGTGAATTTAAAAACAAAACAAGCAAATGGTGATGGTGCACTTCTTCAGTCCCAACACTCAGAGATCTCACTCTGAGTTCAAGGCCAGCCAGGAGTACAGAGCTCCAGATCAACCAAGAAACCAGAAAAACCCTTCCCTATGAAACACAACAAGGGCTGGAGAGATTGCTCAGTGGTTAGAGCACTGACTGTTCTTCCAGAGGTCTTGAGTTCAAATCCCAGCAACCACATGGTGACTCACAACCATCTGTAATGGAATCTAATGACTTTTCTTGGTGTGTCTGAAGACAACTATAGTGTATTCATATTAAATAATTAATTAATAAATTAATAAATAATAAATAAATATTTTAAAAAGAAACATAAATCAATAATAAAACAAAGTAAAATGAAACCCTATGGTACTTGGTGTAATCACTTGTTTTATTTATTTATTTTAAAGTTATTTAGTGTGTGTGCATTTGTGTGTGTGTGCATGTGCCCGAGTGTGCACGCATTCGTGTACCATCACAATCATGTGAAGAGAGATCAGAGAGAACGTGCAAGAAGAATCCATTCTCCCCTTCTACTGCATGTGTTCCAGGGTCTGAGCCTAGGTTGTTAGACTTGGCTGCAGATGCCTTTACTCCCTGCTAGTTCAGAGTAGTGGGGTTGGTGATGGTGGTGGTTGGTTTTGTTTTCAGTCGGAGAAAATGTGCAGACGTAAGACCTCCTTTTACACTAACCACCCTTGTACTGTTTCGGAGGCTTGTGTAGAAATCAAGCCTCACTTTATCGGGTACTCATCAGTCTTTTGAGCTGTGGTTCTCAACCTGTGGGTCTCGCACAACCCCTTGGGGCGTCTAGGGCCATTTCATAGGATTCGCCTAAGACCGTTAGAAAACACATATTTACATTATGGTTGTAACAGTAACAAATTATACTTATGAAGTAGCAACAAAAATAACTTCATGATTGGGGTCACCACAACACAAGGAACCATATTAAAGGGTCAAGTCATTAGGAAGGGTGAGAACCACTTCATTAAAGGAATAGATAAAGTAGTCACTCTTTAAAGATAAAGAAGGCCAATACTAATTAACAGGAAGAGATTTGGGGAGGTATCTTAGTTAGGGTTCCATTGCTGAGAACAGACACCATGACCAAGCCAACTCCTATAGAGACAAACATTTAATTGGGGCTGAGTTAGTTTCATAGGTCCCGTCCATTATCAATTTGCCAGGAAACATGGCAGCCTATAGGCCAACATGGTGCTGAAAAGGGAGTTGAGAGTTCTGCTTTTTGATCCAAAAAAATTTTGTAACCAGGAGGGGAATCTTTTTTCACACTGGTCAGAGCTTGAACATAGAGACCTCAAAGACCACCTCTACAGTGACACACTTCCTCCAGCAAAGCCATACCTCCTAATAGTGCCACTCCGTGGGCTAAGCATTCAAACTCATGAGTCTATGGGGGGGGGGGTCAAACTCGTTTAAATCAACACAGGAGTGTCAAGGACTAAGAGGAAGCAAGGCTCTAGGAAAAGATACCTAGGGTAGATGGAGCCAATACACAAGGCCCAGTGAAGCAGCAGCTATCCCCTACCCCAAAGAAAAAGTACTTGGAGCCACAGGCAAGCTTTAGGTACTAAACCAGACACAAAGAGAGAAAAAAGTCTGCCATATCTGTTAGCTGGGTCCTCCAGAACCGACTCTGGGCCTAGTGCTGACACAGGCCAGTTTCTAGTATGGATAGTATGAGGCCAGGAGCAAGAAAAGAGACCAGGGCTGATCTAAGGTTGGGCAAAGACAATACATGATTAGCAGACTTTGAACGTTGGCTTTTGATCTTTGCCCAGACTAAATGCATGCAGTGTAGTTTTTCTGTATAGATAATATTCTCAGCTAGCCCACAGGAGATTTAACACTATGCAGTATGATGGATTGTTAATCTGAGACATTTGATAAGTTTCATGTAGTAAAAACCTTCACCTTGTGACATTTTCCTTTTGCAATGGCCTTGCTGGGATGAGAAGCCACTGAAAACCCAGGTCTGCTTCTTGGGCTTAAATGGCAATGGCCAGAGTCGCCTAGTAGGTCATTCACTAAAGACGAAGGTGCTGTAGCCCGTGTCCCTAAATGAGTACATGGACTATAGCACCCCCCACCCCAAAAGAACACTGGAGAATAGCTGCTCCGGGCTAAGGAAGAAACAAACTCCGCCCTGTTTTACCCAGCATACTTTGAAATCTATCTGTCCCAACAACTCAGATAATTCAGTGCCTGGTGTCACAGGCCCAGCGGGCACCATTTATGCTGGGGCACAGCATCTTGATGAAGGCCATGCCAGCTGAACAAACTCCAGTGTGGGCAGGTAATGGGCTCTGTGTCATGCTTGTAAAGTGAAAACTCCTCCTCTCTGGCTCTGTGTGTGCCATTAGGTGACACCAGCCACAGCAGGTAGCAAAGAACTTTAGAAAGTAAACACAGATAAAGGATTCTTCTGGGACCAGTGCTTTGAATGACATTGTGTCCCCTTGGGAATCAATCTGTTGCTATCCTAAGACTCTCCTCCCTGTGAAATATAAGAATGTGTGGGAGGAGGGAAGAGGAAGGAAGAGGAAGAACACTGAAGCTGGCATTCGAAACAAGAACATGGACATCTGGGTGACCCAAGCACAGCGCCTTCACACAGCTCCACAGCTTTGTGCCAGCTAAGAGCACTGCATGGGGAGTCTGAAGATGACTTGTCATTTTACCTCTGTCTTCTTCTGGAGAGAGAGAGGGGGAGGGGGGAGGGAGAAAGGAGGAGGAAGAAGAGGAAGAGCCAGGGAATCAGAAGAGAGTTGAGGAGGCAGATAAAGGGAGTGGGGGGGGGGAGGAAGAAGGCCAGCCAGGAGAGAGGGGGAGGGGAGGGAGAGAAGAGACAGAGAGGGAAGAAGGTAAGAGAGTGAGAAGGGGGCAAGCAACCCCTTTTATACTGAGTCAGGCACACCTGGCTGTTGCCAGGTAACTGTGGGGCGGAGCCTAGAAGGAATGTTAACACGGTTAATACTCAAATTTGGCTTGGAAGACATTTATTTGAATCTACTGTCTTTGGGCTGCTGAGACTTGAAAACTACTTTGGAAAACAAAACAAAGCAAACAACAAATAAAAACCTATCTAGTGCCAGTTAGAGCCAGTCGGTGGGTAATGGATTTATTGTGCAATTTTTGACAACTTGAGTTCAATCCTTGAAACCTCATAAAGGAGAAGGATTGGACCCACAACATCAAGTACACATACAGTAATACTAATTAATAATAATTTGTCAAAACTCTGGTTGAAAATGGAATAATTGATAACCCCCAAAACCCAGTCTTCTGAAAAAACACAGTGAAAAAAAAAAAAAGAAAGAAAGAAAGAAAAAGAGGCCACTGTCACGATTAACTTTTTCAGAACTGTTTAATGCTGAAGCACCCGGGTCAGCATTCTAAAGCAGCCGTGGTTTGTGACAGCCAGCTCTCCTGCAGTGCAACTTATTATAGTCCCAGCTTCCCACTTAGCAGGTGAGCAGTAGTCATGAAAATAAACAACTCACCTTCAAAACAGTGGCGGTGCAGGAGGGAGCAGAGGGCACCTCCACTGTGCTGTCTGCACTGGTCTGTCTGCCTCCAACTGGGTCCCTGCTCTAAGGCTTTTTATGAGCCTGCGTGACTCAAACTCTGTTGTGTTGTGTGTGTGTGTGTGTGTGTGTGTGTAAGCCTCTGACAAGAAGCATTTATCAAAAACCTCCACAGGCAAATGCTTCCATTTCTGCTGCCCGAGGCCCTTGGATAACAACTGGGCAAATAACAGAATAACCAGAAAAGCTTGGTTGGAAAGGCCGATGCCCTAGTATGCTTGGGGGATAGTGGCTTGTAACGCTTTGTAAAGCTATGACACATTCTCAGAAACAGGGAAGAGTGTGCGCATGCCCAAGGCTGTGTGCAAGAGGCATGCCTTGGATGCATGTGGCCCAGAGAGCACCCAGTGGCTTCAGGCTCTCCCTGGCTGCCCCTGAGGTTCTTCCTGAGAACAGTGGGAAAGGTGAAGTTCGGTTGTTTTCACAGGACACAGAATCCCTCTTTAAAGACACACTTCCTGGTTCTGGTGTTTAAGGAAATACCTGTCCCATCATTAGCTGACTTGTCAACTTACTGGAATAGGATTTAATGACATGAATATAGACTTTACAAAATTAGCTTTATCCCAGAAAGGTCATGAAACAAACTACAACTGTAAGACGGAGCTAAAAGCTGATGTCCCAACTTGTCAGTGTAATACCATTCAGTTTTCACCCAAAAGTATGAGTCTTACAAAAAAAAAAAAAAAAAAAAAAAAAACAAGGTATGTTTCTATCCTGATGGGTTTATGTCAACCTGACACAAACTAAAGTCATCATTGAGAAGGGAACCTCAATTGAAAAACTGCCTCCTAATCTATCTACTCTATTAAAGCTGTAACTTGATGTTTTCCTTTGTCTCCTTTTTTCCTTCTCCCTCATCTCAAAAAGTGTTAAATCCTCTAATCGGCCTACCCTATTGTTTATTCTAACTCCGATAAAGCCATCTTCAAATTCTCAAAAAAACAAAAACAAAAAGAAAGAAAGAAAGAAAAAAAAATGCCTTCATAAGGTCAGGCTGTAGGCAAACCTGTAGAGCATTATCTTAATTAGTGATTGATGGGGGAGGGCCCAGCCCATTGTGGGTGGTGCCAGCTCTAGGACGGTGGTCCTGGGTTCTTTAAGAAAGCATGTTGAGCAAGCCATGGAGAGTAAGTCAGTAAACAACACCCCTTCATGATCTCTGCATCAGCTTCTGCCTCCGGGTTCTGTCCTGACTTTCTTCAGTGATGGATGTGGAGTGTAAGCCAACTTGCTTTTGGGTCATGGTGTTTCACTGCAGCAATAGAAACCCTGACTAAGATAGTCCCTTATACATGAAAAATAGGGTTCACAGGATCCACAGAAACTGTCCCTGAAGAGACCCAGATGCTGGAACTAGTAGACAAGAACTTTGAAATCAGCCCACATAACTAAAAAGGATGGAAGGCACTCTAATGATGTCTCACCAAACTGAAAATATCAGAAAAGAGAAAAACAATGAAAAGGAGCTAGGCAGAAACTCTAAAGTTAAAAACCTGCAGTAACTGAAATGCAAAACTCTCTAGAGAGGCTCAACAGTCTCAAAGGTCCCTGCAGGGGGCCAAGAAAAAATTGTATCATTCATCCCATTATCTTCCAGTTATGAATGCTATTTCAGATAAGTGAGGTGACTTGCTATTTCAGATAAGTGAGGTGACGTGAGCTTGAGGCATAATTGTCCTGGACGCCCTGGATTTGTGGACCTCTCTTTTCTTCACACTTGATAATCACTAATTTTTGTCAAGATCAAATATGTTCAGAAAGAAAATTCCAAATACTCCAGTTTTGAATTTTGTTCACAAAGACGTGTCAAATACAAGAAAGAAGGAAAATGATGAGGAAAAAAATGATGCGGAAATGGGAGGGGGGACATACAGACTTGAAGGGACTAGAACCAAAGATGAAAGAAGAAATGGAGTAACAGAAATAGGAAGACAGACCAGCGAACTGACTAAAAGGGTAGAGGAAAAGAGTGTGAAAAGAGATGTTGGAGGTTCAGAAGCCCAAGGAGCCTGACATTCATCTCCAAGTGGCTCTCAGTTTCCCCAAACCCAAAGATGCTACATGTTCTATATCTTGGAGAAGCTGCAAAAACATGCCATTGTCTTTTGCCTTGTGAAGTATGGGGTTTGATGCTAGAGGTTGGCTCTGGAGTGGGGCGAGGTTTCTGTCCTCAGAGACCTGACTTTATTCCACTGAACTTTCTATTGCTGGAAACACTGTTCGGAGAGCTTCAGAGGCTAAGTCATTGGCCCAACAGTAAACACCACTACTGTTCTCATAAAACAGTTAACACTCCATTAGTTCTTCTAAAAGGGTTCTGCTCAAGTCCACTGCTTTCCAATAGTCTCTGCTCTTGTCTCTCTGGTTCTGAGTCCAGTGGGTTCCATCCTTACTCTGATGCCTGCAGCTGATGAGGTGAGGTCTTGGTTTAGTTATCCATCTTGGCTTCCACTCTTCCCTATTGGTGTCCCTTGATTTGGGAAGAAACCAGAGTCAGATATCCTGACAGGGGCATCTACAGCAAACACCACCTCTCCCGTCTCTTCTTTATTTTTGTTTCATTTTTATTTTTTGAATTATTAATTTATTATATATAAGTACATTGTAGCTATCTTCAGACGCACCTGAAGAGGGCATCGGATCTCTTTACTGATGGTTGTGAGCCACCATGTGGTTGCTGGGAATTGAACTCAGGACCTCAGGAAGAGCAGTCAGTGCTCTAACCACTGAGCCATCACTCCAACCCCCTCCTGTCTCTTCTTAACACAACCTAGATTTTTCTTGGGGAGAACCCAAGCTCCCAGCTTCACAACTAGTGCTGATTTTACCCCTGCCGTTAATACAGTCACATCTCTCTTGTTATCATCATGGTTAAAATGATGGTTGTGTAACCCCAGTTTATGTCTATAGGGTCTGTTCCACTGGCTTTCAGCCTTGTGGGATTGTGTCACGGTTTGAACATAAGATCTCCCACACAGTCTCATGGGTTTGAACACATGATCCTGAGCTGTTACTACTGTTTTGGAGGCTGTGGAACCTTTTCCTAGCATCCCACTTACCAGGGGTGACGCCGGAGAAGGGCCTTTGAAAGCTACAGACACCTACCAGGCCACTCCTATCACCAGGTCCTGGCCCATACTAAAGCTATGAGCCAGCATCAAACCTCCCTTCCTTAAGTCGCCACAGCCACTTATTTTACAGCAATGAGAAGAGTCACTACTACAAACCCTACAGACATATTCTTTCCATTAAAGAGTGAAACTCTGTGGAGCCAGGGTGCCCTTTCACTCCAGGCAAGATGCTACATACAAATACCAGTGGCGAGCTGAGGATATTGTCCTAGAATGAGTGCATTTTCAGCTCGGATCCCTGTCATTTTCCCAAGACTGACACTTTTCCTGCTGGATGTTCCTGCAGCCGTGGCCACTGTTTACAAAAATGTCTCCTACTTCTGAAATGTACTATCATGAGACACCAGATAACAAGCAGCTCTACCAGGGAGAAGAGGAGACAGGGCCTCTCAGTGAAGACTTGGTCAGCCACGTGTACTTGTTTTGTTTCTCAGTAACTGAGTGGAAAAGGCAGTTTCTGAATTAGGAAAGCAATAGTGGTGTTTGGTGAGACAAAAGATGTGATAAAGGCAGAAAATGTTCCATCATGTAACTGGCATGAGCAATGGTCAGAAACTTAGGTCTTTCAAGGCTAAGTGGGGAAAATGGCCTCCATCCTCCATATGTGACAATAAATAACAGCTGGGGGGGATAAAGGCGGAACAGGAGAATTGATACTTTGAAAGTAAAAAGAGGAGGTCCAGAGTGACTGGGAAGAAAGAGGATAAAGAAAATAAATCCACTTCATGCAGTGCCCTTAATCCCAGCACTCAGTAGGCAGAAGAGGGCCCATCTCTGAGTTTGAGGCTAGCCTGGCCTACAGAGTGAGTTCCAGGACAGTCTGGCTATCCAGAGAAACCCTGCCTCAAAAAACAAAACAAAACAGTCAACTCCCTGTCCTTATTCAAAGAGCAAATTCTTCCTTCTTGGAACCCTGCAGCCCTTTTATGTGTGTGATTTGCATAGCTTTTCTCAATATTTACCCAGCCTACACTGTTAAGGCCGAGTACTCCTGTTTCACAAAAGTCCTAAAAAAATCACACCTCTGAGTTCTAAATACCACTTTAGGCTATAGACTGGCTGAGCTAGAAACAATGTTACTTCTACATCCCCATGAGAGGTCTTTAGGGAAGTGAAAATCACAACATTGCCATGCATCAGGAAGAGGACTCCTTGACCTCTTAACCCATAGACACCAGAATGGATTTGTGTGGACACAGGCTTCCAGAACAAGTCTGCTCAGAGAAGTCTGAGCTACTGGGAGCAGACTCACTTCATTCCCTTTCATCCCCTGGAAGACTCTGTCCAGAGTATTCTATCTAGTTTTCATAAGTGACTTGAAAGGCTGTGCTCAGATCACTAGATCTGTGAATGTCAGTATGCTCTTCTAGGGATTGAGGGGTCAAGAGGATGATCCAAGCTAGGCGTGGTAGCAAAGGAATTCTAGCACCCAAAAGTCTGAGACTGTGAGTTCAAGACTAACCTGGTCTGCATAGCAAATTCCAGGTTAGCCTAGACTACATGCCAAGACTCCCTCCATTACTACACACACACACACACACACACACACACAAGCATGAGGGTGGTAAGAAATTTGGGACGATCTTTCCATAGCCCATGACCACAAGTTCATACAAGTGACAAGCTGCCTGGGAGTGGATGGCAGCCTAATGTTGGCACACCTTATGACCAACTGTTCTTTGAAGGCATTGACTAGTCAAGAAACTCAGTCATCAAGACACTAGTGTGGTGCTGGAGAGATGGCTCAGCGGTTGAGAGCACTGGCTGCTCTTCCAGAGGTCCTGAATTCAATTCCCAGTAACCACATGGTGGCTCACAACCATCTGTGGTGAGATCTAATGCCCTCTTCTGGAGTGTCTGAAAACAGCTACAGAGTGCTCATACAAACAAAAATAAATAAATCCTTTTTTAAAAAGACACTAGTGTGATTTGAATACACAAAGCCAATGAAGTTTATACAACACACCAGGTATCAAGCCCAATGCTGCTTTTCAAGAGTGTGGGGCAGTAGGGAGGAAAAGGGAGAGGGAGAAGGTGAATGTTACCTGAGGGGTACATAATCTAGTTCAAAGTGGTAACAGGAAGGGCTTTGGAGAAAAAAAAAAAAAAAAAAAAAACAAAACAAAAAAAAAAAAAAAAAAAAACCTCTTTCCCTGTCTTAGTCAGGGTTTCTATTCCTGTACAAAACATCATGACCAAGAAGCAAGTTGGGGAGGAAAGGGTTTATTCAGCTTACACTTCCACATTGCTGTTCATCACCAAAGGAAGTCAGGACAGGAACTCAAGCAGGTCAGGAAGCAGGAGCTGATGCAGAGGCCATGGAGGGATGTTACTTACTGGCTTGCTTCCCCTGGATTGCTCAGCCTGCTTTCTTATAGAACCCAGATCTACCAGCATAGGAATGGCACCACCCACAACGGGCTGCCCTCCCCCACTCTGACCCTTGATCACTAGTTGAGAAAAAGCCTTACAGCTGGATCTCATGGAGGCATTTCCTCAGCTGTGATTGTCGCACCCAACCTCCACCAGCAAGGAAGACATGACACGGGGAAGATCTTCTTCAAGCAGTTTATTCAGGATCCTTGAACAAGCTTCTGCTTCTGCCTCTCGCACAGGCTTAAATCCCCTTGAGCCCACCAACCCCTGTAAGCCACTTGGGCCCTGCAGATAGGCTGCTTCAATGTGGAAGCAGGCAAGCTGAACAGGCACAGCCAAATAAGGAGTTGTTTACAACTGAGAGCACTCACCATCAAGGAGGTGGAAGGCGGAAACCAGAGCCATCTTCCGTGTGTGGCACCTCACAGCTCTCCACAGTGATAACTCCAGCTTGTGTCAAGTTGACACAAAACCAGCCAGTACAGACACTGTAGGCAAAAGGGAGCATAGTGCTTGGAGAGGGGCCATCATAGGGCCAGAGAAGCTCCAAACCACAGGGAACGAGAGAGAGAGAGAGAGAGAGAGAGAGAGAGAGAGAGAGAGAGAGAGAGAGAGAGAGAGAGAGAGAGAGAGAGAGTACATGCTCCCATGCACAAGGCTCACCTGATGCTGGTTCAAGCATCACCTCCTCTATGAAGCCTCCCTGGCTTCTCCAGGGACAACCTTCCTACCCTAAAGCCTCCCCTCTCTGCCTCCCACCCAGCTACAGGGTTTCTGGGGTCAGAGGTGAACAGTACCATGTAAGGCTTTCTGTAGGTTCTGGGATCCAGATGGAAGGTCCCATACTTGCATTGCAAGCACCTTACCCTCCAAGCCACCTCGCCAGCCATGTTTTTGTTTTGTTTGTTTGTTGCTTTTTCTCTTGAGATAAGATGTCACTAAGTAGCCCAGGCTGGCCTTGAACTTGAGATCTTCCAACCTCAGTCTCCTGAACAGCTGGAATTACAGGCCTGTGTCACCAGACTGTACCCACTTGGTTTATGTATTTTTAAATACATTGTAATATTGCACACATTATTAAGTGTGTAAAGAGAATTAAAAGTATGACCTATTAAAATGGACCATAACATTTTTCATACCTTATCTCAACAGTACATAAATAACCGTAGTATGTAGAATTTTAATTTTTGTCTCTGACCAGATTAGGATACCATTGTTTTTAATCTCAGCATCTAAGCAGACCGTTAAAGAAGTGTCAATTTTGTGAGCTGGAGAGATGGCTCAGAGCTTAAGAGCACTTGCTGCTCTTGCAGAGGACCCAGGTTCAATTTCTAAGACTTATATGGTAGCTCACATCCATCTGTTACCCCAGTGCTGGGGGTATGTGGTGCAATACATATATGGAGGCAGAACATTCACATACATAGAGCAAAATAAATATTTTTAAAAGAAATTGAGGTTTCTCTCAGTATTTTGGAGTTTTGCATTGTTTTGCTTGTATTAACTGTTTAGTGTTCAAAATTTTTAAATTGTAAAACAATTGGTAGCTTCTTAACAGTGTAGATATATAATTTCATTAAAACCAGAATATCCTGGTTTTAATACAATTTCAGCTCCTTGTTGCATGAATAATTAAGATCTCCTAGCTGACCTACTGGGGACACCCAGTGTTCCCTGGGCATGTTTCATGTGTCTATAGAATAACAATTGAGAGATACCGCCAAAGGTAGGTGCCAGCGTCAACCCATGCCTGAAACACTAGTGAACTGTTAGTCAGCTTTCTCCTAAGTTGTTGGTTTTTGTTTGTTTGTTTGGTTGGTTGGTTTTTGGTTTTTTGAAACAGGGTTTTTCTGTGTAGTCCTGGCTGTCCTGGAACTAACTCTCACTCTGTAGACAAGGTGACTCAAATGCAGAGACTTACCTGCCGCCTCTGCCTCTGCCTCTGCCCCCCTAATGAAGGGATTAAAAGCATGTACTACTATGTTCCGGCTCATTTTAAGTTTTAAAAGAAAAACTTAAAGATAATGGAAGATGTTTCGTTGCTGTAGTGTGGTTTTATGGGACAAGGCTCACCCTGTAGCGCATGCTATCACAGAGTTGCTTTTGTAGACTGGGTCTTGACTCTTATTTATGGAGTTTGCCTATGATCTTAATAAAGAGTGCTTGTAACTTCATTTCGTCTTGTAACCATGTTGGTGATGGAGCCCAGGGCCTCAGGCACCATATATATCCAGGCTAACAAAGAGATTTGAACAGATCAAAGAGACTAGACTTGGGAAGTGTATAACTTCGAGCAAATACAGAAGATGTAATGTCAATGAAATGGCATGGCTTTAAGAGATGAGCTTTACCTTCCTTCCTTCCTCCAATCTGGGCAAGGCTTTGAGGACTCGGACAAACAAATGGCTGTTCTAATAGGGCTATATGACTTCTAAGGTTGGGCATAAAGGGCCATGTGGGATTATTTGCTGTGATGCTTATTCATGGAGCTGAGTTACCTCACAAGATACTAGGCTACCCTGAAGTCTGGAAAGGCCGAGTGGAGCTGTTCTCTTGCCCTGCCCTGACTTCCAGACTCTCATCAAGGTGCCAGAGAAAAAAAGAGCGTTGCGAACCCTCTCCAGCCCACTAGGCAAGAAAATGCCACCACACGGCCTTGTTAATGCTATGTGGAACAGGAGACTCTGTCAGCCAACAGTGCCCCAAGTTCCTGTGGCACAAGTCTGTGAGCTGGAAGTCCGTAGTGTATTGTCACCGTCACCGAAGTGGGCAGCGGGGTGGGCGGGAGGCTTGTCACTCAGCAGTGGACAGCCAGACAAAAGCAACATTTTTTCTTAAAATTAGAAGTTGCAGAAAGTGGAACAAACATCCTGGATGCCTGGACTCTTGGCACCTGGAGCGCTAAGGTAAGAAGATTTCTAGCAGCTCAAAGCCAGTTTTGGGACATTGTGAGTTCCAGACTAGCCTGGGCCACAGAGTGAGACCCTGTTTCAGACAACAAACAAACAGAAATGATTGTATCCACCAAGTCACAGTGGTTTTTGTCTTTGTCTGGTTTTTTTTGGGGGGGGGATGTTGTTTGTTTGTTTGTTTTGGGTTTTTGTTGTTGTTGCTTTTCGGAAGATTGTGGTTTTGGTAATTTTTGATGTTTTGTAGTGCTGGAGATCAAATCTGGGACGTTTGGCTAGTATGTGCTCTACCGCTGAGCTATGTGGTCTCAATACTTCTCTGAACACGTGCTCTAAGGACTGTTGGGAGGCACAGCGTGTGGTCAGAGGAGTGTTGAGAAGCCATGCAGCTCAGGGGCAGAATGAGTGCCCAGCACAGAGCCATCCTGGGCACCAGAAAGGAGAGGAAGGAGGGAGAGAAGGGGTAAGGGGAGGAGAGGGAATATCTCACTCTGCGTCGGCTACCCTGAGATCCTGCCTACTCAGGAGCCCACTCGTTGTGAGAGTCTTATCCACTGAACATTAATAATGAATCTGAACCGTCTGCAATGTCTGCAAATGGGAAAGGTCTCTGGAGCTTTGTCTTGGACAGGCAGTTGATTTGGGTGAATTGCCTTTGCAAGTCTACAAAAAGAGGGGCTGTCTTACTTCATGCAGTAAGGCAAGGATGCTTCAGGGTTACATCAGAGGTTCATCTTCCCATAGGGTGATCTGTGGTACAGCCGATGTGCTTGCGACTTCTGCAGGCTTCTAAGGTTGAGAGTCGCCCTGACAAGCCAGTCTCATGATCGGGTCGAAAGTAAGTTCAGATTGTAGAAGTTGATGCAGCCCATGTTGAAGAGACAGATGATGGGTCCCGTGATCCCGGAGAGTCGGGGGATGTGAAAGCTATGGAGACCACAATTGTTTTTGATTTGCCAGAATTCTTTCTGGCTGTTCAGATCTAGAAAGGCAAATCAGTATTTCTGACAAAATTTCAGGGGTTGTTTGTAATTCTCACGTAAAGATATAGAAATAATGAGGGTCTTGGGCGGAGTGGTGTCGGGAAAGGGAGTCCCAGATAGCTGCCTCACATCTCCAGCCGGTAAACCAGCCCCTCCCGTCTCCCGAGGCGACGCGGAAGGTAAAGAGATGGCTCCACCTGCTGGACAAACGCAGGCTTGGCGCCGTCCCTCTTAGAAGTTCTGTTCCTGAAACAGTCCCGAAGCTAATAACCCTAGAGCCAGACTCTGCAGAAGGACAGCACCCTGTCCGGAAGGGAAACCACCTTCGGCTTCAGATTCTTACAGCTCTTGCAAACCTGTGCTAGAGGGTTGGGGAGGGGGAGTGAAAGAGGAGAATCTCAGAATTTAAATCAACAGCAGACTGGGATCCCACGAGCATCCTCCCAAGCCCTTTACAAAAGAAGAGTGGAATGAGGTGGCACGTTCCTCCATCACCAGCGTGCCCTGCCGGGAAGGAAGAGGCATGTGACAGAAATGGTCCATTTCTGTCCCATCCTGACACCGATGAATCCCAATTCCCTTATGGCCTCACTCTTGAAAGCCTTTATAATGACTCAATAATAGAGCAGACGGTGTAAAAATGGCTCCCTCTTCTAGGGATCATTAGAGAGCTATTAAGGTGTCTAATTATTCCCCAGTGTTAACAAAGGTGCTGATACTCAGACCAAGTTTTCTCATTCTTTATGGAGGTAATTAGAAGGCCAATTCTTTTTTTATACACACAAAAGAGAGGCACCGTAGCTGCTGCCTATGCAGCAGGATTTGATCCTGTGTTTATGACAACGAGCATAAATTGGGGCTGAGGCACAGTCTGGGTCACATTTGGGGAGCACAGGGGGAAAATGTGGGCAAGGAGCACTGTGTAGGAGGACTTCCTGGTGAGGATCTACTTTAAGCACAAACTCCACTGCAGATACTACAGGCCACCCCCTCTGCGGTGAGCACACAGGAGAATTCCAGGAGACTTGCTCAGGTGTATACTTCTGAGCCACAGCCAGGGCTTCCCGATTGTGCACTTGGGAGATGATTTTTATTTCAGATGGGAGATGCTAACCTGCTTGGTTCTGGGACCTGGCTTTGTGGGTCAACGTTCTAAAACAGGCATGTGCTGAACTCGAAAAAGGCAGGTACTACCTCCCCCCACCCAGACAGCCCCAATAGGATTGTAAAGACATTTTCTTTGGAGGTGGAGAAACCATATGTCTTTATCTTTCCTGGTTCCCCCTGAAATGGAGTTTTGTCTTACATTGTGAGTGCTAGCAGCACATCAAAGTAGTATTTAACAGATAACAGATAGTTTAAAATCTTGGAACCGCTGCGGCAGGCAGCTACAGCATTATCCATGCCCATCCCTGTTTCAAAACTCTAAGGGCTATTACTCCTGCCAGTGGATTTTATTCTTTAATCTGTTAATGGAGGAGCATGCATTACTATATTGCTACTTAAAAAAATATTGTGATCACTGTATTTCAAAATGATTGGTTCCCTTTGAGGTCCTGTAGTCTTTTATACATTTGAAGACGTTGTTCAGATTGCCCAGGGAAGAGGAGGGAGGGGGACTGAGCCTGTACAATAAAAAGGATGGAAGAAAGTCAAAATTCTGCTTTTGTGTTTTAGGGCTGGTTCGTTCTGTAAAGCTCTCGCCCCACAATCTTGAGGACCCGGTTTTGACCGGCATCTTTTAAAATGCACGCTGACATGGTGGCATGCACCTGTAATCCTAGAACTGAAGGTGGGTCAGAACCATCCCTGGAGTTTGCCGACCAGCTCTGAGCCACAGTACTGCACTCTAGCTGCAGAGTCCCACCCCCACCCTCACCCCATCCCTGTCTCAGAAGAAACAAAACCATCAGCCAAACAACAATAAAACCCACTCCAAAGCTGGGTGTGGTGGGTGGTGCACACCTGTGACCCCAGCATTTCAAGAGGAAAAGGCAAACCGATTTCTAGAAAGTCAAGGCCAGCCTGGTCTATGTGGCAAGTTCCAGGCCACCAGGCTACATAGAATGACCTTGTTTCTAGATAAATAAATAGATGGAGAATGGCCAAGGGTGACACATAACATGTACCTCTGTTGTCCAACCAGGCACACGAGCTTGCCAGAGGGAAGGGGCACCCATACACAAAGGTGTGAAATTAATCATCAAGAGGAATTCAAAGTCCCTTTAAGGGTGAGTTTGTAAGGAACAATAATTCCTGGGTGCTCAAGGAGAGAAAGGGCCACAGGGATTCAGAGGCAAAAATGGCCACAATAGCTCGCTGTTTGCACCCAAGGTTCGAGGGAAAACTGAAAACGTCATTGGGTGCCATCCGTGGAATTCACACGGAGGTAAGGTCATTGCACATGTGACCTCCACAGGAGGGAGTAAGGAGTGTCACTGGCAGAGTATGGGAGCCATGCTGAGGACCACAGGTCATAGGGTGCTCTCTAGGACAGATCCAAAGAGAGTGAGATTTTTCCAGAGTGTGGGAATATGAAGTCATCCATTCAGTAAGAGGGAAGATGAACCCGATCTTTGCATGTGTGTATGTGTTTGTGTATGTGTGTGTGCATGTGTGTGTGTGTGCTCAAGTGTGTACATTGGAGTTGGGAAACAGGTCTCCTTTAAGTATATAAGCCCTGTCACTGTGGTTCCCTGAGCTCAAGCCCAAAGTTTCTCTTTGTGTGACAGAGATGGGAATCTGGAGATGGAAACCTTGGATTTGATGCTGGCCCCCCCCCCCCCCAGTGTCTGCTGCAAGCATAGCACTCACTGTGTGGCCTCCGGGTGGCATTCATTGGCTAAGCAATAAATAAACTGTCAGCATTGCTGTCCCTACCCAGCCCTTCCTTTCACTCCCCTGTGGATCCTTGTTGCTGCCTAGCCAGTCTTCTTCAGTTGTACCCTAAGTTTGCCCATTACCCCAAGTCCTTCAGACCTGAGGCAGCGCATCTCAGGTCTTCTGCATATGCCCCCCTAAAAGGCTGCAGAAGGTTGATGCCTGGTGTCAGGAACAGAGGGTTTGACATAGAGCTGTTCAGATCCTTCCAAACATAGTTCTTACCAGAATTTGCCAGGGAACTTCTGGGACCTGGGCTTTCTTCATCTGCTCTCTTGTATGAGTTGAGACAAGTCTCCCAAACCTGTGACTTTGAGTGCAATCCATCCATAGAGCTCTGCATCCCACCCCCACTTCTCTGTCTACCCTCCCTTTTGGATGGTTCAGAGAAAAAGGCACTGAAGCCTGTGTAAGAACTGAGGGGAACTGGCTAAGCCAGTGGCTCCACCCCAAACCGCTGCATTCAGAGACGCTAATCCTTTTGTTTGCTCTGTGTTCTCAGGAAGTCCCCAGACTTTCTGGGGTTTAGAATAACATCCTGGAGTATGGGGTGGGGTTGGGGGTGCAACTGCTTTCCTAAGGGCCTAGAAGAGGTGGAGGATTTGATTGCATACATGGTTGGCTTCTCCTTGTGACAAATTATCTGACAGAGACCACTTAAGGAAGGATGGGTTCATTGCCCTTCACAGTTCAAGGGTTCTGACCTCCATCAAGGAGAACAGCCTGAGGCAGTTGGTTACAATGTATCCTTAATCATAAAGTGATAAAGTGTCCAGCTAAATCTCTCTCTGTCTCTCTCTCTGTTTCTCTGTCTCTCTCTGTGTTTCTCTCTCTGTGTTTCTCTCTCTGGGTGTGTCTCTGTCTCTCTCTCTCTCTTTGTACTCCCAGACACCAGCCTGTGGTGCTTCATATATTCAGAGTTGGTCTTTCTACCTCAGTTAATTAGATTGGATTATATCTTACAGATATTCCCAAAGGCTTAGACCTATCTATCTATCTATCTATCTATCTATCTATCTATCTATCTATTTTTGGCTCTTCTAGATCCTTTCAAGTTGATAGTATTAGCCATCATATACCCTGTTGAAGTTTAAAGAGATAACTAGCTATGTTGACACACCAGAGAGTCACAGGGCTTTTTCGTCCCATTTTTTCTTTCCATCTATCCTTGATACTGGCTTTAAGGAACAAGATGGTATGAGCCCAACCCTCAGCACAGAAGTGGAACACACAAACATTAATGTTGACGTGGCTGGCTCCATCTTGGACTTATGTAAATACTGCACCTGTGCAGGGAAGGGAGTAGCTAACTCCTCCTGCATCAGAGAAGTATGTTCAGACATGGATTGTACCTTGGATGAGGAAAACAAGAGACATGACAGAGGCAGCGATATATTCAGGATGCAACCACACATGTTTGTGTGATATTCCTAATCAACAACACACTGAACCATCTGGAGCTGAAGGACACACCACTTTGCCTCAAAAGGTAAGGATCAAATCTGTGTGGCCAGGTGGTGCTTTCACACGCCTTTAATCCCAGCACTCGGGAGGCAGAGGCAGGTAGATCTCTCAGTTCATGGCCAGCCTGGTCTACAGAGCAAGTTTTAAGACAGCCAGTGCTATGCAGAGAAACCCTGTCTTGAAAAAAATACAAAGACTCATAATATATATGTGTGTGTGTGTATGTGTATATGATGTACATGTATATTATATGTATATGTGTATGTGTACTTATATGTGTATGTATATGTATATAATATATGTGGACATAGTCAGGTCATGTGTTATGAACTAGAATCTAGTGCTCAAGGCCCATCACTTAGGAATTTCCGAATCCCAGCAGCTTCCAAGACATTCCCAAGGGAAGGGAAGACACACCATATCCTTGTAACGTAACTATAACCATCATAACAGCAACTGCAATGGGAACCTGCATTTATTGAACTAATACGAGAGCAAGGACCTGACAAGGAGCTTCACTATTATTTGGTCCTCACAGCAAACCCACAGGGTGAGTACTATGCACCAGTTTACAGCTGGGAAAACTGAATCTTCAGGCACACATATCACAGACCCAGAAGTGTAATCTGATGTGCCAGTACTCACTCCATTGTGGCACCGTGGTGAGCTAGATGCAACCTCACCGGGAGCGCATCTGAGTTCAGCTAGTCACAAAGGCAAGGGCCACCATGGGCGAAATGGTCCCTAAGTTGCCCCCTTTCCCATGGTCTCTGAGTCTTTGTGACTGCGGTCGTGGAAAGCAGTCTCTCGTATAAGAAGTGAGTAAGTCACCCCAAACCTTGAGCCAACCTGACTGTAGGCCCACCTTATCTGGTCGCGGGTGTACATCTCACAGGAGCAGGAAGCAAAGGCCTCTTCTCCAGAGCTGGCCTGCCTTCTGATCTACCTGGACCGTCCATGCCCTTGCTCAAGATCCTGACCACTTATGGGGAATGGGTGCCAGGATACGGGCAGAGAGGAGCCTCCAACACCCCCTTTTTGTTCTTCTGCTAACTAACTGGACTTGATATCTGTTGTAGAAAATAGTTCATCTCAGTTGCGGATTTCTGCGCTGCCTTTGTTCATTGCCAGATAAAAGAAACAATTTTTAGTATTTACAATAAGCCTTAATCAGCACCAGAGCTGGGCAGACATCTACCCTCTACGTTGTTAGAATCTCTGTCCCTATCAATATCAATATCCCTAAGTTATTGCCATGCTTCATTTGGGTTGCTCTTAACTCCAATTGGCCAGCCCTCATGGTCATAATTTTAAGAATCTTAACTCGCAGTATCTTCTCTCTTCCCCTTCTTCTCTCTCTTCTTCTCTTTCTTGGGGTTCTCTCTTAACCCCAAGCCCAGGAACCCCGGACTCTGCCTATGTCTCTTCTGCCCGGTCATAAGCTGTCAGCATCTTTACTTAACCAATAGTTTTACATTAAAGAGCAGGGTCACATTATATGTTCCGATTCTGTCCTTGGGAACAACCAGACGTCGGGGGTCAGTACTTATCATAACCATATAGCAAAGAGCAAAACTCAACTGGTACTCAAGCCTCACAGGCTGGCATGCACCTGTGGCCATTCCATGTAGTAGTCCTGCATGTTTGTGAGTGTGTGTATGAGTGTGTGTGAGTGTGTGTATGAGTGTGTGTGAGTGTGTGTATGAATATGTGTGAGTGTGTGAGTGTGTGTGTGTGTGTGTGTGTGTGTGTGTATGTTGGTGGGGATGGGGTTAGAAGTTGGTCTCCACTATACTTACCTCTCAACCTTCTCTCAATGCCTGTGGTCCCAGACTAGGTAAGAAGAGCAAGTCATAGGTAAGCTGGAAACAGTTGGAAGTCAAGTTACAACCTGGACAGCTAGAGCAAAGTCCAGGAAGAGCTTTGTGTCTTCAAGAACTTGGGACTCTCAACTGGCCCAGGCCTGGTGGTTGCTGATGTACATCTCTGCCTTAGATCTTGCCCACAGTCCAGAAAATCCTCTCTGAGAGCAGGAATCCCCTTCTCTCTCTCTCTCTCTCTCTCTCTCTCTCTCTCTCTCTCTCTCTCTCTCTCTCTCTCTCTCTCACACACACACACACACACACACAAACACACACAGACACTTTCTCTCTCGAACACATACATAAACACACACACATACACACACACACTCTCTCTCTCACACACACACACACTCACACACTCTCACATACTGTGACAATCACTTTCTCCACCATTCCCTCCCTGTCTAAAGTAATAAGTAAACTATTAGAAGCTTCTTTCTATTGTAGCTATAAGACTAGATTTCGCCTGTTGTGTTGGCTCACACCTCTAACCCTACCAGCACTCAGAAGACAGAGGCAGGCAGATCTCTGTGAGTTCAGAAGCCATCCTGATCCACAAGTAAGTTCTGGGACAGCCAGGGCCATTACACTAAACAAACAAATAGAAAGACTGGGAGCACAGAGAGACCGTCTATGGAAGATTAGTTTCGGTTTCGTAGATGAAGGCCTTTTTCATGGCTCCTCATGGTAGATCTTGGTGAACAGAAAGAGCCCATGGTTCTAAACAGTTTATTGTCATGACGGAAAGTGGATGCATAAAACCATACCCCCCTTCTCAGGGTGGGCTGGAGAGTAAATACCTTTTGCAGGGAGGAGTGTCTGGGAAGGGAAGCTTATTGGCTAAGCCTCCAGGCCTCTAGGTACCTCATTAGCATAGATAACGTCGTTTTGAGTCTTGCTGACCACAGGACACATTTCTTTCATGTGAGAGGCATGGTAGGGAGCTGGGTATCACCTAAGCCTCACGTGTGTGAATATGGAGTGTCCGAGTCTCCACCTGCTCTACCTTACCAAACTTCTTGGCACGGTTTTATACCCCATACATACAATACAATATATACATACATATACAATACATACATATAACATACATTATAGTGTACATCAAATAGATAGAATGTATAATATATAATTTATATATAAATATATAACTCGTTTTTATCTTATTCATTGGTGTTTTGCCTGCACATATATCTGTATGATGGTGTTAGAAGCCCTAGAAATGGAGTTGCAGACAGTTATGAGCCACCATGCGGGTGCTGGAAATTGAACCTGGGTCCTCTGGAAAAGAGACCAGTGCTCTTAACCATTGAACTATTTCTCCAGGCCCTTGGATAAATTTTTCTAGACTACAGAGCTGTAAGTTATAAATTTCTATTATTGATAAATGGCTTAGTCCAAGATATTTTAATAGAAATTCAAATAGACCGTGGCAGCAAACGCCCATCAATGATGAACAGATAAGGAAACTGCGCCATGTCATTTATTAGTCAGCGCCACTGAGGAATGACATTCCCATGTCTACTCTCTGAATGAGCCTAAGGACATAACACTAACTGAAATAGTCCAAATGCAACAATCAGTTACTTTATTATCTACCTGTATATGAGGGACCTGGACTGGTCTAAGTCTTGTAGAAAGGCTGGAAGGGAGGAGGCATGGACTACTGGAGGGAGGAGGATGGGATGCTGGAGGGAGGAGGATGGGATGCTGGAGGGAGGAGGATGGGATGCTGGAGGGAGGAGGATGGGATGCTGGAGGGAGGAGGATGGGATGCTGGAGGGAGGAGGATGGGATGCTGGAGGGAGGAGGATGGGATGCTGGAGGGAGGAGGATGGGATGCTGGAAGGAGGAGGATGGGATGCTGGAGGGAGGAGGATGGGATGCTGGAGGGAGGGGGATGGGATGCTGGAGGGAGGAGGCATGGGCTGCTGGAGGGAGGAGGATGGGATGCTGGAGGGAGGAGGATGGGATGCTGGAAGGAGGAGGATGGGATGCTGGAGGGAGGAGGATGGGATGCTGGAGGGAGGGGGATGGGATGCTGGAGGGAGGAGGCATGGGCTGCTGGAGGGAGGAGGATGGGATGCTGGAGGGAGGAGGATGGGATGCTGGAAGGAGGAGGATGGGATGCTGGAGGGAGGAGGCATGGGCTGCTGGAGGGAGGAGGATGGGATGCTGGAGGGAGGAGGATGGGATCCTGGAGGCTGAAGGCATGGGATGCTAGGGTTCAGTGAGTCTTGATAATGGAAGCTTTGAAACCAGTTTTCACACATAAAGCCTATTAATGTGGGAGTTAGAGAGCTGTCCTATAAACCACATGAATACCAATCTCAGTTAGACAGGAATGGAAGTTTGAACACACCTAAAGACTGATTGACCAAGTCAACGGCTGAAAGCTGCATACTGACATTTCTCATGGCCAGCTTGGAAAGACTAAAACTGCAAACACTCACAATGAGCTTATATGCAAGTGCTGGAAGTGTTGCCTAGTGGTCAGCCCTGACTCAGCCATTTTAGTCACAACCATTCACATTGACCTTTAATTTGATGGGTCCTAAGTGAAGCTTATGATTGTAGAATTTCTTAAGATTAACAAACCCCATGGCATACAGAACATAACAGGGTACCCTGCTCTGAGCCAAGTTATTTTTCCACATACAGGGCTATTACAGCAGCAATATGAAGTGACTGACAGGTATGGAACAAAATGGCTGAGGCTATGCTGGGCAGGCAGGCCTCAGCACTTAGCATTTTACAATAGGAATGTGTTCACAGGCCCCTAGTGCTTTGAGTGGGGTGGCCGAGAGCAGGCCTTGAGTTCGTGAGGAGAGATGTAGAAAGCGTGCTACACTATGTGATTAGCTACACTACACACTAGCGACTTTTCCTATTACTACGAGCAAATGCCCTGGGAAGGGAAGAGGGCTTTGTTTGGGTTCACAGTTCAAGGGTACAGTCACGTCGCGGTAGGAATGTCACAGTGTCAGGAGCTTCAGGCAGCTGGTCACAGTCCATCCAAGGTCAGAATGCAGACTCTCTGTCTGTCTCTCTGTCTCTGTCTGTCTCTCTGACACACTGTCTCTCTCTCTCTCTCTCTCTCTCTCTCTCTCTCTCTCTCTCTCTCTCGTTTGTTTATCAAGACTGGGTTCCTGTGTGTAGCCCTGCTGTTTTTGAATTCACTCCATAGACCAGGCTGACCTCAAACTCTCGGCCTCATAGACAGTGGCAGTGGCAGCTTCAGAATCCCCATGGAGGAAGAACTTGGAGCATGCACCCTCTTGGTATTTCAACAGAAGGGTATTGTGCACCCCTCCCAGTGTCCCAGTCTTTTCTTTAAGACTTAGGAGGGAACATAGGCCACTGCTTCTGAGTCAGGGCTGGGGAGAAAGTCAGACCCAAGTACAGATGAGTTGGGGGACCTTGGGAGGTATTGAGTCTCCCATCCCAGAGATCGGACAGCCTTGGAAAGGTAACAAGCCCCCGTCCCAGAGATGCCCCAGTGTAAGCTTTCCTTCCATGTGCTAGGATGCTCATCTAGAACCTGTCGCAGAGGTCCCCAGAAGGGGATTATCTAAAAGAGCAGCTTTGGCTTTGTCCAGTGCCACTGCTTTGGGGTGGTCTCTGACAACGTCTTTCTGAGATTGCCTTTATCCTGCTGCTGGGCATGGGGGTGGGTCAGCAGAGACGGATAAGCAGGCAACAGCAGAAAGATGAGGGAGGAGAAGGAAAGGGGAGAGAGATCTCTCTCACCCAATCAAAATGCTTCTCTAAAACTTAAAATCTGGTGGCCCAGGCTGGAAGGTAAGGATCTTGGGTAAGGACCCTCGGATATGGCAAATATGGGGGTGCTGTCCATGACACCATCAGAATCACCTGGGCCCTGAAATAAGCAAGGCTTTTCCTCAGCAGCTTCTAGAGCAGTGGTTCTCAACCTGTGGGTCTCAACCCCTTTCAGTGTGGAATGGCCCTTTATGGGGGTTAGGAGTGTCACCTAAGAACATCAAAAACCCCGATATTTATATTACAATTCATGACGGTAGCAAAGTTATGTGCATAAAGAAGCGATGAATATTTTATGGTTGGGGGCTTGCCGTAGTAAAGTGTCAAAGCATTCGGAAGGCTAAGAAGCTCTAGAAGGAGGGAGTCCCCACTGGAGATGCTCTTTAGGAGGTGCTGGGGAGGACCGTGCATAATGCAGAGGCTTAAACTGGGCAAAGGTGGTTAAAGACGGACTTCTTCACACCAGCCTTCTGCCTGCACCTCCTTGGCCCCATCTGGCCCATATAATGTGTGACTGGGACTACCAGTCAACACTTCATCACATTCACTTTGGGGACCCAGACCTGTCAGACGTGAGGATTGTCTGCGAGGCACACCGAAAATGCAGAGTCCCATTTGTCAAGGTCTTTTGCCTCCAAGGATCATCTCGGGGATTAAAACCACAGGGCTTCGTGGCAGATGGGTGGAGCCAGGAATGAAGTCAAGGACAGAAGGGCATCATGGCTGGAGTCTTCACCTTGTGTGGTTAAGGGTGAGGTGGCTATCAAAGGCATGGGTTCCTGAGCATCCTCTAGGGGACGTTTATTGAGAATGAGTTAGCTACTGAGGACATGTGGGTGGGAGACAGGAGTCAGCCAGCAAACTTTGATGAGTTACCCAATTATCCAGGTCTTAGTATGCCAGGCGTAGCAGATAACCGTACACCGGACACGCTGCAGCGGCAGCTTCCGTTTGCAATCAGCGTCTCTCTAGGAACCCTCCCCCATGTTCTGCTGGAACTGTCACCTTGCCTTGTCCCAGCTGTTCCTTACATTTGTGTCCGGCTGGGTCACTCCAAGCCATGAGTGTTTAGAGAACACAGCAGGGGCTGTTTCTCCTGGTGACAGACCAACACAAGCTAGGAGCTATGACACCGGATCATGTCAAAGCCCGCTGCTTCTCTGCACATGTCTGCAGTGAGCTTGACAGGGGGTCTGATTCCCAGCTCAAGGGTGGGGGTCAAAAGAGAGTCAGAGAGTCTTTGGAGAAAACACGCTGGTGTGCAAACACCCAAGGTTATCAGAACCATATCCTTGCTATAGTCCCCTGTGGAGAGTGTCCGAAGGCTGGAGATCTACGGAATAACCCGGGTCCATACCTGAGGCCCTTCACTAGGGCTGATGTGGGAGACAGAGTTGCTTTACTTTGGTGGTGGAAAAGTGAGAATTGCCCTCACGCGTTTATAATTAATTGTAGATTTGTAGGCATGATGACCGAATAACCAGGAGCTGTTCTCTCTACCTTCCTTCTTCTCCAGAGCTCACATGTCAGCATCCCTACAGTGCCTTGGTCTCCATTCTGGTTCTGATGAAACTCTCTAACTAAAGTGACTCACAAAACACGGCTGGGCTTACGGTTCCAGGCGGATCAACAGGAAGGACAAAGCCAGCCTGCCACGCTGCATTGGCAGTCCCTAAGGAGACAACAGGACACGAGGACAGGCTATAAGACCTCAAAGCCTGTCCCCAGTGACACTTCCTCATGCAAGGCCCCACCTTCTGAAGGGTCCATAACCTTTGCAAACATTGCCACCAGCTGAGGACCAAGTGACCAAACATGAACCTACAGGGACATTTCCTATTCAAACCACAACAAACAGAAATTTAAGTCTGCCGTTTGCTGAGTTCTCACTAGGAGCCATGGTCCATTACACACTGAAGCTCCACTCCGGGTCTGGTAATTTAGATGTGAAATGTCCCCCGAGGGCTCCTGGGTTTGGACACTTGGTCCCCAGCTGATGGCTCTATTTTGAGACAATGTAGTGCTAGCACACTCCCGTCACTGCAACGGGCCTGGAAGGTGACATCTGCTTCTGGTTGTAGCCGGAGCTCTCTGCTTCCTGATCTGTCAGGATGTGAATGAATAAACCCCACCACAAGCTCCTGTTATCGTGGGTCCAGCCACCATGGCTTCCATGCCTACCAGCCCCGTGATGGACTGATAGTATCTGAACTGTGACTCAAATAAATGTTCCCTCCTGTGTATTTGCCACATATTCCTCTACAGCGCAGCCCTCTGCCTGGAGACATTTTCCTGACAGCAGGCCAGCCGTCCTGGGTCCTGGTCATTCCTCTGACCCTTAACTGCTCTGCTCATTCTTACCGGCCTCTAAGTCGGAGTTTCTCAGAGTCCTGCCGTGTTTCTTTCCTCCTCTCCATCTACCTCCTCCATGTTAAAGTCATAGGGCTCGAGATGCTGACAGGCAGCAGGGCCGCTCCAGTGTCCCTCCGCCTCCCCCGGATCATTCCTGCATTCCTGTTTAGAGATCCAGCTTTCCATTCAACTTTCTGCCTGGTGTTTTCGGGCCCCCGGCTCACCACGTCCAAAATGAACTCGGGATGACCCCTGTTTCACACCGACTCCCAAATAGCCTTCACCCGAAAGCATCCCAAGACCGAGCAAGGTTGGAGTTCCTCTGAATGCACTTTTATTCAGAGCCATAATCCGAAGGTGTGAATGCTCCTGTTGGACAACTGGCACTCTGACCCTACATCACCAGAGTGGGCTATCACCATCGTGGGGCTGGCAGGAACAGAGGCCATGTGGCCGGATCCACAGTGACGGAAGCTTGTGTCAGGGTTTGTTCACATCCTGACAGATCAAGAACCAGAGAGCTCTAGAGGCTTGCTCACAGGGACCCCCTCGCTGGCTCTCAAACACAGCAAGCATGTCTTCAGGTCTAGATGGAACCTTTCTGGAGTATAGGCCTCCTTTGAGACTTATAACATCTCACTTTGTCCCTGAGGCCCACACTGTGTGTGTGTGTGTGTGTGTGTGTGTGTGTAAGTCAGACATATGCATATTCTTAATCTCTGAACCATCTCTCCAGCCCCCTATAATTTATTTTAATTTTATGTTCATTGGTGTTTGCCTGCACATATGTCTGTGTGTGGGTGTCAGAAGTCCAGGAACTGGAGTTACACACCGACCCTGTATGTGATAGAAATTGAGTAGCCAGTTCTCTTGATATATGTGTGTTCTTACCACACTTGCCCAACCATCCCTCCTAGTTCCCTTCCTTATCCCATTTTTTTATTACCATTATCTCATTTTTTAATGATATGTTTTAAGTGTCCTGAGTGTTGAGTTCACAGTCTGCAGAGGTCAAAGGACAGTGTCAGATCCTCTGGCAGAGCCAGTTGTGAGCCACTGTGTGGGTGCTGGACACTGCAGCGCAGCAGTCGTCCCTCTTGAGCATCAGATGAATCGATCTAATCGATTCATCAGTCTTCACGCACATTTTTATTTATTTGTTTCATTTCTTTTCTTGCTGTGCGTCTCCCTTGCCGTGAAGACACAGATCCTTAACTATTTATGTGAGACCATTTAAGCTCTTTAAAGATGTCTAGTGCACAGCAGACCCTCGGTTCACAGTGCGGAGCTGCTTGACATAAGCTACTGTCTCACAAGCCAGTCTTAAGTACTTCAGAGGCTCCATACAAAACAAAAGAAAGTGTCAGTAGATCGTGTTCTTTCCTTAAAATGCCCTATCTAGGGAGCTGGAGAGATGGCTTAGCAATTCAAAGCACTGACTGCTCTTCCAGAGTCCTGAGTTCAATTCCCAGCAACCACATGGTGACTCACAACCATCTGTGATGGGATCTGATGCCCTCTTCTGGTGTGTCTGAAGACAGCTACAGTGTACTCATATATGTAAAATAAATAAATAACTCTTTTTAAAAATTTTTCCTGTCTATGTAATCTTGATATATTCCATTTATGTGGCTTTAATGTATCGGTTACTGGGAATATTTCAGAAATCTTGGGAAACCTTGAAATATGATTTCAAATCCTTTATGAACAACAACTCAGTGAGTTCTAGATATATTAATAAAATATAATTAATAAAATAAAATCTTTGCAGTTACCCTTTCAGGTTTTGGAACCAAAATGTATTCGCAAGATCTCAAACATTTGTGGCAGGTCCTAGGTCCAGGTCGGGTAACCTGGCAACTAAAAATAAGAAAGATGTTCGTGGGGGAGTGAAAGCACAGGTCAGGACTACTAGTGAACAGTCGTATACCTGGGAAATATAAACGGGACCAACCTCCTGATTTCTGGACTGCATCTGTAAAGCCCAGAGAGCTCCCTCCAGTCTCTAGAAGAGACTCCCAACACACACACACACACACACACACACACACACACACACACACACACACTATATTCTGCCTCCTCACTGTGGATAGGCTGGTATACAGACAGTGTTACCAGGTTTTAGGAGTAGAGAAGCGCCACCTCCCCCATCCTTACCGTGTGCTCTCCTCTTTTGTCTAGGAAGCGAGCGTCTGCTGAACCCCTGGAATACTGGCTACCCATGTCAGTCTGGCCTCCAGCATAGGGACCAGGATCAGGACCAGCATCAGGAAAGTCCTCAGTTTTTCTTCTGTTGGTGCCAGAAGTAAACTGAAGACTTGAGAGTCACTCACGGTGCCTCTGATCAACGATGTGAATCCTCGGGCCTGAAGGCTCTGGAATCCCCTCTTCACACCCTGGACATGAATCAAATTAAATCAAACAGCTTCGAAGGGAGAAGTCATAGTCTACAGGAGAAATTAGAAGAGGCATTCCTCATTCTGAGTTAGGGACAAGGACAAATGGAAGAGGGTTTCTTGAGTCTTGCAATATCTCCCACATCCTTAGAGACTGTGTCAATATTCCTCAGGGTCCTTAACTGTCATTCAACCTTGTTCTACTCAAGAAAAAACAAAGGATGACACACACACATTTCTTTTTTTCTTAACGGTCTTTACTTCGAGGTTTTACTCTTGGATATGGTCTGTTTTCTTCCAGTGTCTGGAGCTTGAGTACAGAGCCTCACACAAAGCTATGCAAGCTCTTACCGTGTGTTCTACAGCACTGGCAATTTTGTAGTTTCATGGCAGGGTCTTCCTTGAACTCTACAGCTCAGGCAGGCCTTGTACTCCTAACCCTCCCTCAGCCTTGGCAAGAGCTGGAATTAGAAGCCTGAGCCACCATGCCTGGTTTCACCCCAGATTCTCCTGCAGAGGGCGCAGTCAGTCTGTGCAGGAGTACCCCCCCACACACACACACCCTCAAAGAGGCAGATCACTCTGGGCGCTACACTGTTCATATCCAGAATCTTCGAGGTGCTACCACTTGCTGTCGTTTTACAGACAAACTATCACCCATGCGACATTCAACTCCTTGGACTTTGTCCACAGGGTATGAATGCTCGGACCAAGTGAGGAGCAAGATGGAGGAGAAAGAAGGCAGGGGCCGAGGCCAGGCCAGTGGGTATCGCTGCCTCAGAGGCAGCTGGGGAGGAGGTATTCCATTTCCTGAGCAGCGCTTGTCCCATTTCAGTTTGAACAGATGGAAATATAGTTCAATGTTTCAACATCATTTGCCTTTCTCGTGCTAAAATATTGATAAGTGCTGCCCGGGCTGATGCCCCCGCGGCTGCGAGCAGTAACTGGAGCATGATGTTTAGTGAAGTGAGACACGGCAAAGCCTTTAACGAGTGTTTAGAATTCCTGGAATAATGCACAACCCTGGCTCCTGAAAACCTTCCTCCTGGGCGGCCTGCTAATCGGCAGGAGGAGGGTGAGCGCGGCGCGGACCCCTGCTGGTGGCAATTAGCGCGGCAGCTGCTCGTCTTCAGGACGGAACAATGCGGGAGGTGCTGCGTCTGCCCACGCGGAGGCCGCCGCACTCACAGGGGTGGGACGCCCAGTGCTGCCTCCTGCTCCCGCCAGGGGCCTGTCACTCGGTACCCAGCCTCTTGAAAAAGGGGACGCTGCGCCCAGACTCTTTAGAAAGGCAATCAGCCGACAGAAAGAAAAGGGGGAGGGGGAAGGAAAATTAAGAGGGTGGGGCGCAGAGAAAAGGGGGAAACGGGACAGGAAGTACTCAGACCTCCCTGGGAAGGGCTTACCGCCTCTCCCACTCTACCTCCACCTCCCCACCGAGAAGAATTTAAGAGTGAAGTTAGTCTTCACTCCTCTGCAGGTGGCATCCCAATCCTAAACCGCTGTTCCTTACATTGCAGCTGGGACAAAGGTCCCAGACTTAGCTGCAAGAAAACCCTCAGTGTGGACCTGACTATCACCGCCAATATCTACACAGCCTGCAGCCCGGCTTGTCCAGGCAAGGCAGCATCCCCACGTGGCCGAAGCAGGTGGAGAGTCCCCGCCATGGTTCATTTCTCCCATCCTTTAAGCTTCTGGTTACAGAGCCTTGACTTTTGAAGATTCCTTTTAGATCTTTGTGGAATCATCCGGACGTCTATTTTCCCAAGAGACCCATTTACATCAGATTATAGAAGACAAGCCTTGCCTTTTCAGAGGCGACCTGGACGAGTACTCAGGAAGAAACAGGGTTGTATCCCAGAGAACTGTGGGGTACCAATCTAGAAGGAATCCTGGCCTGTGGTGGTTTGAAGCACATGCACGCAATAGGTTAAGAATCAGAAGGCTGGGGTGGTGGTTCAATGTTTACAAACACTGAATTGCTGCTCTTGCAGAAGACCTGGGCTCAGTTCCCAGCCAGCACCCAGAAAATACTCAGAACCTCTGTAACTTCAGTTCTAGGAAATACCATTCCTTCTGGCCTTGGGGGACAGTGCCCATGCATGGTACACATGCATGCATACATACACACATACATACAGGCGACACGCACACTAAAAACAAATAAAATGTTAGGACAGTCCTGGTCACACACACCTTTAATCCTAGCACTTAGGAAGCAGTCAGGCAGATCTGAGTTCAAGGTCAGCCCGGTCTACCTAGAGTTCTAGGCAAACAAGGGATGTATGCAGTGATCCTGCCATCTGCTCACTCCCTAATGTTTTTTAAATCAAGAGGCTGGAGGTATAGTTCAGTTGATAAAGTATTTGCCTAGCATGGCCCACACCTGTAATCCCAGCATTTGAGAGGTGGAAGCAGGAAGATCCCGTGTTCAAGGGTTTTTGTTTTTTTTTTTTTTTCTGGCTATTTAGCAAGCTCAAGGTAGGTTGAACTACAGGATACTTTGTATCAAAAAGAGAGAAGAATCAGAACCCTAGCTTGCTATTGTTGCAGAGTGGATGGTATTTGTAGTTGGTGAGACAGAAGTGGGAATCTACAAAGAGGTGAGAAAATAAAACTCAACTATTACACAAATAAAAATTGTTAGTGGCATAGAGGGTGGATGTGGCAGGTTAATACATGCACGCAACACAGAAGGGTAATTTGGCAATAAATAGCGTATAGTATAGAATTAATGGGACAAGCCTGGATAGTCCAGAATGTGCAGCCATTATAAGCCAGTGACAGGGGCTGACCAAAGGGCTCCCAAGACCCACCTGCTGCAGCGTGCTGCAGAGTCTTAATAGATGAGGAAGTGCATGAGCCGTTTCTTATGGGAGGTTGTCAGGAACCCCATATTATTCTCCACCCACAGTGAGGACAGCTGACCTCTCAGGGAATACCTTGTCTGATGGTACAACAATGTTTCCATGCACAAGTATCTGCTCCCAGAACCACTCTTCACCTCTGGAGTGCTGCTGATGTAGTTCCAGTCACACTAGGCAGAGGTACAGGCAGAGTCTGCCCCTCTGTCCCCCACTGCCCTCCGTATTTTTCTGTAGAGCTTGTCCACTAAGGGATGCTCCACCTGGTTTCCCTGGCCGGGAGGTGGAGGTGGGAGGAAAGAGTCTTGAGCATGACAAGGGTGAAAACCTCCCCGATGTCCACCATCTCCACCTCCTTTGGAGAAGAACCTGAGAAACCCCATCTCAGGCACTGAGGAGCAAACCTAGGCACTGAAGTAAAGAGTCAAGAGCAGGACAAGAGCGTAGACAGACAGGCTGGGGTACCCTCAAGAAGCCAGAGAGAAAGACCAACAGCCAAGGACAAAGACCACACTTTTGAGCAGGGTTTTTCCTCCAACCTAATTCTGGTGATTACTTGAAGCTCCTGGAGATTTTGACCACTAACTAACTACTCTATAGCGTGGCTCAAAGGAGCCCCGTGGGTCTCTCATGGTCAAGTGAGTTTGGGGGATAATATCTGGAAGTGTGAGGGAAACGTGACCAGGACTGAGCTCCGTTCATCAGGATCCTAAGATCCTGCTTCCAGCAGGAAACATGTAGATTGTCCTGAAGCTGTTCAGATTTTAATGCTAATTCCACTTCCCCAAGAAGTGCTGCCTAGTCTTATACTCGTGAAGTGACTTTATCTGAACCTTCCCATTTTAATTAGTAAAATAAAGGAGAGCCAGTGACTGGGAGGGGTAAGAGAGGTGGAGAGAAAGAGGGCGGAGGTCAGAGAGGAGGACCGAGAGAAGTTCCAAGATGGATCTCCAGAAGGATGAATTAGATCCAGGTGGGCTTAGTTGGTGTTAAGTAATTATGAACATTTTAAGGATTGTATGGGTCTTTTATCTCTTATAGAAGGGCAGTTTATATCTTTCTCTATTTGAGGAAATCGTATTGTGTAGAGGGTTTGTGGATTGAGAGTTTGATATGTAAACTTGTATGAAAAGCTATCGGGTAATAGAGTTGTGTTTTGTGTTGAGTTTTGGGGTAAAGAAACATTCCGGGACAGAAGCAGTAACAGCCGGAGTAAAACTGCCAAGGGAAGGGAGTTGTGCTGCAGAAGTTAGACCGAGGGGGCAGCTTGGACTGACAGTCAGAGGTGCAGGAGGCTCCGTACCAGAAGCGGTGCCTGCGGAGTGAGACCACAGGGGACAAAGAGATAAGTCGTTTTTATTTCTTTTAATATTTACTGCAGCAGAATAAAAAGAACCTGCCTCAGTTCTGCAGCAGGCTTCCCATCCCCACCCTGATATTTACTGCAGCAGAATAAAAGAACCTGCCTCAGTTCTGCAGCAGGCTTCCCATCCCCACCCTGCCTCTCATTGGTCACCAGGACCTATATCTAAAGATCACGGAGCTCAGCAGAGCTGATGGAGGAGAAACCAAGGTACCACCAGCCCCATAAGCACCAGGCAGACAAAATGGAAGGGAAACAGGCCTGAGGGGAGCTGGGCAGTGTAGCTGTGCTGGAGAAGGGTCAGAACTGAGTAGTGTCTCAGAGTGCCGCTGCACCTTGTCCTCAAGCCTTGGCTTTTAAAAATGCAAAAAACAAACAAACAAACAAACAAACAAACCATGCAATCGCCCAAGGGGTTGGTTGACTCGAAGGAACAGTGATAAAGTGAGACTCAGTTTGTGTCTGCAACAAGTCATTCTGTTTCCAGAGCTAATCAGGATGGAGACACGGGGCTGGAAGACATGGCCAGAGCTAACCTGAGGGAAAAAGGGAGGCTGGAGGTCGTGGCCTAGTGCTGGCTGCCTGACGTAGGGTGGACGAAAGGACAGAGAATCAGAAGAGCTGGCCCTGGAATTCCTGCTGATGGCAATGTCTGCTACACTGCCGGACAGGAGAAGAGTGGGAGCCATGTTCCCCTGCTTCCCACTCTGGCTCCACTCCAGTCCCAGTGGACATCACTCACTTTAGAGCAGACACCACCACATCTGGAGCCTTGTTGCAGGCAGCTATTGTGCATTTACCGGCAGCTCGCCTCTCCTTGTTAATGCTCTATCCGCTCTGGAAAGGTAGGTGCTAGCATGCCCCCCTTACAGATGAGGGAAACAGACAACTAGTGCTGGAAACTACACCGCTCATACCCAGAATTGGAACCAAACCTGGGCCTCCTGGTCTACCTCTCTTTGGAAAGGGCATTCACGCATGCAGTACAAATCTAAATGAACCAAACACATGCATACAAATCGGAAGTATACTAGGGTTGACTGTTCCAGTTCACACCCATTATCCAAACCTTGGGAGCCTGAGACAAAAACATGGCTGAGAGTTCGACACCAGCCTAGGCCAACTGGAGCTATATACTGAGACTCTGTCTCAGAAAGGAGACAAACAACCTGTATGAGAATGGTCACTGGCAGCGTGCTGGGACATTATAAAGGGACATGCTGACTTACAAAAAAATGGTTAGTTCATGTGATGGCACAGTAGCACTTTAGGCAAAGGCACTTGACACTAAGCCTGATGCATGACTTTAGTCTCTGGGATCCACATGGTAGGAGGAGAGAACAGACTTCCCAGAGGGCTGTCCTCTGGCTTCCAAAAGACCCTGGGTCATGTCACACACATGTACATGAGCACAAAAGCACAAGATTTTTTGTTTTTTTTTTGTTTTAATTAGCCAGGTGTGGTGATTCACACTAATTCCAGCACTCTGGAGGTAGAGGCGGGTAGATCTCCATTAGGTCAAGTTCAGCAAAGACATAATGAGACCCTGTCTCATAACAAACCTTTTCTCTTCATGAAGCTTGTCACCTGCCATCCTAGGGCACAATCATTAATCAGAAATTACCCTGCAAAGCCAGTTCAGCCCACGTCTGCGTGAGAGAGCGGGAATTCGAGTTTGATCATGTATGTCTTACCACATTCACAGAAGGCTTGCACTGAATGTCAGTTGGATCACACATGTCTTTCCATGTTCACAGACCACCAGTGGGCCTGAAGCCTTGTACACAGGTGACTGGCATCTCTGCTCAAACACTTTTTGTGGCTCTGAATTTGAACCCAAAGCCTCCCACTTTCTGATCAAGTGCTCTACCACTGAGCGACACACCATTCCATGCTGTGTGTTGAAGTGCTTGTGTTCCAAATGGCTGTATTTTTAAAAAGCATTTGCTTGTTTTTATTGTTTGTTTGTTTTGAGACAGAGACTCTGTAGCCCTGGCTGTCCTAGAACTCTCACTGTAGACCAGGCTGGCTTCAAACTCAGAGATTCACCTGCCTCTGCCTGGGATTGCCCAAATTAAAGGTGTGTGCTAGCCCAGTTTATCTGTTTATGTGTATCTAATTTATGTATGGGTGGTTTTGCCCACATGAATGTCCAGCCACCAAATGTGTGCAGTGCCTGTAGAGGTCAGAAGAGAGCTTTGGATCCCCTGGAAAGGATTTTTAGCTGACATGTGGGTGCTGGGAATCTAACCAGGGCCCTCCACAAGAGCAGCTCTTAACCTATGATCCACCTCTCCAGCCTCAGTGGCTGTATTTCAGATTTGCTAACGAGGGAGACCCGTGAGAGTTAAGTTAAAGATTGTCAGAATGTGATGGCTAGAGCTGGGATTGGAAAAGACTCATTTCCACTACAAACGGATTCCAGCAAAGGAAGTCTTCCATTCCCAGCCCTCCCCAAGACACCTCTGCTCCAGGGTTCTGCTAGCACACTCACCCAGAACTTCTGTAGCTGTGTTTTCAAGGATGCTCACCCCTACAAAGTGTCTCCCAAATGTCCAGGTGACAAAGGCCAGGTCTCCAGAGAGTCATGTCTAGGTTAGTGAAGCCCTCATAGAGCTGGGTGGGGCCTGTTCCGCAGGTCATGGAGTGTGTGCCCGGGAAAGGGATTGTGAGACTCCACACTCCCTTGTTCTTCGGTTTCAATTCCTTACCTGTGAGGGAGGTGGCTCTGCCCTGCCATATGACGCAACCATAGTGGGTGACCTCACAGCAGGCCAAAAGCACTGCAAGCCCATCCCTCATACACTGTGCCCCCAGCACTGAGATCCAAACACATTATCTTTCTCTTTACAAACTGACTTTATTGAGGTGAAGGAGACTTAAGGAGTCACCTTTACTCCCTGGCGTGGCCTGTGAAGTCCTTACACCTTGCAAGCCGGCTGTTTCCCTTACATCTGGTACCAGAGCACTGTGGGTTCAGGATGGTCCAATCATTCACGACCTAAGTTCTGTTCCCTCTGTCACCTCTCAAGGTACCTGCTGTAGTAGGCTAGTGACGCCTGGCTTCCTCACCTATGGCTCTGGCACATACTTATTCCTTTAATCACTCATTAATCCAATAATGTGTGCCCGGTTTTGTAATAGGCGCCAGGGGCATAAGGAAATGCATCCAATACTGCTCCACCTCCAACCCATGAAATAAGTCATGCTCCCATACCACACTCAGGCCAAAAAGAAAGTGGTGTGGATGAGGAGACCTTGTTGGTCTAGTGCCTTGGCCCCTGCACTGTATCCTCTGTATGATTGGCTCTGAGACCTTATTTCTGTTTGTTTTGTTTTGTTTGTTTGTTTGTGGTTCCACTGTGCCCACCTGTGGGCTGCCTGCTTCTTCTACTTTGGATAGTCAGAATGACTCAGAAAGCTCCTCTTTACCCTCCCCAGCTTAGCTTACCATCCCCACCCTGTCTCTAAGTACTTTCAAAGTGACTCAGGGGCCCAGATGTTCCAGGGCTGTGCACTTCCCGACTCCTGCCACACAAGTTTCTAGTGTTGTGATACTTTAAATAAGCAGCAAGCACAAAACAGAAAAGTTCTCACAGAGATGGGAAACCCATAACTGGGAGGAAGAGGTCCCCGATCGACCCGGGGGACCAGGAGATGGTCCCTCACCATTCTAGCCTCTGACAGAGCCTCATAAAAAGGAGTTCTGCAGAGTTAGCCTCAAAGTGGGACTCCCTAAGCCCCTTCCCCAAGCCTCAGAGCCTCCAGCTACCCATTTATAAAAGACTTCTGCCTCTCTCTCCCTCCCTTCTGCTTTCTTCCTCCTCTCTTCTCTCTTTCTTCTCTCTCTCTCTCCCTCTCTCTCCCTCCCTCACAGCTTACACCCTTTCTAAAAGAAAGGATGGAGGACATTCTGTGCTAAAACCCCTTCCTCTAATGCTGGGTGACTCAGAGATGACAGACAGAGATGGTGAGCAAGCATCTTTCGATTTCCCTGGTCCTTGCTTTTTCTCATTTGAAAACTGAGACAAAAAAATTACCTTCCCAGGACAGCGTGAAGATAAGATGGGTAGAGGGCACTGAAACCCAGCTGGGTGCCTGCAGAGTGTCATGAAAATCCAGTGTCTTTATGTCCAGGTTCAAAATCAGACACACTGGGGCTTCCTTATAGAGGATTCTCCTCCAAGACATCCAGTGAGGTGAAGGACCCTGAGGCTATGCCACATGGCAGACCTGGAGTCAAGTGATCTGAAGATCTGGGGTCAAGGAGTGAATTTTTGAAAGCAAGAAAGAAGGTCCAGACTGGGAAGAGGCTGCTTCCATATAAGAGTTTTGGGTAAGAATTTAGTATGAGATCTGGAAGCTGAACCACTGACTTTCCTGAGGGAAACCCACTTTGTTTTGCCAGCTTTGAAGCTTTTATTCACAAAACTCCTTCTTCCCATTGATGGTTAAGGATGCATTTATTCCTGGGCTCTGCAATAAAGAGAGGGGACAGAGGGCAACGGATGGGACACAGGGAGAAGAGGATGCTCCCAGGCTGTTACAGGCAGGTCTCTGTTACCACCTCTGCCCCTAGCTCCAAGTGTCCTTGGGCTGCTTGACACGCCCATCTCTTCTTTTCCATCTGAGATCAAATATGCTTTATGAATATTTGTTGGGCATAACAAGGGTGTGCCAGGAAAAGCTGCCAAAAACTCCAACTGCCAATGGCCCTATGAATATGTGGTCCAGCATGTTCCCCCCTACCTCTGGCCAACTCTGAGGAGACAATGGTAATACTAATACTAGCACTACTAATAATATAATTTCATCGATAAATAAGTTAATAGGGGGGGCTGGAGAGATGGCTCAGCCATTAAGAACACTTTTTGCTCTTGCAAAGGTTTGGGGGTTTGGTTTCCAGCACTCATAGGACAACTCAAAACAGTCTATAACTTCAGTTCCAAAGGACCCAGGACCCCCCTCCAGCCTCAGTGGGCACTTCATGCCCACAGTGCACAGATATCCCTCAAAGAAAATACCCTGACGCATAAAACAAAAATAAATAAATCTCTTTTTAAAATGATAAACAGGATGTGGTTTAACTGTATGACCTTAACATATACATCCATAAGTCTGGGTATTAAAGGGTTGGCTTTCACGGAGGTGTTGCTGGGCAATGCTGCGGCTCTTTAGGAGGTAGGCCTAGGCAGAGGTCCTTAGGGTTAGAGGCAAACATATCCTTGAAGAGGGTTATGGGACCCAGTTGCCCCTCCGTCTCTTTCATCTTCCTTTGTTCTGTGAGTACTTATTCTAACACAAATTCTCACCATGACTCTAATCTCACCAAAGCAATGAGACTCACCAAGAGCCTCGGGCCTCTGGGGAGATGTGAACCTCCAGCAACATGGGCTAGAGCAGACTTATTTGACTCCATCAATAACTTGTGTCGGATATTTCATGGTAGAGATGTGAGCCGGACGAAACACATCCGTGTAATGGGATAGCATTTAGCCGTAAAATGAGATGATGTGCATTAGGAGTGAATGGGCCTCGTAAGAAGCCAGACCCAGAGGCTGAATACAGCATGATCCAATCAGGGAGGGGTTTGCCGTGAAGACAAGCATAGATTGATGGGTGTTGGGATCTGGGAAGGAGAAGGGGGTGCACGGGAAACGACCTCTGAAGTTGTTTGGGATATTGAGACTAACTAGACAGTGTTGGCAGATATACAACTTCACTGACTGGACACCTAACGATATTAAAATGATTACTGTTGCTATGGGTACTTCATTACAGCTCCAGCACATAAAAAGCAAATGGAGAAACGATCCTTGAGTATTTTTTCCTCCATTCCCATCTTTCAAATCCTTGTCCTGCGAGGAAGAAGCGTTGTAGAGCTCACTTGAGTGTAAAGGGAAATTTCTGTTTCTTTTGTTGGGAAGATAGTGTCCAACGGGCAAAGCTCACCCAGGATGGCTCCCAAAGGCCTTGGCTATGACAGTGTTAACTTCAGACCTAAAGTCTGTGGCCAAATAATGAAACACACCAGACTCCTTCCTGGCCTTTCATGGTGGCCTTTCGGCCACCCTAGCATGGAACTTCCAAGTTGACCACCAGCTGAAAAATCTATCTTCTTTGTCTCGAGAGAGTGGACATCCAGTTAGAGAAAGGCAGGCAGGATGAAACCTGTGCTCACAGGATCGGAGGACCGTTTGAAGACTTAGTTACCAAACCACAGTCAGAGACCTGCCCATTTGTCTGGGCTGATCAGAGAGTAGGGAAGGCAGGGCTTGGTACCTGACCCCAGGAGTTGAGAACAGGACCTGTTATTCTTTGGGAACTTATTGCCTTCCTCTTGCAGGCAACCTGGGATCTGGAACGTCACCTAGATGATAGGTGGTGACAATACTTGGCACCTAAACTCACCAGGAAATACATAGTAGAAAGTGATTCTGGACTCTAGTCATGGCGGCACACACCTTTCATCTCGACACCCGGGAGGCAGAGGCAGGCAGATCTCTGTGAGTTTGGGACCAGGTGATTAAGTGAGGAGAACGGGCTTTTGAGAGACAGGAGTTGGGCAAATCCTCCCAAGCCCACGATAGCAGAACAGATCCCAAAATGTTGATTCAATGCTGGGAGCCAGGATTTATCTGCTTTCCCTAGCTTGTATAGAAATCAAGCTCCTCACTTGAGTGGGGGGCTGTCTTCCCCAGTGCCACCAGCTTTCCACAGGCTCTGTCACTCTGTCCCACAGCCAACCTGGCTTCTCTTACCCTATGTGGTTTAGTGTCATGACTAAATCCCAGCTCCTCCGATTTCCATTCCCACCACCAACCTCTCCATCCATAGACAACATGAGCTCGGTTCAGTAGAGCACAATTCCTTTGCTCAAGGATCTGCAAATCCAAAAGTGTGGGGGTTTTAGAAAGGTCCCATTTGGGGTGAAATAAAGCTCTATTTTAGAGTGCTTAGCATGTGTGAGACCCCGGATTTGATCTCAAGAGGGGCACGAAGGAAAAAAGAGGAAATGGTTCATACATTGTTTATCACGTTGGTGGGTCGGGAGCACTGCCCGAATTCATTGCATTGATCCTCCTGCAGGGGAGTATCTAATACCCATGCCAAGTGGTTAAATAGTGGACTCTGAATAGCTTCAGACAGTTTAGGCCAACTTTACTGCTAAATCTTTTCGGCAGAAGCCATACCCAACACACAATAAAAACCAAAACCTTTTGAGTTTTGGATGTGTGGAGAAAAGATTGGGGATCTGAGTGTGTGTGGCATAAGAGAAAACCCAGCAAGCCAAGAACAAGAACAACAAGCAGAAGAGGAGGAGGGAGAAGAAAAGGAAGAAGAGGAGGAAGAAGAAAGAGGTGAAAGAGAACAGCCCTGCCCTCCACGAGCCTCCTACCAAGAACCGCTTTGGAGGCCTCCTCGACATTGTACTCTGTAGAGTTAAGGACCACTGAACTGGCTGTGAACTTAAGGACCAAGGCTTCACCATAGGCATGGGTGGTTTCCTTACCCATTTAGATGGAGATCGGAGGGCTTCCAAAGGTCCCTTTATCTCTAACACACTCGGTTCATTAGGCAAAAGCTGGCTGTGTTACCGGAGGAGGGCACTGGCTTCACCGTCAGACCAGCGGTACCTCTAAGAGACAAGATTTCCACACAGTGCACAGCGCATTTCACTTCTGAACAAGCCCCACGTTGTCTGTGTTTCCTCTCTAGCCTTGAAAACTCCGGGTCACAATCTCCTTCGATCGTCCTCTTTTGGGGTCCCTCCTTCTCATTGTTTGGTTCATTACTTTAAATGAGAACTCCGGTGTTTCTTTGCTCTGCTTTCATAAAACTATGACGGCAGGGCTAGGTTGCCATCAACTGTTCCCTGTGTGTACCATCAAGCCTGGCCCTCTGCAAGCAGTGATGGCTTCCCACCAGTCACTGAGGAAGATATATCTGAGGAAGATATGTCATATATACCTGGGGTGCCGAAGATGTGGGCAGAAGTTAATAGTGTGGGAGAAAGAAGCCTCTGCGTGAGGCTTACAGGCTCAGGTAAGGGCTAGAAAGTCACACACGCCAGGGTAGGTAGGGTCTTTAAAGCAAAGGTTAGTGTTTCCCAGGATTGTTTTTTACCCGAATTTAAAAAAAAGAAAAGACCCATTGGAAAATAAAACAGTCTACAAGAATCTGGGTGAGGAGAAATACAGCAAGCTGCAGCCCACCCCCGCCCCCGCCAGCTCAGATGCTGCGCGCCACGGCCACGAGGTGGCAGCAAAAACCCGCTAATGTTCCTGCACTCTGTCGTCTGCCTGGACTCTTGAGTTTGGCACGCAGAAAACCGAACAGCAGCGCAGAAAGACGTCCGTGCAAACCGGGAGAAGGACTGAGAGCCCCCGAGAACGTTTTGGATGCTCCTTGAGTTATAGAGAAGACCAATTTCTTCGGGTCTCCAGATAATACAAATTCAAATATTATCCGGAAAATTCTCGACCTGCAGCTTTCTGGGCTCTCCCTGCCTTCCCACCTCCAGGAAAGCCACACAGTGTCCTGTCTTCTCTGTTCCTTTTTTTTTTTTTTTTTTTTTGGTGTCAAGCACTGGACTCTGGCAGCATCTGAGCCTGCCTCCACCCTTTCCCGGTTGCCTCTTTCCATTCCTGAGAATGACATTGGAAGCTGAGCCTCCTATATTACAGCTCCTAAGCTCGCTTCCCACCCCTGTCTTTCTCTGTGTGTGTCTCTCTCTCTCTCTGTCTCTCTCTCTCCCCCCCACACACAAACACACACACATACACACACACACACACATACACACACACACACACACACAGACACACACACACACACACACACACACACACACACACACACACGGGCACTAGACAATTACAAGGAGTTGGCTTTGTTGGGTGCCAACTGAGTGTGAGGTCAGGAGATCCTGGAGTGCAGTGGAAATGTCAGGATAAAAAGCCCAGAAACTTGGCTTCAACCCTGTCCACTCTGGGATTCAAAACCCACCCTCACTTCATAACATGTTCTCCAAGCCTGAGCGGGGTTGCTGACTTCTAGAAAGTCCTTCTAAAATTCTAGTGGTGACAAACCAGAAAGACTGGGCACTGGGCTGTCTCTATCCCTGGAGGCAGTCGGCCAACCTGAGAATCAGTTTGCGGAAAGCTGGGTACACAGAAGCCAGGCAGAGCTCAGCCCCAGTCTGCTGAGTTCTGAGTTTCCTGCCCCACCCCCGACCCACCTCTGACCTGCCAATCCTTGGCAGGAGCCATACTCCCAATTACTTAGTACACTCGCCTACTCAGCCACTGCAGTGACTGAGGACACCCCTCAGGGGCCGGCATCCTGGCGCCTCCTCCACGTCCCAGCACAGTGGAATGAAGGCAGGAGACAGACCCAGTGAAGATTCCTACTCTGGGTAGGGAGTGGCTTGTCCAACAATACTCAGAGTTTGACAGGCTAACAAAACTCCTCTTAGGCCAGCTTAGGAGTAAAAGGCTGACATCCTCCATATTTCTTGAAGTCACAGGAAGTGGAGATCCAGGGCCATTAAGTCATAAGTCCACAAACTAGAGACAGCCTCTGAGGATGGTCCTTTGAGCTTCTACTGGGGCTGTGCTGGCTGCCCAATGGGTATGGGGTCAAGACTAGAGAGTTTGCTGGGGCCTTGAACCTAACCTCATGTGTTCTCCGCAATGACTCAACTGTCAGCTTCTCCACACCCCATGGCAACACCCTACAGTCGCCAGGAACCAGTCCTGCGCCTTCTGTAGCCAGGGCTCCCTCCACACCCTGGGTCTGCTCTGCCCGCCTGGCATCCCCTCCACTGGATCCAATCTGTTTGTCTGGATCAATATTATCCTTTCCTTTCTCCATCGCCACACATCCTCTGTGCAAGGTCCCAACTGTCCCTGCCAATCAACTGTAAGCAACCTGAAGGCACGCCTGGACCCCACTTGACTCTCTTCTCTCTGTTCTCACGGAATGTAGGTGATATTTTTAGGCTGAGCCAGATGCCCAGCCTCCATGCCTTTGAATAAAATCCTAGGCACATCTGTATGTGGGTGTGTCCCCTGAGTAGAATGCATATTTATCTTACCCAACATTATCTTACCCATCATGCATCCACTTCACACACTCTTGGGCCCAGCCCACGGGGACACTCTGACACATCAAGCTGAGGTCTATCCTCTCTCGGAGTGGAACTGGCTCTATTGATCTAGGGCCTTGGTAGGAATGGCTGCTTTTAGCCTCTGGTTAGGGACTCTTCAAACATCAGTTCCTAAGTAGGTACTTAGGAGCCAGTCTCTTGCAGAACCAACCCCCCCCAACACCTCAACACACAAGAGTCAAGTGCCTGTGACAAGCCACACCCTGACCTACTCAGCTCCTTGCTTTCAATTTTGCTCGGTCTTAAGTGCCAGCGAAGGATCTTAGAAATCTGTTTTCTGGGCTACCAGTAGCCCTAAGAAGAAAGACTGGTGTTGGGACATTGAGTGTGTAAGGGCAGCTGTGTGACAGTGGCCGAGTCGTTGTCCTTTCTGAGTTTCACTACATCTTTGCTTCTTATCAAAACCTCTTAGGTTCAGATGCATCCACAAAGAGATAGCTGTTGCTGCAACCTGCAGTCAAGGTTTTCCATACCCTTGATCTGTCTCAGCTGGACCTGGCCAGGGTGCAGAGGAGGTGAGGGCAGGCAGGGGGCGCCGCGGTGCAGAGGAGATGAGGGTGCTGGGGTGCAGAGGAGGTGAGGGCAGGCAGGGGGCCACAGCACTCTATTTCTGTAGAGGCTAAGCGTGCACTGTGCCCATAATTAGGCGAGCTCACTCATTAAAAGGCTAAGAATGGCTGTTAAATAATAGTTGCAAATTAATTATGATGGTAAATATTCATCTCAAAATCCAACAAACTAAAGCCTGCTCAGTCCTGGAAGGTCTCCAAAGCCAACCTCAGGCACAGGCTTGGACCATCGCTGGAGGCAGCCCAGGCTTCAAGGGGCGAGAGGACAGATCATGCTATGCTATGACCGCATTCCCAGGAGTTAGGCCTGGAGAGGCCAGGGCTGGACCACAGCACCCTCCACAGTCTGAACCAGAGAATGGGGGGGTAGCTAGCAAGAGCTCCAAGCAGGACTAACAAAACATCTGATCCCAGGGGACTGACTGCCTCCCACCCACCAGACCTCACATCCAGACCTCACCTCCCGCTTTATTTGTAGATTCCTGGACACCTTCTCACCCCCTGACCCTGCCAACAGGCCCTTAACATCCAGGGATTTGAAAAGCCTCAGGGCACTCACCCCTGGTCCCAAGTCCCACCGTTATCTTTAGATACTAATGCTCTGTATAGGATGCACTTTCTCAGCCAGTTTGAGCCTGGCTCCTCTCCTGCTCTGATAAGTCAATCCCTATCCTCTTCCTCTCTGACCAGCCAGGGGTCTCCTGGGTGTTGCGGGGTGAACACATCCAGAAGAGATGTAAACACACGTGTACAGGACTGGTCTGTAATTCCAGTTTTTGACACTTCTGGTAAAATCCCAGGGTCTGAATTAGCTTCCTTTGGGTTAAAGCTCCACTTCATTTCCTTAAAGACCGTGTTTATATAAATGCAATGTGAAGGAGGTGCAGGCTTATTTACAAAACAAGGTTAGGTCAACCGTGCTTCTGTGTGATGCTGTTGGGCCCCTCAACCCTGAAGAGAAGAGTGTGAGCCATAACTGCCCATTGTAGGAAACTTCTGTCTGCTCGCTGCTTGCTGGAGAGTGGGTATAGAGAGCTCATTGGCAAGGCTGCTGCCCAGTACAGGAAGGGGTTGCTGGGCTTTCCTGGGGGAGGTCTTCTGGGGCAGAGGAAGATGTCTGAACTGCAATCACCTCCCAAGGGGAATGCACACTTCGGGAGTTCAGGCTGTCTCACATACATGCAGCAAGTGCTCAGTTCAGCTCCCAAGTCAAGCTGGCCCTGAGTTAGGTCCTCCCTGATGCTCTGGGAAATACTAAACTGTTCTGTTCCTCAGCCACACGGTTCCTCTAACCCAGCTTGGTCTGGCTGGTGTTTCTAGAGTTTTCTAAGTGATCCTGGCCCTTTTTTCTTTTCCTTTCTTTTTTTTTCATTTCATTTCATTTCTTTTCTTTTTTTTTAAACAGTGTCACTATAACCAGGCTAGCCTTGAACTTGTGGTAATCCTCCTGCCTCTGCATGGAATACAGGCATGTGTCTAGCTACTTTTTTTTTGTTTGTTTGTTTGTTTGTTTCCGTTCACCTCTCTTCTCTCTTCATTCAACCTCCTCACTGTAATGTTTTCTGTGATGTTCTGGGGCCCTTTGTTGCTCTGCAGAATAGCATACCTAGGCACCTGGAGGGAGGGGAGTTTCAAAACAGGGGCTTCTGCTCTGGGGTTTATAGTGCGCCACCTGCCTCCTCTATATCTAGAGGTTTGCAGGGAGCCCCTCTGGAAGTGGAAAAGAAGTCTGGGGTTTCCAGACAGGCCGTGTAGTGAAGGGCAGGGACTGCAGGGTACAGCTACCGGCTTTGGGTTGGCTAGTATGTCATCACGTGTCTTAAGGTTCCTTCAATAACCTCTGTCTGACTATGCCATGGCTGTGTCCTCAATAAATGGGTCATGTTTCTGCAGCTTCTCCTATGTATGAACTTTGGTGAGTCACCAACCTTTACATACAACAGACTATGTACCACCAGTGTGTGAGTGCTAATGATGTTCAGCACAAGTGTGTGTACCACCAGTGTGTGGGTGCTAATGATGTTCAGCACAAGTGTGCAATTCTATTGTGGTCTGAGTCTGGATAGCTCTGTGGGAGGAAGATTTTAGGATTGGACGGTTTCCGTGTGCATCCACGCAGGCTTGGAGCATGAACATCCTGGAGAGAGCACCGCAGGGAGGAAGGATGCTTGCATTGTTTTTGAGAACTGGTGTAGACTCTGTAAGGGGCAGAGGAGAAAGACCAGCTCTGTGTTGGGTAGGAAAGATCTAGAGGTGTTGGGAAATGATTCTGGTGGCAGGTTCATGCACGTGTGTGTGTGTGTGTGTGTGTGTGTGTGCGCGCGCGTGTGTCTGTGTCTCTCTGTGTGTGTCTGTGTCTCTCTGTGTGTGTCTGTGTCTCTGTGTCTGTGTCTGTATGTATCTGTGTGTCTGTGACTGTGTCTGTGTATGTATATCTGTGTGTCTTTGTGTGTGTGTGTGTATCTTCCTGTCTCTGTGTCTCTGTGTGTGTCTGTGTATGTTTGTCTGTGTGTCTCTGTGTGTGTCTATGTGTGTGTCTGTGTGTATCTGTGTATGTGTGTCTCTCTGTGTGTGTGTGTGTCTGTTATGTGTGTCTGTGTATGTGTCTGTGTGTCTCTGTGTTTGTCTGTGTATGTGTCTGTGTGTATGTCTGTGTCTGTGTGTCTCTGTATGTGTCTGTGTGTGTGGTATGTGGTATAGCTTCTGTCAGCCTGGCTCTGCCTACCCCCTCCTGCCGAGTCCTCCGTGACACTGCAGAGCTCAATCAGCCGCTGCATGAATACACTCGAATGGAAAGTTGTGCTCAGCTGACCGGAGAAATTGGAGCGGGGCTATACTGCTCCCCTCCTCCCAGACTCTCTCACACCCCCACCCCACCCCCACCCCTCAGGCCAGACAGCCATCCCAGCCGGCTGTGGTGGGGTGGGGACCAGGAAGGCTCAGCTCAGCTCTGCTGGGGCCCATGCTTGAGGACACGCAGCTCAATGGTTCTGGTAGGTAGGTTCAGCCTCGGTGTCCAGGGAGGGTTTTGAAAAGCTTCAGAGGTGGCAGCCAGTACTCCAGGTGACAGCCACACAATGGTCTGGGCAGTACAGAAAGGTCAGGGCAACAAGCAAAAGAGTCTGAGACAACCCTTGCTCTGGAGGAACTGGAGAATGCCCAACACCCCACAGGCCTCATGCTAGGCTAACGGATTAGTGATCCTTGCAAAGCACTGGGTTCAAAATGTGTCAGGTGGTCCCATTCCATTTTTGGAAGAAGTACATAGGCATCTATGACAAACTAGTAGTGGGCTGGTGGAGGTTGGATCCATGAATCTGCCTCCACAGTCCCTCCCACTTGACCCATCTAGGCCCTGTGCTGGTCTTCCCGGCACTGTACTAGAACCAGCTCTAGAGCCAAAGATGGACCACTGGTCCCTCTAAGCTTAATTCCAGCCTTACCTAACCAGGCTTCAGTGCCTCGGCTCCACAGTGCACCAGCATCCCTGTCTGGCACCGAGGCAGCTCCTGTGCCATTTCTTTGGAATCAATGGTGTATCTCACCAGGGATAATCAACTTCTAGGCACTGGGCAGCCAATTTGGCAGGATTCAGAGGGCAGGAAGAAGGACTGAATTCGAGTTCTGGGATGGAGCTGGGAAGGGAGGTGGGTTAAGAGGGGAAGAGGCCAGAAGGAGTGCATTGGCCCATATTTCTTCCAGCAGAAAGGTTTTGAGTAGTGGGGTCTCGAATACAGATTTTCACAGCTTCACAATCCAACCTTCTGTTTGGGTTTCTGGTGCAAGTTCTGGACAATCATCGTTTGCCTCCGAGGGATGCAGAGAGGAGGAGAACTAGGTATATAAAGGCCTGACCCTGGGAAGGCGCCCAGCCAAATACATTAGCCGGGGAGGCAAGAAGTGGCTGGCGCACAGTCCACAGAGAAGAGGTCTCAACCTTCTGATGCCAAGAGGAGCCCACACGCCCCTGCCCCGAGCGTGCTTTGGTTTGCTTCCTGGAGGTTGTAGAATTTCAACATAGCTCTCTCACCCAGCACTGCCCAGCAGTCCCATAAGACCTTGACTGCTTTGGCCATAGTTTGGGGGGCCAGAAAGAGAATGGAGAGGCACTAAGTAAAAGAGAGATCTGGCCAGAAAAGGGCCTTCCTTCCCATCTGTTCTCTTTTTAAAAGGACGAGGGCCATTCCCCTGTAATAGCTCCAGTGTACCAGGGTGAATGGAGAAACCCAGAAGCCCAGCCAACTCATTCTAACCAATGAGTATCTGTTGTGAGTGTGCACCTTATGTGTGCACATGCATAAGAGTGTGTGCGCATGCACACACACACACACACACACACACACACACATGCACGCCATTTCTTAGGAAAGGGAACTGTAGCACTGATGTTTGAGGACTGATTACAGTGATAGAGCATCGATGTCCCCAATGTCCCCAAGCAGACTGAACCTCGTAAGACACAAGACACGATCTCTGGACAGAAAGCTCCTGCACACAACAGCCTGCAGGTGTACTGGAGCCACTGTAATACTTCCCTGCAGACCCAAGCCCACATTAGGCACATACTAATGATGTACGCCTGCGTTTATATCAAACACGTGTGCATGTGTCCTTTTATATGCAGAACTTGATGCAGTGGTAACCACCCAACTTTCAGAACTGGGAGTGCACGCACGCACGCGCACACACACACACACACACACACACACACACACACACACACACAACAAGCATACAGGAGACCTCAGATAAAGTCAGAGAACACAAAGAAGACCCCAACATTGGTATTGGTGGTAGACCTATGTAGAAATATAGGAGTGATTGACAGGGACCACATGCTGTCAACAACCACGACAGGACTCCCTCTCAGGCAAAGGTTGTTGAAGGGCTCCAGTGGCTGTCTTCTGCAGTGGAGGAAGAGGCAATGGGTAGACTCAAACTTGCTTTTTTGTAGGCCATGATGACAGAAAGGAGTGTGACTCAAGTTTTCCCCTTTGTTCTCATACAAAAAGGCCCCTGCTCCTGATGCCACTGCTCCAGGAGTCACTGAAACAGCAGTGGCCCCTTCCTTCCAACACACCCCCTCCCCCTTGCTTCCAACACACCCCCTCCCCCTTCCTTCCAACACACCCCCTCCCACAGTTTTGGTTTGTTCGCTGCTCTGGATCCATCTACATTGTCTATACCAAGGCAGCCATTTCTTTGGTTTGAAAACCCCAAGTTCTGGGTCAAGTATGTGAGAAGCAGGTGACAGAAAGGAGATCCAAGCCTTGTGGCTTTGGATGCCTCTTCCCATACTCCTGGTGGTGTCAGAAATGTGGCTGCACTGGGCGGTTTCCACAGGCAGTGGGCACAAAGGGAGATTCTGACACTGTGTGCCAGGCCAGCTGGGGAGGTCGGCTGGATGCCCTGATTCTAAGAAGAGACCCCCTAAGGAACCCTCCACCTCATGTAAGCGCATGCGCTCTTGTACACCTAGGGCACCTCCAAGTCAGACAAACCCACTGCCCAGGCCGGTGTGTAAACCCCTCTGGTGCTGTGGGGAATAAAGACAAAAGAAAAACGGAAGTCAAAATTAGTTTGGAAGCAGGCGCTAAATTTCAGACTGGGTTTCTTTTTAATCCTCCTAGCTTTGAAATTGGATTTTTAAAAAGAAGGCAAGTTTTCTGAAATTACTTTAGTCCCTTCTCAAGGGCAGGCCGCCCTGGCCCAGAGCAACAGAGCCGCTTCTTCCCAGCCAGCTATCCTTGGGAATTGTGCAGCCACAGCCGGCCAGAAAAGATTGGGGCCAGCAGAGAAACGTGGTCAGCAAGGGGTAGTGAGGTTTTGTTTTGTTCTGTTTCTGGTTTTCCTTTAACCATGCAACCAAAATCCTTTAGAAACTAAGAGACTCCAGGATCCCTAAAAACACGGACTTTTTTCCCCCTTTCAAACAGATAGATCCAGATTCTTAAGGGAAAAGACTCAGTTGGACAAGGGTAGTAATGAAGGTGGGAGGGGAGAGCATCCGAATTTTAGGCTCTGAAGTCAGAAAACTGCCTCCTTTTCCCGCCCCACCTGGCCCTGTCTTCTCCACCTGGGCCATAGTTAACTATCTTACACCTCCTCCAAATAAAATAAAATAATAAAATAAAATAAAAAGAAAGAAATTTTTAAAAATACAGGAAAAAATATTTTAGCTGTGCTCAAGACAGTCGCTTGAGCTAGGGAGCCTTAGTGTTTCTTCCTTTTGAAAAGTAGGACATCTAGAAGGTTATCAAACATTCCAGGGGCTCACAGGGGCCGTGAGACCAGGGTAAAGCACTAGGAGGATTCAGGCCTGACATCTTGTCATGGAAGAAACTAGTTGTAACCCCCTTCCCCTCGCGTCCTCTCCGCCTTTCTCTTGGGATCCTGTTTGGGTTTCTTTCCCCCAAGCAAGCGTGTGTTCCCAGTTTTCAACTCAACTTCCAGAAAAAAAAAATGGGACCCAGATTTGTCATCCTTCCCCTTCCCCGGGCTCTGGCAGGCGCCAAGCTAGGGAGCAAGCGGGAGGCTGGGCCGTTGCAGCCGCTGTAAGCCAGGGCGGACACAAACACCAGTCTTTGGGAGTGATAAGAAAATGGAGAATACTGTATTTGCCTTAGAAAGTTTTTACATATAGATAAACACGCAGTTAAGATAACAGTAAAAGCGCCCTACGGGAGTGAAAGGGGCCTCCAAAGCGGCTAGGAAAAACTTGAATAGCTTTTGCATAAGAATACTAGGGTCTCACTCTCCGCTTTCGGTAGCGCCAGGGTCCCTCTCTTGCTCTAACCCTGGCCACCTCGCCAAACCTCGACTGCCAAGCCGAGGCTGAGAATCCCCAAAAGGAAAGCGGTGAGTGGGCAGGGAAGGAGGGAGGAGAGAGAGAAGGGAGAGGAGAAAAAGCAGGTATCATATACAAGCAATTTCTACGCATATATTACAAACTGGGGAAATGACCAATCATTAAGATATACATAATTCATATAAAATTTTGAAATAAAAATAAAAATCTGTTACAGTCATAACTATTCTTTTTCCACATTTATAACCAGTACCCACACAGGCAGTGACAGAGAGGAAAAGGTGCTTACGAAGTAATGATTGTCGGCTGAACAAAAACAGAAGACTGCATCTTGTTTGACCAATAAACAGAGATAGATAGATAGATAGATAGATAGATAGATAGATAGATAGATAGTAAGATAGATAGATAGGGAGATGGGGCTAAAGGAGAAAAGAGCAACAGAAGGAAGAAACATTTGCTATTTCTCTCGAGGAGTTTTTTTTTTTTCCTTTCTTTCCTTAAAAAAAAAAAAAACCAAACAAATTCAGAACGGAGATGTCAATTTTTTTTTCTTTTTGTCTGTTTGCTTTTGTTGTCTCGTCGCGGCGGCGGTGGTGTTTTTGTTTTTGTTGTTTTGTTTTTTTGTTTGTATAGTCGACTCTTTAAATCATTTTAAACTAGAGAGAATATTTTCCCAGATACAAATAAATCGTCATGCAGGTGGGGTGCCGGGTCCGTGGGAACCAAAAGGAGAAGCCGTGCTTGTCCTAGACAGTATACAATTGTCACCTCTTTTATGCTTTCTGCCCGCAACATCAGCGTTTGTGACTGTCTGTTGGCGTCGCGCTCCTTTGGGATGGCCGTGGTTGTAGGTGGTGGGGGTTTGTTGATGGTTTGAGGTTAATTTATTTTTTCTTGTTCTTTTTTTAAATATATTTTTTGGCTGGGGTGGGAGTGTGTATGGACGTGTGTGTGTGTGTGTGTGTGTGTGTGTGTGTGTGTGTGTGTGTGTGTCCTGATTTCGGTTTGTTCTAGGGATGGAGTAGAAGAAGAGGAAGAGGAGCAGGGTTAGGAGGAGGAGGGGAAGGTGGAAGGGGGAGGAGGGGAAGGAGGAGGAGGGCGGCCTTGGCTATCATACATCACATTCCGAGTCGCTGGAGGTTACCGAGAGGATCGAAGTGCCGGTGTCCGCGCGCTCCGTCAGGCTGGACACACTGGTGGTCGGACTGGCCGCTGTGGACGGTGACTCTGCTGAGCCGTGCGTGGGGCAGCCGGGCTCCGCCAGCGAGCGCATCCCGCTCGGCCCTATGGCCTGGTGCTGGAGCCTACGGGGAACAAGAGAGCCATGCCCGCCCTGACTCGGTGGTCCACCACCCTGCTCCGCTCGCTCGCACCGCGGGGAGCCTCCTCTACAACCGCCTCCCGCGTAACGCGCCCCTGCCCACAGCACTCCAAGTTCTTCCAGGCACCCAGATGTCCCCTAAGTACCGCAGAGACTTCCTAACCCGAGTCCAATTCCCTGTTCCCTAGCCCAGGGAAGCGTTCCAGATAGGGACGCCTTCAGATGAAGGGTAGAATCCCAAGCCAGCCTCCTGCGGAGCCCTGGGCAGGCGGCAGAGGACGGTGACCAGCAAACAGTGGGGAAGAGCTTCGCTTTCTTCCGCAGCCTCCGAGGCTCACGTAACTGGACCCGCTGCCCGGAGAAGCAGGGATTCCGCAGAGCCTCTGCTGGGGCCTTCCCAAACACACACTCAGATCTGTGGGGGTTCTCCTCTGAGCACCCATCGCTTTCCTTTCCGCAGAAAGCGCAGGATACGGGGAAGAGAAAATAGGGAAGCTAGAAGCTAAAAGATGGGGGTGGGGGGGAGAGGAAGAAGAAAGAAAGGGAGGAAAGAGAAGGCTAGGAGAGAACAGACTGTCTCTTTTCTGGGTGAAGAAGCAGTTGCTTGAGCCTCGAAGCCTTTCACTGGGTCATGGGCGCTTCCCCCATCTGGCGAAAAGTGGCCTCCACGGGCAGAGATGAGAGGGAAATGGATTCAGGCCTGGGCCACCTAAACCCACACACCCCCTAAAGCCTCCAGCCACCAGCGGCTGTCAGCAGCCGGGGTCCCTGTTCCTTGCAGAGTCCCAGGCCTCTTCTGTACCCGAGCTGTTGCCCACCCCCACCCCCCACACTTTTTTCTCCCTTCCCTTTGGACTCCTTTTCTCCCTGCCCTCCTTTTTCTCTTTACTTTGTCCCAGTCGAAATTTAAAGATGCACCAGAACCAAAACAACTTTGTGACTTTGTAACCAGCTTGCCCCGGACAACAGCAGCTGTGGTTCTGCTTGCGGAAAAAGTGGACCAAAGGAATGGATGCTTCTTAACTGAGGATACAGGGAGACTTAACGCTGGAAAAGAAAGCCGAGCGGGCACTTTTTCCGCCACCCTCACAGCCCCCCCCCCACGTGAACACACTAAACCCACCAGGCCTCTTCACTCCCGGCCTGTCTCTCCTGTTTAGGGTCAGGGAAGGAAGCTCAAGGGATGGTGGCCACCGGCCTTCTCTTTGTGGCAGGAACCCTGGCCCACTTTCCCCTTTGACGCTTATGGACGCCTCTAAGCCACCACCGACCCCTTCCCTTTCACGGTGCACGAAAATAATCAGACAGCAAGCCGTGTTTTCCTTTCCTCCCAACCTTCTAGCTGGAGCCAGGGCTGAAAAGACCCCGGAGGAGGCTAAGACCCCTAGGGACAGGCACCGTGGGTCGAGGACACCAGAGGCATGCTCACGCACCGCTGGCCCTGATAAAAAGCCCTTCCTGGGCAGAGCAGTCTATAAACCCAGAGCTGGTTGATCCCTGTTCTAGGGCAACCAGAAACTTTCTCTAACTGTCCAAAGAGCACCGGCGTCTCCAGCTCTGGGTCAGCCGCCCCCACCGTGCCCCTGCGTTTCAACCCGTTTCCCCTTTCCTAGTCCCGAGGGCTGTGGCCCAGCCGCGGTCCCCGCCACTGACCTGTTCTTGGCCGCCGCTGCGCGGTCGCGTTGTCGCCGGTTCTTAAACCAGTTGCCTACTTGTGTGGGGGTGAGGCCGGTGGCCTGCGCCAGTTCGCGTTTCTTGCTAGGGTTGGGGTAGGGATCCTGCAGGTACCACTCCCGCAGCAGGCTCCGAGTCCGCTCCTTGAAGCAATGGGTCTTCTGCTCGCCATCCCAGATCGTGCGCGGCAGAGGGAACTTCTTGCGCACGCGGTACTTGTCCACCGGGCCGAGCGGGCGGCCGCGCAGCTTCTCGGCCTCCTGGTAGTGCGCCTCGAGCCACATGGCCTGCAGCTTGCCGTGAGACTCCTTGGTGAACTTGTGATTCTCCAGGATGTGGTACAGGTCGCGGAAGTTGCCGGTGTGGAAGGCGACAACGGCGCGCGCACGCAGGATCGACTCGTGTTTGTTGATGGCCTCGCACGCCCCGGGGGCCACGGGCAGCGACCAGAGGAAGCGGCCCAGCCGCTCGATGTCGCCCGTCTCCTCCAGCGTCTCGCAGACGCTGGCCACCTGCTCCGGCGAGAAGTTGAGGGTGGGCAGCTGGAACATGGACAACTCTTCCGGGGGGGCCCTGGAGCCGCCGCCGCCGCCGCCGCCGCCGCCGCCTGCTCCGCCAGCACCGCCGCCTCCTGCACGGTTCCCGCCGCCGCCGCTGCCGCCGCCGCCGCCTCCTCCTCCCGCGCCGCCGCCCGCACCGCTCCCGCCGCCGCTACTCGCCAGAAGTAGGGAGCAGTGGTGAGAATCGGCGAAGTTTGGCAACAAGAAGTGGGAGGAATAGAGGTCTAGGGGGGAGCGGAATACCATGGACTGACCTGAGAGGAGAGGAGAAAATTCAGGGAGAGGAAGAGAGAGGGGAGGAAGAGGAGGAGAGGGGCGATGAGGACCAGGAGGAGGGAGAGAAGAGGGGGGAGGAGAAGATGGGGAGGAGGGGGGAGCAGAAGGAGAAGGAGGGGGAGGAGGAAGGACGTAAGGGACACCCACACCCCACACACATCCACATACACACACACCCGCGCAGCCACATAGAGAGGGAGGAAGGAGAGCGGCCCGGTGCGCGCGCGCAGAGAGAGAACCCGAGGCAGAGAGAGGGAGAGGGAGAGAGAGGAGAGCGAGAGGAGAGCGAGAGCCAACCACCGCCGAGTCAAGATTCAGCGATTCCACGGCAATCGCCCTAATGACAACAGCCTCATAATATCTCCCCTAAATCCACAGTGAGTGCAGCATTGAAACATTTTGTTTCGCTTTTCTATTGGTCTGTGGCGTGTCGTTGTGGCGTTGCCACGGCAACCACTGCCAATCACTGTCAGCCCTGCCAATCAATACTGAGAACGTAAGGAAGGTTTTACCACTTAGCGGGGGGGGGGGGGGGGGAGTGTAGAAGAGGGCGAAACAGAATTAAAAAAAAAAATGTTTGCAACTCTTAATATCCTCTTCTCTCTCTCTCTCTCTCTCTCTCTCTCTCTCTCTCTCTCTCTCTCTCTCTCTCTCCCCTCCCTCCCTCCCTCCCTCCCTCCCTCTCTCTTCCTCCTCCTCTTGCTTAAAGAAGTTTTGATCTAAAAATTCGAAAAAGAATAGATAGGCATAGAGTAGTTGAACGGGATAAGCAATTAAGTTACAAGGAGTGTTTTGGGGGCAGGAAGAGACTCCCAGCCTCAGGAGCACCAGGCAGCCTTAGAAGAGGCTGAGAACCAGGTGGTGCCGGCAAGTTCTGCTCACGGTGTCGCAGCGACCTGCTCTGTATGCGTCCACTGACAGTGGTCAGGAAGAAAGAGGAGAGATGATCAGGATCTGCATAATCACCACAGCAAGTCTAGATCTGGGAGCCAGGATCTGTTACCCAGGAGGTTGAACCCAGGGCTAAGACAGCGTGAGGCTATGAGGGTTTCCTGGCCAGTACCCTTGGACTACATTTCCAAGCTACTGCACAGTTCTGCTCCCAGCCAAGCGCTGGCTGGATTCTCCTATCACCGTGCATTTTAAAACAGTGGAAACAACACTACACTTTCCCCGTCTTCCCAAGCAACTGCCGTGTTCACCCCACTCCCAGACTTCAGCTGCCTCCCACAGCGCTAGACTAGCAACAGGAGGCCAGAAACCTAGGGACTCTGGACCGTGGAATGTCTGGAGGATGCCCACTTTCCCTATATCCATGGTGCTTACAACCCTCGGTGTGCCCAACAGCCCTCAAAAGATACAGGAACTTTAGAGGCCACCCTGAGTCAGCACCCAAGGCCTGAAAGATCAGTGTTTGTTCATAATGTGAATTACTATAATAAATAATACAAGCCAAAATTCTCCATACAAAAAGCAATACCATAACCCTGAAACAGAACCCCCTTGTCCAAAGAATGCAGAGGATGTTTCCTGCCTGCGGCTGCCACAACCCCCAGGCCAGGCATGGACATTTACTTATTCTTAGGTATGTTGCTTGCGAGAGGTTGTAATCTGCATCTTGAGGCCGGGCCTCCCTTTGTGAGTCTTCTGTAACTATGGAAGTGTGATTTACGCAGATTTGTCCGGGTCAGAGACATCTTTCCCTGCGCACTGTGTATATTTAGACAGGATTCGGTTTGGTGTTAAAAAGTGTATATGTTGAATGAATTCACACACAGTAGCCAACAATGCCCACATTGTCGGCCCATGTACAACGCGTATTGAAACGCAGCGCCCAGACTTCAACTAATCTGCCCTCAATAAAGCTGAAATAATTATCCTAAGCTGCCTTTCCAGAAGAAAAATCATTGAGGAATTCAAAACTTTTTTTTTTAAAGATCTTTTCTACATTCCGATGCAGATCTGGGGGCGCGGCGCCGGGTATACACCACTCCGGAGATCTCAATGAGAGAGGAGAGGGAAAAAAAGAAGTTGTGGGAGAATTTAAACATGAACTCAACTGGAGGCTGGAACCAAAATGATCGCAGGCCCCAAATCTCAAGCTCCGGTCTTTCTTAGGCCTTGATCGGCAGTGCCAGGTTTTAGAGGGCGGAGGGGTGCAAACCCGAAATGAGTGTGACACCGAATGTTTGGCTTGGGTTAGGGGGACTGTGCTGGCTCTTTAGCAAGAGACAGGTGGGGAACCTGAACTCTCTGACCAGGGCGGAAGAATGTTTCCCCTAAAAGGTGGGTCTGTCGAGCCTCGCTTTGGCGGTCTCTCTCTCTCTCTCTCCAAACATCTTCATCTGGACCAGGAGTACTTTTCTGCTCAACTGTGAAGCTCTGGGCGGTCGCTCATTGCGGGCCCAGAAAGAGCCCAAAGGTTGGGACACAAAAAACAGACACTTCATCTTTTCTTCCGGACCCCTTTCTCTCGTAGGGGGAAGGATTATAGGCTGAAAGGTGGGAGGGAGAAGGGGCAGGAGGAGGAAGCGGGGGAGGAAGGAATGAAAAAGGGGAGGGGAGTGGGTATTGTGCCGCGTGTGGAGGGGGAGAATTCCTACGGGTGGGTTTCCGAATATTGTGTTCAACTTTTTGAAAGCAGCTCGTGACCCCGAAACTGCATCCCCCGGAGCCGGGGACCCAGGCGCCAGGCGGGCGGGTGAACCCGGCCAGTCCCTCCCAATCTCCGCAAACCCCCGCCTCCGAGTGGGGGGGACCCAGGCCTGGAGGGAGGCTGGGCAGGTGCCGAGGGCTGTGCCGAAGGCGCTGAAATCGAAAACCCTCAGCACTCAGGAAGAATTGAGGCAGAAGGATTACAGATGCTGCTCGGGAACAGCCCTGTACTCTAGCCAGTGCCTGGTCGCCCGTGGGCCCGCGGGGCTCCGCAGTTCGCTGGCGGTGCCTTGAGAGCGCCAGGCCGGAAGGAGGGCGCAGGCGAGGCGCAGAGCTCTGAGCGCGCCCGGACCCGGCTGGGGCCCGCAGCCTGGGACTGTCCGCGCCGCCCTCTGAGCCCACCTCCGGGCCACAACGCCGCCAGCGCTTCTGCAGCTCAGGCCGGAAGCACTACGCCGCCTCCCGAGGCCGGTAAGTTGAGAGTCCTGAGAGCTGAGCAGGGAGGCGGGGCGGGTGGTCCCTTATGCTTGCTGTAGAACTGGATCCCACCGAGGCTCCGCGGGGTCTGGATCTAAAAGTTTTGGGTGTGTGCACTTTTGGAGAGGATGTCTGTGGGCCTCTGGAGTCCCCCCCCCCAAATTCTCATTCGGTTCAGAACTGAGGAGAGGCGCTGGTGCAAAGGACCAGGCTGCTTTCCTCGCTGATCTGGAGTGGGTGAAGCGAAGGCTCGGAACTGAGCCCAGAGCGCTTCCAGAGGGGGTGGGACGCTGAGGATCGCCTGCACTCCGATTCTCTCAAAGCCACAAAACCCGAGGGGATTGGCTTGTAGGGCCTCTAGATTTCCTTTTCACTCTGACCTCTCAGGACGGGGACTTGGTGGCATTGGTACCCACTGAGGTCACTCGCACAGACACATTTGCCGTCACCCAACCCTGGCCTACCGGATCAGAGGATTTAGAGTTCAGTTGCTGCTGGGAGAAATGGAGCATTTGAAATGGGGAGTGTTCTATCCTGCTCGGCCCAGCATTTATTTACAAATATCAGCTCCGACCCAGCCAAGGGAAAGTCTCAATACAATCAGAGGACTTTGTAGGAAGCACACTTCCTCCTTGTTTTGGATTACAGGGAAAGTCAAGGAGAGCGAGCCCCAAAAGGCCTGGCACAGCTTCCCCCCAGTTCGCCTTGCTCAACCCGGAACAGCCGATCCAAGTGGTCAGGAAGGTTGGTCGTGGGGGCAACGCCTCTTCCGGGCTCTATCTAGGACGTCGGGACACAGAGCTTGTTGGGTAGCGGGTGGTCTGGGTCGCCCCGCAAGCTGCAAACTCTGAGGAGCTTGGCGCAGACCGCCAGGGAGGGCGCAGGGGAGCTCAGTTCTCCGGCGGGGAGGCCTCGAATCCCTTCAAGGACCCCGATTATTTTCCTTTGAACAACAACAACAACAACAACAACAACAACAACTGCTCCCTCCCCCTTAGCTTCCCTCCCTTCCTTAGCCTCCGGGGAACCGGGCTTCAAGCAGTTGTCGCTCGGGACAGTAAACACAGCTCAGTTGCCTCAACTTTCCCGTTGCATAAAAGTTCCCGGCGCGAGGGGAAATTTGAATATTTGATCAGCCCCTTTGAGTGACCCTCATTAGCCTGGCGCCCTGCTAAGGCCCCACCATTGCGAGAAAGCTGCTGGGCCCGGCATTTGTACGCCTTGTTAGCGCTGCTTAATGAAGCCGCCCCGACGGCTCAAAGGCGGCCTCTGGGGCCGGCAGCGCGCACCTCTCGGCACCCCGCTCTGCCTAATGAGCCCCGCCGCCCGCTAAAGGCCCTTCCACCCCCCACATCCTCAAACAAGAGGGGTTTGGCTCTCTCTAGGACCTGAACACCTCCCACCATCAGGCCCAGGAGGGTGGGCGCAAGCTTAGTCTAGCGACTGCACAGTGATCCAGCTCCTAGAGAAAGGAGCCGGATCCTTGAGGGATGCGGGCTAAAAATGGCTGCATGTATGGGAAAGTAGGGAGGTAGGTTTTAGCTCGCCCGTGTATACCTGAACTTTCCCCCACAGGGCCAGCTGTAATTCAATGAACCAGCGCAGCTCCTTAAAGGTGCATCAGGACCTCCATCAGAGCATCAGAAGGGCTGGTACCCAAGGGAGGGTCAGCTTCCTTCCTATCTGCACATTCCTTTGCTCTCATCTCCCCGGGAGGCCCCACACTTCTTTCTGGCCAACCTTCCCGACATCTGGAACTCTAGGCCTGTGTTTGGGAAAGGGTGGGGAGGTTCAGCTCTCCAAACTACTCCTGCTCACACACACCCCCAGAGCCCAACTTCCAGATTCCCACTTGCCTTCACACACCCCCACCCCCACCCGGGGCGCAGTCTCTTTTCCATCGGGTTTCTAGCCCCGGAGAGGTCTGAAGAAGTGACCCCAGGAAAGGCATTGCCCTTGTACAAGAGTTGGGCCCAACACAAACCTGGAAGAGAAACGAGGGAAGTCCTAGAAAAAGGGGAGTGGAGATAGATAGACATCCACTAGATCAAGCATCTACTCTCCTCTTGGGCCAAGGAGCAAGGTTAACTAGTTAATATAAGGAACTATTAGAAACTGCACTTCACCCCTCAGAAAGAGCTGACGTCTCTCACTGCCCTCTCGCCTCCATTGTCCTTTCTCCGGAACAATTGAAATGCAGGGTCCCCTTTCATTCCATTCTTGTGTACCCCTAGCACTTGCTGGGTTTGAGGGGCAGGGAACTCTCGGTTATCCGCGCAGGACTTTCTGGAAGCCTGTCTTCCTATGCTCACCACCCAACCCTCCTACGCTGCTCAAGGTGAGATTGCTAACCTCAAGATCCCATTCAATGTCAGCTTCCCACTACCGCTGAAGACCAAAGTCGGTCCTAGGATAGAAGAGCCTCAGAGTCTATTTGACCGGCCCCTCCTCCCTTCCCTCCTTCCATTCTGCTCCACTCCTGTGCCCAGCCATCCTTTCCATCCCACGAACCCCTAGACAAGTCTAGTCATAAACTCTAGGGTCATCTCTGAGCTGGACAAGAGTAGTGCCCAGGTCATCATCCGCTCCTAGGGCAAAAGCATCGGCGGAAAAGTCAGGGGCGGGTGCTCTAGGAGAGAAGGGAGACCTGAAACGGAGGGTAGGATTCAGTTCGGGGACCCACCGACTGCTCAGGGGAGGAGGCGAAAGGAGGGGGCTGGGAGTCCACGGGCATTGGGTCGGGGCAGCAGGGACTTGAGGCGTCGGCGTGGGGGGCTAGATCCGGAGGAGAGGGGAGGGGTGGCGGGGGTCGGAGGAGTACGCAGGGCGGAGGGGTGTGGGGCTCTTTAAGAGCCACACGGCTAGCAGGAGAGGCGTGCGGCCCTGTGCTGGTAGCGCACTGACCCCGAAGGGGATTTAGCGGGAAGGGAGCGACCGGGTTCTGGGGGCTTTGTCCAGGGACGCCCAGAAAGGCCGAGGCACAAGAATAAGAAGCGGCTGCATCGTGAAAGGCTGCGAGGAGCGGCGGCGCTGCTGCTCTTGACTTCTGAGCAGGGCTTAGAAGGCCTGCCCCTGCTTAAGCTGAACTGAGAGCCCGGAGCTCCCGAGCTCACCAGCTCAGAGTCCCTGGCCTCTAAGCTAAGGAGGCGTGGGGTCGGAGCGGACGATGGACTAGTGGATCTTCTTGCAACAGCCTCCTCTTGGATCTTACAGTCTCGCTAACCTAGCGCAGGGTTGTTAGCCTAACCCGCCGAGTCTGGCATAGCCAAAAATATATATATATATTTTCCCAGCTTGGCTTTTGCTTTCGTGTGCCCACCAAGAGCAGATCCGGAGCTTGCCGACCCCAGACTGATTCTCAACAGGTGGCTGGGTAAGTCTGTTTAAAGAATTCTGTGTAAATCATCAGCTCCTCCCCGACCCCTTCCCTTTCCCCTCCCTCTTTTCCCCTAGGCGGGTCCGAGTTCCTTGGACTCCTCCCGCCAGCGGTGGCTCAGGTTGGGGAGGGGGGGCTGGGTACTAGCGCCCTACCATAGGGGTTTTCTGGCTCGCGGTTCCAGGTTAGTAGACCCCTTGTGAAGCTCCACCCGGTACCCCGGAGTTCCAAGCAGCTCCTTGCACTGAGCCTCTGCGCCCCAAGAGGGGGAAGGAGGCAGAGCGCGCAGCAGAACCTCAAGATTTGAACCAGCAGGAAAGGGGTCGAGGGATCCCTGAACCAGCGGTCTTAGTGTAGGGGTCACAGAGGGGAAAAAAAACCCTCCATACTCTTTGTGAGAGACAGGAGAGCCTGCTTGGAGGGATGCGCGCCAGCAGCACAAAGCAGGCCAGAGGAGTAGTTCTGCAACCGAGGGTAGTGGTGGAGTGGGGGAGGAGGTAGAAGAGGCCAAATGAGGGGGGAGGAGAACCAAAGAAAGGCAAAGGCAAGAGATCCAGGGAGTCTGAGAGAAAAGTCCAAAAATGTCCCTAATGCGCGCATAGAGCAGACGCGCGCTCGGGGGCGCACAATCTCTCTCTCTCTCTCTCTCTCTCTCTCTCTCTCTCTCTCTCTCTCTCTCTCTCTCTCTCTCTCTCTCTCGTTCTACACAGGTAGCACGCCCCCCCCCCACTCACACACTTGTTTTGGTTGTGCGAGGCCCATCGCATACAGAGAAGCCACCTTATCCCATATCCCACACCTCATCCTCCGGCCCAAAGACTGACCACCCGCACCCGAGTCTGGGAGGTGGGGCAACCAGGATCACACACACACACACACACACACACACACACACACACCAGGGTAAGAGAGCAGGGAGGATCTTACCTGCGGAAAGGTAAGAGAAGCCGGGAGCGTGTAGCAGCGGCGGATAAATATTCATTAGGAAGTGTAAGTCCTTTCAAAGGGCTCCGCGCGAGCGCGCGCGCGCTCTAGCTCCTATCTCTCTTTCCCTCCCTCTGTCCTACAGGAAGGTTCTCCCCTCCTAGCAATCTCAACACCGCCCCCCCCCCCCCCCGCGAAATGCCGGGTGGATCCTAGGCTAGCTAACCTGTTGGGAAGCCTGAACTGCCGCAGCGCTTCTGCATCTAGCAGTTTGCTTTCGCTCCTGGGGCGCCCCCCATCCTCTCCTCTCCCTCCCTTCGCCCAGCCCCTCACCCCTCCTAAATTACTACATTATTAGCTTTAGGAGGGGGGAGTAACGGAGCAGCCAGACGCACCTCTCCATAGAAGGGGGAAGAGCTGGTGCCCTGCGATGCAACCCCAACTCCATCTCCACCTCATTCTCAGCCATCTGCCCATCCTCACCCAATCTTGCTTCTTTTTCTTCTCTCTTTCCACCTCCACCTCCGTCCTGTGTCAACCTAACTCCCTCAGCAGCCCTCCCACCCCTCCGCCGCCAATCCGGATCGCAGATTGGGTTGGGAGTGAGATGGAAAGGCAGTTAGGTCCGAAGGTCCTGTGTATCGAGGTTAGAGCTCCTGCCTGCTGTGAGTACGGGGCAGCTACCAAGATCTCCTTCTCCTTCCCGGCCCTGCAAGATTACCAGACAGCTTGGACCTTTGAATCACATCTCTGGAGTGAGCATTAAGAACTTCAGCCGCACAGATCTCAGGGCCTGGCCCTTTCACTCGGCCAAGGAAGCTGCTTGAGGGAGGGGAAGAGGTGGCTTCACTCAGCGCCAAGGCGCAGGAAAAACTCACAGGCCAATAGTCGGACTAGTATTCTTCCTTTAAGAATACACTACCTGAACTTAGTCGCCAGTCATCTTCAATCACGAAAAAAACAAAAACAAAACAAAAAAAAAAAAAACAAAAACAAAAAAAAACCTCACATCTAGAAGATTCTCTGAAGCCACTTCCACAGGATGAGAACGTGTGTGCTCAGACCCTTCTCTGTGACCGCCCAGTGGCTGATCTCGGGAGCAGGTGCAAATACAGACTGCCCAGGCCAGAGAAGACAGCGGAGGAATACTCATCGCTTAGAGTTGTCTAGAAACTTGTGATAACTGTTTTCAGTACGCTGCCTCTGCTATCCAGGGCCTTAGGTCCCTCTAGGGACCCTGAAAAGTACCTTCTCCCCACGGTGCTTAGAGGGAGACAGTGACTCCAGCTCTGGCTATCTCCTACTGGGAGCTTAAAGTTGGGGTGAGGGCTTAAGGAGGAGCCGAGGGGGCGGGCCCTGCTAGTTTGCAGTTGCAAGTGTAGCTGTGCCCGGGACTCCAAAAAGTAGAGTTTCGCCCCCAAATGCTCGGGGTGCTTGCTTAGAGGCTCCCCGAGGTTAACTGCGGAGCCCACCGGATGTCTGTGGTCGGTATGTCAGCTGATGCCTAACCGCCAGAAGATTTCACTTGCTTCGGATTTTGGCTGTTAGGAGCTACTGTCTACCAGGGGAGGTTCTAGGAGCTGTTCTCACCTGTCCTGAATCCATCCTGTGAGGTGGCAGAGGGTTGCTCCTTCTTTTAAAAGGTTAGCATAAATACTTGCTAGGGTAGAGGAAGGTGTGAAAAAAAAAAAAGAAAGAAAAACCTAGGAAACTTACCAAACCTTACAGCCTGCCCAAAGTCTAGAGCCTCCCCTTGCACACCTCCTCTCCCCAGCGCAGATCCCTTAGGTCTCACCCTCATCTGGCGTTCACAGAAGTATTCACACTGTGAGTGTTCAAGAACACGCTTAGGAAAATTATAGGAATGCTAACATCAGTACTGGAGGAATAAAGACGTGTCGTAGGAATGGATGGAGTGCATGGACACACACCCTGTCGTCCAGGTGCAGACAAAAGCTACTGTATTCACACGGAGTGACCCCCAGAAATGCACATGGCTGTACAGGAAGCCAAGGAGAGCACAGTACTTTCTTCAAGATACCCGATGGCCCTGGAGAAAGAAACTTGGTTGAATCTTCTGATGGAAAGTTTCAGGCCACATTCTGAAGAAAGGGCCAAAGAATCATCCACCCCAGAGGCTCCCTTTGGGCACTCCTACCTGCTCTGTTGGAGACACCCAGAAGAGGGCAATACAGGAAAGATTCTTTTTGCTCCGGTTCTTTCCGTTGGTTGTCTTTTTCACTCTTTGCCTGGGAAATTGGGCTGTGGAATAGGGCTTGAGTAAACAGCCCAGACAAATGGCCTCCACTAGATGACAAGAGATTCTCAATTTCCAATGAGGGTCTGCAGTTCTAAGGAAGCTTCTAGATAAGGGAAAACCCTGTTTTGTCCCCCTTTCTCCTTTGCAATCTGAACAAAACTATATAGCTCAACCCCGTGTACATCAAACACATCCACAAGGAATATGCTAGACCAAACTAAATTATGTATGAAACTAGTTTTCTTTTGTGGGATACTGAGAAGTCTTCAACTTCCTCTAGTCCAGGCAGGGACTGAGGGCCTAGCCTGGCAGAGATTCCACCAACAGGGTTTCCCATAGTGGTTCTGGGGCTAGGCTTAAGGTGTACTGAATTGATTTCTCTGCCACCTCCTTCCGCACATTGAGTCCTGGGGAACAATCCCAGACAATGGCTGCTCCACTTCCCTCTGGAAGAGGCAGGGGCTGCCCAGAGCACTGCTGCTCCTCCCGACCTCACCACATTTTCTAGTGTGCTCTCTTGGGCTCATTCCCTCAGAGTCTCTCCCTCTAAAAGTAGTAGGCGCGTGAGTCTTGGACCATTTCTTGAAAAGAACGACTAGGAAAGGGGAGGAGGGGAGGGAGAAAGGGAGTGAGAAGGAGCGCTACCTCCAGGGCCAACAAGTCCAGAACCACTCTCCAAGAAGCAAATGGAAGCATGTGTTGTAAAGAAGTGACCCCCCAAACATTGCTGCAGGGCACATTGCGACAAATGTAACTGTCCACTGAAGAGGTGGGGGCTGTGAACAGGCGGGGAGGGGGATGTGTGAATAGGGAAGCATTTTCCTCCCTTTTGTGAACAGCTCTTACACTTTTCCAAGACACATTTAGTTCCTGGACATTTTAGTGAATTTGTTCTTGATTGTGTTTTGAACAATAAACTGTGAAAATCAACTTAGAGTCTATGTAATCTTAATCTTCCTCGGGAGGGCAGTTCCTTTCAAAGCTATTTCTCTTCAGGTTGCTTCTCTCTCACCCCCAAATGGGTCACCTGCTGATGAACCTCAGGAAGAGGCTGTGACGGAAGGAATGAAGTGAACACAGGCACATCATCCTCAGAGCAAAGTGTGACTTTGGTTCCTTCTAGCTAAGGTTTAGCACTGGAAACTGGTTGCCTTTGAACACCCACTTCTCTAAGAAGTTTAGAGCCTTTCTAAACCACGGGCACTTTAGATCTGGAAATACTTCTTCTGACTTTCCAGTCAATTTTTAAACTCTGACTTGAAAATTTTGTCTGGGGGGGGTTAGCTGGAACACTTGTGACAGTGAAAATTTTGTCTGGGGGGGTTAGCTGGAACACTTGTGAGATTCACCTCTAACATTCGCCTCTCAAAGAAAGACCAACTGCTCCACACACTTGACAGGATGTAATGTATTTTCTTTCTTACCCTTGTGCCTTCTGCCCAGGACACAGAACTAGGGGCAAAACCTCCTGATAGCACCTATAATTGATCGGCTTTTGTTCTTGTGCCTTGATAAATCCCTAATATATGTTTGTGCACATGCGCATGTTCATGGAGGTGTTCCTATGGGGGTTGTCCACTCTTTCTCCACAACTCTTGATGAGGCAAACCATTTCCACTGCCCAGGGCAAAGGGCTAATCAGGTCTAGAGTTGTCATAGGATAGTACCCGTGTTGTGTGTGTGTGTGTGTGTGTGTGATATGACAGTCATTACTTTCAAGAATAAATTAAAATAACCAGATGCCCCTTTAATCCTTTTCTCAACAGGACGCTCTAGGGGGGGGGGGCTCACCTCCCAAGGTGTCTTCACTCCCAGAGGCCCGGGCTCTCTGCCGCAGCCCAACACTGGGCTTGCGCTCAGAGAGGAGGTGTTCCGACAGAAAAAAAAAAAAAAAATCCCATACATTTTTAACTACAGTGATTACTAAATTAATAGCAGGCACCAAGACAGATGTCAAAACGTCTTGAAAATGTTTATCTGTGAATAATTGAGAAGGTAGTGGGACGCATTATCTGATTGTGTAATGAAAAATGTATGAGGAACAGCTGTTTGCAGCAGCCCCTTCCCGTTGCCGCCTTAGCCAGGGCCCATCTCTCGCAAGCGCTCTTCTACTTTTTTCCACCCGGGAGCTCATTCCCCTCTTCCCTGAGTGCTCGCACTGCTGTGGCTGCAGTGAACCTAGAGTCGCCTGGTTCTCTGCTGAGGGTTAGCCACACGGTTTCTTCTAAGCCTGGGTGGGTTGGTGTTCAGTAGAGTGGCGAGGCTTCGTTGTCTGCTGTTCTGGCCATCGCGCCTTCGGACCAGGCTGCCTGCTGGGTCTCCATGGACGCGGGAGAGGAGCCGATGGAAAGGCCGTGGCGACAGCTCGGAACCCTCGGAGCGCCTGGTGTGTCTTGGCCGAGCTGCGCGACCCGCTCAGAGTAGAGGCCCGGGAGCCCCGCAACTCAGCGGGGTGGGTCTGGGGTCACTGCGGGGTGACCGGGCTGGGGATCGGCCTTTGTTTCCCTTTCTGGCCACATTGCACACTTCCTTCCAGCCCCCAGCCAGCCTCTAAGTCCCTGCACCGTGGTCCTGTTTGTTTTTCCAGCCCCGAGCCCTCCACCCAGACGCACAAATAGCCCTCGAGGCTACGTCAGCCGCCCCAGGCCGTGGCCCAGCTCAGGCCACAGTCTGGCCTCCGCCTCACCGCCAGTTCTGGTTCTGCCGGAAGCAGGGGGGGTGGGGGGACAGGAGGGCTCTGGGATCTTCCTGGAGCCAGAGGACACAAAGATCATCGGGCAGGGAGGTAGCCGGGAATGGTTCAGAACCTCAGTAGGCTGTGAAGGCCCAAGGTCTGGGCTCAGAGGGGCGCACGTGGCTTGAGCGGCCGCTCTTGTGCTTCGGACGCGGCCAGAGAATGGGGACAACGAAAGGGACGGACAGAAGGACTCCGTCTGAGACCCCTTCAAGCTTGGGACTTGAATGCCATGTCAGTCATACGTACAAATCCAGTGACACCCCTCTTCCCGTAGGTATGCTGTCCCCCCTCTCCGCTGGCAGGGTTCTTTGCAAGGCAATGGGACCGTGTCCCTGGCGCCGCTCTGTCTGTCGCCCCCAGCCGGACCAGGCCTGCCTGCGGTGTCCACTTGTATAGTCGCCTGGCCCTTAGCCTTTCCAATCCTCGGGAGCCCAGTGTCTCCTCCCCGGAGCCACAGAAGGCTCACCTCCCAGCCTCTGGTTCTTCCAGAACCACCGCCCCTGACTGTTTGAAGATCGAGGGTCCCCGCTTTGTGCTCCGCGGTATCCCAACGCCCCGCGTCTTCGCAGGTTTCCTCTGCAGTAGAGATGAGCTTGGGCGTTATTTCTCAAGCTTCGCCCATTTTACCTAATCCCTTGTGTTTTTATTTGAATCCTACACATTACAGTTAATCTGTAACGATACCGCTTCGGATGAACCTGTTGCATACGAGGCACTGCAATTTGTAACCTTGGAAACTGTTTTAAATAAAGATTACAACAGTGGTGGCAATTGTGTTTATTCTCTGAGCAGGGGGGTGGGGTGCACAGAGGATTCGGCAACTCCTCGGCCACAAGGACCGAGTTCCCTAAGAAGAGAAAGTGCGGGGCAGACTGGAGAGGTCCGAGGGGCAAAAGAGGCCTGAGGACGCTGTAGCGGCGCCAGTCTCAAGCTTTGGCGTCTTTGGAATTCTGGGGAGGGTGGAAGGGTTTACAAACTGCACAAAACTCGGGGAACTTGGGCCACTGTGTACCCCGATTCCGCATTTAGCCGGGCCCTGCGCACCCGGAATGCTGAAGCGGCCATGGACAGAGAACGGGTGTGTTGCAACTCGTGGTTTCTTCTGTTAAACAAACCCGTAGCCGCAGCGGCAACAAAAACTGCAAGTACGGGAAAAGCAAAATTAGGCATAATTCCTTTTATTTATTTATTGCATTTACATCACTAGACTATTTTTGGTTGTGTTGTATAGAATAGTATCCGCTCTGATTACCACCTGCCATAGCGACTGTATTCAGCACAGCAAAATTAACAATTAAGAAAAAAAAGCACATCTTATATATTGTATCTGTCAAGATATGTTACTATTTCCATTAACCAAAAAAAACCCTTTTCTTGTTGAAAAAGCTATGAAGTATATCTTTCATGAGCTCTTTATTAATAATCACAGTTGTCAAAAAAAGAATTAGATATGCACAAATTGTAGCTGCAAAAGAAATATTAGATGCACAGAATAAAATGTACACTGGGAATGAGGCATAACTATTTTTCTTTTTAAAATATTTTTTTTCACTGAGATTAAAAAAAAAAAACCTGAGCTATTAAGCTTACTTAAAAGATGGCTTTGTTGGTTTAATTATACTGTAGTTATTTTATAAATATGTTTCAAAGGAAGCTTGCCATATTGCATATCAATGAGGGTTGTAAAGAAAAGCTCACAAAAGCTAATGCATACCAAATACCAAATTTTAGTCATTAGCATTCCTATTTATTACAAACTAAAAGAACCTATTAACAGATGAGAATTTGTATTTAGCTAGCATTACAATGTTTGGTCATTAAAATAAAAAGGGCAAAGTATATACATTATTTCCCCCCCCCCCTTGGGACTATACGTTATGTTTGCCTAGAAGCTCACAGGGGGACTGGGAGATGCTTCTGACTGGGAACAGGGTTCTACAGTGGGACTAGGCCAGAGGGCTCACAACCCCTATTTTTGGTTATGGAGCATTAATGTGATTCATTTGGAACCTAAAGCAGTTCAGGGCTGAAACCTTGCATCACGCTGAGAGCTTCGGAGTACCCACAGCCCTTGAGGGGTCTTTTGTCTTTAATTTGTGTCATGAGCATATGCAAATTATTAATTGTTTCTCCTCTGGGTGAGAGAATGCCCAGTGATGGTAATTCTGCTTTTGTTTGGATGTTAAAATTCCCTTCAGTGCTCCCTAGACTTCAGTACCCCTTTCCCCCTCCAGCCCCCAAATTTCCTTGGTAGGAAACCCCACCACTTCTGCTGTATAATAATTCTAGAAAGGCTCACATATAGATTTTTGCCACTTCAAAAACAGTTCCTGAGCATACCTGATAGCTCAGCTCTTTGAAGAAAGTGAAGGACATATGTGTTTCCAAACAGCTGTCTGAAAAAGGGAAGTCTTTCCAACCATTCTTTAATTTTAAAAACCTAAAAGATCATTTTTTTTTTAAATTGAGGCAAAAATTTTAAATCTGATTGGGCAGAAAAATATGTGCATTTTACAAAACTGAAATGAAACATTCAAAATAATAAGAAAGGGCTATTTTGAATTCTATTAGGTGAAGATTTCTTGAGTAAACACAATAATAGTTGTCCAAGCTTTTCAAATCCTACGGTTTTCAAGCGAGGTAAATCATGGTTTCTTCTGGATGATAATTCGTCTTGGGCACAAAGTCTCCAGTCCCTTGTTCTAGTAAAAAGACTGACAATTTGCATTAAGACACTTCTCTGAAAGACACATGTGAGGAAACACCAGGTACCAGAAGGAAGGGAGGAAGGAAGGAAGGAAGGGAGGAAGGGAGGAAGGAAGGGAGAAAGAAAGGAAGGGAGGAAGGGAGGGAGGAAGGAAGGAAACTCCCAATAGAAAGAAGGCTAGAAAGGAACTTTATCAAAGGCTATTGTTATTATTTGTAAACCTCCTGTAACACTTTGTTTTCAATAGAGGAACCAGTGGTGTGTGGTTGTAGATGTGGGCATCTGTCCCCTGTGACCACCTGTGCAGAAAGAAAAGAAACTGGGGCTAATTCCTACCCAAACTTTGCCTACAGAAACAGTGAAAGTTATTCACTGTATTGAGGAAACCTGGCTGCTTTGATGCCTGGGAGACCCCAAAGGGAATGGGAGGTCTTTCGTCTTTGCCCCATTCTATCTGCAAGAGAGGTCAGCCCCCAAGTCTAAGGCATACTTAACACAGAGGTTGGAGGACTTGGCTTCTAATACCTACAAGTAACGTGAAGCCTGGCTGGCACCTGACAGCAAAGGCTGGCCTCCCAGCCCACCCAACGCTTCTGATTTTCCCCCTACTACGGGGTGTGCCCAAATCATCCAGATGGCTAGCCATATGCCTTTGCTCAACTGAAATTTTCTATTGTACACTGAATGTAAACATCACCTAAAGCCCAGAAGACTGTTTTCCATATATTTAAACTCGGTATGTCTGGAAGATAACCCACTCTCTTTACAGCAGCCTTAAATCCTGTTTCAAAGAGCTGATTAGGAGAGAGCACTGAGTGGTGAGGAGAGAGACTAACTAGACTCTTTTCTCAGGGCCCTGACATGTGCTGGGGAAAGGACATGTACAATGGAAGGCAGCAGATGTCCAGCTAAGAACAAACAGGAGTTCAGTGTAGGAGAAATCTCAGATGGCTTCCTGGAAGAGGCAGAGTTTGAACTAGACACTAGAGGTCTAGCATGAGCCTAAATGGCAAGGACTTCAGTGAATAAGAGAAGTAGAGGAGTTGGTATCCTTTTAAGCCATAATATTACATCTGACGTAATCTGGGCAAATAAGTGTTTTATTCAGACAATGGAGTGAATAAGCCAACGACAGTTTTCGGGAGAAGAAACCTTATATACTCCTCTGAACATTTTGCCTTGGGATGGCCTGCCTACCATTAGCCCAATACCCACCTCGATGTTCTAGCCCCCTCCTGGAGGCCAGCATGAGGCTGCTGCTGCTGTCTGGGGCTGACAAATGGTTTGCTGGTGTCATATGGTGAGCGCATATTCTTCTCTAGAGGTCTTGATGGATAGATATTCCCACCATTCCTGCCCTGTTTCCATCCTTGCAAGAATAAGGAGGCGCTGCGGTTTTTAGGAGCTTTGCATTCTGAACCCCCTCCTCATTTAGTACCGATTTAATGTGTTTTGTTTGATACATCTCAAGAATGCAAAGTGGCTAATGGGAATGGGTTAGGTTTGTATAAGAGAAATCCAGTCTGCTGGGAATGGCCTCTGGACCAGAGTAAAGAAAAGCCAGTCTGGCTACTGAGCTGGATAAAGGTGCAGACCCTCAAAGTAGCTTCTCACTTGACAGACATAAGTCTCTGTTTTGGTTCTTTGAACACACACACACTAAAGTTATTTATTTATTTATTTATTTATTTATTTATTTATTTATTTATTTACTTACTTACTTACTTATTTATTTCCTAGCTCTTGTCTCTAGAAATGTCAGGGTTTGGGTAATATTGACCAATTATGAATGTTTTTTTTTTCTTGTAGAAATAAATGCTTATTAGTTTGAACTCTGAGGTATAAACTTACTCTGGCTGAGGTGGCATAGGCTTGTGGTCCCCTCACCTGGAGGGTTAGCCTTGACTATATAGCAAGCTTAAGGCCAGCCTAGACTGCATGAGGTCCTGACTGAAAAAGGAAAACCCAGAGTGGAAAACCGAAAGAAGGAAAAGGAATAATCCTTGCAAGATGAGAAATGCACACCTCCCTTGATTTCTCTTCAGAATGTGTTTTTATGCTAAACAAGCCTTTGATTCTGAGACAAAAACCACACTGGACACAGCAGGTACTTGCTGTTCAGAAAAGCCTCTAACTTGAGTAAATTAGGTCCTATACTGTACCACGATCCTGCCCTGAGCAGGACATTTCCTTTTGGCAGTATCTTTTTGACTTGTCGCTTACCTTCACCTTTGCTTTCACCTCCAGGGACCTCTATTTCCCCTTCCTTCCCACCCTTCCCTTTTCCCCAAACAAGCCAAAATTCTTCTCAAACGAATCACGAAAGTCAACAAGTTGGGAGCAACTCAATTTCAGTAATAAACAGATGTCACTTGCGTGTCTAGGACGGAAGCAAAAGCCCTTCCATAGGAAACACCTCATTCAAAGGAAGGAGACACAGGGTTATGAAAGGCTCTACAGTGCGTGTGAAGCAGGGACCCGCCCAGCCACTCCCACAGGTACCAGCCCTGGGTTCATCCAAGGGAAGCATGCATTCTTTTCCTGGTTGTAAAATGAGTTCAGTGCCACATGGTCAGAGTGTAGTGCTGTGAGGACGAAGTCCACCCATTACCATATTCAGGGGCAGAGTCCAGGGAGGGCCTGATTCCACAGCATTGCTCTGATTCTCGAATAACTGGCCTCAATTTATGTGGGCACTGAACATGCACATATGTGTGCAGCATTTTTACATGATCAGCCAATTCAGGCTACTCTGGGAGTCTTGGTACAAAGGAGGAGGTGAGTATTGGATGAGTTTGTGTGTAGGTGTAGAGGGGAGAAAGAGGTCTGCAGAGATTAGGAAATGAAGAGGGGCTGCAATTCCATTTTAATGAATCTCCAATTTCCCTGGGCAGTTGTCCTGAGAACATCTTTCTTTCCCATTCATCTCTTTGCAGTGCTCTGTGTAGAATCACCAAGCTGAGGAGGAAGAGAGGAGTATACAGAACCAAGCAGAATTCTGAAAGAATTTCTAGAAGCTCTGAACCCAAATCATATAGGCTCTAAGTGTTGGCCAATCAGCAGGAATGAAACAGTAACGTACCCCACCCCTCAAGTCCTGCTTCTGATTGAGAGACTAAAGGGTTAGGCCACAAGTGGTTGCCATGGAAGCTGCATTATGGAGTCCTGTCTGGTCCCTCCTTCAACCACCTGCTTCATACTGCAAGGAAAGCTAGATTAGAAGGAAGCCCGGCTTCTTGGAATCGGCACAATCAGTATGCTGGGCAGGAAAAACCCAGAAAACCTGCCCCAGAGACAGCCAGTCTGTCCACATACGAAAGGCAGGCACCCACAGGGCTGAGGGGCTCTTAAGTCAAACCTGGAGTCACAGCCCCATGTCCTCAGACGGTCCCCAACCCTCTGCAGCAATGAAGACATGTGTCAGTGTGGCTGAAAAGCTGCTTCTGTGAGGTTTAACAACTTTCTGGTGTAACTTCTGAGAGGGCTGATTGCTTATTCATGTGGAAGCAAGGCGCCTCGCTCATTTTGCCTGTTTTTGCTACTCTTTGTTGTTTTGGGAGAGTGTTAGGGTAGCTGCAAATGGCTTCTCAGGTGACATTTGCTGACATTCAGTGAAGTGCATTTATCAGCATTCACTAGCTCACCTCCGCACACGCAATCCGTTTTGTTTTGTTCTTCATAGCAACCTCCTTCCCAGCGCCCGTGCCCTGGAAACGATGAAGGACAAGGCGGTGCGTTTCTCAAGCTGCACTCAAATGTCACTGTGAAAAATCTTTAATGGACTAAGTGTAGCTTTTCACGTTACAACTTGTCAGGTACTGAGAAATTCTAGAGTTTCTCCTTAATCCACAAGTCACTGGAACCACACATCTGCAGGTAGAGACTAATTATAAGCTGTTCCAGTCAGAACTGGGTATGCAGACGCCAAGGAGAAAACATTCGGTGCCAGTTAATTCTTCATCGCTATCATCATCACTATTAATAATCTCATTCCATTTATTTTGCTACCTCTTCTCCTCCTCAGAGAATAGGCCGGGTCTGAGTGATGTGTTACTCTAATTAATTGAGTGACAGCCCTCAACCAGCTCCCCAGGCAGCTCACAGCCTCCACACACTCAGCTTTCTCTGTAACACTCTGTATCTTTTCCTTCAAGATATTGGAATCATAGCCCTGGTCCTTCAGGAGAGGTCTCTGAGACATGTCCTGTCTCCTGCCCGCCTAGCCATCCCTCATCTGAGCATACTGCCATTGGAGCCAGGGGTTCACCTCACCAATGAATAAGGTGCATTTTCCGCCCTCACAGCTGGTTGGAGACGTGCCACACGCGCAATGGTGGCCTACAGACTCCTACTAAGTCTTGCATAGGGCTTGCTCGGTCTGGCTTTACTCCTTTGAGTGGACTCAGATCAGTGGCTTTTCTCCATGGGCAAATTAGCCCATATTCTATTGTCCATGGCTTTGACATCCTGCCCCTGTGTCTCAGTTCACAGGCTGAAACCTCATCACCTGCAGGTTACTCTTACTGATGGGTTTTCTGGAATGCTATTGGCTCATTCAGGTGGAATCTTTATCATCATCATCAGCATTATTATTATTGTATTTTATTTGTATGAGTACACTGTAGCTGTCTTCAGACACATTAGAAGAGGGTGTTGGATTCTGTTACAGATGGTTGTGAGTCACCATTGCTCACAATTGCTGGGAATTGAACTCAGGACCTCTGAAAGAGCAGTCAGTGCTCTTAACTGCTGAGCCGTCTCTCCAGCCCCGCAGATGGAACCTTATGAGCAAGCTTCAGAGAGACATCTTGCCCATTTCACAATGTAAACTAGAAAGTAGGTTTTCACAAACACTGACTCTGCCGGTCCCATGGCCTTCAAATTCCCAGTTTCTAGAACTGTTCAGAATAAAATTCTGTTCTTTATAAGTTTTCACTTTTATTTATTTATTTATTTATTTGATCATTTATTTTTTTGAGAAAGGGTCTCTTGAGACTAGACTGGCTCTAAAATTTCAGTGTGGCCAAGGATAACCTCGAGTTTCTGATTCTTCTGCCTTCTACCTCTTTGTCAAGTTACAAGTGCATGCCACCACGCCCAGGTTAGGCAGTGGTAGGGATTGAACCCATGGTGTTGGACATGTTAGGTAAGCACTCTACTATCCAAACCACACCCTAGCCCTTAGTTTCTGATATTTTGTTATAGCAGCCCAAATGGACTAAGACATCCCTGTAGCTGAGAGAATTGATCTGTCTGTATTGTGTCCTAATGAATTTACCATAATCAATTAATATTGATTCTGTAGTCAATATTTAAAGGTCAGAGAGTAGGGGAGAGAGCGTTCGAGATACAAGAATAAGGATGGTATTACTAATAACCAGGTGCTGAGGACCGGAAGATTTTGCTAGGCTGTATCGCTGCAACTATCCCCACCCACTGTCACCTGTAACGTCACCCTTGACCTTCTCTCTTACACTTGTCACCCCACACCTGTCTCTTACATGAGTTACTATCGCCTCTATTCTTAACCCTTTGGAACCCCTCTAATAAATGCAGAGCTTTGGTCAATAGGACCTTAGCTTCTGATTGTTTTCATTGTCTAAAATCCACAGACCCGATCACTTTTGTGCTGTTGCTGAAAAAAGACAACAAACAAACAGAAACCTCATTTCTGCTTGTTGTAACTGTTTTCAGTTCTTTCTGAAAAGCAGCTTTTCAGAACTGGACTAAACCTATTTACCCCTATCCACATACTAGTTAGATCAAAGGAAGAAAGTCAAACATATCTTTAGTGGCCAGGCATATTAGGGCAGAATAAATGTCCATTTATTTTAAACATCTGTCTCACAAGTGCAGAATGCAGAGAGCTGAGGTTTATCCCCTGAGGATGGATTGTATGCCAGACTGTGTCAAGACCAGAAATGTCTGCATCCGCAGGTCTTAGGAGACCAGGACATCACAGAAGAAAAACATTCAGTTGTCTGTATAGTTTTGACAGGGTAGACAATCAAACCAGATAGTGGAAGGGTGAGGTCCTATATCGGTTTGGAATCCGATAAAAAATAAAGTTCAGACTGGGGTGATTTTTTCTTATTTGAAGTGCTGGGGATTGTACCCCAGGTTTCACACTTGCTAGGCAAGCCTCGTACTTGGGGGTGACTTTCTTTTTGGGGCGAGTGGTGCAAGCTGGATCAACTATATATAGCCTGGCTGGCCTGAAATTCACTATGTAGATCAGGCTGGCCCAGAGTTCATAGAGATCCACCTGCCTCTGCTTTCTGAGTGCTTCACTTAAAGGCCTTTGCCATCATGGTGGGTGGGGGAGCCATATATCAGGGGAGCTGTCCTGGAACAAGAATAATCTAAACTCTTCCAAACTCCAAAAACCTCATCTTAAGACTGGAAGGATGAAGACTGTTTCCTCCCTGCCTGGCATGCATGTCCCAGCCTGTGTAACCTTATGACCCCCACCTCTGCCACCCTTGAGGTGGTCACAAGCACCTGGAATTCCTCTTTATGCAAATAAAGTATTCCCAGGACCTTACCCCTAGCCAAAGATATAAACTCAGCCTGAAAGCCTCTATCCCCTCTCTAAAGGTTTAAATCGTCCTTGTTCCCCCCAGTGTGCTCAGTGAGGCCTCTGAGAAGTCTGCTTCTCATCTTTCTCAGAACAGGTGCTCACCAGTCGCCCGAGGTCTCCATCAACCCCAGCTCACTCACCCTTACCCTGCTTTCCCTCTCAGGCTACTGGTCTGATCCTCTTTGATTGGGCTATTAAGAGCTGGGGAGAGGGGTGGGAGTTACCATTACCTATGGCACCCAGGGGTAACTTTTAAAGGCATTTATTATATATTTACCTGTCTGCTTTATGACGTGACCTATAAGGTGTTTGAGACATATTGGAGAAAAGATAAACTCTAAGGGTGACGGCACTCTAGTCCCGATAATCTCTTTTTTAAAACTATTTATTTATTTATTGCATGTAAATGAGCACACGGTAGCTGTCTTCACACACACCACGAGAGAGCATCAGATCCCATTATAGATGGTTGGGAGCCACCATGTGGTTGCTGGGAATTGAACTCAGGACCTCAGGAAGAGCAGTCAGTGCTCTAACCACTGAGCCACCTCTCCAGTCCCTGTTAATCTCTGTTTCTCTAACACAGAGAGAAACCCCCAGTTCAACAAACAAACAAGCAACAACAACAACATTCAAACAAGCAAGCAAACAAAAAGATAAATGGTGGGCAAATAAAACTTACTGGTTTGCTGTGCCGCCCCCCCCATGATTTCTGCAAAGCTAGTTTAAACAAGCAACTACTACCACCTCTACCAAATGGATGGAGAATCTGTTGTCCCTCTGTTGATGAACATGGATGTTAAGCTGTGTTAAGGGTAGGACCCCAGATGAGATCTGAGATGACGTCTCCTGGGTATGGGCACGTGTCGTGGTGCTTGTGTGAGAGTGTGAAATGTGTGTGTATACTCAGTTGTGATTGAGGGAGGGCTGGGAGCAGAGATGTGAGAAGCATTTTCTGAGAACAGGAAACGTAGGATGCTCAGCATTCAGTCTTCCTGCCTGACAAGTCTGCCTTCATCTGCAATTACACTGAACGCATAAGAATCAATGTAAGGCCGCTTTTCGGGCTTTTGCAGATCGCCTAGAAGGTCTTCCTTTGATTTAACTGTTTCAAAGCACAGGCAAGAAAGAAGTCTGCTGAGGTGATTCTGTGGGGATATGCTCTCCTCCATGAAGCTACAGTCCACACGATGCTAAGGCATGGATTGCCTACAGACCCCTCTCCAGGACTGAACCCATCCCTAGGATCTGGGCCACACTTCTCCAGTCATGGGCACACACCCTAACCTCTTTGTTTTCTTTTTCCCTTCCTTCTTCCTTCCTTCCTTCCTTCCTTCCATTCTTCCTTCCTTCCTTCCTTCCTTCCTTTCTTTCTTTCTCTTGTTGTTTCTGGTTTGTTGTCATTGACACAGGATTTCTCTGTGTATAGCTCTGACTGACCTGGAACTCACTCTGTAGACCAGTTTACCTCAGGCTCACAGAGATCCCCTTCCTCTGCCTCCCTATTGCTTCCTTAGTTCCTCATGTGCTGGCCTCTTGGCAAACACTTTCCAAACCCTTCCCCATGGTCTTCACCACTAGACACCTAACATCTCTGTCAGGCCATGAAGCATCTATCCTCCAAGAATCCCTTTTCTCCACAGCCTCCACGCCATCAGGTTGCATGTTCCTTGTGGTCAGGACCCTGGCTCCGCTGCATTTGTACAGCAAGCTAAGCACTCTCTGTGCAGGCAGGGTGGCGACAACAGTAGCCAGGCCACAAGAGGGAAGCAGGCAACAGAGTCCTGAGCGTAAGTAAAGGAATTCTTTGTTCTAGGCTTCTGTCCCCAGTCCTGGGAGTAGCATCAGGCTGTGGGCCGCACATCTTAAGAGGAAGACTGAGGAAGGACACAGAGAGCTGCTTGGGAACAATGGGGACAAGACGACACCCAGAGCTTAGGCGTATGGGGGGGGTGACAAGTGACCCAGAGCTCAGGCATATGGGGGTGACATATGATGCCTGAATCCATCTCCCCAAATGTCAAACCCTTTTTGGTCACCTTCCTGTCTTCTTTGCTCTAGAAAATATTTTTTTCCCTCTGCTCCCCAATTTCTCCCCATGGATGTCCAGTTCCAAATCTGTTGTCGCTCAAATAGCATCTCACATACTTTTTAACTTAACTCACTCCTGAAGTTCTAGTCTCAAAACTCACACTCACTCTGCCGTTTGGTGTTACGTTCTGGTGCCCTATCTTCAGCTCTCTACTACCATGTCATATCTGAAGTTCCACTATAATGCTGATACTGTAACTAACCATGTTTAGATCATGGCCAGCTGAGGGTACCTGGAGCTATGAACTCTCTTTCTGGGGTACAGCCATTTCCACAGTCTGTGGCTGCTTTCTAGTTACCATGGCAGGCCGAGTGAGGTCTAAAATATTTACTGTGAGGCCCTGTCCTGAGAGAGTTTAATCCTGTTTATAGATTATAGAGGATGCATGTGCCGGGGCTATGATGGAACATAAGTGAAGAGCTTCCTGGTGGGACCAAGACAGGCACTACAAGAGCAACTGCCACGAGAAGGGAACAGGCAAAATGTTTCAGAGGCCGAATGGGGTGACTTTTATTGCTTATTCTTTCAAGTCAGAGGATAAAACCCAGAGCCGTGAACACGCAAGCAAGTGCGCTTTTCCACGGAGTTTCCAGAGGTGGGCTTTGAGGAGAAGGAAAAGCCTTATCCTTATCCTCCCTCGCAGGCAGCAAGGCAGAGTGCAAAGGGCCAAGTCAGCAGAAGCACAAGTGCCACACAGCTCCACCTGTGCTGATTGGCTCATCCTGAGAGTGGGCGGGCTCATTCCTACCCACATCCAATGTGCATTCATTAACAACCTAGCCAACCACAACAGACAGCTCCCTCTACGGAATCTGACGGACCTAAGGACCTAAGGGAATGGACTAGTTCCCCCAGCCCATAAACAGGCCCAAAGAACTTAAGATACTGTCCACATCACAGGGGGGATCACCGAGAGATCACAATCCACCTCACTCCAACTCCTGCAGTAAGGTTTTAATCTCAAGGACACATGAGCCAGCCGGGTCGGCCTTTGGCCTATCCCCGAACACACAGAATCTGTTCTGCACTAAGCCCTCTGAGCAGGTTTGTCTGCCTTGGATGTTCTTTTTCTTTTACGTCTCCATAGCTGGCTCCTGCCCTTCAAGGGCATCTCCCTCTGAACTTCCAGCCAGGAGTCTGTCTAACTCCGCCTTTGGAGTCACTCCCCGTTATTCTGATGTCACACTGTCTCCCTTTTCGCCCTCTGAAGCACGGCCTGCAGACATCATCCACTTCCACAAACCCTCAGGAGCAGGGCCACCATGGCCACTGTCTTCTCTTAGGACACTGCCTTGTTCCTTCTTAGTGTCGTTTGTTAGTAACACAAGCCTTTTTATTAGAACTCGTTAACTCCAGAACACAGAAGGTTAGACTGTCTGCTCAGCTGCGGGAAACCTTTGCAGATCTCCACGAGGAAGCCCTAGGAAGCATCTAAAACCGCAGACGTACAGGCCTAACTTGTTTAAGTCAACAACCGCGGGTGTGGGTGGGTCTGGACCGTGCTGAACATGCAGGCAGGGAATCTGTTGCATCCAGCCGGGGTTGGCAAAGGGCTGGTGTTCAGAAAATTCTGGCTTGTTTTACAGAAATCGTTAGACATCCTCTGTGGTACCATCTCTGAAAGGGACTCCGGGAACACCGTGGTTTGCAAGAAAGAAAAACCAGGCCAACAGCATCATTTGAAACCAGACTACGCGGGTGAAGTGTCATGTGCTAGCACTCAGGAGCCAGACACAGGATTGCGTAGTGAGCTTAAGGCTGGCCTGAGCTCTGATGTGGGACAGTCTCAAAAATCTGAGGATTGGGGATGTGGCTCAGGGTGACTAGTGTACCATGTACAACGTCCTTGGGATGGTTCTGCTACACCTCAGACAAGAATTTTTTTAAAAATTGTATTTTTATAAATACAAGAACTCCACCAGGGAGTATGTAGCAAAAGAAGCAGTTGCTCTAAGAGGTCTGAGTTGGGCTGTAGAGGAGAGTCAGCAGGTAGGAGCACTGGCCTCCCTTCCAAAGGACCCAGGTTCAATTCTCAGCATCCACCTGACAGCCTTCATCTGTCTATAGCTTCAATCCCACGGGGCTTCCCTGACCTCCAGAGGCACCAGGCACACATACAGTGCACACACATACATGTAGCCAGAGAGATAAGATAAACCAATACATTTTAAAAGAAGACGACTTGGAACCCACACGTACCTTTTCTCTCCCCTATCTCCTGCATATGGAAGAAATACACTCTAAGTATTTCCCCATATCAGGAAGCCAGAAGACACCCGTTCACTTTCCAACAGGCTCCTCTGGGCAGATCTTTTTGTTTGTAAAATGGGAGACCTGCTCCAAAGTCCTTGGCCTAGTGGGTCACAGCTTGGTCCAGCAGGACTGATATCTTCATGTGGTGGGTACTTGTGGGTTAATCTACTGCAAATCATGAATCAGGAGCCAGCACTACAGGATGAAATCTTCAGCTCAAATCCTCTACAAGGCACAAGTGATCCCTGTCAAGTGACTAATGGGGCAGGTCTCAGAGTATGGGGGGTAGCTAGGGAGGCAGAGCCCATGGCAGCCCAGGAGGATGTGCTGACACTGGAATGGTGGCATATGGGCTGTGCAGCAGGCAAACAGCACAGACTTGGATAGCTGTGCCATGAGCCAGGAACTTGGGGTCAGAGAAGCATAAACTCCCAAGTGGCTGAGCCATAGGACTTGCTGGTACTTGGAGCTGCCCAGTTCATAGAAGAATTTAGCAGAACTTGGCACCTGGGAACTTCTCTGGTGAGGGTCTCTTGTTTGAGAACTGTGTGAGCCATTTGCCCTTCTCTTCTTCCCATTGTCTAAAGGGTGAGCAGGACTGCAGGGGGAAAACCAAGGTGACAGGATTCAGGTCCAGGCGGCAGGGCTCCATGGGTCTGCAATGGAACTAGCCTCCCACACAACACCACACACTTACCCACTGCCTTAATTAAGGTTTACTGCTGTGAACAGACACCGTGGCCAAGGCAACTCTTCTAAAGAACATTTATTTGGGGCTGGGTTACAGGTTCAAGTCCATTACTGAAGTGGAAGCATGGCATTGTCCAGGCAGACATGGCATGAGAGGAGCTGAGAGTTCTACATCTTGATCTGAAGGAGAACATTGTCTCACAGGCAACTAGGAGGAGGGTCTCCAAGCCCACCCCCACAGTGGCACCCTGCCTTCAAGGCCACACCTCCTAAAAGTGCCACTCCCTGGACCTAGCATATTCAAACCACCACACCTACCTTTCTAGCTATTTCTCCTCAAATTCCTCTTTTACTCATAAATCAGAGTTTAGCCCCCTCCCCCTACCTACTCCCTGAGCTAAGGTTGCTGGAAAAATAAAAACTTGACCTCAGACAGTGTCAGGACTCGAGAGCAACAGAAACAATACCTGGTCAAGCAACTGGGCTAGGAACAGGGAAGAGGCCACCATCTTCCGAAGGGCACGGCATTAGCACTGAGTGTATTTGAGTCCCAATGGTGTTCTTACTCATAAGCCAGAAACCCCCTATATCCATCTATCCATCCATCCATCCATCCACCCACCCACCCACCCACCCACCCACCCACCCACCCATCTATCTATCTATCTATCTATCTATCTATCTATCTATCTATCTATCTAGGTTTTTAGAGACAGAGTTTCTTTGCCTAGCCCTGGCTGTTTTATAATTAGTTCTGTAGAGCACACTAGCCTCAAACTCAGAGATTTGCCTGCCTCTGCCTCCCTACTACTGGGATTAAAGGTTTGCAGCACCACTGCTGAAAAGAAACCCACAACGAAAGAACATTCTCAGAGAGTAAAGTAGAATTCCAAGACATCCATTTATTCCAACATGCACTCAGTCACCACTGGTTGGTGAGCTGACCAGGAGGCAGCACTGGGCTGAACTCACACATGTGGATGTTTTGACTTGAAGTAGAAACTTCTTTCAGGTCTCATTTCTCACATCTGTAAACTGGGCTGATAGAGACACGTCATTGGGTCTCTAGGTTTAACATGAATGAAAATCCCCAGCAAGGCTGGTTAAAACAAAATAACCTGCTGGTGACAACTCACAGCTCCCGATTCAGGAAACCCAAAGGTGCCGTCTTTCTAGCAAGTTCTCAGACATGGCTGAAGTTGCTGGTCTGGGGACAGGCATTGAGAGCTGCTGCACCAGGTGGTCTCTTGGGTCTTTGCTAGAAGCGACCACTGGAAGAGCTGAAGCAGGAAGAGATGGTGAGGAGCTGGCCTGAAATGGAAAAGTCCTGTGAGGTTCCCAAGCTTAGGGGTAAATGGATCAGATAAACCCCAACAGAGACACTAAATCCTTTGCCTCATTATTTTTTTAAAAAATGATTAAAAAATAATTCTTTGACATGAAAGTTCAATCAGATAGTGAAGAAATTATTTCAACTTTCATAGGGGGAAAAGGCGCCACTAAAAAGCTACAAGGGTATTGATGTCTATTAAATATTTGCTTTTCTCTCTAGCCCACACAAGACTGAGTAATTTGTATTTGGCAGAAACCAGATGCAATTACATTAGTCAATCCAAAAGCCCAACTTGCTCATACAAAATGCAAACAAATTAGTTAAAATGGCCTAATTAGTGGACTGTAAAATACCAACTAAGGCTGGCAACCTGGCGTGTGTTAGTCGAGAGCACCGTCTCCCTGCACAGGAGGCCCTCAGCAGCAGTCATCCATCACTCAGCTCCCACCAGTCTTCCCTGGGAATCTTTGCAGCCTGCGATCCAACTGTGGCTTCGCCTTGTCTTTTCCTTCCGGGAGACCAGGTTGTTCGTGGGCCTAGAGGCTATGATGGTTACACAACCTGATTGACTCTCAACCCCACAACTCACCTGCTGCTGCTTTTGCCTGACCGTTTAGCCTTCTGGTTTCTTTTCTAGTTGTTCCTTTTCTCTTTTTGTAATGCTGAGAATTTAACCAGGGCCTTGTGCAAGCTAAATGAGAATTCTACCATTGAACTACTACACTCCTAGGCCTGTCTTGTTTGCTTTTAAAAATGGAAATAAGGGCTGGAGAGATGGCTCAGTGGTTGGGTTCACTGGCTGCTCTTCCAGAGGTCCCAGGCTCAATTACCAGCACCCACATGGCACCTCATAACTGTCTGTAACCCCAGTTCCAAGGTATTTGGTACCCTCACACATATACCATGCAGGCAAAAACACTGATGCACACTTAAAAAAATATTGAAAAAAATTAAAAAATAAGATAAAATATAAATGAAAATAAAGTGAAATTTTCTGGGTTCTTTAGAGATTCCATTGTGTCACGTGATGTTTTTCTGGAAGCTGCTTTGCTAAAGAGCATGTGATATTTTGCTGGAGGTGATGCTGCAGAGGGTGTGTGGTGTTTAGAAAGAATATAAAAATAACCCCACAGAGAATGAGAAGATGCTCTTGCATTGGTTCACCTTGCAACGCTTCACTGGCTTTTGCTTATCTTCGCTTGTCGTGATTTCACAGAAACACACCTGGTGGTATTCTGGAGGTTTCTTGCAGTATCCATAAACTTGTGCTGATTCTCAGTGTTTCTTCTGAATCAAGCCACTGCTACTGCTGATATCCTGACAATGAAGATTGGAATCACCCCAAAGAACTAAAGTCCACATCCCCCCCATTTCCCATTAACCTTTCTTTCCCTCCACCTCTGGCAGGTGAACTAGAAGGGAGGTTGAAGAGTTTAAGAACACCTGCTAAAGTAGGTTTTACAAAATCTAAGCTTACCAGAAATAATAGATCCTGAGGATTAGAATTATGTATCTCAGTGTCTGATACATGGGCGCATTAATTTGGGTATAGTTTTCACCTTAAAATACCAGAAAGCTTTTGTAGATTCATATCCTGCCTCTGATACCACAAGGAAGTTTTGTGGTGACTGGAACAGTCTGGATAATTACCATCATAGGTCCTTGACCAAGGTCAGTGTACTACATTCTAGGTATTTGTGGTGCAACTCACAAAACACATTTGTGCTACATCCTGAGGCTATGGGCGCAGTCTTTCAAATCTGAGGAACACAGGCCTGCAGCCCTCACTGTGCATCGAGGTCTGTTGGGGGAGCCTGGGAATGTGCTACAGCCAGGACCTAATGGTGGACATTCTGACCCACTCAGTAGGGCATTTCATTTTCTTCTACCTGATTCTAAAGGAAGGCAGAGATAAGAATCATACCTCAAGGAGAGAGGGAAAGTGACCATAGGGATTTAAAGTAAATTCAAACATGAATTAAAAATAAATAAAATAAAAGAATTATGCCTCCAATCAACCCTTAAGTGTACAGAGTAACTGAGGAAAATAAATAGATTCACACACACACACACACACACACACACACACACACACACACACAATCAACAGGGAGTGTAGGGACCCAGGAATCACAGTGACCTTAGATCACACTCAAGTATGTCTCTTTAAGTTCACCCACTCAAGGTGGTTGGCTTGGGACCACTGGCAGTGACAGCAGTGTTTGCAGGATGCTAGTGGACAGTGGGGGCTTTCTGCCAAGCCTTCAAAGGAAGGGAACCAATCAGCATTCTGTATTTCACAAACCCTTCCCACCAAAGCACATGCCTAGCTCATTTACAGTCACATCATCAGCCAGGTCAAGAATGAAAGGCCCAAGGAAGTAATATGATGTTGTTTTAAGTACCACATAGTCGATTAGCATCAAGACTGAAGTACCCAGGCAGGGTGTGGGAGCAGTGGAGAGTCCCTGTTCACTTGGTGAATCATGTCTGAAGTCTGCTTTCTACCCAAAGGCAGAAGGAATGGTAACCCTGTCCTTGCTTTAGTTTTTTAACATTTATTTATTTATTTATTTATTTATTTATTTATTTACTTACTTATTTATTTATTATTTTATGTTTGTATGCACACTATTGTTCTCTTCAGACGCACCAGAAGAGGGCATCAAACCCCATTACAGATGGTTGTGAGCCACCATGTGGTTGCTGGGAATTGAACTCAGGAACTCTAGAAGACCAGTCAGTGCTCTTAACCGCTGAGCCATCTCTCCAGCCCCACCCCTTGTTACCTTCTTAAGTCAAATGCTAAGCTTCATTAATAATTGACCTTTTCTGAATAGAAGTCTTGGAGTTGTACGTTACTCCCTGAGAATGTTCACTTGTTGTGGGGCCAAGTATAAACAGTAGGGTTTCTGCCTGGCAAAGATAGTGGATCACACTTTTAGTCCCAGCACCCAGGAGGCAGAGGCAGGATGATCCATGAGTTCAAGGCCAGCCAGGTCTACAGAGCTAGTTACAAGATAGCCAGGGCTACACAGAGAAACCTAGTCTCAAAAAACAAAGAAACAACAAATCTAGTCATGTGGCAAACCTGCTTATAATTCCAGCTCTGGGGGAATATTTCAGGCCAGTAAGAGTCTACAGTTGCAAAAAAAAAAAAAAAAAAAAAAAAAAAAAAAAACAAAAAACAAAAAACAAAACAAAACAAAACAAAAAAAACCCCCAAAAAAACCAAAAAACCAAAAAAACCAAAAACCGAAAAAACAAAAAACAAAAAAACCCAAAAACAACAAAAAGAAAACAAAACAACCAAACAGAAAACTAAGTAGCTGGTACTTGAGGAGCAGCCTCTTCAGCTCCCAGAGGCTTTCCACACACAGGCACTCCCCCGTGAACTGAGCCAGGCGTGTGGTATCACCTGCCTGGGATTCCAGCATTAGAGATGTGAGCCAGGAGCTCAAGAGTTGATGCCGTTGATTCTTGATTGTGTAGGGAGCTTAGTCTGTCTCAAAACACACTTCCACCCTAATCCCTTTAAAATATAGATGAAGAGAAAAGAAACTCAGAGCCTTATAAAAAGCAGCAAAACTGGCGGTTCTCCTGCCTCTGCCATAACCAACTGACACTTGCTTTTCGAAGTCTGTTGCTCGTTTGTTTGTTTTGGTACACTGAAGTTACTTTTAATTTCCGTTGTTGCTGCGGGGTAGTGGTGGAAGTCGTTGCCACTACAAGAATAATTCTTTTAGAAATATTTTTTTTCTCTCTCTCTCTAGCTGATCTTAAGATTTTTCTCTTTATCATGTCCTACACATATAAGAATAAACACAACCAGTGTAACGTCAAACCTCAGAAAGAGGTTCAGAGAGATGAAGAACTCAGATAGATCCTGAGTCTCTGTGATGGTTTGTCTATGTTTGGCCCAGGGAGTGGCCCTGTTGAAGTAGGTGTGTCGCTGTGGGTGTGGCCTTTGATACTCTCATCCTAACTGCCTGGAAGTGAGTCTTCCACTAGCAGCTCTCAGATGCAGATGATGGACTCTCATGTTTAGATGCTGCCATGCTCCCGCCTTGATGATGATGGACTGAACCTCTGAACCTGTAAGTCAGCCCCAATTAAATATCCTTATAAGACTTGCATTGGTCATGGTGTCTGTTCACAGCAGTAAAACCTTAACTAAGACAGTCTCTGTGGTTTCTCCCTCCCTCTTTTCCTCACTCCTTCCCTCTCTTTCCTCCTTTCTTTCCCTCTTCTTCCTGCCCCCTTCTTTTTTTCTCCCCTTCCTTCCTCTCCAGTGCTGGACATTGAAACCAGGCCATTCACATGCTACACAAACATTCTATCATTGAGCTACATTCCAGTCTCTGGCTTATTTATCTAAGTAAAAATGGTGGTAAATCATTAAAGGAAGAATATACAGCAGAAAATGCTATTTCATACCAGGAAGTAATGGCCAGTATGCATTTAATCACAACATTTGGGTAGGCAGAGGCAGGTAGATATCTGGGTTCAAAGCACCTGGTCAACAGAATTAGCTCCAAGATAGCCAGGGCTGCACCGAGAAATCCCGACTCAGAACACCACCCCCTACTCCCACCCCAAAAGAAAGGAAATGCTAGTTCGCTTAGGCTGTCTCTGACCTTTGGCTCTTATAACATTTCTGTCCCTTTTGCTGCAATGGTCCCTGAACTTTGGGGAGGAAGGGCAGAAATGCAGGTCCCATTTGTGGATGAACTGCCCAGTGACGCTCACTTTTGCCTTTTGGCAGGTGGTGAGTTTCTGTGTTAACCACCTTCTAGTTCACACAAATCTATGGCTACAGAGATACAGACATGAATTTAGAGCACAGCACGATACTATAGCCATTTAGTAGATTAGTGGTAGTTGAGGAATTTCTAGGCCCTGTGAGTTCCCCAACAATGGCTTCTCGGCCATATTTAGCTTTGGGCATATGCGTCCTCCTATGGAGAAAGCTTTAGATCCGATTAGAGCACAGACTTTACCCTGTGTGGTTATTGTAGTTGTCTTGCTCTACCTTGCTGGTCATTATCAGTTGCAAGGTTTACGGCTGAGTAAGAGCGTTGGTGTCTTGACCCCTGAAGTCCCCACTCCGCCAAGAGCTCACACCAAACTTTTTAGAACTATAAAAGCTAATCAGCAAGGAGGATGTTTCCTGATCAGAACCAGCTCCAACTCCATCTCCAACTCCGGTAGCTGAAGTGTGCAGTATTTTCCAAAATGGGATCTGACCATCATGTGCTGGAGGACAGCCAAGATCGATAGCCTGTGTTATGCCGGGGATCTCCAGGACATCCCACACCTGTCACTGGGATTTTTATTTATCAAGCTATGGCTTCTTGGAGGAGCATTGTCCCCTACTTAGGGCAACCCTAATTGAATTCTTTCATGTAGATATACATTTCTTATAAAAACTGTATGCTTTGGGGAAGCCAAGTTTATCTGATTGCCAAAGCAATTGTGGACTCTCCACTTATTTCCTTCCCCTAGTCACTTGATTTGGAACATGCCTCAGTTTCTTTCTAACTCATTAGTACATTTGAAAATGTTCTCTCAGAGCCAGGCTTGACGCTGGGAACATGGACACACCTACCTACCTTTTAGGCACGTTAGGGGAGGAAGCAGAAGGACCAGAAGCTCAAAGTGAGGCTGTTCTACAGAGTGAGTTACGGGTCGCATTAGGAGAACAGTTAGGGGTGTATGAGATCCAGTGTCAAACAGACAAATGACACCCACTCTATCATCCCAAATCCCCAACCCAACCCAATATACACACACATGTATACACATACACACACACAGACAGAGAGAGAAAGGGGGAGAGACAGAAAGAGGGAGAGACAGAGAGACAAAGAGACAGAGAGGGAGAGACAGAGAGATAGAGAGAGGGAGAGACAGAGAGACAAAGAGACAGAGAGACAAAGAGACAGAGAGGGAGAGACAGAGAGATAGAGAGAGGGAGAGACAGAGAGACAAAGAGACAGAGAGGGAGAGACAGACAGAGGGAAAGACAGAGAGACAAAGAGACAGAGAGGGAGAGACAGAGAGAGAGGGAGAAACAGAGAGACAGAGACAGAAATAGAGGGAGAAACAGAGAGAGATGGAGAAAGAGGGAGAGAGAGAGAGTCTGATAATACCTGTAAATCTACTTGAGACAGGAAGATTATTTTTAGTCTCTTTAGTCTGTTTTAAATTCAGCCTATTGGCAACCTCTCTATGAAGTCACCTCTCTAAAAACAAAACCGGAAATGTCATCAGCTACCGCACTACCTTCCAACAGTTCTACTCTCCTGGGCAAACACCCATGTCGGTGAGTCCCAAGCCTCCTCAATCATCAAATGACCCATTTCCTAGGTTTACTGGAGAGTCACCTGAAGATCTTACACAGTAAGAACCTTTTCAAATGAAAAAATAAAGGACTGTGACGATATTAGAGCACTTTGTGACTCTGTGGCTGACGGTCGGGAGGGGTGCAGAAAGATACCTCGGGCCATTTGTTAGCCCTGGTCAGTATTTATCTAATCACTCACAAGCTAGTGCCAGGTCCCTAAGTGTGGCAACCACTAGCCTGAGTTTCACCTGATTTGTTTATTTCCTGAGGGGTCAAGACAAAAATCACAGATATACACCTGATACACATTCTCTAGCATATCCTCGTTTTCTTAGTTAAAATCCTATTTATTTACTTACTTTGCTGGCAGAGAATTTTATTCATTCATTTTAATTCTTTAAGACAACTGTTTTTCCAATATTTGGATCAACCCCAGGGACTCACTAGTACTAGACAAGTGTCCTGCTTCCCACGGCCAAACTAACCTTAATAGTGGCTTCAGGGTCTGAGAGGGCCCCATGTGTGGTGGTTTGAGTAGATATGGACCCCATAGTCTCACGTGTTTAAATGTTTGAACATAAGGAGCCGCACTGATAGGATGGCACAAATAGGTGTGGCCTACTTGGAGGAGGTGTGGCCTAGCCTAAGAAGGTGTGGCCTAGCTGGAGGAGGTGTGGCCTAGCTGGAGGAGGTGTGGCCTATCTGGAGAAGGTGTGGCCTAGTTGGATGAGGGGTGTGTGTCACTGTGTTGACACACTGTCTTTTTCTGCTGCCTGCAGATGAAGATGTAGAACTCTTAGCTACTTCTCCAGCACCATGTCTACGTGCATGGTACCATGCTTCCCACCATGAGCTAGCTTCTCACCATGATAATGGACTGGACCTCTGAAACCCAGCTTCAATTAAACATCGTCTATTGTAGAGTTGCTGTGAGCATAGTGTCTCTTCATAGGAAAAAATAAAGCCCTGACTAAGACAGTTGGTAAAGCAATTGCCTTGGGAGCCCAAGGACATGAGTTTAAATTTTCGGAGCCCACATAAAAGCAGAACACTGGGGCGCAAGCTTGTCACCCCAACAATGGTGAGCTGATAGGTGGAGACAGGTGAATCCCTGAAAGGCCACTGGCCACCTAGCCTAGCCTGACGAGGTCCAGGCCAAAGAGAGACCTGGTTTCCAACAGTCTGGGGAACAAGATCTACAAGGTGGTCCTTTGACCTACATGTGCATGCTTAGAACTGTCTCCGTCTCTCATACAAGTGTGCATTCGTGTATGCACACACAGACATACATACAGACACAGGCATGCACACGCAGACACACACACATCTAAAACCTTTGGGCTATTTTAAACTCAAGAGCCGGGGCTGGCTCCATGAGAGACGTGGATAGCTGTGTAGTCCAAGAATTGTGGGAAGTGGCTGTAGTTTCTCTCGCTACTATTCCAGCATTTGAACAGAAATCAACCACGCCCCTCAGCTAGTGATTGTGATTGTTTCCCGAGAAAGTGTTAGCTCTCATTCCTTACATCCAGGCCAGAAGAAGTTTGCGAGGAATATTCTATTGGGTGCCAGGGTTCAAGTGTCTTCATGGGACACACCTCTGCTTGCTGCAGGTCCTGCCTTCGGAGTTGGTGGCGTTTTCTGGGCCTTTGTCTGCTTCGGGGAGCACTGGGGCTCTGGCTTTCCTGCCCAGTCAATCTCCCTCTCCGGGACTTAGCTCACTGCCAAAAGGAGAGCATCCTCTCCGATCCCAGGAGATCTGCCCCTCTGTGCTGAGGGGAAAGTGCTGGGTTGACTGCATGTGGAGGCCTGTGGCATTGGGGGTCAGTGTCAGGACGTGCGGACTGTAGAGGACACGGTGACAGGCTGAGCTGGGCAGTAATTAGACAGCAGAGCTTCCTCCAGTGAGCGACAATCAATAGGTCCTCTCACCGAGGGAAAAGATTAGAGTCAAGCAGATGGCGGGAGATAATAACATCCCCCACTTAACTCGTATTGTCACTTGTCAAAGTACCTCCACCACATTTCTCCCTTGCTCCTCGGCATTTTTCTCCTCACGTCCTTTTGTGGGTGCAGCTCTGAGTTCACAGAGGAGAAATTGAGGCCTAGAGCCTCAGTGTGAGCACTAAAATTCACACTCCTTTCCCCTTGGACCCCCTTGCTGTCATTTACTTCCTCCGTGTATCAGGAGGGCAGCTTTATTCATTATTCAGCTTAATTTTAGCTGGATACCTACTATGTGCCTGTCACCATTCTAGGCGTAGCAGGCAGAGCCATGAATGCGGCACAGTCATACTTTTCTAGAAGTTCCACTTACATAGAGGACAGTACACAGGGAAATGAGATAAAAACATCAGACAGGCATTTGCCCTGTGGAGGCCATAACTCAGAAAGATTGGATAGAAGAGCCGAGGAAGGTGAGAGAGACTAGCAGGTGAATGCTGAGCTGAGACCGGAATATCAAAAAGCTGCTAGAATGCCAAAAGAGGCAGCGCAAGAAGAAAGGAGAATGTAAAATAGCATCTAATCCATGGAAACGCCAGTGATGATACAGACATCCCAGTATCCTTCTGAGCTTTCTTTCTAGGCCTCAACTTTTCCTTTATTCCTTAACTCAGTGGTAACCTATCTGTGAAATGGGCACAATTGTGTCAATTGTTGATGTGGAAACTTTCAAAGGCATGTCCCATAAGGATCTGTGTTGTGGTAAAGACATACTATCCAATTATATTAGCAATTCATCAATTGCATAATTAATTAATTAATTTTTGAGACAGGGTCTCACTAAGTATCCCTCGCTGGCCTATAACTCCCTAGGTAGAGCAGGATCACTCCAGACTCCCGGTGATCTGTCTGCCTCTGCCTCCCCAGTGTTAGGATTAAAGGTGTGCATTACAATTTAACGGCTGCAGAAGTTTTAGGAACAGTAAATAATGTTTCTCATTAAAAAGGAAACTCATGTGTCATGTGTGCAGGGGTGTGCTTACATCATGGTGCACATGTGGGAGTCAGAGAAACACCTCAGGCACTGGCCCTCACCTTCTCTGACTCGACTCTTGATGTTCACCTGCGTGTGCCAGGCTAGCCCACGGACGTGCAAGGCTTCTCCTGTCGGCGCCTCCCATCTCCCTGTGGGAGTGCTGAGAAGACAGATGTGTGCTTCGATGCTACTGTCCAGATTTATATGGGGATCTACACTCAGGTCTTCAGGCTTGCATATCGAGTGAGTTGTCTGCTTACAGAGCCATCTCCCCAGACTCCTTCCCTGTCAGGGATGGTATTACCAAAATAGTCACGGACCAGCTGCTTGATCTAGTTACCTGAGTTAAATTCAAATGGTCTCGCTGCCACACGATGTCGTCTTCATCGAACGCCTTTCAAGGAAATCACCAGGACTAAGCTTAAACAAAACTGTGTGTAATGTGCATGGGTATGTAGTCTGTATGTGTAATGTGCATGGGTATGTAGTCTGTTTGTGTAATGTGCATGGGTATGTAGTCTGTATGTGTAATGTGCATGGGTATGTAGTCTGTATGTATAACCACCTGAGTGCCTGGCACTTAGGGAAGCCAGAAGAGGTGTTGGATCCCCTGGAATGGAGTTACAGACAGTTGTGTGCTGACGCAGTGGATGCTGGGAATCTAGCTCTGGTCTTCTAAAGAATAGCTGGTGCTCTTAACCTCCAACCCATCTCTTTAGCCACTGGGTCTCAGTTTTATACAGCACCCTCTGCTGTGCAGAGCACTTCAATAGATCTTTCTAGACAGCCGTTAGACTCTACGCCCCTCGAAGGCTCAAACCATTTCTTACTCGTATTGATCTGTGTAACCTACGTAAAGACTAGAATAGATCTTTACAGAACTAATTGCAGTCTCTGTGCAGAGTCATATGACTCGAGTGGAAACTCCTGTCCCCTGCCACTGTTGTGTTAAATAATAAAAAAATAAATTGGAAATGGAACCTCGTCACACTTACGCCGGCCTACGCCGGGCACCAGCGGGCCACGTGGCAGCTGCGAGCTGTTCTCCTCTTCACAGACTCTTTGGCCCTGAGCTCCCACAGCCTTTCCACCCGCCTCGCTAAATTCCCGTGGGGAGTTGCTGCCATGCCAGCCCCTCGCATCCCAATTCCGTGGTGTGTCCCGCTACCTTTCTCTGGAACCCAGTTGAGTCTTCATGTGAGGAAAACACCACACAATCTTAGTTTAAAATCAGCAGGTAACTCAATCGATGGGCACAACAACTAACATCCTAATTAGTAAGCCATACTAAAAGTAATCCTCCTGTGGCAGATCTTGGTGGATCTGCCATCTTACTGGGGCCTCTAGTTTGTTACACCTTGTTCCCCAAGCTCTCTTCTGTCCCCAAGGCCCAAATCTTTTTCTCTTCCTCTCTTCCTCCCTCTGACCGGGAAGTCCTGTCTAATCACCACCCAGTGATTGGTCCCCTGAAATCTTCATTCATTAGGGGAAAATCCTGCCACACAGCACAATGGCAGAAACTTCCATCAGAGACAGGTATGAAGTTAGACACGCCTCTGCTTTAAAGAAGGAGTCAGGTTCCCACACCCTAGAATCTCTGTGGGCCTTCCCGCAGACAGACCAGACGTCTGTCCTGCCAGCAAGGGCTTGGTTAAGGTGACCAGGTCAGAGAGCTCAGTAAGGTGGCCAGGCTACTCCAGGGCATTAAATTCACTGCAGCCACAGTCCCTTATCAGAGTTCCCGTGGTATGGCCTTAGGATGTGTGTCCTTTGTATTCAGGCTGTTAAGATGTCATAGTTCTAACCACCTGGCAAGAATATTAAAATTCTCTTATCCTCAGCTCTCCCCACCTCCACCCCCACCTCTTCCCCCTTAAAGGAGAAGGGGGGCAACAAAAATGTCTGCTATTTTAACAAGGCTGGGAAAAAACCGCCTTCAGATCGGACGGACAGCAGAGGGTAGGCTCGCAGCTCAGGTAGGAGAGAGTTTGCCTTGTGTGCATGGGACACTGTACTTCATCCCGGCACCACACACACTAGGTACGGTGGCATATGCTGGCACTCCCAGTGCTGGAAATATAAAAGCAGGAGAATCAGATAGAAAACATCATCCTTGGCTGTGTGGGGCACTTGATGCCAGCCTGGGCTATGTGAAATTCTGATTCAAAACAAGAAAACACACACACACAGTCATACACATACATACACACACACACACAGAGTCACACACACACTTACACACACACATAGTCACACACACTTACATACACACACATCTACACACACTCACATGCATTCACATACTCACATACACACTCACATATACATACACACACATACACACAGTCACACACAGTCACACACACAGTCACACACTCACATACACACATACACACACTCACATACACACACACTCACATATGGACACACACACTCATACACACACACAAAAGCATGTGCGTACACAGAGTCACATGCACAAACACACTCATACACACACACATTCACACCCACACACATGCACACACACACTCACACAAGCATGTGCATACACACAGCCACATGCATACAGGCTTTGACACTATTCATTTAACTTAAACATGGGTTCAGTTGGAGGTTTCTAAGACCTGAACGGCTGCTTAAGGACTTCTTGAAACCTGCATTCTCCCGCCATGGCCACCCAGCCCTCTGCCTGCAGCCTGCACTACTTGGGAAGCTTCTAAGCTGCCCAAGTCCTCCCTATAGCTTCCAAGTCAGTTACCCTGAATTACGACTTGGTCATGGAGATGTCTAACATGGCTGCGATAGCATTGCAGGGGCAGCCTGCATTGAGAACCTTCTAGAGGAGTAAACCCCTGCTAAGGAGGCAATGCTATCTCCTCTGTAGGGCAGAAACAGCTCCCTCGGGTGAAGCACCTCCTGTCTCACTGCCCTGAGTTAACACTGGGGCTGGACATGTTCTGGAAAACCCCTCTCTGGGCCATGCAAGGAAGATCCATCCTGTTTTTTCCCTCGGAAAGTTGACTCAGGTCTTCAGCACAGTGCAAGCAGAGGACCTGGGAGCATCCCACATTCTGGACCAGGGAGGAGAGAGCGGAGCGAGACAGGGCTGGCTGCCCGGGCATCCCCTCGGTGGACACATTTCATTTCCTAGACCTCAGATGTCATTAATGTCTACCAATTTAAAATGAGTGTGCAGGAGAGCTGAGGACATGCTTCCCCAGAGTAAACAAGTTCTTACCGAACGAGCTAGAGGACCCAGGTTTGACTCTCGAGGACCCACACAAAAGTTGGCATTGTAGCACACGAACGTAACCTCAGGAGACAATCTCAAAGAAAAGACCTTGTCTCAAATGAGGTGAAAGGCAAGATTCGATATCTGAGTTTGTTCTTTGACTTCCACAAAACACAGTGAATGCACATATCCTTTACATACCACACACACACACACACACACACACACACACACAAAATCACACACTACTGCATAGAAATAGCTTTTCTTTGAAAAACTGAGAGGATGGCTGATTTCCTGCCAAGGCTGAAAGTACATACAAGATGTCACCAGTCCCCTGAGGCTGACGTGACCTTGGGATAGTGAGTTCACTAATACTCTTCAGATACTCTGTAGAGCACTTTGGGCAGGGAAGAGCTGGTATGGTCAGATAGCACGTTCTTCTAGACCTTGGAGCATGGCAGCTCCCAGCTGAGATCTGAATGATGCTGGCATCCAGGCTGCTCCCAGCCATGCGTCGGATACCATCCTGCACGCATGCCAGGGAAGAATGACTGGGTTTGAGTGGGAGAGAAGGATCTCAGGGTACCTAGGGTGGGGCATCAAGACTGGCCTAGACCAGACATCTGGAGGGAGGGAGCGAGCCTGGTCAGTTTTACAGAGGGCAGTGTTTTGCTTTGTATCATATTATAAAAGAGAGATCACACCGGCTGGAGAAGTGGCCCATCGGCCAGAGACCCGACACAATTCAACACACAGAAATCATTTCCAGAAATGACCTCAGAGACTCCCCAACTGGCCCTAGACGTCTACCTAGAGATGCTTTCGTTGCATAGTTTTCTGGCTTTTCTCTGTCTTTCTAGCCTGAATTGCATGCTAGGCCTGCAATACCGGAAGGACCCATTTTGAAAAGTTTCCGAGTGGCCTTTAGCGCGCCGATGGTTCCCAGAGAAGGAAAACACCTATTAAAAATGTTCGTTCCAGGCGGATGACTGCTTCCAGCCGCCTCCGGTGCCAGAGTAATGAATCTAGAATCCCCAGCTCTTGCCCAAATCTCAATGGCTAGTAATTAAATTTCCACCAACAGTTTGTTTTATCACCTCAGTTAGCTTGTTGACATATAATAGGAGCTGCTGAGAGGTACCTCTAGTTAATGGTTTTCTTTTCCATATTGATATTAGTACCTGGAGTGGGGACATGTCCTCTTCAGAATATGATTACTATTTTGAAATCTTAAGCACAGGAGGGAAATCCGTTGCTATAAATTAAACAAGAAGTTGGGAGAACTTTTATCTTCTGCGCCATCCAGACGCTCTGCCTCTCATTTCCGAGGCGCCGTTGCTGAGTTATCTGTGTCACACAGACGACTTGCATGTCGTGCTGACTAGCTATTGAGGAGAGCTCAGAGTGCGCTGGTAGCCGTGCCCTGAGCCTCGAGGCGAGGCAGGGCTCAGAACATGAAAAATTCATTACTCCTCCATCTCAAGTTGCTGGGATGTTTTAATTCGAAGAGGAAAGAACCCGTGTCAGCTAAAGATGGAGCCATAATTAAACTGATAGGTGTTCATTATAGCCCCAAACCTACTCAAGCCGTCATTGGTTCCTTTTATCCATCCTTCAACTACACAAACTCAATTATCTCTACAAACCAGTGGGGAAGGGTCAAATGGCAGGCACTTGCTTCTGAGGAGAGCCACCACTGTCCTGTATCTGGGTGTCGGCTCTGACCCTGTCTTTGAGGCCCATGGTAAGAACTTCCAGTTAAAAACCCTGGGAGGAGAGCCATACAAAATGACCTCACCTCTGGAGGGATCTCTCCTTAGTGTGTGTGGCTTACACATGATGACAATTCTTCCAGCATACCCCAGAGTGACGGCCCCCGGGTCAAGGGGGGCAGACATCCTGGTTTGAAAATACCTCTTGTGTGTCGAGGGTGCTAGCAACCTGGAGCGGTGACAGGCACCAGTGTGGACAGGATCTGAAACGGAATTGATGTGATGTCATTTTGACTCTCTTATACCCCGGTTATCTCTCGCTAAGACTTCACGTCTGATTAGTCCGCTTGGAGGAGACAGTGGATTTTATCAGCCTCCCTTCCCGACACTCCGTCAACTTGAGAAATGCAGAGAAGGAATTTAAACCGAGGTGTCACATCTTCCTATCAGATTCCTTTGTGAGACACCCCTGAGTCGGACACCTGGTCTGAAAGCATTAACAAGGGGCACGGGGGGTGGGGAGGGGAGCAGGAGTTTTCTATGCCTTTAACCCAATGACATGTTGCAGGTGCATCTTTCTGGGTTTGCTCGTCCTTGCCGGTGCAGGGGACAGTCCTGTGAATGGTCACCTGTACTGCTGCTTGTTGACAGCAAAATGCAGGTGTTGGACAGTGTGGCTCCTGCTGGCAATGGCGAGGCCACGCCCGTGGATATCCCTGTCTGAGGATGAGGAGTCGCCTGGGGAACTGTTGACAAGTCCTCCCTGGCTGTCAGCTCATCACCCACGCTGGACGTTCTGTTGCTCCAGCTCCAGAGTCTCTGGCAAACCCCAGGTCACTGTTTCTAGGTCCAGTGCTGCCATGTTTCCCGGCAAAGACAGTAGCAGGCCACCCGGCCACCTCTACCACCTGTGTGCACATGTCCATGTATGTGCACATGCATGTGTGCTTGCAAGTATGTGTGTGTACTTGTATGCATTGTGTGCATGTGTGACTTGTCTGCATGTGTGCATGTATGTGCACACGTGTGCCTATTATGTGTGCATGCATGTGCATGTATTCGTGTGTGCATGTGTGTGTGCATGCTGTATATGTGCATGTGTGTATATATGCTGTGTGGAAGTGAGCATGTCTGTGTATATGTGTTTGTGTTGTTTCTCTGTGTGTGTGTGTTGTTCCTGTGTGTGTCTGTGTGTGTGTTGTTTCTCTCTCTCTCTCTTTCTCTCTCTCTCTCTCTCTCTCTCTCTCTCTCTCTCTCTCTGTGTGTGTGTGTGTGTGTGTGTGTGTGTAAGCCACAGAACCACATTAGGTATTTTCCCGAATGGTTCACTATCTTACATTTTTGAGTTTCTTACATAACCTGTAACTCACAGAGTGGTTACAACAGTGGATGGCTCCTAAGGAATGACACCAGACATTGTCCTACCTGTATACAAACAAGTATGTATGTGCCCGTGTGGACACACAACTTGAGCACACACACACAAACACAAACACACACATATGAAATCTCACCCACCAGATAGCCACAGATCCTGCTTCTTACCAATAACAATGATCTAAAGCACAGCCCGGCAGTGGTGGCTAACCCCTTTATGTCAGCACTTGGGAGGCAGAGGTGAGTGGACCTCTGTGAGTTTAAAGCCAGCTAGAACTGTAACACAGAGAAACCCTGTTTCAAAAAAAAAAAACAAACCAACCAAATCAAAAATGTTTCCACCTTTCTTGCTCACTGGTTACCTAGGCCAGCTCTGGTCAGCTATTTTAGCAGAGTAGGCGACACTGGCATCTCTAGGAGTGAGAGTAGGAGAATCTTATGTGGTGACAGCCAGAATAAAACTGTGTCACCCCGAATAAAAACGACCTCAGATTCTGCAGGGAATCGGTAGGGAGGTCTGCTAGTGCGGCTGGGGCACAGGCAGCATCCACAGACACTGCCATTGAGGCAGCCACGGCAGTCCTCCAGGGAGCGGTCACTGTGTAAGTGGCAGTCGGGTGGGACAGAGTTCTGAAGATGCAGTAGCATATGTTTTATTTATCAGTTGGCTTTATTTGTACGTTCCTATGTAATTCCTTATCCATGTTGCTAAGGTCTCACTCCGTAGCCCAGGCTGGTCTAGAACTTATGCTCTCCGAGTGCTTGGTGGGATTCTTGGCACGCACTACCATGCCCAGCTCCCAGGTCATTCTTCTCTTCTCCCCCTTCACCTCTTCCTGAGGTAGAATCTCACTACATAGCCCAGCTGACCTGGAACTCCCTATGTAGGCCAAGCAGGACTTGAACTCAGGGACTGCTGAGTGCCTCCAGTGAGGGGATTCCAGGCAGACACAATCATGTCTGCTTCCTGGGTGGTTCCTATTAGATCAGATTTGCACCCTACCACGTCTTTTCTGCCTTCCCTGTGAGATTCTAGAAAGGCGTAGGTGCAGGCAGAGGATGCCTGTTGCCCAGGGCTGCTGAGAGGCCAGAAAGTGGAAGCCTATCCGCCTTGCAATCCTCCTCCAAGCTGTTCATTCACCTTTCTACATCGACATTTAAAAACACTCACCTTCTCCCAGTGACGCTCCCCAGCCAGCCTTCTTTCCCTCACGAAGGCATTATTCTGGGAGCTTCTCTTTGCTATTTTTAGGACGATTGATTTCTTTTTGAATCATTCTGCCTGCATTATTCCTGATGTCTTCAGACAATACTCTGGTTGGACATGACTATCGACACCTAACCGAGGCGCCCCATGGATCAGTTAGCAGACGCGGCGGGAGGGATGGGCTGGAGAAGGAACTGCAGCTCCTGTGGCCCCTTCTCTTCTTCCCCTGCAGAAATAATCATAATAACCACATTGCCCTGCATTTACACAGAACATTGTGCTTTTCGCAGAGCATGCACTTCTCAGTGAGTAACACATAATCTCTTGCAAAGGACAGGGACAGAACACTATGGCAGGGAACAAGTTTTGATTGGGGAAGGAGGAGGCCTAGCAGTGAGTGTGTCTAGGGTTTTTTGTTTCTGTTTTCCTGTTTGGATCTCCCCAGAGGAAGGTGAGTCTATTTATCCTGTTGCTCACCTCATTAATTCCAGGCCTAGATCTTTTTGATTATTCCCCAGAGACACATTTCAGCCTGGCAACATTAAGACCATGAATGGGCAGGCACATGACCCAGAAGAGGCACGTGACTTTATTCAGAATGCTCTCAAAGCTGAACTGACTTCGGTGTCCATGGGGCAGGGTAGAGGAGGAGAACCGTAGTCGCTCCAGAGTGAAAGGAACCGTAAGAAGACTAGGAGACTCGCTGAGGAGATGCCACAGAACATCGAAGGAGTGCTCCTTACTAGAGGCCTCAGAGTAGGGAACATGAGTCCTCGGTGACAGAAGCCACCTCAGTGACAGGGATGGGGACAGTACTGACTGGGAGGCTGAGGGAATCTTTCGGATACTCAGTATTATTAGTTTTATTAAATTAGGTTTTTTAACAATTGCTTTGGCTGGTCTGGAGCTTACTCTGTAGAGCAGGCTGGCCTCAAATTCATCAAAGACCCTCCTGGCCCTGCCTCCCTCGTGCTTGAACTGAGGGTATGTGCCACCACAGTGCCGAGAAGTGGTTTGGTGCGGTACAGATTTCGAGTCCTTCCAATTCTTTGCCTTCACATTCCCAAGCAATACTTTTATGGTCCCGTGAGCGAGGCCTAGGAGAAGGCCAGGCTTCTCTCCACTGCCCCTTCAGTCACGAGCCTCTCGGAGTCAGTATCGGGGAAGACAGGTTAATAGAGAGTCCCGGGATGAACAAATGGAGTCCTGCCCACTGTTCCTGCCCCTTGCTCGGTTCTGCTTTTTCTGATTTGATTGACACCCAAGTCAACCAAAATATCCTTGTTCTAGAGTCAGCAGGTAGGAGGTGTAAAAGTCGTGTCATGATGCAGACTCTCTGAGGGGGAGGGACCTCATGGCCCAGGGCTAGGTTCCCAGGCCTCTCAAGGCCCTGACTCCCCCCCCCAACACCCCCCCCCCACTGCCCCCTTCCTCTCAACCTCCCTGTTACGTCCCCCCCAGCTGAACTCATGCTGTTCTTTGCACTTGAACCCTTTGAACTAAGCCATACCCTGGCAGCAGTTCCTGGCTTCCTTGTTTGGACTGAAGAGGGGACAGAAACTCCAGTCTTAGGGTATTTTAGGAGCTTGTCTTCCTGCCCAGTCCCTGGAGGAGGAAGTTCAGAGAGAGGGAAAGGGTCAGTCACATCTCACCGTTTGCAGACCATCCGGCCGGCCCTGTCCCCAGCCCCGCGCCTCTGCCCGCTCTCTGCCGTTTGCCCTTCACCCACCAGACTCTTGTTTATGTTGCTGCGCTTAGCCTGGAAGTTTACTGTCTTTTTGAGAGCCCTACGCTATCACAAGAATGAATGCCCTGGGCACTGGAGTGGACTCTCTCTTTTCCAAACCTTTCTTGGGAGCCCTGAGTTCCCTGACAACGATCCCAGGCCGCGCTGACTCTCCAGTCCTCCCCAGACTAATCTCATCTTTTAGAATCCCCATAGCTTATCTGATTTTACTGACAGTCTCATGGAACCCAGGCTGACCTTGAACTCTGAGTGTACTTAGGGGTGACTTGAACTTCTGACCATCCTGCTTCTTCCTCTCAAGTGCTGGGGTGACAGGTGTGTCCCAGGACAGCCAGTTTATGTGATGCTGGAGATCAAACGCAGGAACTTGTTCATGATAGGAAGTGCTCTCCTGAGTCACACCCCGGTCCTCTTTCTCTACCTCGCATCCCTTCTCTGTGTCCTTAGTTTTCCTTCTTGCTTCCCCGGGCTATCCCCCTTCTCCTTTTTCTGTCACCATCTTCTCTTACTCAACACCAGTGCTGGCACAGCCATACATGAGAGAGGAATCTTATACATAGGGGAAGTGGGTGTGCCCAGACGCCCTTCTTCTATCAGGAGGAATCTAGGGACATTATGTATTTATTTACAATCTGGTCACTGGATGCCAGATACAGGGTACAGGGTGCTGAGGAGACACAGTGGGTAACCAAATAGTGATGTCAGAAACAGAGAACACCTGGACCAGCATAACTGGGGTGGGGGCTCTGCCTAGGGGCCAACGGGAATACTTGAGTGGATGGATCTGCAAGTGATAACAACCAGTTAAGTGTTTGTGGCATGGGATATTAAGGTCTTGCCTTAATATTTGCATCATTTCTTGAGTTGTGGTGCTGATGTTGGGCCCTGATTTACAATGAGGAAGGCACACCATGAAGAAAGCAAGTGAAGCAGGGAGGTATGTTCGGTCTGTGATGTGTATTATGGAAATAATGTACAAACACACGAAATGAAAGAAAACTGGGGTGAGGGGGAATCAAGGTCAGGAAGCTAGCAAGTGGTAAGGCACTTGTTTATTTTACTATAACAAAACACTCAGTGGGAAGTACTCCAGAAAGAAAAGAGGGTTGTTCGGACCTTGATTTGGGTGGCTTTGGGACACCCGCTGCTGGGCCAGGTTTCCCAGTGTGCCCCAACAAGGCAGAGGTGTAGAAAGAAAGGGAGCAGCTGCTGTAGAAGGGGTGCGTGAGCAGAAAAGCAAGAGAGAGCAGGCCAGGCTTGCTTATATTACACAAACCCGCTTTTAGAACTACAGTAACCCCTCCTGAGGAAGGTGTTCTTGGACCCAACTAGTTATCTTCCTCTTGCCCCTTCTACCTCTTAAAGTTTCCACTATCTCAGTGCCTTCCCTCTGGGGACCAAGCTTCCAGCAGGAGACGTTGGATATGTCTGGGGATGGGGAGCAGGAATCATACACACAAACCATGTGCGGTTTATCTAAGCAACAGTTTAAACTCAAACTTGACCATAGGTCCTACAGCCTGAGGCCAGGCAGCTGAGAAGGTAGGACAGGATTTCTCTGTCAAGTTTCATTTATTGAGAGAGAGAGAGAGAGAGAGAGAGAGAGAGAGAGAGAGAGAGAGAGACAGAGAGAGACAGAGAGAGACAGAGAGAGACAGAGACAGAGACAGAGACAGAGAGAGAGACAGAGAGAGACAGAGACAGAGACACAGAGAGAGAGACAGAGGGAAGAAGGAAGGGAGAGAAAGAAGGAGAGGGAGAGAGAGAGAGAGAGAGCTTGTGTGTGTGTGTGCAGGTATGTGTCTACCATGCTGTGCCCACCTTCAGATGGGCTCTGGGCTGCTCTGTATATCTTAATTGCAGAGCCATCCTACCCACCCTGGACCAGACTTTGTTGAGGAAGGACAAGTACAGTCAGATCTAGGATATTATTAAGAGCCAACTTTGCAAATCTGTAGCAAAATATGTCTGTTTCCCTTATGCCCGTCCATGGCAGACATCACTAATGGATCACAGCACCTTTTCCTTCCCTCAGGGCTCAATTTCAGATTATTTAAAAAGAGTGATTCAGATTTATCTCCTAGTGGACAGGAATTGGTCCAAAATTCAAGATCTATTTACCAACCAGGGTTTGCTAATACTCAACAGCAGGACAGCCAAATCCACTGTTTTGTTAAGTTTTTCTTTTATTGAGACTGGGTTTTACTAGATAGCGCTTCCTGGCCTAGAACTAACTAGGAACTAAATAACCTGACCACAAACGAACTAACAAAGAGACTAATGGAGTAGGCTGACCTTGAACTTGACAACCCTCCTGCTTCTGGTCCCTGAAGGCTTGAGACCTATACCTGACCAAAATCTACTGTAACATAAGCACCAAGGGCCTCCTCTGACAGGAAGGTAGCAGTCACCTATTTGCCGCCCAGTGTTTACAGTGGTTTAGTTTGCCCATAGGCCAGTTTCTTTTCTAGTCACGAGGCAAGAAGAAGAGATAGGCTGGGGACTTGGACAATATACAGAGGGGAGGGTGTTAATCTGGGGAGAGAAAAATCAGCTGTGACTCGTAGCAATTGGATGATGCCTATCACCGGCTCTCAGCCAAACAGAACTCATGCCAGGAGAGGCCGTCATGCCTGGTCCTCCACATCTGAGCTGAGGCGGAATTCAAAACATCTGTCTAAGGGCTGACCTGCTCACCGCATCCCTCCTCATGTGCCCGCCCTGCCCAGCTGTTTGTGGCTAGCAGGGTTCAGCTCCCTAAAAAACCCAGAGCATGATGACAGGCGATAGACAGTGGTGTCCAAAACAAGGCTCTAAGAACAGTTCTTGCCGTAGACAGGTCCTCCACGTCTCCTATGCCCTGCACTCCCATGACGCGTTGTCCTGAAAACATACATATATTCAACCTGGTAGTGCCTGTGGGAATGGATCAGTATGATCTGAGGGATATTTAGTAACCGATAATTGCTACATGTTAGCCATCTGCTAAACCCTAGGGTTTCACCAAACCCTTTCATAAAGGCAAAATGATACTCCACAGCCAAATTATATAACATTAACGGAATATTTTATATGCGAAATGTTGTATTTCTTTACTTTCCATTCAGCTAAAAATGTACACAGTCAGTAACAAGCTATTTCAGCTGCATATTTATCCAAAACATTTCATAGGCAAATAAAAAAAAAAAAGTCAAGGGAGAAAAATAACAGCTCAGCCACACGAAGGCTAGGAAAACACATTAGAAAAGGAATCCTCATTACAATAATAAATAAGGGTCCAATTAAGGCTGCCATGTGCAGGGTGCGGCTGTGCTTGGCAGGGAAAGCGGTGCTCCAGAGGTTGTACCCTCAACTGTGAGAGCATCCTCACTACCTCAAGCACCATCCGTCCGTCTATCTGTCAGGCTGGGGTTGCTACAGCTGCTTGGATGCAGTAACAGCTCTAGTGATTTTCAACCTCCTTCTGAGGCTGTGCTTCTTGGCTGTAAGCAATCAGCACTTCCAGCCCATCCCTACCTGGCTGCCCAAAGGGCCAGTTAGCTCTGAACACACCGTTGATTCCAGCGTAGAAGGAGGAACAGGGCAGACGGTGCTGCGGCTTCTGCACTGGCCAGGACAGCCACGGGAGGTGGATCTGTGAAGCTAAGCTCAGATCCTCCAGGACTCCAGCAGCAGTTGAGGGACACAGGCCACTGGAGGATGAGCTGGGATGCCATAGGGAAGGCAGGAAGAAGCTTCACACACCCCTTGTGGGGGTTGTCAAAGAGTACACAAAGAGGGAGTGCCAGGGTCACATGTGATGTACCTGAGATCCCAGCACTTGGGGATTGAGGTATGAGGTCATCCTCAGCTATCTAGTGCCTTTGAAGACCTTGTCTCAAAACAACAACAACAACAACAACAACAACAACAACAAAACTGTAAAACGGAGTTGGGAGTATAGCTCAGTGGGTAGAGTGCTTTCCTAGCACACTCAAAGCCTAAAGTTTGACGCTCAGTGCTGTAGAAAACAGCCACGGTGGTATACATCTACAATAAGTTAGTACTTGGAGGCAGGATGATCAGAAGTTCAAGGTCAGCCTTGACCTTATTGAAAGGAGTTTGAGGACAGCCTGGGCTACATAAGACTCTGTCTCAAAAACATAAGGATGAAAGAGAGAAAGAAAGAAAGAGGGAGGGAGGGAGAGAGGTAGGGGAGGGGTGGGAGAAAGAAGGAAGATAAAAGAGGGAGGAGCGAGAAAGGCAGGTAGATAATAGATAACCAGACAAATGTGTACTGTGCTCAGATAGTCATTCTCTCTCTCTAAGCCTCAGATTTTCATCTATAAAATGGGGATGCCATACTTTTTAAAAGTAGTTTGGGCGTGCGAAGTGCTGAGCACACTGCCTGACCCGTAAGAGCTACCTGCTGTTAGTAAGCTTATGAACAGGATATAACCACACAAAATAGTAGACTCCACTCATGGAATAACAGTATGGGAAGCCCAAAGTCACGTGACACCCATGTGATGGACAGTGAGCAGATGAAGGGGAGGCAGTGCTCAGCAAGGAAGGCTGCCCCAAAGAGACAACTGTCCGCAGAAACGCAGATTGTAAGGTCAGGAAGTCTCTGATGTAACAATCCTGTGGCTCTAAGAATCAGATAAACAGTGGCATAAGGTGATATCATTGTGGGCCTGTTGGGATAGAGGTGACTGCCGAGGACAGGGAAGAGGCTACCACTAATAAACATCCCGGAATTATTCTTGCTTGTGAGAATGTCTACCATCTCTGCCTGACTTCCTAGAGAGGCCAGAACTCTTATATGTAGACACTGAATAACTTCTCAAGGAAATCCGTGTTCATACAGACAAGGGCAGGGGTGTGGGACAGGAAGGCAGGTGCAGACGGAAAGGAAGATGGCATCAGAGAGATCAAATGATGGAGTTCAGGCGGGGAAGGCAGTGGGTCGCCCCCAGGGCCTTAGGCAGTCTTCAAATGGCGGCATATCAGTTTGCTGCCAGTGTGAGCCAGTGGGTAGATGGCAGGGCTGTCCCTGTGTGGGACCCCATTCTGGCTCAACTGCCCTAAACTTTTCACTGGGACTCCCACAGCCTATTCCTTTCTGCACTTTCATTCTGACAGCCCAGGGAAGAAGCTGTCAATCACACAGGTCCAGATCCAGGGCGGCATTTAGGGCAGTCCACTCATAGGGGAGTCTGAGCTTAGTGGGCTCTGAATGGAAACCTTGAGTGTGCCTGAAAAACACAGGGGCAATATGGAGACAGTGTGCCGTGAGGAAGACAGGGCTCTCCCTGGCCGAAGATGTCACTAAGGGGTCCAATAGTGCTCGCACAGCCTGACCGATCTGGAGAAATTTTCCTCTGAAATTAATCCAAGGACACTTTCAGTTTCTTGGCGATAGGGGTTCTGATAAAGGATCCTGCTGAGTACACAAGGTTATTAGTTTTAGGGTTTCCTATTTGTTTAATTTATTTACCCTTCACATAGATGCCTTTGTCTTGGATTCACAAGTCTAATTACTAATCTCTCAGCCGTTGCCAAATTACTTAATCTTCCCGGGTCTACATTTGTAGAAGGGGCAGTTGCAGTGAGACGCGCATAAGCTCAGCATTTAGCACGGTGTCTAGTGTAGGCTGAGCACCCACTTCCTGTGCAGAGACTGGGTGACAGCAACTGGGTGACCTCCAGCCTCACCTACGTGAGGGAATCTCAGGGACAGTGTTGGGGGTGGAGGTGTGGCACCAAGACCTAGCTCCATGTAGCTGTCTTTACAAAACAATTGTCCACATGTCCTCAACGTCCCCATGAACAGCAGTCCCCAGACTGGAAGAGCTTCACTGGCGGGCCTCTGGTAAGTGGGCCTCTTGCTTTGGTTGACAAGAGGTTTGTGTGACACCACACATAGGTTTTTTTCCTGTATTGTCGCTCACAAGGGCACAGGTTTATTGAGCTCTGTGTATCTCCAGGGCCACTGGGTCCAGTGTTCATAGGGTTTCTAAAGCTGTCCCCAGACCATGAGGCTAAAAAAGCCAGGAGCATTGAGTGGATGGGTGGAGGGATGGCTCAGTGGCTAGTGTTCTTTCTGCCCCTGAGGAAAGTGGAGTTCAGTCCCAGCACCCATGTTGGGCAATGCACAATAGCTTTCTGGCCACCAGCACACACTCACACCGGTGCACGCATATACACATAGTTAAAAATAAGGTCTTAAAAAAATACAAACTCACCTGGCTGTCGTTGATCTGTCAAGATGACGATGCATCAGATACAGGGACTTGCTGCCAAGCCTCATGACCCGAGTTCAGTCCCTAGGATCCACATGATGGAAGGAGAGAACTGACCCCCAAAAGATGCCCTCTGAAGTGGAAATTTAAGGGCTCTTTGGAAAGCTGGCTGTGTTGGCAGATGGTGTTTTGCTGGGGCAAACACATGAAGGAGTCTTTTCCTGAAGCAGACACAGGTGAAAGGATGTTTTTCTTAAGCCAGCATGGGAAGGAACACATGATGGGCTTTTCACTAATGACACGCATGTATTGGTTCGCCTCACATGCATCGTTGAGCTCCATTTGTCGAGACTCCATAGAGAGAAACCGACCAAAAACCTCAAGAGATTCCTCAACTTCTTACTGCTTCCACAGTCTCCAGCTGATCAGCAGAGTGAAGTCAGCCGATACAAACTCTCAGATAGACTCGTGGAGGACATGGGAAGTTTGGAAGGAGTGTAAATAGGACTCAACAAACTATGAGGGAGCCTTACTTAAAGAGCTGGCTCTGTGACACACCTTGGCCTTCGCTGATATTCACTTTGTTGAGATAGGCATAGCTGTAAATTCCTCCTGGAGTCCCTAATGGTCCTAACCCTTCTGCTGACTCCTGCTGATTCGGCCCAGCTGCCCCTTCTACTACCCCAACGCTATTAACCGGACTGCTTACATATCCATGAACTGTTTGTGAGTGGATCAAGCTGCCCTAAGAACCGAACTGCTAATTTCCTGACAACAGAAATGGGATTCGGTCCAAAGAACTATTTCTAAACAGGTCCATTTCCCCTGCATCCCAATAACCTTTCTTTTCCACCACCTCTGGTGAGTAGTGGGCTAGAAGGGAGGTTAAAGTGTTTAAGAACCATCATTAAAAATAGGTTTAGAACAATCAAAGCTACATCTGACCTACACACACACACAGAGATACATAAGTAAATATAATAAAACTTGGTTGGTCTAATACCATCCACTCTTACAGGTATCTATTAACATTGCATAGACTTCCAGGTGAGGAGAGTCACAGAAACACAATCTTCTGCAATGGCAGTAATGTCAGCTTACCATGACTTCACTTCTGAGACCTTCACTATGACCCAGGTACATAGATGGTTGTTAAATCACCTTATAACATACCATGGAAGAGTCTATTGTTGGCCTTTTTATTTCTTTTCTTTTTGGTTTTTTAAGACAGGATTTCTCTGAGTAGCCTTAGTTGTCCTATAGCTTGCTCTAGACTAGGTTGGCCTCGAACTGAGAGATATACCTGCCTCTGCCCCAGCCCCTGCCTCTGCCTCCCGAGTGATCGGATTAAAGGCATGCACCACCACTTGGCTCATTCTTTCTTTTTTACAGATGCGAAAATAGAGATAGACCTATAGAGGTCAAGCAACTTGCCTGAAGTCACTTAACAAGGCAGTTAGATGAAAGGAAGAGGAAGATGGAAGCCCCCCTCCCTCCAACCAACTTTTCTATAGCAGCTTGGGCTAGGTAAAGGGTTAGCACGGAGTACAAATGCTCACACGCCCCCTCCCCAGACTGTATGGAGAGTGCTGGAGGCACATGAGCCAGAGCAACATAAACCCTGTGCTTTGGCAAGACGTCACCATGGATATGGTCCTCACATTCAAGTGTCGGGGGGACGGACAAACATTGGGACGTTTGCAATGCCATCAGAAAGCATCTCCATTCTTTGGGGTCTTGCTGTAGGCTAGGGAACACTGACTCAAAGAAAGTCGGTTTGTAGCGATAAAAGGCAGCTGTCAGCACCTGGCGGTGACCAAACAGAAAGCAAAGGACACAAGAGCAGGCCCAGTGGACATCATCCACCACAAAGCAAAGCAAATGTACAAGCGTATTGTGGGAGCCACAGGAAAGGGAAAGCACAGAAAGGTTCTAGTGAACAAGGAAATCAAAGTCCCCAGTCCAGGGCATTGCTATTCATTTGCACTGTAGAGAATATTAGTGTCTCTTGCCTTTGCTTTCTCTCTGATTTATTGATCACTCAAATATTCGAAAGGCTCCGGGGGCCCCTTCTCACTCGTTGATCCAAAATTATGTATGTTACATTTTAAATTTCTTAAACTCTGGTCTTTCTGTCAGAAGCCATAACCTAAGGGTACCTGCTTTTCATCTCTGAAACTCAAGCAGGGAAAGCCTGAAACATGTAAACACCAAGCGCTCAATAAACACCTGCTGTGTGATGGGGATGGCTCTGACTTCCCTCCCAGGGGTGTACGACACCAGAAAGTTGCAGGACAAGGCACTTAGCTCTGGTTTGTGCTGAGAAAAGTTCATTGGGAAGTCTGAAGTCTGGGTGGTTCCTGTTGGAGGTAGACGGAGATTGAGGGTAGGGACGCCAACCTCTGCAGCCGGGATGACAGAAAGAAAGTGGGGAGCATGTAGTTAGGACCCCCAGATGCCCCGTAAGATACAAGGATTGCCTAGGGCCTGCTTGGGAGCAAGTGCAGACTCCAAACATGGAGGAAAATTGTAGATCGAATAACTTCCATTCATGAGGGAACCGAGGAGGCTGAGTGTCTTTTCAATGAGTCAACTGTAGGCAGAGGGATTTATTTTTAATATTATTATTTGGTAGAAAACAACTTACTATGGTCAAATGTAAAAAGTCTTTTTTTTTTTTTGACAAGTTAAAAAGATTAAGAAAAATCAGGCCGATTGTGACAGAGAATAGTGTGTGAACGAGAGGTGTTATCAGGGAGAATCTGGCACCAGGTCCATTTTGTTGTGGTGGAAAATATCAGTATTATTTACTAAGAAGATTAGGGTTGAATTGGAAGAGAGGCTGGTTGTTGTGTGCAGATGGAGATAAGATACGGATTTTACCTTCTCTGCTGAGCTGAACGCAGTGCACACAGAGCCGTTATCTCGAGCTTGGCAAGCTGGAGGATATTAAGATGTGCGTTGTAATTACCAGTGGCAGGAACAAATTTCATAGTGACTATTTTAAACCCTAATAAAATGCCGGCCTTTAATTATACAGCTTTGAAATATTTTTCTCAGTTAATTGCAACGGAGGAAAATAAAATCAACCTGATATTTGAAACTGACTCTCCCAGGGAAAGAGCCCTCCGCCCAGCACCCCAGCTGCCTCTGAATGCTACGAGGCCAAACCTGGGGCTGCCTAGGCTCTGTGTTTTCTGGGTTCTAGGGACACCCCTTCCTCAACCCCAGCATGTCCTTGTATGGGGAGAAGTGTGAGGTTTCTCTTTGTAAAATTAGATTCTCTCCAAGAAACTGCATGTTCCTGTGAGCAAAGACTATTTTGGAAAGTTAGACAGAGGGGCTTCTGCTCTGTGAAGGCACCCCAAAAATTCCAGGCCATAGAACATGCATTCCACATCACCTGCCCCCATGTGATGTAGGATTACACACACACACACACACACACACACACACACACACACACACACATATATATATATATAATCCTTCTCCTTGAGCTCACAGACTCTTGGGACATCTCCCAACCAAATATTCATAAAAATGCAGTTGCAGATCAATTTTGTTTTTATTTTTAAATTTTGGAATATCTGCACTCATGTAATAAGATGTCTTGTCGAGGGGACACAAATCATGATGAAATCTGTGTGTTTCCTATACTCCTTGAACATATGGCCAAGAAGTAGTGCGCAATATCTCCACTGCAGCTCGGTAGAGGAGTCCAATTCTGGGATTTTTCACTTTGGGGTTCATGTTCCATGCTCAAAGAGTTCTAGAACTGGGCCTCTTTAGACCCTGGATTATTAAGCGAGGGACATTCAACCTGTACTTATGAGAATAGGTAGTAGGTGTTCTAATGATAGGTCTCTTGTGCAAGGCACTAGCTTGTCAAAGTTCTTCCTCCCAGTCTCATGCTCGCAGAACAAGACTCAGGTTCATAATAATTGCAAATCCCTTGGCCGTATAGCTAGGCTCTTTCCTGACTAGATCATAACTTAGAATAACCCATTTATTCCAGCCTATATTCTGCCACATGGCCGGTTACTTGTGCTCAGGTACCATGGGTCTGTTTTCTTGCATCTTCAGGGGCAATCTTCCCATGCCTGGCTCTATCCCAGAATCCTTTCTTCTCCCAGATGTTCCACCTCCAGTTTTCTGCCTAAAGCATAGGCCATCGGCTTTCTAATTGACAGGTGATACATCCATACAATACACAAGACATCCTCTCTATACTCTCTATCTTAGATGCCTTATGCAGTGTAAACTCCTGAGCTGCTGACTGAGGCAGTCAAACACCTGGCTTAGACAGCATAAATGATTTTATTATTGTCACACTTGGGGCTGTCACTCCTCCTCTTACCACTGGACTGGTGTTGTGTCAAGTTGATACGAACAGGGATCATAGAGAGGAAGGAACCTCGGTTGAGGAAATGCCTCTATGAGGTCCAGATGTAAGGCATTTTCTCAATTAGTGATTGATGGGGGTGGACTCAGCTCATTGTGAATGGTGCCAACCCTGGGCTGGTGGTCCTGGGTTCTACAAGAAAACAGTGTGAGCAAACCAGTAAGCAGCATCCCTCCATGGCCTCTGCATCAGTTCCTGTCTCCAGGTTCCTGTCCTGTGTGAGTTCCTGTCCTGACTTCTTTTGGTGATAAACAGCAATGTTGAACTGTAAGCTAAATAAATCCATTCTATCCTAAACACTTTTTGGCCAGTATTTTGTTACAGTAATAGAAAACCTATACTAACGAAGACAAACACCAAGTGTCAACTAAGCCCTCCTTTGTCTTGCCTTTCCTACAGCTCTTGGCCAAGTCCCCATCAACTCTTGCTCTGGGTGATGAACTCACAGATGGTCTTGCAGTACCTCTTCTGTTCCTTCCCCAGCAACACAGCACTCAGCCGAGGCTTCACCATTATTCCATGAATGATAATTGGCTTATCATCTTTCAGTGTGTATATGCTCTGTTCTGCCCGGAGGAAGAAAAGCTGCTTCCTACAGTGATGTGGAGAGCGGGTGTGGCAGCAGTCCTAAGATGGCGCTTGGTACTTTGGCCTAGTCTTGTGACTAGCACCTGACTTCCTTCTGCCCCCTCCCCCCCCAGATTAGCCACTCCCACCATGCGACCTGCGCAGGCGCACCCATGACGCAAGATCAGGCCAGATGGCGTGGACCTATGAACTGCAGCCACGCAACATGGACTGAGGAGGTGGAGTTAGAGGATAAAAGGTACTGCGCTTGGGGGAAAGGGAAAGAGAAACAGAAATAGAAAGAGAGACAGAAAGGACAGAAAGATTTCACTTGCATGCTGTAAGGTTCCTGAATAAACCGCTTTGAGAAGAACGCTGTGTCGTCGCTCCTTTTCTGCTGGTCGGAGACGGTAGCGACACAGTGAACTATCCAATATCAGTTTATTGCATAGCTACAGACATGCCTGGGACGGGAAGGGGGCTTCTTAAGTACCCTGCTCCTTGACTGGAGAGAACCACGGGATAAAAGGCTGAGGGGCTCATGGGTCATGAGGGACTGGGCACGTTGGTGAATACCTCTTCTCACTGGTCCATCTTGCTGGCTGGCTATCAAAAGGACCCTCTCACCCTACACCCTGGCCCCTGAGCTCTGGCCATGTATCAAGCACAGGCTAGGCAAAGAGACATTTTTCCCCTGACACCCAGGCAACATGGATTATTTTTAGATTCTAGGCTTCAGGTTCCATCTATTCCTCATAAGACTTTCTTGGGTGACCACTATTACTGTTCCCCCCACTTATTTTTCTGATGAGAAAACAGGCTCAGAGTTAAAAGTCCTCTATCTATGTATCTATGTATCTATATGTGTGTATGTAAGTATGTATGTATGTATGTATGTATGTATGTATGTATGTATGTATGTATCTATCTATCTACCTATCTATCTATCTATCTCTGTGTCTTTCTGACTGTTTCCCCCCACCTTATACCTAACATAGAATTATACTGTTTAAGTCTTCACATAACACCCAGTGTGTGTCATTAAAGTTTCTCCCTAAAGGGGTGTGTGATTGTGTACTTTACTGCACATTAGTACACTTGCTGGTATTGGCAAAAAGTCCATGTGGCTGTTCCCAGTCCGCCCCACGTCAGAGGTTTGTACATCTCTGGTTTGGGAAAGTATTGATTCTTAGAGTCTTGATGCCTGGTCTCAGTCCTTTGTTCAAATAAGCAGGAGCCAGGGGGCATGTGGTACTCTTGGTCACAGAGTTGTGAGGTTGCAGCTCTGCTGTGCAGTCTTTGTGGGTGCTGGCTGGTGTTGGGGCTCTCACTGATATAGAAATGATTAATACCCTGATACTATCTTGACAGCTTTAGGGGACACATCTGGGCAGAATGGGTTGGTATGAAATGATATGTATTTTTCCAATCTAGTTCATGGAGGCAGGGATTCAGAGAAGGGAACATCTTCGTGGTCTACCGGAACGGAGCTTTGTGATACTTAGGAAGGAAAAAGCTGGTAGAAACCACAGAGAGAATTTTTCTCCCTAGGGAAATTAATACAATTGTAACTGGGTGCTCAGAACAGTGAAACACCTTCTAAATTTATGCTGTTGAACAAATGGCTTTTCCTACCTTGGGAGCGAAAAATCAGAAGAGAAGGAAGTTCAGTGGAGGTTACATAGAACACAGCCAGGGAGGGTTTGAAACTATAGCTGCTTTTCAGCCCTCCCCAACAGAACCAGTGCATTTACTGATTTCCTTGAGCAAGAACTCTGCTTGGAAGGGCAGATTTGAAACTTAAAGTCAGAGAGCCAAACTGGTTTCTTAGCTGGCTTTGGACCTTTGTTCCTAGCTCATTTAGAATGCTCTTTGGTTGTCTTGTGATGGGCTAGAACATACTATGTTCAGGAAGGCTCTCTAGGAGGAAAAGCCTGGGCTCTCTCCAAGCCATCTGGCCACTCTTTTCTTAGACCATTGGCAGACCATTGGCAGAGGTATGCTTTCTGGACACTTCTGAAGCTTCTAATTTTGCAGCAAACACAGAATCCAACAAGCCTTGTGCTGCTCCTTTGCCAATGAGAGGCTGTGGGTTCATGTAATTAGTAGTTAGTAGACAGAGAAATTTGTGGACAGAAAATCTTCGATCAGAATTAAGTTTGAGTATTTAATATAGGCCAGTGGTTCTCACAACCTTCCCAATGCTGTGACCCTTTAATACAGTTCCTGGTGTTGTGATGACCCCCCAACCATAAAATTATTTTCACTGCTATTCCATAACTGTAATATTTCTGTGATATGATTGTGACATGAATCTTTTTGGAGATAGAAGTTTGCCAAAGGGGTCTCAACTCACAGGTTGAGAACCACAGTTGTCAACCTTCATTAAGCATCATTTGGGTTAGGCCACAGTCACAAAGTTGAAACGTAATTCTATGAGACTTATTCTCAACTTTCCTTCTACACTCTCCAGAGGCTTCTGTTGTTTGTTCTCACACAGCTAAATGTTTTGTCTAGATTTTCTCCCCAGTTTTAGACACTGCTAAAAGCTTCCTGCTAAATAGTTGGCTTTTATTTAATTTAATTTTTTGGTTAGGAGAGAGACTTTATTTTTACAGCAGACATCCTAGTATTCCGGCACTGGTTTCTGGGAGAAGAATTAATATCTCCCAAATACGAGCTCCTCGTTGGCTGTCCAATGTAAAATGGTCGTCCTTGAAGCCACATACACTCCAACAGCAAAAATGGAGTCAGCAGGTTGTATATATGTGTGTGATGTGTGTGTGTGTACATGCAATACATAGATAAGCATACACATGTATGCAACAATAATTATTATAGAAAGAGGCTACCAATTTGAGAGTGGTAAGTGCATAGAAAGTGTTCAAGGAAGGGTCTCTGGGAGGGGCTGGTTCAAGGAAAGGAAGGGATATAATTCTGCTTTAATTAAAACATTAAAAGATCACATTTTAAAATATTTGGTTTCATTGTTTTGAATTATATGTAGGTATTGTGTCTGTACATGGGTATGTTCATGTGAGTGCAGATGTCTGAAGAGGTTTTTGGATCCTATGGGACTATTATCACAAATGATTATTTACCACCTGCCGTGGCTGCTGAAAACTGAGCTCAGCTCTTCTGTAAGAGCAGCAGATGCTCTTAACTGCTGAGCCATCTCTCCAGGACCTAAATTACAGGCTCAGAGGACAATGCCTAGGAGTCTCTTCTCTCCTCCCACCTTGTGAATTCTAGGAACCAAACCCATCAAGCTTCCTGACAGGCACCTTACCCACCAACTTGCTTTGAAAGCCTGGGTTTAGCATTCCTGTCTCCCTACCACTTGCTCCACTCAAACTGTTCCACCCATCTTTGTCTCATGCTCACGACATAGTTAGATCATAATTTCCCATATGCCAATATTTGGTGTGTCCATGTTGTAAACACATTGTTTTCTGTGGCCCTACAAGTACTTTCTTGTAATCCTCTTTCTTCTCTGTTGGTAGAATTAAATTGTCATTCTTTATTGTCATTTTTAGTGTCAATATGCTTGTCAATGATTCCTAAATACTCCAGCCATGTCTCAAGGTGCTCAAAATAGTACAAATTTGATACATTTTACTTTTCTCAGAGACTTCCACAAATAGCTACCTATCCCTATTCTTCAATTTGGACCTTCATTCCTTAGGCTATGTATACTTCTCATTCTGAGATCTATCCTAAGGTGATTTTGGTGATTCTGTCAGCTTTCTCTTATATTAGATTTTCTTTTTCTAGAATCTAGGACCTTCCAATCTTATGGAAGAAGCTTTACTGTAGAAAGATATATATGATAGGATAGAAATGATATTTTTCAAAGTTTATTAAGAAGTTAAAAACAAACAATCAACAACTTTCTGCAGCTTGGGGTAAAGTTGAGTTGACATTCAAAAGTGAGCTTCCCAAAGAACAGACTAGAAATAAAATTTTTTTGAGCTCTGGTATGAATAAAGATGTCATTACTTTGCATAGCTATTTTATTGGTAGTTTAGCTAGGTATTGAATTCAAGGGCCGAAATTTTTTCCTCTGGCTTTCAAAATTTATTTCTCAGGATAGCATACTAAGTTCAAAAACAGCAGTTCAGTAATATTATATCAGTGCATACCATGATGATCAACAAGTAGATTTTAACTGGAGAGAAGTTGGAGTGTAGACCAATGCTTCATAGGTGTATACTGATTATGACAATAGAAACAAGAGCTTTTCCTTATCGCCTTTAAAATGTGTGTTTAGATTAATTTCCTTCTCTCATCTGCCTATATGACAAAGTTGGATTTCTCTAAATATTGTTCTAATGGCTACTTACCCTATTACATCCTAGCATGCCCCTCTAGTGTAATTCAAGCAAGTCGTTTTTCTTGGTCTCTGCTCAGTTTTCTTCTTCGTCAGCCAGAAACTCTCTTCTTTAGAAGATTTCTCTTAAAACAAACCCTACACATCTCTGAAGCCTGTTTTAGAACCCAACTCTGTATTAGCTTGCTCCATGTTTTATGAATCCCCTTTGTAACTGAAGACATTAGAAAGCTAAAAAGCAAATTTCTCAAATTTTCTAGGACTCTGAACTTGAATTTAGTCCTGCCTAACTAGATATACCTCCAGGAGATTTAGAATCAAATTGATTTAAAATTTAGAATTCAGTTATTCACCATAGCTTTGGAAGAAAAAAAAATCAATGAGGCCAAAAACAGAAGAAAAAAAATCTTTCTAAGCTCACAAGGAATCAGGCAGACTTCTTGGTTGAAGCATGATCTGCCTCTCTAATTGGTATTTCAATACATGTTTGCTGATAGAAGAGTTAATAATTTCTAAAAACCCAGTAGATCTGAAGGCTAGAGGACCTCATTAATCCCACCACAAATAAAATGGAAAAGAAAAGGAAAAAGAAATGAAAAAAGAGAAAAAGTCACAGTAATCCAGTCAATCTTGTGAGAAAGTTCAGAGTCCTCTTTGGTGGTGGCCAAGGGGAGAGATAGCAGAAGTAGACAGTGAGGTTTTATCATCGAAGCACAGCTTCCCAAATCTACCTGGCTGTGTCTCTTTTGTTTTGCTAATTTTGAAAGCAATGGTGGCACACACCATTAATACCAGCACTCCAGAGGCAGATATCTAAATTCAAGGTCAACCTGATCTATAGAGGGAGTTCCAGGACAGCCAAGACTACACAGAGAAATCCTGTTTTGAGAAACAAACTAAAGAAAGGGAGAGAGGAAGAGAGAGAGAGAGAGAGAGAGAGAGAGAGAGAGAGAGAGAGAGAGAGAGAGGACAGAAGAGAAGAAAAATGAGATTCTGTCCTTTATCTCTCCTTCTCTCAATACACCTTGTATGCAGTTCACTGACCACTTTCAAGTGTCATGGTCTCTCACTCCTCAGCATGGGTACATCATCCCAAACTGAGTTCCAGAGAACTCAGACACATCTGCCCTTGTGTCACTTCTGGTACAAAGAGAGATTGACAGGTCAAACAATTGGTCTCCAGTCAGAAACATTAATCTTCCATTTTATTTGCCAGGTGGTCTTTAGAAAATAGCATAAATCTAAATATCACCTGAAATCCAAGCCTATGTCTGATACTAAATATTAAATCAAATTTGGATTATTCTAAACAGCATTCCAGATGTCTGCTCAGCTTTTAGCCCCCTAACATGCTGTCTTAATTAGGGCTTCTATGTTGTGATGAAATGCCATGGCCAAAAGCAAGTTGGGGAGGAGATGGTTCATGCTTCCACATCACTGTTTATGACCAAAGGAAGTCAGGACAGGAACTCACACAGGGCAGGAACCTGGAGTCAGGAGCTGATGCAGAGGCCATGGAGGGATGCTGCTTACTGGCTTACTCACAAGGTTTGCTCAGCCTGCTTTCTTATAGAATCCAGGGCCACCAGACCAGGGGTGGTATCCCCTACAATGAACTGGGCCCTCCCCCATCAATCACTAATTGAGAAGATGCTTTACAGCTGGATCTCATGGAGACATTGTCTCAACGGAAGTTCCTTCCTGTCTCATGACTCTAACTCATGTTGTGCTGAAACATAGAACCAGCTAACACACATGGCCAACGCATCTCAGTTCAAATGAGCCATTCTTTGACATGTGACAAAATAGAAAGCTCATTGGTTCAAAACAACATTCCTGAAATGACTGCTGACTAACAATGTTCTTAGCAAGACACGAGGAGGCAAAGGCCAAAACAGAGCCAGAAGCAGCAGCAATAACAAAGTAATATCAAGAAATCCAAGCACAATTTGATTTCGAGTAAGCCACTTTGCTGAAGCCACTCCATGAGGGGCGTGTGCCATTGGCCAAATTTCGAAAACACACTGTAAGGGGGAAAAAAAGCAATGTGTCCAAGACATTTGTCGCTGGTGACTGAGATGACCTGGAGCTAAAGCACTTAATTCCAAGTCATGGTCTCAATTTCTATCATTCTTGAATTTACGAAGGTCTCAGAGCACAAACAGAGGGGAAGAACCAGGAGAAATAATGTCCACTGATGGTTTGATTGCTTTTGTTGTGGTTTCATTTCGCTTTAGGTGTCACAGCCAAGGTCTCTCGTAACTCAGACTGGTCTTGACTTTGTGACAGGCTGGCCTTGAACTCTCGATCTTCCTTCTGTCTTCTGGGTGTTGATATTGTAGGTATGAGTCACCACACCTTATTAATGGTTTTAAGATGAGTATGGTGGTGGAGGTAACTCGCTGGAAAATTGTCTGTCTTTAGAAAATAGCTCATGGTCTGTGAGCAACTGCTTGCTAGAGGGATAGAGACAGAAACTAGACAGGCAGAAGCATTCAGCAGCCGAGGTTAGCTGTGTGTATTAGGGTGACTTTGATAACCAGAAGACATTTTACTGGAGTGATTAGTGACACTCATGCTCTCTATTCCCTCTCATCCCGCACTTGTACCATGACTACTTAGGTACTGCCCCCCAAAACAAACAAAGTTAGAAAACAAGCGTGGCCCTGTATAGCTTTGAACCAAGTGTCTCATTAAGATTCTGTCCTCTCCTGAGGAACTCATTCACCTAGGAAATACATTTTGAGGTCCCATTAAGGACTCGGCTCTGTTTTAAACCTTGTAGCTCATGAATGAAAACAAACTACTTGCTGTTTACAAAGCTGGATATCTCAGGGTAAAAACTAGACAGACTCAAGTCACTTAGAGATCCACGGCAAATAATCAAGAGCCTTAGAAATGATACGGATTTCAAAAAGGAGATAGAGCCAAAAATAATATTTTGTATTTAAAGAAAATAAATAGCAGGGTAAAAATTGTATCTTGTGTGTGTGTGTGTGTGTGTGTGTGTGTGTGTGTGTGTGTGCTCATCTACACTGTGTAGAGACCAAAATTTGACTTCAAGTGTCTTTCTTTCACATGCTCTATCTTATGTTTTTGTTCATTTGTTTGTTTTCTCTGTTTTTGTTCTTTCTTTTTCTTTTTGAGACAGGGTTTTCCTCTGTAACCCTGGCAATTCTGGAACTCACTTTGTAGACATGGCTGGCCTTTGCCTCCTGGGTGCTGAAATTGAAGGTGCATGCTATCACCAATGGGCTAAAATTGATTCTTAAAATTATTTGTGTAAGAATAATTCATTTTATTTATGATTAATTATCATTTACTGGCAAAGGTACTGTGTTGGTTACTTTTTTTGTCAACTTGACACAAACTAAAGTCATCTGAAAAGACTCAATTGAAAAAAAAATGCCTCCGTAAAGTTGGCCTGTAGCAAGCTTGAGAGGCATTTTTTTGACTAGTGACTCCTGTGGGAGGGTTCAGTCCACTGGGGTGACATCACCTCTCGGCGGGTGATCCTGGATAAAACTGGGCCAATCAGGGGGAAAGTGAGTAAGTAGCATCCTCTATGGCTTCTGCTTTCAGTTCCTGTCTCTAGGTTCCTGCCTTGAGTTCCTGCCCTGACTTCCTTCAGTGATAACCTGTGACATGAAAACATGTCAAATAAACCCTTTCTTCTCAAAGTTTCTCTGATATTACTGTTTTCTCTCAGCAATAGAGATCTAACTAGGATAGATATTAGTACCAGGAGTAGGGCCTACAGAACTTACTATGTAAACTAGGCTGACATCGAGTGTTGGTACTGAAGGTATTCCCCATTATGACTTGCTTTAATAGTAAACATAACAATGCCAAGAATACAGCCTATGGATATATAATCTAGAAATATTAATTCAGATTTGTGATTTTATTTTAAGTAATAGCCAATAAATATTTTGCATCTGTTTGTTGAAAAAATACGGTAGGATTGTATCCACTTGCTGATAGATTAAAAAATGATCTTGCTGGACATGGTGACACATGACTTTAATCCCAGCTCTTGGGAGGCAGTGGCAGGCAGATCTTGGAGCACCTGGCCAGACTGGTCTGCAGAGTGAGTTTTAGAACAGCCAGGGATACACAGAGAAGCCCTGTCTCAAACAAACAAACAAACAAACAAACAAACAGGTATGGGTTTAAAATAAAGAACAAAAATAAGGGTAATGCTTATATATCACAAATATTAACATATGTATGTATATATGCATACCTATACACACATTTTTCTCCTTCCACCTGAGGATCACACAAGAGGCGACTTCTACCAGAACTGACTCCCTTCCTCACATTCTTAAGGTTATTTAGGTTGATATTCAGAGGCAGAAGGATGGATCTGATGGCCTCTGGGTAGTCCTGTCAAGATCAAGTGGTGTCCATCAAAGTGGAGATTCCAGAACCAAGCATCGTTGTTCATTACCAGTGAGCTCATAGCCTCTGACCATGTAAGTACACGGCCACAGGTTTCTACACATGTTCAGTTCTCCACCGGTTCACATCCCTTCTGTTGTCAAGCCTGTGTCTAAGACACAAATCTTAGATGTACTTCCATAGCACTTGCTAGCTGAAATATATTGTATTGAGAATATCCTGCCTGTCCTGGAATCAAATTCAAAAGGAGCGCCTGGCACCCATCTCTGTTCAAGGAGATGATAGGGCTACTTCCCACCATGGATATTTGGAAGATAGTCTTAAAATTCTTTCATTTATTGGAGGCAGAAACAAAGATGGAAAAGAAAGCTATGTCCCAAGGTAATTGTGTAGACCAATCTGCCTTGGTTTGTAGGCCAGGAGGTAGGAGGACATAGGAAGGAGAAAGCGTATTTTCTCTCTCAAGAGACCAATGTTTCATTGGGGAAGATTCGTAGCCATGAAGGATGGAGAAGCACAGGACAATTCACAGAGGAGAGGTCAGAGACTCCATAAGAATGATAGCAATGGCGCAGGCGGGGCTTCCGTCCTCTCCAGCGTGCTGGAAGCTGTCTGCCCACCTTGTAGAAAGGCTCAGCGTCTCCAGGTTCCTATCCTGTATAGACTCTTTCCTCCCCATCCCACCCCCAGGAGTATCGGCAAGCCTCTTTAGTCATTTGTGTTTCTTTACATTACCAAGGGCAGAGGTATATCTTCTCTGATAGATAATGGCCCTCAGTTAAGACTAGCAAAAGCTATTTTGCTTGATGTATTAGTGCCCTATTTTAGAATAATCCTATTCCCCTGATTCTTCAGTATTTACAATTTTTCTAAGTACCGATTATATTTTCTAAGTCAAAGTGGGGTAAAATTAGTGCATTGTATCCTGTTGTCGCTGCTTTCTGGAGTAGTTGGTCTTACATATTTGAACAATACCACCCGGTGTAATTTTAAAAGGTAAGAGCTCAATTCTTTAAAAAAAAAAAAAAAAAAAAAAAAAAAAAAAAAAAAAAAAAAACACTTAGATGGGCAGTGTGAGCTCTCTCTGAAGATTCTCACATTAGCAGGGCTTTACATACATAACACAAAGAAAAATGCATTCTGCGGGGCTTGGGCTCGTCCGCGCTGAGAGCTGGGCCTGATGAATGGTGGGAAATGGGCCCGAGTCTGCCAGCTGCACGCTGTCGGCCGGTCGACGCTTGAGGCTGTCTTCCACTAATGGACCGATGGTCCGGGAGCAGTAGCGAGCCCTGGGCATCCTCGGTGACAGTGGACTATAAAAAGTAAAGTAAAGCCTAGTTTAAAATAAAAAATATTTTCCCCCCAGGGTTCCTGGTTAAGCCTGTGTGTTTGGGACACAGTTCAGCCTCGTTTCTAGTTGTTCTCATGGGCTTTGGGCTCTGTTGCTTTGAACTAAGACTCACGGGAGCCTGGGTGCATGTCAGCGAAGAGCTTTTATCTAGCATGTGTAAGGCTGTCTTCTGCCCACCCACACGCTGTGTTGTGTGTGTGCCTAGACTCATACCCACATCTGGAGCATACAAAGGCATCCACTCAGGGATTTTCTTTAAAAAGACATTGGCAAGGGTGTCCCGTTCACTCCAGTGCCCAGACATTTAAACTACTTCAGTGACTCCTGGATCTAAGATCTCAGACTTTCGGATCACAGATCTATTATTCTGGATTGATATCTTGGTGATCACCTGACACCTTTTCTTTTCTTTTCTGCTACAGATGGGAGCATTTGGACAATGGCATGCTAGTAGTTGTCTTCAGAGCTCCGGCTAGCCTGCCAAAGGTTTGCCTGTGCTAAGTCCCAGTCCCCTGGCTATTGGCAATGCTTATATACATTTCTCCTTCATCTGTGCAGAGCCCCAATTTTGATCTGTCACCCAACTCCCCCAACCAAGTCAATGATCTAAACTAATCTTGGTGACCCTGTGTCCTTTATAACTTGAAAAGAACACTTATACCTCTCTGGACTTTGTGGATGTCTCCTGGGTGGACCTCCACTCTGTGGGAGAAAGAGCTACGAAAGAAATGGTCCTTTCTCTGCCATCTGTTGCTTGTGTGTCAGCCTGTGAAGCTGGGAACAGTGGCAACCATGTGGTCATCAAGACGAAAGGACACATTTAAGGTCCATGAGTGAAAATATAAAGAAAACTAAATTATGGGTAATAAAATTAAGCTGCTAAACAAAATACCTTTAAATGGCCTTGCTACTGTATTTCAGAGAATCTTAGTTACTGATTCACTGCAGCAAAAGACACCAAGACCAAGGCAACCTATAAAGGAAGGCATTTGGTTGGTCTCTTGTTTACAGTTTCAGAGTCTGCCTTATAGGCTGGTGTTTGGAGAATGTGGCCACCCACATAGCATGTCCTGAGAGCCTGCAGACCAAAGCAGGCTGCCCTTGAACTCAGAGATCCACCTGCCTCTGCCTCCCAGAAAGGTGTCTACTACCTGGCCGTATTTATGAATCTTAGAATCAGATTAAGTATTGTGAAAGAAAATCCTGTGGGAACCTTGGGATTATATCAAGTATAAGGTCTCCACTAACAGATTTTATTGGGTCTAGAAGAGCTAATACTAAAAAATCAGCAGCACTGAGTTTTACTTGAGCTGACTTTTCTATTGATACTTACAATTACAGTCTGCCAGTAATATACTTGTCTTTGTTTTGTTTTTGTTTCTGTCCTCTGTTCTGCTCACAGGGCTGCGTTCTCTAGGACCTCCAGTAAAATATCATGTAAGAGCAGCGGTAGTGGGGACTGGGGTCTTCCACATTTTTTGGAAGAAAAGAGAAACAGGATCTTGTTGTGCAGGATGGGGCGGTGTGGAAATTGTAATGCCTTCACCTTATCTTCCAGATGGTGGGATTCTGATACATATCACTATGTCTCCTTTTAGAATTGTTTTCTCTATTCTTATTTCTATTTTTTATGAGTGTGTATGCATATGTGTGGTGTATGCACACATGTATGCATGAATATGTCTGGTATGTGTACATGTGTGTATACATATGTGTGAGTATGCACACGTGTGTGTATGGGTGCTCACATGCTTGCACATGAGCAGAGGCTGGAGGAGGCGGCAGCAAGTGTCTAAGTTTATTTATCACTCTCTGTGTTATTGCTTTGACACAGAGTCTCTCGCAGAGCTAGAAGCCAGGATAGTGGCTCACAGTCCCAAGCAAGCCTCTTGTTCCTGTCCTCCACAGCATGGAGGTTACAGGCGTGCGCCACCGTGCACAGTTACTTTTATCTGTGGATGTTTAAGCTTTAAATTCAGATTCTCGTGTTTGTGCAGCAAGTGCTCTTAGCTGCTGCGATATCACCCCAGCCCCACTAAAGACTCTTACCTTGTTATTGATTTAAAAATACCGCAGAATGTGAAGTTAGGGGTAGGGCATACAGCTCAGTGAGTAATGGACTTGTCATGCAAACTGGAGTTCAGATAGCCAGAACCCACATGGACATCAGATGAGATAGTGTGTATCCCTAGAGACAGGACATGCCCTTTAAGCTTCCAGGCCAAGAAGTGAGGCTATCCTGTGTCCTCCATGTGCATAATGTGTGCACACATGCACCCCCCACACACACCTGTGCTCACACATGCCCAGGTACAGACACACACGAATTCTCTATCTTTCTCACTCCCTTCCTACTTCTCTCTCTCCTTCCCTCCAGACACACACAGACAGACAGACAGACACACAGACAGACAGACACACACACACACATCCATGAACACACTTTTTAAAGGGGCTGAAGAAATGGCTGCTCTTACAGAAGACCTGGTTTTGAATCTCAGCATTATCAAGAAGGCTAACAATAGTCTGTAACATCAGTTTCGAGGGGACTCTGACTCTCTTTTGGACACTGTATGCTCATGGTGAGCACAGGCATGTATGAAGGCAAACACTCATAAAATAAAAATAAATACATAAATAGAAATATGATATTGTGAATTCTTTTATTTTTGAGGTTATAACATAATCATTTCCCCTTTTCCTTCTCTCCTCCAAGTATTGTAGATATTTAGATGGTATTGTTTATTAGATTAAAAGAGGTCTTTTTATTTCTAGTTAAGCATTTATTTTATTTACTAAAGACTGTATACACTGAGTCTGCTCTTCACCTGCAAGAATGATTGTGGGCTTCTTCCTTAACCAAGACAATAGTCAACTACACAGATATGTCTACTATCAGGGAGTCAAGACAGCGGTGAAGTCTTCTGGTGGACATAGTATTTTAAACAATTTTCAACTTAACCCGATTTAGTATTTCATTTCTCTTCTGTGTTTGCAAGCAACATGTTTGTTTGTTTGTTTGTTTGTTTGTTTGTTTTTGGTTTATTTGGTGCCAAGGTGGAACTAACTTTAAGTAAGTTAGTTTTCTCTAAGTTTCTCCCCTCTAACACAGTTCTACTGGATGGTAGTCATATTGACTTTGATCTCATTTATTTGCTAGTGATCCCTTAAAATGGTCCATTTATCTGGAGTCAGTTTTGGTAACTTTCCATTTGTTTTCTAATTTAATGGCATAGAGATGAGTATAAAGAGATTTTTATGATTTTAAATTTTCTGTTGTGTCTGTACTTATATCCCCTTTACCACCAACTATAATTAGTTGCTGTTTATCCCATTTTTTATTTAATCTATTACTCTGATAGTTTACTAGTAATTCCAAAATTATTCTTTTTAAAAAATAATTGCTTTAATATGTATTTAAAGCCACTTTACTAGGTGCACACAGCTCTATAATAACTATACAAGCTGAATGTCTAAACTCTCTAAATCTAGATTCTGATGTGGTCCAGGAAAAGACCATTTAAAGTCACTGAAATGCCAATGTGATGCCACTGTGAGAAACGTCACACCCACCATCTGATGATGGGTCATAATATATACAAACATATACAAAGTGCACTAAAAACATTGTAAAAATTATACCCCATTTATAAGCACAAGATGCATATAAAGTATAAATAAATTCTATTCTTAGACTTTCGTGCTATTCCAAAACAAAAACAAACAAACAAAAGACCAAAACAACCTGAAATCTGAAGCAGATAAGTCAGCCTCAGCCTATGCATCATGTGTCATTTGTGGATTTATCATCTATTATGCAACAATATTATGCTATTTCTGCCTCCTAACTGGAATAATCTGCCTGATCCAGTTATTGAGTCAGACCTGCCATTGCTTTCAATATGGCTATAATTTTGATTATACTGAGAGAAAGCACATACTGGTATTTTTTAAGATTTATTTATTTTATGTATATGAGTATACTGTAGCTGTCTTCAGACACACCAGACCCCATTACAGATGGTTATGAGCCATCATGTGGTTGCTGGGAATTGAACTCAGGACCTCTGGAAGAGCAGTTGGTGCTTTTAACCACTGAGCCATCTCTCCAGCCCACATACTGGTATTTTAAAGATCTAATATGAGACTGATTGAGAGAATGCTCAGTGGTTAAGAACACTGGTTGTTTTTCCAGAGGACCCAGGTTCTATTTCCAGCACCCACATAGTGACTCACAACCACCTGTAACTCCAGTCCCTAGAGACCTGAAACCCTCTTCCTGCATTCTCATGGTGTACAGACATATATGCAGGCAAAACACCCAATTAAAAAAAACAATTAAAAATTTTATGTGAGACTTAGAAATTGTTTCATCAGCAAAGCACCCAGCAAACATATGAAAAAGCTTCATGTGATTTACATTGTATTACAAGAACTGGAAAGATGGAGACAGGCAGAACTGCTCAAGGCCAAAGAGAGATCTTGTCTGAAAAAAAAAAAAAGTCTAAAAGACCTTTTCTTTCTATCTTATTTGGGGTTTCACCACTGTGAAGAGACACCATGACCACAGCAACGCTTACAAAGAAAAACATTTAATTGAGGCTGGCTTAGAGGTTCAGAGGTTTAGTACATTATCATCATAAGGGAATGCATGGCAGAGTCCAGACAGACATGGAGCTAGAGAAAGAGCTCAGAGTTCTGCATCTTGATCCATTGGCAAAGGGAGACTGTGTGTCACACTGGGCATAGCTTGAATATAAAAGACCTCAAAGCTCACCTCTACTATGACACACTTCCTCCAACAAGGCCACACTGAACAGTTCCACTTACTATGGCCAAGCATACACACACACACACACACACACACACACACACACACACACACACACACACACACGAGTCTGTGGGAGCCATTTCTATTCAAACCATTTCCCTAGCTGCATTGTACTATAATAACCTTAGACACAGAATTTATTTTGTGACAGTCTTAAGTCTCTGCTTTGCTCCTCTCGTGGCTACTGTTGAACTGATGATGTTGTTGTTGTTAGTATCCTAGCTTAATCTGATATTTTATAAATTTCCCATTTCAATAGTTGCTCACAAATTAAAGTCTTTATATACCGAGAATTTTAAAACACTTGGCAGTTGTACAAAATGGCAAAAGTCATTAAGTCCTTCACTTAGCTTCATGGGACATTAATATTTAGTCACAGTTGGTCCAGGTTTTGTTTATATGTAATAATTACAAAAAAAAAAAACAGTTAAAAAACCGTATATACGTCTTTCTACTTCCACCTCCCTTTCCCTCCAGCTATGTCCACCAATCTGAGTGTGTCATCAGTCATTTCTAGTAGTGACACGTATGTCTCTTAGCTTGTGTGTTATATTTTTATATGAATGCTAAATAGACATGTGGACCACATCATCCTCAATGTTGTTAAGATGACATTTACTTACTTTCTCCTCAGAGGCTCTCTTGTGCAATATTAAAAGTTGTATTGTATTGATTGAATGAAAATGGCGTGGTCTGCCATACTAAGATGGTTTCCAGCTTTTCATTACCAAATGCATTTTCTTTCTTTCCTCTTCATCCTCCACCTCTTCTTTCTTTGCTTTGGTTTGATTTTCTGTAGTTTTTGTTTGTTTGTTTGGTTGGTTGGTTTGTTTTGTTTTCTGAAAGAGGGTCTCCTGTGTAGCCTTGGCAGGTGTAGAACTCACCACATAAACTAGGCTGCCTCAGATTTGTGGTGCTCCTTAGCCTCTGCCTCCTGAGTGCTGTGATTATAGGTGTGCAGTACCACACCTGGCTTTAGGGATAACTTTGATACATGTAGTTCTTGTGGATGCTGTAAGAGTGTTTCCTCAGAATAGTTAGGCTAAACCAGAATTTTTCTGTACTGGGGTAAGCGCGGTTTTAAATTCTATTAGACAGAATAGCATTTCTATATGCACTGGTAGTGCCAACTTGCATGCATTGGATGCATTTTCAGATTCATTTGCATCAGGGTTTACAAAAACATCAGTAGCCCTTCATTATACAAATGATAGAGGGGCTGAGAAAGAAATTAGGAAAACAACATCCTTTATGAGAGCCACAAATAATATAAAATATCTTGGTGTCACTCTAATGTATGACAAGAACTTCAAGACTCAGAAGAAGAAAATTATTAGAAGATAGAAAGATCTCCCCTGCTCATGGATTGATCAGAAGAATTAACATAGTAAAAACAGCCATCATATCAAAAGTAATCTACAGATTCAATGCAATTCCTACCAAAATTCCAACACAATTTTTTTATAGACCTTGAAAGAACAATTCCCAACTTCATATGGAAAAAAAAAAAAAAAAAAACCCAGGATAGCTAAAACAGTACTGAACAATAAAAGAACTTCTGGGGGTGTCACTATCTCTGATTTTAAGCTGTACTACAGGACAATTGTAATAAAAATTGTATTGGCACAAAAACTGACAATTTAATCAATGGAATAGAATCAAAGACCCAGAAATAAAACCACACAGCTATGGACACTTGATTTTTGAGAAAGAAGCCAAAGCCATAGAATGGAAAAAAAGAAAAGATTTTCAACAAATGGTGCTGGACTAACTGGATGTCTACATGTAGAAGAATAAAAACAGATTTATACTTATCACCCTGCACAAAATCCAAGATCAAGTGGATCAAGGACCTCAACGTAAAATAGGACACACTAATTCTAATAGAAGAGAAAGTGGGAACTGCCTTGAACCCATTGGCACAGGAGACAACTCTCTGAACAGAACACCAATATCGCAGGCAAGATGTTCAAAAATTAATAAGTAGGACCTCATGAAATTGAAAAGCTTCCATAAGGCAAGAGAAATCATAAATAGATCAAAATGGCAGCCTACAGAATGGGAAAAGGTCTTCTCTAACACTATAGCTGAGAGAGGATTAATATCCAAAATATATAAAGGACTCAGAAATTAAACACCAACAAACCAAATAACTCAAAAAATGGGGTAAAGAACTAAACATAATTAGGAACCTCTAATGGCTGCGAAACATTTAGAGAAATTTTTAGTTCCTTAGTCATCAGAGAAAAGCAAATCAAAGCAACTCTAAGGTTCTATCTCACACCAATCCGAACAGCTAAGATTTAAAACTCAAGGGACAGCACATGCTGGCGACTATGCAGAGCAAGAGGAACACTCCTCTGTTGCTGGTGGGAGTGCAAACTTGTACAACCACTTTAAAAATCAATCTGACTGTTTCTCAGAAATTTGGGGATAGCTCTACCTCAAGACCCAGCTATACTGCTTCTGGTATAACTCCAAAAGATGTTCTACCATCCCACAAGGACACTCGCTCAACTATGTTCATGCCAGCTTTATTCATAATACCAGAAACTAGAAACAGCCCAGATGTCCCTCAACTGAAGAATGAACACAGAAAATGTGGTACATTTACACAATGGATTACTACTCAGCCATTAAAAACAAGAACATCATGAAATAGATGGAACTAGAACATATCTTCTTGAGTGAGGTAACCAAGCCCAGGAAGTCACACATGAGAAGTACTCACTTATAAGTAGATATTAATTAACGACAAAATACAGGCTAACCTTGCTATACCCACAGACCCAAAGAAGCTAAGCAACAAAGAGAGCCCAAGGGAGGATGCTTAAATCTCACTCAGAAGGAGAAATAAAATAGACATAGGAGGTGAATGGAGAGAGGGAACTGGCAGGGAGAATGGACTGAGGAGGGGAATTTGGATGGGGACCAGATGTGGAAGAATTGGGGGCAGGAGATGAATGGGAGAGAACAGAAATTGATGAGGGTGTATCTCTGGGACAAGCCAGAGACTTGGTATGGGGGAAGCTCCCTGGAGACTATAAGGGTGACCCTAGCTGAGATTCTTAGCAACTGAGGATATGGAGATTGAAGTGGCCACCCCCTGTAGGCTGGTGGGACTTCTGGTGGACAGAAAGGACACCAACCTACCCACAAAACCTTCAACCTCAAATTGATTCTGTATACAAGAGATACAGGGCCAAAGATGGAGCAGAGTTTGAGGGAACAGCCAACTTAAGACCCATCCCATGGGAGGGAGTCAGCCCATAACACTACTAATGATACTCTGCTATGCTTGTAGACGGGAGCCTAGCATCATTGTCTTCTGAGAGGCTTCACCCAGCAACTGATGAATGCCAATGCAGAGACCCATAGCCAAACAACAGGCAGAGCTCAGGGGATCTTGTTGAAGTGTGGAAAAAAGATTGAGGGAGCCAGAGAGGTCAAGAACACCACAAGAATTCCTACAGAGTCAACTAGTCTGGGTCCAAAGGACATCAAAGAGATTGAACCACCAACCAAAGAGTATGTGGGTCTGGATATGGGCCCGCTACACATTTGTAGCAGATGTACAGCTTGGTCTTCATGTGGGTCCCCTAATATTTGAAGAGGGCTGCCTCTGTTGCCTACCTTTGGAACCCCTGCCCCTAGCTGGACTGCTTTGTCAGGCCTCAGTGGGAGAGGATGTGCTTAGTCCTCCTGATACTTGATGTGCCAGGGTGGGTTGGTACCCATGGGGCAGTTCCCCCTTCTTTGAGGTATAGTGGTAGGAGGGGTTTATGAGGATGAGAGTCAGGAGAGAGGGGGTTGCAATCAGGATATAAAGTGAATAAATAAATTAATGAAGGAACAATGCATATTAACATCTTTTCATATCAAATATTCCCCTATGTAAGTATGATTTCATTGGCTTTGGGATACAGCTCAGTGGCAGTGACAGCCCTAGAATGTCCAAAGTTCTGATTTGAGTCCTGCTGGGAAGAAGAAGGAGGAGGAGGAGGAAGATGAGGAGTAGGAGGAGGAGGAGGAGGAGAAGGAGGAAGATGAGGAGGAGGAGGAGGAGAAGAAGGAGGAGGGGGAGGAGAAGAAGAAGAAGAAGAAGAAGAAGAAGAAGAAGAAGAAGAAGAAGAAGAAGAAGAAGAAGAAGAAGAAGAAGAAGATGATGATGATGATGATGATGATGATGAAGAAGAAGGAGGAGGAGGAGGAGGAGGAGGAGGAGAAGGAGAAGAAGAGAAAGAAGAAGAAAAAAGGGAAAGAAAAAGAAAATGGCACATTCTGCCTCTCTCTCTCTCTCTCTCTCTCTCTCTCTCTCTCTCTCCTTTCTGTATGTGTGTTTGTTGTTTTTCATAAATATGTTATTGAGTTTTTTTTTTCTTTTACCCACTCAGGAATTAAACCCAGGACCTTGAACATGTTAGGTAAGCACTCTACCACTGAGCTACACAGCCCATTTCTTTACGTTATTTTATACCCCACTAAGTTCTTACTGCTATAGCAGTTTTTCCCCGCTGATTATCTTTTATCCTCCCTTCCTAGTGAGAAGAAAATCACATAATGTTTTAGTGCTGTTCATTTATTTTTCTGCCCTATTATATGAAGTAGTTCTTTCGGGCAATGTTATTAGTGATTTTAAAGTGGCCAACTGTGATTTGCTTTACTTTAATGAGACAATTCCCACCGTTCTATCTGGTCACTTAATGTTTTGATTCAATAATATGGACAAGACAGAGTCTATTGGAAAAGGACAGTGACAAGTTTATGACCTTAGTTAAGAATCCATGGTTTCTGCTCTTGGCTAGGCTACATCCCTGCCTGTTCACCTGTCCCTTTTCCTCAGTCAGGGTCTTAGGGATTCCTGTGGAAGATGGAGACAGGAGCCAGGTTTTATACATTGCCTCCAAACTCAGGCTGAAATCTAATTGCTACTCTGCTGGTATAGTGGGGTGGGGTTATTGCTGTTATCTTGGGAGTGGGGTAGTTATCAGAGGAATGGCTTCGGTGAGCTCTCTGCCCCGAGTGCTTTCTTTTCCTGGGTTGCATTTCGCTGTATTATTTCCCACGAGAAGCCGTTCACCGGCCGCAGCACCTCCATCTTGGATGGTTCAGCCAGAACTATGAGCTAAGAGAACTACTGCTGGTGGGTCACCTTCTATCATAGCATCAGAAAAAGCAAGACAGGAAGAAAGAGTAGTTGGAGAGTCCAGAGGATTCTACCCATTCTCGCACTGACTGGCGCTGGTGTGGGGCGGCCCCAGCTCTGGAAAGAGGCGCTAGCTCTCCATCCTTCCTCCTCATTCCATGGGCTTGGCTGAAAATGACAGAGTGAGAAGGGGTGAGAGGGACACAGACGGACAGAGGGACGTGCGTCCTCACTGTTAATAACACCCCCCCACCTATTTATATTTACCGTAATTTCTCCTCCGTTACAGACACCCCCCGGCTTCCCACCACGGGGACACTCAAGTAATACTCTCTCGTCCGCTAACCTTTCCTGCTAGGATAGTTTATTTTCAAGAGGAAGCATTTGATAAAGCTCGGAGTAATTTTAAATACATGAATTGCCGTGCCCACACTTGCCGCTTACATTCGCACTTCGCTCCGACCTTGCTGCCTGTCTGTTAACCTTCCGTGGCGCTGCTAGAGCAAGCCATTTGCAGTTATCCTGTGAAAAGTCTGCATTTAAATTGCTTTTCCACCCTTCCCCAAAGTTTCCATAACTATAAATAAATTTAATTACCGTTCCAAGAACTGTAAGCAAATCTTCTATTACATTTTTAATCTTTAATCTCCCCCTCATGCCTCCACCACATATCCAGTTTATCAGACAGCTTCCCTGTGTCTTGTGGCACACACTCGTCCCCCGCACACCCAACACTCACAAATAGAGACCAGAGTCTATTATCCCTTCTGTCCAGCCAGGGTATCTGAGGACTTCAGTAGGCGGACACTCCAGTTCCTACATTGCAGATAGGAGGGTCTGCAAAGCCAGCACTGCAGAGTCAGTTCTCAGGAATCCCTCTCTGTGCTGGCTGCTCTTGTCACCTAAATGTAGCATTTCCAAGGCAGTGCCTTCACACCCAAGTGTCATTTCCATGCACTAGGAGGTGGGCCCATATACTGCCTTGAAGAAGCAAACTGGCCACGACCTGCATGGAAGACCGTTGTTTTCCCAGGCAGGTTGAGTTTGTTGTGATGTGTATTGCTTTCGCTTTGCTTTTTGAGACACATTGCAGCCAAGGCTGGCCTGGGATTCACGGTGGTCCTCCTGCCTCAGTTTCCCGGGTGTGGGGACTGCAGGCATGAGCCACAGTGTTCTGCCAAGCAGTTTCTAATGTAGTTTTTCTTTTGTTTTTGACAAATCCTCATGACAGAAGAGGAGCAGATATTTTTCTTACTCTCTTGATGAAAACAGAGAAATTAAGTCACACTCTGAATGGGACACACACACACACACCACCCACTTCTTTCCAACTGTCTCTGGTTCCCGCCTCCCACCTTTTCGGATTCCACTCTGCCTTTCTTTCTCAGTCTTGCCCAGATCCACAGAGGACAGCAGGGGGCTGAGAGTCTGCTGGACTGGCTTCTGCACAGCTGCTGGGGCGGAGGAGGGGGGCTTGGTTGCAAAGCTAGTGGTTCTGGGTCTTCCCCCTGGCCTTTTAAGCCGTCTATGCCTGTTGGTCTCTTCTCAGTTCCTGTGAGAGTCTCAGCTACACCTCACCTCACATTTCCACAGGGGTGCTGGATATGGGCTTGTGTTATCTATTTTGTGGTGGTTTCACAGTGTGCCTTGCTCTGGTACACGGAGGACTGGGCTATCTGCTTACCTGAGCTCCTGGCCCACAGCATCGCCTGCATGTGGGTCTTGGGGTCCTAGGACCCCAAGGAGCTGATCCTTCTAGAACTGAACAGGAAATAAAGGAAAACTGGACAAGTCTCTCAGATGGAAGCGGAAAGACTCAAGCAGGAGAAAGCTTGAGAGGGCCCTGAATCTTCTATCTGAAACAGCAACAATGGGGTGCCGGGAACCCTTCCAATGCTCCTCCGATGGCGGCTCTTGTTAGGAAAAGTCACATGTAGCTTTTGGGGAAAGCCATAAAAAACTTCTGTTCACATATAGTTATAGCATAATAGTTATGATGAAAAAAATTACTATGTGCCATGCTTGTCTGTAATAACTCAGTTTGGTTATTACAACTCAACGCAGCGATCCTTTACAGTTAGAAAATCTGAGGCAAAGTAAAGCAAGCGGCTGATTTCTGATCACCCAGCTCCTAAGTGGGGAAGAGAGTGCTCGCGCCTGGGTTGCTGCACTAAGATCACTCCCAGTCAATGACAAGACAGAATTTAAACCCAGTCTTGATGCCCTTAGGACACCATTAAGACACCTTCAATGGAACATTTCAGAATGTCTTAGACATACAACATGGCCTTGAAGATATGCTAAAGGTTAGAAAGGTGGCTCGGTGGTTAATAAGACTTACTGCTTTTGCAGAGGACCCAGGTTCAATTCCCAGCACTCAAATCGGGTGGCTCACAGTTGTCTGTGACTTCAGTTCCAGTGGATCTGAAGCCCTCTGACCACCTCAGGTGTCTGCATGCATGTGGCGAACATAAACTTATGCAGGCACACATATGTATGCACAATAAATAAATAAATCTCTCTTTTTAAAAAAGATCATGCTAAATAAAATGAGGCAATCACAAAGGGCAAATTCTGTATAACTCCTTATTTCTGAGGCACTGGGAATACTGAACTTATTCAGTTCCCAACATGCATATGGTAGCTCACAACGATCTGTAACTCCAGCTCTAGGGGATCTGGCACCCTCTTTTGGCTTCTTAAAGTACCAGGAATGCAAGTGGTACATACATGCAAACTAAAGACTCATATAAATAAAACAAAATAAACCTTTTAAAGAGTGAAATAATGGTTGCCAAGGGCCAGGAGAAGGGAGCCGAGGAGTTCCTGTTTATTGAGAGGAGAGTTACAGTTTTGAAGCATTAGACTTCTGAAGAGGCATGGTTGTGTAACAATACTGAATTTATTGAATGCTCTGGAACTGCTAGACTGGCTAAAATGGTAAATCTCATTTTATATCCATTTTACCACAATTTTATAAAAGTGACTTGCTAAGGAGGCGGCGCGTGGTCACGTGGCACACAAGAGACGGAGGAGACTGTAGCTGGCATTCGGTGACTGGACCACTGATGACACATCACAGAGAAAGAATGGTGGTACCGTGTGACTTTTGCATGTCCCCTCTCCAAGCGATATGCTCAGAGTTGATGTCCAAGATGATGGCATTAGAACATGAGGTGGCTGATAAGGGTGGTGGAGGTTGGGCCATTACAAATGGGACCATGTGCTTCTGGTGGAGACACCCCTTGCTCTTCTCCCACTTAACCAACTGACCAGTGGGTTTGAAACTTCCTAATGCTGTGACCCTTTAATATGGTTCTTCATTTTGCGGTGACTCCCAACCATAAAATTCTTTCCTTGCTACTTCCTAACTGTAATTTTGTTACTGTTATGAATCGTAATGTAAATATATATATGATTTTGAGTAGTCCTTGGGGAACCCTGTGAAGGGGTCATCTGACATCCTGACCCCAGAAAGGGTCTCACCCATGCTATGTAAGTACTGTGTATGAGGACCAGCACCTGAAGAGCCAGCACCCTGGCCGGAACTTCCCAGCCTCTAGATCACATAAGCAACAGAGCTATCTAATACGTATCAATTACCTATTATCAAGTTAGAAGAACACAAACTGGCATGCAGAAGGACCTCGTTAGAGGGGACACATTTCCCAGAAGGTGTCCTCATGTCTACTCACACCTCACTGACCCTTTATGTGTCACCTGCTGGTGTCTGTGGGGCTTATGTTGAATAGCTTGGATCCCTCAGGATTTGTCTTTGTGGACCGAGCTCAGAGTGATCTGCTTTGGTCATTTATTTGGTACAGTTGCCTGTTCATAATGGTTTAAATGTGGAAAAGGAGATTGGGTCACCACTGAATTTTGATAACCCAGCACTGAGAGTTTTTCAGTGAAGAGGTGTCTAGGGAAAGGGCAAGGAGCAGGAGGCACAGAGAAGGTCAGGCAAACATGGGTTAAAGTGTCGAAGGAGTGACTCTGTGTTTCTTAGCTATGCTCATATGAGCACACACATGCACACTCACATGCATACCAGTGTGACCCCTCAACCCACACCCACAGAGGAGCAGACTGGTAAGAAAGAGTCTTGGTTCCAAGCCCCCTTGCCTACTTGAATACAATGTGAGCCTTAGGACTCGGTCAACTCCCTCTTACTCGTTTTCTGAGTCTCTGTTTCTTACGAAGAGGGACAGCGGCAATCAGGGTCCTCCGTAAGACACCCAGACTCCTTGCCATCACAGCCCTCAGATGTCTGCCTCTCCTGGCACTGCTTGGAGCCTAGATATTCCTTCTTGGCTCTTCACCCCTGACTCTTATCACCATCTACCCAACCTTGAAGCCAGACTCTTTATCTGGCTCTGGTTTCAATGCTTCACTCACCCCCCCCACCCGAGTGACCCTAAAGGGAGCTCTTCAGAGACACATCTCATCACCCCATCCCTGGTGGCCAACCTGCTGAGAGTTCTACCCACTCCCAGGCATGCTAGTTAGTCACATGTCCTACGTGACTCTGACTCCAACTGTCCTTACCCTCCTGGATGTGCCATGATTTTTGTACCCCAGATCCCATTCCCTTTATGCAAGCTAACACATCCTCCTTTTAGCAGAGTTTGGTTCTGCTAGAGCCAGATTCTAATATCTGCATTACTACTAACCAGCCCAGGAAGCATCCGGCAAGCTTCAATCCCCATGAACATTAAGATCCTGATGGGTCTAATGTTGTGTGAATCAGATAATATGCACGGAAAGTGCCTGCGATGGTATCTGACTCCAGCGATTCCTCAGAAGGATGGTGATTACCAGCAGAGATGCTCCGGCTCAAGGACCATGCTCAGGAAATGGCCAATGCTAGCCACTTTGCTAGCATAGTCCTTTCCCAGAGAGCAGGACCCCTGTGTACTCACTTTTGAGTCTTCAGGTATTTCACACGGCAAGCATCTTCCTAATGACACAGGCATCCCGGGGCATTTAACAATCTATCAACAAGCTTCATAGAATATCACCCTTTGCCCAGCAGGGTGCCAGCCTCTTCACAGAATCAGGACCACCCATGGAGACCAAGCACCCTTCCTTTGAGTTTGTGTCCCCTGGGTAGCCTAGTCAGGTCCCTCCGACTGAGTGACCCAATGTCCTTCATTCCTGCTCATACTGAAAACTGGAATAAAATGTATTCACCAAATACTCAGATCGCTTCTCTCTCTTCCTCTCCGTGAACAGAGAATAGAATGGCAAGATCCCAATGTGTCTTTGATAGCCCCCGGGTCGTTTGGCTACCCTCATTTTCAGGGATGGTAAGTGCTTATGCCCATGATGAGGCCCGTAGAAAGGTCTCTGTCAAGGAGGGGTGAGCAGGGTCACATAGTTGGTCAAGTTCCTAAAAATAGTCTTCATGTCCAGAACTCTCTATCCTCTGAGACCATGACACAGGGTAGAGAAAGCCTGGCTTACCTCACTCCTCTCCCCAAGCCCACTCCGTTTTTATATTGCTCCGAGGTTAATAGCCATGTCGTGTGGGGTCACAGAAGACATCTGTGTCTCAGATAATATGCTTACGATGATTACCGCACGTAATTGACTGACCTTCTTGCATTCTTTCTCCGCTGCAGGCTGAGGCTGATAGGATGAAGCACGCTATAGAGTTTATTTTCCATCACACGCCATTGTGCGGCTGAGCAAATATTTTAGCAAGCTTTGAATGAACTACCATTTCGAGCTCAAGGTTTCCAGAGTTAAAATAGGAAGCCATGACAAACCTAATATTAGATTTTAAATCAACATTGGGCCATCCTACTTAGGGTACAACTGTAGACATCGCGGAAAATGCAAGTTTGGGGGATGAGAATTGTGAGAACCTTGTTCTGTCAAATTCACCCTTCTTTGCTGGGCCTCGTGAGTGAAAGCAATGTTCTTGAAGAATTTAAAACAAAACAAAACAAAAACACAGGTTCTGTTTGTTTAGAGGAAGGGAAACGTTAGCCTCTGGATGCCCGGAGTAATGGGCACCAAGCACTTTGTAGTGGGCCTTCCCAATCCCAGCACTGGCCATGTGAGATGCACCGTGAGCTCCTGAATCCACCCGTCCTCACCGGCCTTCACTGGCCTTGATGAAGGATGCACGGGCCAAACTCTGAGCAAGTGTGTCCCACCTTGCAGACAACTGAACACTTGATCCCAGAGACAGTGAAAAGATGAGAGACACAAATGAAAGAAATCCCCCAAAAGCAAACTTCAAAACGTTACATTAAGATTTTAAAACTTCTTAATAATGTTTTCCCTTCGCTCGGTTCCATCTATCTAGCAATTAATCCATCAGCCTTCACAGAACACACACCTACAGGGAACACAAGCACGTGTCTCCGGGTTGGATTCCACTGTGAATTAACTAATGTGTTAACACTGGGGAATCCCAAGCTCCCCTGACTTTCAGCATTCCCTCCCCCACCACATCCCTTCCATCAGCCCCAGACACCACAACAGTTGAGACCAGGTCTTAGCAACTCCTCTGGGAAAGAGCCCGAATCTACAGCTCACCGGTGTGACCCTGCCCTGGTTTAAACTACCCATGTCTGCACTCAAAACCTCGAAGCATCTCATCAAACCTCTCTAGGGCTGCATCTCAAGAGGACGAAACAGAGGCAAGTGTCAACAGGAAAGTTTTTCCGCTAAATGCTGCCCCGAGGGACCACTTCACAGTCGTTTTAAGGGCCTGAATGGAGTTCTAGTTACTCTGTAGAGAAACCTACCTGGAATAGCTTCTCACCAATATTTCATAAAAGTTGTCCACGGCCTTCTGTTGGTGAGGGAAAAAACAAGGAAAAGGGGTGGAGGGAGGAGGTTGCCACTGCTTAACAGAAAAATTATACATATTCCAAACATATGGGTGATCTTTAGAAAGCTCAGCATCACTTCATAATTATAATCCACAAGTTTTAATTAACTAAAGCTCTGCAAATCATAATGCCTTATTAAAATGCAATTAATCCTTTGATTAAAAAACAAAAAGCACAAGTATTTACAACGAAAACACAAGTAGAATAATTACAAATATCATGTACCCATTTCTTTTATTCCTGTGTCACTTATGATGTTGCCTGCTCCCTTCATTAATTCAAACACACACATTATCTCGCATCCACAGCAGCGTGAGTGACAGTGGCCACCAAACACACAGCACTATATCCTATTGATTTCGGCAAATCCCGAACAATGCCATTTGCATGCTAGTTTCTGTAATAATAAAGATATGCCATTCAGAATTAAAGCCCGGCCAGGCTAGTGGCAACTAATTGTGTTTTGTGTAATGAGTGCAATTTCAATTTGATATCACCTTCAGCTTTTCACTACACTCGCTAAGTACTTTCAAGTCTTTGTGGGGAAATAATTGATTTTTTTTGTGCTGTGGGCACAAGAAAATTATTATGATCTTTTGAATAATGCCAAAGAAAAGACCATGAATGATTTAAATTGGTGTATGAAGAAGGCTTCGCCGTGGACTGCGGCTTGACTGACATCCTGCTAATGCCGTATCTAGATTAGCAGTTCTTAAGGAGGTAGCTGATACGAAACTGGTAAAACAGAAAAGGTTGCTGCTGACAGCGTGGGGGGTGGGGGGAGGAAGGATTGCTGCTCTGTCCTCGGTGTTATCCAGGGAGGACCAACAATTTGGGGATTTAAGGCATGACACGATTACATAGTTGCCTGGCCTCCACCAGCAGTGTGCTTCCGCTGATAAATGACACATTTGAAATGGGCAGATAGGAGAAGACTGAACTGAGATTGTCACCCGGCTGCAGTTCGCTTGGGTAGACCCGCCTGCGCTGCGGTGGGCAGACCCCTAGGTCTGGCACATGAAAGTTCCTTAGCATCATTTTTTCCTGACATTCAACTCCAGGAAGAGATGGGGAGTAAGGGAGCTACGATATTCCTTAATCTTCCCATTAGGAACAACTGCTTAGTCCTGCTGTGAGCTTGGCAGAAGAGCTAAAGTTGTGTGTGTGTGTGTGTGTGTGTGTGTGTGTGTGTGTGTGTGTGCCCCCAAGGGATTGAACCCAGGGTCTTTTGCTCATAACATCTTTTTTTAACAAGCAAGGAAAGCTAAACCCAGACAAGTTTCTTTTGTGTCCATGAAACCTTGCATCCGTAAATCCAACCAGGACAACTGGTCCCCCTTCCCTTGCTTACTTACCTCCCCTCCCCCCAGCCCTCCCTCCAGCCCTCCCCCAAGCCCTCCCCCAAGCCCTCCCAGAAACCAAGCTTTCCACTCCCAGTGTGGCAACTTGGCCATTACAGACAGGGAAATAAACACCTTAGAAGAGATGGATCGCCAATTCAAAACACATTTCCACCTTAAAATGCATCCACCTTCCGAATCTCATTCTTTAGAGGGGGACTGTTGTTAATTTAGTTGGTCATAACTAAATAGTTTCTAATCTGGAGCAGAAGGCTGCTGGGAATATTGGACAGTTTAAAGGTTAATCACCATCGCCTGGTCACACAAGTGAGGCAGAACTAATTCCTCCAAAGGCAAATGGCTTGCCGCTTTATCAGCAGCGCAGATTAGAAGTGTTAATATACAGAACAGAATGGCCGCTTAAGGGCCGGTTTTCCCCTTATCGGCAAACTTTGCAACAGAACTCAGTTTCTGCACAACCTCTGCACTTCTATAATAAGACCCCTTATTTTGCCTCTCGAGCAGAACTATCAAACAATCCTGTCCAAACCACTGCCACCAAAATCAGGGTATTACAGACCACGGCTAATTGGAAGATCACTATAATGAAGGAAAAGATAAAATACTTTGGCTGTTGGCCTAAAATGTGGATCAGAACAACATAGGAAGCTATCTTGCTATGTCACATTCTGAGAGATTTACATAAACAATAAACTCAATCCAACAGCAACCCCCACACACACCAATACATCTTTGTTTACAGTCGGCACAACCTAAAGGCAGGCTGGAGGAGGCGGGAGAGGCTTCTTTACATAAGGCAATATGATTAGACCAGCAGTTTTGCGCCCGTGCAGGCGTGCAGGAGCTGTGCACATTTACTCTCCTGCAATCAGCAGGGAGAAAATGGTTTTTAATGTTCTCCATGCTTCCTATATCATAGATATTTAAATATTTGGACCACTCAATATGCTAAAACGCTCGAGCTACTGGTGCAAATTGACTCCAGTGATTCTGGGAGGGCTGCAGGTGCCTTTCCCGGGAAAGGAGAAAATGGAGTGTGTGGAAAGGGGAGGTTAAAAGGCTGCTCAGAGCTGGTATCCAAGTGACTCGGTGGGTACCGGGAGGAGTGCGGACGCAGGTGCCACGGGCTTCCGTGTCAGGAGAACAGAACTGGAGAGAGCCAACTTAATGGGCAGGGTCTCTTTGGTGGGGAATATACTGCTACCCAAACCAAACACCGTTAGAGGGGGAAATGTGAGGGGCCCAGAGAGCAGGTCCACCTCAGTCTCCTCTGTCTGGAGGCTCAGTTCCATTCCCCAATGTGGGAGGTGGCCAGAAAGAAGTCACCTCTGAGCACTGAGCAGTGTCTTCACTCTGGCTACCAGCTATCCCCAGGCGTCCTAAAACCCGTCTTTCCAGAATCTCTAAGCAGGTAATAAGAGGTAAACATGGACGTCTGTGGATCCTCTCTCCACTCCCTCTTTCTTTTCTACTACAGGACTCTGTACAGGGCCTTGTCTTTCTCCTGTCGGCCCACAGTTCACAGAAGAGAGAGAGCCCTCCAGTCAGGGTCTTCACAATTTAGTATGTGTTTACTGAATGCTGTGGATGCTACAGAGGGTACAGGCTGTTCCCAGAAAATCAGAGAATTTTCTGTGAGAAGATGAAGACAAAGTCTGAGGCTGTGCCACAGGAGACAAACTGTCACAGAGCAATGGAGAACCGAGACCTCGAAGGGACACTAACTCCTTCCTTAGCCAAGGCAAGGGTTCTGTTTCCAGTACCTACTAAACTAGCATGCTCCCTAACTGCATTCTAAATATTTGGCTTATACCAGCAGTTCTCAACCTGTGGGTCGCCACCCCTTCGGGGAGAGGGTTGAATGACCCTTTCACAAGGGTCACAATGGGAAAACAGATATTTTCACTACGATTCATAACAGTAGCAAAGTTACGGTTATGAAGTAGCAACAAAAATAATTTTATGGTTGGGGGGTCACCATACCACGAGGCAGCATATTAATGGGGGGAATCACTGGGCAAGTTGAAAACCATTTCCCTATACCTACAGGTAAGTATAGTCCTGACCCCTTCTCAAGGACACTTCTCCTTGCTCAGATGGAGACCAGTACAGAAAACCACAACCAACCAAAATGCAGAGATGTGGAGCCCAGTTCTGATAAATGCATCCACAGAAAGATCATTTCAGGAGAGGGGGAGGGAAGGAAGATGATAAAGATGCAGAGGACCGGCTAATTTTCTGTGAAACTCTGTCTCCTAGTAATGTCAGAAGTTCCGTGGATAAAGTCATACCAACACAACTGTCTAGACACGGGCCAAACAAATACAACAATAGAAAAGAAAAAAAGACCCGGGCAATGGTGGCTCGGGCCTTTAATCCCAGCGCTTGGGAGGCAGAGAAAGGCAGAGTTCAAGGCCAGCCTGGCCTACAGAGCAAGTTCCAATAAGAAACAGGACTACACAGAGAGACCCTCTCGAGGGCAGGGGGAAGAGGGGGAGGGAGAAGGAGAGGGAGGGGGAAGAAAAGGAGGGGAATGGAGAGGGTGAGTGGAGGGGGAAGAGAGAGGAGAAGAGGGTGATACATGGAGGGAAAGTAGAGAGGGACAGGGAGAGAGAGAGAGTCACTCTGAAAATTCACAGAAGAGCTAGACATAGCTAAAGTTCATATATATGAACATACATATAGTTCATTCTTATGTCTAGTTGTTTGCTTGCTCACCAAGCATGCAGTGCATTCCTTCTCTGATCCTAACATTGTAGAAACTGGATTTGTACACACAAATGAAGCAAAGTGTTTGCTGTCAAAGTGTGACCTACACACAACCGAATGACCTCTACACACCGGGTGCTCACAGGAGCGAGTGCTCTGGCACACAAGAGGAGCTGTGGTCTCAGTGAGTCCTAGTGAATGCCCAGAGGTGCAGAGCTCAGGGTGGCACTTGTGTCAGATGCAGAGAGGACTGGGTGGAAAGAGAGAGACTTTGCTAGCCATGGTCTGGCTGGCTGTTACCTTAGCTAAGATGTCCAAGAACAAAACAGTAGCTAAGGGAAGTGAGGCCTGGCAGTAATAGTTAGGGATGAGAAATTTTGCTGCAGATTTTTGTTGCTGGTGAGATTCGGCCGAGAAAGGAAATGTTAACAACACAGAGAAGACATTTTTGGGGAGAGGGTTTCAGAGAACCAATTTGGGGGGAAAACGAAAAGGCAAAATACCAGCCAATAGTAATGAGCAAGGGTGTGTGGCTGGGGGATGGGGGAGGGGAAATGAAGGGCAAAAGAAGATGTTGGTCTGGAATTGGCAGAAGGAGGAACAGCTAGAAGGTTGTAAGGACTTCCAGAGAGAGAGAGAGAGAGTTCTCAGAGGCCACTTGAGCCTCCTAGTAAGAAATTGAAAATGAGACCTGTCAACAGAGTCTCCTATGTCTCTCCACCCAGCTTCCAGGACCACATGAAGAGGGACAACATTTGTCCCTCCCTGGAGGAGGGTCTGGGGCCTTGAAGACAAAGGGGACTTCAGGAGAGCAGAGATCACTTTATGTAGCATTCCTTGGGTTTCTGCTGCCAGGAATCAGCACTCAGGCCCCGAAACGCCCTGGGCCAATGTGCTTCCGTCCAGCTGGGTAAGCCAACAGGCTGTCCTGGGTAGCAGAACAGGAAGCTAGGGGCAGAGAAGGCACCCTGGACATCGTAACATCCATCTGGAAAGTGCTCCAGAACTTCTCACCACTGATGGGAACCATGGTCTGTCAGGGATGCAACTGACAGAGATGACATCACTGTGAGCAAATTACTCCTCTAGGTTTCTATGTCAACGTGAGGCACATGGGCATCCTCTCTGTCTTCAGTTGTGAGTAGACATGGATGCTCTTTTAGGGTAGGTACCGTTCCCATCATGTCTGTAAGAATGTATGCTATCTCCTAATTGCTTCCCTTCCTGTGAGCCTGGCTTCTGGTAAGACCAAGTCTGATCCATGACAGGTAAACTTACTGAGAATCAGATAAAAGTCCCCAGTTGTTGATCAATCCAGTGCTGATTGCAGTAACTGAATCTTCTTCCTTTATCTGAAATTCCGCACTGGATGTTTATAGTTTTATTACACTGGGCATCAGATACTACGCTGACACTATTTCTACATTTCTATTACTGTGATACAACAACATGATCAAGGCAACTTATAAAACAAACCACCACTTATGGTCCTCGAGGGTTAGAGTCCATGCTAACAGAGCAATAGCATGGTGGCAGGGACAGCAGAGAGCTTGCAGCTCGAACTACAAGCAGAAGGCACAGCTAACTCAAAGCATACCAGCCTTCTGAAGCCTCAAAACCTGCCTGACATACCTCCTGCAACTGGGCCACAACACCTCCTACTAGGCCACACCTCCTGCAACTGGCCACACCTCCTCCAACTAGGCCACACCTCCAGCAACTGGCCACACCTCCTCCAACTAGGCCACACCTCCAGCAGCTGGCCACACCTCCTCCAACTAGGCCACACCTCCAGCAACTGGCCACACCTCCTCCAACTAGGCCGCACCTCCTGCAACTGGGCCACCTAATCTTTCCCAAACAGGTCTATCAACCGGCGTCCAAATATCGAAACATATGTACCTGTAGGGGACATTTTCATTCAAACTACCACACTATGGTTACAAGAATTAATAATAGTGAGCCTTCCCAAAGACTCTCTTTTGGAGGGAGGGGGGCAGAGCATGCATAAAGATTCTAGCACCTGTGCAGAAAGAGTTCGGGAGAGAGTTGAGATCTGCCAAGGTTTCCAGAAGACAGTTCTCAGAGCAGGTAATGCTGGAACCAAGATCAAACAATATGTAGATAGTCCCTCGGAATCAAGGCGATTAAGGGCAGAGAGGGTTGAAACAGACACTCAGAGGAGAAGAAATAATAGCAAGACCCAGAAACATAGGCCAGGATGGTAAACTGCATGCATTAATTAAAGGTGGCTATATTCAATGCTCACAAGTCAACAAAATATATTAAATAAAGCATTAAGCAGAAACATGCAAGAAGCAGGGTTAGGGCCTGACAATGACCAGAGACAAGCATAAGGATAACCCTGTGTCTCCATGTTATAGTTCAGGTGAGGATGCCCCCATAGTCATGTTTAAAGGTGATGTGGGAGATGGTGATATTGCCCTGGGACACTTATAGAACTGTTATGAAGTGGGGCCTGTTTGTAGAAGTGCCACTGGGAACTGGCCTTTGAGCGTTAGAGCCTCGTCATGTTTCTGCTTCCTGCTGCCATTCCTTTCTGAGGTGACAAACCGACAAACCTCTGAAGCCACAAGCTAAAAGAAATCGTTCCTCCCTGAAGATGTCTGTGTCTGCCTTTTTGTCATAGAGAAGCAAAAAAATAATTAGAATATTTTTCTAGAAGCAGTGATTCAGAGTTTGCTGGTTCAGTGTTCAAAGCATCTCTGTAGAACCGATGGCAAAGATGGCAAAGGGGAAGTCACTGGTGGGGTTACAGTTGCTAGGCACTCGGGAGCTGAAGGAGCCCAACCTATAGGAAACTCTTTAGCAATAGCTACTCTTGTATATGAAGAATCAGGGTGTGAGGGGCCTTTAAACACAGAGATGCTGTGTCATTGTTTCTGCATGTCCTTTTTCTGTACAAACACCTAAAGATATGTCCTCAGATCCTGGCCCCAGATTCTGGTGATGGGATCCAGAAGTCCCTGCCAAGTACCATCAGAAACCTACTTTGGCAGAGCCAGATCCTCTCTCCCTTTCTGCTCTTTCTGCTCCTCCAATTCCCAGATCCCTACCAACTCCTTTCAGACAATCACTCCTCCCTGCCAGGCTTCCACGGTGTCTTACATGCTTCTGGGTTTTAGCCCCTTTCCTGGCTCGGTCCCTCAGTGCCTGTCTCACGCCCTGCACCTGTCTCAGGCCTTGCTGCTCAGCCAATGGTAGTCCCCAACCCTTTCTAACTACTTGTCTTACACAAGGGCTGAATCACATCTCTTACAGAACTCAGTGGTTAGGAGACAAACGCCTCATCAAAGAGATGAGCACAAAGGGGAGCTGGGAAATCTCTGCCTCTCCCCTCCTCCTCATTCTTCTGTCCATCCATATTCCTCCTCCTCCTCTCCTGTTTTCCTTCCTCTTCCCCTCTGGTTCTCTCAGTCTTTCTCACTCTACCCTCCTGCATTTGTAGGTTTTCTTGCTTTGCCTCCCTGGGCCAGCCTTTCCCCTGCAGTTTTGCCTGGTGCTGGGCTTAGGGTTCACCTGGCAATTATATTCTGTCCCTTTCCCAAGTCCTCTGACTCTCATACCCACTAGCAAATGCTCATCTGTACAAGAAAGGATTGTTCTACAGACAGGCTTCAAGTGGGCTGATTTGGCAGGCAGGAGGAAAAAATTCAAAGAGGGGGGCTCTCAGCCATGGCCATCTGTGTCAGGTGGGTCTTAAAGATGGAGGTCAGGCTGGGTCTGGTGGAAAGAGGGTATGTCACAAGCCCAGTCCCAGTCTTCTTTCTCCATGACGGTGTCACAGCTGGTGGAAGAGGAAGCTGCTTGTTTTGCCCCATGCTTCTGCCGCCGTCTAGAGGAAGGACAGACCTCATCCTGACTGTCCCCAGGTGCATGTCTGGGGACTTGTCTGTATTCTTTCTTCACAGGAGAGCAAACTCCAGAGGAAATGAGAATGAAGACATGACCACCCCTAGGTATAGTGGAGGAGAGATCTTTACTGAGGATGTGAGGGAGAGAACAGCCAGAGGCATCTGGAAGGATCCAGAGCAGACTGTACATGACCCTTGGAACAGAGGTAAGAGAGGAAGAGAAGAGAGAGCAAGACAAAGGAAGAGCAAGAGCACAGAGAGCGGCCAAAATGCCTGGATTCTATGGGGAAGAGATACTGGGGGAAGAGAAGGGAAGCTCAGAGGCTGGAGAGGTTTAGGAGAGAGGGTAGGGGTGAGGCATACTAAAAGGAGCCAGGTCTCTGTAACAGGTACTTGTGAGACTGAGAGCACCAGGCTAACAACTGCTTTGACAGATGAATAGGCGCCCAGTTAGCCATTTGTCCTGAGTTTCTTTGGAACCTAACACAGAGCTTATTGGCCATGACACACACACGGTCCATGACCACTGGGCTCATTTCCTTGACCACTTCCTGCTTTGAATATACCTGGCCAAGGGGGTAGGTAGACATTAGCCAGACATTGAAGGTGTGCTTAATGCTTTCCCGGCTCTTTTTCCTCTAGTGCACATGCTTTAGACTGGTCTTTCCTGGCCTACATCCATCAATGCTGGACACAAAATAGACATAGATTTGTGGGAAAGAATAGCAGCTGCCAGCAGCATTCTCCACTCACGAATTTGGAGTTAACTGGTTTTGTTCAAAGGCCTGCCTGCTATGTGGGGAGTTGGTATTAGCCCAGAGCCTCTTAAAGGTGGACTTTGACAAGTGACCAGAGACTGGGCTGGAGAAATGGCTCAGCTGTGAAAGGCACACAACCAAACAGACAATCGATGGGATAGAGAAATGGCACAGCAGTTAAGAGCATTGGCTGCTCTTCCAGAGGATCCAGGTTCAACTCCCAGTACCACATGGTGGCTCACAACTGCCTGTGACTCCAGTTCCAGGAGATCCAACACCCTCACATAGACTTGCATGCAGGCAAAACACCAATACGCAGAAAAGTAAACAGTTTGTTTTTAAAAGAAAGACAATTGACGGGCAGATCTTTGGGCCGCTGGCTATTTAGCACCTCAGAGTCTCAGAAAGGGAAGGAGGCTGTGTTCCAGGAAACCCCTGAAACCAGGGCTCTAAATGGGCAACAACAGGGAAGGGAACTCTGATTCTTTCCCCATGATCTCACTATTTCCACTTCTAAATCCTTCCAAGTAAAGAAGTGGGACATGTTAGGGACTTCCGGATTTTTCTTTTAGTTTGCAAGAAGTTGGTTTAATGCCTGTTAGCTCCTGTTTGGAATTATTCTCTGCTATGGCATTAGATCTACACAGGCAGCTATACTGTCTGTCTGTTGTCCTGAAGGCCAGGATATAGATGGTCTTAGAGGTCCCTGACTTGATGAACATTTCCCCTCTTTGGAAAAACATGAGATGGGCTCTGGGCTCTGAGACCCTGACTGCACCCTGAGGGCTTCTAGAATTGAACCAGACCCTCTGGCAGGGCCACATGTCTTCTGTATTGTGTCTCCCAGTCAACCCTCAGAAAGGTAAGTCAGACTTGTGCTGTGCTCAATAGTGAGAATCAGCCCCCCAGGACTCACCGTCTTGCAGCAGAAATATCTGTGGGCCACTCACATTGTCCCCAAGGACATTCATCCCTCAGAAGTAAAATGGGCCCAAAGAAAACCACTCCCAATTCTCACCACACTGAAGGATCATGGTTAATATTGTCGGTACATGATCTTTCAGACAGCTCTCATGCACATCCTTTATAACACACCATTTACAGTCTAAGAACAAGCCGTGTTCGTCTGTGCGGGCTGTGGTCCATGAGTCTGTAGCATCATTCTGAATGGTTTCGGGTTGCTGCAAGGACAGCCCTTAATTTCACCTCTTAGCCAACCATCAGTTGCTGATGAGGTCTCCCCCAGAGTTCAGATGCTGTTGTACACTAACTTCCAATTGCTATTTTATTATAGCATGTGCTTGTTGAGACAAAGGAGACACTGCTATTTGAGGTCTTCATTGTATTACTGCTACCAGCTTTACCTCACCAGAACGTACCACTCCACACCTCCACGGAAGTGTAACAGAAGCCTGCTTCCCATCCCACATACCATGGCAGTGTTTGACTTCACCTCTGCTATGTAACGAATAACAGTCATCAGAGGATTCTTCAGGTGTACACAGAGGTACACCATCTCTAGCAGCCTTGGGCTCCAAACTCCTTTGCAAAAAGAATCTTTTGGTTCCAATATGGAGTCTTCTAGCAACATGGTTGCAGTGCAAAGACATGGCCCATCCCACATTACTTCTACCTCATTAAGCATCTCCTACTCCACTCCCCTGATCTATTGTTCTTAAATGTATTCTTTTGCTCTTTTGTGTATGCTGGTGCCACCTTTGCTAATGCTGTTATACTTTGTAGCAGGAGGTGCAAAGGGGCCCTGTAGAATCTCCTCTTCACCTGGGGATTTTTTCCCTGACTCTTGGAATGCAGAGATGAAGCACTGAGTAGAGAAACAATAGTAGAGAAGAAATACACAGCCACTCAGGGGGTTCCTGCACGGTTGATTTTGTTTCTTTGCCTTTGAGAAATTTGAACCCTTCTCCTGGTCTCATCTTGGGAGAGTGTTTTGTTGTTGTTTGTTTGTTTGTTTTTGGGCTGGAACATCTCTGAGATCCTTGTTCTAGAACACAGTTGATAATGCAGTGGATGATTTATAGAAGACATTACCTGTGCTGGAGAACCTCCTGTAAACACTGCATGACAAGCAAAGACTTTTAAGCAACCCCTCGGCATTCTGCATACTGTGCATGGGACTTGCCAGTGTGCACATTTAAAGATTGCTCTTTTCCAGCTGTCCTATTCACATCCCCTTCCTCCTGCCTTCTATTCCCTCTTCCTTTCTCTTTCAAAGCCACCAACGTCAGATTGGCCCATTATTGTCTTTGCCTCAAAACAAACAAACAAACAAAAAGATGGAATTTTAAAAGGACCAAAGAATGAACACTAAGTAGTGGAAATCCAAATTCGATCCAAACTAATCAGAAGACTCTGATTCCCTCAACCCACATTCTTGGACAGTGAGCAGAAACTTTTGCTGCCATCTGATTCTGTGGCCCAGGCTGAGAGTGACACCTGGGTAACTAAGTGAGATTCACAAGTTCCAGGACAAGGCTGCCAGTCCATACCTTTGAAGAGCTGATTGGGTTTGAGGCTGTTTATAGAGCAGGTTCTGGGGCATGCAGCCTCCCTCCATTCACATGTGACTAAACTGAGACCCAGAGAAGTTAAGTGGGCCCCTGGGTAAGATGGGAAGAGGGAGAGATGCAGAGACACCTGCAGTGTGTCATGAGCCAGTCAATGGTTAACGTCTGGAGCCTAGTCAATAGTCAGAGCCATCATGGGAAGAGGACTCCAAGACCAAATTTTCCACTATTCTCAGGAACTTGTGCCCTGTAGCCCCATAGCAACCTACCTCTTCTTCCTTTCCCTGATGTTTGACAGCACCCTTCCTTTATCAGGTCTGTGAAAAGAAGGGACAAGAAGAATTTTCAAGCTGGACAGGGGAAGGAGATAGGACTCTGATGACCTGAATTCAGGATTTATTCAGATATTCTCAAGTGTGTGCACACACACATGCACACACACACACACACACACACACACACACACACACACAATGAAGTTTTTAAAACGTTAAAAATAAAAACAAGGTAAAGTGCTTGTCTAGCATACACATGGCCCTGCCTTTGGTCCCAGTATGATACATGTACATACACGAGTATGGTTTGGAGACCTCCGTGGATCACTGAAATACTTCTGGAGGCTCAGAGGTCAGATTTATTTTCATTTCAGTACTAAGATGAAATTTTTACCCACACCCTCTCAGGAAGACACACCAGCGTTTTCCAACAGCTACATAACTGTGACCTCTCAAAAGAACCATTGCAGAAGCAGATACTAGCATCTACTGTCCCTGAGTCACACACTGAAGACATCTGCAAACTAAGGAACAACGTGCCTGTTCCCACTGACTCTTACTCCCTCCAGTAGGAAATAGTCCATACACAGTCTGTTGTTATTTTTAGAGTCAATTAACAAATGTGCCATTTCTCTAGTTTCTAATGCAACAAATAGCAACAGAGGTAGCCCACAGAGCCAAAGTTACTTAGTGCTCTCAGTACTTTGTTAAAGTTCTTCTGAGCCCTAAAAACTCTGAAGAGCTTTTTACAGGGATGGAAATTTTATCTGCCTGGCTGTTAGTTGGGGTCCCATCCCCCTCCCTGCCCCATTTCCATCTCTTTTTATTCCCGGAGCCTGTGCTCATGAATTTTGGGATTACCCTTAGCTCCAGATAATCCATAAGTGTGGCTCTCAGAGGCCCTCCTTGCTTGCATGCTAATGAGGGCTGAGCAGCTGTGGGGGGAAGGGAGCTTAATGGATCCCTGGAACATCTCCTCTATGGAGAGCAGCACTTCCCTTTTCTTCTTTAGAGACTCTCTTATCTCCTCAGAAATGACGTGTCTCATCCTACACAGTTGGACCAACCCAGCAAGCAGCCCAACTCAGCTCCAAAGCAAGACCAAGCCCTGCTTCGCCATTGGCTGACCCAATGATTGTCACTTTTCCTTGGAGATGGCAACCAGTGAGAGGAAAGGAAGGAGATAATACCCTTCTGAGAAAGGGGCTGTAGGTGAAGGGCCCCAGTTCGAAGAGCACACTCTGCAACACTGCGAGGGGCTGGTGCCTCACTACGTACACCAAGTCAACTGAGACACGTTTTGGTTGGGAGGGTAAAGTTCCAGGAGGAGCTGAGGTTTGTGTGTGGGGTGGAAGGCAGGGGGAAGAGCTTCATGGGAGGGATATTACCACACACAAATATTGACAGTATTGCCTGTTTATGATTAGCACCAGCTGGAAATACGTCTCCCCACAACAATAAAACAACTTTGTTCCCTCTGCTTCTCAGATAAGCAAGTAGAAGCTTAGGGAGCTAAAGTTATTGACCCCTAAGAAGTGGGGGGTACACTCTGGCTCCAGAAGTTCTTGCTCCCAGTTTAGGGGTGGAGGTGTTTTGGGGGCAGCCTGTGCAGGAGTTGGTTTTCACTGCCAGTTACCTCTATGGATAAGGAAACCAGAACAACCCACTGAAATCCACACATGGTGATTATAAAACCTGTTTCACACACCGCCGCGGGTTTACACTGGTATCTATTTCCCACACAGTGCATGCAGGGGGCACACCAGGAAGTGTGGGCAGTCTGGGCAAACATTCTCCAACCCTTTCTTGGGAAGGTGTGGGTACTCGGGTCTGGTTACACCTGCTGAAAATATCTTTTAGGCTAGACAGTCTGGCTTGCCTCCAGCAGGAGAGACCCCAGGAGTCTCTGTTGTGGTACCTCAGTCCCAAAGAGCAGGTCCCCTGACCCCTCTGGAGAGGAGGCAGACAGAGCTCAGTAGATGATCTTAATCACACTCAGCTTTTGTGGGAGTGGCTCAGCCTGGCTCCACTTGGCTGCCTTGTCAATCTCACAAGGGGCAGATGATATCGGTGAGAAATATCCTGAATCCCCTTCTTCCCTGTTGCGGGAGAGAGATCAGAAGACAACCTAGATGTTAATCCTCTGCTCCTACCTTGCTGGGGATGAGGTATCTCTTATTGACGGCTGTTTATGTAGGCTACCTGGCCCACTGGCTTTGGGAGGTTCTCCAGGCCCAGCATCTTGCCATAGGAATGCTAGGATCGCAGATACACACTACTGAAACTGCTTTCTGTACATGTGGAGATCGAACTCAGATCATCTAGCTTGTATGGCATGAGCTTTATCCATGGAGGGTTTTCCCCAGCCCTTGAATTATTTCTTTAAGGACGTGGTCCCCTTTCTTCCCAGGCTCTAGGAAATCCACCAGTACCTGTCTGAGCTAGGTCAGCAGAGACTGGAGGAGTTGGATTGTTACAGGTCCGGGACCTTCCCACAATGCACACAAGTAGAGGGGTCACAGGAAGGTAGTATGTTGTCACAGGAGGCTGCATTAGGGGAGACATGGATGTGGGAGCACTGCCCGTGGGAGCACTGCCTGTGGGAGCACTGCCCTTGAGAGCACGGCATAACACAAAGGGAAGAACCTGAATGGTGCTTGAACAGACCACAGGCTAGAGGGTTCAGGGCGTGGAACTGAAGATTCGTTGGCCATGGCTTCACACAGCAGGTACAGTGCACTCGAGGAAGGATGAGATGGGGAAGGGAAGACAAGACAAGACAAGAAACAAGACGTAGGGAATGGTAGATGCTCCAAAGGATGGGTGGGAGTGAGTGGCTGCGCTATCAGAACTAAACTTCAAGGATTATCTTACAAGAGATAGGGAGCCAGAGAAAGTTCCAGGGACATAATGTAAGGATTGCCTCAGCCAGGGCGTGTGGCATAGCACGCACTCCAAACTTCACAGTCGCTTAATACAAAGACTCCATTTTCTCTCCAGACCCCACTGGCCACACCTTTCCCCCTCTCCGTGTCAGACAGTGGAAATCTATCTGAAACTTTCTCTTTTGCTGTAGTCACAACCATGTGTCCTGGCTCTCCAGACTTCTTCCCAGTAGGGACACATATCCCATTGGCCAAAACAAGTTCTACCACTACACCATCTATCAGTGGGAGGGCTGTGTGGTCTCCCCAGGGTCACAGATATTTGTAAATCATAACAGCACTACCCACACAGGGGTTTAGGACTCTTCCTAAATCTGTGGGCATGTGGCTTTCCCAGAAACAGGGCTCCTCATCCATTAATACAAAATGTTCTCTAGTCTAAGACATTTCAGAGTTTGCTCTGAAACCACTGTGGCTCTTCCCCCAATGTCAGGGTATCTCCACTAGCTACTCGGAAGTGAAGGTTCCTCAGAGACGCATCTTTTGTCCCTAAGCCTCAGAAGAGAAGCCACTGCTCCTGATGTTGAATTTCCCAGACCTCTTGGTTGAGGTGAGCCTGTGGGTTCTCCAGTTTGCCTAGTTTATAATTTTGTTGCCTGCTGTGATTTCTGGCCTATTGATTAATGGGTCTCTCTCTCCCTCCACCACTAGCGACCTTAATCTTTTCTTAATTGCTTTAATGGCTGTTCAGCTTCCCTCGCACACCTTCCCCACGAAGTTGTTGTTACAAAGCTTTTGTGTCCTAACTCCACCCAGGACCGTGCGAACCAACGAAAGGCGAATTCTGTCTTTGTTGATCCTCTCCCCCTCATTTTCCTCTTTTGATTTATTTCTTCTTCTTTGGCTGTTTTCACATTTCATAGCTGCTATAGGGGATACTGTCTGAGATAATTGAGCAAAGCCAGAAAATAAACAAAATATAATGGATTGAGGTCAAGGCCAAGGTCGGGGCTCCCCCAACCCCCACCTAACCTGACCCAGCATACTCCATTCATGTTCAGTCCGAGTGCTGGACTGCCCTCTCTGTTTCTTTACCTTTGGATCCAGCAGCCTGGCAAGCATGACATGCTGACAGTGTGACCGGATCTCCTCCATGCTGACAGTGTGACCGGATCTCCTCCATGCTGACAGTGTGACCGGATCTCCTCCATGCTGACAGTGTGACTGGATCTCCTCCATGCTGACAGTGTGACTGGATCTCCTCCATGCTGACAGTGTGACTGGACCTTCTGGAAGGGAGGCTCAAGTTGACTGATTCTGTCCCTTAGGAATGTCACTCCAGACATTCATCAATTAGTGGTTCGTTCATAGATTACTCACTAGGGCTCACTGAGTACCTACTGTGCGCCTAGCCTGGTGTCTCATATCATGAAATGAAGCAGATTACTAGCCACACTGACTGAGGCTGTAGAGTGCACAGCAAAGTGATGTGCTGGGAACCCATGAGCAGTTCAGATAAGCAAGACCTGTGGTCCCTGTGGCAACAAGCGGTAGGAGAATGAGAGGAAAGATAATGACGACTGAGGAGAAGGGTTTGTTGAGGTGAGCAGTGTGGGAGTGAGGGTGTAGAGGTGCAAACCCCAGCTTCATCCCCACGACTTCCCAGATGAGCTGCCGTGTATAACCACTTTGCCTGGTACACAAGGCCTAAGGTCTGCCTGCAGTAATGGGACCCCCTTTTCCTTTGGTTCACCAAGATTCAGAGATGGTCTAAAGGGCAGGAATGGCCAGCAGGTGCTATTTGCAGGAAGAAGCTCATCTATAAACTACAGAAGGTGGCACAGAGAGAAAGGAGGCATTTGTGCCAGTACATAGGTGTAGAGTATGAATCTGGATTTTACATTTGGGGGCTGGAGAGATGGCTCAGTGGTTATCAGCACTGGCTGCTTTTCCAGAGGTCCTGAGTTCAATTCCCAGCACCCACATGGTGGGTCACATCCATCTGTGATGGGATCCGATGTCCTCTTCTAGTGTGTCAGCGGCTGTATGCTCATATACATAAATTTAAAATAATGATGATGCTGATGATGACTTTACATCTGAGCCAGGCAGTGGTGGCACAGGCCTTTAATCCCAGATCTCTGCTGTAAGTCCAGCCTGGTCTACACAGTGAGTTCTAAGACAGCCAAGGCTACACCTAGAAATCCTGTTGCAAAAACCAAACAAAGAAAAAAGTATGTTATGGGCACCATATTTCCGAGGGAGAGGTCAGGAGCTTTTCTCTGTCAAGACTCAGATGGTAACAGTTAGGTCTTATATGCTATTGCAGTGATTTAACTCTACCCACCACTGAACTACACCACTATAGACTGTGTGTGCACAGCTAGCATACAAACCAAGACAGTGACACTGTGTTCCTGCAAGAAAAAACACAGAACAAAAACAACTTGCTGTCACGTAACGAGGTGTCCCACCAAATAGTCTTCTGATTTCACCCCAGCCTGTCTTAGCTCACACACCGTGCAACAGTTAGCCAGAAACTGGTTTCCTCTACCACAAGTGGCATTGTGTCTGTGAATTACATGTGTGTCATCTGAACCTTTGTTCCTCGATGTTTGTGGGCCAGCAGTGTCACAGTGTGTGTGCTTCAAGTGAATGAGGGGTTACTAAATTCTCTCCAGAGGTCTACACTCTAAGATGTTCCTATTGGACCACCTTTCTGTCTGGGACATTCCTATTGGACCACCTTTCTGTCACTCTTGTCAGTTCTCATCATTCAGCCCAACCATGAAGTGTGATAACTGATGTCTTATTTTGTTTGTCTCTGTACTTCCCTAAGAGACGGGAATTTTATAAATGCTTATTGCCCTGGTTTCTTTAATGATGAATTTCCTAGTTTTATCTTCTGCCCATTTTTCCCTGTGGAAATGCCACTTTCTTATTTGTAAGGGTTCTTTAGATAAACCTTCTGTTTATTGAAGTGTGTGTGTGTGTGTGTGTGTGTGTGTGTGTGTGTATGTGTGTGCTTGTGCATGTGTGTAAGTGTGTGGGAGTGTGTGGAAGTGTAGGTGTGGGAGTGAATGTGTGTACGTGAGTATAAATGTGTGTGAGTATGCATGTGCATAAGTGTATGTGAGTGTTTGAGTGTGAGTGGGTGCATGAGTATGTGAGTATGTAAATGTATTGAGTGTGTGTGACTGTGTGTATATGTTTGAGTATATGAGTGTGACTCTGTGAGAGTATGTGTGAGTGTGTGTGTGTGAGTGTGTGAGTGTATGTGAGTGAGTGTGTGTGTGACTGTGTGAGTGTGTGTGAGTGAGTGTATGTGAGTGAGTGTGTGTGTGACTGTGTGAGTGTGTGTGAGTGTGTGAGTGTATGTGAGTGTGTGTGTATGTGTAAGTGTATGTGTGTGAGTGTGTAAGTGTATGTGTGTGAGTGTGTAAGTGTATGTGAGTGTGTGTGAGTGTGTGTGAGTGTGTGTGTGAGTGTGTGTCTCATGTGTGGAGGTCAGAGGATGACTTGGTTGAATCAGTTCTCTCCTTTCACCAATGTGGGTCCTGAGGATCAAATTCAGCTCATCAAGTCTGGAATCAAGTTCAAGCCCAGTCTGTAAACCAGGATGGCCTTGCCAGCTCCCAGGAAAACCTTTCTCAGCTTCAGTTTCCTCATCTGCAAACTGAAGTAAGGAATAGTTCTGACATGGCCCAGGGCCTATAATGGTTGATGAAAATGAGGTTCACCGTGCTGAAATCCAGACAGGGGGCTGTGTTCCCAGAATTCCTCTCCAGGAGCCCATTGTATCTGCTTGGAAAAACGAATATACTAGACAGGGTAGATTCAAATGAAAGGCTCTGCACTCCAAACCAAAACCAGAAAACACCGCGGAAACCTCCAGAGTGCTGGGAGAAAGAGCTGGCCGAGGTGTAGTCGAATCATACCGTGCAGATAGCCACTTCCTCTAAAGGTTCCCAAATGGCTGGGCTGAGGTGGCACACCTTTAACAGCACCCTGGAGGCAGAGGCAGACAGATATCTGAGTCTGAGGCCAGCCAAGGCACACAGACTAAAAAAGCGATCCTCCTTTATTTCAGTCTTGGGGCAGCCTCCAGAGGCTTCAGTAGAATCTCCATGGGACCTAAAAGACTTTAGGACCAGAAATCTGCTTTCCAGAGTCACACAGGCAGGAAACAAAGAGTTGACCAAAGATTGTAGATAAATGTCTCTGACCAAAGCAACCTTTTGGGGAGGTCGAGGCACACGAAACCGCAAGAGACATGCAGGTCTCTCCCGAAGCCCTGTGTTGAAGAAAGGGAAGGCAGAGCCATGGAGTCCCCAACTGCTTCCAGCTGTCACTGCCAAATCCAGCAAATAATTACACAGGACAACCCAGCTACATTTGAATTTTTGATAAACAATGAGTAATAATAATTATTATGCCCCCATGCAATACACAAGACATACTTACGAAAATCACTGGTGTTGATGTGAAATTAAAGTTTAACTGGTTTTTCCATATTTAATCAGACCCCCTCACACACTCGAAGGGTATCTGGGACCCAGCACGGAGGACAGACAAACAGCCATCTCTGGAGACAGAACAGTTTCTTCCCTTCATTCTGAGTGCTTGAGGGTCTTAAAAACAATATGCCTTCCTTTGAGTGCCCGTAGCCCTCGGGAGGTGACAGACCACACATGACAGGAATGAAGGGCAGGAAAACCTCTGTACGTGCTGGGTGCCAGTTCCCCGGGTGACCCGGACAGCACAGGGAAGGTGGGACAGTTTCCTCCTGGATTCTTCAATTCTCCCCTTCTTTCCTGGGGCAGCTCCTTCCCAGAGGCTCTGGGGCTTCTTGGTGCTGGGAACATTTGATAAAATTGTCCTCACCAAGTGACTTAAAGTGGGATTTCCCCAGGGGTTCCTTCAGGGGACAGGGAAATCCTGAAGAGGTGTGCCTGGGAAAAGCAGAGCAACTGAATGGTGGAGTTCTAGACCCGAGGATGAGGGTTAGAGGCACATCTGGCAACGGAAGAGCTTTTAGAACTCCTCCCGGGGATGTATTTCCTGTGTCTCCACCTAGGTCACTGGCCACAAAAAGCCTGAAGGAATCAAAAACTCAATGCACTTCCCCACCTGCAGCAAACCTCTCTTGGATTTTCCTGCTTCCTCCCATCTTGGGAAGCCCTTGGAGGTCTGGCAAGCTTCTATTGTGTAAACATCACAGGACTGAAGAGCTCAGAGACTCAGCCCTCCTGATTCCAGCTTTTCTCTAGCCTCCCCTTGAGTGGTTTCCCATCCAGAGCTGACAGGTCTGAGCAATGCTCAGAGGCCAGAACCCAGAGATGGGAGACCCAAACCAGACCCTTCACACACATCCCTGTCCTTGGCTCATTGTCATTCCATCCTAGAAGGAATATCAGGCCTTCCACCCCGACCCTCCCACATCTGAACAAGCTCTATGTGCTGTTTCCATGACAACTGGAAGCATTGCTGTAGTTTCACACCTTTAACACAATTCTCTTGCTCCCCCCAAGACATTTTGCCCCCACGCCCAGGATTCTTAAGGCTCTCTTCCAATCACATTGAGGACACACATGCTGTGCAGAACAGACCTCCTTTCTGTCGGCAGCTAAGAATCTTCTTGCCACCTTAACTCGAGGGCATCAATGAAGGGCCTACTCTTTGATTTTGGATTTTTAAAATATCCATATGGTGAGCTTTAATGCAGCAGTGTGGTAATTACAGAAGTCTTTGGTCCAGCAGAAGCTGTGATAGGCGCTGGAGTCAGGAGGGGAGAACTTGGCCCAAAGGCCTGTATGTGGAGATGTGATTATTCTTCAAGTAGGAGTTAATGAGGAGGCAGATCTCCAAATATTTCATATGCGGATTACAGCCAATTATTGGATTATACCAGAGGCCAGCATGCTGACTCCCCTCTGGCCATCCTCACATCTTGAACACACAAATGGCAAGAAATAAGGGAAGGACGAGGGAGGCCCAGATGAGGGAAACAGAGTGGAGTGGAGGCTTGGGGAGCACAGCTCCCTCTCCTCCTGGTCCTCGGCTGCCTTGGCTCATTTCTGCTTGCTCATAACATCAGTCTGGGTCCATGCCTCATCCCGGCGGCTGACCAGACACAGCTGTGGCAGCCACCATCCCCTTCATGCCGGTCCGAATCTGTGTGTCACCACTAGAGCATCCCTACAGTGACAACTTGAAAGAAACAGAACTTCCCACATAGAGATATAAAAACCTAACATTTGATATTTTAAATTGTGGCAAAATAATTTGGTTTCATTGATCTAGAAAGAGAAAGGTCTGCTGGAGTTGGGTTACCAGGATAGATGATGGTTTTTGGATTTAGGCTCCTGGATGTTTGAGATTTGGTCTGTTCTTTGACTTTCTTGGCCGTTCAGAAACTGTTAGATAATTCTCTGTGCCCACCCATCTCTCGCCTGTACTTTCTCCTCTTCATTTTCTCTCACACAACTCTCAGCTCTTCCCCTGACTGTGAGGCCAGAGGGCAGCTCACATGTCAGGTCTTCATATAATCCTGTAAGTGCTTGTAACCAGAGAAGGAAACCTCCAGCGGTCTGCTCTCGGTGTCTTTGGATTGAAAAAGAAATATTTGTTTTAGTCATAGATTCTAAAACGCAACCCAGGGCCACTGTTCCCCGTAAGGTGTCCCATGTGGAGGCAGGAAAGGGTAACTAAGGCAGTGGGTGCTAGTGTAGCTGTGAGGTGTTCTGTTTGGGGACTTTGACAAGTCCCCCAGGGCAGGATGATTTCCCCTGAACTACTGAGCCCTGGGTCAGCCAAGTCCCCCCAGATGTGTGATGTGAAAGGAGCTAAGATTTTTAGGCTGTGAAGCAGAGCCCAGATCCTTTTCCAGAGGAGTTGAACCTGAACCTTCATGGATCTATTAAGAATTCCAACTCCCTCAAAGCCACACACACACACACACACACACACACACACACACACACACACCACAGCACAGACCACATACACACACATTACACATACAACATACACATACACCATACAAATACCACATACACACCATACATACACACCACACACACACACCACACACATACACACCACATACATATCACACACACACACCAAAACAAGAATAACACTTTTTCTTTTTCTTATTAATTATTTTATTTATTTACAATTTAAATATTGTCCCGCTTCCTGGTCTCTCCTCTGCAAAGTCCCCATCCCATTCCCTTTCCCCATTGCCTCTAACAGGATACTCTCCACCTCCTACCCACCCCTGCCTCATGCCTCTAACAGGATACTCTCCACCTCCTACCCACCCCTGCCTCATGCCTCTAGCATCCCCTTTTGCAGGGGCAACAAACCTCCACAGGACTAAGGGCCTCCCCTCCCACTGATGGCAGACAAGGCAGATGTAGCAGGAGCCGTGAACCCACCATGTGTACTCTTTGGTTGGTGGTTTAGTTCCTGGGAGTTCTGTGGGGTCTGATTAGTTGATATTGAACAACAACCTTTCATTACCATAATGACATGCACTGAAGCACCTACTCTGTGCCTATACCTTGTTTAATTAATGACTAGGTTCAGTTGCCAAGGACCAGCTTTGGCTAGGTCTGGGTTCCTGAGAGGGGTATCTGGGAGCAGCGATAAACAAATGACTCAAAGTCAAATAGTGGGCCCAAGCTGGTGGCCTAGGTTCTGCTGAAATGGTTTTCCAGATTATGCTCCATCCCCCCACCCACCGTGTGTGTGGGGGGTGTATGTGTGTGGAGTGTGTGTGTGTGTGTGTGTGTGTGGTGTGTAGGGTGTGTGTGTGGTGGTATGTGTGTGTGGTGTGTATGTGTGTGTATGTGTGGTGTGTGTGTGTGTGTGTGGTGTGTGTGTGTGTGTAGGGTGTGTGTAGGGTGTGTGTGTAGGGTGTGTGTTTGTGTGTGTATGTGGTGTGGTATGTGTGTGTGTGGTGTGTATGTGGTGTGTGTGTGTGTGTGGTGTGTATGTGTGTATGTGTGTGGTGTGTATGTGTGTGTGTAGTGTGTGTGTAGGGTGTGTGTGTGTATGATGTGTGTGTAGAGTGTGTGTGTGTGTGTGGTGTGGTATGTGTGTGTGGTGTGTATGTGTGTGTATGTGTGGTGTGTGTGTGTGTGTGTGTGGTGTGGTATGTGTGTGTGTAGTGTGTGTGTAGGGTGTGTGTATGATGTGTATGTAGGGTGTGTGTGTGTGTGTGTGGTGTGGTATGTGTGTGTGGTGTGTATGTGTGTGTATGTGTGGTATGTGTGTGTGGTGTGTATGTGTGTGTATGTGTGTGTATGTGTGGTATGTGTGTGTGTGTGTTCTGCTCTGCTCTGCTCTAGACAGAGCTTTCTTTTCTTATTATTCTAACAACTCTCTGGCTGAGACAGCTCTCTCTGCTGGTAAAATTCCTAAAATCTCTCTGGCTAGCTCATGGGTTTTTCTGACCAAAGAAATTGGTCTATAAAGAATTCTTGGATCTCCTGACAGCATCTGATAACCCCAACCCCTTAATCTTTAAGCAACAGCAAGAAAACATTTTCTTTTAACATTGTAAAGGAATTCAGAGATTTGCCTGCCTCTGTTGAGCACAGACAATAAGATAACTGGGTGGGACCCTGTCCTGAAATTACAATTCTTACCATACCTGGACCTAAATTCGTCTGACCTTGAACTCAGGAACCTCCCTGCATTTGTATTTGTTGGTCTTTGTAATTTTCTGACATCTGGCTCATTGTGTACCTGCCTCAGTTCCTTTAGATGTGTGAAACCCCTCGTATAATTCATATTTCTTGTTTCTTGAGAAATTATGTATTTTTAATCCCATGTTTTGAGAGTTCTTTTCTATAACTTTAAGGGCACTCCTGAAGGTCCCAGTGTTTACCATTTTGCTGAGACATTAGCCACACCTTTGCCTCTGTGACTAATGCTGTCCCTAATTATCATTAATGTTAACAGGGAGGTCATTTCTTGGAGGAACGTGAACTATGTACATTAATATACAAACAAGCCTCATGGCCACGGCAGCCCTCAGCACTCTTAGAGCCACTGTCCCGTGGTCAGGAATCATCATTCTGTTCCCACCAAGGCCAAGCTGGTCCTGGCACTCAGGGGAGGCAGAGGACCGAATCTGACATCAAAACAGAAGGTGGTACAGGCATGAGCAATAGCGAGACTGGATCTGGGAGATCACATCAAGGAATTGTATTTCATATAGGGGAGCAGGCAGAGGGCACCACCAATGTAACGTGCTATCTTCATCTGAATCAGAGTGCTCCATTGTCATGGTACCTCCTGGCTATTGACAGCCAACCCATGCTACTGACATCTACCAGATCCAGCCACTCTCGGGATAGAAAGTCAGAGATCATCTGTTCTTGTAATTGATGTATTCATAGTCATGGTGACCAGTCATTCTAAGGCAGGAGATATCGCAAAGGGGCAGTGCTGGAGGGGATTATGTTGCATCCGAGTCTATTATGAAAACTGATTGTTACACATGGCTCTATTTTGAGGCCAACATCTCCATTAGCATATTGAGTGACTCTGATCAAGTCACCGCACCTCTGAGTCTCATATTCTTCACCTGAAGTGACATTAATAACAGCGTTTGTCTCACAGGCTTGTTCTGAGAAGCTAATGGAACATCCAGGACTTGGTAACCCATGAAATGTCATGTAAATGTGAATTATCATTCACTATAAAATGATTGTTGTTTGGCAGTTTCTTAAAAGTTAAACATAGAATTACCATATGATTGAGTAATTTCACTCTTGGTATATACTCAAAAGAATTGGAAATGTATTTTCGACAGATACTTGTACATCAATGTTCATAGCAGTATCGCTCATAATAGGTAAAAGCAAAAATAACCCCATACCCATTACAGGTAAGTGAATGAGCCCATGGCATGGATGCCATTAAGTTTTAAGCAAGAGTAAAAATTTAGTATATGGCCCACATGGCTGAGCCTTAAAGTGCTGCGTGAGACACTCCAGAAACAAAAGAGGAAGATGGTGCTCAGATTCCACATAGAGGAGACACCAAGAATAAACATTCTTAGCACAAAGAGCAGAATCAGAATGGAGGTTACTAGGAGCTGTGGGCAGGAGTTAGTGTTTGTCCAGCACAGGGTCCTGTTTGGGGTGATGACGGTTCTGGAGCTGTATGCTGGTGATATTGCCACAACATTGTAAATATCATTAATAAGACAAAGCTGTTTCCTTAAAACTACTAAAATGATCCATTTTGTTATACCTTATTACCTTAATTTTAAACATGCATCTAGAGAAGGCTAGAGGGGTCAGGAGAGATGTCGGGGGGAATCATTACTCAGTCAGGACTTGGGTGTGAAGGTGGAGGAAGAAGTCCTAAGCAGAGACAGCCAATGCAGGGAGGGGGAGGAGCATGAGTCTCACAAGGCAAGTAGCTCCAGCAAGTATCTAAAGACTTAATTTAGGTGCATCGGGAGCACTGTGATGTAGCTACCCTGAAAGTCAGGGAACAAGGCAGTGACGATGCACCCAAGGTATGAGGAAAAGGCTTACAGAGAAAGTGAGTGAAGTAGGCCCATCATGAAATCTCATTTGGACCAGCCGTGGGCTACAAAGGAAGGTGGAGTCACTGGCAAAAACAAATCCCAGATGAAGGAGTTGGAGGAACAGTAGATGGAGAAGAACCAAAACCATCAACAAAGGTGTGGAGGAGATGGTCAAGGTCAATGGGACTAGAGGTACAGGTATGGAAAGTATGAAGAAAATATTCTCCAGACCCTGGATAAGTCATACAGAAAGGTTAAAGAAGCAGAGGAACCTAGACATGTTGGGCTGAATCCAACCCAAGATGGCTGCCACACCAAGCAGAGGATATCATGGTGATTCCAGGCTCTTTCTAAAATCCAGAAATGCAATGCCTGGAATCTGTTCTTCTACCTCATCATATTTTTCTTGTACTCAGTCATCTCTGGTGACTTTATTCAGCTTTCTGTTGCTGTGACAACATACTAGAGAGAATAATTTAAAAGAAGAAAGGTTGGTTTTGGCTCATGGCTTCAGAGGTCTCCCTCCGTCTGTGATCAGCTAGCTCCAATGCTTTTGACTTGGGGCAAGACAAACTACCACGCATGATGAGAGACTACAGCAGGGGAGGCTGCTCACCTCATGAAAGCCTGGAAACAGGAGAGGAAGCAAGAGACCCAAGACTCATAACGTTTAAGAGTGCATTTGTGTTAATCCACGTCTTCCTTCTAGGCCAAGTCCAGTTAGTGAACTCAGTAGAACGCTTAGTACGGATTCGTCAAGGGATCAACCTACTGGTAAGACCAGTGTTCTCATCCAGTCTCTCTCTAATATCCCACCTCGAACACTGCTGCATTTGGGGACCAAGCTTTCATCACTTGCGTTTCAAGGCCATTCAAATCCAAACTATCACATTCTACCCAAGTCACCCAAAAGCTCACGACTTCCTCATGATGAAAAATATATGTATCCCCCCTTGAAAAGGGCACTCAAAGTCTCAAGAGTTCTAGCGTTGCTCAAAGTCCAAAGCCAATGTCTCCCTTGAGATGCAAGGCATTTAGCTGTGGTCTTAATGAAATTAAGAGACCATTTATATAATTCCAGCATACAGTATAAAAGAGGGATTGTTCTCGTTCTAAAAGAGAGGATTAGGACACTCGTGGAAGAAAGGAGAAGCATCAAAAGGGGGACCTCGTGGGGTAAACCTTGATTCCCATATCCCTGTCCTGACATGTGTGGCATACGGTGTGATGCGGATCCTCTTCCAAGTTCCCAGGCCTCGGTCATACAGCCACGCTGGTGGGCTGCTGTGCTCGTTGCCTGAAACTTTCTTGGCAGATGTTCTGCAATGTGTAACTTCCTGAGATCTCACCTGCCCTGTCCCTCTCATTCTTGTGTGTGACACCTACGGGGCTTCGATCGAGCCACATGCAGCTTGTTTAGACAGGCTTTTCTTCAAAACCTTGGCGGAGGCTCCGTGATTCCATAACTCCCATAGTTTTTACAAGTCACCAAAACTAGGATCATCTGGATGATGCCAAGCAGGCAGGAGCAGTAGGCAGTGCCTGTCAGATCACAGCGGTAGTAATATGGAATAGCCTAGATGGCTAAGAAGGGTAGAAAAAACAGAGAGAAAACAACTAGGTTTAGGCTTTGATTTTTTTTCCAAAACCTACCTTAAATAAGGGTTCTTAAACATTTAACCTCCCTTCTAGCCCGCCGCTCTCCAGAGGTAGTGGAAAGCAAAGGTTAAGAGGGCAGAGGCCATGTGGACCTGTTTAGAAATAGTTCTTTGGACTGATTGCAGTCTACGTTCTCAGGATAGCAGCAGTCCAGTTCCCACGGATCAGTAGTGGTGACTTACACACTCATGAACACTACTCAATCCAGAAGAAAGCACAAGGCTCTGCCAATTGGCCCGAGTCCGAGTGGCAAGAAGCCGCTGGAACATCACTGGAAGTTCCTTGGTGCATTTCTCTCTGAGAAGTCACGACAAAGCATAGGCAGCGAAGAAGGCAAGGCAAGCCAATGCCACACAGCATCGTCCACTGTTCACGTGTTCTCTCAAACATCCGCTGTAGCCAGACATCACATGCCCCTTTTCCAGGCAGCTTCCACATGTCTGTTCTTAGCGAAACATCCTCTCCACAAGACAGTTTCCAGAAAAAAACATCACATGGCACAACTGAGTCAAAGAAACCAGAAATTTCCACTTCACCTAGGTGTGAGCACCGTGGCCCTGTGTGAATCCCGGAACACATGATAGATCAGATCCGTCCAGTCTCTGGGAGCTGCAGGAATCATCCTTCCTACTAGCTCAATTCATTCTGAAATGGTCTCTCAGGCAACCATACCGTCCTTTGCCCCAGCTCTTCAAGCCAAACCACAGGGTTTTCAAGTCTTTCTATTCTGGCTTTTGTTCCCGACTGTCACTGTAAAATCTGGCTAAGAGCAATTGTCAACCATCATGCCACGCTACCTTGAACTTTTCTCTGTCAGATTAATTAATCTATCACCTTGAAACTCAGCCTGATACAAAGTATTAGGGCATGAAAAGAAGGAAAAGAGAAACAAGCAAACAACCTGTAAGCAACATATTGACCTCTAGTCCACTTCAGTACCATCGGAAACAACACAAAGATAGTACACCTACTCTGACCTTCTGAGGCCCCACCAAGTCATAGCCGAGATCCTACTTGTACAATCTTTTTCCAGTTTTTGTCTTCAAACTCTTCAACTAATTTTCAAAGGTTTCTAAACCACATTGTGAGGCACTGCCACACCCCACTTTCTATGGCTGAACAAAATATCTGAGAAACTCAAAGGAGAGAAGACTCATTCTGGCTTGTAGCCCTTGGTTCCATTATCTCTGGACCTGCAGGGATGGAAATATCATGTCAGATATCATGCAGTGGAACAAAGATGCCCACCTTGTGAAAGTAGGGAAGGAGAGAGAAGATAAAGGGGCTGGAAATAAAAATATCTACTTCTGGAGCATTCCCTAGTAAACTACTTCCTTCAACTGGGGAGCTTCTACTGGCTCCTGAAATGCCATCAAATTTTGAGTTCATTGGATGCTTTGATGGTGCTAAGCACTCACAATCCAACCAAAGTCCATCTCAGCACAAGTGCCTCAATCAAGCCTCAGTGCGTGAGTTTGGGTGGAGAGTTCAGATCCGCCCCATAGCACTGGGCAAAAAAAAAACAGAGGTGCCATCAGTTCCTTAGGGCAAAGTCTCAGGCTCCTGTGCCACAGAGAAAAACCAGTTCTCCTTGAATTCAAGGTCAATTTCAGAATATTATAAATTCAACATAGCCAGATTTCCTCATCTCCTGTTGAGACCCTCAAGCCTCTCCCTCTGTCTCTCAAGACAGGAGCTGCTCTCTTAGGAAGTTTGCTCCTTTTCTGTGAAGTGCAACTCTGGTGTTCTTTTTTCCCAAGGGCGTTTGTATTTCCGCTAGATCTGCTGCTGAAATAGCCCGCAGACCAGGGAATAGGCTCAGGAGGAGTCCAGAGACAAGGGCTCTCGGTAGTCACTCCGACTTCAACCTGTGAGACCCCTCTCCCGATAACAGAGCCACCTCTTTTCCGCCCCCAGCCACACTTGCCTCTTTTTTCACTATCAGACATTGGCTATACAGGAAATTTTTCATTTAATAATAAGACATCTTAATAGCAAATAGAAAATGTTCTACACACAGAGGTCAAGTGAGATGACAGTGGATTAACATTTTAATTAAACACAGCAGTTCTAATCAGTTTTAGCATTATGGGAATACCCAACATTTTGACATATTTCAGGTATAAATTGATAGTTCCTGTCTGATGGCAAATTGAAATAATTTTTTTTCTGGTAATATTTGTAAGCATTCTGTGACAGCCAGATGGTATGCAACATCAGAGTTACTGACTCTAGACAGACCCATTCAAAATAGTAATAATTCTCCAGTCCTCCTTCCTCCACGGGCAGGCTTCAGAATGAACTCTCCAGACGTTATGCACACTGTGATTCCTTAATATGATGTCTTATGATTTGCAAAACTCACACCAAAACGTAGTTTTTCTTCCTTGGTAGAATGCCATATACCTCCTCCTCAGTTTGAAAGGTACAGCAAGCAGGAGTGTTGTGGGGTTTTGTTTTTTTGGTTTTGTTGTTGTTTAGGTTTGGTTTGTTTGTTTTGCTTTCTTTGGTCTCAGCAATTACCAATGGTCTGAGCTTGGAGGGTGGGACTTAGCATCATAAGACTGCTGGTCCTCATGGGCACAGTTCAAGGAGGTTGTTTCTTCCAGATGGAGAGAATTGGGATTCAGGGAGTTAGGCGTTTGCCAAGGTCCAGCAGCAGTAGCATGAGTGTCGGCCCTGGGATCCACAGTAGTCTAGCTCCTCCCTCTCCAGTGATGCAAAGCTCAAGATTCATGACAAAGCAAGGTACTAGGTATTTACTGATTTGTTATTTTCCCCTATATGCTAGACCAAAGAAGACTGTTCATTGTGATCATCAAAAGCAGTGGGAACTAACCCAACAGAGGTGAGTTCTTTGTCACCTTTCTCTGTATCGTCTCTATTCATAGCTGTCACCATCACGCCATCATGAAAACACACATTGACAATACATATCAATAGATCATGCTTTCTTTTTGTTGTCTGTTTTTAAACTAAATTAGTCTTTTCTTGATGTTAATATTACTATTGGTTTCCTGAAGCCTTGAGCTCCTGATCCTCTTGAATCTACCTCCTTCTTAAGTTACGTATCAACACCCAGTATAACCCTCCCCCAATTTTAATCTATTTAAGCTAAGAATACTCTTAGTCTCAGTACCGTAATAGTTCAACATAATGTTTAACCTTAAGATCCTTTAAGAATCATGAACAACTTTTCTAACCAAGTTAAGCAATTAGTGCCTCCTAAGGAAGCTTCCCTGTCCTTTATAGTCATATAAAGGAAAACCTTCAGAAAAGCAACGCAGAAGTTTCACAGTAAAATAATACACCTCCCCAAACACAGTAAATGGCTGTCAAAGAAAGTGTGTTGAACCAACTTCAACTCAGAGGCCGCACGTTTCGAAAACTTTGGAATGCATCAGAGGAAATAAAATCGCCCTGAGAAAACTAGCCCAGTAAATATTCCAAGCCCTTTGTAGTCTAATTATACTGCTATTGTTGCTGAGAAATATTTAGCAACCACATGATGGCTCAGGATGATAAAAATCTGAAGCTGAGTGATGTTTATGGATAAAAATCAAAAACTATTCCCTGACTAAAGTTGTTTGATGCCTTTATTTAGCACATGTTTTACCTCTCAGGGAAAAAAAAAGTTTTATTTTGTTTATTTTTTTCCTGGAAAGTTTAAAAGTCTATTTCTATTTTTTAAATTCCCAACAGGATTCTGCTTCCTGCCACCCTTGTAACAGGGTGCACTAAATGTTTGCTGAGTGAATATTAGTAATGTTTTTTCTTGAAAAGACCTATGTGTGATTCTGAAAATGAGAGAAACTCTTATGAAAAAGAAAAGTGTGTATAGTTTTGTGCACACACTAAGCACCACTGAATTTTATACCTGAAAATAGTTAATTCTACACCATGTAAGTTTTCGTCAAAACACACCAATCTTTCTGTAGAGAAAAAGTAACCTGTTCCTAAAATTCAATATGATACATTCTTACATTTCCATATCAACTATAAAATACAGGAGCGTAAGAATATCTTATGAGTAGGAAGTTTCTTTTTAAATCATTATTAAATAGATAATTAAAAGTCACAAGAGAACCCAGACGTGATAGTGAAATGTTTCTAGTCCTCGGAGCTTCCAGAGAAGCATTTTACAGGGTTTTTCTGGACTCTGCCTGCTGCTCCTTATTGGGTTCCCCACTCCTCGTTAGCAATAGGACAAGGATGGAGCCCAGTCTCAGTAAAGGCTAAAGGCGACCTCTCTATCCCATGAAGAAAGTGAAGTGTCCGTGTCGGAAGACAGTGATTCCATCCCTACACCTTCTGCTTCTCACCAACTTTATTAGCTTAAAATTAAGGTGGCATTTCTAAGGACCACATGCTTAGAATTTCCAAAACAAGATTTCCCTCCTTCTATGAAAATGTGAAGACAAGTTTTTTTTTTAAAGCAATAAAGAAAAAAAAAACCTCTTCAATAGGTAGCATTGAAAATATAAATGTAATTTCTCCAGTTTGAAGACATTCTTTCCTTTTCTGACTACCAATAGCCTTCAGTTCTTTACCAAGAGGCCATCTGTGGAGATGGATGGTCTGTGAACACTGGGTACCGTTTTCAAGCCAGAGACATTTTAAATTGTAAAAGACCAATGATTGCACAATTGTCCTGACAACATTAACACATTCTGAGGAGGCTGCAGCTTGGAATTTGGTCTGTATCAAACATTCCTTTCTGCTTTCTGATAAATTCACTGGGGTGGCTAAGGAGTCCGGCCTCTCTCTCCCTCTCCCGTTTTTTTTCTTTTTTTTTTTTTTTTTACTTGCTCATTGGGTCTTTTAAGGTAAATGCAAATCCTCAACTCCATCTTAGAAAGTAACTCAGATGTTTCTAATTTCTCCTCTGATAACTTTTGAAAGCAGTCTTTTCAAGAGTCTCAAAGACAAAGGCCCCTGTACAGAAATAAAGAGAAGTCCTCACACAAGCAGTCGAGGGGAACACACAGAGAAGTTTGGTAACTGTTGCTTAAAGTTACTGTCCAAACCGATGAATACATTACACTGAAAATGCTTCATCCAAAAGTTCTCTGGTGGAATCTAAAAATAATAATAATAATAGTAATAACAACCAAGGGCCCCCTGTTACAGTTCAGATGCCTAGCAAGCTAAAGCAAATCAAAAGATCTTAGGAAACCTTAACTTCCAAAGACAACAGGGGGAGGAAGATTGAGGGAATCCGACCTGGATAAATACACATGGTCCTTAGCTCTGAGGAATCCTCTCGCTCCGGGCTATAGCTTTCCCTGACAATTTAAAAATCTTTCTAACACTACTCTTTATTTTTTGATGCTGTTGTTTGCTTCCTGTCTTCAGATCAATACTATAACTAAATCCTGGGATCTTCTCAGAATGTCTCCCCATGACTGGGCATTTAAAATAGAATTCTAGTTACCCAAATCATTACAACAATGCTACTTTTTCTCCAAGAGAGCAGGAGGAGGGGGCAGGAAGGAACAGAAAGGTGAGTTTTGTGTAAATCACGACCCTGTCTTATAAATAAAGCTACACTACACTACACTACACACACACACACACACACACACACACACACACACACACACGAGATCTGCTATTAAAGGCACCCCCAATTCTTCACTTTCTCACTTCCTTGATAGAAATAGAAAATACTCAGTGGAGTCAGCAGTATGGGAGCCGCAGACTCCTGCTCCTGCCTTGGACATAGGACACGTAGGGACAACTGTCAAGGTGCTTCTGAGCACTGTCCAGACGCGTTCTGAGCCTTTGGCTCACAATTTGAGCATTGAAACTAGTCTGTATTCAGAAAGACTGCAAAGGGGTCCTTCACATGCCCCCAGAATTCCCCCATGCACCCTAGAATCTCCCATGTACCCCAAAATTCCACCATACGGTCTTCTTATTTTTAAGTTCTCAGTACTTAGGGATCTTCAAGATAGGGGGAGCAGGGAGTTTTCCCAGCAAAGACAATTACAGTTTACCATAAGGACCCACCGGAGGTGAACCTGCTGGTGATAGAGTGGTGTGTGTGTGTGTGTGTGTGTGTGTGTGTGTGTGTGTGTGTGTGTGTGGTTTGTTTTTCTCAGAACAAACTGAGAGGAAAGCAGCCTAGATTATCTAGAAGGCCTTCTGGGGAGGGCAGTGTCCCTGGGGAAGGAAAACATTTGGGCAGCTCCTAGCTTGAAGACCCCCACATAGGATCTACTGAGAAGCCAGCCCCATACTCTCTTTAAAAAGGGCAGCCATGGGGCTTCTACACAAATGTTTCCCATCAGCGTCCAGAAAGTTCCACAGGCACCTCGGGTGGGAGAACACTGTCTCCATTCTACCTGGTCGGAACTGGGCTGGTCCTATGATATGAACATGGAACGAACTCGGACGTAGGGACTAGGCGCAGGAAAGGGAAGCCGGCCCTCTGGCTCCAAGGACCGCCTCTTTGCTTTCTAGAGACAGCTTTGCGCTCTTTTCCACCTGGTTCCCCGCGGGGAGTCCTGGCCCTCCTTTGGGGGTCTGTTGACTAATGAAACAGTGGAAGAAAGCATAGGTCAGCCATCAAGCAAATAATAAACATATTTGCGTTGTTAAGCCTGTTTAATGGGTCGTCCCTACATGTAAATGGGCTTCCTACCCCAGCCCCCATTGCTCCACCTGTATCAACAACAATGCCTCCGCACAATTATCTTACCTTAATGAACTTAATCTTTAATTTCCCAGCTTGGCCCTGGTCCTCAGCCTCCTAACAAAGGATGTGGAACTGTTTGAGTCCCTGTGAGCTGCCTTCTTCCAACAGCTAGGGAAACTTTAGCCACGACAAGGATTTTTGCCCCTTGTGGAACTGTCAAAAGCAATAAATATTTTTCTTTTTATTCCATCATTAGACCCTCCTAAGAATGCCTCCCCATTGTCCACTGTAATTCCCAGAGCTCTCTGGGCAGGGGCGTTATTGTGGAAAATGAATCCTGAAGTGTTAACAATCCTGCCAAAGCCGCTACACTTTTTTCTTTCTTTCTGAGGGTGTAACGGTTAGGAATGTGTCGCCTCGCCATAGCCTGCTCAGCGAAAAGAGCACTTGTGTTTTTTAACACTGGTCTTTGAGAAGGATGCTCAAGTTAAAGCATTGTGGACACTGTAAATAGATGCACTCAGCAGAATAGAGCTTCTCCATTCTTAATTAGGGAAGTAACTCTAGAAAGACGGGGCGTCACTTGCTAGGCTGTGCGTATTGTGGGGTTTGTGCTGGCCTCCACAATGTGAGGTAATTGGAGTTGTACCTTTTAGAAAGCTGCTAATTTCACATAGGAAGTGCTAACAAGACCTTTCTGGGCCATGTTTTCCTTCTTCCTTTTTAAGGAAGTTACAGAACTTCAGTGGTGGGGATGGCTGAGCCCTGGCCTGGCGCGGAAACAGCAGTAATGAACCACTTCAGCCACAGTTAGAGAAAGAAGGCCTCATTTTGGAGTCCTGAGAATACTAGCCAGAACAAAAGGTTCTGTTTAAGCTTGTTATCCAGGACATTCTTACAGGCTACACAGCTCTCCCTGCAATGACCCTCTTCAAACAAGTGCATCAGTTTAGAGCAAATAGAAACACCCAACTTTCAGGGCTCAGAGTTATAGTTTTCTTTACAAAGCCATTTATATAACGTAAGCTGCAATTAGCATGGGACAGAGCGAGGAGATTTAGGCTGGGAAGTTCCTTTAACAAAAGACAGAAATGAGTGGAATAAGTAACAGTTAAATATCGGCTTCGGATAACTAGTTGAAAAGACCTTTTAAATCATTTACTAATAAAATAAAATAAAATAAAATGATTTTGCTTCAGACCTTATTCGGCCTGAGGTACGGTCTTTTAAATCACTGAACTGATTAATCTTACTAATTTTAAATTATCCAGCAAGAATGGATCAGAGGGGGGAAAGTCCCCACACACCCCCCCATGAAAAGCACCGCAGCTTTTAAGCCTGACAATTTCATCAAAATGTCCATGGGACTTACATAAAAAATTCAAACCATAATGAAATAAATTGCTACCTACATTATGAAAAGTCTGCAGAAGCTTTTTATAGACTTGAAATGCAGAAGTTATATAAACTGCACAGTAAAAAGAATTAGAAATTGACCTTTACAGATCAAGGGCTAAAATTAACAGTCTTCAGGGGGAAAAAAAATTCCCAGTTCACAATGGCTTTTAATGCCACTTTTCTCCTCACATTCATTTATCTAATAACCGTGGCAAGGTTAGGATAAACAATGAACAGTATGTTTTCACATTATCCACCTTTTGTGTCGTCCATATGAATTTCTAAAACACTTAAGAGAATAGATACATAAACCTGTGACCTCCAAATGAGCTTTTTGATGCTCTCAACATTTTGAATAAAAAGATCAGAAAATGGAACCACTTTTACACAGCAATGAATTCTGATCTGTTGGGTAAACAAGGCTACATTTTAAACCAGAGGCCTGACATTTGTGGAGCTCAAGACGCCATTCTCTTCTTTGGGGGGTGGATAGAGGAGGGAGGCTACCATCATAGGCTAAATAATGACCAAATCTACAATTCACATGAGAGAGAGAGAGAGAGAGAGAGAGAGAGAGAGAGAGAGAGAGAGAACCCCATCTGGCCTCATTCAACAGAGAGCCAGCGTTTCCAAGACAAGAGCAACAAAAATGCCCAATTTTTATGACAAATTTCCCCCACCTCTCGAACAATTGATCCACCTCACAAAAAGGGGGAAAAAGAAAAGAAAAGAAAAAGAAAGAAAGAACGAAAAAGAAAAAAGAAAAAAAAAAGGTTGGGGGAAGGTGATGGAGGAGATCCAGGCCGCCATTATGGAGCTAACGCTTATTGACGGGAGCTCCAAGGGCCTCCAAAAGTTACTCCAATTTCCGTCGAGTTTTTGTCCATCCCTTGTCCTGTCTGAAAGGCTCAGTTAGGTATTGTTGCAAAAAAAAGTCTGCAACCACATTTGTTCCCTCTAATTCATACTCGGCATTGTGAAGTTTTTCTATTCAGGGTCTGATTGGACAACAGCCCTGACAATGGCCAAGCGATTAGTCTCTCAGCGTGGGCTGGGGTTGTGGGTATAAACCTAGGGATGGGGCTGGAATTCACTGGGGCCTTCAGCTTCCTCTGGGGCCTTCCTGAGAGGCCGGGCCTGCTTTGCTGCAGGTAATGCATTCCTTCAGAGCCGGGAAACCGAATCCTTGTAATTAGCGTGTCCCGGACAGGGCAAGTAACCCCCTCCCTTGCACGTCGGCCCTCGGGCCCCCTCCTCCCCCGAAGCTTTCTAAGGAGCTCAACCCCTGAAACACGCCAGCCTCGTCGAATTGAAAACTTTCTCGGGCGGCGCTCGGTGGGCCTGAAAATCAGGACACAAGGGAGGGGAGCCGGGAGAGCCGCGATCGGCACGCTTAACCCCTGGCTCGCCGGGTGCTCGCCCGCGGCCCCACTCTAACACTCCCTCCCCAAGCTCGGACCGCGCGCCCCTGCGGGCGTCTGCACAGAGGGACGCCGGCGTCCTGGGCTCCGCCACCGCGCCTGATCGCCGCGTTAAGTGTACAGATGTCAGTCCGGTGTTTTACATGTCAGTAACTTGAATTCATTTACATTTATTTTCCTGTTGTTTTATATCATTTTATCACAATGCGCTGCATAATATCATTTAAATCTTTAATGTACAACTAATTCTCTGCCATTAATTTGTCAACATGATTACTGGATATGGCACCGGGAGAAGCAGGCTGCCTTGAAAGACGGATAAGACATTTCTGGGGTTTTGTTCTTGCTGCTGCTGTTCCATGAAGGTTTACGACAAGGATTTAACTTGCCCATGATTTCCTCAAAACTAATTTCAGTGTGTGTCCCACTTACATTTAGGAATTCCAGCCATCAGTTGAGAAAGAAGGCCACAGAGAGACTCCTTCTAGAATTAATTAGGCAGAGCTGTGGCCTCACTGTAGCAGCCGGAAATAAGCCAGGGCCCAACCCTAGCAGGACAAGGATACCCGAAGATGATCTGGGGCCGCGGATACAGGCTGGCCACGGCGCGGGCCTGGTACCTGACCGCAGCTCCAGGACCGGGAGAGAAAGAAAGCAGGCGCCGGGCCAGGGGTGAGACCCAGGGCGCCAGCGAGCATCAGCTGTGCTGAGGGTGGGGGCGGGGGGAGCAAAGGGTGACCAAGCCTTTTAGGCAACCCTGGTTTCGGGGTATCTCATCCGTTTGGCGCAGGCTGTCCGAGTCAAACCTGGGAAAAGCTGGTCCTTTCTTCCACGCCCAGCCAAGACCGGTGCCCGGCAGCTACCAGACAAACATTAACACCCGAATGCCTGCACCGTGGCAATTAAAAAAGAAGGAGCGCCCCAAACCTTATTAAACATTCAAATAGAAAAATTAAGATATTCTGGGCAATAGAAGTGTTTAGACAAAGGCTGTCTGCTCCAATTTCCCCGTTAAGCGGGGAGCGGGCTGCTCGGAGAGAGAGTGACGGTGGCTTCCATAAATTAGCTGAAAATCCCTCTTCTCGGGAGCCCAAGTTATCTCCCCATTGCCTGCAGCTCTGATTTAGAATGGGAGCCCGCTTGTTTACCGCTTTAATTAACGCTCCTTTTTCAAGCGGGGGAGGAGGGAAGGGAAGAGGAGGGAAGGGAAGGGATCCGGCGATAAACAGGTGTAGCCGGACGGTGGCTTGCTCGCTGGGGCGGTGGCAGCCTCATCAGGCTTGACTGGGCTTGACCCCGCCGGCGAAAAAGGTAGAAGGCCCGGTTGGAAGCGCAGTAGGCGAGCATTATTTTAACGACGAGCCAGTGATTGGAATGGCTTAAAGGGACAATCAGCGCTTGAGTTGCTTTTTTTCCTCCCTTCTTCCCCCCTCCAGAATACATCTGATTCTTCCCTGTTGCTGAATGAAGAAACAGACCTTGGAGAGATATAGGTCGAAAGCTCTTTTTCCTCCTCTTCCTTGGCTTCACCTCTCAGTGTAAGGGGTGAATCCCTTCAGGAGGAAACAGGAGACCCGCTTTGGCACGGGGAAAATCCCCAAGCATTCTCTCTCTATTTATGAACTTGGGTTTTTAATTCCGAGAGTCTAATAATATCTGGGATTGGACTGTCCACGGCCTACGTGTTTCTGTGACCTTAAAGATAACAGGGAAGCTTGGATAAAAAATGAAATTCAAGCGCCAGCTAATTTTAAAAACATAACTAAAAACTCATTTCGGGGGGGGGGTGTTATAAGCACAGGCTGAATGAACAGGCTTTTTTAAATTAATAACTAGCCTTGGTATTTGCTAAATGATAGGTATGTGAGCATGGGTGCCTAGTCATTAAGAACAGCAGCTGCCCCCACGTTGAGAACATGGGGTTCCTTGACCTGAAGTCACCTGTCCACTCTGCCCAATGCCTTTGTGCCCTCCAGGACCTCCAGGAACCCAAGAGAAGTCAGAAACTGGCTTGGACATTGTAGAGAAGGAATTGAAACCCAAAATGACCTATTTAATCCCAGGGTTCTATTAATTCCGACTTCCCTGCAAGGTAGTTAAGGCCATCTACCTTTGGGGGTGACTTCAGTGATTTATCCAGACTACAGTGGGTCAGGGCAGGTACAGAACCGAGGTATCTCTGATCCTTGGTGGAGCAATGGCCATCCAGACTGCTACAGTCCTGTAGAGAAGAGGGTTCATTCGAAATGAAAAGGGGCCTTGGTTACAGGACAGGGACCTTTGCCCCCCCCCCCCGAAAAGTTCCAGAGTGATTTCCTCAGATCTCCATGCTCAGATGTTTGCAAACAGTCCCGCCCCCACCTATCAGCCCTAAGAGACTGCTGAGAAAGTTCTGGCAAGTTCAAGAACAGCCTGTGAGCATTCTGCACCCATCTTAGCTTCCTGTAGAAACCTGACAAAACAGATTTTCTTTTCACTTTCAGGATTCCCAGATTATAACTCAGGATCTTTCATTTGGGTCCCATGATGTGTGCCCTTGAACATGTTACCAAAACCTCCTCACAGAGTAGGATGGGGCCCAAAGGATTCAAAGGCATTGGTCACTACGCAGAGCTCTTCAAACACACAGCTTCATGAGCAATCGGTCAGGGTTATGAGGTCCTGCTACAATGAAATAAACACTGCTTTTATAAATTAAAGAATAGCAACAATAAAAGTAATAACAATAAAAGACTGCATGTGTGTAGTCCATAACTTTCAATTTCTAAACATGAAAATCCTGGCTACATTCATGGTGGTGCTGGGATGTGTGGGCGTAGCTAGTGATGTTTACCACAGTAGTGTGACTGACAGGGTTGTTCGATGTAGTCATAGAAATGATACAAGCAATGGTACACCAGATTGGTACTAAGCACTTGAAACACACTTTAGCTCTCACTAGAATAAGTGCCGCTGTTCCCAGGCCTACGGTACACACGAGACGCAGGCCATTTGGTTATATATAAACAACAACACTTGTTATTTAAGTTTTTAAAATTTTGTTTATTTAATGTCTGAGCGCTCTGCTGCACATACATCTGCCTGCCTGAAGAGGGCGTCAGATCTTATTACAGATGGTTGTGAGCCACCATGTGGTTCCTGGAAACTGAACTGAGGTCCTGTGGAACAGCAAACGGTGCTCTTAACCGCTGAGCCATCTCACCAGCCCAATGCTTGTATTTAAACTCAGGTGAGCTAGCACTGGATTCCTGAGTGTGTCATTTCCTAATTCCCTGCCCCTTGTCACACTACATTTTAAAGTGGATGAGGTGAAGCCCAGAACATGCACATCATCATGCATTTATCTCAAGGCAGTGAAACTAGAGCTTGGATCACCTTACAACTTAAAAATGGTCCAATGGATACGGGATTGTTACTCATAGGCGTTGAAGAGTAACAGAAGGAAAATATGGACAGGATAGAAAATGGAGGCCCTTAGACTTTACCCTAGAATGAAGTCTTCATTGTGGTTCTAGCTTCCTGGAAAAAAAAAGAGGGGCCACCATATGATAAAGTAATGAGGAGAAACCCCAAAATGCCTGCTGAACAGGAGGTCATCCAAAAAGGAGACACATCTGGACAGACACACACCTCACCAAGGGAGAAAGTTCACCACCCCAGGTCAGGGAGAGTGACAGGGGACTCAAGAAACTGTGATTTGCTGAATGTCAGGGTGCAGAACTCCAGGCCCAGGAGCGTTTCCCGCCCGTGGGGATAACACCCCCAGAAGAGATAATGGCAGACTTGTAGGGTACTCAGGCTCTGAGTTTGTCAGCCCTAGCAAAGGCCACAGAAAACATGCTCTCATTCCTATTGTAACTCCCTTACCTGGTTGGCTCTTTCCTCAAAGAGCCTGAACCGATGGGCACCAAGTTCCTGGAACTGGTCTCTAGTGATAAGCTGGAATTCTTGGGTATCAGTGAGAGCAGGCAAAATAATGCATCGCTCAACTGTGTTTTCTGTCTCTTTAGGGAATTTTCAGATAAAGGGTACTGAGATTTAGGGCAAAAGCATCCCATCTAAGAAACTAGAGATAGGAGGAAAGTCCTGGTCCCTGTTCCCATCAGGCCATAAGATGTTGAAACTGCAGTATCTGTGTCCCGAATAAAGAAGGATCGTAGGGGGTCTAAAGCAACAGCCAGTGGCACCCAGAAAAGTAAAACACTTACGCTCTGGGAGCGAAGACAGCACTTCTATCAGAGCCAATGCCTTCCTGGACGTCTGTTTTGTTTCCTCATCAGTGAAATGCTTAACTGGAGTTCAGGGACCAAAGGATTTATTTGACATCAGTGCAGCACGTGTTAAGTCCTACGATTGTTGCCCCACACTTTAGAAAGCATAGGAATATTGAGTGGGGAATTTCGTTGTTCAAAACTTCAAACACTACTTCAGTGAGCTTACTGCTTCACACTTTTCCTCTCCATCCTAAGACCATCCTGGGTTTCACTAGAACAAAGCCCAGAGGTATCCCTTCAGTTATAAATATTTCAGAATAGTTATCCATTATCACCAACAAAAGTTGACAACAGCCAGTCCTGGTGACACAGCCTGGGCTACGTAATAAGCTCAACAAACAAACAAAACAAAACTTGGCTGTGGTTTAATACTGTCAAATGCTAAGCCACTGTTCTAGTTTCTTCACTTGCCTCCCAAACAGGCTTTATCAAGTGGCTTTTCAAATCAGGAACTGGACAATGTGGACATTGTACCTTTGGTTGATCAGACAAGAACTTAACCTCCCTCGGTCTGCCAAGCCTGGGAGACCCTGCCAACCCAACACAAACAGTGGCTTCCAGCACCTTTCGAACATTGTTTCATCATTTTGGAAAGGTTCTTGGACATTTAATAATTGTCTGAGTTCCTAGTCAAAGTGTGTAGGTCCACAGAAAGTGAATGCTTCTTGGGGAAAGATTTGGTAGCTGAGGTAGAGGAGTAAATTCACTGCTGAGAACTAAATATATGAGAGCTGTCATATATGCTAAGAGCTGGTTCTTCCACAGTGCTACATCCCCAGCCCTAAGGTGGAGGTTGGTACACAGCACTGGTTCTCAGCCTTGCTGATGCTACAACCCTTTAGTACACTTCTCATGTTGTGGTGACCTCCAACCACAACATTATTTTTGTGCAGAACAGGGATGATACACGCTTCACATCCTAGCACACCAGAGACAGAGGCAGGCAGATCTCCAGCCTGGTCTACAGAGTGAGTTCCAGGACAGTCTGGGCTACACACAAAACAAAATCATTTTTGTTACTATTTCGTAACTATCACTTTGCTACTGTCATAAACTGTAATATTTTTTTTACAGATAACAGGTTGCCAGAGAGGTTGAGATCTGCTGCTTTAACACACCGGATGTTTTTCTTCTGCCTTCTCTAAATTCCAATTTCTAGAGTCCAATTTTGCATTTTTTTTTTCTTTTCTAAATCCCATTCCTTTAAAAAGTCCCCCTCCCTTATCTCTGTTGTTCAGCATACCCTGCCTGAGTCTTCTCCTCTGAGAGTCCCTATAACATTAAACACTCATCACTGTTTTTAAAAGAATGTATCTGGTTACTGGTAATAGGGTTACCTTTTATAGGGTTAAGGAAAGACCCTGAATCTTCTGCCTTTCTCTAAACTCCATGTTACTGCTGGGCAGTGGTGGTACACTTCTTTAATCCCAGGACTCCAGAGGCATGTGGATATCTGAGTTCCAGGTCAGCCTGGTCTACAGAGATTCCCAGGACTACAAAGAGAAACATCTCAAACCAAACCAAACCAAGCCAAACCAAACCAAACCAAACCAAACCAACCAAACAAACAAACAAACAAACAAACAAACAAACAAAACAACAACAGAAATCCCACTACCACAACAAAAAGCTCCCTGTCCCTAGAGTGGAACTCCCCAGAGCACCTCACACATAACAAGATCTATATACCTGCCTGACAGGCTGATCTGTCACGCGCCCACGGCTCCCTACACTGATCCCATGGAATTCTGTCAAATAAATTCTTTAAATGTTGGACCAAAGCACATTAAGTTCAGACGTGAATCATGGTGACCCTTGCCTGTGACCTAGGAGGCAGACAGAAAGATTTCCACAGGCTTGAGATCCGTCTAAGCCTGCATGTGTAGCAAGCTTCCTGACCAGCAAGGGCTATAAACAGGGCTATAAGATCTATTTGTCTGAAAAACAAATAACAACAGAATTCTGTAGGGGTTGGAAAAATGACTCAGCAGTTAAGAGTACTGGCTGCTTTTGTGGACAAGCTGGCTTCAGTTTACAGACCTTACAGAGTGGCTCATAAACACTTATAGCTCCAGTTCCAGGGGTCAAAATGGTCTCCACAGACACCTGCACAAAGGTTGTGCATTTAAACTCACACACACACACACACACACACACACACATTTTAAAATTGGATAAAATTTTAAAGATCAACCAAAACACATGTATTTGTTGATCAGAGCAGGACACTGTGAAATGCTCCTAACACAATCATATGCCTTTTTCTAAATATTCAGAGGCAGAAACTGACCCCTACGTGAACACATTTGAAACATTTTTGCTCTTCGGAAGAATGCACACATATGGTCCCCACATCAGAATGTAAGACTCGAATCGAGCCTGAACTACCTGGAGACTCCCTTGAGTGAGATGAGAGATCGGAGATCTATGTAAACGCAAGAGGTTTATTTTCCAGCACATTGGGGTCAACCACAATCAGCCCCTCGTAGTGAGTGACTAGAAGGTGACATGAATGGCTATCACAAGTAGTTTTTATATTTTTTTAGGGGCACAGGTTACATCAGCAAGGTTACAGTTCAAACTTATTGGCTAAGCATATTGAACTTTAACTAAGCAAGCATGACACGAATTTGGACTCTACCTGGGGCTTTTCAGAGGGTCAGTCAGTACATTCTGAGGATTTCTTTACTCAAGAATGTTCTTGTGGGTGGGGAATGGAACTTGGCCTAGACTTACCCCCAGGCAAGAGGGGAAGCTATAAGAAGGGTGTGGGACTATAAAGGCCCTCAGGGTCCCTCAGGATGATACACGTATCTTCTCCCACTTTTAGCTCTGAGATCAGAGGATCGAATTGACTTTTAGGTCTCTTAGTGGACTTAGGGTTGCCAGGTTTGGGGTGGGAACTTTGTTCAAATACTGCATTTAATCTTGCATTTAATATTGCACGTAATACTGCATTCAGTCTAGCAGCCTGGGTGGAGCACCCCTATGGCAGAAAATGCACATAGTCCTATATGTTGTGCTTCAAAAGTGCTTACATCACTATTGCTCTTTTCCAGATAGGCATCGGTGTAATTCAGAGTACAAAAATGTCAGTACTCAGTATTATATTTTCCAAACACATACATTTTAAAACTCAAATCTTTAAAAACCAACAAACTCATATTAGGGGAAAGAGGGTAAGATAGAGTGTCATTAACACAATCATGTCTCTTCCTAAATGTTCAAAATCAAAGATTCATTCCACCACGAACCCTGGTTGGTTATGCAAGTTTATTTACATCTGTGATCCTAGTTTTTGGAGGCTGAAACAGGAGAATTGCCATGAGTTTGAGGGGCAACCTGGGCAACAGATTAAAAATTTTGTGTCAAAATCTCAATCCCCCCCCCAAAAAGATGTACCCATTCCAGTTTTCTGTGGTTTGCCTTTGTAATTTAAAACATTTTTCTCTTTATTGTTGCATGCATCTGTGCCACAGCATATTTGTGGAAATCAGAGGGTATTTAGTAAGAGTTGGTTTTCCCCTTCCACCATGTGAGTACCAGGGATTGAAGGCAACTTTACCTGCTGAATCCTTCAGCTAAGCCAGGCCAGATCTGTTCGTTGACTTTCAATGGTACCTCTAGACTGCACAGGGGAAACGGAGGGCTCGGTGACCTCTCCTCTAACGTTTCTCCCCTCTGTACTCCAGGGCACCTGCACCTTGATGTGATTCTCAAGCATGCAACGGGTCTTCCCAACCCCTCTGTGAAAGCTGTTTTCTTTTTCTGACAGCAGTTCATGAAGACTGAGGCAGACATTGGCCTTTCTTACTGTGCCCTGCTAAAGAGTGCTAGGGAATGAACCAGGGCCTCACAGAGGGCCTCAAGCACTCTCCTGATTAAGCTGCCTCAGCAGCCCTGAAAGTGAGTTCCTGAAATTGGGAATTAATCTATTTACTTTTTTTGTTATTATGTAATTTAACTCCTACTATTAATAATGTTAAGATCACATCCCTATTAGCCAAATCCAGGGTCATGGTCCCTAGGCTTCTCAAAAGAGAATAATTCCAGCACCAAATCAAATAGATTTTAAATAATTATAATTAATTCTTTATTGGGCTGGAGAGATGGCTCAGCGGTTAAGAGCACTGGCTGCTCTTCCAGAGGTCCTGAGTTCAATTCCCAGCAACCACATGGTGGCTCACAACCATCTGTAGTGGGATCTGATGCCCTCTTCTGGTGTGTCTGGAGATAGCAACAGTGTACTTATAAATAAAAATTAATAAAAATATTTTTAATTCTTTATCATTTGCTGTGTCACTTTTAGTTTGCTTTAAATTCGAGTTTTAGATGCCGTTTCTTCTCTCTCTCTCTCTCTCTCTCTCTCTCTCTCTCTCTCTCTCTCTCTCTCTCTCTCTCTCCTCCTTCCTTCCTCCCTTTCCTCCTGACCCCCTCTCTTTTGAGGTAGTTTTTACTGTGTTCCCCTGACTGGCCTGGAACTCACTCTGTAGACCACATGATGTCAAGCTCACGGAGATTCTCCTGCCTCTGCCTCCTGAAAACTGAGTGCTCAGCTTGTTACTATCTAGTTCTGAGAGTCGGGGTCTCTCTGTGTAGCTCTGGGTGGTTCAGAACTCACTGTGTAGACCAGGCTGGCCTTGAATGCACAGAGCTAGATTCTTCTAGGATTAAAAGAATGCAACATCATACCTGGCAGATCTTGGAATTTTAAAAACCAATTCTTCCCCTAGTTTCTAGTCACCTTTATTTTTCCATAATGTTGCTTCCTCTGGAATGTTTATTTTCAGCCTATGGATTGTGACATCTAACCTATGGAGAACTGCTCTATCCTTTCTCCGACCCTTCCGTGACTTGTCCCAGCTTGAGTTGGTGGTGTCCAGGATATGTGCATTGGTCACCTACACGTGCTTTCTCTTGCTACCTTTGTTTTCAAGTGACATTCTCGAAAGGACACGCAGCTCTCTTTGAATGCTTTCCTGTCCAAAACCCATGCATTTCCTGTCGGAACATGGTCTGGGGATGAATTCCTAGGAGGATAATTCCAAATGCTTGTGAGAAAGCTCCAAGAAAACAAACGACTTACGACCTTAGCTTTTTCACATGGAATTCAAACTCTTGGCATGTGTTCTTGCGCCCCTCTCCCGTGCAGCAGATAGGAGTTACTTCAGTTACCAGGGGCTCTGTTACTTGTTTATGTGCCCCTATGGAAAAGCACATTGTTTGCCATGTGTGGCTTATTCTTGACTGTACACTTCACTCAGGTGGCTCTTCTTAAACCACAGAGTATAAGTCGTCTGATGCTTTGGACAGAGTTGGCTACGACATGAGACTTGTCTGCCTCATTAATTAGCTCCATCCTTCCAACTCCCACTACCTCTAGATGAATTATCTTGGATGATTCTAATTTACTCTGTTTTTTGTTTGTTTGTTTTGTTTTGTTTTGTTTTAATTTCTAGGCTGCTCTTAGTTAAATATTGGCTTCAAATATATTTAATAATTTCCTTCTCATGTTTTCTCTTTTTCTCTTTTTGGGGGTCATGTACATTAAGGGGTTTTAATTTTGTTTGTTTGTTGTTGAGACAAGACCTTACTCGGTACTCCTGGATAGCCTGGAACTTACTATGTAGACCAGGCTGACCTGGAACTCAGAAATCTGACTTTCTTTGCCCCCTGCCCCCTGTCAGTGCTCAAATTAAAGGTGTACACGACCATGTCCTGAAGGGTTTCAAATTTTTAATCCATATGTCTTGTTTTACTAATTACATTTTAATGTCCAAGAACTCAGTCGTCTCAAATCTTGTTTTTATTGGATTGGGCAGGTCCTTTAAGTGGAACAAAATGATATCATGTGTATGTAAATATATACATATATATATATATATATATGTATATATCATATTAAAAAAGGTTTACTACAATGGTTTCCAGGGTGTTCAATCTTTTGACATTGGACTCGAGATTGTCCCCTACAGAGTTCACACTGAAAAAAAGACAAAAACTCAAAAAATTAAATGAGTTCGTTCAGGATTTTGTGTTTGGGGACACATTCACAGCTATCTTTCATACATGAAGCCCAGGACCGTGGGCTGAATCCACGTGCCAGGGCCTGGGTAGCCCAACTGTGACATGTCCGTCCTAGTGAGGCTGAGGACACCTGTGCAGTCACTCAGACCTGGCTCTCTGCAGTGTCAGAGGAGCACTGAAGGTGTGGAGGATCCCTGGAGAGCTGATGGTCTTGCTGCGTGTTCCAAGGCCGAAGAGACTGCTATCTAGTGTCAGCTAAAGATGTTCGCAGGGTGGCCGCATGGTCAACGACGAAATGAATGCGCCCACTAGCAAGATGCAAAGGAAGCAAACGAAGCTCCTTTCCCCCCAGACCTTTTATATCTGCACCATCTTGTAAACTTGTAAAGGCTGCTGTCCACTCTAAAAGGGGGTCTCCTCACCACAGCCAGTTCCTCCCAGAATGCCTTCCCAGAGCCATGAAGCTGGTAATCAGTGTTAACTATCGGCGTTATTGTCCTCGCTCCGAGATTCTTCGAGACACTTGAGGATAGTCTGTCTCCTAAATTTCGCCCCCCAAAGAATCGTGGGTTTTCTGCTTATTTACTTTATTATTGTTTGAGCCGGGTGGGTGGGGTTAAGCTCGGGGTCTTACACGTGCCAGGCAAGCATTCAGTCCTGATAGCGTGCTGTCTCCTTCTCGTTCTTGGCAGTTTTACACAGTGCTGTCTGTCCTCTTTGGTCCAGTCCAGGTGTTGATGGAGTGGGTTTGCCGTGTGGTGGTGCATTTGCTGGCCCTGCATGGACTGTCTCGAATGCCCGGAGGTCCTCTGGGCTTGCTGGCTTGAATCGCTTTTAGAGCCCCCTGTGTTCTTTCTTTGGTTCTGTCCTTTAAGGACCGCTTGGTTTGACATATTTTAGAAATCTGCTGACACATCTTGGTGGGCGGCCTTCTCTCGTTAGTGTTACAGGTTTGTGTATTTTTAAACTACAATTCCTCTCTTATTTATTCTAGCTGTAATTGCTTTACTTCCAATGTCTTTATGCCCTTGAGCCAAGAGATCTACCCCAAATCCCAGGAGTGTGTTATTTAGATTTCCAGTATCTTAATGCTGTCTTAAAAGGAGCGCACATAAGCCACAGATTTAAATTTCTCTAGTTTGTCCCCTTCGGGTCTGTCATCCCACGCGACAGAATAAAGGGAGCTGCTTCCTTGAATACTTCATCTCATCCCTCCCTGTGGGGCCTGAGCTGCTCTATACCACCAACCTGTCCTTCCTCCTGCTGGGCTCCGTCCTCGGCTGCCCTTCATAGCTGCTCGTTAGCATCAGGGACCCAGAAATACCTTTGCTTTTATCCTCTGTCTCGTGGGCTCATGGGACAATCTCTCTCTCCTCGCTTACCTCAGACTGTCATCCCTGTGAAGCAGGATCTGCTCTGTCTCAACTGCTTTGATGTCGCAAGCACTTGAGCCCAAACCCTGACATACAGCAGGTATTCAGGAAATACCTTTTAAATGAATGAATGAGTGGTATCCGGACTGCTGGGAGAGAACCATTCATCTGTGTACAGTCTGTGAAATAGCCCAACATGCAACCGCCATACAGGCCCACCTCAGAGGCCTTCCCTTTGATCACGGCCTGGACTACACCTTCAGATGGCTCTACCTACAGCTCCAGTTCCACCGGCCGGAAGCCTAGTGGTCACAGAAACAGGTTCTAGGGGAGCTGCTGGGTGTGGAACCAAGCGTCCTCTCACCACCGTTACCCTCTGCAGGGACTTTGAGAGCAAGCAGATGTGTGACTGACCTGTCTCTGGACAAGTCATTGAAACCTAGGAGGGTGAAAACAAACTAAGGGACCAGTAAGGATTTTCTTAGCTTGGGCCACAGACACTCCCTCGCCCTGGGGATGGGGGCCCAGGCTACCCAGACAACCAATAGTCATATAGCTGGCTGAGAACAATGAGGCCCCACCTTTGGGCTCAGGGATTCCTAGTGGCTCTTATTAAATTTGGGATTATCATGTGTAAAGCACAGTCTGAATTTTGTTTGCTCTGCCACGTAACCTGCCTTTCTCAGCACCCAGCCAGAGCCCAGTTAATCCACTGACCCTGGGCTTAACCGGCAGGTGGCCAGGAGGCCCCAACAAATTCCTCTTGGCCCCTTTGTTACCTGGCCTTCAAGGGAGCGAGTTCTTGTTTGGGAAGTGTTTCTCCTCCTGCCGAACATTTTCGGTATTAAGAGTCTTTTGTCACCATAAATCTGAAGCAGGGGATTATGACAGGCAGGCTGTCACCAGATTGTTTTCTCCAGTGGATAATGGGGAAAGTTTAGGAGCTGGGCTAATGAAACCTTTATTCTGGGGGACAATGCCATTTCCATTAAATTACAGCTCAAGTCTTGACAATACCCCAGAACAAACCCAATTTGAATATTTAATTTGGGATGGGAGAAACAGAGTAAACACCTTTTTTTGTGGCTCCTCACACAGCGCACCCAAGCCATGGAGGAACCATGGAGGTCAGCTATTTCACAGGTGGGAGGATTCCAGGCCATAGTAGCCGGTGTTGACAGACTGTTAAAAATCCTAATTTGTTAAACTTCTAGGAAGTGAATACTGATCAGATAAGCAGCCAGCTAAAGGCTGCCACAGACAGCAAGGTCTTTCCACGAGCCAATGACCTGCGCCACATACTGCAGTCCTCCGAGACCTGTGCCCACATCTCTTGCTTCCTTAGTGACGCTCAAAGGAATACGCCTCATCTTAAAAAAAAAAAAAAGTCCTGCAAGTGGGAACAGAATTTTCTGTACTTTCCTTGTCTACTTGGCAGCTAGGCGACGGGTTTTGAGATGGGGTTGTGTGGAGGCTCTTCTTCTGCAGAGGCTCAGTCACCAGAGAATTGCTTTCCGGGATCATCTGCAGGGACTTCCTGTCTCTCCTCACGGCACCTCAGCTAGGTCACACCTTTGGTTCACAGAGAAGACTCATCTTTGCTCTGATCAGCTACACGGAATGCTGGTTCTGTGTCCTTGACACTTAGCCTCCTGTTTCTTTCCTGGTCTCTATACAGCAGAGCCCAACAGAAACTCCTTAAGCACTCGGGGAGAAGGTGACTCATCCTGACGCACCTCATTTCTCTGTCGAGACCTTAGTGTCTGTCTTAGCAGAGAAGAAAAGGAAGGGGGACATGGAAAAGAAATATCTTTTGGCTTTGCCGCCCTGGTGAGCCACACCCTAGGCTTTGCCCAACAGCAAGACACAAAAGACCCCACACAGAAAAGCAGCTGCCGGCACCATAGTTAGTGCTCAGCGTCTCAGGAGCCGTGGTCACTCCAGGCACCCTCCCAGGGGCTACCGATCAAGCCTCAAGACAAAGGCAACATTGAAGCTCCCTGTAGGGGAGGAATCCAGCTCAGTTGGAGTGCTTGTTTAGCCCGCCTGAAGCCCTGGGTTTGATCATGAACACCACATATCTGTCAGGTTGGGGGGTCCCGGAATTCCAGAAGCAGAGACAGAAGGGTTAGAAACTCAGACCATCCTCAGCTGCATGGTGACTTTGAGGCTAGCCCAAGCTGCATGAGAGACCCTCCTCCTCCTCCTTCTCCTCCTCCTTTTCCTCCTCCACCACCACCACCACCACCACCACCACCACAGTATTACCTCATCCAGACTTTATACAAAGATATGGTGTCTAGTCTCATTGCAACTTACCATGCCACGGTTGCTTGCTATCCTGGGAGGCCTGTTTTGTTCTGAAGAGAAACAGAATGAATGGATCTACAGAGGGGAGGGGAGGAGGAGAAACGGGGGAGGGGGTGGAGTGTGGTCGGGATGTATAGTATATGAGAGAAAAATATCAAACAAATAAATAAAATTTGAATATATTATTTATTTTATGTGCATTAGCATTTTGCCTGCATACATGTCTCTGTGAGGGTGTTGGATCCTGGAATTACAGATGGATGACAGCTACCAAGTGGGTGCTGGGAATTGAACCTAGGTCCTCTGGAAGAGCAGCCAGTGTCCTTACAGCCCCAATAATATTTTTATTTATTTATTTATGTTACAAAGCTGATTTTAAGGACCGGCCAGCTGGGCCACTGACCCCTGACTTACTTGGGTTGCTGGGGGCCAGAGGCAAGTCCAGCCAGAGCTCCTTGCTGAGCAAGTGTTTGTGTGTGGGTGTGTGTGTTACATGTGCAGTGTGGAGTAGCTAATAAAGGCACTGTTCGTGGGGAAGCCGCTGACCCTCGGTCTATATGTGGCTAGGTCAAGTGCACCAAGAATGAGCCTGTCTCTCAGAGGCAGCTTTAGAATCTTCACTCAGTGTTCAGCTGTCTGCTTGCTTCAGTGATGTTTCCAGCCTCAGGAGAGCATGGGTTTGCTTCCCCTGGATGTAGCCTTTGCTTTCCCAGGCGGCCTTCCTCTGAGCTGAAGGTCCACAGGCAGAGTCTCCAAGGTTTATTCCAGCATAGGTCTCTCCCACTGACATGGTCCAAAGGCAGAGGTGATCAGGCACCCACTTCTCTGAAGTCCAAGTCACCGGGGATCAGATGCCCAGGGCTACTGAGGAGGTAACGCAAGGGTAGCATACCAATGTGTGCCACAGTGTGAGCCTGTCTTTTGTCTGGGTCCTTCCCGGGTGCACTTGCAGTTTGGGGTTGGCCTCCTTTAGCCAGTGGGTCTCAGAAGACAGTTTTTAAGGTTGCTATTGGAAGGCATGTGATATTACCATGACAAAGAGCGTACAGTCCATCCCCTTGGCTGTCTTGAACTTAACCACAGTTGGTGTCTGCCCCAAGCCGGGTGTTAGGATTCCTCAGTGGGTTGGGAAGCACTCTGGAGTTCAGGAGCCCAGGAGAAGGGCCAGTCACTCAGAGGATGCTGCTTTTCCTCTGAAGCATAGTTATGCTGATGAAGAGACTGTCTGGCGCACACTGCCCAGCCTTGTCTTCCTGACATTAATTACCTACCAGAACCACTCAGGAGCTTCTCCCAGGACTCTAGTTTGTCTTCTACCAGCCCATTTCCCCTACAGTAGACAGAGGGAATTTTTACCCATAGACATCAGACCATGTCATGGCTCATAAGATCCCCCCAGGGACTTCCATTCAAAATAAAATCCAGCTTTGTCACCATGGCTGCGGGATCCTGCTTACTCTTTCTTCACACCCTGTTTCCACCAATCTGTCTGTCTGTCTGCGAAGCTCGGCTGGTCTGTGCCTGCCTCAGGGCCTTTGCAGTGGCTTACGTCTAGGACTTTCTCCTCTTCGATTTTAAGAGAGAGACTCTTCCTTCTTACTTAGGTTTCCACTAAAAGGCTTACACAGGGCTTCCTAATCTTGCACCTAAAGTCACTTCTCTAGGTATCTGCTTTCTAGTAATCGATTTCACCGAACCCACCGGACACATGCTGGTTTCGTTTGTTGACAAATCTGTGATTTTTCTCCCACTAATGGAATGGAACTCTTGTAGCAATCCTGGCTGCATGTGTCGTGTTCCTGCTCTTCCTGAGTCATACCATGTCTGTGGGATAACTGAATGCACGCATCTTTCCCTCACTTAACCCATCTCCTCTGCTGACTCACTCTCTGAACCTGCCCCTGAGCCTTAGAGTGCCTCAGCTTCCAGTAGGGCTATTAGTCCTGTGCTCTAACTGTTCAAGAGCATTCTGCCTCCTCTCCATAATGCAGTCCCTCTCTAGGCACCTCTCACCAGACCTTTCACAGGGGACACACGCACGCATGCACGCACACACGTGCACACATTCAATAATTTATTTTAATTTTATGTGCATTGGTGTTTTGCCTAGATATAAGTCTGTGTGAGGGTGTTAGATCCCCTGCAACTGGAGTTACAGACAGTTGTGAGCTGCCATGTGGGTGCTGGAAACTGAACCCAGGTCCTCTGACAAAGCAACCAGTGCTGTTAACAGCTGAGCCATCTCTCCACCACCACCCCCCAATGTATTTTTATTAATACTCTGAGCATTTCACACAATTTATTTTGATCATCTTTATTCCATACCTGTCCTCCCCCTAATTCCTCTTCAATCCACCCTCATCTTCCAGCTGCCAGAATTATTTTTTGTGTGTATAGGGGTTTTGCCTGCATGTACTTATGTGTACCAGGTGTGTGCTGTGCCCCTGAAGGCCAGAAGAGGGCACCAGATCTCCTGGAACTGGAGTTAGACAGTTGAGAATGGCTGCCTACTAAGAATTGAACCCAGGTCCTCTAGCAGAGTACTCAGTACTCTTAAGCACAAGTAATCTCTCTAATTCCCCAACTTAACTTAAAAATCAAAACAAATTAAAGCCATACCGACCCCAATGCGTGCTGCTCAGATGCTCCTGGATATGGGTCTATCCCCTAAAGCCTGGTCAACGTACCAGGGGCTTTGAAAGAAACAACTGGCTTTGCCTGTTGCTCAAGTTATCAAGTAGCAATGGTGTCGTTACGGGTGGAAAAGCACGAGCCTCTCCCGTCCCCCCCCCCCCCATGCTCCATTGTCGACTGGCCTTGTGCAGGTCTTTGCAGGCAACTTCAGCTGTAGTGGTTCTGTCTCGAAGACAGTTTCCCTCCTGTTCCCTTGCCCCTCTGTGGCTCTTACACTATCCCCAGCTCCTCTTCTGCAATGGTCCCTGAGACCCTGGGCTTCTTGCTGGGGGTCTTATTTGAGGCCATGCTCTGCCTGATCTATAAACTGTATGCATGGTATGGGAGGGACCCACAGATCCTATACCCCTCTGTACCTACATGCACCGTGTTGAATGAGGACTGTCCTCTGACTCCAGGCTACAGATATGGGTGAATGGATTTTTGATACTTGGCTCCTCCATATCTGCTCCTTTCCCTTCTTCTTAGGGTTCCTTCACATCCCAGTGTCCCCACCTGTCTTATCTCATAAATAAACTCCATGATAATTTATTCTACAGTCTTGCCTATTTAGACCATAAATGATGCTCTCTCCCAAGGGTGCCTCTTCAAACAGGTGCCCCTGGGTGAAGGACCAGATGGTCAGTCTCCTGGGAGAGCTCTACTGCTGATGACCCTGGACCTCTTGGGGATCTTTTCCTGGGTGCCCTTAGAATGGATGTTCCTATGTACTGCTGATATCTTGAAATGGCGTGGGAGAGACTCTAGGTGGGACACAGATGCAGCTCCATCCTCCTCTCCTGCCACAGCTAAAGGAGATGCAAGCTAAGAGGATGCAAGGCTTCAGAACATGAAGCCTCCACTTCCATGACTTCCACTGCACCAGTGGTCCAGCTGGAAGTGCAAGCCTAAGAGCCCTCCCCCTTCCCCCACTTGCCCTCCCCTCTCCTCCCCTCCCCACAAATAGGGACTTCCATCATGGTTGAAAAGGACAGATCAGGCCTTGAGGGTCGAGTGCAGGGAACTCAAGTTTTTCCAGCATGTTTTCACCTAAATTTTCTGAGGAAGCCTTGGGAATTCTACGGATTCCCGACCAAATGCATAGGTGGGGTGGGTTTGCTCCCCTTCGCCTGATGACTACCATTTGCTTTCACTAGGGTTCCTTGTATTCCGTATTCCCTGGACTCTCCACGGCTGCTAGCATGCTCCCCATGAGCATGCAGAGTGACCTTTGACAAGTGGACATTTGGGGCTGGAGATATGGATGAGGGTCGAGCCCTTGGCTCAATCTCTTTGCCTAGTCACAGCCTTAGGAGGCCCATGTCACACTGTCCTTCTCACCCTTGCCAAGAGCTAGCCTCTGGTTCCCTCCCATTATCGTGCTATGACTGGCTCCTCTCATCAAGGCAAGCCCCATCAAGGACATTGCCACTGACCGCCTTGCTCGAGGTCAAGCTCCTCTCTAGTCAGCCGGTTGGATCTTATCTCTTCTTCTCGGACTTTACTACAATAATTAACTTATAATGTACTGCCATATTTGTTTACTGTTTCAAGCTACTTGTGGAGAGCCACTTTTCCTTTCCTACGTGGCCCCCATTCATAGAATTCACCTTCAGATCACGGGCATGTGTCACAGTGCCGAGCACACAGTGGGGATAGCAGATAAAAATGGAGAAGCTCAAGTACCATCCTCCCATTTCTCCTCCCATTTCCTCCACCATAGATTCTGAGGCCGGTTCCCAGACTTCAGCTTAGGGAAGAGGAAGCTGACACTCTAAGAAGCCATCCACAAAGTCCCCGAGCAGTAATTAGCTATTCTCTTGGAGGCAAGGTAATACCTGCAAGCATCTAGCTGGTACCAGACCCGTTCCCGGAGGAGGTCCAAATCTCTGGCATTAAGAGTAGAAGGGTTTTATCTTAAGTACTTCAGAAGTTAGCATGAAATGAGACTTCAAAACATTTAGTTCATCTCCCTTGTGTTCCAAACGGGAAGGTGGCTGTTGAAAAAGCTTGCCTGGAGTGACTGGTTTGCTGCTGGTCAGGTACAGGGCTCTTCTCCTGCTGTTCCTTCTTGGGTCTCCCTCCTATTCTGAGTCCTGTTCTTTCATCGCTTAGACATCAGTTCGCTTCTATAATAGGCGAGTTTCTAACGCTGAGGGAGAACTGAGGTGCCTAACACCTCCTTGTCTGTTTCCTGAGTCAGCAACCCATTTAGGCTGAACACCGCACACGTTTTGGTATCTAAATCTTTAAAGATGCAGGAAGGCCTTTCGGAGAGACTGAATAATGAATTGAATTAGTTATCTGTTGCTGTGTAGCAGACTAGACTTCAGGGCTCACGTTTGTAAAGGCACCACTTTAAGATGAGTAGGCAATTTTGACAGATCCAGGTGCTTTCCTTGCTCTCTCTGGTGCCACCATAGTCAGCAGCTAGGTCACCCAGGGCCTTTTGGCTCATGGACATCCTTGCTTGGGCCACAAATCTCCAAAGAATGACAAGACAGTCTGAGCTTTCTCATGTGGTAGGGAAACAGGCCTCAGACCTTATCACACCTGACCCCATGACGGGCACGCCATTCAGGCTGTAAAACTCAGCATGAACACAGCACCACCTGCCAAAATGAAAACAAAGACCTAACCCATCCAAGCCCACAGTTCTGGGAACGTGTCTAATGTACTGACCTTGCCTTCTGACTCCTGCAGTTCCTCCGAAGGCCAACTGAAGTATGTCAACGGAGTACATGGTTTTTGTGCTTAAATCTCACCCTGAGAAAAGCTTGGGGCTACAATGGGACCCCCAAAACCCCAGTGTGGTCTCTGGCTGGCTAATACTTCCTATTGGCTTAAACCCATAGTCTTCTCTGGTAGATACCCCCGAACAGTAGCTGGGTTCCGGGATCATAAGGAGAGGCCCAACACCAACATACACATGGTTGCAAGTCTCTGATTGTTCTAATGCTCACTAATGCCTGCTTGGTGCAAGCGAGCAAGATTCAGAATCAAGGGACCAAGAAATGAACATCATCATGTTCTTGGTGGGATGAGCTGGACTTGATCGATGCCTTTTCCCTGTCAATCTACCACAAGTTCCGGGCTGGACAGATCTCTTCAGTGCCATCTGACAGTGTCCTGTGGAGAATACTACCACCATTTTTTGGTTACCTTAGCTGTGGGGTGCGCTAAGAGGCTCAGAGCAGCCAGCACCCAGCAGTGAGATGAAGTCCAGGAGATTGGAAGTTAGAGACCCTTAAAGGTGTCACTCAGTCCCACCCAGTACTGGTCTGAAGGGCAAAGTGGCTCGACAGGAGGACCCTGAAAAGAAGCAAGATCTGAAAAAAAAAAAAAAAAAAAAAAATCCAGGAAAGCCCAAGCTGCTGCTTCTCTCTCCCCTGCTTCAGGGTCTGCTGCTGTGGAGAGAGACATTCAAAACAGGCTGGGTCAGGGCTGCAGCCTCTGCTCCTAAAAATAAAGCCTGTGAGGGAAGTGGAGGCTAATGCACCTGGAGGTGGAGCCATAGGTCAGGTGGGCAAAGCTTTTAAATGCACTATCTTCTCTGGTCCTCAGCGGGGACGGCCTGATGACATTCCCCTAAGCTCAAGGAGAGCGCTACCATGAGCAGGCCGGCTGCAAATCAAGACAGCGGTGGCCTGAACAGCCCTTTTCTAAAGACCCTGTCTGACAGAAACACAGGTCAAGCCTCTAAACTTCTCACGTGGGTAGATTTGGAACAGCAAAACAGACTTTGACGAAGCAGAGTCCTCGTTCTGGAAGGCAAAGGTGACTTTGCACACAGCGCTCTAACATTTCTTTAACTCCCTCAACCCAGTGGTCGCGGCAAACCTGGCCAAGGATTTCAAGGTGACAGCGCCCACCGGGAAGGCAGAGGGGCTCTGAGCCCTACACTGGAGGCGTTGCCAAGCATGCTGAGGGCTTGGGGGGACGCTGCCCAGAGGCCTTTTCCTTGTGGCTCCAGACAAATTAAAAACCTCCTCACCGGCCATTCACTAGGAGGAGGCCTCTTCCTTGCTCTGCGGGGGGCGGGGGGCTGTGTGGCGGGGGATCTAGTTGGGGGAGGCTGGGCCTCCCGGGGCTGGCGAGGAGGGGGAGCCTCAAGAATGGGAAAGGGGCCCTATCCAGAAGAGATTGGCAGGCAGGGAGCGGGGGCAAAGTGCAACCAGGTCACAGGGGGAAAAAAAAAAAAGAAGAAATCGCCCAGTAAGGGAGTGAGGGAAAGTTCCACTTCCAGTCTCATTATGGAAGGGGCCTGAGCAGAGAGAGGCGGGAGAGCCCCCGAGCAGAGAGAATAGGGAAGTGTGAGCAGAAAGAGGTTTTTAGGGTGCGCAGGCAGGACAAAGCAGCACTTCCTCCATCGGGGTCCCCATCCCGAGACCTGGAGGCACACCTGCGCAGTCCCTCCGGAAGAGGGGAAGCAAAATGCCCCATTAAGGGTGGGACGAATTGATTTTCCAAAGAAGCAAGGCACCATTTCCTCCCAATGCCCTCTCCAGGCCTCCTTAATCTGCCCCGGAGGCAGCAGGTGACCTCTGCGCAGGCCCCCGAGGCGCCTTTGTTCCCGGCCTTCTGCGGCCCGCCTGTCGCCGCCTGCACCTGCGCGGCCCGGGCTCGGGTCCACCCTCGGCCGCTCGCTCGCGGGGTGCACTGAGCATGCCTTTGTACCCCGAAAACCAGCTCTCTGTTTTGGGTTCGACACTCACTAATGGCTCCAATGTGACAGTGGTGGAAGCCTGCTCCCAAGAGAGATGGGCGAGCAGACCCGCTGTCCCTTGCCACTCTGGGAAGGCCAGTTTGGGACCCAGGCTACCTTGGCGGGCTAGAGCCTCTGTCCTTTTGGGTCCACGGTCCCCAGATGCGCCCTGCTGACTTTTAATCCAATCCCTCTGAGGTTTGCTAATTTAATTGTGCAATGGGCACACCTGAGACATTCCCTTCACTCTCGTTAGGGCATTTCTTAGCTAAAATGGAAGTGAGCATATTAAGACAGGGAATTCAGCGAAAGCTTTTGCCTTCCCTATAACATCCAATCAAGGAGAAGAAAAGGAGGGGTGGCGGGCCTCCAGGTTGGAGACAGGCAAGGAGATCTCAAGTTCTTGCTAAGTGAGCCCGGGTTAGGCATTTAGCTTTCGTTCATTAAATACCCAGGTCTGAAAGAAGTGGGTCTCCAAACATTTATTATTCACAGTAGCAGGACAACCGGTAAGCCACTATGTGGAAACTGAAAGACTTCTTGTGCTAAAGGTTAATGAAAGTGTAATTTGAATCATGAAATCTTTATGTGTCCGTTCAGTTTACACTGAAGGCTCATTAAAGATGGTGTTGGTACCCAGGGGCGGGGGGGGGGGGGCTGCGGGTGACGTCACAACGGGCATTTAAATGGGCGGGGCCAGGCCGCTCTGCATGTAATCCTTTAAAAATATAAAAGCCTTCCTCTTTCCTCTCTGTCTCTCCGGCTGTAACAACTTCACCAACTGTCTAGGTTCCACCCCGAGGATTTCACAGAGAGAACACGATAGACGGAGTCAGGAAGCGGAGAAAAGGTCACAAATAAGCGCCTCAGGAACAATGAAAGCTTTTCTCTATGCAGCAGTGGGAGAGTTGCTAGAAAAACGGGAAAGGTATTAATCAGAAGTGGCTATAAATCCTCTGGAGTTTTGCTCTTATAAAACTCCTCAGAAAAAGTCTTGAAGGAAATGCAGGTCAAAGCCCAAAAAAGCTCTTGATCAGAGATTGCTGGAGGAAAATCTTCCCAGCCGACCGTTTAATAGGCAGCAATCACCCCAGGAGTGAGGAAGCCAAGTACGCTTGAAACATGGTTGCAATTCCTAATAGGTCTTGTCACACTTAAGGCACTGCAAGCTCCATCCGACGAACAGCTGAAGCTCGCTGGCGATTCATAAAGCCAACAGTTTAAAGTTTATTATGATGAAAGCACTTAATGACAGCCATCGCTGGGGCCCATCATTTATAAAGCTGTGCGGAGTATTAGACATGTAGCATGACCACCAATTTTATGTCACAATTGCTACCATAAAATGACCTTTGGTGATTTTTGCTGCATGTGGTGGACAGCTCTTCCTTCACATTAGTGCTCTGTGGCTTTCTTTGCAGACTATTATGCTGTCTAAAGCTTATGTGGCACTGTCGTGAGCCTCAACCCTGGTTATTACCCCGAAGGCCTGTCTTAAAAAAAAAAAAATCTCATGCTCTATTACGCTACTCCAATAATTTGCAGTTCTTACCAGCCTTGGGTCATGTAATATTTTAATGCAAATATGCCTCACCATTGCATTTTATTTATTTATTTTTCAAGTTTTCCCATGTGTGTACTTGCTAGAGATATTCTCTGTACTTCACTGAGATCGGTCCTCTTCCCTGGGCAGGTCTACGGATTGGGTTGTGTTTATTCTGACCACTTAAAACTGCCAGAAGAAGAAAAAAAGGGGGAGGGGGCTAATTAAACTTGGCTTTTAAAAAATCCCACGTATGATGAACCTACCCCAAGCAAAACCACCAGTTCAAATTTACTTCTCGGCTTTCCAAGCCCAATGCAAATTTCCATCTTAGTGACATTATTTAATTAGGCTTCCATTTGCCACCCTGCTTTGTATAGTTAGAGTGTTTGAATACATGGCCACTTTACTGCTCCTGTGTAAGCTGCTGTTGAGAAAGTGGCCTGTCCAAGCTACCTTTAAATTGTGTATATAATTTTATAAATGATATAAAATCTGCTTCTAGTCTCTGGGGGGAAAAGAAAGAACTTCAAGCATGGCAGTCTGCAATTTTGGAAGGATTTAAAATCTGTGATTTCTGCCGGTACCTACTGTATTGGGTTTTATATAAAGCTTTTTCAATAAGGTAAATTGTTACATGACAAACTCATCTTCCAGCATTATCATCCCCTGTTTGTGTTTAACAACAGGAGCCCCGCTCTAACAAAACTGTTGTAATGGCTGCACAAATTACTCAGCTGAAAGCTTTTCACCAAACAAAACAGTATTAATCAGCAGTTCTTATGAAGGTGCTAATTAAAAACAATTTTCTTCCTCAGTTTGCAATACTAAAGCCATCTTCACTTGTGCAGTTTCCAATACAGAGTTACTGTATTTGCTCACACTTCAGCCCCTCCATTAACTACTGAATCGCCTATTAGCTGTGTTATTACATTTCTGTTTACAAGCTTGACATTTTAAAAGTCACAGTATGATCTGCTTTATCTATTAAAAAATGTATTAATTGAAAAGTCAGGGAGACAAACTAAATAACTAGATAAACAAACAGGCACAGATTCTGCATGCACAGGCTTCCTGAGCAGGTCACACAGAAAACCTTCAGCCACAGCCTGGGCAGCAGACAATCTGGATAAAATGGAATCCGAGAAGTCAAAGTGGTATTTCAGACAACAGTGGGCTGGGCTCCTTTATAATTGAGAAATAATCCACTCAGGAAAACGGATTTGCTCTGGCTAAAGTCAGTGCTTTTCCACCTCCCTTTCCTCTGTGAGATATACTCAGCGTAATTACGATGCTTCTGCATTCTGAAGACAGGGGAGTTTGATTCTTGGAGGACAACCTAGAGCCAAAATCTGGGGCCAAGCAGCCTAATTGTCCCAGTGACGCTGGTGTGTACGCCTATGTTCAGCGGGACTCTCTTGACCATGTGGGCATCCGGCCCCTCCCCCAAAGTCCAACGAAAGGGTTTGCCACACAATGCTTCCCAATTGTCTGGCATTGATTGGAACCAAATCAAACGCTGACTAAGCACAAAGCCCAAATCTATAGAAGCCCAGCTGGAGGAAGGGGACAGGTCCCTCCTATCAAAACAAAAACAGTAACACTCATCCCTTAGAAAAAGGTGGGCCCTACTTTAGCAGTGGGGAGAAAAAAAAAAAAAAAAAAACAACAACAACAAAACAGACAAAAATACAACTACCACTGTTGCATTAACCAGGCTCTTAGATTGTCCTTGGGACAGACACCTGGCTGTTGGAGCAGGGCTCCTGAGGGCCACTAATCCTTCCTTTCACTCACTTAACTGCTGGATCCCCCAAACTAAATTCAACAGGTATGCAGTGGTAAATTCCGCCTACACTGAAGCCAAAGGGAAAATCAGCAAGGGGTAGCAGTTCTTCTCTCAAAACACCCGAGGAACCAGCCAGAAAAGCTTTTATGGCCCCGACAAGTTTTCTGCTGAATACTGAGCACCTAAATTACCCTTCCCTAATGGAAGTTACATTTTCACGCTCAGTCCAAACGCCGCCAAAATACACAATTTATACAAAATCGCGCCTACCTCTCAGGTAGTCTTTCTGAGCGCTTTTACCCCAATTCACAGCCTATGTCTTGCTATAAAATAAAACATGTTTCTCATAACCAACTTGGATGTGGCTGTTCATACCACTGCTCCTCGACCGCCTATGGGCAATAGTAGATGCATTCTTACACCCACATCTACAAAAGAAAACCAATGGCTTTATCAGAAGATAAGAAAAAATCTATAAAGAAATACCAGTTCTCAACACTGTTTACATTTAGTGTGTGTTGTTATAGTGAACACCAGGAAGAGAGAGTACAACTTTTTCTCCCTTCCACCATCTGGGATGGGATGGGACTCAGACAGTCAGGCTTGGCTGTGGATACCTGCCTCTGCTGTGCCATCTCACTGGCCCAGAATATCCTAATTCTTACCATCTCCCGGGCACGCAGGCTTCTCTTGGAAACAATACTCACATAGACAGTGGTAGAGTGGACAACTTCAATTCCAACTACATAACCTAATACTAACTCTTAGAAATAATCACACCGTTCATGGAAAAGCAGAAATGAATTGACTTTCCAGAGTTGCCTTTTTTTCTTCTCAATATCTGCATTCTATTAAAAAAATGTGAAAATTAATTTTAAAAACAACTGTCCAAGTATTTAAAAAAATATAAGCTCTTTGTTATACACTTTGAGAGAGCCTAGCACAGAGATAGTCCCAGGTAAGGATTCCATACATTCTAACTAGGAATCTGAACTAGGAAGTCTTGAGGTCATAATCACCCCATGAGAAATATATTCTTTACTGGATGTCTCTCAGTAGGAATAGCTTAATTCTGATACACTGTTCTCAGATACTTCTAGAAAACACACTGCTGCTGGTCTGCTTAAAAAAAGAAAAAAGAAAAAAACTTCTCCCAAGGAAATAAGCATTTCATCCGAGCATCTGCAGCATATAAATGCAAATTGAATTTCTGCCAGTTTGAGTATTTTTCTGGCTGAAAAGAAAGGAAATATTCTCATGGTCCTGCTGTTGTATACTTAAAAAGAGGGGGAAAAATAGACCATCTTAGGTGCCACTAGAGACAGGTTTTCTTTGTCTGGCAGATTTGGTTGCAGGTTTTTACTTAAGAAATAATTCTCGTTGAATTTTCGTCGGGATGAGTGGAATGACTTGAGTTGCCTTTTGAAACATCCCAAATTCTAATTTTTTTTTTAAAACAGGAAAATACGAAGCCAGTGTGTAACTCATATAGTCGTAAAGGAGAGCTGCCACCAGCTGAACTGCTCAGCTAAGTGGCTGGTTTGCTTTGCCCTGGTCTTTCTCTAGCACTGAGAACAGACTGCTGTTTCATCCAAAGAGGGGTAAATCGCTGTTATTGTTTGTGATGCTAGCCCATCCCTTGGCACTGAAATTCAAGTTTCCGTGAGACAGAAAGGTGGGATCCATAACTTTGGCTGGACCTGTGCCTCTGAGACCTGTCTAGGTGCTCTGACGGAGCAGAAAATTCGGTGACTACAGGGATATGCAAATTGGAGGTAAAATTTTTGTTTGATGCTAGAAGTGGGCAGACATTGGAGAGTCAATATTTTTACGGCAGCTGAGTGCTTCACATGCAAAAAGGTGGGCCTCCCTGACGCCCCGCCCCGCCTTTCACTTTAATTGTATCACATTCAATGTGCACTTTTTCTTCTGCCAAAGATGCACAGCTAACCCACCTAATGACACTCCTGCCAAAGTGGGCACAGATGATTCCTTGCAGATACACATCTGAATTTCCACAAAAGGCAGGAGAGCAGCCCATGTAAGCAGCAGGCAGATGGGCTGGGTCCCTGCAGAAAAGCTTCATCAGGAGTAGCGCCTATTAAATGTTTCACTATACACTTAAATCTCAGAAACTAACAATATATACTTATTTTAAGTAAGGTGATTGTGTAATTGAGCTTTTGGCTTTCTTTCTTTCTTCTTCTTTCTTTCTTTCTTCCTTTCTTTCTTTCTCCCTCCTTCCTTCCTCCCTCCCTCCCTCCCTCCCTCCCTCCCTCCCTCCCTTCCTTCCTTTTCTTTCTATCCCCTGGTTGCAATGTAGTTTATCCAACATTTATTCGACATTTTTCTAGATGAGACCTATTTTGAAAGAGCCTGGAGAACAGCAGCAGTTAGATTTAAGCCCTGATAGAGGCTCACTTTTCATTCATAGTCAGAGCCTAAATGTGCTCTTCTTGTACCTAAACAGATAATAAGCAGGCAGCACGCTCCCCCTCCTTGACACAGCGCACTGAGACTAATCACACATAATTGGAGAGGAGGGGCAGAGGGCTGGCCACGCTATTGTGTCCAGAGGACAAACGGTCAGTTTATGAGGCTTTGAGTTGATGTAGTCATTTCTTATACATCTATAGGGGAAAAAAACATCCTGTTAAAAAAGAAAAAATAATGAGAGAGAGCAAGAGAGGACAGATTGAAACAATTAATTGGGACATCAGAAAAAAAGAGATTTATTTATTTATCCAGAAAAGAAGGGTAATGTTTTCTGTGTTTATAGATAAAGATTACTATTACTAAACAGAACAAAGGCAATTTAAAAAAAAAAAGGCGGGGGGGCAGGTGGAAATTATCAAAAGAAATTCTGCTATAGAAAGAAAACTGTTTAGATTGGTCCACAAGTCAAATTTTGATCTCAGACAGGGTGCTGACACATGAAAACACACAAAGGTTGGGAACAGAAGAGCAACAAGCTGCCTTAAAAAGGACCTGAGTGGGAGAGCTTCGGAGGACCAGAGAAGTGGGTGGAGCCCCGGGATGTGGAATGTTCCAAAGTGGGTGGAGCCCTGAGTCCCAGTGGCTGACTTCTCATCGCGTGGAAATCGTTCTCTCTGCATCTGATGTTTTCTTCTATCCCGTTTTGGTTAAAATAAGCAGAAGTGGGTAGTGGAGGTTTTCTTCATATATGTCCGACCCTTCGTTTTTCAACTGTAAATAACAGAAGTACCAAATGTTTACAAATTAGTATTAATGTTAATTTGGATATCATGGCTTCTTAACCTAAATACATAATTCTGAGAAATAATCACGGGAAAGCCACTGAACATAGTTTTTAGTAGCACCGGCTGGTGGTGATAATGGAATAGGAACCTGGGGTGGGGTTGATGTTCGTTTCGTTTTGTTTTAGGCAAGGATTTCCTGGTTGTACCCCAACTACACCAGGACTGAGGGGAAGCGAGGGTACCGTCATCCTTCCCAGAGGATGGGCTTGTCTCTGCCTGTGACAGGCTCTAGGCAGGCGAAGGTATTGGGATGACTGGAGACCCTTGCAATACCTGGGCACTGGGATATTTCAAAGACTGTCAAGGTCTCATGTGGGGGCATTTGCAGCAAGTAGTAGTTTAGAACCACTCCACTGCCAGGAACATATTCCAACAGAGCGACAACACTTGATGTTGCTAAGGAGAATTTCTGAGGGCCTTCTGTGACACATTTTTAAATCCCAACCAACCTTCAAACCTAAAGCACACGTTCAGAGAAACGATGGGTAAAGTACACTTTATCCCCTCATGTGGCTAGACAGCACGCTTATATTTATTCTATAAATAGCAGTTTGTTTCTTCTTTTTCTTCCTCATCTTCTTCTGATTCTTTTGAGACAGGGTTTCCCTGTGTAGCCCTGGCTGTCCTGACACTCACTCTGTAGACCAGGCCGACCTTGAACTCAGATCCACTGCCTCTGCCTCCTGAGAGCTGGGACTAGAGACATGGCCCACCCCACGTGGCTAGTTTGAAAGTTGGTATTTTTGAGCCAATTGTTAATTTATTTTTAATTTATAAGGGTCGGAAATCTTTTTGCTATACAGGAAAGCATTTAAAAAATTTTTAATTGTTTTAATTTCAGATCAGTCAATACTAGCTGCCCTAAACACACATCCCTTGGAGGGCTTCACAATTATATTCTGCTGGGTTGTCTGCTGGGGATGTGTTCACCTGCATCTTTTAGAAGTACTTCTAAATCCTATTCCAAAATGGTGACATGTCTTCAGTATTAAAGACAGGAACCATGAGCCCACCTTCTCCCCTGGGACCTAAGGCCAGTTTCACCTCCTTTCCTATTCATTCATTCATTCATTCATTCATTCATTCATTCATTCATTCATCCATTCATTCACTTGTTTGTTTGTTTGTTTGGAAGACAGGGCTTCTCTGTATAGGCCTAGCTGTCCTGTAGCTCACTCTGTAGACCCGCCTGCCTCTGCCTCCAGAGTTCATCAACCAAGGGCGGGCCGCACCGCCCAGCTTCCTTTCCCAAGAACAGGAAATAGGGTGGTTACTGATGTGAGCTCATTCGCTTTCTTAGATGTCCACTCACAAACGACTGGTCATCCACTTACAGCCTGTTACCACTCTCTAGTCTAATTATCATGAGAATTCCAAGAGATTGGCTTCCCCAACTCTGTGGGCTCTGAACACACCTTGTAGTCAGACATTGCCCTAGCAACAGAACAAAATCATTGAAACATTTCCCAGGGAGTAGAGGGGAGAGGAGAGAGAACCACCTTAGCTAAGTTCTTTTCTCAGGGCCTGGGGATAAAGGAGCGTTGATCACTCTGAGTCAGCTGACCTACTCTCCAGGCGCTAATATCCAGAGCCTCAAATGAGCTCTTTATAAAGTCCCTGAGGTAATATATGGGATAAATAATTCTTCTGTAAATATGGTTTAGAAATCACTTTTAATTTGAATTCTGTGCTGACCTCTGGAGGCCAAAGCGGAGGTTTGGCTGCCGGAAGGGGCCTGGAGACCAGCCTGGTTCTCCCTCTGAGCCTTTCTAGAAATGGGGGAGAGATCCACCTCACAAACACCCACCTGGTTATCTCTGACCAAGAAAACCTGTTAAAGGAGAGTCCTGGAGCACACACACAGCTGCTAGGAAATACTGGATTGGATGGGGGGATGTCACAAGACTAAGACTATTTCCATTTTACCCAGGCTATAATTCTCTGCTCAATTAATAATCATGATTTTTAAAAAGTAAGAAAGCACCCTGGGGGGTGAAAAGAACAAAAAAGCAAATTGTGAATAAAGCAAAATTTCAATTTCATAGTTTAAACCAGGGTCTTTGGGGACTCCACTAAATTATATAGGTGTTATTAGCTGCTTGGTGCTTTCTTTCATAATTGGATGTAACACACTCAGCCTTTACTGCTGCAGAGTCAGCAGCAGGCGTGGGGTTCACACTGTTTACCCTTTACAGTAGCCATGATTATCAACAGCACACACACAGATTACAAGCAGTAGCCACTTGTAATGTGGCATTCTGAATAGATCAGCAGAAGTGCAGTGTGGCTGTGAATTTCATACAATGTACTTACTGTCTTCACAGCTCAATCCCCCCCCACCCCCTCCGCTCCCCTCCCCCTTGGGCTACGTACAAAAATATAGAAAATAAAACCCCTCGATGGTTTTGCCAAAGTTAGAAAAACAAAACAAAACGACACAAAACCCAACTCGTGGCTTGGAAAAATTCTATTTCGAAAAGACCTTTGAGCGGCGTCATCAGCTAATTTCGATCTAAATCACGCCTTTTCCGGGCTAAACCGCCGGCTGTCTTAATAATCGAGGATCTTCGAGGTTTGCGCCACACCATGGGGCAGTACGTTTGAGTCTCAGCCTGGAGGGCCCGAGAGGAGGCCGGGAAGGAGAGGGAAGTGTTCTGTTATGATTATTTTTCCCCTTCCCCTGGTCCGGACAAACAGAAAAGCAGTATTTTAAAAGCGTACTCCACCTTTGGCTGCCCGGCTCCTGGGCATGGCGGCTGCACGGTGTGGGCACGCTTTAACAAAGGCACGGGCACAAAGTGCAGAATGGTACCGTTTTGATTACAGGCTTGCTTTTTAACGGAAATAAAATTTCACAGTTAACAATGAGGGGTGAAAAGTTTAAGAGGCAAAGCTGTTCCTCCTGATCGCTGACTGTTAATCAGCTTCATGGGTGGTTGCCTAAATCTGTAGATTTTTTTTTTTTTTTTTTACCTTGCACTACTGCCAAGATTGTAACTAATTTTTTTTCCCCTGTTGTAAGAGGAGGGTGAAAAACTCGGCATAGAAGGCAGCTGTGTATGAATGACGTGAGGCGCTAATGCAGAGGGCAAAATTAAAATTCATGAATCTCTTCACAACCATTTGTGTAACAAGATTAAGACGGGACAGCGGAAAAGAGCGGCATTATCAGGCGTGTTACAGTCCTCCAGCTGCTTACGGTCTATTCCAACACAGTAGGGCTAAGAGGATAACACGCAGCCCGAAGGGAAACGCTGCTCCTCCGATGGGGCGCAAGAGCGGCCCAGGGACGGTGGGCTTTGGCCAGAGATGCAGAGGAAGACAGGGGACTGCAGCTCAAGATGGGAAACTTTTAAGCCCTGGCTATTAGCACGCGGCCAACAAAGGCCGCCAGGGAGGCTCCCCTGCCTAGCCGGCCCTCGCTTCCTGGCGCTGCATGGAGGTGGCAGAGCCGGGGCACTGCGATTGGCCTCACAGGCTGGGGTTGAGACTCCTGAGTTCTGTGAGCAGGAAACAGGGCCACCCAGTTCTCCCTCTACCTGGTCCCTGTTGGTGTGTGTGTGCATGTGCGTGTGTGTGTGTGTGTGTGTGTTTGTGTGTGTGTGTGTGCTTGTGTGTGTGTGTGTGTGTTCGGTGGGGAGGTAGGAATTGTGAATCTGCTGAAAAAGGGGACACAGGGATGAACATTCTTGTGCTAGAAGCAAGATGTCAAACTAATTGAAATAGCTCTCATTGCACGCACACACACACACACACACACACACACACACACACACACACTCACACGCACGTGCCATATTTATTTATACCTTTGACCCAGGACTGCACAGTATCTCCCCTGGGTTCTACTTCCTGAGAACACCATTCTTGGGGAGGTTCACCCCACAACCACAAGGAAGACTATTTCTCAGCCCACTGTCAGCAAAGGCAGGAATTTGACTTGGGGGCAAACCTAAGGCCATTTCATTATTTAAAGAGATGTATTTGTGTTTGGGCCGGGGCTCTTCAGTTTGTGGTGACCTACCCAGTACACACTGGGTACAGCACACAATATGGATGTCAGAAGCGTACTCAGAGGTTTTCTGAGTGTGCTGTGTTAGCAGGGTAGGGCACAGCACTGGAAATCAAAGGAGAAGGCTGCCATCCACCAGAGACTGACAAGTTCTAGACAAAGGAGGGAGGCTGGCACCAAGGACTCGAGTCTCTTGCTTGTCCCATCCTACTTCAGATGTTTCAAAGAGGAGACAAGGGGTCTCCGGGGGGGGGGGGGCAATGCCTTACATCTCTGCTGGTGGAAGCACCCACACCTTCGCTCTCCTGAGCTGTCACTGAGAAACTAAAAGCATCTGTTGTTCTGAAGCGCAAGAGGACAAGAGGATGTCAAAGCGGCATTAGCTGACCCCGGAGTTCCAGCCTGACTCTAGAGAAGGCCACCTCACTCCTTTAGTTGGAGGTACTGAGGAGGCCAGGAGAAACACTGCCTCATCAGGTAACCCCTCCAAGTCCTTCCTTTTGTTCTGGGGAGGGAGTAAGGAGGAGGAGCATTATTCTGGAGAAGCAGGTAAGATGTGAATAACTTGCCAGTTGGTTCCTATTTTCTGATTGTAAGCCAGAGGTCCCATTCCATCAGCGAGAGGACGCCGTTTAACTTCCAGTTCGAAAAGCACCCTCTCCTCCCACCCCCACCCATAAGCTAAATGGAGCCCCAGAGACACAAAGAAGGCAACCCATTTCAAGGAAGTAAGAACAAGGGTCCTTTCTCTTGCTTGGAAGATCTGATCTGTTTTGAATATGACTTTTCAGTAGCTGACATATTTCAACATTATATCACCATCCTGTGCAGTAAAGAATGCTATCCAGAGTGTCGCAGGAGAAATTAAGGTCAGGCTTTTTGCTTTTCTGCAGTCACAGCTTGTGAAAGCAATGACAAGTCAGAGTCTCCACCACGGGCAGATGAGCTCAGCAGAGGGAAACTTCTGTAAAGGCACAAATATACGCCAGAAAATTTGTGTTAGGCTAGTCCCCGTGATGGACACCAGCAAACGTGAGAACCCTAAAAACTTTTCCTTGAAATGCTCGCCTCTTGGTGTCCTATATTGCCCTATGCCCATAAATAATAAAAAAGGCTGATAACATTGCTTTATGTAAGCAGGCTTAGAACTCACTCTCAGATAAGTGCTTTTGACCTAAATCTTGTAGCGCCTCAATCTGACATCTAACCTCGCAACTGTGAAATTCTGTGTGAGATTTAACAGTCTCAAACTGTCAACTGACCCAGCCATAAAGCAAGCAGAGATAAAGATTTACAGTCCAACATGATACAATTAGACATTTACCTTCTATTTACTTCAGTCTGGCTAAGCATTTAACCTACTTAAAAGCCGAAGGGTTTCCATTAAAACACAAATGCATGTTTGTCATTCATTCTAAGCTGCCTCCTCTTGCATCTTGCAAATTAGTCCATTATGAATGAAAAAGATTCGTTTTGTTTCAGAGAAAGGGGTAAACAGGAATGATTTCTGTAAAATCCTCATAGACAGGCAAAGATAAAAGATGGCTGTACCACACAAAATAATCAGACACAAATAGCTGCTGGGAACCAACACACCTAAAGAATACTTTAATCAAATATTTAGGTTACCTGCCAAAAGGACCATGATCTCTTCAAAATGCACCTCGGATTAAAGTGTTATCTAGCACAAGCAGAGAACTCACCTTGGAGTGGAGGTTCGAAATGCGTTCATCATAATTTTCATGGCTTTGGAGAGAGAAACCAGCTTTTTCAGCTAGATTGCAAAACTGGTTCAAAGTATTCCCTCGGCGTGGGGCAAATACCATCGCTTTCCCCTAGAACATTAAGAAATAAATTCACACAGTTTAAAACTGGAGAGCAGTCAAACACAACAGACATTAGTCAATGTGTTTATCTCCTCCTCTCCGGCACAGAGGTGTAACTGTTCTGGAGACATGTAAGCAGGGTGGACATTCACAGGAAGAATCGTTTCAAGGACAGATCTAGAAGAGGATATCTCATGCTCATGCTATATGGCATTATTTCTAAAGAATGTCTATGTATAACCAAAATGGGAAAGGAACCTGCTCTGAACAACATCCCATGTGTCAGATCTAATGGTTTAAGCGATGGATGCTAGGGTCTGGGGTACCTCCCATTTCTCTCTCGTACCTACCAACACAGTCTTGGCATGGCTCCGTGTGGCAACCAGTTCATATACATGCCAATAATCTATTATGCCCTGAAGATGAGGGGCCAACCTACTCTCCCTGGGATCGGTGACTGCACCCTTGCTCTTGTATGTCAGTCCTGCTCCCAAGTCTTTTCTGTGACCCTCCTGGTCTAGGACAAGGTTCCAAGACTTAGGTTTCCAACTTCAGTGAATCAATCATTCGCAAAGGCCCAAAGTGTAACAGGCAGGACAACTCACAACAGCCGTCAAATGACCGTGGGACCCTGTGGGCAAGCGGGCATTTCTAAACAGCTGCATGATCCGAAGAAGACGGTGGTCACAAAGAGAACCCAAGTAACATGTACACTGGACTTCAGAAGGCCAGCATGGCAGGGCAGTTCATAATGGCTCTTTACTAATAACTGGTTGCATGTTATTTGCCCCCCCCCTAACATGTATACAGAACCCCCCCCCCCATTAAACAGAAACAGGTACCTGCACGCTTCTGTTAACTCTATGCTACTCCAGGCTCCGAGAAAATTATTAAATATATTCCAGTTCTTTATTTTGGTTGTTGTTTGAGGCAGTGTCTTATTATGTAGTCCAGGCTAGCCCAAAATTTGTGTTCTTCTGGCTTTTCCTCCTGAGATCTACAGTTGCAGGTGTGGATTACCATGTCTATCTTACTCAGTGTCTTATGATAGAAAGTTATTGTTCCCAGCTACTAGGCATTTTCTGGGGTGTGTCAGACATGGGCTCAGCATCTATCCATACCTCATCTCTACTCCACATCCCAGAATGGGTTCTTAGGCCTGTCTTACAGGATGCTCACAAAGCTGAATAATTGGCCTGGGGGCAGAACCCAGATTTGACTAGAAGCTCATCCACCTCACTCCAACATGGCTGCCTTTCACTCTGTTCCACAGTGTCCTTATTAGCCACAGAGATGACAGGGCTAATGACGGCCACCACTGCAAGAGCTCCTTCATGGGTTCTCTCCAATCAGCCATCTCAGGACAGTCAGAACCACTATCCATCCAACGGAGGGCTGGAAGGAGTTTTGGAGTTGGTTTTGTCTGATCTCTGGATCCTCACACAAGAGTCTGCCGCCCTCTGGGTTGACCTGCTGAGCTTGTTCCTCCATCTAATGGGAAGAACCAAGTTGTTTCTCCTTCCGGTGAGCCTCGAGGCCCAAAGTCACACGCAGGCACACAGTCACAGTGACACCAGTTATGTACTACGCTTAGGTTCTGTCAGCTTCTCCAGTATTAATTGCTATTTTCAGGCAGTTTTCAAGCTTAGCAGCAAAAATTCATTTTTATGTGAGACTAGATATACACAGTCTCAGCGGGAGAACAGAGCCTCCTTTTTTTAAGGGGTGCGGGAAGGAGGGAGTATCAGTCGGTCACTTCTGTCATTTCAAAGGGCTGGTTGCCGTGCTAGAGGTTTGAATAATGGAAGTTGTTTCATTTTGAAGTCACCTGCGAAGACTGTCATACAGTTAGAGTTAAGAAGTTGATTTTTTACACCCATTATCTAAGCTATACAGAGTAGCGTTCCAGGGTGACAGCATTCTTGGCTGAGTCGATGTTTGCGTTCACCGCTGGGCTGGGAGTGGGTGGTTAGGCTAAGAAGTGTTTTCTGACTCAACATAATTCCTTGATTTAAGACTCAGTTTACCATCTATGCTAACAACTATAACCAGAATAGTGGCACCCCTCCCCCGCCTCTCTTAGTGGTTATCCTCACAGACACACACTGTATCCTTGTGTGCTATTGCTGGACCCCTCTGGCTGGATTGCACGCTCCAGGACAGCAGGGGCTCCTAACGCTCTATGCAGGGCACTTCCTCAGTGCCTAGCAGATAGTCCGCACTTAGTCATCACTTGTTGACATAAACTAAATCCAGGTGCTGAACAATCTGAAGAACATCAGTCTGAGAATGTGAAGGCCACACTCTATTGCTTATTCTTTTGAACAGATTTTCTCCGAGGGACTTTTTACAGACGCCAGCTCTAGGGAGGGATTTCAGAGGGTACCTAGCTAACCAGCCCAGCGCCCACACAATGGGCAGGAGGAAGTAGCGTTGGTCCAGAGCTAGTTGTGAGCTTTCAGATGCCTTTTCCTTTTGCTGAATACAGACACTTTGCGATGTGGATTCACGTTCAGGAGGGCGAAAGCACAGCAGTCATGCATTCAGTGACCTCTCCCAGCCTCTGCCCCACAGTGTAATGAATGATTCTAAAGATGGGCACCCGTGTCCCAGTGTCTGTGGGGAACTACACCTGATGGATATGCCTTACAATGCGGCTTCAGAAAATCAAAACAAGAAAAACAATACAGATATAAAACTAGCATATCATCCTAGGAAAACTTTTCAATTTACCAAAGTGCAACCTCCTAAGTATTCAGTCACGGAATCACCTTTAAAACTCTGTAGTGGACAGTCGGTGAAATGTAACATGTGACTGATGGGCAGAGATTCCAGGGATTCACTTATGCTTGGAGAGAGGAGAGAGGAGAGAGGAGAGAGGAGAGAAGAGAGAGGAGAGAGGAGAGAGGAGAGAGAAGAGAGGAGAGAGAAGACAGGGGAGGGGAGAGAGGAGAGAGAAGAGAGGAGAGAGGAGAGAGAAGACAGGGGAGGGGAGAGAGGAGAGAGAAGAGAGGAGAGAGAGGAGAAAGGAAAGAGGAGAGAGAGAGAGGAGGGGAGAGAGGGGAGAGGAGAGAGAAGAGGGGGAGAGAGGAGAAAGGAAAGAGGAGAGAGAGAGAGGAGGGGAGAGAGGGGAGAGGAGAGAGAAGAGGAGAGAGGAGAGAGGAGAGAGAGGAGAGAGAGAGAAGAGGGGAGAGGAGAGAGAGAGAGAGAGAAGAGGGGAGAGAGGAGAGAGGAGAGAGAGGAGAGAGAGAGGAGAGAGGAGAGAGAGGAGAGAGAGAGAAGAGGGGAGAGGAGAGAGAGAGAGAGAAGAGGGGAGAGAGGAGAGAGGAGAGAGAGGAGAGAGAGAGGAGAGAGGAGAGAGAGAGGAGAGAGGAGAGAGAGAGGAGAGAGGAGAGAGGAGAGGAGAGAGAGAGGAGAGAGGACAGAGGACAGAGGAGCTCCACTTGGCAACAAAGACACTGTTACACCATGAGCTCTGCTGTTATGGTGCCAGGCTACTCCATCCTCCGGTGGGAAAATAAGGGTGCTTCAAAGTCATTTAAGAAAGGAAGGAAGGAAGGAAGAAAGAAAGTTAGGAAGACTTTCATCCCCTCTTCTTCCAGATAGTGTTATTAAATACTAATTACATGTTTAAGTACATGGTTATTTTTGATTATCTGGTTTCTGACATGAAGCCTTTGCACAATTCTGCCTCCCCCCAGTCTCTCCTTCCCTCCCCCTTCCCCCCATTCACTCTCTCCTCTCCTGGCTTCTCTTCTCCCACTCATCTATCAGTGGCCCCCAGGCCTCTGCCTACTATTTCTTCATGTTTACTATAATTCTAGGCAATTGCACTGAAGTTCACAGCTTCAACTATCACTTAAACATCAATAATGTCCAAGAACATAGCTAATATAACTACAGCATTCACCTTTGTGAGGTCTGTACACCCATCATTCCGGGTGCCCACTTGTCTCTGCATGTGGATGTTCTGAAAATATCTTTAACCCATTCTGTCTGATGTGGAATGTAAGCCTTGGCTCCAAACCTTACCGTTCGCAAAGCAAAGCAATAGTCATCAAAGCTGGTGCACCCAGGGATTTACAGACATGCACGCACGCACACACACACACACACACACACACACACACACACAGATGCACAGAGCTGAGGGCCTGTGTGCTGTGGTATGTCTTCACACTCACTCCCAGCCAGAAGCTTAGGAACCAGAACACTGCCCATGTGTTCTATTCTTTCTCCTGCTCTTCTGTTTCCCTCTCCTCTCTCCTCCTCTCTCCTCCTCTCTCCCTCTTTGCTCCCTGTCCTCCTCTCTCCTCCTCTCTCCTCCTCTCTCCTCCTCTCTCCTTCCCTTCTTCACAGGGTCTTACACAGCTCAGGTTGGCTTCAACCCCCACCCTCATCCTCTTCTTTTTGTCCTCCAAGTGCTGGGACTGAGCACAGGCTAAAGAGCTGTCTGTCTTTCAAAGCCTCATTGCCACACCCCCTACCTTCAAGTGTGTTCTGAACAGCCTGAGGGGGACCTTGGGGACAAAAGGAGACCAGGGCTAGAAGCACAGTTTTTCTTTCTCTCCTTCCCTCTCCCCCTTCCTCCCCTCCCCCTCCCCCTCCCTCCCTTCTTTCCCCTTTCCCTCAGTGCTGGCTCTTGCACTTTGTGAGCATGAGCTCCTGCACTGAGCTACACCTCAGCCTTATTTCTATCTCTTTAACTGGGATATTGTCGAGACAGTTCGACCCAAGAGTCTTTCCAATCGAACAAGGACGGGAAGTGTCCAAGATGGGTTCTGACTTCTCAGACAACACCCCCTGTGACCTGCTCCCACCCGTGTCTAAACCGTCCCTGGGCCTCCTGTACTCACTTGGACCTCTAGTCCAACTGAACTAACCCATGCCTCCCCTTGTCTGTGACCGTGCAAACATCCCTCAAGCTACAGGACCTGTCCCAGCCCCCCTGTTTGTGTCTGCCTGGTGAAATCTTACTCATCCCTCAGCACCCAGGCCAGACGCCAGGCCTTTCATACCTTTTCTGACTCTCTCTGGCCTTCACAGTCTGTGCCTGCCCAGGCTGTCATTCTTCCCCCTGCCTCCTCAGGTGCCCGCTTTGCTCTGTGTCTCACGCCATCGGCACCTGCTTACTTCCTTGGGGTAGGGCTGTATTGCTTCTTCCTGCCTTCTGGCCCCACCTCTGCACTGAGCATCTGAGAGGCAGACAGTTGGTTCCATTTCATCCTTACGGATGAGTCCGTGTAGAACTGGGTCCGTGGCGGACCCCTGAGGAACTTTGCTTTTCTCAGACCCCCCCTTTACTACAATCTGACCTCTTTGCAGTACCTGAGTGACCACTGCTTATAAACACTCAATGGCTCTCTATTTCTTCTCTGATAAGGTCTGTCTCTTCATCACAGTCCAGTCAGCTTCACGAAATGGTTCCCCAAAGTAATTTTCAGCTTCATTTTCTGCCTCTTCCCAGGCACCAAAGTAGACAGACACAGTTAAGCCAGAGCACTCTGCAGGCAAACGCCACGCTTTGTCACTGCACAGGTGAGCATCCACACTCCTTCCGATAGAGATGTGGCTTTCTCCCCGATTCCTCCAAGGGACAGCACATCCATGTGTCTGAAATGAAGCTGCAAACACATGCCCCTTAGGAAACCTCCCATGGCCTTTAGCCTCTCTGCGCTTTCTCCTGGTTCCTCACTCTTGGTCTGGCCTTGCTGAGTTATACTTGCCAGTCACTCCTGTGTGACCCTACTCTCCTGTGTGACCCTACTCTCCTGTGTGGCCCTACTCTGCTACTCTACCTTACAAGGTTCCTCACTCTCATGCCCTCTGGAGCACAGTGCCCAGCAGACCACGGTCACTTAGCAAGTATTTTATGAAACAAAACCATCAGGCCTGTCCAAACTGTGGCCTGTGGCCCTACTTGTGGCAGCTGGTAGCCCAGAACAACTCTGACTGCAGCCCAAACAGAAAACCCAAAAACTTAGTTAAAATATTCTAGGAAGCTTTTGTTAGGGGACTGGATTGCACGGTTCATGGGTGTGAATTCTGGAGATGACAAACAACTTCATGTCACAATGTCAGAAGAGACCAAGTAGCACTTGGGAGTAGAATAGTAGAAAGAACAGCATCGTTATGAAGTCCTTCCTGTGCACCGGCGTTTTGTCAGACAGTCTGGGCAGGTCTTGAATTTGACATATCACTCAGGCTACCTGGATACCCCTGTATCTTAGAACATCTCACGTTCTACAGAAGATAGAACTTCAAAGGCTTCATATAGCCAGTAAGGATAGCACCAGGCTATCAGTTCTGCACTGAACGTGTGGGTGTTTCACATCACTTCAAACAGATCTTCAGTTCTGGGGTACTGAGAGTCTATACCTCATTCTTGGTATGCTGCGAAGATATGTACGAGCTACACGTGCTGAATCAAGGCCCTTAGGAAAGAAGGTCTTGTGGCTGGGCCCGTGTTCTGAGGGCCTTAAAGTCATCTAGGAGCTCTCTGTTGTTAAGACCCATTTCTACCCCGAGGTGCACAAGGGATGGCCGAATAGAGGGTTTGCTAGGCTCTGACCTGGCCAGTAGGAGGGATTTCCTACTGTGGTTTGCATCATGACTTCAGTCACCACATGGAGCCCCACTCCTCAGCCCACACAGCTATTTCCCTCAGACACGCCAAAAAAAAAAAAAAAAAAAAAAAAAAAAAAAAAAAAAAAAAGTTCGTACATTCTCCAAGTGTAACTCTCCAAGATGTTAGATTTTTAAAAGGAGAGAAAGTCAGGCATTAAGAAGAAATTGCTCGGGGCTGGAGAGATGGCTCAGTGGTTAAGAGCACTGACTGCTCTTCCAGAGGTCCTGAGTTCAAATCCCAGCAACCATATGGTGGCTCGAAACCATCTGTAATAAGATCTGATGCCCTCTTCTTGTGTGTCTGATAGCTACAGTGTATAAACAAACAAACAAACAAACAAATAAATCTTGAAGAAGAAGAAGAAGGAGGAGGAGGAAGGGAGGAGAAGGAGAAGGAGAAGAAGAAGAAGAAGAAGAAGAAGAAGAAGAAATTGCTCTTCTAAAATGGGGCAGATGATTTCCAACTCCAGGACTCCCTGGACATAGGCAGGGCTCCTAGAATCTTGTGACTGGTTTTGAAGAAGGCTATTTGAATTCCACAGTGACACTTAAAGAATATTATTATTATTATTATTATTATTATTATTATTATTGTGTTTACATGTGTATACTCACACATGAGTACATATATTAGAGTCAGAGAACAACTTTCTGTTTGTTTGTTTTTTGAGATATGGTTTCTTTGTATAGTCCTGGCTGTCCTGGAACTCTCTGTGTAGACCAGGCTGGCCTTGAACTCACAGATCCACCTGCCTCTGCCTCCAGAGTGCTGGGGTTACAGCCACGGAACACCTCTGCATCCAGGCTTTGTTTATTTGTCTTGTTTTTGGTTTTTTGCTTGTTTGCTTTTGAGGACAGGTTTCTGGTTTTCCCCTTCCGTTGTGGTTCCAGGCGGTTGCGCTCAGGTCGCAGGGAGGCACTTTTCCTTGTTGAACCATCTCACTGGTCACAGTGGTACTTCTGAGCTGTGGACAATTGGCAGCCAGACAGACAGTGACAACCAGTGGGAGTGCTATACATCGCCTCCTTGTGGTGTTCCCGCTGCCTGGCTGCCCTGACAGTCCTCGGGGACACACAACCCCTTCCGAGGGACATTAGCAGTGCCGTTTACTGTTTGTCAGTGCTGGTCAACGTGCAGGCTGCTCTGGCCAGGTTTCAAATTGCTTTCGGGTCTTCTGACATAGGACGTGATGGTTGTCACAGACTTTAGGGAACATGGCTTTAAGCAGACTAGTCATCAGCAAGGAGAAACCACTCGCCATGGGGGGGGTAGTGGGGGACACTGCTTCTTGGGATGAGTAAAATTTACTGATATATTTTTAAGATGTTTCTCTTTTCTAGAAAGTTCCTCATAACACCTGGACAGAAGCCAACTGTGTGTGTGTGTGTGTGTGTGTGTGTGTGTGTGTGTGTGTGTGTGTCCCCCCCCCAAGCTGAAAAATAAAAAGTCTGTTTCAGGCTGATGGAGTTTTTTATTCCCCGATGGAATCTCAAGCCTGGTATGGTGACTCTGCAGGCTCTGGGTCTATCTGGCTGAGGACCCAGGGTCAGCCTTAGGATCCGACACAGCTGTTGGGACAAGCCTCCCCGGACACTCTATTCCCCCTCATTTATGACTGCTGCATTCTAAGAACAGAAAAAGCAGGGAGTGCTTCCTCCTTTTCTGTTTCATTTGCTTTTGGGCCCTCTGATCCCCAAATGGTAATCTGGCCAGGTTCAAAACCAAGTGAAGAATTATCTTAAATGTACAGAGCTTGCTTCTTCCCACGGAGTTGAGATTACTTGACTCTCACGGTTGTAGCCCTGGCTCTCTTCCTTTACTCCCATATGTAGTAAAAAGTGCTGCGTGCACCCAGTAGGCGGTGCCCCCAGGACCGGTCAGGTTATTGTACTGGGCTCCCGTACAGCAGAAAAGCAGCAAGCGCAGACGTGCACGCGTGGAGACGCTGGTTTGGGCGAGGAAACAGGCTTCCCTTCCTGACAGCTTTCCTCAAAGCCCTTGCTTGGCAAGTGCCTCCTGCACCTCTCCGTTACTGCAGCCATACGTTCCTAAACCTTCCAGTCCGTGCACCACAGTGAATTGGTTTCTTTCATTTTACAGAGAAGAAACTGAGGTTTTCAGAGGATGAAACCCACCAGACAGAGGCCGGAAGTGACCCTACGCTTTCCACTTCCTGAGTCTACCTCTGCCTTTGTAAGATGATGCCTTTGAGCAGGAAGGCAGGTACTAGATAAAATGAGGCCTGTCATTGGACAAGAAGGAAAGATGGGCGGGAACAAAGGTTTTAAAAGAGGAGCCGGAGCCAGCGCTAGAAGCAGCTGGGAGCAACATGGAGGCAAATGTTAAGATTTTTCTTAGCACACAGATACAGGTTGTTATGAATATTTTTAAGGAATGGGTGTGTACAGGATTTTGTGCTGTCTAGATGGGAAAATTAGATTTTATCAACTGGATCAGAAGTTACGGTGTGGTGTGTTCTTTCATGTGGCGACTTAATTGAGTTCAAGAGACAGTGCAGTGGTGGGACGCACCTAGCCCGCCACAGAATTGGGATGTGTGTGCCTGGGGTAGTAACAACCCGCCAAGGGAATTGCGAGTGAAAGCAGCGTGATGAGAGGACCCTGGGGGCCAGTGTGGAGCCGCAGCGATAAATTAGTGCTACTTCCTATGGCCCAGTGGAGCTGGAACTGTCAAGAGAGCGGATGGCCCGCGTGTGCAGAGCTGTACATGCAAGAACCGGTCACACCCCTTTTTAACATTTATTGCAACGGTAAGTAGGACTTAGGGTCCCAAAGCTGACAGACCCTCTAGAAGTGTGGTAAACTCTCACTTCTCCCTTGTTGGGGACACACAGGACATGGCAGGAGGCCTCAGAGCCTGTTAGTGTTGAAATGGACCTGACACTTGGCTTTCCATCAGCCGGGCCACCATTTCTTCTTAGAACCACTGTCTCCTATGTTAACCTCAATTGCTGGGAGAGCGACAGAAAGGCCAGCTATCATTCCAGAGACTCCCTGTCTCAGTACGTGGTCTAGGCAGGCCTTGAACTTGCCACACGGCCCAGGCCGCTCTCGAATTCATAATCCTGTTCCCTCAGCCTCCTGAATGCTGGGCCTACAGGCATACACCAACACATTCCAGCCGTTGCAATGTCTCTTCCAGGAGGTCATTCTGGGAACTCTTGCTCAGACCCTGAGAGCTTGTAGTATCCTCTGTTGAACCACCAAGGGCTAAGAATCCAACAGTACACCCCCATCTTATGTCTCCGGTACACACTGATACTACCCTCATAGGTCGGGCCACAGAACCATGAAGGAATTGTCCAGGTTCAAAATAAACCTACACTTAGCTTTAGCTGTAATGTAGCCATTGCACGCGATCTTAGTCTTGAAGTAGGACCATCTACTCGGCGGGGGAAGTCCATTGGAAGTATGAGAGCCAGCCTTGAGAGATAAAAGGTTTCCCACGACTGTGTGGGAAGCCTCAGGTCACCAGCATTGGGCTTCTTTATTGCCTAGTCCATGTGACCTTTCTAGGATCCAATGAATGATGGAGGCCCAGGGTACAAGTCCCCTGCCTCTACAGACCTAAGATTCTGAGGGACCTTTTCATCAGGTCCACATGCTATTCAGTGGTCTTCGACGTCAGCAATCCTATGAGGAGCCTAAGTAAGGATCTCTTTTCTCACTTCTGATGCTGCAGGCTGGGTTTGGCCTTAGCCTTCTGTTTGAAGCCTGTGGAAGCGTCACCTGCTCTAGAGCTTGACTTTGGCCCTTTGTGCCATAAGGTTAAGAACTGGCCATCAGTCACAGGGTTGCTGTCCTGGCTCAGAGGGGGCTGTGTAGAGCTATACTTCAGACAGGGACGAGCATGGTTCAGGGTTTAACAGCCTCGAGAGATTCCAATCCAATCTGCATTTAGGTCTATTCATAGCTTGGGCAGTTTCCTATTGTAAATCATGCAAATCTGCTGCAAAATGGAGTATTTGCCACAAATAGGCTCTGAAGGGGTGCTGGTGAGAGTGAAGTACTGTTTGTGCCGTGTGAGATCCCGGAGTCCTTGAAAGCATTGTGTTTGTGTATGAGACATTTTCACAGAGGCTCTGCACCCAAGCAGCTCAGTGCTCTCCCCGAGAATCTTGGTCTCGCAAATGCTTGCAAGCATCCTCCAAGGCTAACAGGGGAGATGAAGAGGCCCAGAAGAGGCTCAGCATCTCCTCTGCTGCCCTCAGCTTGGGCGGCCTCCTACGTGTGGCAGTGGCCAGCAGCAGCTTGGCACATGTCCCTTCCTTGCCTCAGGACCTACTTCCCACTTCAGAAACAGAATCGAGAAGGCCGATTTAATTGAATTGATTGCCACTTACAAAGCGCTACTCCTCTGAGGGGCTATTTCAAGTCTCTGAACTAGAGAGAGAGATAAGGAAATAAAAAGCAATAGTGTAGAAGCAATGGATGATTATCAAATTGCTCTGGGAGCCTTCGGTGTGAGAAAGATATAAAAGGAAGATTGAAAGGTATTAGTCTATACGTCTCACTGAGGTCACAAGGCTAGAGTCTTTCACAAAAGACTTTGGAAACAAAACTTTAGAAAAGTCATGGACACACACACACAGCAGTCATATCAGATAACCGGGAGTTCTTATCTTCGATTACACTAAGACTGTTAGCCTATTTTACGTTGCTGTGGTACATCAAAGAGTCTTACATATTTGTAGGTTTTTTCTTTTTTAATGCATGAGCTTTAAACTCGTTTTCTTACTTTAAATAGATGTATATTAACTCTCTGTATAGTCTACAAGACCTCCTAGCCTAGTATAACAGCTCAACAAAATAAGAGTGGATACAAACTCTGTAATTTACTCACAGGCATAAATGGATATATAAATGGAAAAATGTGCACAATATTTTATGCCATGCTTGGCGTCATTGTGACCTAATATTTATAATATGTAAATAATGGCTTCCTCTTAAAGCAAAGAACTTTTAATATACAGATTCATCTGGAAGTCCTTTTCTTTTCTTTGATATAAACAGAAAGAAAAAGAAAGAAGTAAGCTTATACGATAAATAAATACCCAACGACAAAGGTTACTGCGGAAGGGATTTAAAATGACAGAAGTCAACATAAAAATTTCAATACCGTAATTCTACTTTAATATGGAGATATTGTTATCAAAGGGAAAGACTCCAGAAATTCTTTGATAAAAATCATCTCCCTTTATCTTTGAAGCTGTTTCATTTATTTTACTTCCCACAGTGTTTCTTATCAGAAGGCCAAGGGTAAGAAGTTTCCTAGTTATGATTAGGAAAGAACCTGATAGATCAGAAGACCCAGTTGAAGTTGGACATAATAAATATTAAAGTATTACATGACATTAATCCTGCCCTTCCAGTCCTTTCCACATCTTTGTTCGCAGACTAATTATTCTGTAGCCAGTGCTCAGGAGAAAATAGAAACATACTCACCGTGGGCTGGAGTAATCTCTTTATTGCTTCAACAAGGCTGGCTCTGTACTGGTCCAGAAACAGGCTGCCATTGAGAAGAGAACAGAATCCAGATTAAACTGGCCTCCTTGCCTAACGGTACCCATATTGATAACTACAAGGCTAATCACACGCTTACACAACACCAGAGAAAGACTTCCGATCCATTCCAGGGCTTGCCGGAGGTGGGGGACGTTTAAAAAGGAGATACTGTGATCAGAGTTATCCAGTGACTCTCAGGCTGCCAGCGTCACAGCCCACAGCTGGCTGGGCTGTGTTAATGTCACAGGGACAGTTTCCAAGACTTTTTTTTAATGAGTGTCACCTGCTGGAGGTGGAACACTTGGTACTTCCTTTTGTGTTAATGTCAGTTTCCAAGGGACAGTTTCCAAGACTTTTTTTTAATGAGTGTCACCTGCTGGAGGTGGAACACTTGGTACTTCCTTTTGTCAGAGCCTAGCGTCCAGTAGACCAGAGGTGCCCACCAGGACCACTTCGAGGCTGCCCTCTGAGAGCAAACCACCAGCCCCATGTGCCAAGTCACTGGGACAATATTGGAGATGGAAGAGGAGGATCTTAGTGATTTCTAACAGCTTGAAGATAAGACCCAACGAAAGCCCCAGATGCCAACAATCTACAAAGCACAGCTCAGATGATGTGAGTAAGGGTGATCCAAGGCTTCCTTCCCTTCACCTCCAAGTTGATTCTCTCCTACCTACTGGGATTTCTCCTTCTCCTCCTTGGGTCTTTGCTTTTGTTTTCTGTTGTCTGTGTGGCTGAGTTACTCTGACATTTTCACCACATCTTCTCGAACAGGTTTGGAACACAGTTTCTTCATCTAAACAAATGTATCCAAGACTCAGGTGTGGGTCACCCAGCAGTTGGTGGCAAGTTAACTTCCACAGTTCCATGGCTGAACGTGTCCCCTCTACAGTCTTGGGCTGTAGACTTGACCTCTGAGGTGATGGATTGGTGTTATTTTGTTCTGCCGTAGAAGATGCAGGTCCCCTCCTGCTGGAAGGTGCAACATGCAAGGCACTAGCTCAGAAGAAAAGATGAAGTGCTTATCTGACCCCATGGTTCTCAACTTGTGAGGCCCCTCCTCTTTGGAGGAAGGTCAAATGAGCCTTTCACAAGGGTTGCTTAACACTGTTGGGAAACATAGGTATTTACATTATGATTTATAATAGTGGTAAAATTACAGTTATAAAAAACAACAAAAGTCATTTTATGGTTGGGGTCACTCCAACATGAGGCTCATTAAAGGTTTGCAGCATTAGGAAGGCTGAGGGCCACTGTCCTAGACTCTCAGGCTGTGATCTATGTTGTTTCTCTTTATAAGTTGCTCAGTCTATAGGCTTCAGTGAGGTATCTGAGCGTTCGTGAAAGCCAAACAAAGTTTCCCAAGGGGTTGTGGTATGGAGGAGCAGAAGCATCTAGTCCTAGAGGGACACAACACTGAGTTCTCTGCCAGACATCCTTCGGTCCCCACAGCATCTCGGTGAGGGCTCTGGACGTAGCTGGAGTACTCTGCCAAAGACAAAGAAGGCAATGCTTCTGGACTGTGTCAACACTACAAACTGGTAGGGGCCACTCCTTTCTGAACGCCATAATAGATCCATCATTTGGTGAGGATGAACAAGGGAGTTCAGCATATGTAGCCGAATCTCTGAAACGTGAATACTGGCTGCAGGTACTGAGGATTGTTGTTCTCCCGCAGATAATAGGAAGTGGGAGTGTGTGGTTCAGACTTAATAAAGTTCTGGTTCTGACCTTTCTATGTGGCCATGGGTAACATGCTGTATATAAGGCCTCAGTCTTCTTGTCAATAAAGGCCCACTTATGTGGCTGTGATGGACATCAAATTAATATATGCTAATTCACAATTGTTGTATACTTATGCCATATGAGCTACAATACTATGCATTGGGGCTAAGCTTTAAGTAGAACAAGCTCAACTCCTAACAAGTTTTTACTCAGAGTTCATTTATGCATCATGGCTCAGAGCGTATCGAGATGGTATTGTCTCCACTGCCTGAGGCAGTTCATCATGTAAGTGGAGCAAGTTTACATCCAGTGTCTGTCTCAGTGACCCTGCGCAGTTTGCTCGCAGGCCTTGCTCAGGGTTACCAGTCTGTGTCAACATTTAGGTAGGATGTTTGCCCACACAGGCACTCTTCCAACTTGATGAGTCTCCTCTTGAGCAGGAGGAGCAAGAGTTGGGCACAGTGGTACATCAAAGGACTATCATGAGTTTGAGACCAGTCTGGGTTACCCTACCTGAAGCAAGGGGGAGGGGAAGGAGGAGAGAGAGGAGCAGGGGAGACCAATTGATTCTGAAGTAATCAACTGGACCCAGGGCCTTGCACTTGCTAAGGGAGCTCTCTACTACCAAGTTGTATCTTATCTCCTGCCCTGGAAAGGTGCTTTGAGCAACAAAAACATTGGCCAATGTATCTTTTGACCAGCTACTGACTGTATAAACTTTGTTTCTACCTAGCAACCAGGATAACCTGGAAAAGCATTTTCCTTCACCAAGTTGTATCCTTACATCCTCGGACAAAGAATATGCTTAGTTTAAAGGCTACAAAAGTGTTCCACCAAGTCCTGTTAAGCGGTGACTCATAATCATTAAAGATTGACAAGAAGCACATCAGACTGGAACTATGTCTCTTACAAATCACATTCTTCATCTCATTCTTTAGGAAGGTTAGATAAGCTCTGCAGTTTGATACTGTCATATTGCCCGTGTTGGTTGTGTAGGCCTACGAAAGACCTGCAGAAGTCCTCTGGCCGGCTGGATACACAGCAACTCATCGAAGGACTATTCTTGGTTTATTTCTGCACTCCCTAAAAGCTGGTAAGACGGTTAGAAAGTGGTGAACGGCACACACTGCTGCCAGCGGAGCCTCCAGCGCGCCCTTACAAAGCCCTCTTCCCACTGTGCGTTCCAAACGGTGACAAAGAGGTTAACATCACAGCAAACCGCAAAGTGCAGCTTTAACACCCGGAACGCGTTCCGAACACAGTCATTTCAAAGGTAATGGCATCTACCCCATCGTTCCAAATCAAATTTCCCAAAAGTAATTCTTGTAGTCCTCTGAAAGATCTTTATTCCAAGCAAGCTCACTTTTCTACTTAGCTTCGATGCAGAATTCATAACGCTTTGTGGGGTACGTCATATGAGCAATTTCAATGTGCTTTAGTGGGAGCGATATGTAATCTCCTGAAAATTCACCCCTTAAATAAGTCCTAATGGCTCGGAGAACAGCAGTAGCTTAAGTGGATCTATTTAAAAAGGCTGAGTGGATCAGTGATGGGGATGGAGATACCTTCCCACTCGCCCTTCAGTCACGGATCAAAATACCCAGTCCAGTTTGGCCGTTAAAACGCTCTCTCTCTCTCTCTCTCTCTCTCTCTCTCTCTCTCTCTCTCTCTCACCCACACCACTAGGCCATTGCCTGTGGCAGCAACAATCGCTTAGTTCCATTGATCTGAATCTGATTTTCTGACAAAGGAGAGGTGGATCCTTCCCATCATCTCCTTAAGAATCCCAGCTGTATGCAGAGCTTGGAGCATCTATGGTCCTTATCCTAGAGACATTCATTCATACAGAGCATCAGGAGACCATTCTTTTTGTCAGTCTGCACAGAAAGGTGGAGGACTCCTATGCAGCCTTTGTGGTGAGACTTGCTGCTTTCAACAGAGGGACAGTCTCTGCATTCAGGAACTTAGGCATGTTCTGACTTCACTTGGTTCTGCCCCTTTAGTTCTGAGATTCTGTGCTCTTCGGGGATTTCCACAGAGGCTGAGGCTTCCCAGGTGAGGTGGAAGGGCTGATACACTGGAGCTAAGCCCTTTCCAGGGGCAGCGATGCTGAGCTGTGCTTAGTCTGCCCATCACCACAGTAGCTGGAAGACCAGGAACTTTGAGAGCCCATGGGATTTCTATTTTGAGGGAGGGGGGAAAACCACTTTTTCACAAAACATCTTAAAAGCCAAACATTTCTTCCACATTTAGAAGAAAGCAAAAGAACTGGGAAAGAGAAAGCAACCTGTATGTGTGAGCAGTGTAGACAGGCCTAGGAGCAAGCACGGTGGCCAGTCTCCCCTCTTCTGCTCCTCTCTCCAGCCTGTAGCTTCAGACACAGATACACTGGCAGCCCTGTGTGTCCAGTTCCATGGGTCAGGCAGTGGGTGGCATTTCATGCGTGGTCTCTAAGCCTTGTGACAATTCAAACTCACAAAGTCCCTTCTGCATTTACAGAACCACAACAAACTGGAGAGCCGTCCCATAGATGCAGTCGCTGGATTTAAAGACACAATCTTTTATGTTCAGATTCTTAGAAGCCGAGGCTGGAAAGGAGGGCTAAGAATTAGCGAGCACTTGCTGTTCCTAAAACAGCAAGGATGGGCTGGACTTCATCCCTGAAGAATGGAATGCTTTTATTAAACTTAACAGTGAATACGTCAATGGAGGAACTTAATAGGCAGGTTTCCCTACCCCTGTTGTTGAATATTCTAATATTTTGATGTTTGTCAGTAGCTCCCTCTGGTTTTTGTAGGTGTGGTTGTACCTCCATGTTTCTCTCTGCTTAATTCAAAGTTGACATTTTACAAGTTATTTAGGAACCGTTGAACCATGAAACTATTTTTCATTGTCAAAAATGCTGAATGGTGAAATAATGACCGCTTTCCCAGTTTGCCTCTTGATTTTATAAGCTTGCTGAGTGACTAAGTTTGGATCAGGAATAAGGGACTGTCTCCTCTGGGAAATGAGTTGCCCCCCGCCCCCCCACTGCCCACAGGTTTATGAACATTTGAATGTAAATATGGGGATATGTGAATGATTTAAGAACATAAACACATCCCTGCTTGCCGTAATCACGTGCGTTTTCCTTGAAGCACAGTGTGGGTTTGGAACAGGCTTGTGAATGGAGCTTGTTTTCATGTAAATGGGATCAAGAAGTGCTACTGGTTAGCCATTCAGCGAATCAGACAATGCCACCCTTGCTGGAAATGCTTCAGTAAGAATTTAATCCATGTACCTAATATTCACACTTCACCTCATGCCTCCGATTCCTGTGGCCCACTCCAGATTTCATTCACTGACGGTGATAAAGGATGGCGTGAGACTTAACGTGATCTATGTAAGTGTGGCCCTGCTTTTTGGCACTGAATATTGCGGGTTTCATCTTGAAGGCAGCGTCCACAGAGAGCTATCTTCCACCCCTTTAAAACATCCTAGATAATTCAGCATGGTCTGCTTGCCGCATAGGACCAGCATCCATGCAGTAACTCCTGTGGACCAGCACCAAAGCAGCTGGATGTAAGGGATGCGTGGAGCCCTGCACGTCGCTGCCAGATGTGCAGCACGGGCATTTCACACCACTGTACTCTCCAAGTTTCTAAGCAGCTTACCCATCTCCCCGAATATGAAGAGAGACCATTACCAAAGCATTTCTTTCGGAAATACTATCAGCGGCACCGTAAGAGTAGCTTAATGTTTTACATTTACAAATGGGAAATTACAGACAGGCTGATGTTCTGGCACTTATAACACCAGGGGGAAAAAACTTAACCATCGATTCATGCATAGAAAAAGCCATTTATAAAATGAAGCCTCGGGCATTCGCTTCATTTGAATCCATAAATAATTCTTCCATGGCCACCAGATGTGTGTGTCTAAGATTGGATTGTGTTATATATCTGTAATAAAAGCCTTGGACCGAATATGTACTGTGTTTATCAATTCTATAAGACCCTGTTGTCGGTTAGGTGTGTGTGTGGGGGGGGGTGGACTAGTTTTTAAACACGTTGAGCTGCTATTTTTAACCTGAGAACATTAATCAGGAGGAGCTTAACTCTTGCTTCCTGTGCTAGTTCCTCTGGTACAAATAGGATGACATGGTGTGAGTGTCCGTGGTACAAACATGACAAAGCCAGGCTGTTCTGTGTTTGTGTGCAGGATGATTTAACTGTAAATCTCTCGGCCAGACCTGCCTCTCCCTCATCATCAGAGGCCATAGGGTGACCCGCATCTGAACCTTCAAGAAGGCTCTGCCCCGGTCCCTCTTCCTGCTGCTCTCTGAGCTGACTCTCCTGCTTAATCTGATCTAATCCTGCCTGAATTCTCTTCATCTGTGCAATGAAACCTGGAGGATCCTTTCTCATACTGGGTGAGGAAAGGCATTTACTAAATTACTTGGTAAATCACGTGGGCTGGTTTGAGCTCCTTTTTGCTTAGATGGGGGAGAAACAACATGCTTGGAGGCATGTTGTCAGTGATCAGACGGGAATCTAAGCTTCTCCCATATTTGGAAAGGGGGGAGAGGATCAGCAATCAGTGCAAGGAAACCAACATGGCCCTGGAAAAGTAGGGATTCTCAGCTCAAAGTAGGACAAAATATTTACTGTTCACTGCAAAGCACATGCACAGAAAATAGTCATCATCGTAATGGGTGAAGGAGGAGGGCATTAAAAAAACAGCTAATCTCAGTGACTGTGGGAAAGTGGAGCACTGGAAATTGTCTTTAACTGATGATAAGGTGGCATCCTGGAAAACATATGTGCTTTCTAGCTGAAGTCTGCTCTGGGTTCTGGATCTTGGGCTGAGGCTCATCAGTGTAACACGAGTTTGGCATGTGAACTTGTTTTCACATCTAAAGCAGTTGTCATCACGGTGATATGTAAGAGCTTCCTCTCAGCATCAGCAAACAGAATGCCTGCTTGTGGCCCATGGTTTCCATACACTGGAATAATTATTCAGATGGAATAAAGAAATGCACCAAATTAGTGGAAACAATCACAAAGGTCTATTTATCCTGTAACTTCGGATCTCACTTCTATTCACATGTATGTGAAGTAGACTGGGCTAAGGTGCGAGACAAAATGCATAGGTTATATTTATTTTTAAAAAATCCAACACCTGTCAGAGGTGGGCATTAGGACCAGATGTGTGTTTGGTGTAACTCAGTATCCGCCTCAAGTGCACTGAAAACATTAGTTGTCAAATACACTTTAAGAAAGGCTACGTCCCCCACGCTATTCCACAGATATGTTTACTGCCAGAGAGTACATATGTGTGCACACACGTATATCACCTCATGTCGATAGTCAGATCTCTCCCAAGAAGTAAGCTAATTGAGCTGTTTGTGTTGATAAACTCCTTTTTCTGCAGACCGCTCCTCTCCGAGCCATAATTATTTGCAATTTGCCTAAGTCGTCCATTTACAGATCCTTCAAGCATGAAACAGAGGCAATTCCAGAAAATGGAAATGCTTCTGAAAGTCAATCTTTGGGAAATAATGTGGTAGAAGTTACCGTGTGATAGAAGACTACCTTCTAACTGTCACATGGAGATGAATATTAATTTGTTGAGGTTAAGGTGGCTTCTGTGCTTCATTTGTTGACTTGGCTTAGCCGTTAGCAAAGCGGTACAGCCCAATTACTCGAGCGAAGCTATTTTTTTCCCCCTAAGAGGAGTTTTATGATTTTTATGTACTTACCAGTCAGCACACATAACAATGTCAAAATGTCCTTCCAGTTGAGAGACATCTGTCTTATTATCCCATCGTAAAACGCTTGAGGAGAAAAAAAAAAGATTTTAAAAATTTAACTTACAGTATTTTTTTTCAACTTTTGATTTTGAGCTATTAACGTTATTTTTTTGTGGCACTTGGAATCATTTAAAAGATATATACAAATTATTTCAAAAGATATAATAAAAAACCTCTAGGATGTAACTGTCTTCTGTATTTTATTTTGTTTTTAAATGTAGAAGAGGAAGAATTCCCTACTGAAACAGGATAGTTGAATTTTGCTAGGTTTTATAGGTCTTTGTAGACTAAGTAGATCCGTATCTTAGGTGTTAGAATAATTCCTGCCCCTTACCAACAATGAGGGGAAAGTGACACCAAAACATTCTCCATCCGACTGGAATATGAACTTGTAAAGAAATATAAATGTATAAAAAGACAAGTCATGTGAGATTTACTGTGTCGCTATCTTGCCTGCCACTGCCAGTCAGGTTTCTCACTGATGCAGTGCTGGATGTGACTGGAAAGAAGGGAGGAACCGCCCTCCTGCATGTGGACGCCCTCAAGCCCCGAGTGCTCTCTAGATCTCCTTCCTAGTGACAGTCTCCAAAAAAGGAGACTCAGACGCAAAACCTCTGCAGCAACACAAGCAGCCAACTGTGCTCAGCATCCCCTCACAAGCAGCCAAATGTGCTCAGCACCCCCTCAGCCGATGGCTGTGATGATTAATGCTTTATTATAATAAAACATTTCTAAGGGTGTTTCTCCCACACATCAAAACTGTGATTTGTGTCACTATTATTTTAAATATTTATTTATTTACTATGTATATGCTGTTTTGTCTGCGTGTATGCTTGTAGGCCAGAAGAGGATACAAGATCCCATTACAGATGGTTGTGATCTAGGGGTAAGCTTTACAAAGTACTTGTGTTCTTCTACGTCTAGGACCATGGAGGAGCAAAGTGACAAAGGAGCCCAACAAATCTCTTAAGAACTTAAGAGATGGAGGCTTACTTCATTTTTGGATTCCTCAGGAACTCCATGTACCTGGCCACACTAGCTTTCTCTGGACTTGGACATGAAGGCTCAAGGATTTTATAAGATTATATGCCAACAGGATGGTTTGAAACACAGTAGCTGGCAGTAGTGACATATGCATGGAATCTCAGCATTTAGTAGGCAGAGACAGGAGGATTGTGAGGTTGAGGCTAAACTGAGCTACATAGCAAGATCTTGTCTCAAACAACCAATAGCAACAGACAGAAAAGAGAGCTCTATGATCCCCTTCCTGAGTCATAAGTATAATATAGCATTGTGGTAAATATTTTAAAATGGTAATCTTTTATCCTGAGCTAGTGCCGGCACCAGTAGGGCCACACGGCCCTGCGGGGCATCTTTATCTCAGTGGCTCCACACTGTCCCCATGCACTCTCAGACCCCAGCTTCCTTTGACCTGGGCAGTCTGCGCCACCGCCCTGGCTGCTTTAGACCCAGGTGGTCCACAGCGTGTTGGTTTCACTCACTTTCCCTTGGCGGGTTGTTGCCAAGCCTTGCACACACATACACATCCCAACTCCGTGGCAGGCTTTGTGCGTCCCGTCACTACACCCTCTTTTGAACTCAATTAAGTCGCCACATCAAAGAACACACCAAAATACTCTCTCTGATCCAATTGGTATGATATAATTTTCCCATCTAGACAAGTCAAGTGATCCTGTACAATTCCACCCCTTACAAAATATTCATAACAACCTTTATCCATATAGAGATGCGCGGAGAGAAACATCTGCATCTGCTTCCATGTTGTACCTTCTTGAATCTCTCGCTTTTTCCTTCTCTCCTGCCTTACCAAAGCTTTGTCCCCGCCCACACTCTACTGTCCAATCATGTGTCACCTTGAATCAACCTTCAATATAGTAATCATACAGTTTTTGACAGAAAGAATTAAAATCACTTGCAATTTACCCTTTTTGCCAATGACTGTTAGATGCTTCTGATTCCTATGCCATTGCTAAAGCAAGAGAGGGAAATTGGCAGGGAATGCTGGGAATACTGGATTCCTGCGGCACTTCAGCCTCCTGCTACAGCAAAGAGCAACTGGAGCGATCAGGTCTAAGCAGCAATTGGCTGTGGATCAGCTTAGAAGATGTGATGATTCGTATCTCTAAAAGAAACCAAAACACCCCACATGGCCTCACAGCCCACGACACATCTCCAAGAGCCGCTTGCCTTGGGTTTTCAAGAGGCTTGGGCTTACTTTGCCCCTATAGTGACCAGGCTGTCCCTCTAACTATAGCCAGGGGGCATTAGAGCATGATGGTGGCATTTAGCTTTGGGGAAAGAAACACACGTAGGTTCAGATTCAGTTCTGATCTTTAGTGGCTGTGTGCACCTGCACAATTGCCCAATCACTTCTTGTCTGTTTTCTGTAAATCAAGAACAAGACGGGCCACATCTATGAACTCTCAAATCGAAACTTCATTGAGGCTCCTTTCTCTGTGATAACTCCAGCTTGTGTCATGTTGACACAAAACCAGCCAGTACAGAAAGACAGAGAGACTTTGTCCTTCTAATTCTTTGCCAATGCCTCTTTCCCCATGCCTAGACTATTATTACATGGACACACATGAACATGTACAAGCACATGCGTGTGCTCACACACACACACACACACACACACACACAAACATGTACACACACGCACGATACACTTCAGCTAAGGAAGAAGAACCAGATTTTGTGTGTGTGTGTGTGTTTGTGTCTGATTTGTTATGGACCCATGATTTTGCAAAAGTCAGTACAAATTCACAGATAAATGATATTTCAAAGGGGGAAAAGCCCAAACCATGCAGTCAACTGGGGGAAGCTGGGGGAAGCGGGTAGGTGGGGCAGAGGACCACAGACAAGTCTGGGCAACTCAGCCAGATGCTCTCTCAGGTTTAAAGGGGCAAGGGGAGGACGTGAGATGTTACTTCAGTGGCAGAGTCCTCAACATGCATGGAACCCTGGGTTCGATCCTCAGTATCCAAAAGAGCAAGGAGGAGATCAACTCAAGGGGATCCCATGTCCACTGACTGCTACATTCATTTTAATTTCTAAACGTTTACTTTCAGTTTCCGAGCAATAGCTTGTTGCATGTGTAACGTAGAACCTGGCTCCCATTCTTGTACGACTCAGGGCAAGCCCTGCTCTAGACACTGTCAATAGCCCTTTAGCCTGTCAGCCCTTCCTATCTCTCCCGGCTCACGCTCCATTCTGCTCAGTCCCTTGGGCACATCCCCAAACTCCTTGTCTCCACCTTCCTTAGGGTTGCCACACTGCTCAGTGAGTGGTCCTGTCTGTACCCAGGTGCCTAAATGTGGCTACAGCACACACTCCTTGCCTGACTCAAACCTATTCTAATCTGTCATGTGGGACCATGAAAAGTAGCCTGGTTCCTGGTTGAGTTAAGACTAGAAACCTTGGTGACCCTGAAGGGACAGTAGACCCTTCCCCTGGGAAACCAAGCCCCTGTCACTAGCCACAGCACTTCATAGATTTGTGGCCATCAGTCATGTAAGGGCAATGCTCCAAGCCCCTCCACAGATAGAGGATATGACCTCAGGTCATGTAGGCTCAAGAGAGATCTCCATTATAATGAGGTACCTAAAGGCCTGGAGGCTTAGCCAGTAACCTTTCCTTCCCAGACATTATTCCCTGCAAAAGGTGTTTAATCTCAGGCCCACCCTGAAAAGGGGGGGGGGGTATGGTTTTACTCATCCACTTTCTGTCATGACAATAAATGCCTTAAAACCATGGACTGCCTCTTCTCATCAGGATCCGCTGTAGGGAGCCAAAGAGAAACCCTTTGCCTACAGAGCTGCCGTCTAATCTGGATGAAGGCTTCTCTGTGCTCCCAGCCGTGGCCACCGCCAAGCCAAGGACTCCCTGAGGGACTAGCTGGAGCTCTCCTCTCCCCCCTGGGCCCTAGGCTAGATCCGGCCTGTGGGCCCCAGTCTGTTCTCAGCTCTTCCGAGGGATCCAGAGGCACCTGGGTGTCAAAGAGCCTGAGAACCAGATGATCCTGACCTTGTCGCAGGCCCAGGGACCCCAGCCAGCTCCGGCTGTCCGGCACCTCAGACTGCACTTCTCTATCCCCGGAGCAGTGTCCCACGGCTGCCCATCAAGGGCATGGGGTAAGTACTGAGTGGCCATACCCCGAGGCAGAGCAGATGCAGGACCCCCAATACCGCTACAACTGGCGCCTAATGTGGGGCTTGAACCCACGACCCTGGGATTAAGAGTCCCATGCTCTACTTACTGAGCTTGTTGTAGGGTGAGTGGGGTCCTGCATCTGCTCTGTCACAGAGTATGGCTGCTCTGGGAGGCCGGATGTGGGAAGTTTGATTGTCCTTACCCCACACTGTTGCTGCTGTCAGGTGTGGTTTTCTGGAGTCAGGCGAACACCTATCATCCCTTAGGGTCACCAGGGTTTCTACCCTTAGCTCAACCAGAAACCCAGTTGCCTTTCACAGTCCCACACTGTCACCATCTCTCACCTGAATTATTTTAGCCTTTTAATTTGTCTCCCTGCTTCTGCCTGCTCCCCTACATCTCTGCCCAATTGAGCATCCAGGGTGTTCCTGTTGAAACAGATATTAGATCAGGTCAGGCATGGTGGCACACACTTTTAATCCTAGCACTCTAGAGGCAGAGGCACGTGGATCTCTGTGAGTTCAAAACCAGTTTGATCTACATAGTTAGGACTACATATACCTTGTCTCAAAACACACACACACAAACACACACACACACACACACACACATGCATACCACACACCCATTCAGAAAATGCCCCATATATTAGATTAGAGCTTTGCCTAGCTCCCTGAGATAGCAGATGCACAGGACCAGACCCCATGTCATCAGGCCTGCTGATTTCACCTCCCACAACCATCTCTCCCTTCTGTTGTGCTCTAGTTACAATGGCCTCCTTGTGGATGCTCTAAGGCACCAGCACGCTTCTGTCCTAAAGTCTCTGTGTTGGCTTCTGGCTCTGACCAAGTACCACACTTCCACATACCCAATGTGGCTCACATTCACATTTCCAAGTCTTTGTTCAAGTGTCATGTTTTTATAGGACAGGCTTCCTTGACCATCTTCTTTAAAATCATTGTCATATCTTTTTGGTCCAGCATTAGAAACCCTTTATCCTACTTACTGGGTTTTCTCTAGCAGTCATTAACCTTTATTGTGCTACGTAGTAAATCGCTGATTTGTCCGTTCTCTTTCTGCTCTGCAGCACAACCCTCATACGGATATTGTCTTAGTGTTCTGTTGCTGTGCAGAGACACCATGACCAAGGCAACTCTTACGAAAGAAAGCATTTAAGTGGGGGCTGGCTTACAGTTTCAGAAACTTAGCCCATTAGCATCATGGTGGGGAGCACGGTACCTGCATGGCACCATGGCATGGTGCTGGAGAAGTACTTAAGAGCTGCATCCTGATTCACAGATAGATCAGGAGACATAGGGCTTGGCTTGGGCTTTTGCAGCCTCCAACAAGGGCACACCTCCTATTCCTTCTAATCCTTTCAAAGGATTCCACTTCCTGTTGGTGAAGCATTCAAATATATGAGCCTATGGGGAGCCGTTCTTATTTAAACCACCATAGACTTCGATCTTTAAGTTCTGTGGAAATTGATGTATATCCAGTGCCTAGAACAGCACACAATCGCTGCTCTGTTAATATAGTATCTGAATGAACACTATGTCTGGTATACAGAAGGCATTCAGTAACTGGAGATTCTTGTTTTTAGGCTGTTCTCTGAATATTTATGAAAGCTACTAAAAATGCTTTCTGAAGGCTTCTGATTCCAGCAAAGATGGAATAACAGGGGCCTTTTACACCTTAACCAAAAGCAACTAAAAACAAAACAATTTAGAAAATATATTTAGAAAGAACACACATACACACACACATTTCCAAGATATTCAAGACATTGGCCAGTAGCAACAGTGACCAGTCACTAGTCACTGGAAGAGGATGAACACATAAATGACACATAAATAAACACACAAAATACCCCCCCCCCCCCATGTAATGCATTGGGAGAGATCCCAGGCTGCAGCAGAGAAAAGAACTGAGGTAGGACCCAGTAGTTTTGGAGCTAAACAGATGGAATCCTGGGCCTGGGGAAAGGTGGCCAGAACTGAGGACCATAAAGAAAAAATCATAAAGAGAGAACTCAGGGCTCAGATGGATTCCACAGAGTGTTCTTCAAGAAACTAATGTGTGCATGTATGTGTGTGTGTGTGTGCGCGCTTGCGCGCACACACACGTGTGAGAGAGAGAGAGAAACATTGGAATTCAGACAATCGAGAAGGGCATTGATATCTATTGATATCATATTAACATTTCAAATGTGACATAAAAGCATTGTAGATTTTTAAAATTTTTCTAAATTTTAAAGATAAAAATAGAATATATGAGAAAAATCAAACTAGACTCAATCAACAAGAGATTAGAAATTTCAGAGGAAAAGATTAAAGGATCTAAAGACAGCAATAAAAACTACATAGAATGGAGCTGACAAGAGGACTTGGTAGAAAAAGGCACTTACTGACAAGCCTGATGATCCGAGTTTGATTCCCAGAACCCATGTGGTGGAAGAGAACCAACTCTCCCAAGATGTTGCCTAGCTTCTGAGTAGGCAAGTGCACACTCAGATATATATTTTTTAAAAAGATTTATTTATTTCATGTAAGTACACTGTAGCTGTCTTCAGACACCAGAAGAGGGCATCAGATCTCATTACAGATGGCTGTGAGCCACCATGTGGTTGCTGGGAATTGAACTCAGGACCTCTGGAAGAGCAGCCAGTGCTCTTAACCACAAAGCCATCTCTCCAGCCCCCAGATATACATTAAATAAACAAATAACTATAAAAAATTTAAAGCTATCGAAAATAAAAAAATACAGAGAAAAAATTATTTTTTAAAAATGCAATGAAACCAAACTGGGGGACAAATTTAAGTGATTCACTATTTGAATTCTTAAAAGCCAGGAAAGGGGAGGAGGCAGAGAAAAAGCTGGATGAAACCCTGACTGAAGACTTTATTGACTTATCAAGAACTATCAACACCAAGATGAAGATGGCTCAACAAAGCTCACATATAAGAATCACAAGAGAAATTCGAGCCACGTCATGACCAGAGCGAGTGAGAGAGGCAGGGACTAAAAAGTTTCCAGAGGAAAAAGGTGTATCCCATGCACAGATGAGAGGGTGGGTTCAGAGGGTGTCATGGCTCCAGTGCCTTGGAAGGACAGAGACAACTCATCTACCTACAATCATAGCATCAGTGGAAATATATTTCAGAGGGAAGAAGTACTTTTGGATATTGTGGTGGTTTGAATACACTTGGCCCATGAGAAGTGCTACTATTAGGAGGTGTGGCTTTGTTGGAGGAGGTGTGTCACTGTGGGTGGGCTTTGAGGGCCCCTAGTTCAAGTTCTCCCCAGTGAGAAAGAGTGAGACTTCTGGCTGTCCTCAGATCAAGATGCAGAACTCTCAGCTCCTTCAGCACTACGTGCGCCTGTATGCTGCCATGCTTCCCACCTTGATAATAATGGACTGAACCTCCAAACCTGCAAGCCAGCTCCTATTAAATGCTCTCCTTTATGAGAGTTACCTTGGTCATGGTGTCTTTCCACAGCAATGGAAACCCTAACAAAGACAGATATTTTAAAACAACAACAGCAACAGCAACAAGCTGAAAGAACTGACCAGAGGCATACTCTCTCAAAATGTCAAAGAAATTCCTTTAGGCAGAGGAAAAATGGTGCATGGAAATATGTGGCTACACAAAGGAATGGTGGGGACCAAGAATAACAAACAACTCTACAGTTAAATATGTTTGTCTAAACCTCCTTAAAAATAGGAGGACCAGCTAAGCAAATACTAAGTACTGTGAGGGTTGTAACACACATACAAAGTAAAAAGTAAGCCAAGAGCGTAAGGTGTGGGAGGAAAGGGACAATCTCCTCCTGTGTGGGTTTTACACCTGCAGGCTTGAAGACAGATTTAAGGAGTTAAAGGTGTATCTGACAGGGCCTGGGAGGAAGGCTCAGGGGGTAAAGTGACTGCTGTGCATGAAGACCCCCGTTTGAATCGCCAGCACCCACACAAAACGTGGATGTGATGGCAGTGTGTGTCTGTAACTCCAGCACTGTGGGGATCTCAGAGGCTCCGTGGCCAATGGAGCTAAACGCTGACGTCCAGGTTCAGCGGGAGACCATGCCTCCAAGAATAAGCTGAGAAAGTACTGTCACCGGCGTCTACATGGGCTAGCCCAGTCTCCCCAGAAGCACACCGTGCAATCTGAAGTAAGAATAAGAGGAACAAAGCAAAGCTACAGTTAACAGGACAACACAATTGATCAAGGTCAGAGAGAAGGCGCCAAGCCAGCAGGAGGCAGGAGAAGATGACGGACAAGGAATAGAACCGAGGAGACAAACCACAAAAAACAAGACCACAAATTCAAACCAAACCACACCAGCCATTGTGTTAGATGAGCATGTCTGAACACGTCAGTTAAACAGCAGAGGGTCAGACTAATATAAAATCTACCCAGGCGTGGTACTGCAGGCCTACTCGGTGCAATACAACTTAGGAGGTGGAGACAGAAGATCACACATTTGAGGCTAGCCTGGGAAACCTGATAAGTTCCTATCTCAAAAATTAAAAAGTGCTTGGAGATTCAGCTCAGTTGTAGAGCACTGGGCTCTGGATCCAGCCCTGGTACTACAAACAGACAAACAAACAAACAAACAAAAAACCCAAAAAAGCAATGCAAAACAAAACAAAAAAACATCTTAACCCCAGACAGTAGATCTTAGAGTAAAACCATGACTAGGGCTAAAAGAGGTTGTTTCATCATGCTGAAGAACCAGGTAAGGAGGCTAGCTTTGTGCCTCTCAAGCTTATGACAGAGAGTAACAGAAAGCCTCACTGGATATGCTGAAGGGACAGACAAAGCCCAGTTATGGTCAGAGATTATAATACCCCTCTTTCTTTAGCTTGACAGTAGATAAAAACCTGACAAAGGTATATATATAAAGCTAATAAAGATAACTTTAACTGCTATCAATGATACAAGTTAATTGATATTTATAGAATCTAAATATAAATTTAATCCATTAGTAAAGATAGAATTAATATTTTTTTTCCAAATATACCCTGGATCATAAGTCTCAATAGGTTTAGAAGGGTCACGATAATACAAAAATATAGTCTTTGTTTACAATGGAATTAAAGAGGCTATCAATAATAAATTAGAAACCAATATGCTATAAAATCTTCAAATATTGAGAAAATAAATATATTATAAATATCCTACAGCCCAAATTAAAAATCAAAGGAGAAACCGAGAGGCTCTTTGAACTGAATAAAAATGAAAATGTAACCTATAAAAGTTTACAGGATGCTGCACAGTACATGGGAAGAAATTAACGGCAATAAACACCTACATTAGAAAATAAAACCTCATCAAATGAGTGGACTCGGTTTCTAGACAAATACATTTATTAAAAAGAAGTAAATTAAATTCCACATAATCAAAGAAAGGCACTAATAAAGGTAAGAAGTGAAATGAATAAAACAGAAACAAAAATAATAGGGAAAAAAAATCAATGAAACCACACACAGGTTCTTTGAGATCAATAAAACTGATAACCCTTGGTCAGGTCAGCCTGGCCAGAGGAGAGAAAACAGGGACACGTGGGTGACTGATGCCTCCCGTGACGAGGGAGGTGGCTGCAGCCCTGGAGATGAGAGCAACACACATTTCTGTGTAAATAGCCCCATGTGTGTCCCTACATAGCTGTCCATAATATACATGTAAACACAGACAAAAGTTCGCATTAAGTGGAGGGTTATCATAAGGAGGTAAGAACGTTGTTTTGATATTCAAAATTGATAAATGTAACATAACGAGCTAAGAAGGAGAAACACATGACCAACTCAAACAGGGCAAAAAAAAAAAAATGCATTTGATATAGTCTAACACCTGTTTCTCATGGAAAAAAAAAAAAGCTCAGCAATAAAAGACTAGAAATAATTTCCTCAAAGGCCACCAAGATGGCAAGACGGTGTAAAGAAATCTCTTCCTCAACCTGAAACATTATCTGTGAGAAATCTGCGTCTGACTTCACACGTAATGGCAATGTCACACACAATGGTGACGGGCTGCATCCTTTTGCCCTGACTTCCAGAGCAAGAGTGACTTGTTTCTTTCACCCTTTCCTGATGCACTGAAGGTACAGCCAGTCCACTAAGGCGAGCAACGAGAAGGCTTCTAGAGTAGGAAGGAAGACATCAAATTGTATTTCTTGGTAGCCAGCACAGGATCTATATAGAATATGCTGTCGAGAGCCAACAAAGCTACTCGTACGGGTGTAGCAGGCTTGTGGGATACCAGATCAATACAAAAATCAATTGTATTTCTTTATACAGGCAACAAATAGTGGAAATTGGAATTTCCAATTCCATATCATTTACAATAGCATAAAATTTATAATAGCTTAAACATATAAGAGAGAAGTAATTCTGACAAAAGATGACAGAAATTTAATAGAACCCAAATAAATGGGGGCAATTCAAAAGGGAAGAGAATAAAATATGTTTTGACAATTGGTTATTCATATTTTCAAAAAAATAATTTAAATCTATATCTCGCGCCACATGCAGAAATTAACTCAAAATAGATCATAAATCTAAATGTAAACCTATCATTATAAAATTTGTTGATGAAAATATAGGAGAAAATCTTTGCAACCTTGCATTAAACAGAGATTCTTTGGATACACACAGATATATGGCCCACCAATGAACAAATTAGAAAATTAGATAAAAATTAAAATGAAAAACTTCTGCTCTGTGAAATACAGTATAAGGAGAATAAAAGGGTGAGCCACAGGCTGGGAGAAAATGTTTGTAGATCATGTTTGATACAGAGTTTATATCTAGAACACACCAAAGGATCTCAGGATTTGTGAGTAATAAAAAAAAATAAGCAACCTGATTAAAAAAATAAATTAGCAAAGCCTTTGAACAGACACTTCAACAAAGATAAAGACATAAAAATTTATTAATCATCAGGGTAATTAAAAGTAAGACCCCAATAAATTCCATTATACTCTTAGACTGGTTGTAATTTAAGATATCAGTCAAATGGGGAGCTGGCCAGGAATCCAGGGAAGTCCTCCTACACTGCCCATGGAAATGTAAGTCCCTTAAAAACTCAAATGGATGCCTCTCTGTGGTTTGTTTCTGATAAGTATTTACCCTGAAGAAAGCTCTCATTCACATATCCATGAGGCCTACACTCTCAAAAGCTTTATCTGTAATCTTTTCTTACTAGAGGTCCATCAAAGGGCAAATGGATTTGGTCATTTGAATGAAAATGGCCCCACAGGCTCACAGGGAGTGACACTGTTAAGAGGTATGGCCTTATTGGAGGAGAAAGTGCAACCCCTTGGGAGTCAGCTTAGAGATCTTAGAAGCTCAAGCCAGGTCTACTGGCTCACAGTCTCTTTGCTGCCTGCCTATCTGGAAAAGAACTCTCAGCTCTTCCTCCAGCACCACAAACGGTGCTTGCACAAACCATGTATCCCGCCATGATGATAATGGACTGGACCTTTGAACAGGTAAGCCCCAATTAAATGTTTTCTTTTATAAAAGTTGCTGTGGTCATGGTGTCTCTTCACAGCAATGGGAACCCGAACTACGATAGATGCATAAGACCCATGTACAATGGGGTTCAAATATGGAGTAGACAGGAAAGAAGAATCGACAGAGGCAGTCCCTGGGGTTCATGCATGTTACAACCAGGAGCCTGGCTGAGGTTGGTTTTATGGTCGGATGTGTAGCATGCGTTTGTAAAGATTGCTCCAACAAAGTGTCTGAACTGTGTCCATTTTCTTCTTGTGAGTTTTGTTGCTGCCTTGCAGATAGACATATTTGAAAACCCACTGTTTCAAAACTTCCCATTCTTCAGAAACATCTCAAAAGCTACAGACATGGAATCCTGGAAGGCCTCACCAGATAAGAGCAGAAAGAATGTAGTTAGAGAGCTTTGAGTTCAAGTGCCAGCATCTGCCTACACAGCTGAGGATGCTCTGGGCATCACCACCTACACCCGTGACTGACACAGCTGTGAGACACTGCGGGACTCTGTGTGGAGGATGGGGGCCGGGGATGTAGCTGAATGGCAGAGAACTTGCCCACCATCTAGGAGGAGGCCCTGTGTTCAAACCCTAGACTCAAAACCAAACAACAATCTCCCTTTCAAAGCATTTAGTGCGAGGACAGATTATCAGCACTCAGGAAAACATCAAATATGAAAAATTTACTGTTGTAAGTGTTCAAAAATATTAATTTCCTTTCTTTGTTCCTGCACTAATACATCTTTGCTTTCAGTGTTGGTTTCAAGTTTAAGGTTGAAACACAAAATGTAGTCTAGTCACCTTCTAGAAGGAGTTTTGCATCATCTTTGTGACACAAAAATGGTGGAAGAATTCCACGGGAAGCCATTCTTGCTCATAACAAACTTCATGTAGACTGGGGCTCACCCTAATTTTCATAACATGGCTTCAGAGAATGCTGACTGTGGGCATGCAAAGCATCCCTTTTCTCCTTCCTGTGGCTAATATTTCTCCCTTTTCTCGTTCCTGTGGCTAATATTTCTTTGTTTGCCTTTATAGTGAGTGAGTTATGGCTAAAAAACAAGGCAGTTCTTGTGAGGTATGGTGGTGTATACATTTAATTTCATCACTAGAGAGGAAGAGGCAGGAGGATTGCTGCAAGTCTGATGTCAGTATGGTCTGTAGAGTGAGTTGAGGTTAACCTGGGCTACCTCAAGACACCATCTCAAAATGAAAAAGGAGGTTCCTTACGAATTTGTGACAGCACTATTCTAACACAACTATTTTTCTAAAAACATCTTAATAAATTTGGTTATGAGTACGTGGGGGGGGGGTATATACATGAGTGCAGGTGCCTATGGAGCAATGGAAGTGGTCCTCTAAAGCTAGAGTTACAGATGGTTGTGAGCTGCCTGATGTGGCTGCTGGGAAATAAACCAGGTGTCTTAGTTAGGGTTTTATTACTGTGAACAGACACCATGACCAAGGCAAGTCTTATAAATAACATTTAATTGAGGCTAGCTTATAAGTTCAGAGGTGCAGTCCATTATCATCAAGACAAGAGCATGGCAGCATCCAGGCAGGTATGGTGCAGGAGGAGCTGAGAGTTCTACATCTTCATCCAAAGGAAGCCAGGAACAGACTGAGCATCCTCAGGCAGCTAGGAGGAGTATCTCTAAGCCCACCCCCAGAGTGACACACTTCCTCCAACAAGGCCACACCTTCTAATAGTGCCACTCCCTGGGCCAAGCATATGCAAACCATCACACCAGGATCCTCTGTAAGAGGAGCAAGTGCTCTTAACTGCTGAGCCATCCCCCCCAAGTTTTGATAGAACCTGAGTTTTCTCCCTGCAACAGGAAAGGCAGCAGCCCTCTCTGCATACACATGGAGGAATCTGCAGACCCTTCCTACAGGTTTATCCATCTCACCTCTCCACATCTATGATGTCATAGCTTGCCGGTACAGAAGGCTCCAACAAGCCATTCACAATGTTCACCTAAACTACTGAGTTGTTGTTGTTCTTCTACACAACTCCCTGTTTACTTCTTGTCCCTCCATCCCCGACTTCCCCCAGACTTTAAATTGCCATTAGGTAAAAGGGTCTACAATAAAGTCTTACAGACATTTAGGAAAAAGAGACACCAGATGAATCTAGAACTTGTACCTCAGCCCAGAACTTTAGTAGAGCCCCTCTGGATGCCAAGATGATGGAGACAACGTGGGTCCATTTAAGAGTAACAAAATTATTACAACTGCCTAGCCCCCTCCACCACATGCTTTGTACCACCCCATTCTAGTTGCTTTGCATTGCCTCCCTTTTCACCCCTTTTCTCCTTCCTTCCTTCTTTCCTTCCTTCCTTTTCTTTCTTTTGGTGTTATTCTGATTTTCTGAGAGAGTCTTGATACATAGCCCAGACTGGACTCCAACTCACTTTGTAGCCAAAATTATATTTTTCTCCCTCGTCCACCCAAATGGCTACATAATGATGCTTTACTCCTGTGCATGAGTGCCTGCATGTATGTCTGTGTACTATGCACATACCTGATGCATGCAGAGAATAGAAAAAGAAGGGTACTAGATTCCTCAGAACTGGTTGTGAGCTGTCTTATGGGTGCTGGGAATGAGACGTGGGTCCTCTGCAAGAGCATCAAATGCTCTTAACTGCAAAGCCATCTCTCTAGCCCCCATATATTGACTTTTCAACCAGTTTGTCTGTCTTTAGCCTTTTGCAATCCATACCAAATAACTAAATTTTCATGGACACAACTTTTCTACTCCTATGTCTTTAACTATTTCCTTCCTAGTTTTATGCCTCAAAATTAACCGCTCTTCTTTCCTTGCCTTTTCCTTGCCAAGGCACAGGTCAGTGGCTGTCTCCTCCATGAAGCATTCTCTTTCCACCTCAGGATCTCTTTAAATTTAGCCTTACATCTTGGGAGCAGGTTTATTTTCTGTCCAAATATTGTGAGCTTTGCAAAGGTAGACACTTTGCTTTACTTATCTTCATATCCCCTAGGAGGCCAGAATGACTACAGAAGGCATTAAATTATATTTTATTGCATTGAACTGAATCAACAAATCAGACTAAGAATGCTGTTCTTTAACTAAATTGTTTCCCTATTGTGGCAATTGAAATGAGACCAGCTTCCATAGACCCCTAAGCTTGAATGCTTGGTCTGCAGTTAGTGGAACTGTTTGGGAAAGATTAGGAGGTGTGGCCTTGTTGGAGGAGGTGTGTCACTGGGAGTGGGGCTTTAAGTTCTCAAAGGCCCACTCCAGGTCTATTTTCTCTTTCCTGTTTTCTGCCTGCAGATCTGAATGTAAAGTTCTCAGCTACTACCCAATGGTGTGAGTGTCTGTTTCATGCCATGATGATAATGGATAACCCTCTAAAACAATAAGTAAGCCCCAAAGTAAATGCTTTCCTTCATAAAAATTGTCTTGGTCACGGTGTCTCTTAATAATGGTAGAACAATAATGAAGAGATATATAAATATTTTTAAAATGTTTGTAAAACAGATAATATTGGCCTTCCCTTCTTCTTCCTCTCTGTATCTCTTTTCTCTCTCTTTCACACACACACATATACACACCAGTGGGGAGGGTGAGACAGAACACAAAATGATGTTATAAAAGAAAAATGTGAGGAATATTTCTGGACTTTCATTTTCTCACTTGGTCTGCCATTAGTATTTTTTTTGTTGTTGTTGTTTTGTTTTTGTTTTTGTTTTTTTAACCAAGACAGTGTTAACAGTTGAGGCAGTAAGACAGGACAATTCATTGCTGTAGACTGTCATTTGTATCAAGGGATATTTACCATTCCCATTCCCCCAGTACTAAAAATAATCTTTAGTCACCATGACAACTGAAGAAAAATGTCTCACACAATTACAGATAGAATGTAGAGGTAGACATCTGGTCTACCTCTGCTTCGGAAGGGCTGTTTATCCTATAGTCTTTTCTACCTCTAATGTGTGCTTTTAATTAAATCACACCAACGAATGCTGAGATGCAGACTAGAGGCTAATCAGAATTCCTCTCTTATTGATACGGTTCTCTTGAATCCACCGTGGGGATAGGCCTCAAGCCAAAAGTCCTAGGGACAAGCAGAGGACAGCCACAGATTTACCTCTGTATTTTCAGTTTACTAATCTGAGCAATAATCTCAGGATAAAAATGGGCTTATCCAAGTATGATCTGTGCTCCAGATACAAGCAAATCAACTGAGGGTATTGTTCAGATGTCAAATTCAAGAGTCCCGACTCTGGGGAATTGCTCAGTTAGGTTTCAGTGAGACCTGGGAACCAGCTCTTTAAAAGTAAGTGCCCTGAGAAATGTCCATAAAGATGGGTCATGGGCAACTTTGAAAAACACTGCCCCAAAAGGCCTCTATCTAGACAGCTTTAAATCATGAGTGTTCTTTAGCTACAAGATGTGATTTTAGTTCCAAGAATCAGATTTATTTCCAAAGGGGAATTTCAAAGAATATGTCATTTTAGGAAAGTTAAGGTGAAGCAAAAGACAGACTTAACTTACGGTTACTAGAAATCAAACATGAGCCATGCAGATGCTCAGTACTTACTCTGCTACTGACGTATACTGCTCAGCTTTGAGACTTTATTGAAAACATTTCCCTTAGCTAAAGCAAGGAAGAAATATCATAGAAAATTAAAGCAGGATGTCATGTAAACAAATTCCTTGTAAGATTACTTAAGCAGCTTGTCAATTTTTATCATGGCGTGAAATTAACTTATATTTCTATACAATGAGTAAGGCTTAGGGAAAAGGCAAAGAAAGTAAAATTAGGTCTTGATGACATTTTTACCATAGAAAAAGAGCAAACTGCTGACAATAGAGAAGTGCCTATAAGTCAGGTCTCAGCTTTTAAAGATGTACAAGACATCTATAACTTACAGGAGAATACATGTGTGCAAATGGTGTACATGTGTGTATGTGTATATGTGATTGTTGGGGTAGTACATGCACATGTATATAGAACAGAGAAAAACTTTAGTTGTTGTTGTTTTTGAGATGAGGTCTTTCACTGGCATGAAACCCACCAGAGGTAGACTAGGCTGACTGGCCAGTGAACCCCAGAGATCTGCCTGTCTCTACATCTCAAGTGTTGGGGTTATGAGTGTTTATGTGTGTTCTGGAGATCAAATTCAAGTCCTGGTGCTTAAGAGCCAACAGTTTATGAATGAACTATTTCTGCTGCCTAGCACTAGCTTAATGAACAGAAGCCTTCAGAGCTGCCAGGCACTGTAGAACCTATTAAGAAGCTTTGTTCCTCCTTCCTGGGTGAGGTTTCCAGAGCAGCGGCAGAGCTGACACGCAGACTGTGTGGCCCAGAAAGCACTATGAGCGATCCTGGTTCCAGAGTTGGAGATCTTACTCCAACTTAATGCTTAAACGTTTCTGGACTGATTTAAAATCTCACCAAAACAAAGCAAAACCAAAACAGAACAAAAACAAACAAGCAGAAGCTGGGGGGTGGTCGCACAACACTCAGGAAGCAGAGGCAGGAGGATCTTTGAGTCCAAGGCCAGCCTGGTCTACAAGGTGAGTTCCAGGACACTCAGGGGTACACAAAGAAATCCTGTCTCATATATAAACCAAACCAACCAACCAACACACCAACGGAGCAGCTAAAACCTCATCCTAGCTATGTTTGCCTGATAAACTCATTTTAGTCCAAAAGGAAGACTGGCTTATCTAACATTCAGGCCCCCATGTTGGTGACCAGTATCTCCTGCATTATTTAGAAAAGGCAGATCTTGGAATGAAAAGCCCTAACAGCTGAATTACATTTCATCTCAAACATGTATGACCCCTTGACTAGGATAGCTGATGGGGTGAATGACAACAGCATACTACACCTGGACTGGAAATTACACGCATGTGCCCTTTGTGAGAGCAGATTATTGCATTTTGGTGTTTTCCTTCCTGTTTCAGATTTATATACGTTCATGAACACGGTGTTATTAACGTAGGATTTTGTTATTTCTTGACACTGTAACTCATACTGTCATAGACGAGATAGTAGCCTGAAAGGTGTTCTAGAACTGTGGACGTACTGTAGATGACACAAACGGGTGTCTCAGGACCGGCGAGATGGCTCAGTGGGTATAAAGCACCTACTGTGCATGCCTGACTACCTGGGTTCAATGCCCAGAGTATGGGTAAAAAGTGTGTGTGACCCTGAAGTTAAGACACACATACTCGAGTGCACAGGCACACACCGGTACATTAAAACAACTGAGACATTATAATTGAGTGACTAGAAATACAGCTATATTGTACTGCTAAAACCCTGTGAATAGAAATGAGAAAAGCAGTTTGATTATGTCCACAGATGCTTCCGAAACACCTGCTAAGGTTTCAGATTTATTTGGGATAAAATCTCAGGCCCTAAGTCAGAGGCTGAAGCAAGCTCCACGGTGACGAATTAGAGGCGTCCCACTGCAGTCACTCTGTGGCCATCACGCCTTTAATCCCAGCACTCAGGAGGCAGAGGCAGGTGGGTCTCTGAGTTAGAGGCTAGCCTGGTCTACAGATCAAGTTCCAGGATAGCCAGGGATACACAGAGAAACCCTGTCTTGAAGAAAAAAAAAAAATCAGAAAACTGACAGTGTGGTTACTAGAAGACTAAATACGAATCGCGTTTCTCACAGAACCCAATCACCTTTATGTGTCCATCTGCAAATGAATACAACTAGTTAGGAAATGTGGTGTTGAATAAAACAAAGCAATTCACAGACCCGACGGAGTGGCTGCACACCTGAGGTCTCCGCCCTTCAAGGTGGAGCAGAAGGTCGGAAGTTCAAGGTCATCCCTGTAGAGAATTCAAGGGATCCCTGATGCTCCGTCTTCAGTGAATAACTAGGAAGGATGAACGAAGAAAAGAAGGGAAGGAAGGACGGTACCACACGGCAGAATGGAAGCAGAGAGTCTATTTAAAGGCCAACAAAAGTCTCCAGAAATAAAATGAGCAAGCCAAGTGGAAATGCCGCTGAGCAGTCTTAAAGAGAAAGCTCCCTTCTCAACAGAAGATGCAGTTTTTAGATGTCAAGCCTTCTCTAGACTCTTCTAATCACAATGAAAACGACAATATCATAAAATTGCCAGCAGAATTTCTAAAAGTCCTGAAAAGGAAAAATAAGGATCAAGGGGCTGGCTTAATGCTTACAAAAATGCTTGACTAGGTTACAGTGGGCACACCAAGTCCACTTCTGAGAATTGTTCATGTGTGGCCTAGGAACAGATTCGCCTTACTGGATCATCTGTAAGCCAGGGGACACACCTGGTGTCCTTGCTAAGGTGTTCTTCACCTTGTTTTATGAGACAGAGTTCCTCAGGTGGAGCTCACAATCACGTGGGCTGATTGTCTAATGGGCCCCAGAGAGCTGCCAGTCCCAACTGCCCCAGCACTGGGATTGTAACAGCATGCCTTAGCCACGCAGTGGTGTCTTAACGCCCTTAATCCCAATGCTCAGGAGGCAGAGGCTGGTAAATTCCTACAAGTTCAAGGCCAGTATGGTCTACAGAGCAAATTTCAGGATAGCCAAGGCTCCCCAGAGAAACCCTGTGTTCAATAAACAAACAAACGACACATCCCCTAACCAAAACCAACCAAACAAGCAAACAAAATGGGCCTCTGCACCTAACCTTTTCCACAGTGGTTCTGAGGATCAAATTTAGCTCCTTATTCACCAAGCACTTAACCAACTGAGCTAGGTCCACGGGCCTTGATCTATCTTTTTCTATATACTGAATTTAGAAAAGGAGTAAGAGCTGTCTCTTCAGACCAGAAGACCTTTCCTTCAGGAATGAAGAAGTCGGCTATGCATGCATATCTGACTTCTTCCTATGAGATTCTGATCTTAGTAAACAGCAGAAACTAGAAAGGTCAAAGAAGCAATACAAATGCTAACCTAGAAGAAAAGACAAGGCTTTGTTAATTTACTGTGTTTAGGTGTGCCCCTAAAAAAGAAAAAAGAAAAAAAGGTCCCCAAATGTTAACGTCTGGTTCTTCCTCAACAAAAAAGAACTGTATCAAAATGTATAATGTTGGGTATCATCCTGGGGGATGCTTTCATCAAGGTAAAACAGAATAGTAAGGACCAAGGTTCTTCCCCAACATGCTAGTCAAGCGGAAAGAACTGCACGAGGTAATTTCATTTCCTTGTATGCCAGACAGCAAGGGAAGACACAAGAGCCCAGCATTTCTGGAGTTGCGCCTCTCCAGGTTCAGTTCTAGTTTTCAGAAAACTCACTAACAGGTGGATTTTATCAGAAAATTTCTTAAAGAGCCCTCAGCTTCCGTATCTCCGTTACCTTCTACTAACCTTCCTCTTCAACCTGACAAAGAGCAGATAAATGCCTACTCACACTGTCAGTTTGTCTACAGGCACTGCACAGGCCAGCCTGAGAAGCCTTCTTCCTGAAATGAAAGTCGCTATCTAATGCAGAAGCTGCTGTCTGACTCTCTGGGGCTTGACTTTTCTTCCACTAAAAACGATTCAGTTTCCCAAACCTTATGGATTCACATCTTTTAAATGCAGACCCTAAAAGCTCCCAACACTAATTGCTTCAGGGAATGAAAAAACAAAAACAAAACCCGTATCAAACAGAATCCTTGTCTTCAAGAAAACCAGCCGCCTCCCATCCTGGAATGTCCACTGTGGCAAGGACTTAGTGTGTGCGGCTCCCTAGGGTGCCACGGCCCAGAGCAAACAGAAAAGAATCAAATCCCTATCAGCAAAGGAGACAACAGCACCTTAGCACGACAGCTTGCACTTCATTCCACTGAGGCCAAGTCTGAGGCCAATAGTGGTCAAAAGAGAATATGGGCTGGAGAGATGGCTCGGTGGTTAAGAGCATTGGCTGCTCTTCAGAGGTCCTCAGTTCAATTCCCAGCAACTACAGGGTAGCTCACAACCATCTGTAATGGGGTCCCATGGCTTTTCCTGGTGTGTCTGAAGACAGTTCTGGTATACTTTTCTTTTTTTCAACTTAGTTAAAAGAGAGAGAGAGAGAGAGAGAGAGAGAGAGAGAGAGAGAGAGAGATGTACAGATTTTTAAAAGCATTTTTGCATAAAACTATATGAATATATTTTTGTCAGTACTTGATTTTTTTTTTTAAAGATTTGATAGTATGTATTGAAATCTTACTAGTTACAATGAGCATAAAGTACATGTAAAACAAAACATAACATGGAAATAGTCAAAGTTTTCTTGGTGGGTAAAGATTAAACATGATGATTTTTAAATACCAAGAATTGCCACAAGGCTGCATTCTTAGCTCTTGAATTATTAATGATTTAAGGTCTAGGTGTACCCCACTCTGAGAGGGTGCTATACACTTTTTCTTTTTTTTTCTAAGAAGGACTGAGGTTTCAACATTTTGGCCTTTCCTTTTTTGAACTTTATATGGCCTGTGAGTTGTTTCTGGGGTGTTCAGAGCTTTCTGGAGCTAGCATCCAATTATCAGTGACTGTATATTACGTATGTTCTTTTGTGATTGGATTATCTCACTCAGGATGATATTCTCTAGATGCATCCATTTTCCTAGGAACTTCATAAACTCATTGTTTCTAATAGCTGAGTGGTACTCCATTGTGTAAATCCTCTACACCTTCTGTATCCATTCATCTGTTGAAGGACATCTGGGTTCTTTCCAGCCTCTGACTATTATAAATAAGGCTGCTACAAACATGGCGGAACATGTGTCCTTATTATATGTTGGAGCATCTTTGGGGTATATGCCCAGAAGTGGAATAACTGGGTCTTCAGGTAGTACTATGTCCAAAGGTCCTGGTATACTTATATACACAAAAATATATAAATGTTTCAGAACAGAGAGAGAGAGAGAATACAGGGTGGATGATGCAGGGGGTGCGGGCAGAAGCAACGGCACTGAGTCACTCAAAGGATGGGTTCAGACAGACAAGGAGGGGACGAACGAGATCATGGTGAGAATGATGGGATGCTGTGGCCCGATGGTGTCGCTGAAGACCTGCATGCTCAGGTTTGGTCCCTGGTGTGGTAAAGGTGGTAGGGCCTATAGGAAGGAGGGCCCAGTGAGAGGCCTTCGGAAGACAAAGTGGGATCCTGGACCTCCCTCTTCTGGACCAAGAGGTGAGCAAATGCCTTCTGCCTTCTGTCTCACCCCCTAGGGGCCCAAACCACTGTAATCACCCAGTACTGGGTGGTTCCCGCAAAGGCAAGTTTTCCCTCTGTACTCAGTAATTGTCTTGGGTCTTTTGTGATGGTCATATCGCATCGATCCTGTGGCAGATGATGGGGCAGGGCAGGCAGAAGGCTTGGAAAAGGTAACTGGATCCAAGCTAACCTCTACAGGAAGCAGACTAAAGGCAGACATGAATCTTAAACCTTGAGAGCCGCTGGACTACTGGCTGGCTGTCCCACACACAGTTAAAACAACCTCCTAAATCAAACTGGAAAGTTTACAAACACCTCTGGGTTAATAAAGAACAATAAAAACTGCAGCTTAAATTTGGTGACAACTTTCAAATGAATACGGATTCCTTTTCCCTCAGGGGACATTTACTTTTATCATCGCAGTGGGGCTACTTTAATGATTCTGAAATTGCAACTTTTTGATAACGTTAACCAGAGAATGATGGTATTTGCTGATTCTGGAAGACCCAGAAATACGCAGACGTCAAAGCTCCAAGTGGTTCTTTGTTGAGAGCCGCACTTTTGAAGACAGCTTCAGATAAACCCAACAATTGAGCTGCTGTAAATACCCTTGCTCTTTCATAAATTTCTCGATATATTTAGAAGTACAGCTTCCTTTGTTCACAGACTGCTCCAACTGTTCCATATTTAGATTCCCAAAGGTGTACCTTGGACTCATTTGATAGCTGAATGAATAGCTTCGTGGCTGGCTGAACAGGAGAGCTACCAGACGGCTGGGTTGAGATCTTGGAGATGCGCTATACAGAGTGCTTCCTCTGTGTGTGTGTGTGTATGTGTGTGTATGTGTGTGTGTGTTTCCCTGATTAGCCATCACTAAGGTCCTCACCTTTATAAGCATGACTTTCATATTCAACACAGTAAGACTGGATTAAGCTGGATTAGAGGCAGCAAGATGGTTTGATATATAATAGTTGTTCTTAAAAAAGGGGGGGCGGGCGTTGGGTATGGTGGCGCGTGCCTTTGATCCGGGTTCTTGGGAGGCAGAGGCAGGTAGGTCTCTGTGATTTCAAGCCCAGCATGGTCTACAGAGTGAGTTCCAGGACAGCCAGGGAGACATAATGAGACCCTGTTTCAAAAACAAACAAAGGTTCTGCTGGACAAGGAAGGAGGCGTTTGTGAGAGAGCAGGGCAGATGTACCATGAGCTAAATGAAGCACCTGTCAAAGCCCCTCCCTTGCCAAACGACCCCACCAACAAGCACTGATGATGCATTTCCAGCCATGTGATGCTCTAAAGTACGGTTCTCAACTTGTCAATCACAAACCCTGGGGGTGGGGGGGAGGGGTGGGACACTTTCCCAGAGACTGCGTGTCAGACCTGCTTGTCAGATGTTTACATTACAATTCATAATAGTAGCAACAGTACAGTTATGAAGTAGCAATAAAAATAATAAAAATTTATGGTTGGGCCTCACCATAACAGGAGACACTGTATCAAAGGGTTGCAGCCTTAGGGAGGCTGGAAACCATCTCCCTCCAGTCTGCCTGTGTGTAAGAGGCAGGAAGAGGTGAGCAGAGGGAGGAAGACTGTTGGTTACTGTGCTGCTCAGCTCTCCGTACTGGGACAAATGCCTGAGTTTTAACCTAGAAAGAGGAAGGCCTCGGCTTACAGTTTCATATGCTCAGCCCGTGGCCAGTTGGCTCACTGCTTGCTGTGGCGAGACAGTCTATAGGCAAAGGCAACAACTCACCGGGAAGCAAGAAGGGTGAGGGAGATCCAAGACTGAACATCTTGGCCTCATGTCTTAAAGGTTCCCCTGCCTCCCAATAACACCACAGGCTGCGGTCCATGCCTTTAGCCGAGGGACATTGACTGGGGACACTGAGTGAGGGAGACAGAGCATGGAGTGCCTGTCAGATTTCTGGGCAGCTTCTCATGCCTTGCTAAAACCTGTATCTTGGAGACTCACAGCTCTTAGATCACGATTTCCCTTTTAGCTTTTACATCTCCTGTGCAAATGAAGTCACAGGAGACGTTCAGCTGTTACAAACTTCATGTCAAGCTTTGAAGTGCTTTTTAATAGCAGAAATATTTGGCTCACGTGTGGGCTTTGTAGCTATGGTAAATACCTCTTAGTTATCTGTCGCTGCTGTTATCCCACACCTCCAATTTGGGAGAAACTCTGCATATGCATTGAGGCGCTAGAAAAGAATATTGAACTCTATCTGAGCACCTTTGTGAATGGGCTCCTTTTATTTCTTCTCTCATGGAACTAATATGTTCATCGCATTGTGCTGGTTATGGGTGGGGAAGCACTGGGCACAGAGGGACGCTGATTACTGTGACAGTGGCTGGTGGCTTTGCTTTCTTAGCTGCTGGAGGCTAAGTGGTCAAAGCAGCTCCTTACTGATCTTACAGTAAGATCACGCTCACCAAGTCATTTGCTTGCACATAGCCTCCATCCGTGTGTGTGTGTGTGTGTGTGTGTGTGTGTGTGTGTGTGTGTGTGTACATGAATGTGTGTGAGTATATGCATGTAGTAGAGGCTACAGGCCAATGTTGAGTGTTCTCTACCATATTTTGTGATACAGAATCTCTTACTGAACCTGGAGCTCACCTGATTGACTAAGGGCCAGAGACAGTCTTCCTGTCCCCACCTCTGCTGTGCTAGCACTCCAGGCACAAGCATTCTTGTTTCTTTGTCTAAACATGGGTGCTAGGGATTTGAACTCAGGTCCTTAAGCCTGTGATAAACACTTTACCAACTGAGCCATCCGAGTCCCTGCTTCCTGGCAATGCTTTATTGACTTGGAATAAAAATGTTCTTACATTTTACAAAAGAGTAAATTAGTCTGTGGTAAAGGTAGAAAAAGAAAAAAGAAAAGAAAAGAAAACAAAACAAAAAAGCCCCTCATTAGGGAATCATGTATCATTATTGAAATGCAGTCTGTGTATTTATGGCCTACTATGTGTCAGAATAATAGATACAGAAGTAGCATTTCTGTGAAGGGTCATATTTGAACAAAGGCCTGGATCTGCCCTGTGCTGAACAGTAACATTTTACCTCTTTATGTTATTTAATTATTTTATGAAATGATAACAGAAAATTCTATGGTACTTCCCAAGTTAAACACTTGACACTTTCATTCCTTGAAAAAGGCAACATTTTAGAAGTCTAGATATGTTTATTAATTAGTGATTATTAACACTCAGTAAACAACATTATGTCTTGTAAAAACACAATTTCGCTGCACAGCGTGAAGCGGGGGTCTATTATTCCGATTCCATATGCTGAACCCACTCAGATGGCCACAAACGACCTGAAGCATTAAATAAATGCAAACGAGAGACGGCATAGAAAATGCACTTTTGATTGATAACTAAAAGACCAGGTTGGGAAGCATGCGACAAATGAATCCTGACCAGAGGAGACGATTGTGCGAGCGATGGAGGAAGGGCTTCCCGAGTCTCCCTCCAGAGTGCTGAGATTACAGATCTGTGCCTTCGTGCCCAGATCGCTTTGGGTTTTATCCATTGTGTCTGGTCACCCAACTGTTCTTCTCAAACTAAGCAGTCAGGGTAGGCAAAGGTCCTCAACATGGAGAAACTTTAAGTGAAAGAGGAGGTCATTCCAAATGGAACTGTTACAGTAACAAAACCGTCATTAAACACACAAAGGGAAATGGACAGGAACAGCCATGGCACATGGAAAGTACCAAGGGTACCATTCCCCACCCAGGTCAGCTGGCCAAGGGTGGGATGGTGAGCACACAGGGCAAAGTCGTGCTCCCAACCTGGAAGAGGAGGAACCCAACGAGACCGGACACACCCGGACTACGAAAACCATCGCTAGATCAAGGTGTCCCGGCCTCAGCCATATTGCTGTCCTGGGGCAGGCACTTCTAGGGTATGGAGAGGTTAGCTGTGCTTTGAAAGCTGGCCAGGAATAATCTCTACCATTAGACATCAGAACCAGTAAAAACCAGTAGTGACATTGTTTGTTCTGACCCCAACTCCTAAGGACAACAACAGCAGAAACACCACCACCACCAACAAGTACAATAAAAAAATGTTCCCAGTGACTGCCAGAATCCATTAGGGTGCAAAACTGCCTATGATGAGGCTCACCGAAAGAAAGCCATAGAAGAAGGCTAATTTAAGCTGGGTTTTTCCCAACCTCACACTAAATAATCTTAGCATGAAATGACCCGAACTAAATATTTGTTTTTTTTTTTTTTTTGTGTGTGTGTTCTCATCTATTGAATGGAGTGTCTGCCGGCCTGTCTCATGGGAGTCTGACAAGATTAATTGAGATGACGCATGAGAAATGCTTAGAACAGTGCCTGACAAACAGAAAGTGCTCAACTAATGTTATTAGTATTTCTGCATTATTGTGAGTCATCCAGAGTATCAAGAAAGTAGTTTCAACGGGGACATTTTAATTCAGACAGGATGCAGAGAGTTTTCTTACCAGCTCGATATCTTCTGAGTCTTAAACACGCCAGTCTTCCGATTGCTCTCGATGATGCTGTTCACATCTATGGGGTACGGTTAAGAAAACTTCTGCAGCGACTATGGACAAGTAGAAACCTAGAAACATATTGGCTTCTAATCACAACGGGATCAACACAGGGAAATGCTAACCCACCACCGGCAACATCTTTTCATTCCCTGACTTCCACCTGTGGAAGGACCATCTCGGTAGCATCATGGCAGGGCCCAGAGGACCAATGCAGGAAGGCACTGCCGGGGAGCATGAGATGCTGTGCCACTTCCCAGGCGTGTGTGTGTGTGTGTGTGTGTGTGTGTGTGTGTGTGTGTGTGATAGGTCAGGTATCCAAGGACAGGTATCCACCAGTCCCTGAGGAGGACAAGGACGGCCTTTGTTGACTTTTCAATCTCCTCAATGCCTGTAAGGGGAGAGGTGAATTTCGGGGAGTGTTGGGAGGAGGCAGAGAGAGGGGTGGAGAGAAGCTTGGAGCATCTTCAGGAGAAAATGCAACTTGGAAGAAGAAGTCAACCTAGTGAGAAGTTCTTGAAGGGCCTCTGCCTGTGGCCATGAGCTAGCACAGGACTCGTGCAGAAGAGCCTTTGTGGACCGGATTCCTGACATCTGAAGGCCCTGAGGAGAATCGAGTTTCAACACTAGGAAAGGCTGGACTCAGGCTTTCTGAGTGCTGTCCTCCTCTCTCTGCTCTGGCCCTGCACTGTCCCAGCCTAACAGACACACTACCTCCGACACCCAGAAGAGCTCCTGTGGTCTTATTCTTGGTACCGACCTGTCTCTAGTTTCCCTGCAATCCCCTGGCTTTCCAATCTCTAAACGCCCCCACCTTCTCCTTTATTTGATGTAACACATTTGCCATATGAAATTCACAACCCCTCTCCTGGAATAAGGTGAGCTTAAATAAACAAGAAATAAAATAACTCCAGCGAAGGCCGCACGCTGAATGAAAGTGGGCCCACGGGGAGGACACCAGGCAATGATGTTCCCCTATTGCTCGGAAAAACAGATTTCCTAAGTGTTCGGAGCACACACTGGCCAAGATCTCCCTGTCAGAACAGAACCACGGGATTCTAAAACTCAAATCTCTGCTTGAACCACCAGGCACACCCATTCCTCTCCGAGTGAATAAACAGGTGCTGTGGTAGTTTTCTTTGCTCAGGAGTGGGGAGGAAAAATCAATTAGGTCTCCTAATGGTGGGCTTTGTTGAGGTTTACAAGAGTGGCACAGTGCAGACTTTCCTTTTCCTGGGTGAACTTTCCTGTATGCAAATTAAATACCATTAAATTACATTCATTAAGAAAATAAAGGAGACTAATTTGCCTACTTGTTTTGATTAACTAAAATGACACACCGGCCTACGGCTTCTATTTCAGGAGCGTTCTAGATGAAGTATCTTGCAGGAAAGGACGCTTGACATCTTCATTCGGAGAAGCAAAATTAGTAGCGTCAACTGACAACTGTTTTTTATTAAGTCCCCTCCCCTAGCCACACCCTACTCTGCGTTTCCATGGTTTCCAACTGCCTGCCACAATGTGCCCAGCACACCTGTAGAGTCCTATGAGTACATGACTAATCTATCAAGCAAAACATATGATTTTGTTAGGGGAGGTAATACTTTTTATAAAATAGCCACAGGGATGTTAAATTATATAACTCAGAAAACCTATTAATAATTTTTAGTAAACATCTTAACACTATATGCTTTATACAACTTATAAACCTGGGTGGCCAGGCCTGGAGCAAGCATGGATATTTATATTCTAGAAGTTTATTTTCTTAATGAAAAATTCACAGCAGTACTTAGGCTACCTTAGTCTTAGAAATGGGCAGGAAATATGCTCTGTGGTTTAGAAGGGCTTTTAAATATGTTTAAAAGAAGCACAAAGAGAAAAGATGGCGGGTGTTGTTTCAGAGCGTCTCCTTAAGAGATGAACTCTGATACTGTGCCCCCAGCCTTTTGCTCTGATTGTGACGCTCCTTCTGGATGGCACTGTGTCCAATCATAGATTTTATCATTTCCCCATGTCACCTCAGGGTAATAAAGGAAATCCAATCAAACTGAGTCAATACGAGCAGGATAATGTTCATCACGACAGATCCAATCCTGCTCTGTGACCGGCTCCTACCACCCAGAAGACCTCACTGGGAGGGGCTGGGAGCCAGTAAAGCCGTCCTGTGGTTTCTGGGTGAGGGGAGCAGCTGCCAGTGGCTCAGAGGGAGCCAGAATTCCACCTCTAGCTTCCTCCCTAAACAGAGCACATGTCAGAAACGGGCCTCCATTTTTATTATCCGCTTATTTTTATTCTTAAATATGTATACTCGGATATAATAGCAACAACAGTCTTTTAGGTCATCTGCATACATTATAGGTATGTAAAATACTGTTGAAAATATTAGCGAGTCTGTGTAATCGCTAATTGAATTTATCAGTTGTACATACATTTTGAATCAGGTTATTCTTAAACTTATTTATTTAGTTGTTTATTTAATGTGCATGGGTGTTTTGCCTGCATGTGTGCATGTGTGTGTGTGTCATGGGGAGTGTATCATGTGTGCCTGATGTCCTTGGAGATTAAAAGAAGACATCAGATCCCCTGAGACTGGAGTTAGAATCTGAGTGCTGGGAATTGAGCCTGGATCCTCTGAAGAGTTCCCATAAGCTATCTGTCCGGCCTCTGGATTGTTCTTTAAAAAATAAAAAAAGATTTTATTTTAAACTCTGTGTGTGTGCATGTGTGTGTATCTGTGTGTGTGTGTGTGTCTGTGTGTGTGTCTGTGTGATCTCTGTGTGTATGTTTGGATATGTGTATGAATCCTGGGGAGACCAGAGGTGCTGGATCACTCCTGCAGGGAGAGCAGATCCTGGAGAAGCAGGTACACTCTTAACTGCCAAGACAGCTCTGCAGTCCAGCATTGTTCTTTGAACCAGAAAATATTTAAGAAATAATAACACTGTGACCCATGAGGCATTGCTTTTTTTGGGGTTTATGTTATCTTTAATTTCATTGGGGGATTAAAAGGGAGGAAAGAACACTAAGATTATAACATAAATCCTATTAATTTTGATCTCTAAATGACTTTTTACATGCTCAGAATCAGTGCTGTTTTTTTCTTATTCTGATTTAAGGTTACATTCTGTCTGTCTATCTGTGTCTGTCTATTGTTTAGTTATTTTAACACGGGGTTTCTCTGTGTAGCCCTGGCAATCCTGGAACTCGCTCTGTAGACCAGAGCATGTGTGTGTATCTGCTTGTATGTGTGTGTGTGTATGCGCGTGCGCACGCGCCTCCCTGGTGAGTGCTGGGATTAAAGGCATGTCTGTTACTCTTAAATCTGTTCCTTACTCCAACAAACGGAGAGATGACAACCGGGTACCACCAGGTCTGTTAGCAATGCTAACAGAACCTTTATGCATGTCCGTCTCGCCTTCCCACAGCAGGAGCTGGGAAACAGGAGTAGTGTTTTGAGCACTGGACCGTTCTGCAGACAGCAGCACAGAGACGGGGTTAAAGCAGGTGTTTGAAGTCGATTGGTCAGCGGCCACAGCCAGCCAGGTTGCTCACCTGCAGGTGTTTTTCCTTCTTTCCCTCCTATTTTCCCTCCTTCCTTCCTTCCTCTTTTGCTTTGAGACAGGGTTTCATGTAACCCAGGCTGGCCTCGAACCCCCAATCCTCTTCCCCCGACCTCCCAAGTGCTAAGATTGCAGGCAAGTTGCCCAGACTCAGGTTCTGCTTTTACTCATGATGGTTCGGAGAAGGTTTTGCAGCGATGGGAATTCAGCCAACGGCTCCTCTCCCTTAGTCTTTTTTCATCGCTACATTTCACCAACTACACCTTCCTGAGCAGTTATTACATGTGAGCATTTAGGCATTTCTTTCCTCCTACACTAACATGGAAATAACAAAGGACAGCACTGGCTCCTTAGTTAGATTCCCAGCGCCCACAGCGAGGCTCATAACCATCTGTAACTCCAGTTCCAGGGACTCTGATGCCCTCTTCTGGCCTCTGCACATGGAACGCAGGTGTGTGGGAACGCAGGTGTGTGGGAACGCAGGTGTGTGTGCAGCACAAACACCCATGTCACAAACTAAAAAATAATAATTAAAAATCGAGAACTGGGTAAAACAGATGATTCCACTTCCAACCCATCCTCTCCATTCCTGTGGGTACGGATGAAATGCTATCTTTAGGGAGAGATGGCTCTCAGGATGGGAACCTGGATTAAAGCTAGGGAGGCACCTTAAGGACCAAGGAGAAACTTAAGGAAACCTACTCATGATTCTGAGAAAATATTCAAGATATAAAATTCACTTTACCTCAATTCTTAATTTCTTCTTAAACATCTCTTTGCATTAAACCTCAGATCAACAGCTAGGTCTTCAGGGTCAAGATTCTGAAGCCTAGAGACATAGGGAACCTATGGTACATCTTAGAAAGATAAAAGGCCACACGATTGGCAAACGTGCTTGTGTAATACACAGGTCCAGAACTAGTCTCCTCATTGCCTCATACACTAAAAATAAGTCAAGTTCCTTCTCTCTTGGTCTTTCTCTGTCTGTCTGTCTGTCTCCCTCATGTCCCCATTTCCCCCCCCCCCCACAATAGATCTTTATACTTAAAAAAAAGCCAAGAAATAACAAAACATGCCATTTTTCCTGTAAAAAAATTAAAAGATAAAAATCGGAACGATAAAGACGTAGAGACCAGTAAATAAGACTAGCTGTGTTCACTCCATTCAGAAACCACTAGCAGCGAGATGACTTAAAAACGACAAGAGGAACTCACAGGCTGACCCCGAGGGGCGACCGCCAGGTTGATTTTATCATCTCTCTGGTTTCTGTTCATTTGTTTCTTAATGCGCTCATCTTGCCCATTAAGAATAATTAGCAGCTCTGCCTAGAGCTTTGCTGGCTTCAGACAAGGTTTCTCCCCACTTGTTGTGGCTGGCATCTGCCTTTACTTTTAGCAAAGTAAATTTTGGATCATATCCTACAGTTGCTGTCTAATTTGAGCTTCCTAAAATTGTAAAGGAAAGACATAAACAGCGAGTCCCGGATGAGTTGTCTGATTTATAGGCTGCGTCGGCGCTGCGTGATTTGGCGGATGATTTCTTCTTACCGAGGGGGACTCACTCATATTAATTCGCTCTGCAAAACAGATTACAAACAGCCTGTTGTAAGCTGTTGCAAATCAACAACAACATTAGTATTAAAAGCAGGAAACCGCATTGCCAATTTTAAGGCTTTTGCATGCTTTTTTCTCTTAATTAAAATAAATTAGATCTACTTACAACAGAAAAAAGGCACACAGACATGGAAGGGGCGCACCATAAAAACTGAACCCTATCGGGAAGGTCCTAAGAGATGAAATAAAACGCACAGCCAGTTTGGGTCTGCATCCTGAAAGGACCTACTTCATCTACATTGTAAGGTTCTCCCCTCCTGCCCTTTGGCACCCCGCTATATTAAACCCATTGTAAAACCCAGCACAATAAAGCTCTCTCAGGGCTGAGCCTCCGAGGACCAAATGTTAAAAATCCATTTTCTTGGGAGGGGGCTGTACCAATCATTTCTTTGAAAGGCGGCAGAGTGAATGGCAGAATCTGAGCTTTCCTCCCTGGTTTCAAGAGCTGGCCTGGCATCTCTGCTGTTTGAAGCAAAGGTGTGGTGATAATTAATCACATTACTCCCTTCCCTTCTCTGGAGCCTCTGTAGATTAGCTCAATAATAATTTTTAGTACAATTAAATTTACATACTGATTCCAGATGCTTCTCACAGTTTGATGATAAAAACTTCTAATTGATTTCTGGGGCTATTAAAGTCACTTGCTGACTTCAGGGCTACTGGGCCCAATCTGAATGTTTCCATAATCAAAACATCTCTCTCTCTCTCTCTCTCTCTCTCTCTCTCTCTCTCTCTCTCTCTCTCTCTGAGAGCTTCTCACTGCTCTCCGTGCTCCCTGACCAGGAGGAGCACAGTCAATGATACAGAAGAACCCGGAATATATGAGTGAATGGGATATTTAGAAGGACTTGCCACAGCCTCAAGATCATGATTAAAACCTGTTTAAAAAAAGGGAAGCACCTTTTGTGATCTCTTTCCCTGGTGTGAAAGACCAAGATTGTGATTGGCTGTTTTTCTTTCCTGAATTTTTTTTTTTTTTTAAGGGCTGTCAGGCAATTAGCTGGGTGGGGCTCTGCAGAGACCACAGCTGCTGCACAATGTTAGTCACCGAGGTTCTGGTTCCTCCTTCCTCCTGTGTGAGCAGCTGACAGAGCTGCTGTCAAGTTTATTTTCGAAAAAAAATTACAGAGTGGAGGAAAGATGTAGGAAAAATCAAAAATAGAAAACTAGGCTTTATATAAAAGGCTACAAAATTCAAAGCTGCTTCAAGCCCTTGAAGGGACTGAAAATTCAAATAAGGGTCTTGTCTTCCTCACCATGGGGGTGGGGGGGATCTAAAGCAAACAGATCTTCCAATTTCCCTCTCAATTTCTAACTGCTACTAACTGCCTTTGAGCAAATCTGCTAGACTGCTAAAATAACTTGCGTTCACTTTCTTAGTTAAAGTACAGTTCAATTTCCGGAACTCTGTGTACATATTAGCAAAGCATAATCTAATATAATGGAGTTGGAACTGTAATAGCATAGGAGAAAGAAAACAGGGGAGATAGCTTCTAAATCCTAAATAAAAGGAGATGAGTAAGACCAGAGCTGTTTCCATCGGGAGATATAGGCAACCCTTCAGCAATTAGCATGGGTAGGTACAATATGACGTGCATGTATGATATCACATGTACAGGGGACAGATGTTAATATTTATAAGCAACATCAAAGAAAGTAAATAATGATTTTAATCTGCTCAGTGCTGGAGGATGTTAACGAGAATAAAGGAGCAAGAATGTTTCAAAATTATGAAGATTTCGAATCGCCTCGAGAGGCTCCCAAAATACAGACTCCTTCAGCGAGGAGTGTCTGGAAACCCTATGAAAAGGAAGACGCACACGGTCATCCACACACAGGGACTTCATATGTTGCTCGTTTTCCTTAATTACTGATCATGTGTACGGGAAGCTCTTGTTTAATACCCAGCGCTGTCTGTCTTTTATGTCGACTGTTACGCAGCCTGGGGGCGGGGGTGCCCCCCCCACACACACACACAACGAACGAACCGGCTTTCTATGTGAATAAGGATACTTCTGATGGCCTTTTCATTCCCATCAGTTAGCAGAACTTCTTTGACATCTGCAGAAATAGCAACCTGGAAAAAAAAAAAAAAGGAAGCAGGGGCAAACAATGCGCAGACACGCTCGCCTGTGTGGAAGTGAGGACGGAGTGACAAGCCTTCCGTATCATGTCTCCTCACCTATTTCTCCGTAACAATCTTCAATCTTTTTTCATTTTATGTCTGCATTATTTTAATCATTCAATCAAATCAGTCAATACTTTTATCATTCCATTTGCGGGAGCCTCTATCTTGCTATCATTCTGTTCGGTAATTGCATTGTGACAGCGGATGACGGTGTTCTGAGAGGCTTTCATTTGTGGGCTTCTGTTTATCTAGTAGAGCCATCATACAAGGCTGTCACTCTGCCTTTCAGCTTGCTTCTGTCTGGCTGCCTGATGCCCTTCATATAACTTTGCATTGCAGGCAGATGGCTTTGTGAGGGTAATTTTTTTGTGAGCTTTGACATGCTCACACATTGGGCTGTAACCTCGACACATTGTATAAGAGCGACAGGTTTGTCAAATGCCAATCAGTGTAACAATATGCTTTTATTTGTAGAGACATAAAAACTTGTCTAATGCACTGTGCCGCCACATAATATCTCCTGAATACATGACTCAGAACCCAGAGAATGGGGAACGTCGCTCCTGAATGGCCAATCTAATTCAAAAGAATCTAATTACTGAGCGCTCTGGATCATGTTTGTTGGTATAATAGTGCAGGCAAAACATTAGCAGCTATCTCATGGTGCTCCAACTGTGATTTGCCGGGCTAGTCCTGTATCTTAGCAAATGGGACTATAATCTGAAAAAAAAAAAAAAATGCTTTCGCTATAGCAAAGAAAGACTGTGCGGGTCCTGGAATGTCACAACAAGAGATATTGACTACACTGAGGTAAGATGTTTCTGCTCATCGAGGCAACCATAAAATCAATATGATTCGAAAGTCAGTCAGTCTAGAAGGTCTCTCAAGACCCGGCAGCTTGACCGCAGCTGATGCTGTTGACGGTTCTCTGACCCAGCAGTTGGAGGCCCTGGAACATTTTTCCTTTTGTTTCTGCCTCTGAATGGGACTGGAATTGAGAAAAGACCTACCATGAGCCCAGCCAAGCATGTCATGCCTCCCCCTAGCTCACACACAGCAAGGTCCCTGAAAGAGAGAAAGACATGGTAGAACCCATACAAATTAGGTGGCAGTGGTCAGAGCCATATATGTGTTACAAGAACAAATTGCCAGCTGCAGTGAGGACGGAACGCCACTGCCAGGGAGTTGTGGGGACAAGACTGGCCTACCTCATGGCGTTTTGTGTTTTAAAAATAATTATGAAATAGAAAAGTCACAAAGCAGGCAGACCAGTGGGGGTTCCCTCATTAGTGTTTGCTGCAACATTACCACCGCTGAGCTGAAAAATCCGAGAAGGTTCCTTTTTTTCCCTTGTCAATGGCGCTGTCTTTTGGAACTAAACTAGCTAGAGTAACGAAAGAATTGTTAGGGAAGGGTAACATTCTTAATCCACACCCATGCTTTCTTAAGTTAGACATGCAAAGGAAGAAGCTATCTGCGGGTGTGGACTTACATTACAGTCACACACAAGGCACAGACAGATGCAATCCCGAGGAACGTTTTGTTTTTGTTTTTTAAATTCTAAGACAAGCTGAAATATTTCGGGAAGATGAACCACCCCTTATAAAGCACAATTACCCAAGAGCATTTAGTAATTAATGCTTGGATCCAAACTGACCGGGAGCACAACACAGAAGAACAAGGCAGGGGGATGAGGCGGCGAACCCGAGCAAGCCCAGGCTGGAGTCTGGGCTCAGAGTTAGGGCTCAATGTGTCATTCTACACCGCTCTCCCTTTTTGTGCCTAAATGTGTGACAGTCTAACCCGGTCACCCGGGCTCACTGCTTGCTGATTGGAGCTTAAGCACAGCCAGATGAGCACAGGCCGACCCCAGGGCAGCTGTGGGGCCAGACTCAGGCCTGCCCTCGGCGTACCTCATATGCTTAGCCTCCAAGTTCGGGAAGTTTATGGAGAAAAAAAAGCAAAATTAAAGTGTGTTGCAGGGAGGGGGTGGCAAAAGAGGACATCCGTACTAGAAATTATTTTAATGTGTATTTAGGTATTCACAGTAACCATGGATTGATTGGTAAATATTGACCCACAAAGCTTAAATATTACATGGTATCGACCTAATCTTTTAAGAACATATAGTTAAAGCACATTATGATCGCTGATGGCTTGTTATAAAACATAATGGAGTGAGGTATACATAGTCTGTTTATAAAATGATAATTAAATTAAATACCCTAAACCTCTACTTTCTGCTTGTACCAAAGATCTCTAGAATTTTAAAATAAAAGTCCTCCCCCCTTAAATCCTACCCATGATTTGATACAGAACACATATTTACAGCTAAAAATATTGATTTCTTCAGTATAGTAATTTATATTATGCATATTGTCATGGACACAAAAATACGTTTACAGCCAGAGGAGCTTCAGTGGATGGCTGTAAAGCATTTACCTAATATGTTATGAGGTCTGCTTCCCAAGTTACAGAGCGTACTTATCGTGGGGACCTTTTTTTTTTTTTTTTTTTTTTTTTTTTGACCTTCACAATCAGCAAGGATTGATTGTACCTCCACTCCTGTTTCCCCCAAATCAAAGCGAAATAAAATGCTCTGAGTGAAAATCAAGAGCCTTTGATATACAGCTAAAGCTGTCTGTGAGACTTTAGCCGGAAGGCCGTGTGGATGCCTCCTGAGAAGCAACACGTGTTCATGGGAACTCTATTTCTCTTTCTCTTTCTCTTTCTCTCTCTCTCTCTCTCTCTCTCTCTCTCTCTCTCTCTCTCTCTCTCTCTCTTTCTCTTTCTCTTTCTCTTCCTTTCAACAATTTACAGTCTGGAGAATGTAGCACAGGCCATTTTCAACATGTGAGATGAGCTAAACAGACACCTTGACCTCGGCCCTCACCTGAGTTAACCTCGGCCCTCACCTGAGTTAGCCGCGGCCCTTACCTGAAATCATCACTGTGCTTGAGGCAGTAGTAAGCCAAAACCTCCTCAGATGGCCAGATGCCTGGAAACACAAGATGAGATACTAGGGTTAGACAGTCTTTTCTTCCAGAGTAACTTCTAAGATGAAGGCTCAGCACAACCCACTGCAGCTCCAACCAAACTTAATGCCATGGCCCCTTGCCGTGTGCCAGATCATGACCTTCCTTGGCTGTTGCTTTTGTAATGGCCAATATTATGACCTTTCCCAGTAGAGCAGCCTCTATAAACTTTGCCAAACTTCAATCACAACAGACCAAACCAAGCAACCAACGTTATGGATATCAAAACTTAAATGTTGACAGTAGTTCATGTGGATCTTAATCTTAAACAAAATTAATGAACGTCAGTGGAGGGCTTGCTAGATGTGCATATGCAGTTCCTTTTAGGCACAAAAAAAAAAAAAAAAAAAAAAAAAGAAAGAGAAAAAGTTAAGATCACTTTAAGGAGCAGAGAAAACTGCAGAGGTCATTCAATCTCCCAATACTGTTCCGAATTACTGCTTCAAAATATCCTCAGGTTTTATGTTTCTTTAGTTAAAAAACCAAACTGCAATATAAAATTAAACATTAATTCCACCAACTTCAGCATGCCTTTAAATCAAATGGTATTCCTATACACTAAAGCTCATGGACAGAGATTCCCCATCACCTATACATCTACTGAGGAGACCTAAAGTCCCAGAGTGACCATGACTTGCTTCTGGATAAAGATGTTAGAACTCAGTTACTAGTGGTTGCCATAGGGTGGTTGGATCATACCTGCTTTTAATTCATTTCCCTATACTTTTTTTTTTTTTTTTTTTTTTGTATTCTCCAATATTTTTCCATTAGCCTACATCACCTTAGAGTAGAACAAATAATCTCATAAAAGTTTTGGTTTCCTCAGACGGATCGGACCCAACCATCCATCCGTCGGCCGGGTCCCTTTCCCACCCAGGCTTCCGGTTTGAGCTGAAGGCAGCTCAGTAACCCTGGGAAAGAGCAGTCTCCTCCCAGCACCCAGGCCTTAGCTGCCAACCCTTGCCACAAAGTTACACACACTGAAAAGACTTGATTTTTTTTTTTTCCTGCCTAGACGGATCTCCTACTTTGAAGAGGAAGAGGTGGCTTCACTAAAATGGCTTCACTACTTCACTAAAGTAGTGGTGAACTCACTACTCCAACCTCCCAGCATTTTCAGGAGAAAGGACAACTTGGGAGGGGACAAAGAAAACCAACAAGAGGGTCTGGAAACACATTTAGAGGGAAGGGAGTCAGGGAGCAGAGCGAGACCACAGATTGCTTGAAGCCAGACCGTTCGGGCACTGGTTGCGGTGCTGTCCTTTGTTGGCTGAGAGACTTTGGCGAGGTCACCTACTGACTGGGTCTCAAGCTTTTCATCTGCTCACCATAACAGTTGCAGCAGCAACTTCACAGGATCACTGTGAGGATCGGATGAGTGAAAAACACGCAGTGTGATTGGGGACAGTTCGGAACTCACAATGAGCACAAAGAAAAAGTCGGTTGTTACTGTTGGCCTCTTGCAAAGAGTAGCCAGGAGATTGCATGTGGACCACAGCAATTATCCCAAGAGTCATGACAGGGGGGAACGGCCTTTGCCTTTGCTTTGTCAGGACCCTAAAGTCATAAGGCCTGTACACCTCCACGCATAAAGGACTTCATAAAGACGGAAGTACATAATGCAGTTCTCTAAGGAAGACCCGATATTGCTCTCGCTGAGTAGAGATAATTACCACAGGAATGAACTTCTTTATGCCCTGAATACATGGCTGTGAGGTTTTTAAAGAAAGTAATGATAGGGGAAAGTTATTTAACTAAAACTTAGGCCCCGATGAAGAATCAATGTGACTTTCAAAGTGCAGAGTCTTTTCAATTCGTTTTATATTTTCCCCAGAAATTATAGAGTGATTTTTAAACTAAGTTAAATACAAAGATCAAAAGGCTAAATTTCTACCATTAGCAATATAACCACTGTTAATGTTTTAGACATCATTCCGACAACCCTTTCTAGTCATAAAGGCATCTCACTCAGTTGGAATCTTGTCATGCAGGGATTCAGTAACTTGGTTTTGCTCCCATCCAAGAAGGCTAGAGAGAGTCTATGACACGGAGCCTACACTCCAGTTGTGTGGTTGGTACCAACTGCTTACACACTCCACTATGCATCCACATTCAATTAACCCGTTTCTTCTTAACCGACCATTAAGGTAGATTTGAAGTTTGTAATTTTATAAGATTATAAATTAGTAGCAGGAGTAGAAGGACATTTCTTTCCTAACAGTTTTTCATAATTAGAGATGGGATACCTGGTCAAAAATTGAGGACAGGGTCTGGAGAGATGGCTCAGTAGTTAAGGGTACTTTCTGCCCTTGCAGATTACTGGGGTTAAACTCCTAGCACCCACATGATGGCTTACATCTATCTCTAACTCTAGTTCCAAGGCATGCACCGACCTCTTCTGGCCTCCAGGAGCACCAGGGCATGTATGTTAAAATACATACATGTAGATAAAATACTCATACATAGAAAAGAAAAATAAACAAATCCTTTACAAATTAATAGTCCATATTCTGGTGGACAGGTTGGCCATCCCTAATGTAGAATCCAAAATATTACAAAACCTGACATTTTCTGAGTGTTCATATGATGGCTAATGGTCACAGGTCACAGGTGACATTCATCAAAGCACAGCTGCACTCAAAGCACCGCATAAAACCATCTTTGGGTGACTTGTATAAAAACATATAAAGCAACTGAATTTCATGTTTATACCTGGACTCCACTTACAAGGTATTATATAACTCCAATTTAAAATGATCCCAAATTTAAATGCCTCTGGTCCCAGGCTTTTAGGATAAGGGATACTGGATCTGTATGTAACTGGTCCCTTATATGTGGGACTCACTTGCTCCATAATTCCCCAGTAAGAATGTTTGTTCTGGGCTGGCTCTTGGGACTCAAGTCCTAGACCACACGTGACAGTGAGAAGGTTGGGGACCGACTGCACAGAATTGCCCTCTGACCTCCACACAGGGGCAGCTGCACACATTCTACATCATTACCCACAGAGTAATAAACATTTAAAAAAATATTTGTTTCTTCAAAGCCTTTCAAGAGGTGGCTTTATTGGTACTTTAAGTGACTAATTTTTTTTGTTTGTGTGTTAATTATATCCACAATGGGTTTCGTTAGAGCATTTTCATACACTTACATGTTTGTTGCTTGTGTTGACTCTTTTACCCTCCCTACTACTCCCCTTTCTGTTGTTGCTGGTCCTCTTTCTAGCCCCTCCTCCACTCCCCTTTCCTTTTAGCAATTGATGTCACTCACTGGGTTTCCTTCGGCTGCTTTCAGAACCCTGAGCAAGGATTGGTCACAGGACCCTGGCCTCTCCACTAGTGGCTACAAAGCTGAAGAAGATGTTTCTCTCCCTTTCCGCAACATGAGGTCCCCATTGATACTGAGGTGAAGGTGAACTACTATTGGCTACTATTATCTCCTATAGGTCCCTGCAGGCCTCTCTGGTCCTTCTTCCCCACACAGCAGGGTGCCCACAGGCCCAGTCTTGCATAGGTCTCCGGCCAGTAACCCCTGCTACTGTGAGATCAACTGCTACAATGATGATGTCAAGCTCTGAGAACACCTCACAACACCCCTTCCTCCATCCCTTACCATCTCCTGCAGTGTCCCGCAGTGGTCCTTAGGAGGAGTGATATAAAAGTCAGATTCATGGCTGATTAGTAGCACACATTGGCTACTAATGAGTTATGCAGTTACCATGGCCCACTGTAAAAAAGGAGCCTTTTCTGGCCAAAGCCAATGGCTGCACTAATCTTGGGTATGAGCACACTTATTTCAAAGTTACTTTGATGGGCATGTTGTGTTCATTTAGCAAAACAATAGCTGTCTTTACTTCCCCACTAGGACCTACGATCAATGGTAGAGGATGTAGAGTCTCTCCTGAGGAGCAGGTTTCAGATCCTCTCCAGAGAGTGGCTGCTTTCCCTTGTCACCGGTCTGCCATCATTGCCCCAGTGGGCACTTCTGCCCTGTTGGTCAGCAGTGGAACATGCAGGGTACACAGCCCAGGAAGACAACCATGATGATTCCGCCCCAAGCAGCCTGAACAGCACTACCCCGTGGCACTATGGGAGCTGGCTAGCAGGGACCAGGGTTCCATCCTGGTTCCAGCTTTAGTCCTCTGTGTCCTAAAATCAAAGTGCGTGGATGATGTCGTTGGCAATGATCTATTTCTGGAGGGCAAGAAGCCAGGTCAAATGCCTGTTATTTTATTTTAAATAACGTTAAAAAATTTTAAAGTATCATTATAAATCAAGTCTGGGACAACATACTTCAACCCCACTAGGATAGCTCTCATTAAAAAAAATAAAAATAAAAAGAGTCAGGCAATGGCTCCATGCATGAAGTTGCAGTAGGGATGCAAAGCATGGAGTGTCTGTGGATGGACACAAAGGGATGTAAAAGAAAGGAAGAGGGGCACGGATGGACAGAGGGAACATGGATGGACAGAATGGTCCTTCAAAGTCGAGCCTCATGAAACAAAGTCCTGAAGAGAGGGACGTTTTGATGTATTATCATGGAGAGAAAGGCAGAGAGGGAGACCAGACAAGCCTGGAGGGGAACTTACGGGACCCGATCACAGAGGCTCCAAAAGCAGTGCTAAACTGCAAATCCTTTGTAAAATCTTTGGTTTAAGCAACAGACTGCTGGATCTGACTTACATTTAGAAATTAATCCTGGATAGTCTAGAGAAACCTGGTTGACCGGGGTACAGGGAGACAGGAAGAACCCGGGTAAGGTCCTCCCCATGTCCCTTGTCACTGCCTCTGGAGCCTTACACTCCCTACATCTAATGACCTAGTGGGTCTTGTCAGCCACTTCTCAAAAACATCTCAAATCATCTCCACTAACCATGACCCAGGAACTAACAGACAGGGGCTCGGGAGTGTTGACAGCCTTGGTTGTGAACAAGATGGTGGACATAGACAGATGCATATGGGAGTTTCTTCCCCTTCCATGAGCTTTGGTAGCTGATTTTATGTATTAAACACAGGGGATGCCTGGACTGTGACAACATACAGAGAGATACTGGGGCTTATATAATGTCGTCTTTTTGAGTTTTAGAATCCTCGTCTGCAAAATGATAGGTTTCATTCAGATTATGTCCAGGGGGCCTTCACCCCATGAAAACTACAATAAAAAAGAGGCCCCACCTTCTGGACTTAGATGGAGCTCATCCTGAGCCCCTGTTCTTACGGATCTGTGACCTTGGCAAGGTGCTTAACCTTTTAAAGCCTCTTCATCCACTCATGGAGCATGCCGTTATTAACAGCCATCCGCCTTAGAAGGCAGGCTATCATAGTGATTAAAGCACAGCCTTTCCCTAAATAGCTTCTGTGGAGGCAGAAGACAATAAATAGAATTTCAGGTACTGAGTGGTACTATAAGGAAAAGAAAACACAGCAAGAAAACACAAAACAACTCTTCGGTAGTGGTGGTGCTTCCTTAGCCAGCCAGTTGGGCAATGCCTCAAGCCTCTTATTTGTTAAATACAGGCAATAAATATTGCCTGTAGGATGTCATGAAGGCTAAATATGTATGCATATAAGGCACTTCAAATAAGGTCAGGCACAAACCAATTCCTTAGCGACGGTAGAAGCTTCGGTCGCTGGGGCCATTGCTGCTACTACTTTGAAATGTTTCTATATAATCTTGAGGTCATTTCTATGATATTTTCATGGAGAATCTTATTTTTAATTAATAGCCCATGAAACCAAGTCAGTACTGCATTTGGAAAAATGTGTCCTGGTTCTAGACTTTGAAACTCAGTCTGCAACAGGAATTCCAAATGTGTGTGTGTACATATATATAAATGTACATATATATTCATGTATTGTGTGTATACATATATATAGTACATGTGTGTACATACACACATATACATGATGTCTCTATATGTACATATATATAAAAAACTATGTCTCTGTGTCTATATGTATGTCATGTGTGTGCGTGTATAATGTGTGTGTAACACTTGCTATACCATTATTATCCTGCTCTGTGACATTGAAAGGCTCACTCTGTACCGTAAAGGATTAAATAGAAACCATCCCACGTCTATGAATCCGGATCCCAGGGAACATAGGTAGATCTGGGTGGGAGGGAATGTCTGAGCAGCCCAGAGCAGCAGGCGCGTGAGGACTCGCCTGGTAACACAAACACTTATTTAACGCTGATACTATTGAGAACTCTCAGGCAGAGGGGAACAAGTCAGATAAAGACTCTATCACGGAGTTGGAATGTGGTCCTAGGTGACTCTTGACATACAGGGTCTGCTGCCTTGTCTGGGTGACAGGCCAAGGGCACTGGGCTGAAACTCTGCAGCTTATTTTCTTGGAGGACAAACATAACTACATAAGAGGACCAATAGTTAGCCCACCAACATCCCCAGGGGCTCTGGCCTTTGGGTCTGATGGCCAGTTTGGGGTACGGATGCCAGGAAAGGGACCGGTGTCGAGATTCACTGCTCATGCGACAGGGACACATGGTAGCCACTGCAGCTGCTCACCTGGTAAGGGTGTGAACTTGAAAGACATCCATGACATGTCAGCTTTGTGGCCTCAGCAGGCCACGTACATCTCATTGCCTTGATTCCTTATCTGAGTAGAAAACTGTCCACTCTGTACACAGACTGAGGATTAAACGGGTGTACTGAGAACTCAGTAAGCACTTAATCTGTGCTGGCCGTTACTGTTACTGCCATGTTTCCTACTGGAGTAGATGAAGCTCACTGAGAGTTTCCCACTTGCCAATTTGTGGGATACGCATTTTGTAAGGGTTACTTTGTTTATTGCTAAGACTCGTACTATCATTACGATAGGAAAGGTCACAGTCAAGTATATAAATGGAGTGAGCCCCCGCCATCTGGCTGGGATTTGAGGCCTCACTCTCCCAAGCTGGAAGACCACCCTATTGCTACTCCTTTAAATAGTGGCTGGTCCTGGAATGAGAGATCACACATTTCTAGTTCCCAGGGCTGCCAATGGCTGATTTCAGGACTCTGGACAAATCATATTTGGGTTCCAAGTTGAAGAATACAATGGAAGGGTTGAACTGATTAACCCTGTGCCCAGGATGTAGGCATTGTATCTGTGCACATTCCCAGATGAAAGTTTTAAAGACTGTCAGCGGGCCCCAGCCTGTGCCATCTTACAGAAATAAGATTGGTTACAATATTTTATTTGTACCAGAACTCAAATGTAAACCTCTACTGGGAAATCTTTTAGATGAATTTAAATGGTCCTGCAAGTTAAATCTTTAACGCATGTCGGTTTTAATTGAGTTAAGAGTGCTTTGGTTAATTAAATTTCCCAGCTTCAGAGAAGAAACAGCCTCACACACTAGTTATGAAAGTTTTTTTCTTGGTTAATTTTTAAGTTGACAAACAATAACAGTGTATCTTTATGGGCAACAAAAGTAGTATTTTGATCTAGAGAATGGAACACATTAAAACGGAACCCCTCTTGAAGGAAAACATTCCTTCTCCCAAACTGAGCCAAGCCCTCTGACAGATGTTTTCTTCCTCAAGGAGATTCCCTCCTTGGTAGTAATAAGAACCCCATTTGGTCAGAGAGATAAGCAGAGGGGAGACCTCCCTCCAATGAGAGCTGACTGCTACCCCCACTCCCATGTCAGGAGAACCTGACTAGAGGGTATCAGAAGAATCCTTTCCAGGAAAAAAAAAAAAAAAGGACCCTAGAAAGGGAGACAAAGGAGGTTCTAGCAGGAGGGAAGGTGGGAGGTGGGCTTCCCCAGACGAACTGCATCCCTTCTACAGTGAAGAGAGAAGAGGCCAACTTCCCAGAGTAACACCATTTCCCAAAGCCCTGCTGGGCCAAGGGAGCTGGGGACACAATAAACAGGCCCTCTCCTTTGGGTAAAGTCATCTTATTTCCCTTGAAAAGACATAAAAGAAACAAACCAGGGAGAAAGAACAGAGCAGCAAGTGCTGGCCATAATTGTTGTTCCTTATTTTGGCTTCTGAGCCACTTTGACAACATGGACATACTATGGAAGACCCGAAACACCAAGAGGGGTCTTCCTTGCTGCACTCACTGCTGATGGACGTCCGGCTCCTAAAGTAGATCCCTTCCCTGGACTCCAGCTTTACTTTACTGTGGGCTGCATGGGACTCCATTCTCAATGCAGGAGACGCTGCATGTTCTAAGGAGGGGCTGCTCTACACACCCCTGCAAGCCTTCCAGGAGAGAGAACCATACTAGGGAGGCACACGCTGCTCTGGAAAAACTCATGACATCCAGTAGCCAGCCCTGGGGTCAGGCCTTGCAGGCTTACTTCCACACTTACTTGTGTGGAAGGTGAACATCTTAGTGCATCAACACTGCTTTTGCCCCACGTTCTCGCAATACTGGCCTTGGAGGCAGACTCGTTCCTTGGTGGGAAAGCAGGAAGAAGGACGAGTGACCCTCCACTCTCTTTTTGAGCCTCTCATGTAGCCCAGGCTGGCCTTGAACAAGTGTAGCTAAGGTTGATCTTGAATTTCTGAATCGTCAGCCTCCGCATGCTGGGGCCCGGACCATGCTTCATACATGCTGAGCAAGCCCCGTGTTCACTGAGCCCACCTCCCCCTTCTCACCAGAGAAACTGGTATTCGCAACTTTGAAAAACCTGAAACATCCCTCAGCAAACTGATTTGATAAATAAGATCCTATGTCACCGAGGTTTCAGGATAACCCACTTTAAACACAGCCTTCTTCGCTATTTCATTTGAAAGTGCACCATGATGTTCATATTGGGAAAGGAGTGAGGGAAGGGAAGGGAGGGAAAGGGAAGGGAGAGGGACGGAGAGAGGGGGGAGGGAAGGAGAAGAGAGGGGGTAGACAGTCTGTTCGAGAACTCACTAAGCATACCAGCTGTGAAATGACCAGGGCTCTATCCTTCCTGCCCCTCCGTTTACCCTGATTCACTGATATGAGGGAAACATGATGATCTGCTCCCCAGGAATTTCTGCTTCCGGAACAACTTGGGCCTCTCACCACAAACCAAGGTGGAAATGCAGAGCCAAGCAGGTCCTGGCTGTGATCATAGGCTATCTTGTTCAGCCGGGGACTTCCGTGTTCAGCTGGGGACTTCCGGCAAAGTCTCCAACCAACTTACACAATTGTCTTCAACACTTCCTTCTTTTTTTTGAGAAATGAATTTGATTTTTCTTCCCCAATTTTCAAGTAGTCATTAAAAATTAAACAACACCAGGAAGGACCCTTTGTGATTATGACCTTCCCTCTCCTGCAACAAAGTAGATCTATACATTTATGTACCATTGTAGATGTAAATTGCAAAATTTGTATTCAACTATATTAAAACATCTAGTCCAAAAATGATTGCCAGTTGTGAAAAGCAGACAGGCTTATCACTTGCTGTCAGTCGTCCGTACCTAGTTAAGCAATAATGTGCTAAAACTGCTCTTTTGTTTTGTGTAAGAATTTTGGCAATAGAAGAAATGAACACTCGGTTAATAAAAACTCGGGCTGCCTTTCTGCTTTGATGGAGGAAGCAGCTGCCTGTTTTCATTTGCTGCAGAGCAGCAAAACCCATCAATATAATAAGCAGCTTAGGAGCATCCATCCACAGCGCCTGTAAGGATATAGGGCTATTCGCTCAAAACCAATCCCTGGTTTAATTTTAACAAAGATGTGTCTGACATATTTGAAAATGCATTATAATAGGTTCTGAAACACGGACAATTTCTCTCCCTTTTAAATACTTTTCACAGATGTGAAAGGTGTGCTGTAGCCGAATGATGGCGATGATAAGGAATGGACCAGACTGTCAGGACATCCTGAGACAAGGGGCGTGAGGGGAGCAGACTGAGAGGCAGTTATCGGCTCTTGTCAACGTGGAAGTAATTCATGTGAGTGTGAGTTTATTCATTTATTCAGTCAGATGACTATGTATTCCACACACACACACGTGTGTGTACACACACATACTTACATGTATGTACACACACGCACAATCATCCTTGGGCTAGATAGGTACTGAGCCCACGGCTCCTTCCTGAGACTCTTCAGGAGAAATCATCAATAGGAAAACCCCAGTAAGATCAAGGTTTTGAGCACAGGGCTACAGATGCATATTTTAACATTCGCCTTTTATTCGAGAGCATTCAAATGGGCACACAGCACAGTGGAAGCTATTTAACATAAAAATTAAAAATCAGATGCTGCGTTCTTTATTATACAGTCACACACTTCATTAGACATCCCTTTAAGAAACGATGAATCTGATTGAAAAAAAAATTGAATTATGTTGGAACACATGTCAAACTGTTTACTAGGCTAGCCGGGAATTACCACACTCTGAAGAGAAAGTTTTAGGATTTTAACTTTTGTTTGGACAGCCTCTAATTTTACAGTAACCATTAGATACTCCCATGGAGCATGAATACACCATGTAGCAAGTCTAACACGAACTACAAACTTGGAAGCAACTGGCACCGTAAAACAGTAAGCCTTGGCTAGAAGACGCGCTGAGGGGCCGTTTATTTTTAGGGTTGAGCGGCATACCAAAGTCTCTGATAATTCTCAAGCCTCCCTTTGCAGATCGAATGCTGGCTAAGTGATCTGTCTGAAGGTCAACATCACTGTTAGGTTAGCCAGGGCTTCTCTGGATAGCAACATAGCAAGCGCACGTCTGTACACATGTGAAGGAAACCTTCCCAGAAAGGGGGAGCAGAAAGCTTCCTGAACCACATGCAAGTTGTAAACAACACCCACATGCTGGTTCTTTTCCGTGTGTGTGTGTGTGTGCCCACGCGTGCGTGTTGTTGCTGCTGCTGCTGTTTTAAGTAAGTTTTAGCTTTGCCGAAACACTGTAAGATCGTATAGAGAGTATCTCATTTTTTCCTAGTTTCCACTGCTGATAACATCTTATTCTCAAGTCCCCGGAACTGTCTAGTCAAGTGCTTGTTCTGAAGACAAGGCTTACGATCCAGTCTATGCTGCCGAGAGGTGGGGAGCGGTATCAGCGCCTCTCCCACCTGCACCTCCCTTAGCTGTTCTTAACTAACTAAATAATGCACGTTGAGAGTTAAAACCGGACCCAAAATGCATGTATCTCAGGGTTTGTGAGGGAAACTGACCTCATAAAGAAAGTCTGGAGCCAACAAAGCCTTAGCTTCCTATTCCATCGTTGAGCGTACCGAATATTATTTAAGTCATTATTCACACAGGAGTTTGGATGGCTCATTCACCATTAACCCTCTGTTTTCTGCTCTGGCTTCTTCCCTCCTCTGCCCCCTGCTCAGTGGCCCGGCACCCTGCTTTCAGAATCCTGCTGAGACCCACAGGCTGGCTACCACTCTATGTGGCACCTCCAGTAGTAAAAAGACGACTTTGGAGAGAGACTCATGCACCAGTGGCCGAGCCTGGTGCCTGGTACCTGGGTGCACCCTTCTCCATTCCTAAAATACAGACAAGGGCCGAGCTCCAGGACCAACAGAACCCTGCCTTCTTCCCTGCCTTTCCCTTGGTTCTTCCCTGTTCTCTCTTCCTGCCATCTTTTCTTTTACTGTTACCTTCATCCCAGTTATAATGGAAGCTGTCCTCTCAAGAGGCAAGACCTGATCCTATCTTGGTGAAGAAATGCTGTGGATATCACACTCAATGCTTGATAAAGTAACCTTTGATCTATTTCTCTGGTCCGAATTGCCTTCGGACATAAACTTCCTGCAGGGAGAGCGCACGGTGCTTCTTTCTTGGAGCCAGTCTCCACAATCTATACAGCCTGGTTGTAATTTATGTAGAACAATAGCAAACAGTTCTAAACCCAGTAACTCATAACAATGGAACCAGAATTACTCTCCTGCTGTGAGACCAATTTGATGAGTTCTGTCGTATTTACTCCCGGCCCTGATGCTACCTGTGAGTTCAGCCACAGGTCAGCTTCTGTACGGATGAGTCATTGCCCTCAGTGCTCGTTTACTGACCTTTTAACCTAGACACACAAGCCGTGGATCTGGAAGGAGAATTATCACGAGAAGACAGGATAAATGCTCTGGGCAGCAAGGTTGCCCTGGGCCAGAAAGGTGCACGCTTACACACGTTCCCAGGCCAGCTACGGACTTCACATTCAATAGACCATCTTTCTTTAAGTCAATCCTTTCTCTTCGTTCCTTAGGACCCATTCACCGGCTGTCCTATCTGTTGTTATCTATAAGCAGGCAGGATCTCATCAGAGTCTGGAAGGAGTCTCAGAGTGAGTCCTTTAAGTGACTTGAGAGAGAATATGACCCTCTGTCTGGTTATTTTTTTCTTGTCAACTTCTCTCTGCGATGACAAAATCTGTAATGTTAGCCCATACATCTTTAGGAATCGGAACTCCTTGAGAAGTGCCTTCAAAATACACCATTTAAAGCAAATACTTGTTCTGAACTGATACCACAATTATCTTTCTGTTGGGGAAGATACAAAATTTCTAGAGTTTTTTTTTTTTTTTTTTTTTTTAAATACTGTCACCGGTCTTTTCACACCAGGACACACAAGTGTTTGCAAGTTGAGGTCAGAGTGCCTGGGCTGAGTTGTTGAGCGTGGAGAAGTCATCAGGGTCCCCATGGGCTCACACCAGACTTCTCAGGACACAAAACAGATTTTCTTCTCTCTCCAGCTGCAGAGTTCATGTTGGCATGAACTCCATCATTCCTGCACCCCGATGACTAAGGTGCTGGTGGCTCTGAGCCTCGAGAGTTGTGTTTCAGCCAGAATGTATTTCTCATCGGCTTCTGCTGCCCAGGAGCACGGAGGTGATTTCTGCTGAGCAAATTCCATAGCACTAATCTAAATTTTCAGCACTGTTGACGAGAATGTGAGATACGGTTTGCAGCTCACGAGAAGAACTGCTTTACTGCTTTCCATGGGCGCTGCAGAGAAATCCCCGAGTATGAAGGAAAGCCCTGAAAAATGAAGGGTCTTCCTCAGCACACGGGACAGGTAATTCGGAGCTGAGTTGGAGCTGGAACCTCAGTGCCCGAATGGTTCACCCTAGTTTCCTTTCAGGACTACGCAACATAAGCAAGTATAGAGAGAAGAATTACGTTATGATTTGAGTTTGCATCTTGTAAAGAGATTTTCAAATCTTTTTTATTAATCATTTTACTTGTTTACATTTCAAATGATATCCTCCTTCCTGGGTACACCTCCACACCCTCCCCATCCCATCTCCCAACCACCCCCCCATCCCATCTCCCAACCACCCCCCCATCCCATCTCCCAACCACCCCCCCATCCCATCTCCCAACCACCCCCCCATCCCATCTCCCAACCACCCCCCCATCCCATCTCCCAACCACCCTCCCCATCCCATCTCCCAACCACCCTCCCCATCCCATCTCCCAACCACCCCCCCCTGCTTTTATGAGGGTGCTCCTCCACCCACTCACTCAAGATTTTTAACCTTGAAGGTGAAAATCAGAGTCTTAGAAAGGAAGGAAGAAAGAAAGAAAGAAAAAGAAAACAGGCCATGGCTCATTCTTCTTCCTGATTTCTACAGAGTCACAGACATTTAGAAGTCACTGAAGTGACTTTTGGCTTCTGTTTCCATTTCCATGCCTGGACGAATAGAGGGAGTGGCTATAGATAAACCTTGCTGCTGCTCACACAACACCAGGGTCTCTGAATTGAGGCCAGGAAACAACATACAATCTTCAGAAATGGAGACACTCCCTGTCACACCCATCCCGACTCTGGAATTACTGCGAGTGTCTTCGTTGCTTTCTGTAATTGAGCCTCTGTTTGTTTTCGGGAAGTATCTCTTCTACATGGTCATTAGTCTTACTTATTCAAATATCTACATGTCATTTGTCTTGTAATTAAGAGTTCCTAACAGCTCCCAACAATTCTTTTGATTACCCACGTTCCAACCATAATAAAAGAGTAATTCTCTTTCACAGTGTTGTGTCTAGGGAGGGGGAATCATGTAATATATACAATTTTCACCCACATGGTGTTGAGCAATGTAATTTTCTGTGCATTCTCTTCTAAGAATATTTTCAATATTTCTGGATTGTCTCTGCTCTCAGGAACAGGATTGAAATCTCCACTTTGGTATTTATCTGGGGCTGTGATAGCTCAGTCGTCTGCCACCAAATGCCAAGATAGGGGAATCTCATCATCCAGAGACCAGCCGCATGATGGGCAGTTAATAGATATATCAAACCTTGGGATATATGCTAAGCTGAGGAGATGATTGGCTGGTGATACACTGATTGATTAGCATGGGGAGAATGGGTTTCTTCTTGACAACCTAAGATTATGCCTCAGCTAAGCTCAAATTGCTTACACCTCTTCTATTGGGTTTAAAATTACAGTCCTGTCATCTAAAATCTCTCTTCAATGAATTTTTTTTTGCCATATATAAAAATTAAAGGGAAAAGGAGAGTAGGTTCAATGGATAAGAGTAAATGCCCCCCCCCCCCACTGCACGCTGCTGCTACTGCTGGTTCTGCTGCAAGGTGTCCTATGTAAATCCCCACCCCCACCCCGCAAACCTTACACATTCCGTAGCCAGTCAGTGAACACTGTAGTTTAACTACGTTAAAGGTTCCATCTCACCTAGGTAAACTGAGAATTCAAAGACACCCTCCTTTAATCAGCTTTACTGTCTAAGGCATGCTTTGCAGGGGCAGGACAAAAAAGGGCAAATTTACAGACTGTGGATTAGCACTGCATTTGCAGGAACTCCACGAGTAGTGAGTGACTCCTTTAATGGCAGTGACGGTGGATGCTAAAGGCAGTCACATGCATACACTGAAATACTGTAATGCTGTGCCTGTTTCTCACACACATGGGAATTACATACGCTTTAAGACACAAAGGAATTAGATGGACAGAGGTATGCTAATACTGTTTTATCACACACACACACACATACACGCTTGTGCATGCACACACACATACACACACACACACAAAGTTACATATGCTTTGAGGGATGCTGATATTGTTCTATCATACACACACACACACACACACACACACACACACACACACATACACACACGAAGCCCCACACCACACACTTGAGTAATGCACACATACAATCACTAAAGGGCAATACGTGCAGCCTCACAAACATCTAGCAATCTTAGTTCCAATAAGCTTCATTTCTAGTGTCCTGTTTAAAGATTGCATCTGATTGTACCCTGAATTATCTGACTGGATAGAAAACAGACCTTGCTCTTGCTCCTTCCTTCCCATTCCCCTTAACACCCCCTCCCCCCAAAAAAAGAGAAGCAGGTGAGCTTTAATTCAACACATCGAAGATCACCCCTCCCCTGCCTGGGCACACTAGGGTTTAGCCGAATCACCCTAGATAAGTGGTTCATTGAGAATGTTCTGCAGTAATAGACCGGCCTGGCCGGCTCGGATTTCCCCTTTCCTATCAGCCATCAGCAGTAGGGGATCAGCTGCGACAAAAATCCCCAGCTGAACCACCCACATACAACTCAGTGAGCAGACTTAAAACAAGGCCATTTATTGGCAAGTGTTATGCAAACAAAGCGTCCAAGTCGTAGAAACAGATGTCAACTGAAACATATGCTTACTGTAAACTGGAATTTGACTCTCTTTATAAAAATAGACATAAATGGGCCTTCGGAAAGTAGCCTGTCTCGTGTTGTCTGCCGCTGCCTAACTTGATTCAGCCTAAAGCTTTTAAAGAGGTGAATAGACCCATATGCAAGGGCAGAGGAATGAAAGTTAAAAAAAATTAAATTGGAAATAAATGATAACATGTTGGAGCAGTTCCCAGAAGCAATCTTACGGATTTTCCTCTAAAAACACAAGACAGGAAGTTAAAAGCTTCCTGCGGGTCACCCGTGGCATGTCCGGTAATCATTTCCTACCACTCAGGGTGGAAAGAAATGGTACGTTCCCAAGGTAAGTTTAGGAGCGGACGCTTTCCCCTCCTCTCTCTTCCTCCTGCTCTCCCTTGCCTCTTCTCACATCATGATGTCTTTTAAATGTCACTTCTTTTACATGAGGCAGTTGGTAGGGACAGGAGTCAACAGCAATCAGAACCATTATCCCCTGCAGCGAGTCCTGGTCCTAATGCATTGTGACACCTTTGCTGGCTGGCCACCGGTTTACCTTCCTGCTTCTTAGGGAATGAAGTGGTATTGAGCGAAAATGGCTGTGACGGGAACGGCGGGAACGGCGTGTGCATAACTGGTATTAAATTTACCTCTCAGCCTAAGTGAATTTTCCTCACATGTGACTAATCAAAACGAAAGCTCATGGGCCCAGGCTGAGCTGGCCAGCACTTCCCCACCCCTGGGACCAGGGCTATTTTGTTTTATCTCTTTGTACAAGCTGGCAGAAGTTTAAAGTGAAGGGGATAATCCAGGGACGGTGTCTTCATGAAATAACATCCTTACATGAAGAGGCTTTTAACTGCCTGTCGCTGTCCTCAAGGAAAAAAAAAAAGGAGAAGAAGAAAGAATAAAAGTGTGACAATCTCATTTTGCTGAGCACCTTCCCATGAAAAGGGAGGATACCAGCCATGGCTGTCAGGCCTAGTAGTGACCTCACACAATCCATTATCCACTAAACACTTAAAAGTCAGGTTTACATACACGGCAGGGGGTGGGGGGGAGGATGAAACAGCTATCACAATCATTTTCACTTTGGTGAATTCGCCCTCCATTGGAAGCCAGTCACTTGATAACCCAACACATCCAGCCCGTGTCACGGTGCACGCAAAAGGAAACGCGATTGATTACGAGACGCCTGGTACAGGTACGGTGGCACCCTAGGATTTCAGACATCAGCCAGGGCAGATGTTAGAGGTTCGAAGGCTTTGGTGTGAACTTTCTCCAACTTGAACCTGAGAAAAAGAACAATGAGGAGCCGAGTCCTTCAGATTTCTAGAAGGGCTTGACATTCCTTCAAAAGTGTGTTTTACTAACCACTTAGCGGAGATCCGCCGGGGCCAGGGGAAGAGCGGGCAGGGCAATTATCGTCTCGCACAGTCAGCCCGCTGCTTATTCACAGAGAGAGCGGCCTGCATTCTGCCCCGAACCAACTGTGCATGTTACTGATAATAGAGCAGAGCTCTCGCTAAATTGGCACTGAAAAAAACCCACCTCGTTTACTCCCAGCAACTTATTTGTGGGAGGCAATGAAGGCCGGAATATTTTCTCATGACTACAAGAATAGCCAACTCATTGTTAACATTAAAATTAGTTTTCTGACATGGTACATGCCATGCATTTACTTCTCCTTAAATAGGAACTTCCGTGCCTGGAGTAGACCGTTGATGGCATTTCTTTTCCCTAGAGGATAATGCGTTCTTTCGCTAACAAACCATCTAGCGGTGGCTGGGTATCAAAGTGGCTGTCACTTTGAGGCTCTCCATTCAGAACTTCAAAGACTGCTGCCCTTGGTTTGGGTAGTGCGTTATTCTTGAATTATTATTATATCATTCTTGCTCTGAATATTTGTCACACAAATACTAAGTGTGACACTCAAGGCAGAGGTGGCTGTGAACATGGCAGGGGTCACATGGTCACTGTCATGCGATGAATGACAAAACCATAAGCCACATTTATAAAGCGTAACCTTCCCATGTCCTGTAGTTAAGGTGAGGGCAAAGAGAGTAGCCAACAAAAGGTTGTAACATTCTTTGAAAGGAAGATTTATTTTTTTAAAGTTTAGGTTTGTATGTTTGTGCCTACATGAGTTTATGTGTACCATCTGTGTTCAGGTACCCACAGGGGCATTCGAGGATGTGATCCCTTGTAACTGCAGTTACAGGTGACTATGAGGCACCCGATAGTTTCTGAGGACCGAAGCCTGGCCCTCTGCCAGAGCAGTCCATGTTCTTAGCTGATGAGTCATCTCTCCAGCCCCAGGTACAACATTCCTCTGAGCCCATGGGTTCAGCTTCCAGAGTCTGAACTTCCAGCTTCAGCCCCTGGCCCCTACTCCAGTAAGTCAGCTTACAGGCAACTGGGATGGCCATTCTAACTGGCTTAGGGCATCAGAACCCCACAGAAGTGGACGGGGATTTTGTTAAGGTTCTGGCACCACACCAACTCAATCACAAATCCGAGGGTGCATTTCTGGGGACTTTCTGCTAAACATAGAGAGTAGAGGACCAAAAGCATCCATTGAAGGAGACAATGAAGAGGCAGGTATTGTTGTTGAGGACAAGACAGCTACTTAAGTGGGGGAAAAAATGTGAGCAGAAGGATTCACCATTTTTGAAATCTTGTGCAAAAATTCCAGAGGCTGCCACTTTTCAGATCACTGAGAGAGAGGCCAAGACGAGATGGAAAAGTAGGCTAGCAGAAGAAAACACCCAGAAGACATTATGAATGCAACTGTTCATGTAGTCTTAGCCAGAGAGAAAAAACAAAACAGGCACAAAGTATCAGATAAGTTAGCCATTGAGTGGTAACATGCTTTTACCGAGTGAGCCCTGCTGTGGGAAAGAAAAGCCACGCCAAGGCACCGGGTCTTCACGTGACTACACAGCTCAAGAATGAGGCAAGAGCAATGAATCCAACTCAAGTGTTTGGACAGATTGGCCACTCTGAAGCCATGCCTGAATTAGCTGGAAATTGGAGTGTGCTAACAAGAGTGGTCTTGCTGGCCACTGCTGAGAAAGCAGTCACGTGATCTCAGGCAGGCTCTGCGAGCTCAGGGAGAGCCCAGTAATGATGAGCCTGGATGCCAAATAGGAAATGGACACCCAATGCTGTACCCAGTTTCCAAATGTCACAGGTGAGAAGACATGGCAGAGCATCATCACAAGGCAATGTGACCTCTGGGTCAGTTGTTATGGAGGTCCTTCTCCAAACCACTTAAAGACTGTTTGGGTTTTGTGGCTGTTAATAGGTTCCAGAAAACCAGCTGGGTAAAGAACAAAGCTAGCTTAGAATCTGTACTTGGAACGTCTAGCTTTGAGGACACAGGTGTGCTGGACAGCTCCCTGGAGTGTAGGTTGCTGCCAAGATCTAGCCTGCCCTTACTACACGAACTGAAGACAGTTCCTAGCAGGTGTCTCTGTGGCTGAAGTCAGATAGCTTTGCCTGTTTCCTGGCTCAACAGTAGTTTGCAGAGAGGCGAAACAGTGGTTTTCCCTTCCAAATCCTTTTGGGAATTCTAAGTCAAGTTCAATCCCAAACTCACATATGAATGGTCAACGATCAATGTCCTCTGATTAGCACTTAGGAAGAGCACTATAAAGTAAAATAACTGTGAAATACAGTGGTTTGTTTCCTAAAGATGAAGAGTCTGAGGAAAAAATGAATCCATATGAAGGGAAAAGGCTAATGCACTAGTAGAGGGGAGACAGGAATTATGGAGCAACGAAAGTTACCACTGCTAAAATGACCAGAATACCCTCATATTAAGCTCTCTCCTATAGACAAGAAGACTAAGCCCAGTTAGGTCAGTAAAGAAGCCTGACACCTTCACTGCTTCCCAGGGCAGGCAGAACTTTGAACCTTGCCTGGGGTCTATGATCTATCTGACCTCAGGGTCACTTACAATGAATCAGCTAGGATGGAAGATCCAAGAGAGGAATCGGGGAGCCATAGCTGACAGGCTTCACAAATTACTGACCTCGAGGCTTAACAGAGAGTGGAGTACATCTCAGGAAGTCAGGGTCCAAGTGTTGTGTCAGAGCAAGGAGCCTGTGTAAGGATCCAGGGTATTTTAGGGGAATGCTCTGGTTGGATCCACTGGGAATAAGGAACTGCATTCAGTTCTAAGGTTCTGCATAGGATATACATTAAAAAAAATTCCTATAGGCATAATACTTAAAAATCTGAAAGCATATAAGCATGGGTGAGGGAAGGGATGGTGAGACTAGAGATGGAACTCAGAAGATGGCATTCTCAGAGATCCTTCATTACCTGAAGCCATAGTCTCACCATTTGTACAATGCGTATGTTTGATAAATGAAGGGGCATACAAGATAGTGTACACACGCAATACCACAGTACTCAGTCTTAGAGGATGCAAGACATGTTGATACATGTACAACATGGATGAACCCTGAGGGCATTATGCTAAGTGAAACGAGCTAGCCCTAGAAAGATAGCCTATAAGACTCTCCTTATATGGACAGAAAGAATGATGGCTTTCACGGCCGGCAACAGGGATAGGGAATTGCTGTGTAATGGTAGGGAAGTGCTGTGTAATGGTAGGGAAGTGCTGTGTAATGGTAGGAAAGTGCTGTGTAATGGTAGGGAATTGCTGTGTAGTAGGTGCAGGACTTCAGGCTATGACGGGGACCAGTGCTGAACGTTGTACAGATATGGACATAATGTATTAATACCTGCCAATGACATTTTTTTCTGGTATGTGCATATGCCACAGTTAAAATTAAAAGTTAAACAACACAATTTTAAATGGCAAGGACAGTATTTCTATCCTAGGACTGAGGTGAGAAGAGAACATTCCAATGTTTGAAAACTCAGCCTAACACCCAGTATGGCGGTTAGAATAAGAATGGCCCATACACTCCTGTATTTAAAAGCTTGACCACCAGGGAGTGGAACTGTTCCAAAGGATTACAAGGGCTAGAAGGTGTGGCCTTGTTAGAGGAAGTGTGTCACTTTGAGGTTTCAGAAGCCCATGACAGACTCAGCCCTGCCCCTGTCTCTGTCTGTCTGTCTGTCTGTCTGTCTGTCTCCCTCCTTCTCTCTGCCTGCTGCCAACAGATCAGAGTGCAAAGCTCTTAGTACATCTCCAGCACCACGCTGTCTACACCACCCTACTCCTCCCATGATGATAAAAGATTTATTTTATTTATATGAGTACATTGTAGCTGTCTTCAGACACACCAGAAGAGGGCATCAGATCACATTACAAATGGTTGTGAGCCACCGTGTGGTTGCTGGGAATTGTACTCAGGTCGTCTGGAGTCAGTGGTAAGACAGCATATCTTTATGTCAGAAAACTCTAGTAGAAAAATTAAATGATGCTTCCTTCTCACACTAAAGACAATTCAGTTCCAAATGGATCAAAACTATCCACGTTAGACTTGAACTTCTGGCATTTCTAGGAGAAAGAGTAGGGAGTACACATCAGGGCTCCGGGCTTTCTGAACAGGATTATGGTTGCCCAGGAAACACCCAACAACCAACAAACAGTACTCCATGACACTGAAAAACTTTTGTGTTTCAAAAGAGACTGTTAATCAACTAAAGAGGCAGCCTAGCAAACTAGGGAGAGAAATCTCTGTTAGCTATACAACTAACAGAGAATTAGGATTTGTGTCTAGCGCGCGCGCGTACACACACACACACACACACACACACACACACACACACACACACACACCACATACAGATGATGTCATTCTCAGAAGCCCTACGATGTGAATAAGAATCCCAGCAGTGGATGTGGGTTACCACCCTTTGAGTTTTTGGTGAGAAATGTCGTGGGGTCCCCCAAACACTGACACTGCTCTCGGACACATCAGAACTCCATGGAAAGATACTATTGCAGAAGACACCCACGCTTTGAACAGAGGACATGAAAAATCAAGGTGCTACTGACTAGAAAGCATCCTCCCTTCTGGCTATAGTACTGGAAGGCATTATTATGTAGGTTGCTGGGAGAAAAGTCAACAGTCTTACCCAGTTGTGAGCCCTAGGAACCGCAATAATGGCAGGGCCAGCATCAACATATGCCCTTGGGTAGAGCAGCGGCAATGTGGTGGGGCGGTAACGGGCTACACTCTGTGCTCCACAGGGGCACCTATGCTCAGTGATGTAAGTCTGGCCAAGAACCCATGGTTGGGGAGTTCACAGGTTCTAGAGAGTGAACCTAACTAGACATAGTAAACTGCTCTCTAAATTAGTGTCTCTAACCCGGAAGCTAGTGCAACCTTTAGAACTCTCTGGAAGTTTCTCTGTGGCGTGGGCAGAAGTTAATGTAGAAGCTCGCAGCTGGCCAAAGTGGAAAGAGTGTCTGTGGTGTGTTCAGCACAAATGAAACATGTGTGACATCCTTTCCACCGAAGCTCAGGGGCCACTGAGGAACAGGGGGAATATGTTCTGCTAGAGATCAGACAGGTGGGGTAAAGAGTGTCACCTGGACATGGGGGGACCCCAGCAACCATGGACCCGCAAGGACAGCAGTCAAGCCCTACCTCTAGCTGGTGAGCTACTGCAGTTTGTGCTTTCTGAGACCATGTTCTGTTTATTAAGAATGCAGGCTGAGGGGCTGACAGATGGTCCAGAAGACTCCCTGCTCTCCAAAGGACCTGAGTTCAGGTCTCAACCCTAACATCAGGTGGCTCACAGTGGCTCTAGTTCCACGGGAATCTGATCCCCTCTCTGGCCTCTGAGAACACTGTGGATTCATGACATACAGTTAGATACTTTTCACACATACACTTAAATAAAGACAGAAATCTTTTAGCCAGGCGCTGGTAGAGCTCGCCTTTACTCCCGCACTCAGGAGGCAGGTGGATCGTTTTGAGTTCCAGGACAGCCAGTGCTACACAGCAAAACCTTATCTTGAAAAACAAATGGACAAACAAACAAACCTTTTAAACAAGACTCTTGTGTGCCCGTATACTATATGGCATGTGTAATGCACATATAGTAAATTTTTTAATTATGAGAATTATGCATCTATTATCTACATACTCTCTATATATCTGCCCATCTATCTATTTAACTATCTAATTACTGAAAACTTGTAACAGAGTGTTGGACCCAATATATGAGTTTAACATATTGGTTCTCAACCTGTGGGTCGAGACCCCAGCAACAAACCTCCATCTCTAATAATACTCACATTGCAATTTGTAGCCGTGTCAAAATTACAGTTATGAAGTAGCAATGAAAGTAATGTTATGGTGGGGGGGGGTCACCACAAGGAGAGGAACTGTACTAAAGGTCACAGCATTAGGAAGGCTGAGAACCACTGGTTTAAGGAATAAGTACTAAGCCAGAGAACAATGGAAGCAAAGACTGCATATTCATTTCCTAAGAGGTTCAGGAGGAAGACAGTGGGGATTAAGTAGGGTGTGGGTGTGGGGGGATCTCACACTAGCATCTGCCGGCAAATCTCAATCATGTTTGTAAACAGCACAGAGATTGGTGGAGAGGGTGGAGCGAGGGGTCCCACAGACAGGACAGAGGGGTTCAGTGTAGGAAGGAGGGGGACACTTTAGAACGGGAGAGAGATTGGGGAAGGCTGATGGTTGAGTTCTTATTTTTCTGTTTTCCTTCCTTGCGCCCCCTGCCCCACCCCCATTCCACTTGTGGGGAAGAAATCATTACAAGCCAAGAATGAGAAGCTATTAGCGGGGCAGAGAGACAAAAAGCTGTATAATCAACTCTTAATTATCAGCATTTTGGTTTATCAGCTTCACATCTTGCTTTCAAGCAAGTTAGCCCTCATTCTGCTTAATTACTTGCTTGGTTAGCATCTCAAACTCAAGCGGAATATAACTTTGTATGTGGCCTGCAGCCCAGCGGGGTGACATTCTGACACCTGAATACTTAAGCACTTCCCTAGTTGGGAAGGATTTACCCTAAGACACTTTGGCTGAGCTTGGAGGCTTCGCAGCAGGAGAGACCTGTGGTTAGGTTCTCCAGGTGTTGCTGAATGGCTTCCTATTGTGTAGTATAGGTACTCCATCCACACTTATTCCTCAGATCATATATGTGTGTGTATGTATACATATTTATATTACACATACATACATACACACATTTCCCCTGTGTTTTGTCCCGTATTCAACTAACAGTACCGAACCCCAGCTAAGTGCCACTGTGCCCCAGTGTCTGAAAGCTGAGGTGGTCCCAGACGCCAAGATCTGGGGAGACAGAAAGCAGATTCTGGTTCTACAAAGAAGACAGTTTGCAGGGTTAAAGAGGGCAAATAGTCTAGTGTAATTCACGATGGGTGGGATCTGTCTTTGGTAGTTGTTTTAGTCAGGGTTTCTATTCCTACACAAAACGTCATGACCAAGAAGCAAGTTGGGGAGGAAAGGGTTTATTCAGCTTACACTTCCACATCGCTGTTCATCCCCAGAGGAAGTCAGGACTGGAACTCAAGCAGGTCAGGAAGCAGGAGCTGATGCAGAGGCCATGGAGGGATGTCACTTACTGGCTTGCTTCCCTTGGCTTGCTCAGCCTGCTTTCTTATAGAACCCAGGTCTACCAACCCAGGGATGGCACCACCCACAATGGGCTGGGCCAGGGATGGCTCCACCCACAATGGGCTGGACCCTCCCCCTTGATCACTAGTTGAGAAAATGCCTTACAGCTGGATCTCATGGAGGCATTTCCTCAACTGAGGCTCCTTTCTCTGTGATAACTCCAGCTTGTGTCAAGTAGACACAAAACCAGCTAGTACAGTGGTCAGCTTTTCTGTCTTTGATAGTTCTAATAGTACTTCATTGTAATCTGTTTAATCTCCATACATAAAGCAGAGCAAGGATCCCATTGCCAGATCGCAGTGAGCTCTGCCAGACAAGGTATGATTCTGCAGAGGTTTCTGTTTCTGGAGCGAGTAGTGCTTCCTTCCTTTTACGTTTCAGGGTCTCTGGAGGCTTTGGCACCTGAGAAACAGTGCACAGATGGAAACCTTTCTTCTATTGGAAGAGATTTGCTGGGAAGCTCATTTGTACTGCTGATCTTGGTGTCCCCAGAGCTGTGGGACCCCCCCCCAAAAAAAACTGTTCAGGACCCTTTGTTTCTACCTGGAATGTGCCATTACTGTCTTCTCTTCCAGTGTAAGGCAAACCCCCATTTTCTGTCAACAGCATCTCCATCTCTGCAGCTTCCCCATGGCCTTCCTCCCTCCTCTGCTCTCTGATCCCTGTGCTTCTTCCTCTTCTCCTGTGGCCTCATGGTGCCTCCTTCATTTATCTGTTCTTCTAGAGAAGAGATTCTATTACCAACAGAAGATTGCTTTTTCCTACTGAGTAGCAAACCAGCCAATCACACTGGTCAGGGATGTGCTTTAGCTTTGGGGATTTCGCGTGTGTAAATTAAATATATAGATTTCATTTAATTATTTTGAATCCATGTGTGGTGTATGGGGTTGAAGGGATATCAATGCATACAAAGTGCCCACCCGTGTGTGTGTGTGTATTTGTATGGAGCCAAAGGTTGATGTCTGGTACTTCCCTCAGGTGCTCTACACGCTAGTGTTTGAGACGGGGTCTCAGGGCTCACGGATCTGCCGGGCTGGATGGGGCACTGTCTCCGGGCTGGAGTTTCCGCTGTGCACAGCCACACACGGCTTGCATGCTTTGGATGTCAACTCAGGCCCTCAGCTTGCTTTACTAACTGAGATATCGCTCCCGCTCCCTCTGTTTAACTAATCACTGTCCCAGGGCTCTCTTTTTGACTACAATGAAAAGTTTCAACATCAAAAAAAAATCATATATATATATATGTATACATACATATATATATATATATATATTCTGAAATCTGTCACGTATACAATTGATTGAGATCATTACTCCTCGTTTCAGAACTATTCCAGGGTCTAAAGTTGTTCTAGGAGAAAATTACACATAACCAAGGCATTGATTTATTTTGATTAGTGGTTAGGAAACATCTATTTACAAGAACTGTTACTAAAAGAAGGTGGTGGTGGGGGGGTGCCACAAATAGAAACCATCTAACCCTCCAACCACACAAGAGCGGACGCCATCACTAGGGAGTTGTTGAGCTGTGGCATTCCGCAGTGTTTCCACGCTCTTTCTATTACCTCTACTCAGATCAAGTTGTAAACTGGCAGAAGTGTCTGATGAGCCAGAACTTAGTTGATGGCCTGGACAGGAAAGCTCCACTGTGTTTCTGAAACAGGATATTCGACACCACCAGGCCTAGTCTCCCACATGCCATGGCGGTCCCTCTGAACCGCAGACTGCGCTCATGCTGAAAGACACTAAAGTAGGGAAGGTCCCAAAACTCAGCCAAAGCAGGGAAGTGTTGCAATGATTCAATTGCTTACCTAATTCTGCAGAAAGAGACAGACTCACAAGGGGTCTGGTGAGTACTGGGCCAAGAGCAAACAGGAAGAGAAAAGAAGAAATCTCCACTCTATAAAAATCGACCGCATTGCCCATAGAAACCGGAAATGTGGCCTCTCAGAATCAAAACCGCACTTGGCACTTGGGGGCGGCAGTCAGGCGGTTCTAAGAGTGAACTGTGCTCAGTCTTCCCAGGGAGCAGGGATTGCTGCCGGTCAGCAGACCTCGCTAGCCTGCAATCAGCTATCTCGCCATTATACATCCAAAGAGTAACCAGGGTGAAAAGGACAGCCAGTGGGAGAGGGGATAATTGCAGCTTAAAGGACCCCAGCTCATTAAGAAGCAAGACTATGTAGGGAGTGTGGGGGTGGGGAGGGTCGGGGGAATGGTATTGAGCTCCCATCATCCTGTCAGGGCAGGTCAAGTTTTAGCTCTAGCAATTTTGGCATGATTTTCTATAATCACATTATGGTTAAAAGTATATTAATCATAGTAACTACCATCATCCTATGGTGACAGTAATATTTGTGGACGGGCAGGGACAGAATCTGAAGTCTGTCCCAGGTCTGCCTCTGCCTGTCTGGTGTCTGGTGGCAGCTGCATTTTTTTTTTTTTTTTTTTTTTTTTTGGTCATGGTAAAAGTGATTGAGAGTCAGCAACAAAATTCCGAGAACGAAATCCCTTCCTTTAGTGAAAAACAAAAAAGCAAGTATGTGATGGGAAGGGAAGGGAGCCGACAAGCGGGTAGACTTGAGACTTGCAAAGATCTAACCGGCTGACAGCAGTTCACTGGCCTGAGGAGAGAGATCAGGTAAGCATGGGACAATCTGTGCTTCTCGGCTTTGGTCTCAGGGGACACTGGGCACTACCTGGAGACATCTTGGTTGACCCCATTGGGCAGGGAGTGGAGTGCTGCTGGCTTGGTTGGCAGAGGCCACCTACAAGTTAACAGTGCTCCTGCTGGGAAGCCTGGCTCTCAACAAGAGAGAGGAGATTCAAATATGCTAATTTAATTTGTACACTGTATGCTGATGACTCTCCCAAGACTTTATTGTTAGGACATCTGAGACCACACGTCACAGACGACATGGGGACCCACATACAGGGTCAGACCTGCACTAACTGAGGTCAGGAAATTACTGATTTTCGGTGCGAATCTGGAAGGATTTAAAAATAGTAGAATTTTTGGCGCTGGAGCAGAAGACAACGAGTTTGGTTCATGACTTAAAATTACAAAGGTAAACATCAACACCGGGCATTTGAAGAGCTTGTGTTAGCTGTGAGCAGGAGCTGGTGCTGATTAACACTGCAAGCATCTTCTAGTTTGCATGTGGCCTCGGGAGGGCACCGAAGGCTGGTTCAGGTGACCCAGACCTAGTAGGGATGAGCAGGGGAGCCAGGCTATGTTTTAGGCATTAGAGTATAATCTCCGAAGAGCTACTTCCCAGAGGGGACAGTGAGAGAGGACAGGATGCTGTGTAGTTTCTTCAAGCATGGCTCCTGGATACCTACTGGAATTGCAGATACCGGGACTCTGCCCCAGAGCCGGGAAACCCTAAGCTCTGGAGGTGAATGGGCGCAATCACTGCTTACATGAACATTCTAGAAGCACACAGAACTACTTTTGTAAGTCCAATTTTCTTGTTCTTCAACTTAGTAGTCAAACACTAAAAGTGTCTGTGCATTATTCACAGGGACACTGGTAACAAAGACAAGCTGAAAGTTTGGACAGCTATAACAGTGACCGAGGACCAGTACTTCAAAGATATGGGGGATTCTTAAGTCCGTAAGAAAAAGACAATCAACCCATGAGCAAAATGGGCCAAAAATATGAGTGTGCAGGCACCGCACAGAAGAGACAGCGAAAGCCTATAATTATTGAAAAGTGGGTGATTAGCAAATGGAGAAATACAGATTAAAACCACGAGATGCCATTACCTAAGTACAATGCTAACAAAAAAAAATTAAAAGTCGGTGCCAAGCTTTGGAAGACACAGTGGAACAGAGAAATCTTCATCAGGCATCTACACCAGTACAACTTCATAACAGTCTAGAAAATTGTATCCAGTAAAATGAACCAGTAATCCCAGCCTTGCTTAGATAACCTGGAAATGCTTGCACACACAGATAAGGCATGAGAACTAACCATGAGAACTCCACTGGAGGAGCGGACTGTTCAGAAGGGACCCAAGCATCCATCAATAGTAAAACGGGGAAAGTAGTCACAATACACCAACGGGGGACTAAAGAAGTCAGTAGGGAAGTATGTCATGTCCTTCCAGTGGGTAATTAATTGTACTGCTGAGCAAGCAAGAGGCCATGGGTTCCTATCCTTAGAACAATGTAAAAGGTCTGGGATGGCCATGAGTACCTATAAACCCAACATTTTTTTTTGGGGGGGGGGAAGCAGGCAGATCCCAAATTTCAGATCAGATCCTTGATTAATTCATTAATTCACCCAACAAACCTAGTGTGTGTGTGACAGAGACAGAGAGAGAGAAAGAGAGAGAAGGTCAGAGGATGCTACATCTTCTGCCTTCAAGATGTTTTACAGGGCATATAAGAAATACTATGTGAACCCAAAGATGGCAACACTGCAGTGAAGGCAGGGACGGTACAGGACATTTGCCTCAAAAGTCTAACCCACCGAGGAAGCATGGAAGTGAGCAGGCTGTCACTGTCTGTCACTCCCTCATATTAAAAGCAAGCTCCTGCATCAGAAGCTCCACAGTGCAGCCTCAGAACGCCCTCCTACTGACTCTGGCTTGAGATGTCTCGGCCATGGCTACCCATTAAAGAGGCCGGCAGTGGTTGTCTGGGTTTCCTAGGGGGGCACCTGGCAGCGCCTGTTCTCTAGCCGATTCTAGGGACCGCTGTCCTTCTTCTCCTTCAAAATGTCCACAGGAATTCAAACCATATCCCCATATGTCTATTCTTAAACGTCTCTTCACTGGGGGGGGGGGGGGAAAGGGGCTATTTAAATGCCAATAATTCTATGTGTTTTATTTATGTCTTTATCCCTCTGGTTAAACTGTCAGTGCCTTAGGGTCACAATGATATTCACACCACCTTTACTATGTATTCATTTACATGAATAAGTGAATGAAATTAAAATCAAGTCAGTAAAGAATAGCGATGAATCCACGTTTATTACACATCTATATAGCACCCACCGGTTTAGACCAGGGCAGCTGTGACATTGCTACATTTGTGAATGAATGACCTATGACCTTTGACCCATGAGCCCAGCAGAGTGAGGTGCTTTTTTTGCTGTTTTGTTGAACCCTTTCCGTTCATTTAGAATCTGAAGTATTATGACCCTCATTTTACACAACCCAGAACTTTAGTCTAAAAGAACTTATATAATCTATCCACATCGCATGGCAACTGAACCTATCCTCAGAATTGTGTGTAATTTCAGAATCTAAAAGATTTCTACTTTGAGTAAGCAGATTGTCATGAAATAAGTAAAACGTAGTTGTTTAATAGAAATAAAGTACCACATGGGCGGAGAAGTTGGAGAGAGTGGAACCCAGGGCTCTGATGTGTAATGACCCACCATGACTCCTCTTGTCACCCTCCTTACCCTGACCGTCTCTCCTCACCCCTTAGCTCTCTTGCTTATTTTTTCCTTGGACTTGTCACCAGAAAACTTCCTCTGAATTTTGTGTCCTTGTCTTTTTCACTAGGGCACAAGTTTGTTCGTTTGCTCTAGGCTCTGTCTCTAGCACGGAAGAAGAATGTCTGTCACTGACGACTGAGCCACACTTCTTGCCCCAGTGGAAAGAAAGGACAGGAATGAGACACATCTTGAAGAACTGACTATAAGTGTCTAAGAAGGTGTGATGGTCAGTCTTCGTCAGCAACTGGATTAGAGTCACCTGGGAGACACACTCGGGTGTGCCTGTGACTGTTTCCTGAGAGGCTCCAGGGAGGAGAGAAGAGTCCCTGGAAGTGAGCAACACTGTCCCAAGGACTGCGGCCTTGTACTGAATAAAAAGGAAAAAGCTGAAAGTGATCTGAGCATTCCCTAACACACACCTTTCTTTCTTTAAAATATTTATCTATTTTATATATGCGAGTACACTGTAGCTGTCTTTAGACACACCAGAAGAGGGCATCAGATCACATTACAGATAATTATGAGCCACCATGTGGTTGCTGGGAATTGAACTCAGGACCTCTGGAAGAGCAGTTAGTGCTCTAACCACTGAGCCACCTCTCCAGCCCTACTCACCTCTTTCTGCTTCCTGACTGTGGACACTTCATGCTCCCTGCATAGAATCATACCTATGTAACTACATCAATCCGTGTGTCTATCTACATAATGATAAACCAATCAATAGACAAGGACTTTGAGTTGTTCTTGAGGCGTCTGTGCACCGAATGGTACATTCACAGTTACTCTGCCCTCGGAGAGGAGGAGTGCTGACTGTTATCTAACACCACAGGAATGAACCCCTGACTGCTTATCTAACATCAGTGGCCAGCTCTAGAGCAAAGGCAGGTAACACTGAACAGACTCAGAATCCCGTCCTTCTCAGCTTATTCGTTTGTATAGATGTGCAATCAGAGCTTGAAGAATAGGATGTGCATGTGGGAGGGGTGGGGCGGACACGGGAATGGCAGGAAAGTCTGGATGGGGAAGTTGGGTAATTATGTTCGAATTAAATTTAAAAATCCTATCTCTTCCAAGTTCCTTCAAAGTTGAAGGGACTGATGTTTTTTGTTAGTTTCACTTTGTTTTGAGACGCACACTCACTGTGTAGCCCAGGCTGGTGTCTGAACTGTATTCCTCCTGCCTTGGTTCATGAGTACACAGTGATAGGTTTTCGCCACTTTACTCAGCTAGGGTTGAGTATTTACCGCTAGTGTCCCTCCCCAACATAAGCAAAGCATACCACAGGAGAAGTCTACACGACTAAGCTACGGTTACCATAAATAGTAAGTGCAGTGCACGTAGTGTCCCACAACTGCCCACGGAGCCAGACTGTCAGCCCAGGCGCCTGTGGGTCCATGTCCTCTGTAGAGATTATTCAGCATCTGAAGCATGCTGGTTTTATTTGGGTGTCACACTTTCAAACTCTTCAGGTTAAAGACTAGAAGATAAAAGAGTGAACCACAGTGTGGGGTTGGGGGGGGGGCTTCAAACTTCAGCAGTGCAATAGGGGAGGATACAGTGTTGCTTTTGGTTTCAGGTCAAATTGGGCAAAAACCCTTCTCCAATAACCAGAGCTCTCTGAAGCCAAGAGTCCGCCTCAGAATCCATCTGAGTCCAATGGAAGAATTCAAGCACGGGGGGTGGGGTGCAGATGTGCTAGAGAAGTGCTTTCTCCGTTTATAAACTTAATCTCATAAAACGCTTAATCTCTGAAACTCTCAGCAAAGTACAAAGAGAAAGATATATATGTAAATATTTATTTGTGTACACACACACACACACACACACACACACACACACATACATTATATGCAAGCTAACTTTTAGGGGGAAACACTATCCAATCTGTGGTGTGAAGAAAACCCAAGGCGCACGGAGCAGTATATTGCTATCCTCGAACGTGTCATTGGCACCTTCTTAGATTACCATCACCCCTTCTGAAAACAAACAAATTTGGGACATTCCTCATAAGCCAAAATAGCTACTTCTTACCCCCAGTACTTCAACATATCCTAAATCCAACTTAATGCCCTATCGGGCAAGTTGTGTGCTGGGAGCCTCCATTTTCTTCCTTTTAAATGTTTGGGAGTTTTAGAGTGTTCCTTCCTTCACAGAAAAAGAAAAAAGAAAACTCGTTATTCTTTTTAAGTACTTATTTCTTAGTGTGTGTGTGTGTGCATGCATGCGTGCGTGTGTGCGTTCGTGCCTGTGTGTGTGTTTGAGTGTGTGTGTGTGTGTGTGTGTGGGCTTGTGCATGTAAACACAGGTGCCCATGGAGGCCAGAAGAGGGCATTGGATCCCTTGGAGCTGGAGTTAAGGAAGCTGGGAGCCACCTCTGCAGGAGCAGTGAGGATGAACTAGCCGAGCGCCCCGACAGTCCGTCCCACGGATCTCCTTAGCATAGCCTCACAGAACGCTAAGCGCAGAGCCACCACCGCCATCGCTGTCATTCCTTAAATAAAGAAGAGTAAAATAAAGTGTGTTCTTTGTGTGTGTTAATTTGCTCTGAACCCAATACCACCTATAACACAGGCAGGCCATCTCTGTGTCCCTCAGGGAATGACAGAAAGCCATTTGCTCTTCTTTCACTACTGAAGAGCAGATACTGCAGCAAACGTCACGTGCAAATGAACAACTTAGTGAAGTGAGCCTTCCCATTGCAGGTGGGAAGATGCTGTTTAAAAGGACTCTTTTCTTAAGCACACAGACACGTAAAGACAGCACTGATTTCACATAAAACACACTGGCCAGGTCTTTAAAGAAAAAGAAATCTAAACATTCCTGTCTACAGAATTTGACTTTCACTGGGAGGAAGGTCAGGAACAGAAAACGGTAGGTCACTGAAGTCACTAAAAATTTCAATGTGGATAAAATACTATTTCTATTTCTTATGTTGCTATTTTCCTTGACTATGTCCTGCAATAGCAATTCTTTTTTATTTTGTTTGGTTGTTTGGTCTTTCGAGACAGGGTTTCTCTATGTAGTCTGTCTTGAAACTCACAGAAATCTGCGCACACCCTGCCCCACCCTGTACTATGATTAAAGGTGTGTGCCACGATCGCCCAGCCAGCAATATTGAAAGTAAGGTCTCTGAACTCCAAGGCCCTGTCATGAGGCCTAAGGAAGCTGATGACATCACCATCATCATCATCATCACCATCATCATCATCACCATCATCATCATCATCATCACTATCACCACCATCATCATCACCATCACCACCATCATCACCACCATCATCATCATCATCACCATCATCATCATCATCACCATCATCACCATCATCATCATCATCATCACCACCATCATCACCATCATCATCATCATCACCATCATCATCACCATCATCATCACCATCACCACCATCATCACCACCATCATCACCATCATCATCACCATCATCATTATCATCACCATCATCATCACCATCATCATCATCACCATCATCACCATCATCATCACCATCATCACCATCATCATCATCATCACCATCATCACCATCATCATCACCATCATCACCATCATCATCACCATCATCATTATCACCATCATCATCACCATCATCACCATCATCATCACCATCATCACCATCATCATCACCATCATCACCATCATCATCACCATCATCACCATCATCATCACCATCATCACCATCACCACCATCATCACCATCATCACCATCATCATCACCATCATCATTATCACCACCATCATCATCTATTTCTGTCTCATTTTCTCATAAGACTACTTTCTGGACGCAGAAACAGATGTGAGACTCTGGTTATCTTCCTCTAAACAGACATTACATTGCCTCACAAGAAACAATACCATTTCTTCCACTGAAAAGAGTTATTGCCGTTGTGTGGAAATCAGCATACCCCGGCATGACCCCAGAAATTCCTACCCTTCCACGTCAGTGACTATGGTGATTAAGAAGAGGAGCTCGCTTTGTGTGTCCATCGGTAGATATGGAGAATGGAGACCTACTGGACACTGCAGCGTGAGAGCCTTAGGGACACTCAGTCCTAAGTGGCACATTGCACCAAATCCTTCCTCTCGGGCTCGGGAGGAGGAGTCGGAGCAGAGGGAAGACGCTGAGGAACCCGCTCTTTCCTGCTCGGGACCAAGCCAGACTGGGGCGCAGCAGAGGGGGTGAGCGGCCATGCACTCTGACACCTAACCAAGAAGCTATTCCAACTGACAACAGCTTGCAAAAGAAAAGTCAAGTTTTTCTACTGGAGGCTCACCGGACATATTAACCCCACGTGAGGGGCAGGCCTCCGGCAGTTGAGGCCAGCAATAATAATAAAAAAGAGCAGAGAAAATGTGGTGTAAGCACACGCAGCTGAATTTATTCATATTCACGGGGAATATGGATACGTGCTGGAGATAATGCGACTGGAAAGCGTGTTAAATGAAACAAGGTGCATCCAGGAGCACAAACGTGTGCTCCTTCATATACAGATCCTAGATGTGTATGTGCATGCACACGCGTGTGTATGCATGTACATGTGTGTACATGTGTGTGCATGTGTGAGCATGTATATGTGAATACATGTATCTGTGAGTGTGTGTATGTATGCGTGTGAGCGTGTGTGTGTGTGTGTGTGTGTGTGTGTGTGTGTGTGTGTGCATGTTGCAATCGAAAAAAGGACGTGACAGGGTAAGAAGGGCTCTTAGGCGGGGAAGGGAGGGTGATGGAATCGTGTGTGAGGACAGGGCGGGACCTTCTGGGAGACCAGGAAGGGAAGCGGTGGGAGAGGACATGCATGATGAGATTCATTGTCATAAATGCTAAATTTAAAAGTGCATTTAAAGGACAATCACAACACCACACTTTTTACTGAAATGTATCTTAATGTCTGGATCCATATATAAAAATAATAGTAATTTTGTAAATATTTGTCATTTATATTAACATATAAGCACTTAATAATATTTTAAGGTTTCTTTTCTATTTTATTTTAAAAAACAAAGATAAATGCACAAATTTTCAGCATTTTTGCATAAAAGTATACGAATACATTTTTTAAGGTTGTAATTAAGTATTTGTGGGTACATATACATACACATATGTATATATGTAACAATAATATAGGAAAAGAGGGTATTAATTTGAGGGGATAGGAGAGAAACTGGGAGGGGCTGTAGGGAAGAAAGGGGGATGTGATACAGTTCTATTTTAATTAAAATATATCTTTTTTTGTTGAACTTCACACAGTCTGTGAGTTGTTTCTGGGGTGTCCAGAGCTTTCTGGAGTTATTTTAAGGTTTCTAAGCAAATATTTAAATTTGTCCTATTGATTTTTTTGAGGTCTGATAAATATTGAGGCAAATAGAACTCATAAAACAAAAGCTTGGTCGTGAATAATCTTTCAAAGGGCAAAAGGATCCCAAAACCAAATTCTCAGAAATTACTATTTAACAATAGTAATTAATAGTGATTATAAGTGATTAATACTAAGTAAGAGTAATGTGTATTGGTCTTTGGACTTTTCGGCTGGAAACCAGAACTCCTTTACCTCGAGCTAACACTGTAAGTGGTGTTTGAGAAAAGCAGCATCTTGTTCCTGTCTTCCCAAGAACGTGGTGACACGTTCCAGCGTGAGTCCGAGAAATGGAGGAGGAAGAGGAGTCTTGACAGCTGCAGAGATAAGTCCCACCAAGTACTACAAAGGACCGGAGAAGCCGCCCCTTCCCTCTTAGTTTCCACTAAGGTTCCCAGAGATGCAAAACCAACTTCTCTTCCAGCCACAGGATGAAACCCCAAACTGAGCCCTTGGCAACATGGAGGGAGGAGTGGGCCCAGGGAGCCCCAGTCGAGGTGAGCTCCAGGGTAAAGCACTGGAGATAGCTCCGTTTTTGCTACAGTGAGACTGAAGAAACCCGTGAAAAACATGGCTTGATTCATTTGGCTCCCATGGTCTGAAGGGAAGCAGACCAGCGTCCTCTTCCTGAAGAATGAACTCTGAAAACCATCAGGCATGAGACGCGTCTTGTTGAGCATGAAGAAGAGAGGAAAAGCCTGCAGGATCCTTGTGGGGGGAATTTCACACATTACTTTATAATTGAGGGAACAGTCTGGCCGAGGGCAAATAGATTGCTCAAGGTCAAACAGCTGCAAGTATCAAAGCCGAGATGGAGATGGAGTTAACGTCTGTCTGATTCACAAGTGTGTGTCTCAACCACTTTGCTAATTCTGTCAAGGCCTTCCCATTAAATGACATTAAAAATAAATCTCCGGAAAGTCATCGAGCAACTGAGCTCGGCGCTGTCCCCCAGCACACAGCTATGTCGACCTGCTGTCACCCCGAGGCTCTCCCACCTATAAGGCATTAACCTAGGAAAGCAATTCATAACAAATACTGTGCACAATATGACTGTAAAAAGCCAAGTGAGACAACTTTAGAACACAAGAAAACAGACACTGGCTCCTCTAGAAGATTCACCCAGGACACAGGTGAACATCGTTTTCATCCGAAACGCTCAAGTGGTGCTGGCAGTGCGCACGACTTTCTGGAAAAGCAAAGTAGTTTTATTTCAGAGCTAGAGAGATGGCTCGGTGACAAAGGGCACTGGTTGCTCTTCCAGAGGACCTTGGTTCAATTCCCAGCACTCAGATGGGGGCTCACAACCGTCTGTAACTCCAGTTCCAGGGGACCTGACGCCCTCTTCTGGCCTGTGTGGGCACTGCAAGGCAGTGTACTGCCACACAGGAACACAGTCTTCAAAAGCATTCTTAAGTTTCTGGAAAAACTCCAGAGTGTAAGTATGAAGTCTATTTTGGAAGGAGAGATACCATTATTTTATGTAGAACAGTATGGGAAAGAATGCAACATTTATATGGGCTTTAAAACTAAAATCTAAGGTCTTTAAAAAGATCTTGAGTGTGTTATATACTATGTTGGACTCTGCTTTTAAGAAGGTGGGTTTGTTTCCTTTCTTTGGTTAGTAGAAATGCTTGAAAAACCTATTATCAGTTATTCTGTGTTACTGAAATATATTTTTATCCTAAAACTCTACAAAGCAGAAAGCATGTAACTGGCAAAGACAGCTTATAATGGGGTCCCCTTGCTTCCCTGGTTGCATGAAGAGGCCTGACCTCTTCACAGAAACTGACTCTTGGCACCTGCAGTCAGACACAAGACGCATTCAGAGGGAAGTTCTGTGCGCATTTATCTACTCATGAGCTGAAGGACTTAGTTTTGATCCAAACATATGCACGGAAGAACGGGAGGCATGACCTTGGCTAGAAACGTCTTGATGATACAGGTAAACAAATCTCTAATCTGCCAAGTCCTCTTATGGGACCAAGGATTCCTTTGTTCCCACCTTCACATCATGATATTCATGAGCGGTTTCAATTTTCCGATCTTTGAAGCTCTCTACAAATGAGTCAGGTCAGACAGAGAAGTCACTATATTTTGTGTGCATACGCTTCAGGCATTCCTTATATGTAAATATATACATCGAACCTTCTACAACTAACTGCTCTCAGTTCTTTTACATGCCAGAAACCTCAAAAATGCAGATATTTTTATGAATTTTCGTCTAAAGTTTGACTCTACCAGTTCATTGCTTTTCTCAGGATGGTCAGAGGCTCCGCACAGAAGATGGACTGGGGTGGGGCTGGGGGGTTAATACTCTCATCAACACAGCAGGACAAACCAGCCTGTCAGAAACAGAGCTAAAGGAGTTAAGTGTCTGCCGGGCACACTGCAGGGCCCGTCTGTGTCCCTGTCAGGAAGCAGCCATCTTAGCACTGTGTTCTTTGTGAAAACAACTGCCAAAGGTGTCACGTGCTTCTCCAGAGGGCCGAGGTCTGGGACGTGAGAGGGTACTCACCATCCTGCTAGCTGGGACAGAAAAGGATCTATTGACTATCTCCTCTGAATCTGTGTGCGCTGCACCTACTAAAATGGGTGTTTCTGTTAGAAGTTCATCTCATTTTAGGTGTGTTTTCTTACACATTTTATGCATGTGTACCACCGCTGTGCTTGGTACCCACAGAGGTCAGATCCCCGGAACTGGAGATACAGGTGCCTGTGAACCACCAAGTGAACGCTGGAAAGTGAACCAAGATCCTAGGCAAGAGCAACAAGTGCTCTTAACAAGAGCCTCCTCTCTGCTCCTCCTCTCTGTTCCTTTCCGTATTTTGAGTTTAATGGTTACTAGGTGTATACAACTGGTATGTGTGAGTGCGCATGTGCACACACATACACACACATACACACAAACATACACACACACATATACACATACACACACAAATACACACAAACATACAGACACACATACACACACATATACAGACACATACACACACATACACACACATATGCACACACACACACACACACACACACACACACACACACACACACACACACACGGCTTCCAAGAGGTGTTCTTTCATGGAATAAGTAGAGGGCATCCCAGCACACAAGGCTTCCAGGTTCTCAGTGAAAGCCAAAGACAGTCAGAGCAGAGAGGAGGTGGGCGGGAGCTTCCGAAGCCCTCATCTAGACCACCGTCCATGGCAGCAGCGTCCCAGGGTCACAGCTATTGGCCACTCCTGGAATCAAGCACAAACCTCAAAGAGAACATATTGCTTTTGTTTGACTTATATACCACCACCCCAGAAAATACATTATTTCATCTTATTTTTCAAGAAAAGTTATGATTTTTCAAGTTATCCACTCTTACTGATAAACCTTCTAAACATAAGTTTGGAAGAATGCCATTTATTTTTGTTCATCTGGGTCTTTTGTCTTTTTGGGTTTTTTGGTTTTGCTTCGAGTTTTTTTGGTTTTGCTTTTAAGGGGAAAAAATCCGTCTAAGAACAAATTTTCACAGGACTTAAAATACTGTGCTATGAATGACGTCTCTCTCTCTCTCTCTCTCTCTCTCTCTCTCTCTCTCTCTCTCACACACACACACACACACACCTCTTCCGAGATGACCGTTTCCGAAGACAATGAAGAACAAGCTGAACAAAGCTGCTTCCCTCTTACTCCCAAGCAAGAGCCCTGTGTGTATAACTGGAACGAGCTTTGCTAATTTAATTCTTCACTGATGCTTTAGAAAGAACTCACCTCAGGAGCCTCGGTCTCCGGCATCTCACGGTGCGCGAGCCTCTTTGTTGCTTACTGACTGAGTCTCCAGACATCACATGAAGGACTGTTTTGCCTTTTCTCTATCCCAGCCAGAGAGGCTGCTTCTGGAGGTAGAAAGCTTCTCACCCGTCTTCAACTGTACGCCTCTTAGTACAAAAAATTGTCTCAGACGAGGCTGATGTTTCCTGCACAACAACTGAGGTTCTGTCTGCCTCTTCAGATTTAGTTTGACTAAAAGATAAAGGTTACTGGAGACTTTCTTGTGGGACCATGACGCTGGCCATCAGGTTGGACAAGATATGTAAGCAGGCTTCTCTCCCTGCCTCCTGCCTCTGTTTCCCCTAGTTGGACAGTGTTCCTCTTATACCCTGCCATCCTGTGGTGTGCAAAGCTTGGGAGGCTCTGGGCCCGATCCTTAAATATCCTTCTGGAAAGGCCTCACTGGACTAATCCTGTTCTCACTTGGGGATAGATAAGGAGAGATCTATTTGGGGGATAAGTTCAGACGATGGGGAAGCACCTGTAATGAGTCACTCCCATTTAATTGAAGAGACAATACCTTATTGTTTTTATAATCAGCCTAGAAATGGGCAAAATCAGGGGTTTGGGGGAGATTAGCACACGGTCCAGTGACATCTGGCCTCCAGCAAGAAACTGCCTCGTGTTAACCAGACATACAAAGCATCCTCACAGGCTATGAAGAAAACTGACCAGCATAATTCATTATTACCATTATTGGGTAACACCGCCATTTAAATATCCAAAGACCATCCAAAACAATGCACGTTGGAGTCCATCAATTGTCAAGGATAATTGTATTAATACAGAATAAGAAAGTGTTTATGTCGGCCACAAAGAACCAAAAACTAGTACTAAGTCTCTTACAGCTAACAGTTCAAAGTCTCCAAGAAAGTAACACCTCCGATTTAAAATGTCACATTTCCCAGCCTCATACTTCTCTGTATTTTCAGTGTGACAATGGTGCACTTCAATGCTATTGGATGGTCTATTAGAATGGCAATGTAAAAAAAATTCAGAGGGGGAGTTAGGCATCTCTAAAAACGGTTTCCAGGAATGTTTATTGACATCAAGGAATGTCGTATGAACAGAGGAGTTACGCACAAAGACGATTGAGACAGAGACACAACTAAATGCTAACAGCCTTTGCCTCCCAGGCCTCAGAAGTTTTAATGATTGCCTTGAATTTCCATTTTTCCTATAATGAGCATGCATTATTTGATTGGTCTTTAACAAAAAAGAAAAGAAAAGAAAGCAACATAACAAAAATTGTTTTCATGCAAAATCTTTAATAATTGAATGTTAACCTGAAATTCTAAGCAAAGTACATGAGCCCCCAACCCCACCCCGAAACTAGAACTGAAAATGTTATCTGACGTTTGAAAACTGTCTTGGAACTTTAATTATATTTGAAATGTTTGGTTGTAAATTTGGAATGGTCAATGGACATTTGATTTGTAAGTGACAGAGGACTAACTTCCTTCTCTGGTAACTTCTCACATCCCCAAACAGGAAATTAATGTATTCATTGTAGTTTGTGGCAGAATTATCTGTCTAGAGCTCATCAAAACCTATGGAGAAAGTTGTTTCAAAGTGGGTTTGACTGCACTGGGACCAGAGAGGACGAGAGAGGAGCGTCTGCCCGTCCTTAGAAACTGAGAACACACTGCATTCAGTAACACTGGTCAGTTCCTACCTGTGTGTCAGGGGTGTTCTACACAGTGGGTGAAATGTTTTCAGTTCTTCTCTTAGCATCCTTAAAGATAGCTCAAAGTAACTGCTATACGACTACAACCCTAAAAAAGTTCTACAAAAAGGAAGTATTATTTTTCTAGAGCTTGGATTGTTTGGAACCAACACAATGCTTTCTTCTGCCACTTTAAGTCACTCCTTTCTGTCTACCCCTGGAAGCCCAGAATGTGACAAAAATGGCCACAGAGATATGAATTCTGGTCCTCACCCTACTGCAAATCCTTGGGTGACCAAAGACAAGTGACATTTCTATCACTAGAAAAAAAATTACTATCTCAACTTCTTTAGCAATAACATAAAATTATTTCAATGTTCTTTCTAATTCTGAACGCCTGCCGTTTACATTTGGTTGATTTTGTTTTTGAAATAGCAAACGGCATTCGGCTTGTTGCTCCTTACAGCTGTGACTTTGCCATGAAATATCTGTCTGAAATAAGGACAAACGGTACTTAGCCTACAGTATCTGCCCCACTCTGGAAGAAGAGCTCTCTGGGACAGCTGAAGAGGGATTGAGGCAGAGGAGATATCCAGTGCTTTAAAGGCACCCACTGGCCAGCTGAAGTGATAAGTAGACACAAGGGATGGTAAAGGACTCTCACACAGCCTAGTTCAACAAGCAAGAGGGGTACAGATGAGAAATTCACCTGTGTCCTGTAAAGAATCCAAATATGCCAAGTGATTGGACCCGGCCACAGGTGGGCTGCACTGGGTAAACTGAAGGGGGTAATGGGAAGGTAATGGGAAGGGCTTGGCAGGCAAGAACTGAGGGATTCTGAGTCTTTCCTATGTCAGCAGGAAGCGAGGCAGGCAACCAGCCAGATGGCAAAGGAAAAGAAGCATATGGCCTGGATAATCTATACCCTGGATGATTCTGGTCCCTCAGTAATGGAGGGCAGGCTGCATTCCACCAGGGGGCCAGTGGCTATTGGTGGTCTGCGGCTGCTCTGCACGGACCCCCACCGTCTAGCCCTTATTTTGGAGATGTGGATTAACTCCTTCCCATCATACACACCACTCCATCAGACTCCTCTTTTCTCTTCAAAGGCAAATGCTGTCTCATCCACATTGAAGCTGTGTGAAGGGTAGTGTATGTACATGTGTGCTTGCGTGTATGACGTAGGGAGCTGGAGGGTGGTGAGATGCTCCTGCCCAAACGTAATCTTCAGGTAGGCAATCAGACTATGACTTCAAGGTGCGGTCAGAGACCTAGAGGGGCTGTCATCCTTGGTGACTTCTTAGGGATGGCGGGCTGTCCAGCTCTCCCAGGGAAGCCTTGCCAGAAATAAACAGGGGGCAAAGAAGGGTGGTTGTGAGTTCCCAAACTCCATTGGAGAATGTGGGGGGCGGGGGGTAGTCTTCTTCATGACAATACGAATGCTGCTGTGATACCCTCAAAAGCATTGATTATCTGCCATTAAACCCACACAAAGTCAGAAGAGAGCCATCACATCGTACAAGGGCGCCTACTTCTCTCTAGCCTACGGATAAGTTATTTTCTTATATACTTGTGAGCATATACACTCATATACATGACAAACGTGTGTGTACACACAAACCATGCAAGCTCAAAGAATAAGTACTTCTTTGTGTTTTGAAAACACAGCTTTCGAGTCTAAGCCACAAACCCAGATGGGAGTGAATAACGAATGAAGATTAAAGTACTTACTTTGCCAGTCAAAGACACCACTATTGATTATAAAGGGCACGTATACTCCACTGAAATGCTTTCATCAAATGGCCCTATTCAGATCCGGATAACCCAACACTTAGTACAAGACTTATTTACGAAGGAAAGAGTCTGCAGAGATTTATACTACTATTGGAAGCAAATATTTTTCCCCCCAAAAGTTTATGAGATCACCCTAAAAGTTTCAGCAACGGGCAAGAAGTATGAGAGAATTTCAAGTCTATAGAAGACTGTGCATGTTGAGGCCTTTTAAGTCATGAGAAATTTTCAAATATGATGGGAAAATGATTCATAATCACATCACTTTAAAACGATCTCATGTTCCCGAGAACTTTTTACCTGTTCCTTCTCACCGCTGCTGACATTTTTCTGCAGGCATTACTTTAGAACTTTACACAAACATATACACTACTTTAAGGGCCATCCGACTTCAGGGCTGAGGTGGCTCTGTCGGAAGGTGCTTGTCACACGAGAATGAGCTCCTGAGTTTGGGTCCTTGGCACACCTGAAGAAACCCAGGCATGGCTACACTATACCCCCTTCCATCCTAAGGTTTGAGAGAAGGTAGACATCTGGAGCTTACTGGCCAGTCACCCTAAGCAAACTGGAGAACCCCGAGGTCAGTGAGAGAAAAAGAAGTGGAGAACAATTGAGCACACCCAGGGTTAACTTCTGGCCTCTGCATAGATGCTCACACCTGCCCATGTGCAACCAGACACTTGTGAGCATAAATACCCACATGTATGACAAACACGTGTGTGCACACACAAACCATGCAAGCTCAAGGATTAAGTATTTCTTCCTGTTACCACAGGTCTTCTTAATTATACCTTCTGATGGCTGCACATCCCGTCGTAATCCTGCCAACTATGCCTTTAAACATTGGTCTAGATTGCTCACAAGTTCTCACTATTACAAATGATCTGCAATTAGCAGTTTCAGGAACAAAGCTCTCTCCTTTAGCCTACATGTTTTTGATAAACGTTTCTAAAGATATTAATCGCACCCCTTTTCCTCATTTTGTTAACGTTTGAAATTATAGCATAACTATGATTTTATTTCTCCTCTTCCTTTCCTCCCTCCAAACCTCCCACATATCCCACATATGCACACACATGTGTGTATTCTTAAATATAACCCACTCAGTCGGTATAATGTTAGCAGTATGTATGTGTTTTCAGGGCTGAAGTACCATGAGGTAGTAGATCTGCAGTTTCTCTTGCCCGGGAAAGATTATTTCTCCTCCTCTGAGCATGTGGAAGTTGCCTGTGGATTTGTAGAGGATTGAGGCCTTGTGGGTTACCCCCAGACCACTTTGTTCTGCCCACTGCTGTTGCTCTAGTTCAGACCCTGTTCTGGCAGTCATGTTGGGAGACTTTATGGGTGTAGCTTCGGACATTTCTAGGAGACGCTGTTTCTCGGCAGACTCCCCACCCAATCGCTCCCTCAACCTTTCAATCTTATAACTCTAGACATATTTATCGGATGCTGATCAGTTCACATCACCACAAACAAGGTCAAAATCTCTCAGTTACTCTGTGGTTTGTGTTTTCCCCCATAAGCCCATTGAACAGAGTGCTCTTATAGACTGGTCAATTCTCTGACCATCTAGCTACTGGAGATCCTAACAGCTGTCTGAATTGTGTTTCTGTTATGGTTTTTATTGTTTATTGCTACTCTAAAAATATCCAGAAGACCTGGTTCTTTCTAGAAGTTTTCTGAAATCTTCAGGCCTTCAAAGTTGTACATTCTTTGATGTCAGGACTGGAATAGATCTCCCCTGCAGGCCGATGCCAAGGCAATACATGATTGGACAGTAGAGAGTGGGCGGGGACGATGCTTTGATAAGACAGAAGAGAAAGAAAGTGAGAGATTCAATATGGAGGAAACAGGAAGATGGTTCAGATCAAGGTGAACTTGATTGATTTTATCTTGTCTAGGTGGGCAGTTTATATCTTTATTAATTGGCAGTGAATTTATTGTTTGGATGTACTGTGGATTGAGAACTTAACATATAAATCTGATTGATAGATTATTGATTGTTGAGTCACGATTTTACCGGGCTGTGGAGGACAGTGTGTGAAAGCAATGGCTGAGAGACAGCTGGAGCCTGTGGGTCCAGCTCTGTTGCCCGCACAGAGTGAGAACGAGAGGGCCTGAGGAACGAGATGTGTGGGTGCCAGGCGCGGTAACTACCGCCTAGAGGACCCATAGTAGAGAAATAGACGGGGTGCCCGGCTCTGCACCAGAGCGGTTCCCCTGGACTGAGAGCTCCAGCCAGACCTTAGCAACAGAACCCTTTTCATCTTTTCTCCCCCAATATCTGAAAACAAAGTTTCAAGTGGTCCCTCCTGCCAGTGCCAGGAGAGTAACTGAAACAACTTCCTGGTTTACACACTGGGTTAGATGCTGGCTCCTCCCTTCCCACAACAACCGGAGTGCTATTCAGTGTATTGTCAGGTAGATTAGATACAGTTAGGTCACAATGAGGTGGCACTGAGGTGAACCCCCCCAATCCAGAATGACCTGCCGGGAAGACAGACAGAGATACAGGGAGGAAACAGTGATGACAGAGGCTGTAGTCACACAGCTGCAAGCCAGGGGGTCAGCTTGCTGCAAAGCAACAGAGGATAAGAAAGGTAAGGGACGGGACCGCTAGACAATGCAGTTCTATCGTTTAAGTGACGTGCTCGGTGGTTTATTATTGCAGAAGCTCCGAGGAATGACTCTGAATGGCCACAGGGAAGAGGAGTGACTATGCCTCCTGCTATGACAGTTGCTGGAGTTTGAGTGAATGTCATTCACAAGGGTCGTTACCTTCTACCAAGGGAATGTTTGCACTCTCTGACAGCTCCGGAGGGCTGGGACAGCACTCTGTCCAATGAGATTCGTTAGGTTTCTCTTTCAAGACCAGATCACAAAGGCTTACATGGGAGAAGGCCGTGGCTGTGAAAGCCAGGTGGGAAGGTTAGAGAAGCAGGCTGCGGCCCGTCTTCACAGTGCACTTGAGCTTGTCTGAGTTTCTGTCACTATAGGCAAATATTGAGGACAAAAAAAGAAACCGATTTTATTGCCATTTGGGGCTCATAAATGATTGTCTTAGTCAGGGTTTGTATTCCTGCACAAACATCATGACCAAGAAGCAAGTTGGGGAGGAAAGAGTTTATTCAGCTTACACTTCCACACTGCTGTTCATCACCAGAGGAAGTCAGGACTGGAACTCAAGCAGGTCAGGAAGCAGGAGCTGATGCAGAGGCCATGGAGGGATGGCCTGGCCTCTCAGGGATTCCCCTGGCTTGCTCAGCTTGCTTTCTTATAGAACCCAGGTCAACCAGCCCAGGGATGGTACCACCCACAATAGATCTCCCCCTTGCTCACTAATTGAGAAAATACCTTACAGTTGGATCTCATAGAGGCATTTTTTCAAGGGAGGCTCCTTCTTTGTGATAAATCCAGCTTGTGTCAAGTTGACACACAAAACCAGCCAGTACAATGGTCTTAGTTAACATCATACTAAATACCAACCAAGATTTGCCTATGTCCCATGACAGGAGAGTCCTTCCTCCACTCTTTATCACAATGCTTCCGCTGGCTCTGTCCCCTTATAGACTTCTGTACAATTGCCACTTGCTCCATCTGTCCCCTTTAGATTCTCCTGTTTTTTAACCAGAACCACAGCATATGGCCATTGCCTGAACTTCCTCATCCTGCTGATTTGAAAGAGCTGTGCACAGACCCTCTGTTTTCCCTTCTGAGTGCTCCCAGCACCTTAGGCTGGAACCTGGAGCTCAGTAAGAGTCCAGTCAATGACTGTGGAATGAACATGGAGATGGGAAAAGGCATCGGCTCTGAAAACTGAAAGGAAATCGAATCTAAGAATGTGCCAGAGAAAGTGGGGCAGGCTTTGATTTTACCAAGTCATTCTATACACACCCCCCTTGCTGATGGGAAAACTTGACAAATAACACTTTAAATAAAACAGTGACTCATGAGGATTCATGTGCATGCACAATTTTTACTCACCAAGTGCTAGGCATTGTGGGAAGAGTCTTACAGTGATTATCTACCATCAAACTCATTACAGAGCCCAGGCTAGCCCTGAACTCAGATCTTCCCGCTCTAGCTCTCAAGTGCTGGGATTGCAAGTGTGTGGTGCAATGCCCCTGACTCTTTCTAATCGCTTTAAAGGATTTACAGTAGTAATTTGGTTAAAAGCAGAAAATGAGATGCTCCAGAAATGTGTTTATCTAGCTGGTCCATGTTTTAAAATCTAGATTGTATGTCTGCTTGGGGTGCCTAGAGGAACAAGCTGATAGAAGCTTTACAAGGAGAAGACAGGAAGCCAGTCACGCTGTGTCAAAGATGCTGCTCCTCTCAAAGGTATTTATGAATTTGATAACTGCCTTTTACAGATGCAGAAGCTGAGAGCCAGAAAGCTCCTGCTTGTGAGTACTAGTCAGATGGTGTACAGGTTAGACCGACTCGGAACCCTGTTTTGAAATCCTATACAGACAGAAAGTAGTTGACTCCAAACTCTTACAGGTGGCGTAAAACCATCTGCTTTCCATATAGGGTTGAGTCATTTTCATCAATACCATGACCCCTAACAATACCACGCACCCCAACACACACTGTTAAGGAGAATCTTTTGAAACAAGTGTTCCCTAAAGTGATTCCAAGCCTGCTGCATCTAATCTTCATCAAAACATCACCTTATCGTTTTGAACTTTGTGCAGTTCAAAGTCTCTCAGGACAAATGTAATTACTCTTGCCATGGTGGTTCTGCATATGCCTCAGAACGTCCAGCCTCCTGTCCACTGTCTGCTAGTAGTCTGCGCCCAGATGAAGTATACAGTTCTGCTGTTTCTCTGCCTTGACAAAAATGAAAGTATAACAAAGAAACAAAGGGCAATACGAGTAGAGAGGAAATTTAAATTGAATGTGGGGGGAGTTACCGATTAGTATCTGATGGTGGGAAGAAGGGTTTGGGGTGGGGGTGTGGCTGGGAGACCTGGTGAAGGCACTGACAGGAACAAGAAAGCAGAGAAACTGAAGATGCCCCAGAGGAAGTAATGTCTGCCAAAAGCTTCACACTCAAAGAATTTCCGAAGGTATTTTACAACATTGAAAGTACAAAGAATAAAATGTTGGAAGCTTATCCAAACTTAGAAATGAATATGACAATTTGTCAGGTGTAGAGAAGATGCTTGCTCCGGATGGTAAGTTATCTGATGAGACACTCAAAGTTCTCATCAAATTACTCTTGATAAGCTATTTGCAAAGAAATAAAATGTAATTTTGAGTGTTTCTCACGTTTCAAGTTACACTGAACCATTTTATCTGTTTTATAATTCTCATCTCTTTCTTACATTCCTGTAGCCAACAGAAGAACTTTAAAATGTTTTGACTTGTTTTTAAAGATCAAGAGACAATAATATTTTCCATTGGTTAATTAACATTATTTTATACTTTTACAGTCCCACACTTCTATCCATCCATGCTGAATTTGAACAGTTCAGTTGCCCAGATTCATAAAAGGGATTCTTCTGTCATAGAACACACACATCATTATTATTTTTGATTAAGTACTGGGAGGCTTCCCCATTAGAAAGTCATGATCTTATCCAAGGGGTATCTAAGAAACCCTTTCTCCATATCATGAAGAACTAAAGCTAGGCACATCTGTAATACCAAAGTTAGTTCTGCAAGATGTAGGGGAGGCTGAGACAGAAGCGTGTAAAGTATACCATGCGGCAAGATCCGATCTTTAACAGCAAACTCTAAAAACCACAGCTCAAAACAAAACCAATGAACCAACCAACCAACCAACCAATGAATCTACCAACCAACCAACCTACCTACCAACCAACCAATCCTAGCTAGGCAGAGTGAACTGTGATGTTAGATACAACAGTTTCCTCTGAGCTCAAACATTGGGTCTACCAGATGGAGGTGCTCATGACACTCAGCAGTCAAAAGGCCCCTCCCCAAGGTTACAGTAAACAGTTGGGGGGGGGGGAGGAGACCATGGCCTGCCCCCTGCTCTTCTCCAGCCTGCCTGTGAGTCAAGGGGAGCTCCACGGTGCAACATTTTGAGTTTGTTGAGTGCTGTGCTGTGATGGGCTTTTCCTTGCTGTGGCTGCTTTTGAGTGTCCCCTGCTCCCATAAGTCACCTGTACCCACTCCTGCTCATACTCCAGTAAAAACTCATTAGTCACCAAGCTGAACTTTGGTGCAATCATTACTTGCCCTAATTTGGGTTCCCTTTCTAGGGTGAGTAGGGATGTGTATACTGTGTGTGCTCTAACTTCCCAGGAAATGTCTCCCTACCACAGCTGTGACTATAGCTAAAGATTCCCATAGAGTTCAAAACAAAATCTGAATGTTTCCAAAACAAACATAGCAAGTGCTTGGTGTGATGGATTATATACTACCATTAATGTTTGGGTTTTTTGTTTTTGTTTTTGACTTGGTTTGGGTTTTTTGTTTTTAACCAAATAGCATGGAATTGAGTCAATTTACTGCTGTAGTCAAGTAACTTTGAAAGTAGTACTCCATCTCATCTAAGATGTGGTCCTCGGAGGGAAGAGGAATGAGGGAGCCAGGGCAAACTGCAAAGAACCTCTTCTTTTCATCATTTCCCTTTTCCTCTTTCCTATCTTTCTCTTCAGTGCTAAGGTTTTTTTTTTTTTTTTCCCATTAAGATTTGCTTATTTATATGAGTGCTCTATCTGCATGTGTGCCTGCATGACAGGAGAGGGCATCAGATTCATTACAGATGGTTGTGAGCCACCATGTGGTTGCTGGGATTTGAACTCAGGACCTCTGGAAGAGCAGTCAGTGCTCTTAACCACTGAGCCATCTCTCCAGCCCATCAATGCTTAAGTTTTTAATGCAGGATCTGGCACAAGTCAGGTGAGTGCTCTGCATGGAGTGGCCTCCTCATCAGCAGAGGGGAACTTTAATATGCACTTTGCCTAGTACGGCAAGAACAGATTTACTTTCTGTCTTGTTACTCGCAAGCCCCTCATGTTTCCCATGTGTATGTGTGTTCTGTGCCATACATGCAGAGGCATGACTCTGACAACAGTTGTCTTCCTCAATGGCTCTCCATATTGAGACAGGGTTTCCATTTGCATAGTCTAGCTGACCGGCTTGCTGGGATCCTAAGTCTCCGCTTCCTGTGTGGGAGATTGATTACAAGAGGCTGTCATGGCTGCCTGGCTTTTAGGTGAACACTGGGAATCCAAGCTTTTTGATCCTCATTCTTGTGAGCAAAGTATGAGCCATACTTGTGAGCTACTGAACCATCTCCCCAGGCCTCACATCCTTGTTTAAGTCACAATATCTAAAACAAATTTCATCTCATACTCTCTACAGCCAGCTTCAGAATTTACTTAATTTATTTAATTAATAGCCATTAAATTTAAATGTATGTATAGTCTTTTGCCCCATTGCCTGAGGTTTCGATTCTGCCTCCCAGTGTATTCTTTCTAATAGTTGCAGACAATATATACAGTGTGGATATGTATATAATGGATGTATATATATATAATTTTAATAATATATTTTATATATGATTAGTTGCTGATATAAAATAACAAATAATTATCACTACCTACTACTTCTAATAAAACATCCTAGGCAGGTACTATAGCAATGGTTTTTAAATTAAGTTGATTTCTCCTAAGCAACGGTTCTATGAGACATTCTGAGTATTTGTGTTTTGTAGTCGAGAAAGCTAAAACCCAGAGGAATCGAGTAAACTTAAAATCCTCAAGATAGAAAACCACTGAGTCCAGATTTGAACCCGTGCACCTTCGAACCATCCCAGGCAGTTAGGGATCCAGTTCTCCTAGAGCAGTGGTTCTCACCTTCCCAACGCTGTGACCCTTTAATACAGTTCCTCATGTCTCGGTGGCCCCAGCCATGAAATTATTTTCTTTGTCCTTGCATAACTAATTTTATACTGTTATGAATCATAATATAAATATCTGCTAGGCGACCATCAAGGGGTCGCAACCCACAGGTTAAGCATCCCTGACTGACAGAGGCCAGGCAGCATCTGTGATCTTCTTTCCACATAAATGGTAAAGCAGAGAGAGACAAGTTCAAGTCCTTTTTAAAGAAAAATCTTTCCCAGCGACTCTAGTCTCTCCAAGGTCTGTGGCTTCCCAGTAAAGAGGCTTTAGGACCTTGGTATTGGTTTTCTTTAAAGTAACTGAATGAAGTATCTTAAAAAAATAAATAAATAAAACAAAATCAACACCAACAAAACCCCCAGGGTTACCCAGATTTCACAGTTTTAGAAAAAACAAAACGGTGAAAATTTATTGTGGTGAGATTCTAGGCTAGCTGGCAAATGCCCCCTTCGGATACAGTACTGAGATGGGGTGCCCGGCAGGGTTCACACACACAGCTGGTGAGAACACGGAACCGCTCACTGGCTTTTACTGCAGCCGGTCCTAATTCAGAGCAGCTAGACGAAATTGTGGGGGGCTCATTTTTCCCTCCTCCGTGGCTGCTTCATTTGCTGTTAAATGAAGTAACAATCTGCAAAAGCAGACTTCAAAAGCACTGTAGATACTCTTTATTTATCATTTTTACTTATGGAAAGGGGCACAAAATTGGCACCGTTTAACTTTGTAAGGTCGTGAGCATATGGTGGCTCTCGGGCCCAGCCCTGAGGTGGTCACTGCCTTTTGGAAGACAAATTCAGAGTCTCCTGGAATCGGCTAACACCTCCCCCAGTTTGAGTTTTGGTCATAGACAGAAGACAACATTGTGGAGGTTCACTAGCAGAGTTGTCGGACTGTTCTAGAAGCAGGTTTCTTGGTAGTCTAGTCTCGGTACCTGGAAGGTTGGGGGAAGACAGAAGGTGGTAGAAAAACCCTTTTTTAAAAAAATTCCTAAGCATGCAGTGAGATGTTTAGTGTGAGAGGCATGCAGGGTCCTACTGGGCTCAGCGTTGCTAGCATGCAGTGATGATTTGAGACATCACCTGACTGCAAAGAAAGCCCCTGAGCTGCTCTAGGGAAGGAAGGCACCACCTTCCCTCAGGCTGGGCTCTCCTCTGCTTCGGAAGACAGCAGAAACTTTGGCGTTAGTAGACCGTGCTTTCTCCGGTCATTTCAGCTTTAGAATCTCTTTTCTGCACCACCATCTTAAACATCCCCAAGCTGCTTGGAGCCATGATGTTGCTTTTCCCTTACACGGTGTTCTTGCCAAACTCTCACCCATCGTGGCCTGACTTTTGATACAGAAAGAGTTGGAAGGAAACCGCAACTCAGCTTTTTCCACGATGCCTGGTGCCTCAGGCCATGAAGACAGGAGTTGGGGTGGGAGCTCCCAGCCTCTTGATGGTGCCACGTCCCACCTTCCGATCCCAGCTTTCAAGCCAAATCTGAGTGGGCTTCCGTGCTTTGCTTAGACTCCTACTAGGACAGTCTGATGCCAGGATTGTACAAGATATGAAATTAACATTAGCAGTCAGACTCGAACTATTCCTATCGATGGGGTAGAAATGTTGGGGGGGGGCAAGCTTTTCGTATCTTTCAATACAAGCGTGTTTGCAAGAACGACAGAACTCTTGCTTCTCCACTCAAGGTTGAGCTGATAATTATATATTTCAGAAGAACACTGCATACAATTTAAAAAATAATAATAAAAAAACCCACCAGCACAAAAACATGACAGGGCACGAAGCTCTGCATAAAGTTGTTCAGTACACACATGCTAATTGCACCAGTTACATTTAAAATATTTATTTTTGTACCCCAAACCCCAAGATACAAAGGCTAATTATCAAAAATGACACCAGCAAACAGTTTTTACCCAAGCTAACCAAAAGACAGAATAATATTAATAATGCAAAGAAATGAAAAGAAACTTCAGCCTACTACTTGAATTAAAATGTCAACTAAATAAAATGGCAAATTTGCCAGCCTTGGTGTTCACAAATGTGGCTGTGTCACTGGAAGAAAACACAAAAAGCCCTTTCAGCCTTGATAATCACTTCTGACTCTCCTTGGAACCGACTGAGAAGTGAACGATATAAAAACTTGCATGTGCTGAGCTAGGTTATATTAGATACATAATTTGAAAATGTGATGCTTTCCTGAAGACTACACAGCCCGAGTTCATTGTTACCATCCCACCTCAGTATGTTGATCAAATTGTCTTACAGGTGTGTGTGTGTGTGTGTGTGTGTGTCCTCAGACCCGTTTCTGTCTCTAAGCACAATATAAAATGGAACACACAAGGCAGCTTCTTTGGGTGTATTTCACGCACTATCTCTTACATAGGTTTTGGGTGTATTTCACGCACTATCTCTTACATAGGTTTTGGGTGTATTTCACGCACTATCTCTTACATAGGTTTTGGGTGTATTTCACGCACTATCTCTTACATAGGTTTTGGGTGTATTTCACGCACTATCTCTTACATAGGTTTTGGGTGTATTTCACGCACTATCTCTTACATAGGTTTTCAGGCCTAAAATCAAGGAGCTCTTCAGATGACTCGAAGGGGTGATGGGTGAGATGCTGACATTATCTTCTGACAGCTCGAGATCAGATTCAGATTCCTCTGCTCTGGTACAATTTGATCTCTGCGAACAATTAAATCAAAGCACAGAGACTATCATAGTCATGTTAGCTAAAAACATCTCTGCCTATTTTTATGCTTTGACTGAAAATGAAAAAAACTTATGAAGCCTGCCTTCTGTCTCATAGGGTAATCGTGACACAGGATTGCTGCACCTCTCCTGCAGTGGGCAGAAATAAAGCACATCACCCCTCCATCCCGACACCCCACCGCGGTCTCTCACTGGTCCATTTTATCACACTGTGTTAACAGCAATATGTCTGTACACTACGGATGCTGACGGAACTCAGCTATGGCTCTAGGTTCTCATGCTCTAGGTTCACAGTGGGGACGGAGGGGCCACTTCACGGCCACCATGACAGTCCCAGGGATGCAGAGAAGCACGTCTGAATCACAAGGGCATGAGAAACAAGAGGCCCAGCACTGAGCTACAGCCTCACTCACAGGCTACTCGTTTTGTTCTTCAGGCTTTGTTTTGACACAGGGTCTCACTAATAGCCCAGGTTAGCCTGGAACTTGCTTTATAGACCAGGTTGGCCTCAAACTCACAGAGATCTGACTGCCTCTGTGTCTTAAGTGCTAGGAATAAAGGCAAATACCACCACACCCGGCTCGAAAGGTTGCTTTTAATAAATGGATTTTTTTTTAATCTGAGAAAAATATAGAACATTTCTGTAATTTAAAACATTGCAAAATTCCTTTAGAACCCCCCCCCCCCATTCCTACCAGGCAAAGTTAGGACTATCATTTTGAATATATACTTTTTAAAGATGTATTTTTGTCTGCATGTATGTACCATATATGTTCCTGGTATCTGAAGAGGTCAGAAGAGCACCAGCTTGTTGTAGTTTGTATCTTTATCCATTAGATGTAATCTTATTATGTAGAGGGTTTGTGGGTTGAGAATTTAGTATATAAACCTGCTTGAAAGACTACTGGGCTTTGGAGTCATGTTTGTGTTGAGCAGTGGCATAAAGGTACACTTGGGGACAGTCATTCCACCCAGGACAGAAGCAGCAGGGCTGGAAGAGTGGACCACCTGGGAAGGGAATTGTGTAGAGAGGGCAGTTTGTGGACCACGTGACAGTCTGTGCGATCAGCTCCATTCGAGAGTGGCGCTGTGAGGTAAGCGCTCACAGGGTGAGACTGTGGGGGTCCGATAAAAAGATAAGCCTCCATTTTAACATTTACTACAACACCAGATCCTGGAACTGGAGCTAAAGATGGCTGTGGACCTCCGTGTGGTGCTGAGAATCAAACCCCAGTCCTATTCAAAAGCAGCTGGCGTTCTTAGCCACTGAACCATTTCTCCAGCTTTGGTTTGCTTTTGTTCTTAAACCTTCCCCCACTCTCTCTGTCTCCTCCTCCTGTTCCTCTTTCTGTGTGTGTGCATGTGTACTAAGGCTCACACGGGGAGGTCACAGGATAACTGCTGGGAGTGGGTTTTGTCCCTCCGTCATGCGAGTTCTAAAAACTCAACTCAGGCTGACAGGCTTCCTGCAAGAGCCTTTACCTACTGACTTCCATTGCTAACCTCACAAGTATGGTTCTTAACCATGACATCTTTAACAGCTTTGCAACACAGTCACCATCTCCTCCTGCCAGACACTCAGTCTCCTTGGTACCCATCAGCTTCTATCCGTCTTTCAAGACGTAGGTTGCCCTTTTCCCGCATCTTGCTTTTCATCTCTCCAAGCTATCGTCACACTCCCCTCCTATGTAGTACGGCCCAGTCACACTGATAACCACAGCCCTTCCACATTCTCTGGCTCTTTTAAAAGTTGCCACTGGCACTACCAAATCTACTTGTTTGCTTGAAATATCTTCTACTCACTAGGAATCTTTAAAGAACATGAAATAGCATCAATCTTGCAAATGGAATGGACTGTATGCAAGGCAAATAATTTCACTGGAAGCCTTTTGAAGAGCATTATGGGTACTGAACAAAGGAAGCAAGACATGTTGGCGACATTAACACTCACGGGGTTTGGTGCATGTGTCTCCCACATCTCCACTCATGTTACCATCATCATCTTCAGACTACAGATCAGGCATTCTGTCGTAAGACCCGCTATGCTTACAACCGTGTCACATGTGTGGCAGAACCTCAACATGAGAATCTTCTATGGGTAACACTCTGTCCATCCTGACAGCGAAAGATTAGTTGTCCCATGCAGTGGGTAATGTCCCTCACGAAGCCCCCAAGCCTCAACTGGGTCCTGAGTGCCATTCCCTTTTATGGTCTGGTGAGCGGGGCCCAGGGGCACCCTCTCCACCCCCACAAGCCTCCTCTAGAAGCCCCTTAGACAGACTTGGCAGGCTTGGCAACACTGTGGCAGTGCAGCCTACAAAGTAAAGTTCCACCAGAGGAAAGGCAGAGAGAGATTGTCACAGAGCCACACCTAGTCACCCACACAGGGCAGGGAAGCAGAAGGGACGAGTTCAGACCACGTCCTCAGTCACGTACCTGCATCACAAGCGTTCCCTAAGGCAGAGTGCACGTGCACAGAGAACCTGCAGCCCCCAGCCCCCCCCCATGTAGCTCCAGGAAGTGGTGGAGCTCAGAAGACGCTCGCTGGGACCCCACACAGCTGCCTTACGCTACCAGAGCGGCTCGGAAGCACTCGAGAGCCTTTCTCAGGGCACTTCAAGCCCTGCCACCAGATGAGACTCTATTTCCTTTGCCCTCTTTCTTCCTCTCTGCCCATTCTGCACTTATCCCCCAGGCTTGCTCCGTCTCATCCCGCGGCGGCCCTCCCGCGGCCACTGCAGCTTTATTCGGATGACAATGAAAAGGAGTTTAGCCAACAAAGGCAAAAGTATCTTCTCTACCAACCTTTTCCATTAATATTGTTGCCCGGAGGCAGTGCGAGATCGACGCAGAGCATCATCGTGGCCATGACGTGTGTCTTTATGAGGGACCACAGGCTATTCAAGCCAGCAGTCTACAAAGAACACAGCCTCTCAGAGAATTTAATGTCACGGTAAGCTTCGTGTCTCGTCCGGGTTGTAAGGAAAGTGAGGTGTAGCCCAGAGGATGTTGGGAACGGTGACTGTCAACAGTTGTGCAAGGGCAACCTGGTTCTTCTGAATTCCTGGCTCATTTTAGGAATCAGAAACAAGCACACTATTCCAACTGCTCTCAACAATGGGACCTGACCCTATGTATACCTGCGACAACAAATCATTATCTGCTATGTGAGTCTATTGGCGTAGGTTCTGGGGTTGTTTGGCTGTGCGATCATCTCAGCTGGGAAAATTGCTGCTCCTAATACAGAGAACAGGAGCGTTTGCCCAAGAAAAGAACCAGACTGAATGAGCCTCTAAAATCTTCCTCTGAGACTGTTTCGGACATTAGAAAAAGAACAGGCCGCACAAGTTGCTGGCCATTTCAAATGACACACTGTATTTTTATACAATGACTTCAAAGACACTTAGACTTAAAGATGGCATATTAGGGAAGATACAATGATTCATTTTGTTTCTAAAGGAAAACTGGGTTTGAAGATCACCAGTGTTGTGTTTACCAGGAGAGTCACCTCTCTGTAATTCGAACAGGTGGCCTCGGTCATTTGTAGGCTTACAGAGAATGGGACAAACACATACACTGCCTTATCCATCTCATGACAATGGCTAGACGTGCTCAGAGGTTCAGAGAGGCTTTGGGAAAACTTATGGCTGGTGAATGAACACAGGAAATTTAAAGGAAAGATGAGAATATCGGAGTCTTTCCAGTAGACACACATCATAGGACCAGCACCATCACCCCCTATTTCCTAGTGATGTGACAAAGAACGGTTGGCTGGGTGTCATAAGTACGTCAGCAGCAGTGACCCGGTGCTGGTAGTGCTGGTGGTGGCAGTGGCTAACTTTTGCTCAGATGTAGGCAACATGTGCTGTGTTGTACTTATACTGTTAATTCATCCCTCCCCCCACACACTCATATGAGGTGAACACCCATCTTTGATGGGGAGGACACCTACAGGGGGTAGGGAGCTTGCCTGTAGAGTCGGTGATAGGTAGAGCTGGGATATGAAACCAGCAGAATAATTCTAACGCCTCTCCTCTGATATGTGCAGCCCAGGGAACATGCACCGGCAACCCCAGGCTTGGCAGCTGAAGGCAACAGGCTGAAGACTTCAAATGAAGCTCCCCATAGAAGGGGAACAAAAGCATGGGTGATGTTTCTTTTATCGGGTTGCTAAAAGTGGTGACTTTTCAACTAATAAGGACCCCAGTTGGCTTCCGGTGCTTCTACTTAAGACGCCCAATTCCATTTTTACCCAAAGGCATATTCCTGATAGTTGTTGATGACACATCAGCGGTGAGGTGACTCTAATTGTTGCTCAGTGTGAATATTCGGAACTCAAGTGCTAGGCAGAGGGCGTGTGCTGGGTAAGGAAAGCTTGGTTTTCAAACAGAAGGGAGAGGGGTGCTTATGGGATTGCTTATTAGTTGCTTCTTATAGGGCAAAAAGCAAGGGTCTGGGGGCGGGGGCAACAAATTTGCTTGTGTTCCCTGAGTCAATCACACCAAGGTAGCTATTCAGACAAGCTAAAGTATGAGCCGGCCCAGATATTACAGACGCAATAGGTTGGATTCAAGTTATCCTGGCAGCCTTACATAATTCATAAAATCATCCCTTATTCTCTAAGCATAGAAATACCTAATATCAAATGAGGTGCCCCAGGAAACAGAACAAAACATGCCATGATTGGAGTGCCTTTGATTCCAGGGGCTGATACTGAAAGCTATCCTGATGACATGTGTATAAAGCATCCCAGCTACCCATGTGTCGTGTTCAGCAGGGACTAGCCTACACACTTTTACATGTCCAGTCACCTATGGAACCAGTCCAACCACACGAAGGAAGCACCGGGATCCCCTGCATTCACAGACGAGGAGGCTGAAGCTGAGGTAATTTCTCCAAGTTTACTGGAAGAAGGCAGCGCTGGGATTGCACCTCCACCGTATGCCTCCAGCATCAGCACCCTTGCTAACCCGGCCAAGAACCAAATACAACTTCCTGGGAAACCTGAAAGAGGAGGCTTGGTTCTGGAGCAATCGCCTAACCACGATGGAACTGTATCCATTACCTTACCATGAGCCCACCAGAAGTTCAGATAATGACACCACGCTAATAGCTTCCCCCCACAACTGCTTGTTCTAATGTCATATCCCAATCTGACCACCTCTGTGGGTTCCAAGTGGCCTTTCTTAAGACACCAAGTGTATCTTGATTTGAATGCTTCTTATATACTAAAGAACCTGTCTTCGTGTTCTTGTGCACAGATCCCCAACCCATAATCTTTAGACTTCTGATCCTTCAATTTTTTTTGCCTGTGTCAAGTGAATTATATTCTTCAGAAACTACCTCAAATCCCCCTTGGGCTGTTGATACACAGTACAAATTCCTTCTTAAGATTCTGAGTGGTAGCAGCAAGAAGCAGCCCCCAGTCAGCCACACAATCATGACAGGAAACCACAGTCAACTCTAGTCCTTTAGCACACTGTACGGCTAAATTAGGATGCCTAGTAGTCTGGAAGTATTACATGTCTGCTGGAAAGGAGGACTGGAGAGATGGTCCACAGGTTAAGAGCACTAGCTGCTCCACTAGCTGCTCTTCCAGTGGTGGTCCTGAGTTCAGTTTCCAGCAACCACATGGCACACACACACACACACACACACACACACACACACACACACACACACACACACAGAAAGACAATGCTCATACCCTTAAAATAAAAATTAAACTCTTTAGGCCTGGAGAGATGACTCAGCAGATAAGAGTACTGGCAGCTCTTCCAGCCGTCCTGAGTTCAGTTCCCAGCACCCACATGACAGTTCCCAACCTTTTATAACAGTAGTTCTATGGAGTCTGGTGCCCTCTTCTGGTGTGCAGATGTACACATAGACAAACACCCACATACATAAACAAAATATAATAACATTTATTTAAAAAATAAATCTGAAACCGGGGATGGAGAGATGACTCAGAGGTTGAGAGCACTGACTGCTCTTCCTGAGGTCCTGAGTTCAATTCCCAGCACCCACATGGTGGCTCACACCATCCGTAATGGGATCTGGTGCCCTCTTCAGTCATGCAAGCACAACACTGTACACATAATAGATAAACAAATCCCTAAAAACAGAAGTCTGAGACTGGAAATGTACCCCTCAAGGTTTTAAAAGCCCCTTTAAAAGATACGTTCCCTGCCCTTCTCCATAGCATGGTGGTCAAAGAGAGGGTCTTGCCATCCTGGGCTGGACTTTGCTCAGTAAGCTCTACCCTCCACCCTTGAAATACATTTTTATGCCACATGATTTTCAACTTACCATTGGTTTTTAGCAAGACACAACTCCAGAGCAAATCAAGGAACGTCTCTGTTGTTTTCTTCCAGACAAAGAGCCAAAGAAAATCAGTGTCATAAAGACTGTTCTCATGAGGTCAAGACTGCTGTAAATGAACCTTTATGGGAGTTAACCTGGCAGTTCGGACAACCCGGAGAAAATCTCTCAGCTCCTGGAGGGCTTGGTCTTGCCAGTGGCTATACATACGTCAATCTGACCTATGGAAAACAGAGCTGGCAGCCCATGGCCCCTGTCACTGACCACATGGGCAAAGGTCAGACAGTGTCGGAAACAATCCGTCAGATGAAATCTCAGAGGGTGGAGCATGTGGCCTACTTGTCTGCTTTCTGTGGACTAAACAGCATCCCCCATGTTGGGACCTATACAGTTAATGAGAAGGCAGATGCTGTGTGATTTCACGATAAAAGAGCAAAAATCTCAAATGTGATTTTCCCAATGACTACTTCACAGAAGTACCTCCTTCTCTCTGAGACACTTGGCTCTGTGTGGAAGGTGACAGGGAGTTACAAGGTCAGTGGCTGCCACAGGGGAAAGGTGACTTTCAGATATCCTGGGGCAAAGGCATCTCTGTACATTCTCCTCAGATCTTGGGGAACACAGCCCTATTTCTAATAGGGATTGAACACTGTGGAGAGTTGAGTTCTGGACTTGGAAGTAACACAAGAGCACAACAGTCCTGGGCGTGGCTTCTCTCTTCTCAGGGATAGAGCCACAGTTGAAAAGGAAATATTGACAGTTCAATAGGCAAAGCAAAACGTGGAACTAGTCAGAAGAACGCACTGAGCTTTTCAAACACCAAAGAAACCATGAATAAATGGAAGATGTTATTATAACCATGCTCTCACGTCGGGTGTTCCAGCTTGTTTCCTGTTACTATGATAAACATCAGGACTAAAAGCCAATTAGAGGGAGAAAGGGTTTATTTTAGCTTCCAGGTTACAGTCTGTCATCAAGGGAAGCCAGGGCAGGAGCTCAAGATAGGAACTGAAGCAGAGGTCATGGAAGGGTGGGTGCCATTTACCGGCTTGCATCTCCTGGCTTGCTTAGCTACTTCCCATATGCAGCCAGGCCCATTTGTCCAAGGACTGAACTGCCTACAATGACTTGGTTTCTCCTAAATCAATTAACAATCAAGAAAATGTCCCCACAGACTTACCCACATGCCACTCTAATGGAGGGAATTCCTTAGTTGACCTTCCTTCTTCCAAGACACATCTAGGTCCCTGTCATGTTGACAAAAACTATCACTCTGGATTTAGCATTACTAAGACTTCTTAATACTACAGTCAAATCCGAAAGAAGGGATTTGCATTTTCTAATGCAGGCTCTTGGATGGCTCAAGAAAATGAAAGTAGTTATTAAAAAAATTAATTAAAGCAATTAATTTTTTAATTAAAAGGAAAATTTGCTACTTTGGGCCGAAGTACTGTGGAGGTAGGAGGTAAAGAGTAGCTTCCTAAGAAAAATGGAGGTCTGAACAATTTCTATAAAACTAAAGTAGCATTGGGAAATTTTTAACAAAGTAAAAACATTCAGTACAGAAGGAGGAGGAGAAAGAAGAGGAAAGGAGAAAGAGGGGGAGGAGGAAGAAGAGAAGAAGAAGGGGAAGGGGAAGAGGGAGAAGAAGAAGGAGGAGGAGAAGGAGGAGGAGGAGGAGGAGGAAGAGGAGAAGGAGAAAGAGAAGAAGGAGGAGGAGGAGGAGGAGAAAGGAGGAGGAGGAGGAGGAGAAGGAGGAGAAGGAGAAAGAGAAGAAGGAGGAGGAGGAGGAGGAGGAGAAGGAGGAGGAGGAGGAGGAGAAGGAGGAGGAGAAGCCACCCTCAATATTCTTCTAATAAGGACTTTAATATGACAGTCCGCTGTGTATCTGCACGTTGTGCAGTGCCCCGGTGTTTCTCAGGTATTGTTCAAGAGCTGTAAAATGAGGAATACCTAATTACCTCCTGGAGAAACGTATTGCTACCAAGTGACTTAAGCAAACATATTCTGAACTAACAAAGTAGTTTACAATCATCTGAACTGAAGAATGATTGACAGCTAAATGACAGCCATTACTGTTCTCCAGGTGCCTGGTCAGGGCCCATTTTGGTCTTACAGAACACCTACCAGTCTCCGGACAGCTCCCAGCAGCCCCATGTCAGACACTTAAGGAACTCGATTTTTTTCTTCTTACTTGCTACAATGCCTGTCAGCTTAGCACACTGCTCTATCTACTGCCAGTGAACTCAGAGTGGAGATTGTCCTAGGCCTTCAGTGACATGTTGTTTCAGCTGTTGCAGATTAGTTATGTACAAAGGAGCTAGTGAGGGATGTGTTCATTAAAAATTATTACCTGGGCAGGGAACAGAAAGCTGGCAAAAACCAGCTGAACTCTATCCCATCTGACAAGCTTTCCTGGTGACAGAGACATTTACAGTATCTGCCCTTAAAACCTATTGGAAAAGTATGCTTAAAGATAGTTGCTACATCCTCATACGCTTTGGGAAGGAGTCTCCAATTTACTCCTTTAAGATAGTATTTAAAAGCCATACGTAGACCTGGTGAGAATTCAGAAATATGTGACAGCAACGCCTTCCTAAGAGTATTAATAAGTTGAGGTGCACTGACTACTTGCAAACCATCATTCCTTCGTCCCTTTTACGCTCCAGTTCAGTCAGGTTCTCAGCTGCACCCAACTCACCTTGTGGTTTTTAGCTACATCTATGTTACCCTGGCAACAGCCTCCCTGTTTGCAGAGGCTGAAGCAAGCCACCTCTGAAATCCCTGAGCAGTTTCCTTATATGTACTCCAGGAATCTGCACATCTGGACTCTCACTCTCTTCGTTGCTAGCCTTCTCCACAGCTGGCTTCGCACCTGCCTGGGATTGTCAGCTGGCCTGCTGTGCCTTGCCTGCTAGCTGGTTTCTGGGACTTTCAGCACTGTGTGTGGTTCCACTTCCTTGGTCCATGTCCTGGTCCAGTACGCTCAGCCTTTATTTTTCCACCTCTGACATAACACATCTGAATCAAAAGGCAATTTGTCTAAATTAACTTAGTTTAAAAAAAAATGTCAAGCTGTACTTTACAACTTCTATTTGGGAAGTGGTGACATACAATTTCTGTGTTTGGCTGTCTGTATGTCTCTGTCTCTCTGTTTCTGCTCCCCCACCCCCAGCTATGAAAACAGACATATCCCACAGGCAGCCAGTTAGTTTCCTTGTGTCTGCTGTAACTCTTGCTTGGAAGTGATGGTTTGCTCATTTGTACTGCAGGGAACTCTGACTTGGCACTGGATGACCTTCTGCATTAAGCCTTGTGGTCAGTCTAATGTATTGTATCTTAATAATGCAACAAGTGACAGTAGTAGGTTAGACATCGATCCCCTTCTAAGGAGCAGCTCCTGCCATTTAACCTGGAACAGGAATCTTGTTGATGTAGTGTCCCCTCTACTTTTAAAGGCCTTATTCAGCCTGACTAGAATGAAAGACATGTTCGGAATCAGAAACAGAATTTTCATCAGTTACTTTCCTGATACAAGACTCTTTCTACTGCTCAATGGTCTATAGAGTAAAAATAAGCCTGAGATGTGCAAGAGAAAGCATGGAATGCAAGAAGAAAGTTACTAGAATTATATTTCCCATTCTTGTGGGAAATACATCTTAGAGTATGTGTTCACTTAACAGTATAAATACATAGTTTAGTAATAGAAAGTTTCTTTAGCATGAAAGAAAGGTCCAGGTGGGCTTGCAGTCATATTAGTGTGGAAGCCAGTGGCCTTTGACACAATCAATAACAGCTCCTTAGCACACATAGTGACAGTATGGATGGTGACTCATCCCTGACTAAATGAAAAAGGTCAACTGGCCACGTTACCTCCGGCTACTCTCTGTCCTGGCCGTCTCTCTGCCTCCATGGCTAGCCCCACGCAGTGGCGGCCTCTCTCATGGCTCTCCTGCTGTGGACTCTGCTCACATTCCCAGCATCAACCCTCTGTGGTTATAATCACAATTTTCAGTAACCTGGTAAAATTAAAACTCTAGAGGCTTGTAATTTATCAATCAGATTTATATCAGTAAATTCTCAACCCACAAAACTTTCACACAATAAACTGCCTAGATAAGACAAATGGTCCTGTAATTATCCATCCCTTATAAGATACTCATAGCTACCTATGGCTAATTAAAGCCACGCGGCTCTGGGTTGTCCTTCTCTTCCTCCATCTTAGTTTCTTCTCCCTCCTTTCAAAAACTCTATACCTGCCTTTCTTTTTCACTGCCCAATCACAGGCCTTGCCTTATCTTGTGCCTGCCCTCACTTGCATATAGACACCAAAGCACACCTGCCAACTCGCTCAGGATTCAGACCTATCTAAGCACAGTCTTTCCCACTCATACCACACTGAACCACTTGGGTACATGCATTCTAAAGGTAGGAGACCTTGACTCTTATCCTTTGCATGGATAATATACAATGTATTACATAGCATGCAGTAGATGCTAAATGCATATTATTAAATGACTGGGCAATTAATGAAGTTGTATAAGGATACAAGGCTACTTCATAAATCTATAAGTCCACTTATTAATCTTTATTGGAATTCTCTTTATGCCACATCCCCAACCTCAGAGAAACCCATAAAACTAGGTCAATGACTTTATCTACATGCACTCTGTGATGATGTCATAGTTACCTAAATATTCATCTGTATTCTTTTTTTTAATTTTGTTCATTTTTTATTATATGTATGAATGTTTTGTTGCAGTAAATATTTAAAAAAGAATGTTGCTATCAGTCCCACAGTTTCACTCTGCGGGAGCTGCTCCAGTGTAGAGCTGGGCACCCGGTCCCACACGGTCCTCCGTGGTTAGTTACCACACCTGGCACCCGACCTACACATCTTGTTCCTTGGGCTCCGTGCACCCTCATCTCATGCAGGCAACAGAGCTGGATCTGCACACTCCAGCTGCCTCTCAGCCATTGCTTTCACACACTGTCCTCCACAGCCCGGTAAAATCATGACTCAACAATCAATAACTTATTAAACAGATTTATATGTTAAATTCCCAATCTGCAATATATCCAAACAACAAATTTACTGCTAATTAATAAAGATATAAACCACCCATCTAGACAAGATAAAATAGATGTAGTTCACCTTGATCTGAACCTTCCTCCTCTGCCGCTTCCATCTTGAAACTCCCACTTTCTCCCCCAGCCTTACCCAAACTTTGTCCCCGTCCACTCTTTACTGTCCAATCATGTATCGCCTTGGCATCAACTACAATGTTTCACCTAAATACATTTATACACACCATGTCTGTGCTTGGTGCCCACAGAAGTCAGAAGAGGGCATCAGATCTTTTAAAACTGTAGTTATGAATGGCTGTCAACAACAACAACAACAAAACCCAGCATAAACTCTTATGTGGGCTGATGTTAAGGTGATACATGACTGGACAGTGGAGAGGTAGGCGAGGAAAAGGCTAAGAAAATGGAAGAGGACAGAAAGAAGATTCAGGGAGGAATCAAGATGGAGCTGGAGAAGAAGGATCTAGATCCAGGTGGTAGTAATTGGTGATACGTAGATATCACTATTTTTAAGAGTTTCTATACATCTTTTTATCTCATATAGAGGGGAAGTTTGTATTGGATGTAAGCTTATTGTGTAGAGGGTTTGTAGATTGAGAATTTAATATATAAACCTGCTTGATAAGCTACCAGGTTTTGGAGTCATGTTTGTGCTGGTGGTCGTAGCCACCCGAGACAGAAGCAACAGGGTGGGAAGAGTGAATCACCTGGGAAGGGACTCGTGGGGAGAGGGCGGCTGCGGACCGTGTGACAGAGTCTGTGCACTCGGCTCCACACTAGAGCAGCATCCACGGAGTGAGACAGTGGCGGCCGATAAGCAACATTTTAATATTTACTGCAACACTCTTAACCACGGAGCTGTCTCTCTAGTCACTCTTCTGGGTTTTACATACCCAATTTTTATATTACATGCTTGTCTCCTTAGCAGACTGGATTGCTTAAAGACACAAAGCAAGAAGTCACACTGAGACAGTGGATAATCAAACCTGTAGATAACAAATTATTAATTTGAAGACATTAGAAGCCTTGCAGTTTTACCAAAAAATAACAACTAATCCCAGACCCTAAGTCATAAACTAGAAAACTGGACAAAATAATAGGAGGCCATTGATTTCTGTTAACGGCAACAGGTAGTGCAGGGCTGAGCTCTATGAGCAAAGCTCTAAACACCAAGAAGAGGATGGGGAGGTGAATGTAAGGGAAGCTGGCATGCTGGGATTTGTAGGGCAGACTACCAGAGAGGAAGGAACTTAGACTAAGTACAGAAGCAGAGCACCAGAACTCTGAACAAGATCTCTGAGTCTTTGCTTGCATACTAAGTTCTACATATGTGGATTTAGACTCCAGTAGGCTGAGGCTAGTCAGGGTCACAGAACTAGACCCTTCCACATCTCAAAAGGAAAGGAGACTAAACATATAGCTCCTTTGTAGAGCCCTTGCTTCCTAAAGAGGAAGACTTGGATTTCATACCCATCTCCACAAACAGTGCAAACCAGATACATAAATAACCCCCAGATCAAATACGGCAAACAGGCTCAGAAGTTAAGAGCACTGGCTGCCCTTCCAGAGGCCATGAGTTCAATTCCCAGCAACCACATGGTGACTCACAACTGTCTAAAAGCTGTAGTTCCATAAAACTTCTGGTGTGCAAATGTATATACAGACAATACACCCATATATGTAAATAAATAAATCTTTTTGAGAAAAATACAGCATACCAAAATTCGTCAGCTTCAGATGATGGTATTAGAAGATCAAAGAGTTAGTTAGCTTCACCTGTGAGGTGTTAGGAAAAGAAGAGTGTGGTAAATCAAACAAAATAAAAGTAACTAAGGTAGAGAATGCACTGAAATAGAAAATGAGTACTAGGGGGAAAACAATTAAGCCAAAGCTCAGCTCTTTGAAAAGATCAATGAAATCAGTAAAGCCCTAGCTCACTGCTTAAGAGAAAGCAGCATGGAAAGCGTTGTTGTCGTGGTTCGAGTGAAACCGAGGTTACTGCTGCAAATCCTCCACATGTTGAGGGGTGATGAGGGTTAAATACAGGTTAGTAAATTCGGAAAAGTACAAGAAATAGACAAATTCTTGTAATGTCTTAACTTTCAGAATGGGCATGATAAATGAAAGATTGGAACACCACATCTGTATTTTATTGAGCCAGTAAATAGAGATCTTTCCAAAAGAAAATTTCAGGTTCAGATGACCTTGCTAGTTAGAGCTCTCATTTAAAAAATAGTTGGCAGATGTCTATGTAACTTTTGCTTTTTAGAAAAGGAGAAAGGACATTGCCAAGTTGCTTTTATGAATCCAACAATATCCTAATATCCAAACTAGACAAAGAACCTACCATAAGACTTAAAGAAAAACATGTGGCTATCACTAATATAAGCATTGATAACCAATGCTTGCGAAAATAATTCCAAATCCAATATGGCAACATCTAAAGTAAAAATAACCTATGGCAAAATAAGACTTACTCATTTTTCAAGGTGAAGTTAACCTTGATAAATCAATGTAACCTATTATATTAAAAAAAATAAGAGAATTGGGCTGGGGGTATGTAGCTGGGTGGTAGATTGATTACCTAGCACATGAGAGTCCCTGTGCTCTGTGCTGAGCCACAAATAAATAAAATCAGAAAGAAAAAATGATATTATCTGGTAAGACGAATGTAATTTAACGAAGTTCAAAATCCTCACAACAGAAATTACCGGTGACCCAGCGATTCAGCCTTGGATATCTGAGCAGAGGAACCAAATCCCATGTCCCATGGCAATCCGTGCCTCCAGTTTGATGGCAGCACTGCTCACAACAGCTAAGATGTGGAAACATGCTCTGGGAGGAGATGGCCTGGAGAGACTGAGTCTGCTGGTACCCTGATCTTGGCCTTTCCTTTTTTTTTTTTTTTCTGTTCAAAACACTAAATGTCACTTTATTTATTATTTTTTAACAACTTTATTTTACAAAACAAAGATAAATGTACAGATTTTAAGCATTGTTTGCATAAAATTATATAATACATTTTTGTCAGTACTTTTTTTTCAGATTTTAAAATAATTTTTACATAAAACTGTATGAATATATTTTTTAGTCAGTACTTGATTTTTTTAAAGGTTTGATAGTATGCATCGAAAACTTAATAGTTAAAATCTTGGCCTTTCCAACCACCAGCACCGAGAAATATACTCCTATTGTTTTAACCTATCCAGTTTATAGTATTTCGACACAGCGACAGGACAAATGAAGACAGTCCTGGATAATAAAAATAGTACGAAATCCCAAGAAGGGCTGTAGATTTAATAAGAGAAACGAGCAAAGCCACAATACGCAAGGCACGGATACAGAACCACATGTATATTCTAGCGATGAGCAGGTAGAGTATGAGATAGAAACATAGGACTGTTGATAATGGCATTTTCCCAGAGTGACAGAGACAAGAAGACTCGAGTACATTAGAGAAGCAGTGGTTACAGAAGCTATCCCTTTGTTAAAACCTCGAATATGAATTCAAAATGGCAGCACTGATAGCAAATCAATGGTACCTACAGAAACGTGATTTGGGGGTTTTAGAATTTTAAGTTTTTTATATGTATGGGTGTTTTGTCCTCACGCATGCCTATACACCATGTGTGTGCCTAGAGCCCATGGAGGCCAGAAGGAGACTTTGGGTTCCTCTGGACCCAGAGTTACAGCTGACCCTGAGCCTGTGTGTACACAGGGACATGTGAGTACTCAGAATTGAACTTGGGTCCTCTGGAAGAGCAGCCAAACTGGGCCATCACTCCAGCCTCATTTATTTTATCTATTTATATGTCTAATTATTTTGAGACAGGGTCTCACTGTGTACCTCTGGCTGGTGTGGAACATGTAATGTAGACTAGGCTGGCCTTGAACTCACAGAGAACCCGTTCATTGCCTCTGCCTCCTAAAATGCTGATTTTTTAATTTGTTTAAAAAGGCACCAGACCTAAATAAAAGGATGCTTCCTTTACCATACTATGAAAAATGAGAAACCAGGACATTTTGAAACAAACACGGATAGTTTTGTAGCTGCCTTTTGTAGTTCAAATCTCGATGCTCTCCAAAAGCTTGACTTTGAAGGCTCCATTGGCAGCCCCTGTGGCTATGGGGAGGTGGTAGAACCTTTGGAAGGCAGAGGAGGAGGTTATGTCACTTGAGATATGGCTGTTTAAGTTGCATTAAAGGAGCGGTTGGGATCTTATTCCTTTCTTTTTGCTTCTCATAAACCAGCAGGGGAACAGGTTCTGTCACTACACTAACATGTCAGGAAAGGCTCAGACAACGAGGTGCGGAGACTGGATTGAAACCACTAAAACAGTGAGCCCAACTCATTTCAAAGTTGATTACCTTGTGGACTTTCTTATCAGGATCCAAGACGAGTACCACATTCTTGGATTACTTCTTCACCTTTTAAAAAGGCATTTGCTTACAAGGAGGTTTTGATGCTATCAGAGAATGACATAATCTAACCCAACATTCACCTTAATTTTCGAGCCAATGACATACTTTCCCTTCACCATGTCCCACTTCTAACCTTTTGCCAGGTCCTCAGGTTTCACTTCCCAATTAGGTCTTGAATTGTTCCCTTTTTTTATGTTACTATTGACAGCAAGCTCTTCAAAATGGATGTAAACACTACAGGTCACCGAAGAGTTACATATAGGTTACAGAGTATTACATATAGGCCAGCAAAAGTGCTCTCTAAGACTTCTCTCTGTGTGTTCATTGTTTTAATTCTGTATTGATCTTAAAGGATTGACAACTGGCAAATAATAGCACCGTGTAGTAATTATGCAAAAATAGAACCTGGTTACAAAAAATATGCACTCCCTGGACAGGTATATAAACATATATGTTTACATATACATATCTCCATACCTGCACAAGTCATTCTCACCAATGAAGAATTTAAAGAGCTCAGAGTAGCATATTAAAAATCATCTTAAATGAATTCTATGCCAGGTACTCTGCTAAATATTGGGAACTAGGGCTGGGGATATGTCTCAGTGATAGAACTCTCTCGCCAGGCATGCTCGAGGCCTGGGCTTCATTTCAGTACACAATAAAAAGTGAGTGACTATGAAAAACTTTAAATTAAAAAATTGCTATTATTAGAAGGTATGGTGGCAATCCAAGCACTCAGGCAGAGGCAGGAAGATCCCTGTGAGTATGGAGGCCAGCCTACTCTACACAGGGTGTTCCTGGCCAGCTAGGGCTACACAGGAAGACACTATCTTAAGCACACTCACACACACAAATTAACAAAAATACCCTCTCTTAGCCACATAAAGTAGAAGTACACTTGTAATCACTTTCCCGAGACCAGTGGCTATGAGGAATATTCTCACGTACTTGAAGTATGAAGATGGACTTAGTGATACTTAAAATGATCTTTATTATTTACTTAAGTATATGTTGTGAGTGACAGCCCATGTTGGTGCAGGTACCCAAGGAGGCCAGAGGAGGACCTCAGGTCCCCTGGAACTAGAGTTACAGGCAGTTGTGAGCTGCCTAATGTGGATGCTGAGACCAAACTCTGGTTCTCTGAAGGTGCAGCAAGTGCTCTTAGCCACTGAGCCACCCTGAGGCTGGGTAATAATGGTCACAGCACCTTGGATGAGTGTCCTATATAACCTTCCTAAAGTAAAAGAAACAATTTCTTAAAGATGCCTGTCTGCATAGTGGCATTACTACAACGCCCATGCTTCTAGCCTTGGGTTCACACCTCTCCGTGACCTGCTACTGCAGCGTCCCAGGATCACAGGGTAAAAGGTGTCCTTCCCAGTCCCCAGTGGGTCCCAGGCTATTATGAGAGGCAGATCCGGCATTCGGGGAAGAGAAGAGGGATGCCGAAAGGCTCTAACTTTATCACAAATGTAGCTATCAGAAATTGTGTGAAACACTGTCATCAATTAAACATGGGATAGAATAAAAGGTGGTTGTACAAAATAACCGCTCAGAGGAGATTAAAAAAAAAAAGAAGAAAAGAAAAGAAACAGAAAGCCAGTGGAAGCAAGAGAGCCTTACAGCTGAACTCTGCAGAAGGCGCCTTCAAATAAATATTTCAAACCTCCATATGAATATTTTAAGCATGACAACCACACATAAACACACAGCCAAAGTGCTCAAATCCACTCGAGAAAGACTATTAAGTCATCAACTTGCTCCTGACAGGATCCACTGAATATGGCAACAGTGAGAAGGCAGGAGACAGTTGGAATCATTTCAAGACTGCTAATTTAACTTGTCTTAAAACCAACCACTGCTCAATGTGTCATCATCAATGTCATCTCATCGCAGCCTGAAAAGCCTTCGACCTAAAGCAAAAAGGTCCCCAAGTGCCACCCTTCTTGTCTGCCGGTTGAAAATCTAATTGGTTCTGCTGACAGGCTTGGGAATTGGTAGGAAGGCTGTTCGGTTAATCTCCAAGGGCCAGCAGAGAGCTCCGTATCGCCTCAGAGCTCTGCTCCCTGGCTGTCGTCAAACGACTCTGATGGGAGACTGGACTCATGCTTCAGCTGCTCCTGACTTCGGTTAAGTCAAATTCAATAAAGTTTGTCACTCAATAATCTGAGAGCCACCCAACAAAACCTCTCTGATCAATAACATCTTGCTGCTTGCTCTTGGGAAGGTGACCTATTAAAGATTAAAAACACACCTGCTGCTTGAATCAGACATCTTTCTCTCTCCCACTTTTAAACGAAAAATTGTCCGTTAAAAATCAGATTCGCTACTGGAAATATACATAAAGAATTGCATAGGGGAGTTGGGAAGGAGATAAAACACAACCTCTCAGATGCGGTTCTCTCTTGATACCTGCATAAAGTTTGATGGTTTGGGTTTCTGCTGCTTTTGGTTCTTCCAGGCACCGAGCGGACTTATCCCAGGTTTGCACTTTGGTACCACACACTTGTGTTCTTGCTGACTGTGTGTACAGTCAAAGCCTTGGCATTGCAAGATTAATTCAGCTCTCAATCAAAACAAAACAATCTACTGTCCTATGTCTTCCCCTTCCTGCAGAAAACTGAGTGCTTATTTGGGGGAGAAACGGTCCTGTTTAAAGCTACGCACTCTTTCTTTAAACAGTCTCTCCCTGACCTAAGTGCTCACATCAGGTAAGATCACAACTAGGTGGACCCTCAGGTAACCTCACACTTACTAAACAAAGCTCAGCAAACCCAGGGAACAGTAAATAAACAACTAGGCAAAACTGACAACCATTTACTTCCGGCTCACTTTCAAGCCTCTATTTTTGAAGACTGTACTCTGTTAGTAGTGAAGAACTAAGAGATAATTTCAAATCAAATCAGTGTCATGAGAGTCTCAGGATTTTTCTCTTTAAGGAAAAGGAAGTTCGATAGAGTGGGGCCAGCAGCAGACAGTAACCTCTTTAGGGCTCTTCTCTTGTCCAGGATGCATTCTGTCACAATTCATCTTATACAGGTGTCTGATCAAGTGACAGCGGACATTACATAAGGAGAGTGAGACAGACCATTCTACAGAGCAGCACTTAATACAGAGCCATACCGGCAGGGACCTCATACCATGGCGCTCTTGATGGCTTTTCCCATCGTGAAGCACACAAATGTCCTTCCAGGGACAAGCAAGTCCACCTCACAATTCACATGTCTCGGCCGCATGTAGGGGCCTTTTCCATACATCCCAAGCATGTTTATTTTCTAAGGCATGAATTTACTCCCAAGACATTCCCGGCACTATCACATAGGACACATGTGACAAGGAGCTATGGATTACATCTCCAACAGCTAATAATTTCATCACCATCTCTCTGAGCTCCGAGGCGCCTCCTGATCTGAATTCATCACTTCCCCCTGCACTGGTCACTACCTCCTTAGGTTCATGCCCTTCTGGCTCCTGTGTGAAACATCTTTATCAAAGCAGCTGCTTAGAGGCAAGAACTCACTACTGTTCTTTGTTTTCTCTTGATTGCTGTGATACATGCAGATCAAGGTCTTCAACTCCTGGATGAGCAACCCACGAAGTTCAGAAAGGCCAAGTTAATCTAATTAAGGCTCTCTGATAAAAGTGAAGCAATTCTCCACGTCGGTTGAGTCCTGGCATGAGGTGGCTCATTTCTGAGAATAGCTGGGCATGCTCAAATGTACAGCTACAATGAGGTTGAGCCTAGGACAAGAAACATGACTGCAGTGATCAAGAAATGGTTACCTTTTCTGGTGAATTAAATATGTATATATGTATATGCACACACACACATATATATAATCAAAGGTTTTTAATTAATATACTTGTGAGCTGACTTATAATAAAAAGCTTTGAAATCATCTAAATAAAGGAACAATAGTTTAAAAATATACACACATAAAAATCAAAATTAGTGCCAACAAAATGAGCAGTCATCACTAGAGTCACCCATCTTCCCAGGGAATAATTAGTTGGCAGAAAAATGCAAAAACCTTCGAGGTCTAAAATAAATTAGTATGTAACTAAATATCATAGAGCATCTTTATAAAAATACACAAGGGTGCGGAACCGAAGTGCAGTGAGAGCAAGGACACCACGGGACTAGAGGTCGGACGTCAGAGGTCAAAGACCGACGGTTCCCTTGTTGGTCTCGAATCCACGAGGGATTGTGAGGGGCAGAGGATAACTGTAAATTCAGCTGTGAGCAATGGCATCTTTGGAGACCAGGGTGAGGGGTCATGTACTTGATGTGCCCTGTCTGAAGGCCAGAGCCTCTCATCCTTGGCAGCAGCTTCTTCTGAAGCATCCTCTCTCAGCGCCCTGTGATGACATGCTAAGTTATGAAATGTGATCACAATACCTTCAAAGTACTAGTAAGACATGAAATGGACATTGTTTTCATTAATGTACATGCCAGGCCCGACGGACCCATGGCTCCAGCTGCACATGTAGCAGAGGATGGTCTTGTTGGGCATCAATGGGAGGAGAAACCCTTGGTCCTGCCAAGGCTCTATGCTCCAGTGTAGGGGAATGTGGGGGCAAGGAGGTGGGAGGGTTTGGGAGGGTGGGTGAGTACCCTCATAGAAGCAGGGGGAGGGGAAATGGGATATGGGGTTATGGAGGGGAACCAGGAAAAGGATAACATTTGAAATGTAAATAAAATATATCCAACAAAAAAAGAAAGAGAAGAAAAGGAGATCCGGCGTTCTGTTTCTCTGGGAATTGTGTTGGTTGAGAAGCAGGTATAGGAGGAAGCTGAGCAGAACAGGTTTCCTGGAAATAAATTATGTATTACCCCTACCGTACTTCACACTTAGCTGTTTTATATACCGTTCAATGTTCTTCCTGGAACTGAGATTGTTTACATTTGTCTTAATCCTTCTATGGAACCGCAGATTTTCCAGACTGTTTGACAGCTGTAATCTAACCCCTCATTCCACAAATGATGGGTCTAAAAATCCGTGCCTGGTTAGAACATGGCATGCACCCAGCAACACCCTTTACGGAGTCTGGCTGCCTTTTCAGTATGTATTATGGCCGCCATTCCCATCCCTGTTGATGACCTTAGAAACAGAACCTATTCTCTATACCTCGCCGCGCTCATCTGTGAAAGGGCAAAAGCAATTCCTCGGCTCTCATGGGAGTTAAGGAAGTGATGCATGACAAGAACTCAGAACAGCCTCAGCTTCTAGCAAGTGCTCAGAAAATGTCAGGCATTGCTGTGACTGCCACCGGAGATGTGGAACTTTTGATTCCCCGATGAGGTAAGCACAGCTTTGCACACGACCAAAGGCAATACGTAAGCAAGTGACACAACATAGTCACAACCAATCAGTGGGACGCCGCTACGGTGCTACATCAGGGTCCCGGAACCCTTCTGTGTGTTTTACCCCATCTATTGGATCACAGTGGACCTTGGGATTTGGAGAAGGATATGGATCCAGAGGTGGACAGCTAGAACGGAGGAGAGAGGGGATGGTATCCAAGAGTGCTACTCCCAGTCATTAGGGATTTATTTCACAATTTGAAGCTCAGTCATGCTGGTTGTGAACCAGCTAACCACTGCTAACTGTAGCTACTCCGATGCCAACTGATAAATAAAAATCAATTACATGAGTTAAAATTTCATGTCGGGGGTTACTTCTATCTTTCCAAAATTATGTCAAAGACAGAAAGCTTACATGGTTCCCCAAAAGATGTCATTAAGAGCTGAAGAGATGGTTCAGCGGTTAAGTGCACTGGTTACTCTTCTAGAGGACCTGGGTAAATCCCCCAAGCCCATGTGGCAGCTTATAACCAGTTGTAACTCCAATTTAAGGGCTCTAACACCATCCATGGTCTATGAGAGCACCAGCTATGTGAGTGGTACACAGACATACTTGCAGGCAAAGTACTCATACGCATAAGAAAGAAATAAATTACAAAAATAAATAAGTTACAAAAAGCTATCATTAGGTGCCATGTAATTGTAGCACAGATTTTAAAATATTCTTATAACCATCATCTTTTTCCCCTCTCAGACAATATATGTGTCTGGGAGAATTTTTTTATGCAGATATCAGACATGGTAGATTGGCAAAGACCTAGTCATAGAAAATTCAGACTTGGGCTTTAAAATTCAGTGACATCAATAAAGGGGGTAAGGGCAAGAAGTGAGTTCAAAACAAGTAGTCCTGTTCATCGTCAATTAAATGAGGTTACGCACCATGGCTGAGTCTGTGTATGAATTCTAATGAATTCATCGAAACTCTAGAACATGCTTTCATTGGCAGTTGGCCTGTGTTGTTCTTGAGGTTGTGTGTGCACAGTCAATTGCAAATAAGTCATTTTTCCACGGAGGAGCCTCATTGTGAGAGGAAGCAGGAAAGTACTGTACTGCACTTCCAAAGCTGAGTAAGAGTGGGGGTAAAGCCATAAGGAGGATGTTACTCTGAAGAGGAAAACACTGAGTAAAAGTCCACAATCCATACTTCCTCAAAGTGCACTCTTCTGTTTGCTCTGCAATGTACTGAACACAGGGGCTGGGGAGACGGCTCAGTGGATAACACTTACTCACTAAGAGGACCAGACTTCAGATCCCCAGAATCCTCATCAAAAAGCTGTGTGGGCACAGAGACACCCGCAGTCCCAGTGGTTAAGAGCAGGTAGAAACAGGGTTCATGAGGGAAGTTGGCTGGGTAGACTCTCTGGAGTCAAGAGCTCTGGGTTCTTCAAGAAAACCTGCTTCAACAGAACAGTGGAGAACGACATTCAACATCAACCTCTGGTCTCTGCTATGTGTGTACACACCTACATACACAGGTGAGCATGTATAGGTCTCCCACACACACCACAGCACCGTGAATCGAAACAAATCGAAGTGCCGAACTTAGTCATATATAATTTTTAATAGCTGAAAGTAACACTAAGGAATTCTTATTACTCAGCAAAGGCGCACTGGATACTGGTAACATCCTCGCACCCCTTCCCCTTTAAGACAAAATGCTGTGTGTGGTGCTTATTCAGTTTCCTGAATAATTGTTCCTATAAAATTTTGATTTTTTTTTCTAATAGCATCAAGTTTTGATCATTTAAATAACAGCTTCTGTTAGGCTTGAAGCATAACTTCGGGTCACAAAAGCTAAGTGCGGGGTTTTAAAAATAACGTATGATGTTATTGAAATGCCAGATCACCTTTCATTTGAATGGTATCCGGGCTCGATGGGCTGAAGAAACGGCTTACGTAAGCCTCCGTTCTGTGAGTTTTTCAGGGCACAGGATAAAAGATAAAGCCATTAGGTAATACTCCATATTTTGCAATTTCCTCTTCCTCCTCGCCCTCGTCTTCTTTACTATTAAAGTAGAAGTGCTCTATATTTTCTTAAAGTACCTGATTCTTTATATGTGTATCACCTGACCACTGATGTGCCTTCAAGAACTTCTTTTTTTTAACGTTACTGTTTTGTTTTATGTGTACAATAGTTTGCCTACACCTATGTCTGTGTACCACAAGCATGCCTGCTGCTCACAGAGAAGACAGAAGAGGGCATCAGATCCCCTAGAAGTGCTTGTGATGCCCCACGTGGGTGCTGGGACTCAATCCTGGCTCCTCTGGAAGAGCAGTCCCTCCCTGCTCTTGACCACCAAGCCTATCCCTCCAGCCCCCTCCAGGATTTCTGAAAGCTCGGTTTGAAATAGCATCCTGGGACCATCGGTCTCCCTAGATGCCTCTCCCTTTTGTCCTGTGAAGCTTTTCTGCACCAGGTTTCCTGCGAGCTTCCCACAGGCACAGTTTATTGGGCTCAATGGTTAAAAGCCTGCAGCTGTGAGCCTACGACAGCCTTTCTCCCTCAAAGGGGTGGGAAGCCTTGGTTCTGTTTTATTCTTCTATGTGAAGAGTCTCAAAACCATCCTCAGTCTTCCTTATGGAAAAAGAAAGTGTTTTTCTAGGGTGGGGCGCTAACTCTTCGTCAGTTTGGTTAAGTACCTCTTCCACCCTCACACAAGCAACAGAACACAATAGAAGCTAACAAGTCACACCCTATTTTTACTTTGAGATATTTCGTTTCCATTTATTTTTAGCAAATATATTGCAAATGTAGCTTGTCGGTTTAATTGAAAGTTGCATTATTTTGGTTGTACTGACAGTCTCTGTTCAGTGGAACTGTAGATTCCAGTAATTTGGGTAATTTTCTAGTGTGAACCACAGATACGGAGAGAACTTAGAGGCTGGGATGATCGACTTCACTTTACCTGATAAAATGAAACCTTCTCAGTAAGAGAGGCCCCAAACTTTCTCAGCAACCATCTGGCTCTCACTTCTGCATCTTCTTAGACCTTAACATCCCCAGTCCTAATGCTTAATTATTTCTTGCCTTTCATTTTAGGTTTTTATTTTGATATCTTTCTTTTCAACTCAACTATAAGCTCTCTGGGAATCGAGTATTTACTTTCCTTTGCCTTTGGAGACTTGCACAGTTTTCCGTAGATGCTCGATAACCCCCAGTGACTGAATAAACACACTGCTCTGGGCAGAAAAGAATCAGTACCCCTAACCCAAGTATACATAAGAAGCTTGCTTTATTGGTGCGGAGGGAAAGGTCAGTATTTCCAGGGATATCTGTTGTCTTGATAATTAACATCTTAGGACAGGATGCTTTGGGATGCCCACCAGCCAATCTACAGCATTACATGGCTGCTTTCTGGTACAACTTAAACAAGTCCACTGCTGAGGATGGTCGTCTTCAACATGTCCACTACCCTAACATTCATTAGAAGGAGGTGAAGGTCCTGTCACCAGCAAGGGGTCCTACACCAACCCTGCTCAGTCCAAAGGAGAGCATTATGGTGGGATGCGGTAACAATCAAGAGCCGTTTAAGGCCTCTGGGAGATTCTATTCCATCCTTTTGGGACATGCCCCTACCTCCATTCCTTTTCAGAGGAGATCATGAGTGCATCAGGACGAATGGATAACTCTAGAAACTGAGCTTTGGGAAATAAGCAACAACAGTCTTAGGAGTGGGAATCTACTGCCATGGTTGGGGTTGTTCTGGAAGATACCCAACCAATGGTTTAAAAATGGTTCTTATATACTCTGCGACACACAAAGGTGTGTGTGTGTGTGTGTGTGTGTGTCTGTGTCTGTGTGTGTGTATGTGTGTGTGTATGTGTGTGTGTATGTGTGTGTGTGTGTGTGTGTGTGTGCTAGTGTTGTTCATTGATTGATCTATTTTTGAAGTGTAGGGTCAAGTGGGAAAGCGTTCTTTTTATATATGACTTTCTCTTCTAAATACCTGCATACCTGATGGATAAGAAAGACTTCAGATTGAACCTCACTTGGATAGAGAAGCAAGGGCAGGTTGAGAACAACATTCAAAATAAACAATAGAGAACACTCTAGAATAAGAGGGGAAAGCTAATGTCGAGGCACCGGATGACACGGTAAAGGACGTGGAGTGGAGTGGTCCCTCCGCCATGTGTGTGCCGCCTCCTGAGCCAGGCTCCAGCAACCGCAAAGGTGGCAGTGGGAGGAAGTGAAGGGTAGAGAAACTGGAACTGCACACTTACGTGACTGAGAAAGCACACATGCAGTTATGGAGGAAGGAACGGAATGATATCCAGCACTTGACCTTCTCATAATCAATAGTGTGAAGGGGGGTCCAGGTGGAGAAGGAATAAAAGGAGACTGACTGTGCTCTGATCACGGAGGTGGGTGATAAACACCGTCTACTATCATACACTTAACTTTATCTGCTTTTAAATTTCATAATAAAAATGAAAAATCTCACTTCTAGAATTCATTTGGAAAATACATTTGGAAAAATCATCGATTCTAAAAAATGAGAATATTTGAAATTATAATTACAAATGCACAGATAGGGAATTCTTATAAAATGCGGATGAGACCTCTAATGGCATCTGTCACACATGCCTCACGGAAGTCATGATAGTCAGTGCTTTGCCTGTTTCTCATAAAATGCTATCTTTCAGAAAAGTCCATTCGTAGTTTAGCACATTTCCTATACTTTTAATTCGTAATTGGTCAAATTTAAAATAAATTAAATTCTTTTCTGTGTGTCATGCAAATCAGGGATGGTTTTTAATACTCATGCATCATACCCACAGATATGCAAATATGTGCATGCAAGAGCAGCTGAGTGTTCAGTTAAGAAATAAACATGGATACCACTAATTGTTTTTAAAAAATGAAAGATTCATATACAAGCCTTCCGCCCCCAAACTAGCTTCCCGATGAGAAAAGGAAGAGGCTTCCCTGCCATTCCCACTGTGGGTTAAGTCTCTGTGGAAATGAAAGAAACACCAGCAAAAATGTCCGGGTGACTTAGAACTACAGCATCAGCCTGGCCGGGACGTTCTGAGGGTAATGGAAGAGGCAAACGAGGATAAGTGTCCTTCCACAGATGAGTCCACCCTGCCATGGGACTTGCAGCTTGTGTAGACAAAATGAATTCCCAACCCTGGCAAATGTTCAGAAGGATGCTTGACAGCACAGAGCTGCTCTGCAAGAATTGCTACGGTTCATTACGGTAGCACTGACGGGCAGCTACCGTTCATTACGGTAACACTGACGGGCAGCGTCTGCAGAAGCCTGAGCTTGAGGGCAAAGACCCAGGATGGTCACAAAGAAATGGAGGGATCGGGGAAAGTTACTGCTTAGAAGCAGCCTTCTGTAAACTTATACCAGACTCTCTGTCATTTTGAAGGGTCATAATGAAGAAAACCTTCAAAATTGTATTCAAATCCTGTAATGAGTAGTCTGTATTCTAAAAGGATGGAACATTGAACTGGGTGACGTTTAAAGTCTGGGGACCTTTAAAAACAACATGCTATTTCAAGGATGGCATTTTAGAGGGGGCAAAGAGATGGCTCTGTGGTTAACAGTATATATCAAGGGACACATACAGGTTTCCCACAGCCGTCGGGCTCACAGTCACCTTTAATGTCTGGTCTAAGAGGCTTGACATTCAGGGCCATGGAGGGCATCTGCATTTATATACACATACTCACAAACGCACACAATCACAGAACTAAAAACAAGACAAATCCTTAAAAAAAGACTGGCACTTTGGTAACAAAAACCTGGGCATTCTCTTAGCTAAGATGTAGCCACCCACCTCCTGCTTGTCTCGGACGGGTAGTTCGGGGACTAACATTTGGGTAACATCACTCCATCATCTAACTTAATATCAAATGAAAACCAACGACACACCTTTTACTCTCTTAGATCTTCAAGGTTATCTAAATAGGAAAGGACATTTGTAATTCGGAGAGATTCCCCCTTTGCATCCAGTCTGGGTCTCCAAATTATTAACTATTATTTAATTTCTTCACCAGTGGGTTTCTTCTGCAAATACTTTACAGAATACATATTTTAGGTACAACATTTATGATAGCATCTGAGCTCACTCATATTCTTTAGTAACTTCCTCGAAGTTCAGATCCGGGAAAGCAGTAGACAGGAGGACCCAAACACGGCATCCGCCTGGTGTCCCACGGCCCTTCATTGTGAACAGTATTCTCACTGAGCATTGAGTGTGGCCTCAGCTGTCCAAATGGCTCAAAAGGTACATCAAATTTTTACTTCTTTTAATGTATTTCTGATCTTTAAAACATGGCCTATAGAAATAATTGACCAATAGATATTGGAGCTACTCGAAGATTTAAGAAATGCTATGTATGAAATGTTTTCTCTTTGACTGTCATAGCAATTTGTTAAGAACCCACAGATAGACTCCTACCATCAGAACTCACTTAGGAATCAAGAAAGCAGTGTGATACAGAAAAAGACACTTCCAGACTTACTCTCAACCACTGAGTCATTTCAGCCTTCTGTGCCTTAACTTCTCCAGGGTGTTGAGACGCACACATTCCCGGGCTCTTTCATAGAAGCTTCAAGGTTTCTTTGTTTTTCAGTTTGAGTCAGGAATCTAAAATATCTAAAATGTTCTTCTTCTACATACACAAGGAAAGTACATTTGTTTAGTGACTCTGTGTGTGTGTGTGTGTGTGTCTGTCTGTCTGTGAAATTAGGGATTGAACTTGGGAATAATTACATGTTAGGAAAGAGCTCTACCACTGAGCTATAGCCCCGGTCCCAAATCACAATTATTCTTACTATAATGTGTGTGTGTGTGTGTGTGTGTGTGTGTGTGTGTGTGTGTATGTGTGATTGTATGTGTAGCTGAATAAGTATGTGTATTAAGGTATATTGCTTGTATAATTTTATCCACAGAAATTACCAAAATCAGTTGCAAATAACACGAATATTTCCCCAAATAAAATGTACAACTACAGAAAGGCACAGGACAACAATGGACAACAACACTACAGTCTGAAAACTGCCACAGCACAAAATTTCTGTAGCGGTAACAGGAGCTGGGCTAAGATTAGCAATGTGAACAGTGCAAACGTCATTGCCCTTAGAGAGTATGATAATCCCTCCCTGATCTGGAATTTCACCTCAGTGAAATTCTCTTAATTATGGCGTCTTCATCTCCAGATGTTTTTTGTCTCCATATCTGACAAAGGAGGAGGAGAATTCTAGAAGAAGAGAAAGGAGCACGGCAGAGGGTGGATTTGTTGCCACGGTCTTCTTGGGAGAGGACAAGAGGTGAGAAAAGGTCTGCCGGCCTTGGAATTGCATTTCCTCCACATTCAGCTGAGTCTGTGGCTGGCTGAGGAACTCACACTGGGACCCAAACAAGGAAACCCTCAGACAGACAGGATGAGGAAGGCTTGCTCCGGTTGGCTAAATAAGGTTAGCCACAAACACACAATTTGTTCGGTTCTCGCTAAAACCACGATGGATCCGATAATGAAAGTTAACAACTCTATCATAAAGCCTCCTGGAGAACTTCGGAGAACTTAACAAGCACACTTCAGGAGAGGAAAAAACCCAACAGCACAAGCATCCTCAGCCACAGAGCACATTCCATTTATAGGAGTAGGAGAAAACCAAGGACTTGGGAAGTTGATGGTGATCAAGAGATAACAGAGAACGGTAACTCCCGACTCCTCATCACTGTCATGACACATGCCAAATTAACTGTACTGCTCACACTTACATTCGGGAGGACTGGAAGCAGAAAGGAGAGATACAGAGTGTGGTACTGAAGAAGTCTGACCTGCACCTGCTAACTCCTTACCCAGACCTTATGGAAATCCCAGTCAAAGACGTGTTAGGAAGCAGTTAGGAAGCAGGTTCTTTCCCTCCCCACTTGTTACCAAAAAAATTCCAAAATCACCATAAAAGTTAGAAAAAAGTAATAACTTTGATGCTCCTCTCCCAGAGCAGAAATATTACTTCCATCTAACCAGCATGTACACACCTGCAGATTCCCCTCCCCACTCCACCCCATAGGGTGTGTGTGTGTGTGTGTGTGTGTGTGTGTGTGTGTGTGTGTGTATGTGTGTGTGTATGTGTATGTGTGTGTATGTGTGTGTATGTGTATGTGTGTGTATGTGTGTGTATGTGTGTGTGTGTGTGTGTCTGTGTTTCTGTGAATGTGCAGCACAGAGGAAAACACACTCAAGTTGAAATTTCTAAACACAAAAGGTGAAACATTTTTAAGGGAAAGAAAGCTTCTATGAAAAACTTGGTCTCATGGTGGCAGTGGGTGCAGCTGGTGGCCGGTGAACAGTTTTATTAAACTGTTAGTCTAAAAGGACCAGTAGTTTTTGACATTTTAATCTGACAGTGAGCACAGACTTCACAGTCTGGAAGTGACACTAGGCTTGCTAACCAGATTCCGCAACCACAGTGGGTTTCTCATGAAGAAAAGCTGGCTACAATGAGAATGTGCCTATTTCACAAACTCAAACAAAGCGTTTAAAGCCACTGGTTCATAATGTGCCAAGTTTTCAAAGAGAAAAATTGTAAAACCCCCATTGGGTGAATCTCCAAGCTTCTTGAATCGAAGAACAAGGGAGCCACAAGATGTTCTTTCTAGCTTTGTTCAAGTTCCAACTGTTCCATTAGCACAGACAGCAGCTTAGCCCATGCTTGGTCATTGCACATCTCAGATCCCCAACTGGAAAATACTTTAAAAAGTATATAAAATACTTATAAAACTTAAGTTCCAGATTCCCATTTTTTTCAGATTCTTAATGAGTATGCTCGAAATTAAAAAAAAAAAAAACCTACGGTTTCTTTTATTTAAAAAAATTTACATATATTAATCTTCAAATTTTAAGAAATGATTCTGACAAATTACTTTTCATTCCCACAGAAGATAATGGCCCTATTAAACGAAATAATAATAGGGCATGGATTAAATGGGCTCTAAAAGAATATGATATTGATGTATCTACCCCTTTCAGCTCACTCATTGAAAGGATTAGCTGAAATCAGGGCAGAAGCTATATAAAACTCCAGATGGCCAAGAGAAAAATCTTACTTACAATAGTGTTGAAAAGCCCTTCAGACAAGGACAGATACAATCTACTTTAGAATGCCGCCAGGTATTATGATGTGTTACTTTCCGTGTATAAACGAGCTGTGAGTCGCTGTCACAATCTCTGAGAAAAGAGAATCACACTTCCTAACAAAGTCCTGAAGCTCCCAACTCTTCAGGAGGTCTCTCTAGGATGTTCAAAGTCTTTTCCCCGCTCTACCCCAAGGATTAAAGCTGACTTTTAGTAAACAGTGATGGAGAACTCACGTGTGTCAAGATTCCCCAAAATGCAGCATCTCATTCTCCAAGATGCTAATAGATTTATAATTGATCAAATTTTAAAAGGCATACTAAATGGAGGAGCCCTACACAGATAAAATGCATACATTTTTTCTTGGGTAATTATGGCTTTTTACCGACATGTGCAATTACTTCATCTAATCATGCATTCCAGTTAGCAACTCCCAGATAGGAGGTTTGGCATACGTACTCAACACCTGTGATGGGTATAGCTCTTTTGAACCTTGTCTCTTACGAACCCGCCATTATTCCCTCTTTCCACGTGCTTGTATCTTTTCTCAACCCACAGCCATTGACAAATTTCTAAGATAAGACCCAAAGGGGAACTGATGTCCAGACTTGCTGCCTACTGGGTCCTTCTACATGGGTTTCCTCGTGGTGGACAACGGTCTCCTCGAAACACCAGTTTTTTCTGTTGGGCACCACTGTTGGCAGTGAAAAGGAGTGTCAAGCTTGCTTGTCTTCCTCATGGCTGAGAACTCATCAGGTGGTAATGGGAGGTAAAAGATGCTTAGCAGAACCTTTCACCTGCTCCATGGAGACACTGGACCTTCACTTTCTTCCCTCAGACTCCTCCACACTTCATTTTTGCCTAATTTATTCTTTCGAGATTTGGAACTAAGTTCTTATTTAAAAACTGACAGAAAGTTGGAAACATTCCTGACAATCGTGGAGTCCATAAGCTACTTTTTAAAAATTAAAACTTCAAAGATCAAGATGGATTTAGTAGCCTATTCAAAGTTAAGCTTATAATACTTCCCAGAGCATAGTAGACTTTTTAATTTTATTATGTCAATAAAGAAACATATATAGCATAATATCACAATTGCATGTTAAGCATATATACTTTAGCAGGCATGTTCCTATGTATGTGTGCAAGTATGCATATGTGCACGAATATGTGTGTGATGTATATATATGAGTGTTTGCATGTGTGTGTGGTATTCGGAGACTGATGTCTTCCTGGATACCTATTTTATTTATTTATTTTTTTGATACAGTCTTTCATACAAACTTATCTACTTGCAGACGCTGGCTGGCCTGTAAGGAACTGTAAAGCCCTCATACCTCTACCTCCAGCACTGGGATTATAGGAACATGGTCCGAAGCCCAGCTTTTGTATAAGATCTGGGGCTCCAACTCAGGTCCTATTGCCTACTCAGTAAGCACATCATTGGTTGAACCATCTCCCCAGCCCCATTTTTAACATGTGTTTATAATTATATTTTAGTACAATTTTGGTACTACTGCACTTAATACATTTGAAACATTATTTGAAGGGAAAAATAAAAGCCATAAACAGTAGCATCAAATGCCAAAGAAGTTCATGACTCCTAACAAGGGCTAAGAACATCAGAGCTATATAAATTCTCTCTCTCTCTCTCTCTCTCTCTCTCTCTCTCTGTCTCTGTCTCTCTGTCTCTCTCTGTCTCTCTCTCTCTCTCTCTGTCTCATGCACACACACTCACTCATACCCACACACCACCTCTGATCTATTACGTTGTCATTTTTATTAGAATGTACATTACAATCTACAAAGAGACCAAAGAGTGACGTTCTTGCAGGTAAGGTGGTGTTCTCACTGGCTGGTGAACTACTGAACATAGAAACTGCACATAATTATTAGATAACAGATTTTCAATTATTTTATTCAAGCTAAACAAAAATAGGTGTATGCAGTGGTTAAGGTGGACCAACTTCTCAGAGATTAGCACAGCCGTCTCAAGAGCAGACTTAGCTGCATACTTAACCAGTCCATGGAGACCTTGAACCTTCATGAACAGTCACACCACAGCTCATCAAAGCCTTGCAGACAGATCAACCAGTCAACGTGCACCCAGGGGACTGCTGTACTGACACCCAGAGACTCCTCCATAAGAAACTCTCGAAAGTCATTTTCTGAGAGCCGTGTGAGATTTGAATGAGACAGGTACCCCTCAGTTTTGAGAATTTGAACACTTGGTCCCCAGTTGATGGTGGTGTTTGGGGAGTGGTAGGTGGTGAAGAAGTCCATCGCTAGGGGAAGGCTCTGAGATTTAAATCTGTGCCTACTTCTGGTTTGCTTTCTCTACTTCAGGCTTGCAGTCCAAGATGTGAGCTTTCTGTTTCCCACTCTGACTCATGTGCCTACCTGTTGCCATGCCTCCTGCCGTGATGGTAGAGACTCATCAATCTGGAGCCATAACCCTTTCTTTTTATAAGCTGCCTTGCTTATGGTATTTCATTACAGCAACAAAAGGAGATTAATATAGAATATTGCACAATTGCTGAATATAAATTTAATCATTCTAAATGTTACCAGATAAGAAGCTTTGTTTTGTGGCAGGTTGAAGTATTCGTTGGTGGTGAACATAGGATGGGTTCCATGTACATGATTTTAATTACCATGGGGATCTTAGGAGTTTGGAACCAGGGCTTAGCTAGTAAAGTGCGATTATGCAAACATGAAGATCTGAGTTCAAGGCCCAATGCTCCTGTAAAATCTAGGTATAAGAGTACCTGTTTGCAACCTCAGCACTGGTAGGGAACAGAGACAGGAAGACCCATGCAAAGAATTAGCCAGCTAGTCTAGCCAAATTGAAGAGATCCAGGTTCAAGGAAAGATACTATCTCAAAATGTACCATGTATGTAGTGCAGGCCTTTTAAAAACTCTAGCACTTGTGAGGTACAGGCAGGCCAAGCTCTGTGAGTTCAAAGCCAGCCTGGTCTACTAAACAAATTCCAAATCAGTCAGAGATACACAGTGATACCTCTCTCAGAAAGAGAGAGAGAGAGAGAGAGAGAGAGAGAGAGAGAGAGAGAGAGAGAGAGAGATTCTTCTAGCCATAACACTCACAAGCACAAATATACATGTATACCTTCACACCAGTGTGTACACATATGCAGGTATACACAGGCACATAACAATGTAGAATCAGTGGCTTCCTGCCAGTGTTTGGTGTGGAATATTCTGGAGTGGGATTCCCACAGTTCAGTTCTATGGGTATGTCATGATGTAAGCACAGTTAAGACAGAGCCTCAAGGGCTAATAAAGACATCATTGGTTCTTGAGAAATGTTGTGGCCCTGGATATTCAATGATTGAACTTCAAGAGATCATATTTTATCAAATGTGGTCCTAAAATTTCAATGGACCACAGAACCAGATGAGGAGCATATTACAACATATTTCTGTTGAACTCTATGCAGAGCAGACACAGAAGTAGGAACTATTTGTTTCTGCTAACTGTGTAGAAAGATCTTCACAATTCACTGAGTATTAAATTGAGTATACAGAAGATTTTGTCAAGATTTTGAAAAAAAAATTAGCTCTGTACAAACGCTTTCCTAATCTCATCAGTAACAAACTTAAAAGCAGCATCTAAAAGCCGTGTCTAAGTAACAGACCTACGACTAAACTAAAAAGCAATGACTACTATAAATAAGATAGCTATAGTCAGAGATTTTGACTTACAATTGATCTAAAGTAGACAGAGACCAGTAATGACACTGTATTCAACTGTTCGATGCTACGACATCGGACACTAGACTGAGTACCAATAAACAAAACAAGCAACCACAAGAGTCAAAGGCATGGCTCCAGCATGAGTCAGATGGGGAGGACCTGATGCCAGATAGCATCGCGAGGATAGCAGAGCATGTGAGAGAAATCATGTCACAGCCAGGATGGAAGGCTGGGGACAATTTGCCTGGAACCCTAAGAGAACCATGTTGGTCCTTGTTGCAGGAAAACCCCAATGACCTAAGGACCTCTGACTCACTATTCCTTTAAAGGTGCCACCACCTGTTATCACTACACTGGCCACCAGTCCTCTAACAATAAGAGTTGGGGACACATTAATTCATAGCTATACCATCACAAACATGTAGGCTAAACAACACTACCACCCAATTATATCTGATATTTATCAAAGACAACACCTAACCAGACCCGAATATAGTCTTTTGAAATGACAACAGAAGCCTTACCATCTTGGACCATATTCTAGAACATAAAACAAGTCTCATCACTGTTAACAAAATCTAAGACACACAAAATATTTTCTCTTACTACAAGGTAATTAAATTGAAAACCAATAGCAGAAAGATATCTATTAAGCCCCCAAAATAAATTTTACTTTTCAAAATACCCCATGGTCACAGAAGAAACAAAAGTGAAATTCAAATTAGGAAAGTAAATATATATTAGAATACAACATACAAAAATATATGGGGTGTTTTTAGATAAGAATCTAAAATAAAATTTAGGGCATTAAGTTCTAATAGCAATAACAAAAGCCAGGTGAGGTTTTTAATCTTTGATAATCTGAGTACTTAGGGGATAGAAGCAGGACTGTGGGCTTGAGACCTGGACAATATAAAAAGACCTTGCTCACTTCCTTCCCCAGAAGAAGACAGGCCTTGGCTTCATTACATTTTGTTTTTAAAGCCCAGAAAAACACAAACAAAAACTCAAAGCAAACAGAAGGAATAAAATTAAAATCAGAGCAGAAGTGAATAAAAATTATGATGGAGGAATTAAAAAACAATAAAACTAAAAGCTTACTGAGAAAATAAATAAGAGTAATAATCTAGCCACACAGAACAGGAACAAAGATAGAGAGGATAAAAATGACCTATTTTAAGAATAAGAAAGGAGGCATCACTACAGACTCTACATATATTTAAGAATCTATCTTAATGAAAGAAAATTATATGTAACTTTATGTTAATAAATTTACAACTTTGATGACTTAAGATATGTTCTTTGGCAGACACAAATGCCAAAGCTTGCTAAAACAAACAAACAAACAAAACAAAACAAAACAAAACACACTAAGTCTCCCAAAAACTTCTGCACAAAGAAAGTTCTGGGTTGATCTGGGTTACTGGTGACATCTACTAGTGAAGGAGAAATAACCCAGTTCTTCTCAAACTTTTAAAAAAAGATTTATTTATTTCATGTATGTGAGTACACTGTCACTGTCTTCAGACACACCAGAAGATGGCATTGAATCCCCATTACAGATGGTTGTAAGCCAGCATGTGATTGCTGGGAATTAAACTCAGGACCTCTGGAAAAGCAGTCAGTGCTTTTAACTACTGAGCTTTCTCTCCAGTCCTCTTCTCAGACTTTTACAGAAAACTAAACAGGAAAAACTTTACTCAACTTCATAAAGACAACGTTAGATTAATAAAATCTCCATGCAAAACTATAAGAAACATACTGACTGATGTCTGCCATGGTCTTGTTCAGTTGTCATTTCTAATAGACACTCTACTAGAGGTCTTATCCAGACTCCAGATGAAAAGAAGAAAAAAATATAAAAATCAGTCATATTTCTGGATACTAGAAACAAACTATTGAAAAATAAAATTTATAATAATATAAAAATTTTGGTCATTAAATGGACTAGAGATGTATAACATCTTGTAAAAATATTGTTGTAAATATGAAAGTAAAGCTAATGGAGAACTATGTAATTCCCAGGACTAGAAGATTCAAAATTGTTAAGACATCTTTCCAAGTTGACCTAACAGTTTAATGTAATCACAATCAGGATCTTGGCACTCAGGAAGAAATTTATAAGATGATTCTAAAAGTCATTCAGAAATACAAAAGCGCTAGCATAGACAAGACATCCTTGGAAATGAAAATCAGAGCTGGAGAATTAATACAACCTAACTTTAGGTCTTTCTTAAATTGTGCCATGACTAAGAGAGTAATGTTTCAGTGCAAACTGGACAGATAAACTAAAAGAAGTGAATCCAATGCACACACAGGCACACACAGACACACACAAACACATACACACACACACTCATACACAACAGAATTTAACACAGGTTCAGTGAGAATTCAGTGGAAAAAGAATGGCTTTTTCAAAAGAGGATACTAGAATAATTAGAAATCAATAAGTAAAATAAGAATCTCAATCTATACCTTGTATCGTCTACAAATAAAAAGTGTTCAAGTTGTATTCTAGACTGAGCTGCGTCCTAGACTTTAAAACATCAAGTATAAGCCTTGTATGAAAATGAGAGAGAAGACATTTATGGCCTTGAGTAAGACAATGAAAAATGTCTAGACATGAAATCAAAAGTGTAATCTGTAAAAAGAAAACAAAGTGACTTGAACTTAATTACAATATGAGTACCTGCCACTGTGGGTGAAGTGTCTCTATCCCTAGCTGAAATGGCCCACCACCTAGCAAGCTGGGTAAAAGCATGCACAGATTCAAAGTTCTACAAAACAGAGGTGAGACTAGCAAGCCACACAAAGAAAACACCACCTAATTCCAGATGCCCAATCTCATTGCAGAAACACAGACAACATAAATAACCAAGATGATACGTCTCTTCTAGAAGTTAGTATTCTAATGTTCTCTGAGAAAAGCAACTACACTAATACAAGACAATGATTCCAAATATAATTATAAATATGTTAAAAAGCCAAAGAAAGAAGAGCCAAATCTATAAAGTCAAAGACGAAAGGGAAGCATCATAACAGACACCAAAGAAATTCATAGCATTATAAGGCCATGCTGTAAAAAGTCTATATTCAGTCAAATTGAAAATTCTAAAAGAAGTGGATGGATTTCTAGACTTATATGACATATAAAAATCAAGCCAAGATGAAATAAATAATTTTAAACAGACCCATAACAACCAATGATATAGAAGAAGAGCTAGAGCTCTCCCAATTGATACAGTAAAGAATTCTATCACTTTCAAAAAACTAATATCAATGCACCCAAGTTATTCTATACAAAAGGAAGGAATACTTCCAAATTCTATTTGTCAAGTCAGTATTACCTTGATATCAAAACCAGACAAAGACCCAACAAAAAAACTGCAGGCCCATCTCTCTGATGAACATAGATGTAGTTTTTCCAATAATATGCTTAGATAACTAAATTTAAGGACACATCAAAAAGATCACCCACCATGATCAAGTTGGCTTCATTTCAGAGATGTAGGCATGGGTGAACTATATCAATCAATAAATGTAACGCACAACATAAACAGACTCCAGAAACAGAAGCCATGTGACCATCTCATTGGATACAGAAAAGGCCTTTAACAAAATCTAACATTTTTTCATGAAAAAAGTCTCAGAGAATCCAGGATATAGGGGACATATCTCAACAAAACACAGGTAATACACAGCAAGACCACAACCAGTATCATGCCAAAGAGATAAAACAAAGCATTTCCACTAAAACCAGGGACAAGACAGGGCCTTCTGTTCTCTCTGTTTCTGTTTAGTACAGTTCTTCACTTCTGAGCTAGAGCAATAAGACAAATGAAGGAGAGAAGGATACAAATGTAAAAGGAACATGTTGAAGTATCCTTATTTGAAGATGATAAGATCTTACACAATAAAAACCTAAAGAGTCTTCCAGAAAACTCCCCAAACTGATAAATACATTCAGCAAAGTTAAAGGATCCAAAGCTAACACACAATAATCAGTAGCCTTCTCATATAGAAATGGCAAGGAAAAAAAATACCAAGAAAAAAAATCAGGAAAATAATCTCATTCATGAGAGCCTCAAAAGAGGGGGAAAAATTCCTAAAATAATTCTAAGAAGTGAAAATCTTGAATAATAAAATGCTAAGATGTTGAAGGAGATGCTAGAAGATGGAAAGACCTCCCATGCTCTGTAAAGATGGCCAAAACAATTTATAGTTAATTCCCATCAAAATTCAAAGAAACTCCTCACAGTAATTGGAAAGCAAATAATCAATTTTCTTCATTTTTTAAAAAAAAATACAAAAACAAAACAAAACAAAAAAACCCAGATTTAACTCACTTAGTTTTCCTTTTATAAAAATCCTTATGTGGTAGCCACAGTTAAAGCCTGGGTTCTTTGAAAAGAGACTCTTGTGTGGGATTTCACAAGATGGTCAGTGAATTACTGATTAGCCAGAAGCTGGAAACAAACCAGATGTCCCACGACAGAAGAATGAATACAGAAAATGTGGTTCATTCACACAATGGAATACTACTCAGCCATTAAGAACAAGGACATCCTGAATTTTACAGGCAAATGGATGGAACTAAAAAATATCATCCTGAGTGAGGTAACTCAGATCCAAAAGGACATACAAGATATGCACTCACTAATATGTGGATAGTAGCCAAATAAATAAATAAATAAATAAATAAATAAAGGCACAAAAATACTCAAGATACTGAGTCCATAGAACTCAAAAAGATCAACAAACTGAAGGGCCCAAGTGAGGATATCTCAGTCCCACTTGGGACAGAGAAGAAAATAACCACAAAGGGGAGGAAAAGGGGGGGTGGAAGAGGGGAACATGATCTGGTATTGGGTAGGGAGAACAGGATTGAAGCCCTGAGGACCAGCAGACAGAATGGAAACAGGCAACCTTGGGAGATAGGAGGTTGGGAGGACCCTCCAGAATGTACCAGAGACCTGGTGAGAGACTCTCAGGACTCAAAGCTGGGAACCCTAGATGAAATGCCCTACAGTGGGGAGAGGGAACTTATAGAGCCCACTTCCAGCAGAAAGACAGGGCATCAAGTGAGGATGGAGCTGTTATCCCACAGTCAAAACTCTGACCCATAATTGTTTGAGAGAACTGCAGGGATGGAAATGAGAAGAGCCTGAGGAAAAGAAGGTCCAGGGACAGAACCAAAGGGGATCCAGCTCAAGGGAAGGCCCCAAGACCTGACACCATTACTGAGGCTCTGAAGTGCTCACAAAAAGGGACCTATCATGGCTGCCTTCTGAAAGACCCAACAGCAGCTAAAAGAGTCAGATGCAGGTATTTACACTCAATCAACCAACAGAAGCTGCTGAGCCCTGTGGTTGAATTAAGGAAAAGCTGGAGGAAGCTGAGGAGGAGGGCGACCCTGTTAGAGGACCAGCAGCCTCAATTCACCTGGACCCAAGAGCTCTTTCAGATCATCAAGGCAGCAAACACCAGCTGATATGAGGTCCCAACACATATACAGCAGAGGACTCGTCTGGGTTCAGTCAGAGAAGATGCACCTAACCCTCAAGAGACTGGAGGCCCCAGAGAGTTTAGAGGTCTGGTGGGGTGGGTGGGGTGAGGCATCCTCGTGGAGACCGGAGTGGGGAAGGGAGGAGAAGGTATGGGATGTGGAACAGTAGGAAGGTGGATCTGGAGGGGAATAAAATTTTGAGTGTAAAAATAAAATTAAAAAAAAAAAAAGAAAACAACTCCATTTTAAAATGGGCGAGGAATCTAAACAGAGGTGTCAAGATAGGAAATGCAAAGAGATGAGAAACATTTGTAAAATGTTGAACAGCCTCAGCCATCAGGGAAATGCAAATTAAACCTACTCTGGGATTTCATCTTAACCCATTCAGAATGGCAAAGATTAAAACAAGCAAGAGAGCGAGCAAACCTGACAACCAACGCTGGCGTGCTTGGGGTAGAAAGGGACACTCTTTCACTGCTGAGGTACAAACGTGTACAGCCACTGTGGAAATCCGTGTGGAGATTCCCCAAAATGTTAGAAGCAGATCTGGCTGAGGGATGAAAAGGCTACAGGTTTGCGTGGGGCATTTGCTACTTGCACGTCTGCTACAGGCCTTGTATTCAGAATTTTAATAAAGAGCTCATTATTCTAAGAAGAAAACAAATGATATTTTTTTCTTCTTCTTTATTTATTGAGATGGGGTCTCTGTGTGCAGTCCGGGCTGTCCTGGAACTCACTCTGTAGACAAGGCTGGCCTTGAACTCGGAAGTCTGCCAGCCTCTGCCTCCTGAGTGCTGGGATTAGACTGGACCACCACTGCCAGGCTAGAGACAAAAGTTCTCAAAGGCAACAAACAACAACAACAAAAAAGTCCTTTAACGTATATTTCATCAAAAAATGGATTCATGGAAATATAAAACACACAAATGAGTGCTCAATATCTCTGGTCACTCAGTAAGTTGAAATTTAAGACAGCAAAAGCAGTTCCAGCCCATGCGTACTGGAAGGGCTAAACCCAAGGAAACCTGCCACCCAGGTGCTTCCTCTTTGTTGTTGTTTTGATTTGTTCTGGACATTTATGTGTGTGTGTGGTGGGCGCATGCTCGCCACGGCGGTAGGATAAATGCTTAGTCCTGCCCTTCTACCCTGGGACTCTCAGGGACTGAACTTGGGCTGACAGGCTTGGAGGTAGCCCCTTTACTAGCCGAGTCATCTCTCTGGTCCCATACTGGGGTTTTGATGGAATTCTCACCCACCACTATTAAGAATGGAAACCAGAGTCGTCGGTTTGGAAAACCATTTAGCGGGTTTTTAAAAGTCCAACATTTACTCAGGCACTGTACATCAAAGTATTTACTCTAGGGGAATGTGAGCATATATCCATACACACACCCATACACCTTTATTGGTAATGAATGATGCCTGGAAAAGCAGCAAAGGTCTACTAGTGAATAAATGAAGGAGCACACACCTTCCTCCAGACAATAAATCATTACTCGAAAATTAATGAACCACTGAAACACATAATATGACCAATTTCAAAATAATTACATCTCATGGAAGACGCCAGGTGGGGTATGCTAGACCACAGAATGGTCTATTCAGATAAAGTTCTAGAAACACGTAAGTTTATCCTGACAGCAAGTAGACGATATTTACCTAGAGAATGAGGAAAAGGAGGACCACAGGGGCAGGGACAGACCATGTGGTGAGAGACAACCCCTCTCCAGGGTGCTGGTAATCTCAGGGTGCGCTCACAGTGACGTTTGAGATATGTAAGTATCAAGTGTGGTGGTTTGAGTAGGAATGGCCTCTGTAGTCTCCTGTGTTGCTATGCTCTGCCCACAGGGAGGGGCACTATTAGGAGGTGTGGCCTTGTTGGAGGAAGTGTGTCAATGCTAGGGCGGGGTTTGAGGTCCCTTATGCTTAAGCTATTCTCCGTGTGGCTCACCGTTTCCTGTTGCTGCCTGCAGATGAAAACGTAGAACTCTCAGCTCCTTCTCCTGCACCATGTCTGCCTGGACGCTGCCATGCTTCCCACCATGATGATAATGGACTGAACCACTAAAACTGTAAGCCAGCCCCAATTAAATGTTGTCCTTTCTAAGAGGTGCCGTGGTCATGGTGTCTCTTCGCAGCAATGGAAACCCCAACTAAGACACGAAGCGTTTTGTTGCTGTTGAGGTATCCAAGCAACCTCGATGCCGTCAGTTTTTGGATCCAGCAGCCTAAATCAAAAGCTTCAACACTTATGCCATGTTGTGCAGAGGGTGCCATTCTGTTATCAAATGGCTTCCAAGAAGAAGATATTTCAGAAACCTTTGGTCATAGGTTTTAGTGTTTCAGGACTCTGGTGGTCAGAGTTCTGCTTTTATTTAACTAAATCTCCCTTATTCGTTTGGTATTCTCTGTCAAAATCAAAACAAAACTGTTGTTCTCACGCAAGCTCTCCGTGGTGACATGCAAGCTCTCCGTGGTGAGGTGACATTCAGCTACCTGGTCAATCAACTACTATAAACCGCAGCAGCACTCCCATTTAAAGAGTGAAACTTCTCGAGGCTTAACTTTAAAGAAATACCTATTCACCTTCTTACAGACTAGAGCATTTCCCTCCGGACCCTTAGCTTCCCTGAAGTGTAAAAGCTGAATCGTCTTGACTTGTGATTGACCAAGTTATTACTTATCTGCTTCCTGTGCTTGCAAATCATACTTCTTGATGCATCCTGTGTGCGTTACACTTAACTAATAACAGGTTTGCCTATGACGGCTCCCCAGCCCTCCTCTGTCATACGTATGACCAAGTCTCTCCCATCTTGTGTCTCTCTTTGGTACTGTTTATGATAACCTCAGCATGTGCCCTTTAAAAAAGTACATAATGGCTTCCCCCCCCCCCCCCCAAAGTTTAAAGCTCATTTAATCTAACAATTGAACGGCCTCCCAAAGTGCTTAAATAAAAGCTTTCTTTTATGACCCAACACATGAGCTTCTTTTCTAAGTGCATGTGTGCGTGAGCAGTGTCTGCACTTGCTGATGTGAGTGTGGGCTTGTGGGTGGACATGCACACATGTGAGCATGTGTGGGGAGGTTAAAGGTCAACAGCAGGTGTCCTCAGCCAGTCTCCAGGGTCTCTGACTAAACGCGTTCATCAGTTCAGCTGCACTGACTGACCTGCAGAGATCTACAGCCACACCCCTGCTCCCGGCTCCACACAGGGGCTGAGGATCTGAACTCAGGCCCTTCTTGTGTTTGCTGAGATCAGCCCAGCTCCCCATTATCCATCCGTGACACCGATGACAACTGCAGGGTTAGGACAGACACTGGCAAAACAGGGGCCGTTGTTGATACTGACAATGCTTTAAAAATGTCACCGGCTGGGGAAGTGGCCCCTTGCCGTAGAACGGCCCGGACAGTGCCACATCATTAAACTCGTGGTAAAATGTCGTGCATGGCTGAGACAAAAATCTTGTCTGAAATTCAGATAAATTACATATCGTGCCTCCTAAATGTCGGTGTAAACTGTCAATATCTTGAAGAGGAAATTAAATCGATCTGGTACAATTTGCTCTTTGCAAAGCCAAGATAGTGAGTACTTGGTGCTTCATGCTCTCCTGTGTGGGGCTAATTGATTGTTCAATGATTTCATCTAGTGCAGAATCTTTAAAAGTATCAAAATTAACCTGACTAGCTTATAGGAGGTGAAGTTTGCTCTCAGTAGAAGGCTGGACGCTGGCACCGCTTGCCTCTGGCACCTAGCTTTCATTGCTTCCTGTCCTTTCCTGAAGAGCCCCACTTCTCACCTTAAACCACAGCACCTCCAGGGCAGGAGCTCTGCCTCCCTTACCTCTGATGCACAGAATGGAACTCTGTGCCCTGTGTGTAACACACAAAAGGTATTTTTTCCTTGACTTAGTGTCCAATAAATTGTTGCTGTATTTCCTAACTACCCCACAGCATGGATCTAATTTTTTTTTTTTTACCGACAGCTTAAGGAATATTTAATGTTACCCATAAGCTGCCAATAAAGCAGTTTCTATAGGTAGAGGCATGTCTTCTAACAAACTCCGATTTGTTAAAATTACTTTAATGTGGGCCATTGTGATATGTATGGTCAATATAAGGCGATGTCCCTGATACTCTGGTGCATTTCCACCATCAAAGGAAAGAAATGATGCCCCTCTCGCCTTCCCTCGCGGACAGCAGGCTGAGGAAATGAACAGAAAGCCTGTGGTCTATCTATAAAGGAAAATGTGAATCAGTAATGATAACGCACAGAGTGGAACTGGACCTCAGCAGGCTGAGCTAAGGAAGTAGAGACAAAGAGTGAATGCTGTGAGGTTTCATTTATCTGGAACGCAAGGCAGGGCAGACTGAGACGCCTGGAAAAGCTCAGGACCACAGTCTAGGACGGAGCACAAAGGGCTCTCCTCCATGGTAAATAGTACACGCTGACCCTTTCCACAGTAAGAGCTGGAGAGCAGGGACTGCATCCGATGCTTACGAGAGGGCCTCACATGGAGTCGGCACTACAAATGTGATAAATGCGTGCCCAGACTTTTGGAATTAATATGCAAGTTCCTTTTACACACAAAGAATACTGAGCAATGTAGAAAGCTCTAACCTGGGTCAAACACAAAACGCTGACATACTAGGGCAAGCCCAGAAATAATCGGCTACACAAGACTTGCCTTTGTGTTCATTAAGGGAGGAGGTATCAGAACAGATAGTTTCAAACAGATAAGTATGATATTATTTCAGCAGCAATGGACAGAGGAATGTGGACACAGGTTTAGGATTCTTTTAGAAGCCTTTGTCAAATGAATTTCAGCATAGACTCTATTGGTTTTTCTATGTGATCTGTGTACCAGGGCAACTTCAACTCCATAAAATATAATGAACTCTCCTCCTCCTGGGAAACAGCAGAATAATGCTTTTAAATCTTATTTTATGTACGTGTTTTGCCTGCATGCATGTCTGTGTACCGTGTGTGTGTGTGTGTGTGTGTGTGTGTGTGTGTGTGTGTGGTGTCAGTAGAGGCCAGAAGAGGGCATTAGGTTTGCCAGAACTAGAGTTACTTTACAGACAACTGTGAGCTATCACACAGGTGCTGGAAACTGAACCCAGGTTCTCTGTGAGAGAAGCAAGTGCTCTTAACCACTGAGCTGCCTCCACCAGACCCAAGTCAGTGGATCTTTAAACAAGGCCACAGAACAAAAGGAGGGGGAGCAGGAAGACTGACAGGGAGGGGGAGAAGGGAGGAAGATAATGGAGGGGGAGGAAGATGGATAGGAGGAAGATGGAGGGGGAGGAGGATAGAGGGGGAAGGAAGATGGAGGGGGAGGAAGAAGATGGAGGGAGAAGAAGATGGAGGAAGAAGATGGAGGGGGAGGAACATGGAGGAGAAACATGGAGAAAGAGGAACATGGAAGAAGAGTAGAAGAAGAAGAAAAGGAAGGAGGAGGAAGAGGAGGAGGAGGAGGAAGAGGAGGAGGAGGAAAATCCTAAACCCAAATCTCTAACTCTTAACACTTGGTTTCTTCTGGTTTTTGTTTCTGTTTTTTAAGTTAGAGAAGGGGGTACTTTGTTATTAGGTTGATTCAGATATCTGGAATCTCCTATCTATAAAGAAAAATTGGTCTTTGGATCTATTTGCATTCTTAGAGCTTCAGTTTGATCCGGTAACATTTAGCACGAGTGACTCCATTTTGGTCTGTTCTACTCTTCTGGGGCCTATTGCAGAAACTCACTTCAAAACAATGCTCTCCCATCATTTTTCTTTTGACAGCTTGAAATTCAAGAAACCAGGTGTTTTTGTTTTTTGTTTGTTTGTTGTTTGTGATCTCTTTTGTGTGGTTTAGCAGTGTGTTAAAGGAGAACTCAAGAAGCCATTTTCTCTGGCACTCACAGAGATGAAATGCTCAGTATACCAGCGCCCAGTCAGCTCTGCATAACATCTGCACCCATCTTCTTCTGCACCGTTTAGGATCAGAATTCAGACATTTGCTTTCTAGGAATAAGAAATATAAAATGCTTCTCAATGAAAAAATAAATCATTGCCCAACCGCAATTCAATGGCTGCAATACTCCGGCTCAAAGGGAAATGCGGGCTCTAAACTTGCTTATGAGGCTGCGTGCTGCGAGTGTGCCTTGAGTACAGTGAGCAGGTAGCCAGCGACCTTTCTGAAACAATGGGCAAGGGGCTGGCAGGGGAACAAGGCTGTTTCCCAGGCACGGCCGAGCGTAATCAGAAACATGGGACTACATGTAAATGTTCTTTCATCTTTGTTGGTATTTGCAAAGTCAAACGATCATTTTCAAAACATTAAGAGTTTCATGGCACAGCACGGTTGGTGAGGCATGCCCTTTTCTTGTCAGAGACAAAGGGTGCTAGCTATTGCAAACAATGTCAGCTTTAAAAATTGTATTGGTGGAGTGATTTGAATGCCAAAAATAGGCTCCAGACCCCGTGCTCCCGTGTGCTGTCTGAAGAGCCCGGTGTTGATATTAAGATGCGGTATCAGCCCAGGAAACTTACGCTGGGTAGGATGGTCCTGTGTGATCCAGGCAGTCAGGACATAGCTAAAGAAATAAAAGCCAAGCTGTCCTTTAGATATGATGTAGTTCAAGCTGTAAAATAAAATTTGTACTGCTCTTTATATAAAATTATTTTTGTTTGCGTATATAGCTCCATACTAGACCTTGGCTTTTGGATTGTTACATTTAATAACTTACTTTCAAAACTGTCCTATGCAGTTAGCTCTTTAAACAACATTGGGGTCTTTTCTAAGTCAAGGAATAAGACCTTAGGGCTTTTGGACAGTTATATTTAATGGTTGGGCTAGATGACTCAATAAGGCAGAGCTCACAGACTTCATTCTTAGCCTTATCACTAAGACACCCTGATCTTAGCTGGCTTGCCTAGCTTCATCTCCATCTGGGTGGCATTCTTAATGGGAGAACAAGGTTATTAATTGATATGCGGTCAGGACCCTTACTTAGCACACAAATACAGAGTTATATTTAGGAGATCTCGTTGTTCTCACCAGAGAGATGCCCACAGAAGTGTTGGTCAATAAATTTCATGGAGAGGCAAAGGCAGAGGGGAGCAAGCCTTTGGAAGTGTTTCTTCCTGCTTCCCTTTGATGCACTCTTGCAGGGTGTTTTCAGACTGTCTTCTGACATTTGTGTGGACAGCCACAACGGCAGCAAGCAGGATGGCATTTATCTTTTATAATAATACCAAGTGTTCTGCCATAAAGCAGGGTCACTGAAATGAGTAATAAAACCACCGGCATCCAAGGTGTAACCAGCAGGGTCCAGGTCAACAGGCAAGCAGCCAATAATTTGCCCACCAACACTGAATTTCATCTGCCCACAGACTCTATCTACTGATTATACAATCGATACACCTCAGATGAGAGGAGCTAACAACTGACCGGGGCGGATCAATGCTGGCAAATAGGCGCTTCATGACAAAAAGTTTGATAATTACCATTCTGAGGCCGCGTAAACGTTGTTTCCATTGTAACAGCATTCATGATGATATGCTATGATTGGGCTGTTATTATAGGTTTAATGTTAGGCAATCAAGCTACAGTGGTCTAGATATCAACAAACAGTATCAAAAGAAAACATCAAATTGTCCCTATTCTTTTGACACTGTAGCTGAGAAATTTCTCTATGTTAGTGGCCCTAAATAAACAATAATAAGTGACAATTTAGTGAAAAGGACTATTTTCACATCTTACAAAAGTCATGCAGTATAGATTGATACAAGTATGATTATTTCTAGCAGCACTTGAACCAGGGGATTAAAATAAAGTCAGTCCCGTGACCTGGGATTTTCTTTCTTTCTCTCCCCTCCCCATATATCACTGAAAGAGGGTTTATGTAAATTTTCGACATACTCATAATTTTTAAGCACCGGTGCTGCTGTAAGTACAGGCCACCTTGGCTTGATTTAATTCTCGCCGCCTCTAATACGGCACACTTTGTTTTGTCTTATTTTATTTTTGAACTCTGACTGCTAGCTCATTCTCAATCATTAGCATTTAGAAGAACTAGTCATTACTGACTTTCAATAGCTTCTTGGGTTCCTATAAGCACTGAGTCTTGAAACACAGAAATGGAAAACAGACATTTTCAAAGGTAGAACAACTCGGTACCCTTGGAGATAGGGCACAAGAAACCCAGATGCGTGGGCGCTCAAGCACACAAATCCTTAACTTTCCTGTTTGCTTTTAAAATACCACAGAAATCCCTCCCCCACCCCCCCCCCAAAAAAAAAGAAAAAAGAAAGAAAGACACCTCATTTCTATACGATGCTTGATCATACAGAAGAGTGAAGGCCTATTCAAAATCAATGGTTTTCCCAAAGAATGCTGGTCGCTTTGGGGCCACGGTAATTACTCGTACAAGAGCATGTCTGACTTTTTGTGTGACATCCATTTTTAATTGTCTCCTTCATAAACGACATCTCTCAGCTGCACCTAGACAAGAATAAAGTTTCCTGTCTAAAACTCAGTCTCCACATCCCCAAGTGGACAAATCTCTCACTGACTGAGGTAAAGCATCTCATTTCCATGGTGATAAGAGATAAGAAGCTGGTGGGGGGGGGCAGCACTGCTGAAGTTTGTCAACAGCTCAGGGGAGAAAGGGCAAACCAAACCCCTTTTGTGGGCATCAGCGCAAGCAAGAGGTTGAGCTCGCTCCAGGGTTGCTGTTAAACGTCTTTTTCAGTGGCATTGTCTCTCTTCACGAGCGGCTTCTCCCTCTTGATAGAGTCAGAGAATGTGATGTATATTAAAGTGCTCTGTCTCTCAGACAGGGTTCATTTTCATTCGGGGACAATTTTGCTGACTGACAGGTAAGCGCTCAGTCTGAAACTGGACCTGTAGGAGAGAGCTCTGCGTTTCATCTGCTCCATTACACCAGTGCATGAATTACGGGTCTTCTGGGCTGTCTTGCTCCATTAGTTTCAAATGTCTGACATGAGCAAAATGGCTCATCTGACATTTCATGGAACAAATTTGTTCCAAAAAGAAGAGAACATTATTATACTATTTTATATACGTAGGTACCACAACCTTGCACCCTAATCTGACCAGAAATTGTAAGTGTGTAAACAGCAGCGAGTATCAGTTTAAGAAACGCATTGTCAGTGACGGCTGGGAAATATCGTGGCAAGAAATAGGTCTGATTTCACATCTTACCTACAATCACTTATACTCACTTCTGAAATGTCAGCAAACGCCAGTCACAGATGCATCGGTACGTCCTGGGTTCATTTCTACTGTTAGTAAACTGTGAGCCATTATTTACTTCAACATACAGCAGCTCAGTGCACCCCTCCCCCCACTGTGCAGTAAACCCAGGGCCTCCCAGAAGCAAGGCCCATCACGCAGGAGTAGGATTATTATGGTATACCCTTTCTCCATGATGCTGCTAATTTAACTAACCTTTTCACTTTTAATCGGTCCCTTTAATCATTTTTATTATAAAAACATACCTCCCCCCTACCCCAGTCCCCAGACAGGATTTCTCTGTGTAGCCCTGGCTGTCCTCGAACTCAGAGATCCATCTGCCTCTGCCTCTCAAGTGCTGGTATTAAAGGCGTGGGCCACCTCTGCCTTGCTTCTTAAAGCAGTACAGAAAACGAATCGAGCCAAGGGGCTAAGAGGTTCATGTCAAATAGTCATTCACAGCCCTGACACTGCTGTTTGCTGAGTAGATCAGGATTAAATCATTACAACCTTTAGGTCTTGCTCTCCCTTCGAACACTTAGGGTGTTGAAGCAACAACTACAAAGCTCATGCCTGTTTGTTCACCTTTTCCTTCCAGGCCTGACACCCGAGGACTCTTCCGATCGGTGGCACTAGAGATGTCTTTTCCTTTTCATTCTCTGCTGAAGGCAAGTGCGATCGGAGAGAGCCTCTCCCTAGCAGATCAGGAAGAAAGAATTCTCAGCTCATGACTCAGTTTTTTTTCCCCCACCTCTTCACTTAAAAATACCTCAGTAGCACATTACAACCTGCCATCGAAAGCTAAAGATCACGGATCTTCACTCAAAGAAGGTTTTTTTTTTTTTTTTTTTTTTTTTTTTTGTAGGTGACAGTGTAACATTTCACAAAGTAGAAGCATAATTATGTGACAGCCAAATTTTAAATATCATGTTCACTGTTAGTATGAATACATCAAACTAATACAGTATTATTTCCATAAGAAATTATGAGCCTCATTATTACATAATGGTATTTTCTTTAATAAATGGTCTCTGGCATTATAAATGTTAAATTACTTTATATTATGGTATATCCTTTCTTCATGATGCTAATTCATCGTCAAGCATTATCCGTATGCTGAATTTATATCAAGCTATAATAAAAAGTGAGGCATTCCAAAAGTGTCTTTACTTTTGTCATCAGAGCTCGTCTGTAATTAAAAAGCACCTGGGAATCCACGGCATTTTTCTGGAACAAGAGTGCCAAGGTGACTCCCATCTTACACACGCACACGGACTAGAACACTTCTGGAAGTACTGAAGACTTGAACAGCATACATCAAGGGGGAAATGGTCCAGTAGAGCATGTTTGCAAAGCGCATGCATTGGCATCAGGCTCTGTAGTGAACATGCGTGCATATCACACACTGGGTGACAGGAGACTCTGCCCTGGTTTTGATCAGGGTGAGGCTGCAAGGCCATTTCAGTATTGGTGACTCTCCTTAGAGCCACATTTTAAAAACTGTAAGTAAACTATTTGGAGGCAAACCATCTGTACCCTGTGGCCTCGGAAGAGTATTTGTGGTTATTTTTAAATAATCTCTCTCCCATGTTCCCGTCTCATGAATCCTACCCTTGAGGTTTGGATAATCTCACCAACCACATTCTCTTTACCAAGGTTGCTAATTGCTTTCAGAGTAAAGCCAAAGTCACATTGGCTCTGACTGTTAATCAAATTCATGCTAGACTCTCATGTGATCCAATAAGCGTCCTAATTTTCTTTAAAAAAGAAGATTTGCATGTGTGTGCAAACTCGTGCCCATCTGTCTGCATGAACACATGTGTGATGGTGCCAGCAGAGTCCAGCAGAGGGCACCAAACTCTAGAAAGCTGGAGTGAGCTGCCCACGTGGGTGCTGGGAACCAAACTCCCGGTCCTCTCTAAGAACGATGACCACTCAGCTGCTGGGCCATCTCTCCAGCTCCAAGCTTTCTATTTCGATTATAAATGTTCTCCCTCCATCATTTAAACTATCCCCACCCCGCTTCTGCACCTTACTTTCAGCGGAGAGCTGCATACAGAACTACCCAAATATCCTCAGGTGTGTCTTCTTCCGACCCACACTGCTCCGTTCTCCTAGCTCTAGCTCCCTTCCTACACCATACTTTACTGCAAGAAGGTTTAATAAAATGTATGTTTAATGGATACATGAAAGCATAAATGTACATATATTCATGGGGTGCCACGTAATATTTAGGTATGCATATGCATCGTATCATATTTAAAACAAGTTAAACATCTACGTCCCCAAACGTGTATTTATTTATGGTAAAAAAAAAAAAAACATTAAAAATCCTCCTAATTTTTGAAGTATACAGCACATTGTTGTTACTACCCTATTAACTTACTGATAAGTAGCCCCCAGAAATTCTTACTCTGACCTTGAACTTCGTTGGCCAACCTTCCCCCTCTCCCCATGCCCTACTCTACCAGCCTCTGGTATCTACCCTTCAACCCTCTATTTCTACCAGATCAACGTTTAATTTTATATTAGTGACAGCAGACAGTACCTGGTTTTTCTGTACCTGTCCTACTTGACTTAACACGATAATCTCTGGTTCCATCCTGACAGGATTTTGTTCCTTCTCTTGTGAGAACTACTTAAGCTGTTGCCATGTCTTGATCACTGTAAACAGTTCGACAATGGGCGGGGGAGCTCACACTCCACACGGACTCCATTTTCTTTGGATATGTATTGTATGGATAAATGGTTGAGGCTGATATTATTTAAAGCCAGTAAAGAGAAGACAAACTATTTGATGCGTTTTATTTGCGCAAATGGCCACACAAAAAGTTAAACTTTGGATTAATCATACTATATGCCATGTTCTTATGAGTACATGTGCATGTGAAGGTCAGAGGTCAACCTTGAGTGTCATTCCTCAGATCCATCCACCTTAGTTTTTGAGATAGGATCTTCTATTGGGCTGGCTGGCAGCAAGCCTGTGTGACCCTCCCATCTCTGAGATAACAGGTATGAACCAGTACACGTGTCTGAGGATCTAACTCAGGCCTTCAAGCTCACACTACTGGTAGCTCACTGGCTGAGCTATTTTCTTAGTCCCCCCCCCCAAATAATCTAATTTCAAAAAACCCACATTTTTATGCATATGTATATGGCTTGCATGTGCATCTGAGCACCACATGTGTGGCTGTGGCCTGCAGAATCCAGAGAGGGCGTGAGATCTCTCGGAACTGGAGTTGTAAGTCATCATATGGATGCTGGGACCTAGACCTGGCTCCGTGGCAAACAAGTGCTCTTAATTGCTAAGCTAAGCTCCAGCCCCCAGAAAGAAAGTTTTTAAATGGCCAAGCAACGTGTTAGAATAATGTCCTAATCAATTACTCCATCTGTTACTCTAAGTGATAAGCCCTAGAGTTCACAAGTTTGCTTTCTTTTTATTTATACTCGAAAACCCCATACCGAAGAATTCCTTAGAACACTGATAAATATGGGGCATTGGCCATGAATCATTATGAAACTCAAATAGTCCACTGTGCATATGGGCAGTCTGTAGTCACACACTCACACACAGAGGCGTGCACACACAGACACGTATGCACACACAAGCTTACAACGCCCAGCTACTCGAATTGAAAAGAACAAGCTAGGCTAAGCTAAAATAATGCTGTAGGTTTATTAGCATAGTTCCATGCTTGGACATATACTAAAACTTGAATTCAAATTCTTCTTTCAAAAGTGTGTGTGTGTGTGTGTGTGTGTGTGTGTGTGTGTGTAAGGAGATGCCTGTTTATCCGTCCTATTTATCACTATAAATCATTTCTTTTAATATCTAGAAAGGAATTAACAACGTAAAGACCTTGGTTGAAATCACAGTTTTTTCTAGCCACTATTACATCTACCTTTTTATTCTGATCTTATATTTTAAATCCCCTAAAGGAAAAGAGGACTGGCTTTAAAATATCAGTACTAGTTCACTCAAAATGGGGAAAAATGCATAATCCATGGCTTTGTCATTTGATCTGAAGTCTCTGTCAGCTTTGCCATGCCCTGATCTAAGCATTCATAACCTTGATATGATCCAATCCCACTTCAAAACGTGGAATTTATGGGAGGGATATTTTAAAATTAATAAATACATACCTGTCTAAACGTACAACATGAAAATACAAGACTGAAAAAGAAGAGCTGCAGCCGTGTGTTGTCCTACTAGCGCCGGTGACATTAGCGCATCCCCACCCACACGCTACCCCACCCCCGTGCGCATGCGCTGTGCGTTCAAAACTGAAGTGGTGGCCACTTGGCATAGTAGTACAGATTGTCTTCAAAATAGCATTGAGCGTGACTTCGTGGTTTGCTTTCCATCTTAAAAAAAAAAAAAAAAAAAAAAAAACATAGCATTATTTACAACAATCTAAGAAAATAGGCTGTCTGGATGGTGTTTGACGCAACAGACGCAGGTCTGGACGCCATCTGATTAGCAGCTCCAGCACGCATCACTCTGGTTGTGGTCTGCATGAGTGACAATGGACGTTTAGGTCTGACTTCCCAGGAGGATGTTTCTTCTCATGGTAAATGAACAGGTATCTCTTTGCGCTACTATGAGATTCAGATAATGGTCTTTCTGTTAGGTTCCTAGAATGCAATTGTTCGAGAGATGATAAATCTATTCTTCTAACAGATTTAATATTCACAGGGATTTCATGATAATTCAGTCGTAGATTAATTGCACAGTAGATTTATTCATCTATCATTCGGTCATAACAAGTCCGATCATGATTGCTTTGTATGCCTCCATTAGGCACACCGGGCTTTATTCATTTAACAGGATTATCTATTAATCAGGCATTTATTAAACAGGGTTTAAGGGAACTCAATGGGTCTGAGGCAAAGTGCATTAAAACTGTCATGCGGATTATTTTCATTTCAGGTATTCATTTAAATGGACCTCATTATATTTGGAGAAACTATTACTTATAAGATGGATATTTTCTCTTAAATACACTTATCCTGGCTTTATGAAATGTCTGATATGGGGATAATCTAGTTAAAAAGAAAAAAATTAACCATGTAGCATCTCTGTGACTTTGATATATAGAGGGAAAATACTTCCAAATTAATATCCGATAAAGAAATAATCCTAGTTAAGAAATAAAATCCCTCTTGGTCCAAATGAGAACTCTTTTTGAAAGGTAACCAACCACTGTAAAAATTTCCCACACAAGTAAATCTGCCAACTGCCCATAAAACCACATCAGACTGACAGGCCGTTTTGCCTTATCCTAGAGAAAGAAATGTCATTGCAACCAAAAACCATTTTATTTAAGGACTAAATGGGGAATGAATCCACCTGAAGTCAACACACAGATCAAGCTACAGCTTGGGGGTTGTGACGGCAGGGACCCGGCTCCCCTCAGAGCTGCGATCCTAAACATTCTCACTGGAATCCACCCAGAGCAGAAGCCGGGACCCAAGACGAGGCGGAGCTATAGATAAGGAGGGTCGGATCAAGGAAAGCTGTGTCGTTTATTAATGGAAGAGGTGTTACTTACCCCTCAGAACCTGACCTGCTGAGGAAGCTGAGAACGGCTGACAGTGCATAGACCCAGGAAGGCCAAGTCATTAAACAAAAACTCATTACTCAGGGAGGAGAAAGAGTGGAAACCACTTGGAGTCGTTTGAAATGAATATATTCCAGTGGATTACATATGCAAATGCTGCGAAATAATTCCAAGAAAACAGCCATTCCTATAATAAGCTGTAAGAAGCCTAAGATATTTGCATCTTGATTTTATAGACCCCGGCTACCTTGTAAGCAGAAACATTGCAAGGAAGTGAACTTAGAACTTTTGAAAATGGAAAACATTTATTTTGAAGCAGTGAGATGATATTATCACCAGTTATTAATAGTTTTCCTATTGAGTTGTCTCTAGGTACAATTGTTCCATGAATAAAAAATCACAGGAGGCTGTGATTTTTTATTCATGAGGTAGATAGGCTCTCTGTGCACACTTACTTTGGGGCTCTGTCTCTCTAGCATTAGCTCAAACAATCCAGAAATGGTGATAAGATGGTCAGGGCAGTCAAGTGAAATCCTGAGACAGCTCAAAGGCAGACATTTCAACCACCACCACTGCAGCTCCACCAGGCTGGCCACCGAACCTTCTTCTCAGCTACTGTCCCTTCATTCCAGTCTCCCGGCCTGGCCTGCTCCAGGTAATTCCCACCTGTCCCGCCTGAATCCACACTCCATCTTGGCCTGCTGGGGTTTCGTTTCTTTTGCTATTATAAGAATACCGTGATTAATACAACAATAACAACGGCAACGGCAAAAGAACCTCTGGGTTTATTTGGCTGACAATTCCTAGCTACAGTCCACCGTTTTTGGCAAGAGTCCAAGCAGTTAGTCACAGTACATGCAGTCAAGAGCAGCGAGGAAGAAAGCACCCCGCTGCCCGCCAGCCTCCGGCTGGCTTTCCTTCCTCACAGGCAGCTGAGAGCCCAACCCTGAAACAGCGCTGAGCACATTTATGAGTCTTTCCCATCAGTGAGAGCAATCGACACACCCCTTAGAGACATGTACATGGGGTAATCTAGGATGGATAATTCTCAAGACTCTCTCCAGATGATTCCAAGTTGATAGCTAAACATGCTACTGTGCCTTCTGCAGCCACAGGATTCTTTACAGCTCCTCAGCCATGTCATGAGACTCTTTCTCCTTCTCCCTGTTCTGCAAACTTGCCTCAAGCAGAGTAGCCTCTTTTGATTTCTTTTTTCTTTTGGGTTTTTCAAGACAGGATTTCTCTGTGTAGGCCCGACTGTCCTGGAACTTACTTTGTAGACCATACTGAGCCCCAACTCACAGAGACCTACTTGCCTCTGCCTCCCCGGTGCTGGGCAGAGCCCCCAAAACTGTCAGTTCCTTTTACACCAGCTTCCTTGCTGCCTCAGGCACATTTGCACAAGCTCTTCGCATCATCTTAGGTATTTTCTACCCATTCCTTTTGCCTCCGCTAGTGCCTTTAATGTTTGTTTTTTTTTTATTTATTTATTTTTTATTGGTTGTTTTATTTACACTTCAAATATTATCCCCCTTCCCAATTTCCTGAGAACCCCCATCCCGCATCCTCCCCTGCCTCCAGGAGGGTGCTCCCCACCCACAGCCCACTCCTGCCCCACCGCCCTGGCATTCCCTTACACAGGGGCATTGAGCCTTTACAGGACCAAAGGCCTCCCCTCCTTCTGATGCCAGACAAGGCCATCCTCTGCTACATATGCAGCTGGAACCATGGGTCCCTCCATGAGTGCTCTTTGGTTGGTGGTTTAGTCCCTGGGAGCTCCTGGGGGTCTGGTTGGTTGATATTGTTCTTCCTATGGGGTTGCAAACCCCTTCAGCTCCTTCCGTCCTTCCCCTAACTCCTCCATTGGGGTTTGTAAGTTCAGTCCAATGGTTGACTGCATCCTCATCTGTATCAGTTAGGCTCTGCTCTACTTCTAGAAATCCAGCTCTAGATGGAAAAGCTAATAGATGGAAAACTCCAGCACAAGGAGGGTAACTACACCCAAGAAGAGAAGATGCTTCATTAGTTATCTCTTACTTCCTGCTACACACTCATCACCTCAGTCCCAGCCCAGGTAAAGCGAGATCTCATTAGGAAACCTGTATGGACCTTGACCACACCACACGTACCAGCAGCAACCTGACAGGCTTACTCAGAAACTGTACAGCAGAGGCAGCTTCCCTAGTGCTGAGTAAGCACAACGGACATCTGCCGAAGGAGGTACAACAGCAGAGAGCACAGAACGGCAGCTGTGACGTCAGCTTCAGTGGCTCTGGAGGGGATATTGGCTCCACCAAACTGAGGGAATCTGGGGTCCCACCAAAGAGTCGTACTGCCCAAATACGTTAGGATAACAGACTATTATTTACTATTCAGCTGCTGTGACAAACCACCATGACCAAGGCAACCTGCAAGAGAAAGCGTGGAGCAGAAGCAGGGACAGAGATGGCTTAGAGTTCAGTCACATCTCCATCCGTAAGCAGGAAGACAGAGAAAGTGCAAACAGGATGGTGGAAGGGTTTGAACCCATAATGGTGCAACGTTTTCAACAAGAGCACATCTCCTAGTCTTTCCCAAGCAGCCACCAACTGGGGACCAGCTATCCACATGAGGGCTTATGGGAAACATCTCTTCCTGACCACCACATAGAAATCCCTGCAGACGTCTGCGATGGTTTGAGTAGGTTTGGTTTCTATAGGTTCACGTGTTTCAACGTTTGGCCACAAGGAGCAGCACTGTTAGGAGGTATGGCTTCCTTGGAGAAAGTTTGTAGGTGAGCTGTGAGGTGTCCTATGTTCAAGCTCTGCCCAGTGTGCAATCAGAGTCTCCTCCTGGCTATCCTCAGCTCCTTCTCCAGCACCATGTCTGACCATAGGCTGCCACGTTCCCTACATGGTGACAAGGAAACCTCTGAAACTGTAAGCCAGCCCCAGTGAAATGTTGTCTGTCCTTTCATAAGAGTTGGTGTGTCTTCATGGCAGTGAAACCCCAACTAAGACAAAACCGGATGTGGAAATGAAAATCCTGCCCTTTTAACTTTTTTATTTCCAGCCCTCTTCCTTCCTATGTCTGTCTTAGACAGCAGCCATTTGCTTCCAGAAAAACAAACTGTACTGTGAATTCAGCTTCCTCTGGTGCATGGTAACTGCCACTCAAAAGTGTAGGTGTGCTATGGCTGTTGCCCTGGTTTACACGGCGGGGGGTGGGGGTAGTGCTGCCCTCAGTGAAGACACATCTCTGTGGTACAGTTGATCAGACCTGCTTCGGACTCTTGGCACGAGTGAGTGTTCCGACCTGGCAAGCAGCACATCTCCACCTCTGGATACCATTTTAACATGCCACTGCATGATGGTTGGAAGGTACGTGTAAACGTGAGCTGGCCGAAGGACTGAATTGATGTTAAGCACAACCCAAGGGCTCCCTGAAAACAGCACTCCTGGAACAGCAGCAGGAAATGACTCTTCCCATGCTGCGTCAGCTCGGGGATTCCTACTGAGAACCAGGACTCTCTTGACTGACCCTCGTGGGCACCTGTAGGCCATCCGACTAATCTCTTAAGCAAACCCTGCCCCTGAATACCACCTCCTAAGTATGTTGCCTTTCATCAGGCAGACAGTGGATCCCCCAATTCACAAAGCATTTTGCCCTAGAATCTTATTTCTCTAAGCAATGCTCTCAGACCAAAGCCTAAGTCTTAAAAGCACATTTACACCAATCCTTTAAAAAAGCCTTATCTTTATGTCCATTGATGCTTTGCCTGCATGTCTGCTTGTGTGAGAATGGAACTGTTGTTACAGACTGCTGTGAGCTGCCATGTGGGTACAGGGAATTGAACCTTGGTCCTATAGAAGAGCAGCCAGTGCTCTTAACTACTGAGCTATGTCTCTAGCCCCCACATTAGTCCATTTTAAGACATGGGGCCATGTCAACTGAGATGTTTTTAACATGTGTGTTTTGTTTATCTGGTTTTTAGTTTAAAATATCCTAGGTTGATTAACCTTGCACAGTTTCTCCAACCATGTCTGCTCACAAATGTCTAGTGGAGTTCTCAGGCCATTGGTTGACAGACCGTGACTGCAGAGCTCCCGTTCTAAGGCTGGTTTGTTGTCTTCATGAGGTTAATATTCTCTTCTGCTGATACAGTGAAGAGGGTTTTGATTTCTCTGTCAGGAGCTAGAAGCCCTTATGGTGGTCTCGTGGTTCCATGGCCTTTAAGGTTGCCCCTTCGTGTGTCAAACAATAGTTCACATTGGATCCAGTAGCCAGACTGAAAAGAAATTCCAAAGTCTGCCCAAAGGATTAATTAAACTTAGCATTTCGTTCTCTTTAATAAAAATCTGTGGAGCACCTTTTGTAACATAATAAGCTGCCGTGTGGCTTTCTGCAGAACTCTGGAACGCAGCCCGAGTAACGACAGCTTCCTTTCTTTAGGAACGAGGCGAACATGTCAAATGCATCTAGAAGGTGCATTTGCTGCCTCATCAAACTAGGAGAATAACTACAAAATTATACGGCTGCTCATTGTGTCCAGAGGGACCTGGTTCACCGTGGTTCATGGCATGGTACCACAGCAGTCCTAGCAAGGCCCTGCCTTGTAGGCGTGTGTCCGTCTTCTACCAGTTAAGAGTGCTTTGTGATACTGTTTAGCTTTTACAAATGTCTAATCAGCATGAGATATTCAACAGCTAACCAAGATAACTTGTAATCTCCGGCTGCCCTTAGCACCAATTATTCTTTCTAACAGGTTTAATCTATACACACACAAGCACAAACAAACACAAACACGGGTCGTCGTATGACAGGACACTTCCTGTGTAACAGATGCCTTCTGTATGCACACAGCCAAAATGGTGTTACTCAACAACTTGGAAGACCTCAGCCTTCTCATTTATTTTTAGGGTCAGAATGGTGCTACTTGGGTGTCATCAGGAATTGATCACTTATAGATCAGTAAGAAAATGGACAATATTTGTAGATCGTAGTTTGAACTGTACTCAGAATCACTGGGGAGTTAGAGGATGAACAGCCTAGGTCACATGCTGGCCCACTTAGACCAAATTCCCCAAGGTCTCAACATCAGTTAAAGTCTCTCAAGGGGATTCCGAATGCAACCAAATGTTAGAAGAACCGCTTTAAAATATGCTTGTTCCTAAGGTTTTAAAAAGAGACAGAGGACAGGTTCAAACCATAGGAAACTACAGCTCCCCTTTGGCTGTTTGGGAAGGGATCTATAAGCAATCTTATACAGAACTTCTCTACAGGGGAGGGAGATGGAAAGCAAGCCAAGAGCCAGGCTCACAGCTGATACCAAAGCTTGACAGATATGGCTTCCATGTGCCGCTTCTTTTCTTGCTGCTGAAATACTTGGACAAAAGCTACTTAAGGGAGAAAAGCGCTCACTCTGGCTCGTGGTTCCAGAGCCCAGTCCATCACAGTAGGAAAGCAAAGGCAGACATGTATGTGAGGCTTTTAGCTCCCCTTTACCACATACATGATCTAGGATCCCAGCCAGAAACTGGTGCCACACACAGAGGGCCAGTCTTTCTGCCTCAAACAATGTCCATAAACCACACCCCAAGTTGTGGAATCTTTCAAGCTGAGAAGTAAGGCTGACCATCACAAATAACTTCATGTATTTTCTTAAAGTCTTACTTATTTTTCTAAGTATTCTTTATGTGTCTGTGTACATGCATGTGGACATGTGTTTGTGAGGGTTGTGTGTGCATGTATGTGTGGAGGCCAGAGGTAGAAACTGGGTGCCTTCTTTAGTTGTCCTCAGCCTTATTTTCTGAAAGCAGGTCTCTCACGGAATCTGGAGCAGAGCAATTCAGATACACTGGCTGGCCAGTGAGCCCCAGGGATCATCCTGTCTCCTCCTCACCAAGGCTGGGATTACAAGTGTGTATAACCATGAGCATGCTCTAAAGTGTGAGTTCTAGAAGTGTTTGGTCTGGTTCTTTCTCCCAGCCCTATGCTCCCAGATATAAGACTCAGATTCAAAATGTATTTATAAGTACCTTGGCCATATAGCTAGGCTCTTCTTTGACTAGGTCATAACTAATGATGACCCACTTATTTTAATCTACATTCCGCCATGGGATTAGTTACCTGTGCTCAGGTGTCATGTGTCCCATCTCCTCACATCTCAGGTGGATCTCCTGAGCCTAGCTCTACCCCCCAATTCTTTCTCCTCCTGGATATTCTACCTCGAATATCCTGCCTAAACTATAGCTATAGGCTTTAAAATTGACAGGTGGCATATCCATACGACACACAAGATATTCTCTCTGTAATTCACCCTTTTAGTCCAATAAAAGGTTCTTTTACTTTCAAGTATAAAGTGAATCCAACTATAACAATTATGAAAACGATTAGGTATGATATACATTTATAATGTCCAGTCTATTTATATTTGGCAACTTAGAGAAGTATTCTATCATCTATCATCTTGGTGAGTTCATATATAAATCATTTTCTATCCTGAACTGTATTACCATCCAAACACCATCCTAAAAACATCTCCTTAGACCTAGAACATCATCTTAAATCCAAAACTACTTAAGCCTACAGTAAGACTATGACTATCTAGTCTTTAACCCCGTTAAAGGCCTGAGAAGGAAGTGAGTGTGTGGGAAGTGCTCAGGCACTTCTTGCAAAAATTATAGAAATTGCAGAGACAGCTGACTGCCTAGACAGCCCCTAAGTATGACATCAAAGCATCCATCCTCAGCCTCTGGCCCAGTATATCTGACAGACTTTTTGTGATGCAGTAATTATGAAGGATGTGTTTACACTGTCCTGGCAGAGCTTGGCAGTCAACTTCCGTGCACCCATTTGTCTTTTCTGGACAGACTTGTCTGTAATTGAAGTGTGGGCATTTCCTTTGCCCAGTGGCTAGCTTGTCACAATTGAAGCAACTCCATGTGCAGCAGACTGACGCTCTTCTTTAAAGGCATTGTCAGAAGCAGACCTGCCTCATAGTCAAGAGATCTTTTAGTAATGAAATAATTTCAAATGTTATATTCTGTGGATTTCTGAGGTTTTTGAATACCATTTATCTATAGTATATCTGAATTGTCAAACACTGTCTGTTCTTAGCTATTTACTGTCTGAATAACTTTGGAGACATTTTATTGTAATAAACTAAACCAGTACCTAACCAGAGTTTGACTATCTATTAATTTGTATTTCTTACTTATCCTAAACAGTTTATAACTTGTGCTTGTATGGCAAGCAGTTTACCAACTGAGACATCTCCCTAACTTTTTCCCCCTGAATATTCTTGATCCAACTTATGAATAAAACATTTACAAGTAAAAGTATTTGTAGAGACCGCCACTAAGCCATATTAAGTGAATTTAAATTAAAGGTAAACCACATGAAGAAGGGGCTCTTTGACCAACACTGTGCTAGGAAATGGAACAGATATAAAAATGTGAAAGACTATGTCTTTTCCAAAGAATTCTCAACCAGGAAAACCTAAGCGAGGGAAGCCCAGATAGTCCTGAACAGCTCCTCAGACTGAGGCTGTGCTTCACATCTCTAATCAACCAACAGCGTGGTCTTGTTTCCGAGCTTCCTTCACAGATAATGGTAGAAATCCACCCAGAGGCACAGATACTGCAAAGCCCAATCAAAACGCAGAGTGTTGGCAGCCTGATAAGTTATAAAAACTGTGGGTCTTTATTCACTAAGCAGAGTGAATCTTGTCTCTGTGAATAATGTGAGCCTAAGTCTGTTCTTGCCATTTGTCTTGCTGTCTGCATTGTCGCCCCTCAGCCTGGGAAAGCATGGGAGTGCAGTGCATAGCATCTGCATGAAGAGAGACAATACGGCCAACGCTGTAATAATGTGGTAGAAGAACAGTCGATTGCACTGGAAATGTTCACAGTACAGTCTGAAGTTAAGTCACATCATGGGGCTGGGAAGAAGTCCTCTGTTGAATAGCACTTCTTACTCTCTCAGAGGACCTGAATTTTGTTCTCAGAATTCACACTAGGCAGTTCACAACCACCTGTAACTCCGGCTCCAGGGGACTGAAGCCCTCTTTCAGCCTGCTCAAACATCTTGATGTGC